>NW_027206290.1:53854702-55313452 GCF_024711535.1 Dipodomys merriami | reverse complement strand
TTCACCCTTTAAAACTGTCTGCCTTAGACAGGTAGGAAAAAAAAACTGGTAAATTAATAGGAGAGGCTTGGAGGCTAGGAATGTGGCTTAGTGGCTTACTGATAGAGTGCTTGCCTAGCATGCATGAAGCTCTGGGTTCAATTCCTCAGTACCACACAAACAGAAAAAACAAGAAGTGGCACTGTGGCTCAAGTGGTAGAGTGCTAGCACTGAGCAAAAGAAGCTCAGGGACAGTGCCCAGGCCCTGAGTTCAAGCCCCAGGACTGGCAGAGAGAGAGAGAGAGAGAGAGAGAGAGAGAGAGAGAGAGAGAGAGAGAGAGAGAGAGAGAGAGAGAGAGAGAGAGAGAGAGAGAGAGAGGAGAGACAGAGGAGAGAGAGACAGAGAGAGAGAGACAGAGAGAGAGACAGAGAGAGAGACAGAGAGACACAGAGAGAGAGAGAGAGAGAGAGAGAGAGAGAGAGAGAGAGAGAGAGAGAGAGAGAGAGATTTGAGTTTTATATATGTAGAAGTAAGTTTTGTTTTGTTTTTTTTTTTGGGTCCAGTCGTAGGGCCTGAACTCTGGGCCTGGGTGCTGTCCCTCAGCTCTTCAGCTCAAGGCTAGCGCTCTACCACTTGAGCCACAGCGCCACTTCCAGCTTTTTTTTCTTTTTGCTTATGTGGTACTGAGGAATCGAACCCAGGGCCTCAGGCATGCAAGGCAAGCGCTCTACCACTGAGCCACCTTCCCAGCCCCAAGTAAGTTTCTTATAGTATGTAAAAGAATCTTCTTTTTAAAGCATTATTCAATATTAATGGTGTTCTGTTGGAGAGATAACATTATTTTTGTAAAAAGTAATCCTGAGTTGGAAAAACAATGTGGATTATTCTTCTAAATTTAATTTTAATATGCAATTTAAAATATCAAGTTATTTTGAAGAGTTTGTCTTTGTTATAACATTCTATTTCATTTTAACTTCAATAATGACAAAACAAGGGCCCATTTTGTTATTTCCCTTCCTCTCCCCAAATTAGAAAAATGTATATACAAGATGAAGGGCACCGGAATCAAATACAGTGACAACAGGGATTATACCATGGGGGAAGAACATACAAATGAAACAAAAAAAAATCACATAGTACATTAGAAACAACAGCAACAAAGATAAAAGCTCCTTATTTTTTTTTTTTTGGGTCCAGTCGTGGGGCCTGAACTCTGTGCCTGGGCGCTGTCCCTCAGCTCTTCAGCTTAAGGCTAGCGCTCTACCACTTGAGCCACTTCCAAGCTTTTTTCTTTTTGCTTATGTGGTGCTGAGGAATCAAACCCAGGGCCTCATGCATGCAAGGCAAGCACTCTACCACTGAGCCACCTTGCCAGCCCCAATAAAAGCTCTTGTATCCCTATCTTGGGGTTCATTTCACTTTAGCATCATCTTTTGACCTTTTCTGCTTGCCCTAAATAACAAAATGCTGAAACAAGGATACAGGTTGACCCATTGTAACGATGAGATATACCAGACACTATGTTGAAATGAACTTTACAACTTGAGTGGAGAGGAGAGTTGGGAAGGTGGGGAGGGAAGGAATGATAGGAGAAAAACAAAGGAGGGGTTAACAATGCTCAATAGGAAATGTACTCATTACCCTACTCATGTAACTATAACCACTCTGTACAGTATCTTTACAATAAACCTATAAAAAATGGGGGTCCAAAATTTTTGAGTCTGTAATACAGTCTAGGAAATGAGAGTCCAGTGGGAATGTTTCCAGTTCAGTATCCTGGTTTTCACACTAGAACAGGAATTCTTTTCAGTTACTATAGAGACAGATAGCTTCGATTGCTATGGAATTTATATAATTATAGTAGACTAATGAGTTAATCCATTAACAACCCACTCTACCCATTGATGCCTGATACCAATTGTTTTCTAGGCTTGAATTAGTTTCCTTGCTAGTGAGAATAATAATGTATTTTTATCACAAGGGTGAGTATGTTTTAATGACTGCAGTTTTTCAGAAATACTCAATGCACAGGAGAGAGGAAAATATAACAAGCTGCGATGTACCATCATCCTGTGTCAGTGATTACCAGCCATCATGGAAATTCACATTTGTAGGAAGTCCTTGTGGGTGGGAGGGCTATCAGCACCCATGATCTAGGTGAAGAAAAGTGTGGGCAGGACACATAGCAGGGGGAGTGTGTTTGAGTCTCCCAAGTGAATCATTCCTTTTTTGACAGGCATTTAGCTCATATTAATTTTTTTCCTGACATAAATAGGCAGTGTGGCAGTAAATAAATATTTTATCACTTCTGTTTTTTTTCTGCAGAAATAAGGGAAGAAACATCTAAAAATGAAGGAGGCTTGGATTTTTTTTCTTGTTGGTGGTGCTAGAGTTTGAATTTGGGCCTCGTGTTTGCTCAGGTTGTTTGCTCATGGCTCCCAGTCTGCCACTTAAACCATACTTCCAGCAAGCTTTGTACTTGTTATTTTGGAGATGGAATCTCACAAACATTTCTATCTTAACTAGCTTTGGGCCGTGATCCTCAAGATCTCAGGCTCCTGAGTAGTTAGGACTTACAGGCACCCCGCCCTCATGCATCCAGTTAAAAACTTTTATCGAAAGTTGGTCTTATTTGTGCTATGTTCCTGAGTTCTCTGATTTGTTTCATTGAGCTCTCTGCCTATCCCTCCACTATTATCACACTACCTTAGTTACTGCGCCATGTAGTAAGCTATATATAACCATAGTAATATATATCAGCTGTATATTATTAATACAATAGTAGTATCACTATTAGTACAACTATTGTACACTGCTACAATATTGGCAGTACACTGTAGCTATATAATAATTGTAATATTCTATTCATATTAAGTCTAGTTATTCCTCCAACTTCCTCTCTTTTTTAGACTTGTTTAAGCTTCTGTAGATGTCTTTTGGTATACATTTTTAGAAACAGCTTGTCGGTATCATCAAAAAACTATGCTGAGATATTGTTAAGAATGGCATTAAACCTGTGTTTACTCAATTTGTAGAGATTGACCTTTTACTACATTGAGTCTTCCAATGTTTAAATACGCTACATTTACGTTTATGAACAGCTTTTTAAACAAAGTACTGATATTTAGATTCTGCAAAGAATAAATATAAATCTATAGCAGAAAAGTCATTGGAAACTGGAAAAAGCAATAACAAGTAATTCTTTGAGGAAATAGAAGTAGATATTAAGATTTGAGAAGATGTGTTCACAGCTGGCTCATGCCTGTAATCCAGCTACACAGAATGCTGAGTTCTCAGGATTGGGATTCAAAGCCAGCCTGAGAAGGAAAATCTGTGAGACTTTTATCTCCAGTTTACCAGCAAAAATCTGGTAGTGGAGCTGTAGATCAAGTAGGAGAGGGCCATCCTTGAGTGAAAAGCAAAGCTAAGGGACAGTGCTCAGGCCCCGAGTTCAAGCCCCAGTACCAGCACAAGGGGGAAAAAAGATTCAGAACATGTAGATTATAAGACCTAATTGTCATGTTTGTTCACATTGGCAAAAATGAAAAATTGGTAATATTATCAAGATTACTGAAGATAGTGCAAGGGAATGGGTACTTTGATAAATTATTGACAATTGGATACAAAAAGCTGGTAAAGTCAGTTTTCTTCTTGGAAGACAGGCAGCAGTGTTGACCAATATTAGAATCAAGTATATCTTGACTGAGTAATTTCATGTCTATACACCTCCTGGGAATACTAACATATGTGCACATGAGATTAGTACAAGGATGGTATACTGCATATCCTTGTAACAATCTGAAATTTGAGATCCTAATCAATTAAGGGAAGGTTGGACAAATATGTCTCATCCATAGTGTAGAATATTGTGTACCAGATATATGGAATGTATTCTGACATTTCAAAGTAGATAAGGAGAGAAGTCAATCCTGCCCCTCACTGCCTTGGTTACACTTGCATTTAATAGATATAAAAAAAGCCATCTGGTCCATTCTGACTTTGTCCTATTGGTGAACGGATACAGCTGCTACAGATAGCTCAATTGTGGCTCAGGGAGGTGAAGTTACTGGTAAATTAACTTTCTTTTTCTGGCTCCTATCTTACATTTATTTTTATTGCTGTCATTATGTATGGGGAGTGAGGTTCCAACTGCCTGGGAAGGGATCTCCTGCTATGCCAGGTGGTCTGTTTTCTCAGTTCCCTGTGCCTTTGGTTTCTTACTCAGGTCAGAAGGGCATCATTATCCTCTTGATATACGGTGTCTCCTCTGAAAATATTTCAGTTGTGAAGAAGTTTTCATGATACAATTTGGATTCAGTTTGGGAGGAAAGTTTAGAAAATATCCATAGACTAGATAACTCAGTACATTGATCTGTAGTCTTGCCCAAGTGAATGACTTTGTGCTAGTACCAAGGCTTGAGCCAAGGCCTCATGCTCTCACCAAGCTTTCTTGGTTATGACTGGTACTTCAGCTATTTTAGTCTGGCTTTTTTTTTTCAGGTTAACTGGAGATGAAATCTCAAAGACTTCCACTCGCTCCACTTGGCTTTGAAATGAAATCCTTCTGGTCTCAGCCTTCTGTGTAGCTAGGATTACGTGTGAGCCACTGGTATATGGGTGAATCAAATTGTTTTTTTTTTAGAAAACTTTTAGTACAGAATTACTTCTGTGAGCAAAGCTCATTATGTGTGTTTGTTCTTTTTACTCTTTTTCCACTTAAAGTGTTTATTGTGAGTTACTATTTAACTTGTAGAAGAAGCAAATAACCTCACAGCCACCTCTACCTTTTAGTATGAACAAGTATTCTTTTTTGTTTCTTTGTTTTTTTGGTCACTTGTGGGGCTTGAACTCAGGGCCTGGACGCTGTCCCAGAGCTCCTTTTGCTCAAGGCTAGTGTTCTACCACGTGGAGCCACAACACCATTTCTGGCTTTCTGGTGGTTAATAGATTCTCATGGACTTTCTTCCTGGGGCTGGCTTTGAACCATGATCCTTAGATCTCAGTCTCCTGAGTAGCTAGGATGACAGGTGTGAGCCCCCAGTCCTTGGCTGAACAACTATTCTAGTTGGTAGATTCTTCTAGTATGTTTTGATAACAGGAAGCTGTCATTTAATGCCCCTTGTTCTGCTGCTTTCCCACTGCTCAGGCTCAGCTCCCTGTTGTTACTCATAGCATCTTGTATATAGGAAAGCTTGATGTGGGACCCATGACCTTAGTAAGGCAGTGCAGGAAAAGAAAGCTTGTGGAAAGGGAGACTTGGAAAATGGATCCTTGTGACTTTTTTCTTTTTTTCTTTTGTAATTAGTTACTGAGGATTGAATTCAGGGCCTTGTGCTTGCTAGGCAGGTGTTCTTACCACTTGGGCTGCCCCCTCCCTTACCCCCAAGTCCTTTAGTTTTTAGCTTGTTGTTTTCAGATAAGGTCTTGTGTTTTTCTCTGGGCTGGCCTTGGACTTGATCCTTCTAGCTTTACTTCTCTAGACTGAGACTGGAGGCATATTCCACCATGCCTGACCTTCCTTGTGATTTGCTGAAGACTGAAGTTTGTATTTAATATAAGATTTGTGGAAGCTGTCCTCTTGCTCTTGCCAAGGCTGTTACAAGCCCACAATCCTTAGAAGAGCTGATAATGCCCTGACCTTTTGAGCCTAGGAGTCCAGATCTGGTACCAGTCCATTGGCCTGCCACTCTGTCATCCCTTTTCTATATTTTCTTCTCATCCATCGTTCCCTGTGTCTATTTAATGATTTAGCATCTTTGAGCATCTACTATGTTAATGCCATGTGCTTGATATGGAAGGTACAATAATCAAGGCCCATACAAGTTTGTTACCAGGAGAAAGGAACAGGTATTTTGAGCCCATTTTAAGTAGCACGTGTGTGTGCACACCATAGCCTCCAATTATCCATGGGAATATGTTCTAAGATTCCCATTTAATGTTTGAAACCAGGGATACCACTAAACCCTGTACAGTTTATGCTCTATATTTTGTTTTACATAGTACAATGTGGATGTACTGGTCAAAAGGATAATTATGTCCCCAGTAGCATAAGATTTTATCACACTACTTTAGAACAATGAACAATTTAAAACCTATGAATTGTTTGTGGACTTTTCCATTTAATATTTTTGGACCGTGGTAGATCATGGCTAACTGAAACTAAGGAACATAGAACCATGGATAAGGTAATACATGTGTGTGTGTGCGTGTGTGTGCGCACGCGCGTGCGCACGCACATGCATGTGCATATGAAGACATATACATATAGTGGAGAAGAGAAGAGGAGACACAGAAAAGAGAAACAGGAAGAGGGAAAGGAAGTAAATGTGTTGGTAAGAAGGTAAGGGACAAGCTGTACTAAGACATTGCAGTTGCAAGTAAAGTCTCATTCGTTGCTGAGTGACAAAATACTAAAAACTTAGTGGCTAAAAAATGACAATATGTATTATCCCATATTATTTCTGAGCAAGAGAAGTCCAGGAGCATCTTGAGGGGCAGCTCTGGTCCAAGGTGTCTTATGAGGGGATAGACACAGGTAGGATATCAGCAAGGACCACTTATTGTAAGGCTCCTGTGAGTAGTGGCATCAGAACTACATATATGTGTGGATCCAAGGAGGCAAGAGGATTGGGGGCCTTTGTAGAAGCTGTTGCCCTGGCATAACCCTGAATATACTTGCAGGTCTGTATGGCTGTGGCCGAGGTGGTTGATTTGGTTGGGCTCTTGGTGCAGTTGTATATATCAAATTAAGCAATTAATATTTCAGCTTCATGATTTTGCAATCTCTGAAAGGGCTTTTAGCAGGACATATTCAGTTCATACTTTAAATCCAGAGCTCTTGGGAGGAATGGAGAGCATTAGATGGTAGGCAGATATATGAGCCAGGGTCTATGGATAGGGTCTGTTTAACCCTGCAAGCCTAACTCTGCCTGGGCACATGGAGTGGGTTAGTGTCCTCTTGCTTAAAATCTCATCTCCTCCTGCTTCTTCCTTAAGGGAAATCCAGGACACAGAATGGATAGCTAGAGACTTAGTAAGCCAGCCATTGGAGTATGAAAAATAATATTACCACTTATTCATATGTATTTCATTAAAAATGATGATAGTGTCATTAAGGATAGACACCTCAGAAGTTTATAGTTTATAAGTGCATATGCATTATTTATAGTCTAGTTTTTAGTTTATAAGTATATTGTATAATTTCTGGATAAGTGAATGTATGCTATTGGGGTCATGTCCCATCTCTTTTACCAGTAGGGTATGGCATCACTATGAGGCTCTGGGGCCAGAGGATCTTGGCAGTGGTGCCCAGTGTGTGCTCCTGTCACTGGTGGGTATTCCAGTGGAGGCTCTATATGCTTGTTAGTCATCTTTCTGTCACTCTGACAAAAACTCTGAGATAAATAACTTACAAGGAAGTTTATTTGGGCTTGTGGCTTCAGACATTTCTGTCTGTTGCTTGGTTCTATTGCTTTGGGCCTGTGGTGGCACAATGTGTTATGATGGAGCACATGGCAGTGGTTCTGCTCATGTCGTGGTAGTAAGGCCCTACCTTGTAAAGGTTCCTCTACATCCCAGTAGTGCCATGGGCCAGGGACTATGCCTTGGTGGGGAACTTTTTTCTGCATATGGCCATTTGGATATTTATAAAACATCATTCATCAAATTATTAGTATAGGCAGACAGCTACCCACAGTCTACAAGAAGCATATTTGCCTGTCTTATCATGTGCTTTATTCATTGAATGTTTAAAAATAAAAAAATATTTTATGTATTGAATTTTTTTTAAAAAAGAGCTTTTATTGATGGGCACTGGTGGCTCACATGTGTAATACTAGCTATTCAGGAGGCTGAGATCTGAGAATTATGTTTTGAAGCCAGCCCAGGCAGGAAAGCCGATGAAACTTTTATTTCCAATTAACTGGCAAGAAAGCCAGAAGAAGAGGAGTGGCTCCAGTTGTAGAGCTCCAGATTCGAGCAGAAGAGCTAAGGGACTATGCCAGGCCCTGAGTTCAGGCCCCAGTATGGGCACAAAATAAAAGCAGTTTTTATTTTGCAGTAGTTCTAACTTATGCTCATATGCCCTTCATTCAGCTTTCCTCACTGTTAGCATCTTACACTTCCATAAAAACATTAATTCAGACATGAACCTTGGGTAATTGGCTATTAATTAAACAGGATTTTATAAACTTTTTGATTCAGGCACTCCCATTTCAGGATCCTTTCTGGGGCTCCACATTACATCTCATTCTCTGTGTCAGTTTCTCAGCTTGTCCTTGCTGTTTTAAGACTTATAAAGTCTTTAAGAGTACTGTCCAGATACTCTCTATAATGTCTGAGCCTTTTCTATAATTAGAGTGGGATTCTGGGCCTTGGAGAAGAGGACCACAAAGGTGAGAGTTCTGTCATTTTATCCCTGTGGCATCCCTGATGATGATAAGCTTCATCAGGTGGTTAATATAGTGTTGGCCAGGTCTCTCCTGAAAAGTTATGTTGTTTCCTTTTTCTAGTCTGTTTTTGACCATGAGTCACTAAACACAGCTCACCTTCAAAGGGTTGGGAGGATTAAGCCCTGTCTTCTGGAGAAGCATATTATTTGCAGGGTTGCAGGATACCCAGATAAATTTGATTTTTAGATCAATAAGGACTATTTTTTTTTCAGTTCTGAGTATTAAACCCATGACTTCCCATTTGCTAGACAAGTGCTCTATCATTAAGCCAGAGCCCTAGCTCAAAAAGGAATAATTTATTAGTGTATATTCTTTGTAATATTTGAACTTCACATTTAACTGGACATTCTATATTTTGTTAAACCAGGCCACCAAAATTATTTGAAATTCTCTTCCCTTGGACCTGGGATTTTAATTTTTGCTTTATCATTTTCCTGGTATAGTTTTCTTCCTACTTTTTTTGCCATCCTTTAACAGTTTGATGTACTTTAGTGATAGCACTTTGTCTACTTAGGTTTCTTTTAAAGGAGCATGGGAAATAGTTTTGTTTGATTCAAATTTATGTGTGTTTTAATAAAAGGATTTTTTTCATTGCATGAGCCAAAAAGCACATTAGTTTCAGCCCCTATAAATGAAAGGCAGAGTTGAAGGAAACAGATTTGTGCTGAATTTCCAAGTACAGATGATGGGAGGGGCAAGGAGGAAAGACACTGATGTTTCTTTAAGCAGCCCTGGGAGGCTAAAGCAACAGCCAGCAAATGGATTCCTTCAGACTTGTCAGTGTGAGGCACTTGTGACTGCTTAAGATCCCCAACTTCTAGCAGGCATGAGAGAATTCTAAGTGGATGTGGAAATGAAGGAGGGCTGGGGTGATGCCAAAGGGATCTGTGTAGTTTGCTTTAAAAAGCAAAGCAGACCTCTTGTTTCCTGGAAGTGCACCTAGCCCCTCAGATGGTGTTGCTTTTCATTAAAGCAGCAATTTTGCAGTCACGATTACCTTGGGTGTTTTGCTCTCAGCAGCTGGTACCCATCAAACCAGGGCCTGCTTTTCATCACCAGCAGGTGTTCCAAGATGCAGAAGGGACTATAGAGTTCAAAGATGGCTTGGTTCCTCCTGGAGAAGAGACTGCTGCTGTCACAGGGTTCTTGCTCACCCCTCTGGAGCTGAAAGCTCGCAGATGGGGTCAAGCAGAAAGGAACTGAATGTGGCTGCTCTGCCAACAATTATCTTCCTACCAGTTCAGTTGTGACAGATATGGCACATGATGGTGAGAGCCTACCTGGCACACAGTAGGCATTTTATTTGTTTGTTGCCCCAGTGAGAGCATTGTTTCTTTGCTCTGCCACATTCAGGTAATCCTTAGTGATTGTGACATGGATTGTGTCAACTCTACCTAAACTGAACTGTTCTAATAAGTCCAATCACTTGTCATTTCTTTCTGAGCTAGGGGGCCTAACTCCTACCAGGTTTCCCAGAGACCTTCAGTAATTCCCCCTGGGGGTCTGGTGCCCTCTGATCCCAGCATCTATCTTCTGTCCCAGGGCTTCTGCCTCAGACTATCTTTTTACAGACATATCTTCAGCACCAGGCATATCACTTGATCTGCAGAAGGGCCTCATCAGGTACACAGAAGGTAAACAATGGGTTGTATATCCCAGATAGGACATGCTTATAGGTACAAAGATGCCCAGGGAAACTCATTAAAATATCTGCACATACGTTTAGTTAATAAATTTAAATTTAGTCTGTGGTTGCTAATTCTCTTTTCATAAGAAAGCAGGAAACATTGCTTTTGGCATGACTTCCTGAAGGTGTTATAAATGTCTGTGTTTGGGTCTTGTAACAACTTTTGAACAGCACAACATATGTTTGTCCATGTGTTTATATTTTTAAGATACCAGATGTCTGTAGTACCAGTTTTTATTATCTATATTTGAATTATGTTCTGAAGCTTAACACTTTCTGGGACATTGCTGTAGAAATGAAGGCTGAGTGCTACCTGATTATAGGATATAGTTTGGCAAGGTGTTCTGAATATTGAATGTTCTTGAATTTGTTTATGGGATGCCAGTAGGTCAAGCATACAGACAATAAATATTACACCATTTCCTGGCAGTTCTAGAAAACAGCAAGAAATTGTGATTTCTGTGAGGATTTTGGAGGGAAAGTTTGACCCAGAATAGTGGCAGCAAAGTTCTGCAGTTTACCTCTGCCAGTGAGTGGTGGGGAGAGCTGAGCTATAGGTCATTGGGCACTGTTTGTCCTCCACTGCCATTATGTCAGCTCTCCTATACATAGGCATAGCCCAGCAGAAGGCTCAGGATAGCCACTGTCATCAGAAGTCAGAGGATAGAGGCTGCCTCTCTGGGCTGTGCATCAGGAGCCACAGGGCTTTGCTGAATGAGGTGAGCTGAGCTCCTTTCATCTAGGCTACAGTCTTCTCTGAGCTGCTCCACTCTTCTCTCATGAGGAAAGTCAAACAGCTTTACTTGCCCTTTTCCAAATGGTTCTGCTTCTCAGCTTCTTAAGGCTGAATACAAGGTCATTGGAAGGTTATTGTTTCAGCTTTAACACTATTGAATTGAACATTTCTGCAGCTGTGGCCTCTGTGTTTTCAGGTACTTGTTTTCCTTTGCTCTGGCTAGCAGGCATCTGTGAGGTGAGTTTTGCACTGTGTGTCTGGGAAGGAACTCCCCAAAGCACTTGTTTTCAGGTTTCATTAGCAGGGGATCCTCTGTAGACATAATTATATTTGGACACCAATATAACAACAGGAGTTGCTGTTTGACATGGAGACTCCAGGTGCCAGAGGGCTCAGAGTCATTTATTTACAGGAATGCATGGGAAAGGGGGTCATAATGTGGAAGCTATATCTCTGGATGGAGTCAGACATTTGTGAACAGGTTCACCTCTGCTGGTCAAGGGTCTCCCTGATGCTTTCTCTTTCAGGATCTTACCAGTTCCCTCACACTAGCAACTATCTCTGACATGGCCCTCTAGACCTGCATCAAGCTGGAGGCCAGTTATCTCTGCCTGAAAGCCTGTCATTCTTAGCACTTCCTTGGCTGAGTTTCTCTTTCCCACCATGTTCCAGCTAGCCACTGGCTCAAGATGCTGGGACTTGTCCCTCTTCTTGGTCTCTTGTTTCTTACTGTACCAAGGGCTATTTTTCCACATCTTGATAATAATGAAAACAACTTTATTGGTAAACATTGATAGAGCACTTGCTCTGTTGAGCCTTCTTTTAGTGCTTTCCTCACCTCCTAATGAAATGCTGGGTGCCTCCACAGGTCAGATGAATATGACTTATATTTTCGTCTTTTTTGGGGAGGGGGGTCATGGAGCTGGGTGCTGTCCCTGAGCTCTTTAACTGAAGGCTAGCTCTCTACCACTTGAGCCATAGGGCTGCTTCTGGTGTTCTGGTGGTTAATTGGAGATAAGAGTCTCATGGACTTTCCTGCCCCTGTTGGCTTTGGACCATGATCCTCAGATCTCAGCCTCCTAAGTAGCTAGGATTACAGGCATGAGCCACCAGTGCCCGGCTATTTTCTCTTTTTGTGTAATCACTGAACTTGAGGCCCTTTTATGTCAGATAGAACTTACTCTCATTGCTCCTAATGAGTCTTCTTTACCTTGTATATCATGGCTTGTTGCTATGTCTTGACCACTTTAATCACAACAGGTTCTTCTGCAATCTTTGCTGGCTCCCCTTTTTAAGGTGAAGATTATATGGGGCTGTGTGTCTAGAGCTGTCTCCCACTGCTTCTCTGTGAAATTGGCTCATACATGCACATGTTCTTGTCCCAAACCCATCCTTTCACTTTGCCACCTACTTGGCTGCAAATTTGTGCACTTTCTTTCTGCTCTTTCCATGCTAGAATGGATACATCTTCACTTCAGGATGTGAGTGCCAGCCAGAGCTGTCTTTGTATACTGCTAATGTGTATAGCCATTGGTTACCACGTGTGAAATTTATTTCCATTTGACTTTTCAAGTGCTCATTCCTGTTCTGCAATTAATTATGAACTCTTTTAGACAGGAACCAGACCTTAAACATCCTGACAGCACCCATCACAGTACACAGGACAGGCAGTTAAAAAATACTTGTTTTCCATTAGAGTTCTAAAAAAGTCTTTACGAGATAAAGAGGCTTTGTGTCACTGGCATGAGAACATAGTCATGATATAGCTAATTCCTCCTGGCAAATCTTATTGTTTAAATCCTTGATTCATGAGAACGTCACTGAGAACTAACTAAGCAGAAGAACAAAAAAGCCAGTGTAGTGAAACCTAAGACTTCTGTACATGAAGTCATCATCATCATCATCACCATCATCAGTGTTCATAATTAATTATATCACATCATTTAGTGCTTGTTGTATAGTTTAACTTTGCAGATTCTCTGGTGTGCTAGTCATGTAGTTGTGGTGACAACCTTATGGAATGGGATTTGAGACATGCCTTGTTATTCCTTTCTCCACATTCCTTGAGACAGTCTGTACTGTGTAAATGCCCTTAAACCTGCATAGTGTGTGAGCTTCTGTTGACCAGTAGAACAAAGAGAAGGGATAGGAGAAGCTGCTGCTTCTCATGACATTTTCAGTCTTGGTGAAGGCTCCCCTCTCAATCTCTAGTATTTATTTATTTATCTGAGACCTTGGTCTCATTACAGTTTCAATTTTGTTCTCCACTTTAACAGCTCATTTAATTGAAAACATTTCAATTGAACAACGTTTGAAACATTGCAGTTTTAAAGGATCTAGGGTCATTCAGAGGTTTTAATTGATCTCTCTATTGGACAAATGGAACTCCTCAGCAAAGGGTCTCCTTTTCATTTTTTCTCAAGGCTTTTATTCTGTCTCCATCAATGCAGAACAGCTTAATGTTTTTGGCCAGTTGCACTGAGTTATGCTACTTTTTAAAGCATTGACTTCATAACCTAGAGGCTGAAGCCAGAACAAGCTGGATAACTTATTCCTGTGCAATTTATTGCATAAGGCATTAGAAACAGCACCAGCATGGTCATCTGTTTCGCTTTTCATAGACTCTGTCATCACTTTAATTGGTTGTTGTTAGAACAGATGTTTTAAAAGGAATATTTTGGCATGACCACATTTATGTAATTTCTGATGACTCGTAGGACATTAGATCTACATTTTTGTTTTTGGTAAAAAGAATTGTAGAAAGAACAGCCTCTTGAACCTCATAGATCTGGTCCAGGAGTGAAACAGTGAGGCTGGTAGAGGAAGATGTTAGGAAAAGAGTCATGAACTTGGGACGTTCGAGTCAGGATGCAGAAATCTTTCCGCTTACAAACCAGTAGAAACTTCAACAGCCATCCACATGTCTAGCCACCTTGAAAGATGCTGCTAAAGAGGCAAAAGTCAAGTTACCATTTTTTTTTCTTTTTATTTCATGTGGGGCCTGAACTCTGGGCCTGAGCGCTGTCCCTCAGCTCTTCAGCTCAAGGCTAGCACTCTACCACTTGAGCCACAGAGCCACTTCCGGCTTTTTTCTTTTTGCTTATGTGGTGCTGAGGAATCGAACCCAGGGCCTCAGGCATGCAAGGCAAACGCTCTACCACTGAGCCAACTTCCCAGCCCAAGTTACCATTTTTTTTTAAGTAAGCAAAATTAGAAAGACTTTCCACCTATTTAGAGAAAGCTTATGAGCCATTTATGGATTTTGCTGTTAGTATGATCTTGTTCTATGCCATAGCTAAGTGATGCTGTGAGTTTAAATGTCTAGTTAAGGTTCTCTGAATTTGGGTATTTATAATAAAGCTTATGCATACTAACATTAAAAGATTTATTGTGCTGGGTGCTGGTGGCTCAGGCCTGTAAATCCTGGCTATTCAGGGGACTGAAATGTGAGGATTGTGATTTGAAGCCAGCTTTGGCAGGAAAGTCCTTGAGATTCTTATCTCCCAATTAACCACCAAAAAACCAGACCTAGAGTTGTGGTTCAAGTGATAAAACACTAGCCTTGAGAAAAAAGGGCTTAATATTTAAAAGCATCAAAATATACTTCTCAAATGACTATTTTACAGTGTTTGCAAAATAATATTACAACTCAGCATTTTGAAGAAATTTAGATTCAGAAAAAGTCACTAAGGTTGAAGGGATTATTTTAAGTGGTCTGTACTCTTCTATACTACTTAATTTTTTTTGGGGGGGGGTCTGGTCTTGGAGCCTGAACTCTGGGCCTGGGCACTGTCTCTCAGCTCTTCAGCTCAAGGCTAGCACTCTATCACTTGAGCCACAGCGCCACTTCCGACTTTTTTCTTTTTGCTTATGTGGTGCTGAGGAATCGAACCCAGGGCCTCATGCTTGCAAGGCAAGCACTCTACCACTGAGCCACCTTCCCAGCCCCTAATTTTTTAGATTAGATATATATATATATATATTTTTAGATTAGTTATATATATATATATTTTAGATTAGTTATATATATTAGTTATATAAGAAAAGCCTTCATTATGACATTTCCACACATGTATACCGTAGATTCCAGTCAGTCTCCCTCACTCATACCTCTGTCTCTTCTTCTCCTCTCCCTAATACCTTTGCTTCTTCTTTTTTTTTTTTCTCCAGTCGTGGGGCCTGAACGCTGGGCCTGGGCACTGTCCCTTAGCTCTTCAGCTCAAGGCTAGCACTCTACCACTTGAGCCACAGCGCCACTTCCGACTTTTTTCTTTTTGCTTACGTGGTGCTGGGGAATCAAACTCAGGGCCTCATGCATGCAAGGCAAGTGCTCTACCACTGAGCCACCTTCCCAGCCCCTCTCCATAATACAATTTGAATAGGTTTCATTATTCTGTTTTCATACATGTCAGGTATCTATTTCATGAATATTCATTCTCTTTCATTCTTGGTGGCCCAACCATATCTCATTAGTATTCACTCTCTAACAGAGCCCATTTCTTGTTCCCCTCCAAACAACCCCCTATTGCTCAATAGCTTCATTGTGGCTTTTAAAATACTATTTTCATATATAGTTGCAGTGTATCTCAGTGTTCTATAACGATTGAATAATTTTCTCTCCTATTTTGAAAATCTGGATGAATGAGGGGGCACTTCATTGACTAACCCCTAAAGCAGATAGTTGCTAAGTTCACTATCATAATTGGGAGTGATTATGCAGAATCCTCTAGAGTCCAAAATTTTTCTTGTAGTTAATTGATATATGAGCTAATTTGGGTCTGTACCATCATGAGTGGGTACAAAAGGCTTGTTATAGTAGCCTAGACTAGACATCCTAGATTTAAAAGTATCTTGCTTCTGACCTGAAAAGTGAGAATACTCTGTCATCCAACTGGGTTTTACCTCATTCTTTCTATCACATGTCCTTCCAAGAACAAGGAGCACTCTGTTTATGAAGTTAATGAATTCCTTAAAGAGTTAACTGACCAGATGTCACTTGTACAGAGGGAGTAACTTACTGATGGAGGAGTGCCATCTGGTTTCTATGGTCTTATTGCTATCTATGAATGTTAACTGATAGCTTGGCTATTTGCTTGGTCGGGATGTTCAAGTCCTAAGCTGAAGTTCCAAGGTTTTCTTAGATGTCTTCAACCATTTAAAATCAGTTGATCAGTAAAGGTTTTTTTCTTCTATTTTGTATTCATCTAACAACTTACAGTTAATAATATGTTTAACCTTTTCTTGTATGAGAAATACAGCAGATCAAAGCACATGGCAGAATATTTCCATGAATCATCTTTTCTTTTATAACTGCTCTGATTTTTACCTTTCATTGAGGGAATGGATGGGAGGGATGTAATCATTACCAGCTTCCTGCTCTTATATAACATAAAGGGAAGAGACTAGAGTGATGACATTTTTTTTGACATTTATGATTTTTGATCTTTTTAGAATTGTATTTGATTAGGAAAAATAAAGTGAAATTTCTTTGTAGTATTGTCACTCATTGTCTTCAAAGAGCTTTAACTCTTTAAAGGCAGTTCATATTTAAAATGACTTTAAAACTGTTAACAGAATGGGATATTTCTAATTCTGCCAGGGAACTAAGCATAGAAGTCTGCAGGGGTAGCTGCAGGGGTAGTTTGGTTGGTGGCTGGGTTGGACTAGAGTATTTTACAGCCAAGCATCCTACTAAATAATAACAGTATTTATCTGATTAGCTTTACTTCATTTAAAAATGCTTATATCGCCAGGCGCTGGTGGCTCACGCCTGTAATCCTAGCTACTCAGGAGGCTGAGATCTGAGGATCACGGGTCAAAGCCAGCCCAGACAGGAAAAGTCCGTGAGACTCTTTTTTTTTTTAATTGTGAAAATACTGTACAGAGGGGTTACAATTACATGGGCAAGGTAATGAATACATTTCTTATCAAGCATTGTAGCCTCCTCCTCCTGTTTCCCCTTCCCCTTCCCATCGGTTGAGACTCTTATCTCCAATAAACTACTCAGAAAAATGGGAAGTGGTGCTGTGGCTTAAGTGGTAGAGCCCTAGCCTTGAGCTGAGGAGCTGAGGGACAGCACCCAGACCCAGAGTTCAAGCCCCATGACTGACAAAAAAACCCCAAAAACATATCCCAAGTGAAATAAAACCCTACATTAAGCTAGTTTTCCATTTAGAATTTACAATTTAAAAAACTCTTTTGTGTTTATTTTATTCTAATACAAGTCATTTCAAAGTCACCTTTTCAAAAATATTGTCAATAAAAAAGCCTGATTACCACATTGTATTTCTCAAGTTCATATTTTTCCTAGTAATTACATTATTCAATTTCTACATTTCTCTATAGATGTATGTCAGAGTGACTTTGATAATTTTTTTCCAGTGTACCTATTTGACGTGCTGATGTAAGTATACACAGGAACTGTTGTTGCAATTGAAAGACTGAGCAATAATAATTTTATTGACTTGGAAGCCTGGCTGTCTTGATCTCCAGTGGTTGCTTGCAGTGTTTAAAGTAACTGACAACCAAGATCATTACCAGCGTTTATGATTTTTTTTTAAAAGAAAGGGGAGAATGAGGAGTGGAAAAAATGCTGTTTAAATTACAAACTGCTTGTAACAGGTCCATAGGGAGTGCAGTTCACTCAGGTCATTGAAAATATGGTCATTATATTGAAAGTTAAAAATAATTTTACTTGGAAAGGACTTCAAGAACAAATCCCCCAAAGTCCAAATGAACTTAAAATACCTAAAAGGGATTTCTGGACAGTAGGCGCAATTTCAAGTGTTCCTTTGTGGAAGGTCATTCATTCTGTAGGTTTGCCTGCACTTTGAGGCTGCATGTGACCCTCTGAACCCAAATTGTGTGAGTGCCTCTGTTGACAAGGTTGATGCTGTCTTCTCTGAAGGAGCTGATACTCCTCCTCTGCTGCCCCCATTAGTGTTCATCAGTTGTTCTTGAAGTCAGTTGTACCTGTGGGGGGTCTCAGAGGAGCCTTTGACTGTGGTAACTGAAATCTTTCTGCTTGTGCTCCTGGGGCACTATGGGTAGGGTGGCCTGAGTGCCTGTCAAAGACCTCTGACTGAAGCCATGTTGCTGAAGTCCCTGACCTTCAGCTTCTGAGAAATGTGTTCTATGTGGGTCACATGGATCCATACTTTAAGGCAAATCATCTGTATTGATACTTAGCAAATTACTCCCAAACCTAACTCTTCCTCACCACAGTCAGTGTTTTTAAATTTTTATTGTAAAGTTGATGTACAGAGGGTTTCCAGTTACATAAATGAGGTAATGAGTACATTTCTTTTCTTCTCTTTTCTTTTTTTTCCGGTCATGGGACCTAAACTCTAGGCCTGGGCACTGTTCCTCAGCTCTTCAGCTTAAGGCTAGCACCTACCACTTGAGCCACAGCGCCTCTTCTGGCCTTTTCTGCTTATATGGTGCTGAGGAATCGAACCCAGGGCCTCATACATGCAAGGCAAGCACTCTACCACTGAGCTACCTTCCCAACCCCAGTACATTTCTTTTTAAACAGTGTCACCTCTTCACTCATTTTCTCCCAGTTTTTTCCCTCCTGCCCCTCTCCCCCACAAGTTGTACAGTTCATTTTCAACATGGTGTCTAATGAATATCACTGACTGCTTTAGTCTACCCTTTGTCCCACCATTTCTGTGCTTCTACTTCCCCTCCCCAAATTAGATAAACTTACATATAAGACAAAAGGTACAGAAATAAAAAACAGTGACAGAAAAGGAAAAACTGAAAATAACCACAAACAGTACAATAAAAAACCTCTTATTGCCGGGCGCTGGTGGCTCACGCCTGTAATCCTAGCTACTCAGGAGGCTGAGATCTGAGGATCGCGGTTCAAAGCCAGCCCGGGCAGGAGAGACCATGAGACCCCTATCTCCAATAAACCACCAGAAAACCGGAAGTGGCGCTGTAGCTCAAGTGGTAGAGCGCTCGCCTTGAGCTGAAGAGCTGAGGGACAGCGCCCAGGCCTGGAGTTCAAGCCCCATGACCGACAAAAAAAAAAAACAAAAAAAAAAAAACCTCTTATTTCCATTTCTTTGAGTTCATTTTGATAAGCATCATTTTATATGATCATATGTATATAGCTATTGAGCCCTTGTGATCCTCTCCTAAGAATATCTTCCTTTGGTCTCCTCAGTCAACATTTTTAACCCAGTTAATTTGGGTCAAGAATTTGAATCGTTTTGCCTGATAGCTCTGGCAAAGGTTCTCAGAAATTATTATCAAGAATCTTTTGGCAGGTGACTTCAGTTTCTTGCCTCGTGGACATTTTTACATGGTTGCTTGAATGTCCTTAGAACATGGCAGCTGTTTTACCCCAGAGACTTTGGCCTCAGAAATTACACACTGTCATTTCTGCCATATCTCTTTGGTTATATAGGTCAGCCCCATTCATGTTAACCAATCAAGATTGATTAGTCACCAGGAAAAGCACTTGAAGACAAGCTGTTATACACTTCCAAACATACCTCCAGCTGGTAAAATTTATCCTGTCATCCTATGATAGTTCTAGTGATGAACAGAATGCTCATATAGTATGACCACTATATAGTGAGTTGTATTTTGGAGGAATTGTAGCCTGGCCAAAATGATTCCTGATGTGTGCATGGTAGAGGCATTTTATTCGGACTGTTACCTTTAAATCAGTGGTAATACTGAAGAAAATGAAGTCACTTTTAATTTTATTGTCCCAAATATCAAAATAGTATTTTTTATACTACATATTGCTTCTATGCCCTCCATATCTATTTATATTTACAAAATAGAATCCTACTCTACTGTTTTATAACCTTATTTTCCCATATATAATATCATGGGCATTTTTGCATATCTTAAAATAATTATTTTTTTTCCGAGGGTGAGGGTACTGGGATTGAACTCAAGGCCTCATGCTCCCTAAGCAGACACTCTACCACTTGAGCTACATCATTTTACAATGGTTATTTTTGAGGTAAAGTCTCCTCCTCTTCTTGTTCTTGTTCTTGTTCTTTTTTTTTTTTTTGGTTGGTTGTGGGGCCTGAACTCTGGGCCTGGGCGCTGTCCCCCAGCTCTTCAGATGTAGACCAGTGCTCTACCACCTGAGCCTCAGCCCTACTTCCTGCTTTTTCTGCTTATGTGGTGCTGAGGAATCGAACCGAGGGCCTCATGCATGCAAGGCAAGCACTCTACCACTGAGCCACCTTCCCAGCCCCTTCTTCTTGTTCTTGTTCTTCTTGTTCTCCTCCTCCTCCTGTTCCTCCTGCTCCTCCTCCTCCTCCTGTTCCTCCTGCTCCTCCTCCTCCTCCTTCTTCTTCCTCTTTCTCTTCCTCTTCCTCCTCCTCTTCTGCTTCCTCCTCCTCTTCTTCCTGCTCTTCCTCCTCCCTCCTCCTCCTCCTCCTCCTCCCCCACCCCTCCTCCTCCTCCTCCTCCTCCTCCTCCTCCTCCTCCTCCTCCTCCTCCTCTTCTTCTTCTTCTTCTTCTTCTTCTTCTTCTTCTTCTTCTTCTTCTTCTTCTTCTTCTTCTTCTTCTTCTTCTTCTTCTTCTTCTTCTTCTTCTTCTTCTCCTTTTCCTTCTTCTTCTCCTCCTTCTCCTTCTTCCTCTTCTTCTTCTTCCTCCTCCTCCTCCTCTTCCATCACCACTACCTACTTCTTCTTTCTCTTCCTCCTCCTCCTCTTCCTCTTCCTCTTTCTCCTATCCCCCCCCCCCAGCCCAAATTCAGTACCTGATGATTTTGCTCATTGGCTAGTGCTTCTCCAACCCTTGAGGATAACGTCTTCCTTTATTCCCAAGCTGGTTTGGGCTTTGATCTTCCTACTTATGTTTCCATGTATTTCTGGGGCATTTCACTGTGCTCAGCCATGGTGCTTCCATTAGCTGGGGTAACTGGTATGTACCACTGTGCACAACCTTTGGTTGAGACGGAGTCTCCAGTTTTTTGCCTGGACTGACAAGGAACCATGATATGCCAAGAGCTCTGCCTTCCAGATAGCTAAGATCACAGGGTTTAACCACCGTACCCAGCCCAATCAATCATTTCCAACCTATGCCAGGCCTGCTATTCAGTATTATATGTGGTCATTCAGGGAATTCACTATTGATGGACATAGGTTATGCACTAGATTTCCTTCTTAGGAGCAATGCTATGAACGACCCTGTGTTCAAAATGTTACTGTGTAGCCCAAGGTTCTTGGCATGAATTTCAGATCTGTAATTGCTTAGGCAACATGTAACAGACATGTTTGGGGCTTTGATGCTGGTTTAGGAGCTGGCCTCCGTGGTCTTTGAATCATTCACCTTTAATAGATGAGAGTTCACAGGTAGGCGCCTCTTCCCCACCTGAGTCTTTGCCAGGGTGAGATGAAAGCATGGCATGGTAAAGCAATTTTGGTTTTTGGAGAATAGCTTATTAAAAAAATATAAGCTAGGGCTGGGAAGGTGGCTCAGTAGTAGAGTGCTTGCCTTGCATGCATGAGGCCCTGGGTTCGATTCCTCAGCACCACATAAGCAGAAAAAAAAAGCCGGAAGTGGCACTGTGGCTCAAGTGGTAGAGCGCTAGCCTTGAGCTGAAGAGCTGAGGGACAGCGCCCAGGCCCAGAGTTCAGGCCCCACGACGGGACCCCCCCCAAAAAAATGTAAGCTAATTCCTAATCGCTTTCAAGAAACTGGGTGGGAGTGAGTTATAGGGGTGGGGTGTAGGATATCCTGACTAAATTACAGCTGCCAGGCAATTCAAGCAGAAACCGAAGCAGCATCCCCTGCAAGAAGCTATGTTCTCCACCCCATGCTGTAGCCAATAAATTGGAAAATTGACTGTTTTATGTTTCAAACCTCATTTCTCCCAGCCTAACCGAAATCTGAAATCTGAAATCTGAAATGTGAAGGTTCTGCTGAGAAGCAAAACAGGCAAGAGCCAAGAACAAGGGCACAGGCTTGCTCATCCTCAGCATGATGGACTTATCTTCAGTACTGGAGGCAGACATCCTGCCCGCCTCTGTGATGGTTGCTGCTGTTAGGATTGTGCTTGGTCCTGTGCTGCTTCTGTGGCTGGTTAATTCAGGCTAAGTGACTGGTAGACTGTTGGATTCCAGCCCAGGGTTTCATGCTCCTGTTTGCCAGCCAACTTCTTGTTAGCCCTCTCAGTAGTTCCTTGCCAGGCCCCCAAAGGTCAAAATAGGAAAGGAGAATGGAGCTAACATTTAACCAGCTCCCAGCTCTACCCACAAGCATTCTTACTAACTATGCCTTCTCCCCCTGACCTCAGAAAAGGAAACAAAAAGAAACAAAACACTTTACATGTATCATTTTCTTAAAACTTTCTGTTATATTTGAACTTTATGAGCATGCAACTGTGTTCTTATTTGGAGCTTTTTTGCCTTGATTAAGTCCTTTATAACCTTCAGCACTCATGTGGTTTGAACTTTCAGTATGTTGTTTCTAAAAGTCTAAAGAAAGCATACAAAAAGCTTTTTCCATTGATAGTATCATTTTCTTTGTGTGTGTGTGTGTGCACGTATGTGTATGTGTGTGTGTGTGTGTGTGTGTGTGTGTGTGTGGTGTGTGTGTGCATATGCGCGCATGTGGACTGGAGCCCTGATGCTGAAAGACCCAGGCTGTCTTTCTTTTGTGCCTCTCCTGGGACATGAAGTTAGGGCCTGGGCATTGCCCCAGAGCTGCTTTTGCCCCAGGCTATCACTCTACCACTTGTGTCACAGCTGAACTTCCACCATGCTAGCGCTTAAGTGGCTCTCAGTTATTTAGGGACTGTTTCAATGAAGAGACATTCCTAGTTTACTTTGCTGGTATTTCTCTCTCAGAACAGGTCTTTTTGTTTTGTTTTGGTGCTGGTGCTAGGACTTGAACTCAGGATCTTGCCCCTTGCTTGATGTTTTTGCTCAAGACTGGAGTTCTACCACTCGAGATATAGCAATACTTATGAATATTTTTTTTTTACTGGTTAATTTGCGATAAGAGTCTTATGGACTGGCTTTGAATCTGAATCTTCAAATCTTATCCTCTTAAGTAGCTAGAGTTACAGGCTTTTTTTCAGGTAGGGTCTCATGTTTGTTTGTTTTTTAATTATTTAAATATTATTTAATTTTAATTATTTAAATATTCCATACACAGAATATTGGGGGAGGGTGGTGGAACCCGATTAGTATGCCCCAAATGCCTGTGCCATGGAGAACCTGTGTTCTGATAGTACATAAACATGCTGAAAGTCTGCCCCCAATGAATGCTTTTCATCAGGCTCCTGCCCCATGTTTTGGGCTTCAGCAAATATTGTTGTTGGTTTTTTTTTGTTGTTGTTGTTGGTAACAGGGCTTGAACTGGGCCTGAATGCTGTCCTGCAGCTTTTCAACTCAAGACTAGTGCTCTACTATTTGAGCTATGGTGCCACTTCTGGTTTTCTGAGTGGTTTATTGGAGATAAGAGTCTCACAGACTTTCCTTGTCTGGGCTGGCTTTGAACCACGATCCTCAGATCTCAGCCTCCTGAGCAGCTAGGATTACAGGAGTGAGCCACTGCCACCTGGCCAGCAGATATTGTTTAATGAATATGCCTCATTTCTCAGAGCGTTCAGAATTTTTCAGAACTACTGCTTTGCTTAATTTCCCCTCATCTCAAAGGTGAATTGCTCTCATTTTGCAGGGAGGACAGAGAACACAAAGGCAGAATAAAATGAAAACTAGATCCCAATTCTCATTTGTATTCTCTTTTCTGGGATGTAATAGAACTATTATACAAATACATCTACAAGGAAAGGCAGAAGTCAGGTGCATCTAGTCTACCTACATCTTCTCCAGTAATTTGAGAAACACACTTTAAAAACCTTTTAAGCCTCAATGACCACAAGAATGGCTCATATATGTAATCTTACATGCTTAGGAAGCAGAGAACAGGAGGTTTGTGGTTTGAGGCCAGCCCCAGCAATAAAGTTCACAGGACTTCATCTCAATCAGAGGCTGGGTTTAGTGATATGCATACGCATCAGTTATTCTAGCCAGAGGAGGAAGCACAATGTCTAGGTGCAGTGGCACATGCCTCTGTCATCCCAGTGACAAAGGAAAGCACAAGTAGGAGGATGATAGTACATGCCAGGCTGGTTATCAAGCAAGACCCTATCTTGAAAGTAACCAGCACAAAGAGTCTGGCAGAGTGTCTCAAGTAGTAGAGTACCTGCTTAGCAATACTCCAAACCCCAGTACCACCAGACAAAATATAAATAAACCTCATCCCTCTTTAATGGACACATAATTGTGACTCCTCTTACTCTTTTTATTTTTATTTTTTTTGGTAGGATTCTGATCCTGTGCTTGCCTTATCATTTCAGGCACTCCTTCCAGCCCTTTTTGGTTTAGTTTTTTTTTTGGCCAGGTTGACCTCAAACCACTGTTCACCTACACTGCACCTCCTGAGTATCTGAGATTATTGACATGAGCCACTGCACCTAACAGTTGTGATTCTCTTAAATATAATTTGAGAAACACAGTTGCTTTTTTATTTTTATTTTTTATCTTTTTTTAATGTACAGAGGAGTTACAGTTATATGTCAGGCAATGAGTATATTTCTTTTTGAACAGTGTCACCTCCTCCCTCATTTTCTCCCAGTTTTTCCCCTCTGAGCACCCCCCAAGTTGTATAGTTCATTTTCACTATAGTGAGTATCAGTACTGAATTAGTTCACCCTTTATCCTACCATTTCTGTGCTTTCCTTCCCCTCCCCAAATCAGATTAATTTACATACAATACAAAAGGTACAGAAATAAAAAAACAGCAACAAGAGGGAAAAACAGAAGAAAAAGAAAAAAAAATGACTGCAAACAGTACAATAAAAAACCTCTTATTTCCAGTGCTTGGAGTTCATTTCAATAAGCATCGTTTTATATAATCATATGCATGTAGCTATTGAGCTCTTGTGATCCTCTCCTAATATTTTCCTTTGATCTCACTGTGTGAATGTTTAGACTGTTATTTAATCAATCAAATCCAAGTATTTATTTTATTGTCTTTTACTATCCATTGGGTTTACTTGTAGATTTATAGGCACATTGTAACTATTACAAATGAGGGAAACCATTAGCCTATGTTTCTTTGGGTCTGGCTTACTTAACTTAGTATAATTTTTTTCCATGACTTTCATTACCTTACAAATGGGGCATTCTTTCTGGTGGAAGCATAGAATTCCATTATGTATATATTACCACAGTTTCTTGATCCATTTGTCCACTGAAGAGCATTTGATTCCATATTTTAGCTGTGGTAAACAATGCCGCAGTGAACTTGGTTGTGCTGGTGGCTTTAGTGTGGCCTAGTTTGTGGCCATTTGAATAAATGCCCAGAAGTGCAATTTCTGGGTCATAGGGAAGCTCTGTGTCTTTTGAGGAACCTCCATACTGCTTTCTAGAGTGATTGAATCACAGTTGCTTCTTGTAAGACAAAAAATAAACCTCAGTGACTATAAGAGTAGCTCATATCTGTAATCCTACATACTCTGTTTTCTGGTCTTTCATGGGATAAATTTAAAAGATGAGTTATTTTCCCTGAAATATTTCAGGTATGTCTATACAGTGGCCTTATTAGTAGAAATTATCAAAGATGATCTAGAAAAGAATTAGTTTCAGGTGACAGCAAATGAGAAGGAATGCATTGTATGGCATTAGAAGGGTTGATAAGGATTGTGTTGGATTGATGAGCACCTTCAGAAGGCCTAGGGAGCCGGGCCCGTGGCTCACACCTGTAATCCTAGCTGAGGATCACAGTTCAAAGCTAGCCCAGGCAAGGAAAGTCTATGAGACTCTTATCTCCAATAAACCACCAGAAAACCAGAAGTGGCACTGTGGCTCAAATGGTAGAACACTAGCCTTGAGTTGAAGACCTGAGGGACAGCACCTAGGCACAGAGGTCAAGCCCCATGACCAACAAAAAAGAAAAAAAGAAGGCCTAGGGCTACCTCTTGATTACCTGCCTGCAGATACACTGGGCCTAGTCCCTTAGATAGGGAAGAAGTAGAGCTGATTTTAAAGGACTTCTAAGTGCAGGATTGGCAGGTAACACTTCCACTGATTAATCAGTCTCTCTGTCTGGAAATTGTTCTTTCTTTAAACATAGGTATCCAGGTGAAGCCCGTCTCCTTTTCCTCACAACCCACTAGAGATATCTATCTACTGAGTGCAGACATTTGCCATTTTCTGGAAACTCATTATAAGAACTGTGTTTTCCAGGCATGTATTATTACTGATTTGTTCTAGAAGAGGTTTGGAAACTATGTAATAAGTATGCTTTTTAATGGCTATTATCCAAGCTCAAAATTGAAATGAAGCTGTCCAGTGAACTGTTCACTCTTGAAAATAGCATTTCTTTGGTTCCTGATTATTATCTCCGTTCTTGTCTCTGGTCCTGTTTAGCCCTTGTCTCACTCCTGCTTCTCCTACACCACAACCTTTCTTTTCTTCTCTCTCCTGCACCACACTTCTATGATAGAGAATTGACTTGTCTGTATTAGAAAAGTAAACTCTTTCAGACATGGGTCTTTTCTTTTCTACTTTGTACTTTTGCTTTCTTGAAGAATTTCCTTTCTTCTTCCTTATTTATATGGCCATCTATAAGATGGTGTGTGAGTAGGGGAAGAGCAAACTAGTGAGACCCCAGGCTTTGTGTCAGTAAGTACTTTGTGATATTGAATCCCACATTTCCTTATTATTCAGAGTTAAACCAACAATGAGCTATATCCTTATTCAGAGCTATAAGTGAGCCAGTAACTCATTTCTGGTTTTTCAAAGTCTGTGTTTTTGAGATTTGGTAGCATTTCTTGATTTAAATTTACCTTGGTTGCCTCTGAAAAAGCTTGATGGCCTGACAGCTGTTGCCCTGGAGTGATGCATGTGGTTAGTGCCGGTGCGCATCACCATTACCAAGAGCATCAGGCACCTGTTTAGTCAGGTGTGGCCCACAGTTTTAAGTCATAGGAAAGTGCCTTACCCTAATCAGTTCTTTCCTATCTTATCTAACTCATGGTGCATTAAATATTCCCAATGCCCTTCATTCTCTAAGCAGTCTTGGAACTTGAGAGACTTCATTTTTGAAGAATGGATGTTAACATATAGGTGATTTCAAATAACTAGTCTTTCTGGTATGATCCTTATGTAACTCTGTCTAATTGTCATGGAAAATAATAATAATACATAATCTGATGCAAAACTTCCCTGCTTGATCATGTACGGTACCCAGCTTCTTTCTTTCTTTTTTTAATTAATAAGTTTTTTTATTGTGAAAATACCGTACAGAGGGGTTACAATTACACAAGCAAGGTAATGAGTACATTTCTTATCAATCATTGTTGCCTCCTCCTTTGTTTTCCCTGACCATCCCTGTCCTCCCAGTCCCGTTCCCCTCCCCACTCCCCCTCCCCGCCACCGCCAGCCATAGCCAGCTTCTTTCTTGTACGTATAGTCACTGCCAGGATGTTCTAGGTGGGTGAGGGTTGGCCCTTCCTCTCACCGTCTCTCTGCTAGATGGAATGAAAGCAAGCAGTATCTAACCAAATTCTGCTCGACAGGATTTATTAGTAAGATAGATACTAACAAGCAGCCATATAACAGTTCTTACAGCCTGTTCTGTTAGCTTGTTGAGGACCCTGTGCTCAAGGCAGATGCCACTATATCTTCTAGAGGTAGGACCTATTTCCCACAGGGTCTATGTTAATGCCCTCAGGATTCCTTGATTCAGGATTGGTATATTTAGTATCACTCAGGACTTGAACTTTGGATATAGGCCACAAACTTAGATTTGTATCCCTGTTCTTGCAAGGGTGAGGAATGCCTTACAGAGAGCCCATCTACATTTTATGAATGCCATAATTCCATGGGTAAGAAATAAACACAATTTTCTGTACCATAAAAGTTTTCTAGTTGGTTCTTTATCCTCCCAAACCACCCAAGACAGACTTTTGTTTTGAATGTACATCAATAGTAATAGGGTTTTGTGGTTTTTTTGTTTTTTGTTTTTGTTGGTTGTGGGGCTTGAACACTGGGCCTGGGCACTGTCCCTGAGCTCTTCAGCTCAAGGCTAGCATTCTACCACTAGAACCACAGTGCCATTTCCAGTTTTTCTGGTGGTTAATTGGAGATAAGAGTCTCATGGACTTTCCTACCTGGGCTGGCTTTGAACTGTGATCCTCAGATCTCAGCTTCTTGAGTAGCTAGGATTACAGGTGTGAGCCACTGTTGCCCAGCTTGGATTAGTTTTTAACCATTCTTTTTCCCTAAAGTCAACAAAATGAGAGAATTGGAATTCTAAGAATTGAAGATTTTCCACTCTTTATCTCAGTCATTCTTTTTTAGGTCTTATGAGTAGTTATGAATTATTTATCTGCAGTAACCAATTGTTAAGTGGTCCCAAGTACTAAGCCACATGAGGACTTGGAATCTGTCAGCTGTAGGGTCAAATACCAGCTAAACACACTAAGCTGTCAGTTAATTTGGATATTTTATAAGCAATCATATTCACTTACAATCTGGTTTGCTGACAAAATGTGCTATGATGTAAAATCAGATGAGGCCCTTCACAGACCTTTTTTTATGGCAAGATGTCATGTACCTAAGCAATTATTAATTGGCTGGAGTGGCACATATCATTCAGGTTTGCCTAATAGGAAATTTTATGGGGTATATAAAAAGTATGTTTTAGAGGAATGTATTTACCAAGGAAGTTTTTCAATATGGAAATGAAGAATCATAACCTAGAGAAGGATAAGGATAGGAATTAGAAAAAGCTTATCAGAAACCATACATATAAGCAAAAAGAGAGTAAGGGACTGGAGTGTAATTGTTTTTCAGTTCCTAGCACTGGAAGGAAAATAAATCTTCTTCAGCAAGAAGAGAGTAGTGTAAACATTTTAAGTGTTGAAAAAAACCAAAACCTATTGTGAATCTAAATCCAGTGAAGTTGTCTTTAAAAAGAACCAAAAGAACTTTCTCAGACAAACAAAACTGGGTGGGGCTAGGAATGTGGCTTAGTAGTAAAGTGGTTGCCTGGCATGTATGAAGCCCTGGGTTCAATTCCTCGGTACAGCATAAACAGAAAAAGCCAGAAGTGGAGCTGTGTCAAGTGGTAGAATGCTAGCCTTGAGCAAAAGAATCTCAGGAACAGTGCCCTGGCCCTGAGTTTAAGCCCCAGGACTGGCAAAAAAAAAAAAAAAAAAAAAAAAATAGGAGGGAACTCAACTCATAGCCAGTAACTTATCCTTTAAGAAATGTGAAAGAACAATTCTCCAAGACAGGCATTGGTAGCTCACGCCTGCAATCCTAGCTACTCTGGAGGCTGAGATCTAAGGATCGTGGTTCAAAGCTAGCCTGGGCAGGAAAGGAAGGCCGTGGGATTCTCATCTCCAGCAAACTACTCAGAAAAAACCAGAAATGGCACTTTGACTCAAGTGGTAGAGCACTAGCCTTGAGCAAAAAATAAAGTTCAGAGGCGGTGCCCAGACCCTGAGTTCAAGCTCCAGGACTGATGCATGTGTGTGCGCATGCGCATGTGCCCATATGCGTGTGCGGGCACACACGCACACACACGTGCACACACGCACACACACAAAGTCCTGCAGGGGCTGGGAATGTGTCTCAGTGGTAGAGTGCTTGCCTAGCATGCATAAAGCCTTGGGTTTGATTCCTTAGTACCACATAAACAGAAAAAGCCAGAAGTGGCACTGTGGCTTAAGTGTTAGTGTAGTATGCTAGCCTTGAGCAAAAGAAGCTCAGGGACAGTGTCCAGGCTTTGAGTTCAAGCCCCACAACTGGCAAAAAAAAAAAAAAAAAAAAAAAAAGAAATGTTCTTCGGGTAGAAGGAAAATGATATAGGTTAGAAATGTGAGTCATAGAAGGAACAAATGAAAGTAAAATAAAAAGTTTTACTTTATTTTTTTAGGTTTTATTGCTTTGTTTTTATATATGCAAATAAAGTATTTCAGCCATATTATCCTTATTCATCCTCTCTATTTGCCCTCTTTCTGCTGCTACCCACCCCTTCAACAGAGCCTGATATATATATATATATATATATATATATTCTAAGTTTAACTTTATTGTCAAGATGATGTACAAAGAGGTTACAGTTACTTATGTAAGGTAATGAGTATATTTCTTTTTTTGGGGGGGGAGGAGTCCGGTCGTGGGGCCTGAACTCTGGGTCTGGGCGCTGTCCCTCAGCTCTTCAGCTCAAGGCTAGCGCTCTACCACTTGAGCCACAGCGCCACTTCTGGCTTTTTTCTTTTTGCTTATGTGGTGCTGAGGAATCGAACCCAGGGCCTCAGGCATGCAAGGCAAGTGCTCTACCACTGAGCCACCTTCCCAGCCCATGAGTATATTTCTTGTTGAACATTTTTACCCCCTCCCTTGTTTTTCTCCTACTCCACTTTCCCTCCCTTCAACTCTCCCCCCACCAAGTTGTAAAGTTCATTTCCAATGTATTGTCTTGTGAGTATTGCTGTTGCATTGGTTTACCCTTTGTCCTTTGTCCCACACTAATTCTATTTTTTAGTATTAATTGTATTAAAGGGTTTCATCATATTATTTCAGACTTCCATACATTATATCCTAATCAGAATAACTCTTGCTTTCTCTTTCTCAATTTCTAATTCTCTTTTTTTCCCCTTTTTTTGTTGGTTGTGGGGCTTGAACTCAGGGCCAGGGCACTGTCCCTAAACCTCTTTGTGCTGAAGGATAGTGCTCTACCACTTGAGCTACTTCTGGTGCCACTTCTGGTTTTTGAGTGGATAATTGGAGTTAAGAGGTTCATGGGGACTTTTCTGCCCAGTCTGATCCTCAGACCTCATCCTCCCACATAGCTAGGATTGCCAGTGTGAGTCACTAGTCCCTGGCTACTTCCCTTGTTTTTAATAGAACCAAAAGTTAACTGTTTAAATCAATTATAATAACAATGTACTATAATGATAGATCAGTGAAATGAATGGCAACAGTCACAAGGGTTGGGAAGGAGAAATTGGGAGCACAGATGGTACTTGACTTCACATGATTCAATTTATAATTTTTTGACTTCTACCAAATGCTAGCCCTACTTCAAATATTGGTGTTTTCCCAGGTAGTGGTATGGTATGATCCTCTCTCTTGATGGCAACAAGCCACAGATCCTCATTGGACACAGATCCTCATGAGAGGAGACAGTTGAGTCTACAGTGTATGGTGTTGCTAGGCCATGATGTTCAGTAGGATACTGTATTGAATGCATTTTCCTCTTACAGTAGTTTCAATTTACAATGGAATTTATCAGAATATAATGCCATTGTAAGTTGAAGAGCACCTGCATTTTTGTTTAGTATCTGCCTGCAAGTGTTAACAATATAGTATTACTTGAAAGTAGACTTCTTATACATGTGCATTGTAAGCTCTAGAGAAATCATTAAAAAGAATAATTTTTGATGTACTAGAGCTGTGTCCCTACCTCTGCAATCACTAATGGTTTTCAAAGGAAAGCACAGTTGATCTGTTGAGAGAGAAACTGAGCACATACTTGTAATCTAAGCCAGTCTTCATGTGCTCACCCCCCTTCAATTATGTAACAAATATTCTAATCACCTTTCCAATTCTTGATCAGAAAGGACTGCTCTAAGTGTGATAGCTGACATGTGTATCCATTTGATAGCATATTTCTTTGTCCATTGTTAGATACAATGTGTTGTAAAGTGTGCTTCTTGGTCAAAGAAATGTTACTTGATGGTTCAGATGGACACCATACCTTTTGTTCTGGTTCCTCAGCAGTGTTTTGTGCACTAGCCTATTCTAGTGTAAGTGCCTATTTCTATCCCTCCTGGGTCTACAAAGCAGCAGCCATGTATCTGTTGTCTGCTTGCCAGCTGTGTGCAACTTTCTCCCTGGGGAAACCCGGCCATAGCTATCTGCAGAAGTTTCTTGCAGGAAGACAAGATAATCCTTTTTTGGCATCTTTGTTGGCAGAGTACGAGAGGAAGATGTTGACATTGAGCTCATCTCTGCCTTGCTGGACTTTCTCCGCGTTCATTCATTTTATGGACCAAGGTGACTAACTCACATGAATACTACAGGATATGCACCAGTTGGTTTCAATAACCTTTTGTACTAGAAGTTTCTTTTGGATATGGACATGTCTGTTAAGTCCTTTATATTCCCACTGTGGTTTCCATAGGTCCGTGCCTCAAAAGACCACCCCTTTATTAGCCTAGATTTCCATCTGCTTGACCATGTGCCAAACTATGGTTCTCTTGCTCGTAAGTCTGTATACACTCAAACTTTAGAATTCAGATTCTTTCATCATTACAGTTGCTCAACTTAAGATAGGTTATAGTCAGCTTCAGGAGCTGGTTAGCATTATGAGAGAACATCATACCACACGTCAATAGCCTAAGATAAGATAAAAATTCAAAGTATAGTTTCTATTGAATATTTGTCAAAGACTGACTGTGTAAAGAAAATGGAAGGCAGGTTAGGACCCAGAGAAGCAGTGCTTGTGGGCAGCATAGAGAGCATGAGTAATGTTAGGGGAGGAAGGGGGGAGGACAGGGCCAGGGCATATATGACTTCAAGTCCAAACTGCTTCAGAAACAACAGTTTAGGCAGAATTAGAGTGTTGTTGTTGTTGTTTTTTCCAGAAATGGAAACTGCAGGAGAATATTCTAATAAAGAAACAGTTGCTTCCAACTACAGACTAGATCAGACTCAGGGAAATGCAGAAAGAAGAGGAAGAGTTCTATAGTACATTTTGTTTATAAGGCAGAACTACAGGTTTAGCCTTCTGGGTTTAGAATGATGGGGCACATGATCTTTGGCAGTAAAGATGAAGACTATTTTTAGAATTTGAGAAAACTTGTTTTCAGAAGTTGATTGCTTTTTGCCTCCTTAAGTTTTAAGCAAGGTGTCATTATATCTCACTTCGGAGGGTGTTTTGTTAGTCATTGCTACCTTTACAATTTTCCAAAAAGAAACCTAAGGCTGGGGTCTTGTTTTTGTTTTGTTTTTTTTTTTTGGGTCCGGTCGTGGGGCCTGAACTCTTGGCCTGGGCGCTGTCCCTCAGCTCTTCAGCTCAAGGCTAGCACTCTACCACTTGAGCCACAGCGCCACTTCCGGCTTTTTTTTTTTCTGCTTATGTGGTGCTGAGGAATCGAACCCACGGCGTTAAGCATGCAAGGCGAGCGCTCTACCACTGAGCCAACTTCCCAGCCCTGGGGTCTTGTTTTAAGGAGAGTAAAACAGATTATTTATTGTCTTGCTGAATTAGTAAAACTCATGCACTGGCCATCTGTATTTGTGACTAAAGTTGTATCAATACAGGGACATACTTCCCTGGTTCTCAAAAAGAAGCTTAATCACTCAATAATTGCTTTCTTCCCCTACTAGATATTGTTGATTTCTGCTGGAACTGGGAATGCAGCAATGAGCAAAATTGACACAGACACTCTCCTGTGAGACCCTCTCCTTAGCCAGGCCCAGGGGAATGGAAAGAACATTGCAGAGAGAAAGAACAGCCAAGGTCCTGAGTAAAGAGAGAGGGCTAGATAGCTCTAGAAGATTCCCATATAATATCAGGAAAGCCTTTAGACATAAATATACTTTGGGAGCATGAACAATTACCTTTTGGATATACTGAAGGTCCCCTACCCGGATAAACCTACTTTTACAAAAACCTACTTTCTACGTCAGAGAGCAGAGTGTACTTTTTATTGTCTGCTTTCATTTTCTAGTATTTGATCTTAGCTGCGAAGCTTTCACAGAAGTGATTTGAGGAAAGGATTCTGTTTTAGGAAGATGGAGCTTAATCTAGCAGGAAATGCTGCTGTGTATGGAGAGGAGAGCAGAAGTCCTGGCCCTTATTGGCCATTGAGTGGGAAAGTGGGGAATGAGGAGTATGTGGTATGAGTAGGGAGGAGAGGCATTCATAGTAGGTAGAGCCAGCAGGGTCCAGGAGAGGATGGCTGAATGAGAAATAAAAAATTCAGAGCCCTCTAAAAACATTACAGACCATAATGGGAATTGAAATTAGAAACATTATATGCATTTTTAATATTTCTGCTAGGAAAAGACTGTAGCCATGTTAATGTTTAATGCATGGACTGTAATAGAGGCCTAAGCAGCTCTCAGTGGCCCCATTTCCCAGCCTTCTTTCAGAAGGAGTTGGGTTCTATTTTAAACCTGTGTTGGGGAAGTAGACCCTACCAGGAATGAGAGCCCTGAGGTCAGACACACCTTTCTGTCCTCTGTGAGTCTGTACATGTGCTGAAAAATGATATGGCCGCAGCTGGAGGGCAGTTCAAGGATGGAGGGAATAGAGTGAGGCCTTGTGCCCACTCTCTGTTATTTGGGTCCTGTCCCCTTTCTGTGTTTATTTTGTGAACTTTCCAGGGATGATGCAGTTTGGTATATGTAGATTTTTTTGCTAGGCTTCTCCAGGTTTTCCTAGAACCAACAGTATCTGTTTGGAACAGAAAGAGAGTGAAGTGTACATGAGTTTTTTTTTTCTTTCTCTTCATTTTTAACACCATTTGAACAGTGGTGAAACTGAGATGGTAGTATGATTCTAGGTTGTAAGTTTTCCTCTGTCACGGAGCAGATTTATTTGGACCATCAGTGGCATATGGAGAGGGTCAAGGAGGGCAGGGGGCGGCTTTTTAAACTAATATTCTTAAAATTTGCCAATATTTGTTGACGACAATACAAACCAGAATGACTTTGAGTCAGCTTTATTTCTGTTTTGGAACTATCTAAGACCACTGATGTCTAATATAATTTTCTGCATGGTAAAAATATTCCCTGTGTTGTCCAGTATACCACTCACTAGCCAATTGTGGCTAATGATATAGTGAAACTGTTGTTGTTTTGGTCAGTCATGGGGCCTGAACTCTGGGCCTGGGTGCTGTCCCTCAGCTCTTCAGCTCAAGGCTAGCACTCCACCACTTGAGCCACAGTGCCACTTTTGGTTTTCTGAGTGATTTATTGGAGATAAGAGTCTCACAGACTTTCCTGCCTGGGCTGGCTTTGAACCATGATCCTTGGATTTCAGCCTCCTGAATAGCTAGGATTACAGGTGTGAGCCACCGGTGCCCAGCAGTGAAACTATTTTGAATTAGCCACTTGGGGAGGGTAGTTACCATGTTGCACAGGACAGGGCTGGACATTGCCTCTCCCTCCTTGCTGTCTGCCTCTCCTCTCCACCCTAGATCTCCACTGTTTGGTAACTATGATGCCTGGTAAAGCCAGGTTTTTGATTGTCATTTAGCTTTTAGTATCAATGTCATGAGTAGAAGTAGAAAAGCATTAACCTCATGTTTTCAATTTAAGACACAGTGATAAATGTATTTTTTCTTTTTTTTTTTAAATTGTGAGAATACCCTACAGAGGAGTTACAATTACATGGGCAAGATAACGAGTACATTTCTTATCAAACATTGTTGTCTCCTCTTTGTTTCCCCTTCCCAGATGAATGTATTTTTATACCTAATATTATTGCGTGTGGGTTCTGTACCAAACATGTTTGTATGAGTCATGCCTCAAACCATGTTTTCTCCATAGATTAGTCTTCTGTCAGTATAATATTGACCAGTGCAAGGACTTAGGTGAGATTTCCAGATATCATTAACATAATATAACATGATAAGTTTTATATTTCTTTTTTCTTCTTTCTTTGCTTTTTCCTCTCTCGCTTTCTCCCTTCTTTCTTTCCTTTCTTCCTCTGTCCCTCCGATCCCACCCTCTTTCTCTTTCTCCCTCCCCCAAAAGTCTTGCTGTTCCCTTTCCTAAATTCTGGGATTACAGTGTGTACTACCATGTCAACTAAGACAAGGAGCTTGATATTTGCAGATTTGATGCTTTGTAAGTAGTAGAGGTAATGAAATTTTTTTTGCCTTCTTAGAGATAAGTCTATGATTTAAATGAAGATACCATCTTTATATCTGCTACAACCTGTAACTTTGCTTTCTTTGGCTATTTGCCAGTTGTAAGCTAGTAGGAAAAGAGGTCATCTCATCCTGATTTTACCTAAAGCTAACTTGTTTCACCAAGGCTGGAGCAGTCCCTGATTGGTGGATCATGTAGGAAGAGGATACATGCTCTGTATCCTCTGTAACCAGTTGTCTCTCAGATCAGTGACTCAAGGGGAAAAAAAGGACATACAGAGATGAAATAACCTAATTAGAGTAACAAGGAGCCACACTGGATGCTGGAAGAGTGTTGTGGCTCCTAACTTGGGCTCGTTGCCATTGGCACCAATAGTCTAGAACATACGTTTACTTTTATGATCTCACCTGTTTAGTCTTTTTGCCAAACTACATATGAATTAATCACAATCTTTCTTCTTGAAATATGTCCTTGAAGTCTTTCAATTTAATGTAATATCAAGTATACATTGGATATTTTCTAGAAACATGACATGGATATTAATGTACCATTTTGGGCTTTAAATCAGTATCCAAATATTCAAGACACATCTTTCATAATTGGTAAATTTGGTAACAGAGTTATTCTTTGCTTAGTTTTTTAACCTTTCATTACTCTTTATTGAGATGCTTTGTGGCAGATAGGAAAGGAGGGACTTTTGTTTTCATGATTCACATGTCAGTGAATTGATATTGTTGAATAACATTGTTTTCTACTAGTTCTGTTGTGTTATAAAAAATTGTGCCTGCAGCAAGAATCCTGCTTATGTGACATTTATTTAGTTTCTTCCTTTTCAAAACCCTTAACTGAAAGGCATACCTCTAACTTCTTCTAGGTGTCTAGGTCTAGCAGGTAGTGTGCAGCAGCACTAGCAGGTGTGTGCAGCAGCAAGTTCTAAAATCTTAGTAGCCGAGGAATTATGGTGTGTTAGAAGTCTGCACTGCCCAGCATGATGGCCCCCAGCTACATAGAGCTGGGGGAACTTAAATTTGTGAACACTGAATAAAATTAAAACTCTATTAGTCATCGTAGCCACATTTCTAGTGGCTACTATATTGGCCACACAGAGAACAGGCATTTCTATCACACCAAGGGTTCTATGGACAGTCTGTGCTAGATGTTTCTGTTTGTTTGTTTGTTTTGGGTCTGATCGTGGGCCTGAACTCTGGGCCTGGGCACTGTCCCTCAGCTCTTCAGCTCAAGGCTAGGTGCTCTACTACTTGAGCCACAGCGCCACTTATGTGGTGCTGAGGAATCAAACCCAGGGCCTCATACATGCAAGGCAAGCGCTCTACCACTGAGTCACCTTCCCAGCCCTGTGCTAGATGTTTCTGGAATAAACTTTATCCATTCAGAAAATATTGCTGAACTCTCTTGTCAGACCTTTCCTGACCACAAAGATACCATGAGGAACCAGAAAGGCCAGACCTGATTGTTATGGAGTCAGCCATCCAGGGGAGAAAGAAGTGTAAGAAACTAACCAGAAATTCCCATGTAGAAATGGTAGAACTTGTATGCATTCTATTCTCTGGTTAGACCATAGTATACTGTCCTTTTCCTTGGCAGGGAAGGAAGGAGTACACGATGTGCTTTCCAAAGAGAGAGACTGATTAGTACAACGAAATCCAGCCTAACACATGCCTTGCAGCTAATCCCTAACTCCTCTGAGCCTCCCTTTTTCTTCCACTTTAACAGTAGGCTCTTTGTACCTACTGCTATATGGAACAGTGGTGAAGGTTCAAGGAAAAACATCTAACACATACACTTCTCAGCACCCAGCATCAAATAGAGGCTATTATTACACTAACATTTTATATCCATAAAGTGTCCTAAAAAGCAGCTTCAGGTTGAGCTGGGAGCAGGAAAAGAAGCCTTTATTAAGGGCAAGAGCATCCGGGTCACTGTGCAGCTGGCCTTACCTTCCCCTGCATGAGAAATGAGTGTGCTTCCTAGAGAAGACTCCACTCAGTAAAATCTTTATTGTAAACGACAGGCATTACACACTTGTCTTTATGACCGTCATGCTATCTAGGCATAGGCTCCATTTTCCTCTCTGGAAAGGGCACATCTCTACTCATGAATCTTCCTGAACAGTCCTTACAAAGGAGAAGGATATGACCAGGATAGTTGGCATTCCCCTTCATTTTGTTTCATTTCTGTCAGGAAGAGGTGTCTTTCTCAATAGTGTTAGATTTTCCCTCCTGTATCCTCTTGGTAGAGCGGGGATACTGTCTGGGAGGACACCAGAGCCTTTGGGAATGTGAGTTTCTGGCATCTCTACTCTCTGGAGAAAAGCTGCAGCAAGGCAGGAAGAGTGATAGGTGAAGAGTGGCTGCCATGAGGTTCTTATTTAAAAAAACTTGCTTTATATTTGAAAAAGGCCAAGTCCATGAGAACTTTTTCCAAAGTCACAAGTATGGTGAAGCAAAATAAAGCCTTGATCCAGGTCTCTGACCAGAGATAGGACTCTTTTCCTTTCACATCACCTGGGTGTTTATATAGGGCTAGGCAAGGGTGTGGAGGCCTGCAAATAGGTCAGCAGGAGGACTAGAGGAAGCCATAGAAGTGGAATGTGAGGCTTTAGTTAGGGGAGCTGGCAGAACATTGTGGGAGTTGGTCTGGGGATTTTACATAGCGACAGGACAACTTGCTGAGGGTAAAGGGGCTCCTGACAAGGAGGGCTCAGGTAGAGAGAAAATATGCTGTCTAACAAATGGTTTAATGACTTCCTGGCCAATGAAATGTATCAAGTACCCTGCAAGGGGAAGTAAATGCCTTTAAAATGTACTAGAAATGGTCTCTAAATACATTAGTTTCGACTAAATCATTATATCCTTTGTTAGGCCTTGACTGTACTCTTGAGCTTTTTAGGCCTTTGAAATGATAGAATTTTGGCTTTAGATTTTTACTTTCTCATGCAGTCTGTGAGCAGCTCAGTGCCTATAGGAAGGGGGATTGACATCTTCCAAGCCCTGGGTTCTGTTACCCTGTTCAAGCTGAATGCATTGGAGGAGTCCCACTATAGGAAAGAACAGCACCAGACATAGGCACCGACCACACAGGACCTTTAACAATTAGCTCTGGATTTTCCATAGTTCTTGGAATGTGTAGGCTTTGAATAAATACTGGAGTGAATGAGTGAATGCTCCATATGACTTACTTTGATAATCTGTTCAGATTGCTGACTTGTCTATCAGATAAAAGGCATAATTAAACTGACCATCCTTAATAGGAATAGAACTTGCTCTTCTTGGTTGGTTTAAAGTATCTTTGAGAAGTCACTCATTTGTATAGTGCTATTGTGGTAGTGCTGGAGGTAGACATGAAAATGAACAAGTCTCTTCCTGAAGGGGTGATTAAAAATATGAGCACTGAGCTTGGACAGTGATGTTCCAGTGGGAAAGAAGAGCTGCCTGGAGGTAGATTGGTCACAGTGTGTGTAAGGAAGTCCAGATTGATGACAAAGGAACCTGATGATTCTGACCTATAGACAGACTTTCAAAGAACTTAAAAGAATCCATTGGGGAGATGATGAAGACTAAATGCCATATAAGGATAGAAATATTATTGGGATTATGAATGGAAGATTTTGCTTTTGTAACATTGTGTATTCTAAGCCCATTTGCTGTTTTTTATTTTTGACCTCATGTCTTAGTGAATGCATGACTTTGTGAATGCAATTTGCTTCTCCTCTGCTGTCTGAGTTGGTGGGGCTATGACTGATAAAACCTGAAGCCAAGATGCTACTGGAAAAGGGGACTGGCTTGCTGCATGTGGTTCTTTTCAGGTCTCCTCCCTTAGATTTGAATACAGAGGTCAAGTGATGAGTAAGCTGCCAGCAGTTGTGGTTTGGTACTAAAGGTTTAGCAGGTTTTGGTACAAAGTTGGAAATACTGAGATCAACACCAATCAAAGAGTTTGGAACCCTTTCCCTGTGTTGGAGTAAAACTAAGTCAATTGTATTTGTAGAGGAAAGTACTGCCAGCCATATGTATGTTCATGGGGCTAGATTGAACTTCCCTCACTGAGGTTTATTTGGGGCATTGCTGCTCTTTGGTCTTTGTGAAGAGATCTTTCCTGAAGAGTATCATTGCAGCTGGAAGGCAACAATAAATTTTAAAATCAAATCTCTTTTTGCTGCTTTAGGTTTTCCTTTTGGGATAAATGTATCTTCTTTTAGGTGGGAAATATAGCTCAGTAATAATATATATATGTATATATATATATATTTATAAAATTCTTGTTTCCAATCAGGTATCCTGTTCATTGGTTAGGCTGCTTCTGAATTTGGACAACTCAGAGTTTTTTTAAAATTTTATTTTATTGTAAAGAGTTATATGGTTGACTTTAGAAGAGAAAAAGGAGTATTGAACCTTTTCTATGGATAGAGAACCCATTACTCAAAAAAGGGGGGGATTTAATAATGATATAGGAAGTTCCTCCATATAGCTAGATTAATTAATATCCAATCTCTTAAAAATAACACAGAAAATGACTTTTTACATCTGTTCTCTGAGGAAGATCAAGTAGAGTTCATTTCCAGGCAGAAAAACATTTTGTGTGAATTATACCCAAGGAAGCAGTGTAACTTAACATACTGTAATTAGCCCTATCCTAGTATTTAAGCCTCTGAAAGGAAGTGCTTTGGTTGTAATTGAGTTCTTTTTAATGCCTTTAGTAGTGCATTTACATATTTTAATTGAATGTTTCAGAATTCAGTAGGTAAAGCATTTCTGAGTGTTGGCATCATATCCATCAGTTGTGGCCTGTGGAGACCAATGGAGTGAGGAGACTGAATGGCGCTGCAGTCTGGCCATGAAAGTAGTGTGGAACAGAAGAACCTCACTTGGTGTCCTCACTTGGGTTTTTGTGCAGTTTGCAGTGTTTCACCTGGGTGTTCATCATCTTTAAGCATTTAATGTCTTTATAAGAGAGATGCAGAGTTCAGCCAACTCTTATTTCCTTGGCTTTCTTGGACATTGTCAGGATTTCAGTTACATTCAGAAAGACGGAATGAGAGAAAACATACAGCAATTACTCTCGTTTTAAGATTTTTAGTTTAAACAACTTTGCTAGATTTCTTTTTTTTTTTTTAACTACTACAACTAGTTTTGGTACATGAAAATAATCCTGGAGTTCCTTAGGATGGATAATTTTCTTGAGTGCTCTGTGTCTGGTCCTTGCTTTACTTATATGTGCATCTAGTCTTCCCAAATGTTTCAAGCTGTGGTGGTGATGAACTAGGGATGCTGAATATAACCGGTGCCATCTTGGCCACATGGTATGACGATAGGGTATTGGGTTTAATTGGTGCCATCTTGTCTTCATGTAGAGGCAGGGAAGTCCCACTTTTCAGGTGATAGGCGTGTCTGAATTCCTAGAGGCAGGGGTGGGGACTTGGACAATAGGTCACTGGACCTTTCAGTCTTGGGTTGTAAACTATCAAACTTCCTGGGACCCTGCCTCCTGACCTGACCCTATTTAGGCCTGGACCAGCTTAGGCATGCCTGTTTCCTGGCTCTTCTCTGGTCACTATGATGCCCCTCTTCAGCTCTCCATTTGGAGCTGATCTGGTTTGTTGGTATTGTTTATCTGCTCTTTCTTTCCTTTCTTTTCCTGCTCTCATGGTGAAGTATCCCAACTTCCCAGGGCTGGTGGGATTCGAACCCATGATTGGCAAAAGGAGTCACCAACACTCAGTCAATAAGGCTAGGAATCTTTATTAGCTGTGGCAACTGCCCTGCACTATACCAAGACAGGAAGAACAGCAACCAATCTCAAAATGGGGTAGGCTTATATAGGAAAAAACTGGCAAGGGAGCCACCCATAGGTGGCTAGTAGTAGTTTCTGCAATTGGCAAAGAAGTAATTTACAGAAGCAGAGCTAGCAGTTAGTAATTACAAAATGGTGATTATAATTCCAGTCATTCCAGTAACCAAGACAATAAGTCACAAGGCAAAGTTATCACTAAGACAATAAGTCACAAGGCAAAGTTCTTATCCCAAATCTTCCCATCAATGAAGCAAGTTAGTGAAATAGCAATTATAGTCTCAATAAGCAAAGTAGTAAGTCCTTGAAGCAAAGCTACATCCCAAATTTCTTACGTACCACAACCCAAAATCAAATCACCTTCCATGTTTTCTGGCTCTGAGTTTTAATGTTATTTACCAGATTTGAGTAACCCAGTGTTTAACCCCTAATTTACCCAGACCTTTGTCTCTGGAATGACTATCCTGGGGTTTTTCTCTATAGGGAGATCCTGCCTTTCAAGTTTGGCCCTGTTCTTAATAATCAATAATTTTGTTCTGTTTCTAATTTCACATTTTATATTCTTTTTTACTTGCCATTCTTTTTTATTATAGCAATTTTATTATGATTAAGTGATTACATAAATTTCACAAATTTCATAGTATTGTGAGATAGTGATAATTAAAATCACAAACACATTCTAACCTTCATGGGAAAATTTTCTTTATCGTGTCTATAAAGCTTATGAGTTCTGTGAACTTTGATAATACAGTTATTTCTTCCACATCAGGTGATATGTACATTTCCTTCCTTTTGCTTAGTGTCAGCTCTTCCTTCTATCCCACTTTTTCCTTCTTTCCCATTGCTGCCATTGAGTTGCTTAGTACTAACTGGTCAATGACCAGTGCAGCTGATGGGTCCCACTGTTGTATGTTTTCCCATTTCCCTCTATTTCTGTGTCCTCTTCCTAGTTTCCCTCTGATGTGCACATATATACTATATATGTGGTCAGCAGCATGGGGTCATTTAGTAATGATTTGACCAGATGAGTGGAGGTCCTTTGTTTCTCAAGTCTTGTTTACTTTGTTGTATCTCCTTACATTTTGGATTTAACATCCACTTATCAGGGAGACCATGTGCAGTTTGTCTCTTTGTTCTTGGCTTACCTCACTTAACATGATTCTTTGTAGTTCCATCCATTTCCCTGTGAATGCCATTGTTTTGTCCTTTCTAATGGCTGCATAATATTCCATTGTATATAAGTACCACAATTTTTGGATCCATTCATCTGTAGTGGGGCATCTGGGTTGTTTCTATATCCTGGCTATTATAACAGTGCTGCAATGAGCATGGAGGTGCACGTGTCCTTGTATATTGGTTCCTGTTGTTCAGGATAGATGCCTAGGAGTGGTGTGACTAGGTCATAGGGGAGGTCTATATTTAGCTTCCTGAGGATCCTCCAGACTGCTTTCCAAAGTGGTTGTATTAGTGTACATTCCCACCAGCAGTGCAATAGGATTCCTCTTTCTCCGTATCCCCTCCAGCATTTGTCATTGGCTGAATGTAGGATGTGGGCCATTCTGACTGGGGTAAAATGGTATCTCAGGGTTGTTTTTATTTGCATTTCCTTTACAACCAGGGATGCTGAACATTTCCTCATGTGTTTCTTTGCCATTTTTATCTCTTCTTCTGAGAAGTCTCTCTTTAGTTTCCTTGCCCATTTAGTAATTGGTTTGTTAAGTTTGGGAGGGGTTAGTTTCTTGAGTTCTCTGCATATCTGGATATTAGCCCCTTGTCTGATATATTGCTGGTAAATATTTTTTCCCAGTTAGTTGGCTATCTTACTAGTTTGGTTGCTATGTCTTTAGCTGTGCAGAAACTTCTTATTTTAAGGTAGTTCCATTTGTTGAGTCTCTCTCCAATGTGTTGAGTCTCTCTCTCCAATTTGGTCTGACCTTGGGACTCTGGGACTCTGTTCAGGAAGTTCCTGCCTGTGCCTATAAGTTCAAGTGTCTCTCCTACTCTATCCTGCAGTAGTTTAAGAGTTTCAGGCTTGATGTTAAGGTCTTTAATCCATTTGAGTTGATGTTAGTGTATGGTGACAGGCTGGGGTCCACTTTTAGTTTTCTGCATGTAGCCACCCAGTTTTCCCAGCACCAGTAGTTGAAGAGGCTGTGCTTCTTCCACTGTATGTCTTTGGGTCCTTTGTGAAATATCAGCTGACTGTGGGCATGTGGTTTTATTTCTGAATCTTCTAATCTAGTCCACTGGTCTTCAGGTCTGTTTTTGTGCCAGTACCAAGCTGTCTTTGTTATTATGGCTTTATAGTAGTTTCAAGTCAGGCATCTAGATCCCTCCTGTGTTGTCTTTTTTGTGTAGAATTATTTTGGCTATTCTAGGTCTTTTGTCGTTCCATCTGAATTTTTGGACTGTTTTCTGTATTTCAGTAATGAATGTCATTGGGATTTTAATGGGAATTGCATTGAATTCGTATATCAATTTTGGCAGTATGGCCATTTTCACTATATTAGGTCTGCCTATCCAAGAACATGGAAAGTCTTTCCATTTCCTGGTGTACTCTTTAAGGTTTTATAGTTTTCGTTAAATAGTCCTTTTACATTTTTGGTTAAGTTAATTCATAAAAATTTAATTTTTTTGAGGTTATTCTGAATGGGGTTGTTTCCTTGATTTCCCTTTCTGCTTGTACATTGTTGGTGTACAGAAAGGCAACTGATTTTTTTGTGAGTTAATTTTTTGTCCTGCTACTTATAAGTTCTAAGAGTTTGGGGGTAGAGTTTTGGGGATCATGGAGATATAGTATCATGTCATCTGCAAAAAGGGATAATTTAACTTCTTCCTTCCCTATGCGGATCCCTTTAATGTCTTTTTCTCACCTTATTGCTCTGGCTAGAGATTCCAGAACTATATTGAAGAGGAATGGTGAGAGTGGGCATCCTTGCCTTGTTCCTGATTTTAGGAGAATTGGTTGTAGTTTTTTTCCAGTTAAGTATAATATTGGCTATTGGTCTGTCGTATATGGCTTTTATTGTTTTAAGGAATGCTTGTTCTATTCCTATTTTTTCCAGAGCTTTTAACATGAATGAATGTTGTATCTTATCAAAAGCCTTTTCCACATCAATGGAGATAATCATATGATTCTTGACCTTGGATCTGTTGATGTGATGGATTACATTTATTGATTTACGTATGTTAAACCATCCCTGCATCTCTGGGATGAAGCCTACTTGGCCCTAATGTATGATTTTTTTGATTGTTTCTGTATTCTTTTGGCTAGAATTTTGTTAAGGATCTTTGTATCTGTGTTCATCAAAAAGATTCGTCTGTAGTTCTCTCTTTTTTTGTTGGGTCTTTGCCTGGTTTGGGGATGAGTGTCATATTGGCTTGGTAGAATGAGTTTGGGATAGCTCCCTGTTTCTATTTCTTGGAGTCTGAGGGGTATGGGTATTAGTTCCTCTTTAAAGGTCTTACAGAATTCCATAGTGAATCCATCTAGTCCTGTGCTTTTCCTTGTTAGAAGACTTCTGATTGCTTCCTCTATCTCATTGTAAGATATTGGCTTATTTAATTGATTTATTTCTTCTTGATTCAGTTTGGGCAATTTGTATTTCTCTAAAAATTCATCCATTTCTGCTAGGTTTTCTTCTGGAAATAATTCTTTATAATTGTTTGGATGTCTTGGGTATTTGTTGTAATTTTTCCCATGGCATCCCTGATCTCATTGATTTGGGTTTCATCTCTTCTTTTTTTAGTTAATCTTGCCAAAGGTTCATCAATTTTATTGATTTTTTTTCAAAAAACCAGCCTTTTGTTTTATTAATTTTATTTGTAGTTTTCTTAGTCTCTTATCTCATTAATTTCAGCTCTTATTTTGGTTATCTCACTCTGTCTAGTAACTTTAGGTTCAATTTTTTTCATGCTTTTCTAGCAGTTTTAGTTACAACATGAGATCATTTACTTGATCTGTTTCTATTTTCTTGATGTGTACACTGAGAGCGATAAATTTTCCCCTCAGGACTGCTTTTGCCATGTCCCACAGGTTTCTTTGTGATGTGTATTCATTCTCATTGAATTGCAGGAACTTTTACTTATTTATTTATTTATTTATTTATTTTGCAGGAACTTTTAAATTGCTTCTTTGATTTCTTCTGTTACCCAGGTGTTGCTCAGAAGTGTGCTGTTCAATTTCCATGTTTTGAGTAATTTCTACGGTATGCTTTGTTATTGAGAATTAGCTTTATTCTACTGTGGTTGGAGAGGATACAGGGGATTATGTCAATTCCCTTGTATTTGCTTAAATTCCTTGTATAAACTATGATACGTTCTATTTTGGAGGAAGTTCCATGAGCTGCTGAGAAGAACGTGTACTGTGTCACTTTAGGGTGGAAAACTCGGTAGATGTCAGTTAGTTCCACTTGAAATATGACATCACTTAATTCGATGGCTTCTTTGCTAATCCTCTGGTTGGTAGACCTGTCCTGTGGTGACAGTGGGGTATTAAAGTCTTCTATTATTATTGTATTTGGATCTATTTTATTCTGTAAGTTTTTTTTTTCTTTTTTTTTTTTTTGTCGGTCATGGGGCTTGAACTCTGGGCCTGGGCGCTGTCCCTCAGCTCTTCAGCTCAAGGTGAGCGCTCTACCACTTGAGCTACAGTGCCACTTCCGGTTTTCTGGTGGTTTATTGGAGATAGGAGTCTCGCGGTCTCTCCTGCCTGGGCTGGCTTTGAACCGCGATCCTCAGATCTCAGCCTCCTGAGTAGCTAGGATTACAGGCATGAGCCACCAGCGCCTGGCTATTCTGTAAGTTTGAGAGTATTTGCTTAACATATTTGGGTACACCAGTGTTTGGGGAGTATAAGTTGATAATGGTAATATCCTCTTCTTGGATTGTTTCCTGTATTAATATGTAGTGTCCTTCTTGGTCTTTTTGTATTGATTTTAATGAAAAGTTTATTTTGTCAGATATCAGGATCACAACTCTTGCTTTCTTGCTGGGAGCATTTGCACCGTAGATCTTTCTCCATCCCTTCACTCAGAGTTTGCTTTATGTTTGGCTGTGAGGTGGGTCTCTTGAAGGCAACAGATGGATGGGTCTTGTTTTCTGATCCAGTCTGCAGTTCTTTTTCTTTTGATTGGTGAATTGAGCCCATCAATGGTTATTATATTATACTTATGGTTATTATAGAGAGATGCATTGTGTTTACTGTCAATTTCCTGCTTTCCTAAATTTTCCTTCTTTCTCCTGTGCTTACTAAGTTAGACTTCTTTTTTTTTTGGGTCCAGTCCTGGGACCTGAACTCCAGGCCTGGGTGCTGTCCCTCAGGTCTTCAGCTCAAGGCTAGCGCTCTACCACTTGAGCCACAGCACCACTTCCAGCTTTTTTCTTTTTTCTTATGTGGTGCTGAGGAATCGAACCCAGGGCCTCATGCATGCAAGGCAAGCACTCTACCACTGAGCCACCTTCCCAGCCCCCTAAGTTAGCCTTCTAGTGATATCTGTCTGATGTGGATCCCTGTCCTTGATTGTTTTGTTCAGGTTGTATTCCCCCTCTTAATATTTTTTGTAGTGCTGGCTTACTTACGAATGTTTTTAGTTTTTCTTTACTATTAAAAATTTTAGTTTCTCCACTGAATGTGAATGCTAGCTTTGCTAGGTATATCAGCCTGGGCTGGCAGTTATTGCTTCTCAGGGCTTGGATAATACTTTCCCAGGCTTTCCTTGCATTTAGTGTCTGTGTGGAGAGATCTGCAGTGATTCTGATTTTTTCCCATTATAGTACAGCTCCTTTGCTTTTGCTACATGTAAGATTGTTTCTTTATTATTCAGATCTATCATTTTTACTATAATATGCCTAGAAGTGTTTCTCCTGGGATCCTGCTTGTTAGGTGTTCTATACGTTTCTGTTATATAGGTAAGATGTTCTCTTTTAAGATGGGGGAAATTTTCATTGATAATCTTACTGAATAGATGGTGCATTCCCCTGTTCTGGTATTCTTCACCTTCGTCCACTCCAGTTATATGAAGGTTAAATTTCTTGGCACTGTCTGCTTGTTCTTGGATTTCCCTTTGGCATAATTTAAGTGATTTTTTCCATATCTGTGCCTTTTTTCCAGTTGCTGTATTTTGTCCTCCATATCTGATACTAATTTCTATTTCATTCACTCTGTTAACTATGGCTTCCATTGTGGTTTGCATGGAGGAAATCGAGCCATTTATGGCTTATATGTTGGTTCTCAGAGTATTAATCTTATCTCTTAATGAGGTGTGTACTGCATCTGTTTTTGCATGCACCCCTTGTTTGAAATCCTGCATGTCTTTTGATATTTCGTTTCTGTGTTCTTTAAATTTCTGCTCCATTTCTTGCTTTCATTCTTTTCTTTTGGGGGGGGTCCGGTTGTGGGGCCTGAAGTCTGGGCCTGGGCGCTGTCCCTCAGCTCTTCAGCTCGAGGCTAGCTCTCTACCACTTGAGCCACAGCGCCACTTCCAGCTCTTTTCTTTTTGCTTATGTGGTGCTGAGGAATCGAACCCAGGGCCTCAGGCATGCAAGGCAAGCACTCTACCACTGAGCCACCTTCCCAGCCCCTCTTGCTTTAATTCTTGAGTTATTGCCTCCAGCAGCTCTTGGATGTAGCATTTGTCTTCCTGCTTTGCTTCCACTGGTGCTCTCCCCTGGTGGCTGCTGGCTTTTGGGGGTAGCTTGCTATCCTGGGTATTGATAAATCTTGTAATTTTTCTCTGTGATTTTCGCATGGGGATTCAGGGATTATTGGAGACTAATCTGAAGCTCTGACTGTTTTGGTCAATAGGTGGCTGTCTTTGCTTAGTTCTGGGTTGGTTCTTGGATCAATTGATGAAGCTCACTCTCAGCCCTGGCTTGGCAGAGAGAGTCTGTACCTGGTCTCGGTCTGTTGGTGGGAGAGGCCAATCTCTAGCTGCTAGTCTGGCCCATGTAGGGCTCTCAGCTGTCTGCTGGAGATCACGGGCAGTTCCCACCTTTAGCCAAGCCTAGACTGCTTTTGCTTCCTCCTGCAGTTGCTCTTGGCGAGACTGGGTAGGCTGGATGTATACTCCCAATTGCTAGAGTCTGCTATGAGTTCCTGGCTATAATCAGGTGCTGGCAGCCTGAGCTGTCCAATCCCCAGCCTGGAATATACAGGTCAGGCTCTGGTGGGATTTGGGCTTCTGGTTCTCCTGCCCTGGACACACAGGTCTTTTGCTCTCATGGTCATGATTCCCAGGGGGTGCGGTTCCCTGCTTTCTCCCCTCTGCTGAAGCGTGTGCTCAGCTTTTGACTTCAATCGGGACAGGTGGGTTGTGCAGCTCAGGCACCTGATCCCCAGGCCTGCCCCTGGCTCCCAGTCCCCTGCCTGGGGCACGCTGGTTGGATCTGTGCTTCTGGGTATCCCTCCCGGGGTATGCAGCCTGGGGTACACAACAGATTTCTTCCGTTGCTGGCTGCTGTGACCCATGGGCACTGTTCCCGGCTTGGGCATTTAAGCTCCCTCCCAGGGGCGGTCTTGATCTAGCCTGGCTGGCTGGCTGTGTTCCATGGGCTGGTGGGGCTCTTGAACAGTTCCCAGTTTTAGTGGGACCTGTAGTCCAGGTGGTGGTAGGGGGTTCGGGTCAAGCTCTGGGGGTTACTGCCAGTACTGGTCTCCCTTGGTGGGGGGAACACTGTCCTTTGTGGGGTACTCACCCTGGAGCTAGGTCGGAACTCTCCAGCAGTGCTGTGGCAGTTTGCTGTTTCTGTGTGATGTCGATCACTGGTTGCCACTGTGCTCTGCATTCGGTTGAGATGCTTGTGGGCTGGGCCGGGTGGTGGTGGCTGCTCTGGGTCTGTGTTTCTCCCTGTCTTTGCCTCTGTTGATGCTGGCCGGTTTGGCGCTGCTGGTGTTTTTTGTGCTGGCTGCCAGCCGAAGGGGGGGGGAGAGGGGTCTTCGCACAGATTCTGAGCTCCAAGATTTCTGTTTCTGTTTGCGCTCTCCGGGTCAGCACCACCAACTTGGGAGGCTTCTGCATTGGTGTTCTGCAGATGGACCCCTGCAGTTGTGGGGTCCCCCCCTTGGCCATGAGATTGAGTGGTTTTGGTGGGATGGGGTGGAGCTGCTCCGGTGAGGTTTCTGTTTGCCATCAATAGGTCCAGCACCAGCATCTTGGGCGCCTTCTGTGCTGGCGTTCTGCCGACAGCCCACTGCAGCTCTGGGGTCTCTGGCAGCCCCGGGCTGGGCCAGGCCGGCCACGGTTTGGTGTGGAGTTGTGCAGCCAGCAAGGATTGGGGGAAGGGTCTTCCCACTTTTCTGTTCTGAAATCCTTCCTTCCTTCCTTCCTTCCTTCCTTCCTTCCTTCCTTCCTTCCTTCCTTCCTTCCTTTTTTTTTTAAACCTCCTGTTTTTCTCTGGGAGTTCGTCTTTTTGCTGTTGTCGGTCTCGTGAGGAAATTAAGCATTGGAACTCGAACTCTCTATTTAGTTGCAGAGAGCTGTGGTGTTTCCCTACTGTCCTATTGCCATCTTGGGCCCCCTGCCTTTTATATTCTTTTATTGGGGAGGGGTCATCACAATGGCTCAGTTTTCTGACAGTGTTAAGTGTATTTCAGGGCTGCAGTTCTTCCAACAAGAGTACCTGCATTTGCCAGCTTTCTAATAAAGACTCCCAATTTGACCTCTCAAAATGTGTCTTCTCTATTTTCTTGCTGCTTAACAGTGGATGTCTTGGAAATATGCTAACTCTTTTGACCATGGGGAACTTTCCTGTAGTGGCACCAAGATTCAAAAGGGAGGAAGGTTTGCCTATCTGAAAGATTAACAACTCTTTTTCAGGGTGAACTGGTCTCTTCACAGGAAGTTTGGTCAGTCATTTTGTGTTAAAGACTTACTCTCTTCTGTGGAGGGGTGGGTCTCCAAGCTGGACGGACACACAGACACACACACAGACACACACACAGACACACAGACAGACACACAGACAGACACACACAGACACACAGACAGACACACACAGACAGACACACACAGACAGACACACACAGACAGACACACACAGACAGACACACACAGACAGACATACACAGACAGACACACACAGACACAGACACACACAGACACACACACATACTCTCTCTCTCTCTCTCTCTCTCTCTCTCTCTCTCTCTCTCTCTCTCTCTCTCTCTCTCTCTCTCTCTCTCTCTCTCTCTCTCTCTCTCTCTCTCTCTCTCTCTCTCTCTCTCTCTCTCTGGCCTCCTTCCTTCTCAGGTCACCTGAGGTCAACCAGGGAGTAAAGTATATTGTTTTCTGAGTAGAGTCTTGGTCCTTTTCCCTCCAGCTACCTGGTCCCCAGGAAGCTGATGTCCAGCAGGGGGTGGGACAGAATTTCTACACCAGGCTGCAGGCCTCCCAGGACAGAGGCCTTCCTTGTGAATGAGTCTAAATGAGGATCTCAGTGCAAAGGTTACGGCACAGACTCAGCAGGTGTAGCTGATATTGACTGTGGCCAGGGATTAGGATATATGACCTCTGTACCTGGTAAGGAGTTAGAAAAGAATCCAGCTGATTCCCCACTTCTTGAAATGTACCTGGTCCCAATTTAGATGTGATATGGATATAAAGTACACACTAGATTTTAAAGACTTATATAAAAAGGTAAAATAGCTCATATTAGTTTCTTACTAAAATTTTATCTTTTTACTTCCTTAATATACCTACTAGAGTGTCTTAAGATTCTGTAAGTGGCCCTGTTGTTGTGGCATGCATTATATTCATATAAGATAATGTTTGTCTAAAGCATAGATAAGGAACCTTTTTTCTGCCAAGGGCCATTTCAATATTTAAAATGTTTTTCAAAGGCCATACAAAATTATCTATTTAAAAACTAGCCTGCTATATTTGGTCAGACATTTAATTAACTTACCTGTAATGTAACAGCTGAAAATGCTGTTCAATGAGGCTGGTGGTGTTATCTGATATTGATGATTTTGCCACTTGCAACTATGTTTGCAGGTTTGTGTTAGTCTGATGTGTAGTAGATTTTTTGTGACGGTAAGTTTTAAGAACTTCTCAAGAGCAGTAACTTGTTTTATACACAGATGTGTATTTCAGTGAGTGTCCTCTCAAAGTGGGATATTCATCATGGCTTATGTAATGTTTATAGAACTCAAGCAATGGGAATTGTACTTAGCTTTTAGCTTATTGGTTTGCAGCTGATTTTGTGTTGTAGGTTATCAAAGCACATCAACTGGTTTCACACCGAATGATATTACAAAGATGATCAGTTCAATCTGTTTACTTTTTATATCCTTGAATCTTTTATTAAATGCCACAATTAGTTGCACACATTCACCAGCATATTCAAGTGTTGAAGAAGGCTTTGTCCAATCAGAGTGGGGAAATGCACCATATACTTCTTTCAAACTGTACTTTCTACAGCCTTAATTTAACTTCAGTTGACTCCACATTTGAAAGCTCATGAGAGCTCGTGAGCCCTGAAGCTTGACATATTCATCTCGTAGAGGTACTTGGCAATGACAGCCGTGAATGCTAATCACATAGTCACTTGCTATCATTGAGTTTCCTGGTCAGTCTTCACCCCTTGTAGTGCTGTGCATGGCTTTTAGTGACAGTGGCTTCTCTTTCATGTCAAGTTCTTCATTTATCCTACAAATGGTTGGCCATTGTTTGTTATAGCCATTGTCTTATCACAAGACAGAGAAAACTGGAGCCAGAGGATGATAAATTCCTATAGAATCATTTCATTTAAAAAAAAGATTAGGACTGGGAATATGGCTTAGTTGTGGAGTGCTTGCTAGCATGCATGAAGCCCTGGGTTCAATTCCTCAGTACCACATAAACAAAGAGCTGGAAGTGGCACTGTGGCTCAAGTGGTAGAGTGCTAGTCTTGAGCAAAAGAAGTTCAGGGACATGCCTAGGCCCTGAGTTCAAGCCCCAGGACTGGCAAAAAAATAAAAATAAAGCTTAGTCTAAGTAAATAATGTGTTCTGAGATGGTTCTCCAAGACAAACTAATACTCTAGAACAGTTTTCTTTGCCTGGTGCTAACAATTCTGCAACAGCTAAGCCATGCACTTTTCCACAAACCCTCTATATGAGGTCTCAGCTTCTTTGTGATTAACTTATTCATTACATAATTTGTCTATTTTATATTGTCTCTATCACAAAGAATCCTAGTAAAAACAGATAGATTTTATATGTTGTTCTGAAGAGCACTGATTTTTGTCCAGATGTATTTGGCTTCCTATTTTGTTGAGTTTAGCATGTTTTGAGTTATAATGATGTTCCAGATTGGTTAACACATCACCACCAATTAGGCACACAGCTTTGCCTTTAACTCCAACAAAATATGATAATTTTTCCATTGCTTTAAAAAATTGACATTTTCCATCAACTTTTTCTTGTGGTCGCCATTCTTGGATGTCTCAACTAGTTAAGTTTTAATAACTATCCAGTATGTGTCACCAGCAACACAATTATTTTGCTTTGACCACTGTTCTGACCCTGAATCTTAGATTCAGAACATGTCCAATGTTCATATCATCACCTCTTGAGGTTTTTATGCATACTGTAATTTGTATAATTTTCATCTGAGATTCAGTTTTTGTGTGGATTGTTGGCCATGGATACATACACGTCTGTTTCAACAAAGAAGTTGATACAATTGTCATTGCCAGTCATCTGAGAAATTATCTCACCTTATCTGTCTCACCATCATGTGTTAACATTTTTACAACATTCACTCCTACTATCCTCTGAGTCACCACAAGACCGGCAAATGGGCTGTGAGCAGCTGCTTAGAAGCATGTCTATCCTGTCATGTATTCATGGATGTCTTATCTGTCCCATAATGGATGTTCCTTGTTTGTTCCTCAAAATGTACGTTATTCTTATTATTCACTTAATATAAATTTACATTGCTATGTAAAGAGCTCCTTGAGTTATTGAATTTCAAATCCTGCCTGGAGCTGCTGTGGCAGAGCTAGAAATGATTTAGTGGGCCTTCACAGGCTGGATATTCACACTCCTGATCAAAAGCCTTTGGGCTTTAACTGCTCCCACAGTCTAGTGAACAAAGTTCTTGTAGTAGACTCAAAGCCAGATTTGCTGGCCTCTAAGCTTCAAGTAAAAGCACTTTCTCCCATCTAGGGATTCCTTGTTAAGAGTTATAATAAAAGCAAGGAGATAGAGTATGTGTGCATATATATTTATGTGTAGAAGTTGCCTAGAACTTTGAGATTAAAGTGACTCAAATTTTAATTGTCAAATGTAAACTTTCTTACTTCATCTTTATGTCTCATTAGAGTGTATTATAAGAAAGCTGCATGAAAATTAATTGCTGTAATAAAATGTTTTGCTCCCAAGAGAGGAAGAAAGTGCATCTATTGTTGGAATTTCGTTTAAATAAACATTTCTTAATACAGGGAAGTGATTTTTGCTGAAGATTGGCTATTAATTTATTGGGCCTCACTGTGTAGACCAGGCTGGCACGAACTGGCAGTCCTTTTCCTCTGCCTCTCCACTCCTAGAACCATGAGTATGTGCTAGCATGTCTAGCTCCTAGTTAATCATTTTAAAGGAGAAATGTGGTTTAGAAGTTTTCTTTAAGTAAAATTCTTTGTTTATATAGAAAGTGGTCAGTGTCCTTTCTGTTGTAATTGATGCTTGTGTGTCCTTGTCAGGGTAAATAGAATGTATCATTGCTACCTAGAGAAGAAAGGCTAGTAAGTACGGAAAACTTTTTTTTTTTTTTTTTCCGGTCGTTGGGGCTTGAACTCTGGGCCTGAGCATTGTCCTTCAGCTCTTCAGCTCAAAGCTAGTGCTCTACCACTTGAACTACAGTCCCACTTCTGGTTTTCTGGTGGTTTATTGGAAATAAGAGTTTCATGGACTTTCCTGCCCGGGCTGGCTTTGAACCATAATCCTCAGATCTCAGCCTTCTAAGTAGCTAGAATTACAGGCGTGAGCCACTGGCCCCTGGCTGGGAAAACTTTTTTACACTAGTAGGAAAATTATAATCTAAAGAAGTTAAAATCCAATTCTCACATAAAATGTGTAGAGAGCAGGTACTGAAGATAGGTTTTCCTGTTTGGGGGGAAGCAGCCAAAGAACAAGGTATAGAGGAGGTCCTACTGGTTGGTAGGAGGAAGTTTTTTTTTTTTTTTTTTTAAATTGTGAAAATACTGTACAGAAGGGTTACAATTACATGGGCAAGATAATGAGTACATTTCTTATCAAGCATTGTAGACTCCTCCTTTGTTTCCCCTTACTATCCCTTCCCATCCTCCCTCCGCCCCCCCAATCCTCCTTCCCCCCACCCCTCCACCCCCGCACCAAAGTTGTAAGGTTCATTTTCGACATAACAACTTGTACATCTCATTGTTGCAAATGGGTCCACCTGTATCCCTATTTAAACGATTTGTTTTTCCCCTTCCCCTCCACAAATTATACCGACATCAAATACAGTGAAAGCAGGGGTTATACTGTGGGGGAGGGACATACAAAGCAACAAAGAAATAATCTTATAAATGCTTTAGAAACAATCGCATGAAAGAAAAAAAGCATTTGAATACATATCTTAGGGTTCATTTCCCTAACATCAACTTATCTGACCTTTTCTGCTTGACTCAGACATATACTAGATATTGCAAATAAGGGAAACCATGGGACCTATATTTCTTTGGGCCTGACTTACTTCACTTCATATAATTTTTTCCAAGCCTTTCCATTTCCTAACAAATGGGGAAATGTCATTCTTTCTGATGGAGGCATAGAATTCCATTGTGTATATATACCACATTTTCTTGATCCATTCATCTACTGAGGGGCATCTGGGTTGGTTCCATGTCTTAGCTATAGTAAATAATGCTGCAATAAACATAGTCATGCTGGTAGCTTTAGTTTGGTCTTGTTTGTAAACAGTTGGGTAAATGCCCACAAGTGGGATTGCTGGGTCATCGGGGAGCTATATGTGGAGTCTTTTGAGGAACCTCCATACTACTTTCCAAAGTGGTTGAACAAGTTTACACTCCCACCAACAATGCAGTTAAGGTCCACATCCCCTCCAGCATCTGTTGTTTTTAGAGTTCTTGATTTTAGCCATTCTAACTGGAGTGAGGTGGAATCTCAATGTTGTTTTGATTTGCATTTCTTTGATGGTGAGAGAGGTTGAGCATTTCTTCATGTGTCTATTGGCCATCCTTCTTTCCTCTTCAGAGAAGTTTCTCTTTAAGTCTTTAGCCCACTTATTTATTGGGCAGTTGTTTCTTTGAGGATTTATTGTTGGGGGATTTAATTTTTTGAGTTCCAAGTATATTTTAGATATGAGACCTTTGTCCGTTGTATGGCTAGTAAAGATCTTTTCCCAATCCGTGGGCTTTCTATTGATCTTGCTAGCTATGTCCTTTGCCATGCAGAAGCTCTGCAACTTCATGCAATCCCATTTGTCCAACCTTTCTTTGATTTGTTGTGTTTCTGGGTCTCTACTAAGAAAATTTCAGCCTGTGCCAAGAAGACCTAGGGTTTCTCCTATTCCATCCTGTAATGTTTTCAGAGTGTCTGCTTTGACTGGTAGGAGGAAGTTTTGCTTCTGCAGGGATTCTAGAGTTATTAGCTTATCCAAGAAGCAACCAATAGTAGCTAAACTGTAGTTGTTTCAATTTTGGGCTTTTCCACAGAAGTCATTTGCATGTTCTCAGCCTTCTGTCATCTAGTTTGATAGGGATTAGGCCCAAATCAGTAGTAAATGGTGAATCACGGCTCAGTTTTGCCAGACCTCTTGCACTCAAAGAGCTTGGCTGTGTTTGGGCTTCATTCATGAATTCTGGCTAATTTTTACACTAAGGCTCATTTGATCTTTTCCAGTATTCAGCTTTCCCTAGGATCTTTCCTATGCTTATACACTCTGTGGCGACATTTTAAGGAGTGCATGAGGATTGTTCTTTCCCAAACTCCTTATCCTTTGCCCCTGCCCAGTATGCCCCACTCCTTTCAGACCAATAGCAGTCTTTCTCTTTGATTGGGCCTGAATGTCCCCAAGGACATAGTAGATGGGATCTAATGCTTAGAGCCTGATTCTCAAATGCTCTGTGTAGAAGGACTGTTTTTCATAGTTGTTTTACTCTCTTTTTTTAATTAGTTTTTTTTGGGGAGGGGTTGATATGGGAAAAACACATGGCACTGTTAAATTACTCAGTGCCTTCACTTCTCCTTGCAGTTCTGCACTAACAGTTGGGGCAGGCGGTGATCTGTTGGGCAGCATTGATGAAAAGGCAGTCTTTTCTCACACTACTTTCAGGGAGAAGAATGATACCTCCCACATGTCCTTGTGTGGTACCAACCACCTGTGGTCTCCATCAGTCCAATGACCTGTACACATTAGATAAAAATGATGGGTCTGAATGCAAATTAATCTTCAGAACTAATTTTTCCCCAGCCAATTGGCCATTTCCAGGCCCCTTCTCTATGGAAATTGTGGTTTCCCTGCCCTCCCACCTTGAGGAAAAGGGTGCTTCATGCTAGCCCTTCATCTTTCCATGCTTTGCAAGGAAGCACACAAAGTAAGTTATTTCTTAGTGTCTGAAATAGAGTAAGAGATTATACACAATAAATACAATATGCATGCACCCAAGGGTATTTTTGGTCTTTGGAAAGAAGCTAGCTTTCCTTTCACAGGGCATTCCCAAACCTTCTACCATTACATAAAAGTAGACTTTCTTAAAAGTTACTTTAAAAACAAATCAATGAAATCCACTGTTGTCCTGTAAGTTTGAAAAAAAAATTTTCCTTCTAGCCAATTTCCATCTCCTTTAGCCTCATGTACCCATGAAGCAATTTAAAACACTGATGTATACTTGGAATAAAAGATTCTCTGGGGAACCTGAGGCTAGAAAAAAAAAAGAAGCAGCAGCTGGAGAGGACTTAACAAGCCACCCTCACACCATGAGTTAGGGGTTAAGGCAGAAGAGACATTTTCATTTAGGTTTTGGTGCTTTTTGTTTTTATTTTGAATGCATGGGAAACCATTATAGAAAATGGACAATCTGGAAACTGTAAACTTTGATCTTATTATTTAAATTACTTTTTAAAAAAAGATTTCTATTAGTCTACATTAGTTGTATGGGGGATGGTGTTTGGTTCATTGTGACATTTTCACACAGCCATACAATGCTTCATGATCAAACTCATCCCCTCTATCACTCTCCTTCATGGCTTCTGTCTTCGTAGGACAATTTCAACAGACTTCATTCTTTGGTTTTTATGTGCATATAAAGTACAATAATCAGATTTGACCTCATTCACTCTTCTGTTTTAATTTAACCTCCCCCTCCTACTGATTGATACCAGTGGGTTTTTTTTTTTGGTCGGTCGTGGGGCTTGAACTCTGGGCTTGGGCACTATCCCTCAGCTCTTCAGCTCAAGGCGAGCACTATGCTTGAGCCACAGCACCACTTCTGGTTTTCTAGTGGTTTATTGGAGATAAGAGTCTCATGGACTTTCCTTGCCCGGGCTGACTTTGAACCGTGATCCTCAGATCTCAGCCTCCTGAGTAGCTAGTATTACAGGCGTGAGCCACCAATGCCCTGCTCCCAGTAGGTTTTTATACTAGGTTTTTACTGTTTTACTTTCTTGTCATTCATGTTTTTGATGTATATTAATTATACCAAAGGTTTTCACTACTATAATATTTTGCACATACATTTATTATATTTTAATACAATAAACCTTTCTATCACTCTGTGCTTTATGTGTGTATGCAGGTGTACATGTATATTGTATATACAAATGCATATGTATGTATACATTAAACATACAAATGACATAGTAATGTATGTATACATTAAACATACAAATGACATAGTAATGTATGTATACATTAAACATACAAATGACATAACAAAAATTTTCTTCAATGGCTGTGTAATGTTCTATGATATATGTATCTATGTATCTAGATACATAGATATATATGTATCTATATAGCTATATATAGATATCTATGTATCTAGATACATAGATATGGAAATATACATACATATACACATACATACATACATATATACATACCATACTTTATCCATTTATCACTTTTTGGACATTTCAACTGACTTTATAGTTTGGCTATTGGGAACAGAACTGCAGTAAATATGGGTATACATGGATCTTTCTTGTATAATGATTTATTGCCTCTTGCATGCAAAGCAAGCACTTTTATCACCGAACCACCTTCCCAGCCCTACATTTCTTTTTGAACAGAGTCATCCCCTCCCACATTCTCTCCCAAATTTTCCCCTCCCATAGATCTATTTTTAGTTTTTTGAAAAACTGCCATGCTGATTTTCTGAGTAGTTGTACTAGTTGCATTCCCACCAACAGTGTATGAGTTCCTTTCCTCCCACATTATCTCCAGCATTTGTTGTTGTCTATCACTCTCTCTCTCTCTCCCTTCCTCACTCTCTCTCTCTCTCTCCCTCTTCCTCACTCCCTTTCCTTTCCTTTTCCCTTTCCCTATCTCTTTTCTTTTGCTACTATCTGGGTTTGAATCCAGGGCCTAGCATTTTTTCAGTTTGCTCATGTAGCTGGTGTTCTATCACTTGAGCCATGCCTTAATTCTGGCTTTTCACTAGATACTTTGGAGATGGAATCTCTTGGACTTTTTGGCTGGAGTAACTTCTAACCATGATCTTCCTGAATAGTTAGGATTACAGGTGGAAACAGCAGACTTGTTTTCTTAGTGATAGCCCTTTTGACTAAAATGGAATCTTGGTGTAGTTTTTAGTTGAATTTCCATTATGACTAAGGACATTGAACATTTCTTTTCCTTTTTTTTTTTTTTTTTTTGTGGGTCATAGGGCTTGAACTCTGGGCCTGGACGCTGTCCCTCAGCTCTTCAACTCAAAGGCTAGGGCTCTACCACTTGAGCCACAGTGCTACTTCCAGTTTTCTGGTGGTTTATTGGAGATAAGAGTTTTATGGACATTTCTGCCTGGGCTGGCTTTGAACCATGATCCTCAGATCTTAGCCTCCTGAGTAGCTAGGATTATAGGCATGGGCCACCAGTGCTTGGATGAACATTTCTTATATGTATTGACCATTTTTATTTTTTCCTCTGAGAACTGTTCAATTCATTTGACTATTTATTGATTGAGCCATTTCTTCTATTAATGTTTGGTTTTTTTTAGCTCCTTATTTATTCTGGATATTAATTCTTTGTCTATTGAATAGCTTGCAAGGATTTTCTCCCATTTTCTGAGTTGACTCTGGGTAATTGTTTTGATGTGCACAAACCTTTTAATTTGTTACAGTCTTGTTTGTCAATTCTTGCTCTTATTGCAATTGAAGTCCTATTCAGAACATAATTATATGTGCCTGTATCTTCAGTTTCTCTATGTTTTCATGTAGTAGTTTCAGAACTAACTTTGGATATTTGATTACTTGAAATTGATTATTGTGAAGGATGAGAGATAGGGGTTTAGTTTCAGTCTTCTGTATGTACCAAGTACCTTTTGTTAAAGAGGCTCTCCTCTCTAAATACATGTTTGTGGCTCCTCTTTTAAAGAATAGATGACTGTAACATTGTGGTTTTATTTCCAAATCATATATTATATTCTGTTCCTTGGTCTTATCTGTTTTTGTGTCAAGACCATGCTGGTTTTTTGTTATCTATGACTTTGTAGTATAATTTGAAGTCTGGTATTGTGATACCTCCACTGTTGCTATTTTTGCTCAATATGGCTTCTAATATTTGGGGTACTTTATACTTCCATTTGAATTTTTTGATTGGATTTTTTTCTATGCAGAATGACATTAGGAATTTGATGAGTATTGTATTGAATCTGTAGATTTTGGGGGGGGGTGGTTGGTCATGGTGCTTGAACTCTGGGCCTTGGTGCTGTCCTTCAGCTCAAGGCTACCATTCTACCACTTGAGCCACAACACCACTTCCAGTTTTCTGGTGGTTTATTGGAGATAAGAGTCTCATGGATTTTCCTGCCTAGGCCGACTTTGAACCATGGTCCTCAGATCTCAGCCTCCTGAGTAGCTAGGATTACAGGAATGAGCCACTGGTGCCCAGCTGTAGATTGCTTTTGATAGTATGACTATTTTCATAATAATTCTGTCAATCTAGGAAAATGGGAGGTCTTTCTATCTTCTAGTGTCTTCAATTTACTTCTTCAAGGTTTTATAGTTATTATATAGCCTTTTAATTTATACCTCGGTTATTTATTTATTTAGGCTGCGGTAAATGAGACTGTTTCCTCATTTCTTTCTCAGCCTTCTAATTTGGGTATATAGATATGTTTGTGACTTTTCATGTTGGTGTTATCGCCTACTGTTTTAGTCAGAGACTTTGTTTTCTTTTTAAAAAATCTTTAGAGTCCTTTAAAGTATAGGATCATCATTTGCAAACAATGATAGTTTGATTTCTTTATTTTTCCTATCTGAATCTCTTTCATTTCTTTCTCTTGTCTTAGTACTCTGGCAAGAAATTTAGGTATAATGTTATTACAATGGTGGCGAGCAGAGGGGTTACAGTTACTTAAGTCAGGTATAATGAGTACATTTCTTTTTGAACAGTGCCACTTCTTCCCTTGTTTTCTCAGTTTTTCCCTTTCCCACCCACAAGTTTTATAGTTCATTTTCAACATAGTATCTAGTGTATATCATTGCTGCATTTGTTCATACTTTGTCCCACCATTTGTATGCTCCCCCTTGCCCTCTCCAAAACAGATAAACTTACATACAAGAAAAAAGGTACAGAGAACAAAAATAGCTACAAAGGAGAAACAAAGAAGCAAAATAACAAAACAAAAACCTCTCACAGGACTCTAGACATTCACACAGTCAGACCAAAGGAGACTATCCTTAGGAGAGGATCACAAAGGCTCAATAGCTATGTACATAGATCATAGAAAATGATGATGTTTATCATCCATTTTTGAAGTCTGTTTTATGTTCTGTAATTACCTGGATGTTTATTTGAGATTCTGTTCTGTGAAAATTGCTGTGCTAGATGGGTAGATAAAGGCTGGAGTGGAGTTACTCTCTGTATCAACAAAGAAGTTGATAAAACCCTCATCAACTATCAGAGACAAGGTCATCAATGTCACAAGGAATCACCTCATCTCTTCTCATGTCATCATTACTAGATCCCAGAATTTCACTACTGTGTTAATACTTTTGCAACTTGTATACTCCCAGCCTGTCTGCTACTGCCTGTCCTTTGAGTCATGGTAATATAGGCAGATGGGCTATATAAAAAGCATGCATGTATGTTCCATCATGTACTCATATGTGTCTTGTGTACTCCGTAATAGGTATTTCTTGCTTATCCTTCAAAATTCATGTTACTATGATTCACTTAATATAAATGTAAGTTGCTGTTTTTTTAAAAAAATCCACAAAGGGATGTGAAGGGTAAACAAAGGAGGAGGCTGCAATGCTTGGTAAGAAATGTGTGCATTATCCTGCCCATGTAATTGTAACTCCTCTGTACAGTATGTTCACAAATAAAATAAAATAAAATTAAAAAAAAAAAGTTCATGAGACTACACTCAACAAGTCACTGGGCTTGTTTGTATCTGTTATCCCACCTGCAGAGGAAGCACAATTACTGGGAATAGTGGCATGCCCTGCTGTCCACAGTGGTAAAGGGAAGCACAATTAGGAAGATCACAGTCTAGGTCTGTTCAGGTACAATTGAAAATAACCAATTGCTAATCATGGCTCAAGTAGTAGAGTACCTGCCTACGAAGCATAAGGTTTTGTATTCATTCCCAGTACCACACACACACACACACACACAAAAAGGAGAAAATGGACACACTTGTCTCATTCCTGACTTTAAAGAAAATGATTTCAGGGCTGGGAAGGTGGCTCAGTGGTAGAGCGCTTGCCTTGCATGCATGAGTCCCTGGGTTCGATTCCTCAGCACCACATAAGCACAAAGAAAAAAGCCCGAAGTGGCGCTGTGGCTCCAGTGGTAGAGCACTAGCCTTGAGCTGAAGAGCTCAAGACAGCGCCCAGGCCCAGAATTCAGGCTCCACAACCAGACCCCCCCCCCCAAAAAAAAAAAAACGTTAAAAGAAAATGATTTCATGGGCTGGGAAGGTGGCTCAGTGGTAGAGTGCTTGCCGTGCATGCATGAGGCCCTGGGTTTGATTCCTCAGCACCACATAAGCAAGAAGAAAAAAAAAGCCAGAAGTGGCGCTGTGGCTCAAGTGGTAGAGCGCCAGCCTTGAGCTGAAGAGTTCAGGGACAGTGCCCAGGCCCAGAGTCCAGGCCCCTACAACTGGACCCCCCCCCCCAAAAAAAAAAAAAGAAAATGATTTCAGTTTTACCCCATTTCGTATGATGCTGGCTATAGGTTTGTTATATAGGTGTTATCATGTTGAGCTATAGTTCTTGGTTTTCCTACTTTCTTCAGAGCTTTCATCATTAAAAGATGTTGTATGATTAAAATCTTTTGTCCAACACTTTTTCCGTGTCAATGATCATGTGATTTTTATCTTTGATTCTGTTTATACATAAATTTATTGATTAATATATGCTGAACCATCCTTGCATCACTGGAATGAAATCAACTTGATTATGATGTGCGGTATTTTTATGTCATTGAATTCTGTTTGAAAGTATTTTATTGAGGATTTTTGCATCTCTGTTTATTAAAGACATTGGTCTCTACTTCTCTATTTATTTTTTTAAATTTTTTTTGGTCAGTCATGGGCACTGTCCCTCAGCTCTTCAACTCAAGGCTAGTGCTCTACCACTTGAGCCATAGTGCCACTTCTGGCCTTTTCTGTTTATGTGGTGCTGATGAATCGATCTCAGGTCCTCATGCATATGAGGCAAGCACTATACCACTGAACCACCTTCCCAGTCCCATATGCTTCTCTTTTTAGCTGGAACTTTTTTCAGTTTCGGCCTAAGTGTAATAGGCTTCATAGAGTTTAGTAGTTATACTTATTTATTTCATGGGAAATTTTGAGGGATATGAGTGTTAGTTCTTTAGCATCTGGGCTTTTTTGCTTTTGTTGGAAGATTATTACTAATTCAGTCCCATTTGATGGTTGTAGATCTAAAGTGGTGTATTCCTTTTTGGTTTAATTTTAGTATGTCTATTGCATCTAGAAATTAGAATTTCCTCCTGGTCCTCTGGTTCAATTTTATTGGTATTCATTATGATGTTCTTTTTTTTGTCTTCATTTTTCTTAATGTGAATCTGTTTTTCTGTTAGTCAGATTTTGGCTAAGTGTTTATCAGTCCTGTTTATCTTCTCAAATAACTATTTTTGTTTTGTTTATTTTTGTGTTAAGTTTTGCCTCATTAATTTTTTCCTTAATTTATTTTTTTTTTTAGATTTCTAATTTTGAATTTGACTTGTCCTTGTTTTTCTAGGAGCTTGAAGTACATCATCAGAGTTTTAATTAGATTTTTGAGATTTCTCTCTTATTGAATGTGGCAGCCAACTACAAACTTCTCTTAACACTGCCTCTGCTGTACCTACCAGCACAAGTAGGCTCTGTTTTCATTAGATTTTAGGAAGCTTTGGATTTCCTATCTTAGTTTTTTTGTAACCCATTCCTTGTTCAAGTGTATGTTGTTTAGTCTGTGTGTATTGGGATATATTCTGTGGTTTCTTCTGTTGTTTAGTTCTAGTTTTATTCCATTGTGGTCTGGTATAATATAAATGCTTCCATTTTCTTATATTTGCTAAGGTTTAATTTGTATTGTAAAATATGATCTATTTTGGGGAATGTTCCATGGGCCACTAAGATTGTACGTTGTACAGTGGCTGGGTGAAGTATTCTGTACATGTCTGTCCATTTAGTCTATGGTTTCATTTACTTCTGAAGTTTGTTTTTGTCTGAATGACCTAACTATTGGTGAAAGTATCTAAATCTCCCATTACCATTGTGTTGGAGTCTGTATGAGCTTTTAAGTCCAGCAGTGCCTGTTCATGTAGTTGGATACATGAACATTTGGCATCCAAATAATAGTCATTATTTCCTCTTGGTGGACATCTCCTTTTATTAATATGAAGTGAACTTTGTTTCCTGTGACTGCTTTTGGTTTGAAGTACTTGGTCAGATAGGAATATAACTATATCCATGTCCTTTCTGGGTCCATTTGTTTAGAAGAACTTTTTCTACTTTTTCACTGTAAGTTAATGCTTAGCTTTGTTGGTAAGAAGTGTTTCTCATAGACAACACATGGCCAGATCTTGCCTTTAATCTAACTTACCATTCTGTGTTGTTTGAAGAACTGAGACCATTAATAGTGGAAGGTATGTGTAATTCCTGCTATCTTTTTGGTTTTTTGGGGGGGTTAGATTCCTACTATTTTATCTTCTCTACTGAGATTTCTTTTTCTTCTGTATATTCATGTTTACATTGTTCTTCTGTGTGTATTATTCCTTTGAGTGTCTTCAGAAGTACTGATTGAGCAGTCATAAGTTGTTTTAGTTTTATCATTTGTTTTTATTTAGTTTCTTGATATCATTTTATCATTTTTTAAATTTTTCCTTCAGTTATGAATGATAGCTTTGCTGAGTGATCTGGACTAGCAGCTCTCTCAGTGTTTGAAATACATCATTCTCTGCCCTCATTGCTTTTACAATTGGGATGGTCTCCTGGGGCAGGTCTCCTGGAGTAGTACCAGTTCTCTGGGGTTTGTACCCTCTACTGAATTGAGTGTGACAATTTCAGGTATGTCAGTTAGCAGTTGAGAATGAGTGGGGTGGTCTCTAAGCACCACTAGTAGGTCAGAAAGCACTCTTACTCAAAGCCCAGGCTTTGCCTTGCTTATGGAATTCAGTGTATACTCTGGCTTCTCTTGCAGTGAGCTTTTCCTTTTCCACCTTGGCCTCCAGTGGAGAGCATGGGACAGGTAACTCCTTTCACTAGATTTTGTGCCCTAGGCAGGGTCTTCTGCGTCCTTCTTTTGTCTTGAGATAGGGACTTAGGCACTGCTGAGTGAGAAGTAGCTTCACCTATCCCCACATCTGGGGTGGTGCATCTGGCCCATAACTATCTTTTTTAGTCAGAAGTATTGTTGGGAGTCAGATGTACTTTTCATGTGCATGCTGGGCTTATCAGGGATTAACACTGGTTATTGAAGAGTTTGTATGCCTTCATCATTTTGTCTAGTATGAAGTGTGAGAGCCTTTTATCAGTGTGATGGGCTGGCCTATGAGATGGCCTTCAGCACTGAAAATGTTCTCAAGCTGGTAAGCTTCCTTGGGTACTTTTTCCCCCCTGGGTGGTAGAGCACAGATGCTAGTCAGAAGCCATCTGGTAGCCTGGGAAAGGCTTGTCAACAGTGCTTAGCCCTCTGATAATATGTTCTTCACAGGGTGCTTGAGCAGGTAGCTCTTGCTGGAAGCAGAAAAAGCAGGACAGAAATAAATAAAAAAGAAACCAAGCTCCTGGCTAGCAGAGTCATGGGATGGTTAAGACCTGTGCTGTGATTCTGGCTCCCTCTGAACAAAGTGTTTTCTTTGTTCCTCTTAAAGATTCAAAGTCCAGTAATTTTTTTTCCCATAGGTCATGGGGCTTGAACTCTGGGCCTGGGCACTGTCCCTCAGCTCTTTAGCTCAAGGATAGTGTTCTACCACTTGAGCCACAGCACCACAGCACCACTTCCAGCTTTTTCTGTGTACCTGGTGCTGAGGAATCAAACCCAGGGCTTCATGCATGTAAGGCAAGCACTCTACTACTGAGCCACCTTTCCAGCCCCCAGTAATTGTTTTTTAATTGAACTCAGGACCTATCTTGCTAGTTAGGAGTTATACCACTGGAGCCACAACCCCAGCCTCCAAATAGAACTTTTGATAAAATAAAAAATGCATATTTTCAAAATATTTTAAACATTTCATAATTTTTTATGAATAGCATTTGAAGGTAAATAGTAACCATGTTTACTTTGTAAAAGACTCACATATAAAATAAGCCCCTTGTTTGAAATTCATTGTAAGACTGCCATCTCTAATAAAATTATGCCATATAAAGCAGAATAAGATAATAAACTTTATAAGATGTGAAAGGAAAAGTCAATGCCTTGTTTTTCTAGTATATCAGCTTACAGTTAAAGTCTCACTATGTACTTAAAAAGCAATCCTTAAACAAAGAAATGACAGATATTACTGATGTGATTAGATTAGGACATGTCCTCTGCTCTTGGACAGAAGTCTGTCTAGTCACATGCCTTCCTATGCAGTGTCAGAAAGGGTTCTGTGATTTAAGAACTATAGGCCCATTTTCTCAATGTTCTTTCCTTTGACCATTTGAGGATTAAGAATGTTGGGCTAGCCAGGTACCTATGGCTCATGCTTGTAAAGGATCCTAGTTACTCAGGAGGCTGAGATCTGAGTAGCATGGTTTGAAGCCAGTGTAGGCAAGAAATTCCATTAGACTCTTATCTCCAATTAACCACCAAAAATCAAGAAATGAAGCTGTGTCTTAAGTGGTAGAGTACTAGCCTATGCTCAGGCCCTGAATACTAGCCCCATGACTAGCACACACATACTCAACAAGAGAATATTGTGCTAAACATTTTCTTAAAATCTTAACTATTCTTTTTTGTCTTCTATTTCTATCAATGTTCTTGAGCTTTTGGTTAAGTTACAAGGAATCAGTATGATTCTTTTGGAGCTAGTTTTTATGATTTATTATCTAAGTCCAGAGCAATAATCAATAGGACTAATTATTTTCTACTAGTACAGTAGATTTCTTCTGAACACCTTATCTGCCATGCCAGAGGTTATAAGGTCCTCCAGTCTGTATGGTGGGAACAGGCATTATACCCAGCACTATGTGAGCGCCAGTCACTGAAGCTGACCCCTTTTAGTGCTCAGCCCCCTGAGCATTCCCAGGGAGTGTCTGGGCAGCTCTGTCCCCTCCAGTGCTCTTTCCTGCCTTTGTTAGTTACTGTAGTCTCTAGAACATTCAGTTCTGACTCCTCTACTCAGAACATCTTCCAGGCATTGCCTCAGATTCCCTTTCTGTACTGTGACTACCCAAGTAGGCCACTGATGACAGCTATAGGGCTTACCTTTTTGGTTTCCTAACTTTTGTTGTCCAATATCTACAGTCTTGAAAATGGGCTTCTTTTCCTCCTTATTTTTTGTTATTTTATATAACATAAAACAGTGCTTGTATAAAAATTCACACAGGGTTGCTAGAGAGCATCCAATTTCCCAAAAATGTCCTAAGGTTTTGCTACATTTAGTTTTCTAAAGATGCACTCAGTGAAGACATGTGATACTATCTTTGGTAAACCTATTCTCATTATTTTGTCTCCTGACAGTATTAACTCTGATATCCACTTTGTGGAGGGTCTGTTCTTACTAGGATGTCAGAAAAACATTAAGCCTGGATCTGCAACAAGCAAAGGTTTCCAAACCGCAACAGCAGCCTCAGGGCTCTGCTCCCACTTCACAGCCTGTCCATCTGTAGACAGGCAATGTGAGAGCTTGATGATCTCCAACCAGGAGGCTCGAGACTCTCCTGCCAACAGGACAGGAAGTGAAGCCTTAAGGAAGTAGGAGTGGGGCCACTCTCTACAAGATCCAAGTAGCCATGCTGTGGTCAGGCCAGTGGCCAATTGAGCCACCACTAAGTAGATCCCATTGGTTCGTGATTGCTCTCGACCACCCTCCCTGCAATCCAAACTTAAAAGGAAAGATGGGTTGGGCTGACACTGAAGGGAGAGGGGCACACTAGTGCTAATGACACTACATATGACTTATTCCTTGTCAAAGTTTGTCATCTTGTAGACATGAATTGAAGCAGGACTAGAATGAAAATGGTTATTTCTTATATTTACTTATTTTTCAATTTTACATGTGAAGGTAAATTTGGTTTATGCTGCTTCATCTTAATCATAATTTTGTGTAACTTTTTCTCCCCTTACAAGCTTTTCTGGTCCACAATTCTCTTTCTAGGTCAAGAACCTCAGAAGTCCTAATTTGTTTTCCTTCCCTTAAAGTCCTTTCCTTCTTCTTTGTGTGTTTTTAGGTCCAAACTTTCTCCTAAGAGCCAACTTGAATTCACTTTCCTCTGCAAATCTTTCAGCAGCTCATGGATTTTCCTTTCTTAGAGCACTTAGCAACTGACAATCAGTGGTATATGGCCTAATGGTGATTCATCTTCATTATAAAGTGAAAAGTCTTGGTTTAACAAACTTTTTGAGTTGGGATCCATGTTTATACTTTTTTTTCACTTTTCATAGTAATTAGCACAGGAACAAGCCCATCAAACCTAAGGAATTACTTGTAGAATACTTGCCTTTGTGCCATATGATATATAGGATATAATTTTGAAATAACTACTCTTGTTTTAGTCCATTTTGCCTTCATTATAAGAAAATACTTGAGGCTAATGCTTTATAAAAAGAAAAAGTTTATTTAGCTCAAAGTTTTAGAGGATGAAAATCCAAAATTGCATAGCCACATCTGTTTGGCCTTTGCTAAAGAACTTCTTCTTGCCATGTTACAGCCTTGTGAATGGCATCATATAGGAGTATGTACAAAGCAGCTAGTAGTAGGTACAGAAAAGAGAGATGGCATGGTAAGAGAGAAGATGCAAGAGAGAGAGATCCTAGAAAGATGAATGTATTCAAATTTACTTTCACAGTTACCAGTCCAATCTAATGAGACTAAACCCATTCCCTCTGGATAGACATTTCTCTCTTTTGAGGATGATAGCTGCAATGACCTAATCTCTTCCTACAAGGCCCTCTCAACTCTGTACTATTGGGGAACAAGCCTGTGTACATGAAACTTTAGGGTATAATAAACCAAAGCTCGCATGCGCGTGCGTGTGTGTGCGTGTGTGTGCGCGTGTGTGTTGGGAGAAAAGGTAAAATATCTCACTCTCTGGCCAGATATTAACAAGAATGTCCTTGCTCTGTAGCAGTCTCTCCACCTATGTTCAGGTGGGCTTTTGTTTACTTATGTGATCAGTTGCTCACAAGTCAGCATAGACCTTAAGACTGTTATATGAAAATAAAACCTTAGCACTTACGACACGTGCCATAATAGTAGGAGGGTTCATTTACTCTGGCTCAATGTGTTTGACTATATTCTCAATGACAACAAAAGTCTCATATGTTACAGATCACTAGCTTAGCAGATACTTGTTGACTGTAGATCTCCCTCTGAGCTCAGCCCTGCACTGTCTCCTGTGATGGAAACTAACCATTGGCTATGCTGATGTGGAGTCCTTCCTTTTTTTAGTGTACCCAAAGCCACAGGAGACCTCCCTCCTTCCTTGCCACATTATATAAGATACGTCCTGCAGCTAAGGCTTCTAGCAAGGCTCTGTGGTTTGCTTAATACTAGATCCCTCTATAATAGGATCACCACTTCTGCCCTGGATCTCCATTTCCCCAGTGTTCCTTCTGTTTCTTCAGCTTTGACAGGAAGGGGCTGCTGGAGATCTACCCTGAGACACAGGTTCACTGCTTCTGCTGGCCTCCAGTGGCTTCCTGAAGAGGCAAGCCAGCTGGACACCTTTTACAGAAGTCAGTTTAAAAGATGACTTTTTTGTGTGCTCTTCTGCCAACTGTTCTTTCTTTCTAGTGTGTTTTCTCCTGCCTGGCCTTTCAGGACCTGTTTCAGGTAGTATCTGACTTTGTAGTTATGTACTGAATGACGATAAAAAGCTTTATTTTTAGGCAACTGTTTCTTCCCTAAACCTTTTTACTCTTTCTGAAATGTCCTCTTGTTAAATCTTCCTAGGTTTCCTGTGCCTTGTTGAGGATGTGACTCTGTAGTTTGATTAGGGAAGCTGGGTTAGCTAGAAGTCATGCTTCCTTTGGAAACCACGTGTCTCACAGCATCATAGCACTCACAAAGTTATGTGCAGGTTGGGTTTCCCAGTGTTTCAGGTTCAGAGCCTCTTATAGCCTGGTTCCAGGCTATGGATTTGGAGGATCTTCAGCGTGGTACTCATTGCTATTTTTATCAGATGGCCACATGTCTTGTTTCTCTTCCATCTAAGCCTCAGGCTGATTCTTCTGTTCCATCTTCCCTGGACATTCTTATCTCTGGTCTTTCTTCCATGTTCCTTCTTTAGACTGAGACTTCTTTTTGCTGAAATAGTTTTTACCTATTCCTGTGGGCTACACTTAAACTGTGAAATTGTTGTCTTTAGTAGTGCAGTCTTCAGCAGTACTTTCTTCTTGAGGGCAGGGTCTACCTGTCTTTCTTTTAGGACCTGGAGCCATTGTGGAAGTAGCAGGTCCCTATTAGATGTTTCCATTGCCTTAACATAAGTGAGCTGTCAAGAACCCAGAATGCTCTAGTTTTCATCCAAAGCCCTAATTTGACTGAGAAGCCTTGTCCTCAAGCCTGCATCCCATCATTCTCTAGAAATGTGAGCCTGGAAGGCTTAAACTCTCCAAGCTTCAGTTCCTCCATCTGCCAGCTGGGGGCAATTGCCTCAGAGTATTGCCAAACTCAAAAACAGGATGAGAAAGGGTCATGTTACCTCTTTTGCCCCACTTTCTTACTCTGTACAGTTAGAAGTTTGTACTAGATATGTGTTTTTGGACCACATTACCTATTTGAATTTTATTCTATCCATTTATAGGAGCTATTTCATGGAGCTTTATAATCTAAAATGCTTTAGCTTCCTGTTGAAGCTGAAATCAGATGTTCTTTGCCAATGAATTCTTGCACTGGGGACAGTTCTATTTTATCACCTGAAGTTGGGGTTTTTGTTTTGTTTTGCTTGGAGCTGGTTTTAGAACTTTTCCTTGATTCTCCTGTTCACAGTTAGGGTAAACAGATTTCACCCTTCCATCATTTGCAGCATCTTAGCCCATGTGGACTATGATAGGATTTATCAATATTGTTTTCTTCAGTACTTCTTTTGACCAAGGTCAAAACTACTTAGTCACCTTCTGCGTGGGGCACAGTGAGGCCGTCTTAGGGGGACTTGGGTCCCTTCTCTTGGTGTCCTTAATGGGAGAACAGCTAAGAAGATTAGATTGGTTGGCCCAAATAAGCCCTAGAGAAGTTAAAATATTTCCCCTCAAAGCAAAACTCACTTCCTATTTTACCTAGAATATTCGTTAAACTAGGTATAATGTTCAGTATATCAAAGAGAAGCTGGTAGCCAACATGCCTGTCTCTTCAGCCAAACCCCAGTGCATGTCCACCAAAATCCACTAACTGTAATGTCTGGTCTCTTATCCAGGCTTGTCCTTGATGCCAAGTTCTGCAGGTCTTCCTGTCCTTACTTTCAGGTCCAAGTACAGACTGAAGACAAGGGTACACAGTGGAACTCTGCTTTTGCCACATGTGACTTTGGTCTAGCACTGTCAGGGGGCATCAGCCCTAAGCCTTGGGTGTTCAACTAGATTCTATCTTCTACTACCTATTCCCCTAGATCCTGAACATAGAAAACCCTGTCCCCAAACCAGTACTCAGTGGACCATGTGGCAGAAGATTGTCTGTTTCCCTGTCTGCTCCCTTTACTGGGTCTCTGCTTGTTTATGAGGTGTTGCAGGCTGAACCAATTTTCCTACCCCTGTAGGTGGGTTCTCTTCAGCCCTTGTCCATCAGCAGTTGCTGCAGCAGTAACTGGCCATGAGCTATCCATGGCATATGTGGGCAGAAATAGATCAGAAGAGACTAAATCAAACCAAGACAAAGTAGGCAGTTAGGCGTTTCTATTTTGATAGAAAAAGAGTTGGAAACCATTATCCAAAGTGAAACTCTGGTATTCTCTGTGGATTTAATCTATAAAATGATGACTACTTGCAAGTTGGCAAAGCTGATGTTGCCCCCACTCCACCTTCATTACTAATTCTTTGAGCTCTGAAATTGAACAGTTTCTTATCAGCTTTAAAGGCTCTTTGTGTCAAGTTGTATTTCATAGGCATTATACTCATGTAAGCAACAGGGGTTCATTTTCCTTATTGCTTTTTCTTAGGTGGACTCTGATGTAGAATCTTGGGTGCTCAGGTGTGCAAGATAAGGGTGTGTTTAGCGCCTCTTGTTGGCACTAACTTCGGGCTGGGTTTTGTTCATGTCATGTTTGAAACACAAACTGAGTAATTTGAGGTTGGATCTCTCTACTGTATGTTAAGAGTTTATGCTAAGGAAAGGCCAAACCTTCTGTACTTTTGGCTTACTGAATGCTTCAAACTATTTTTTCAGGCATTTACTAAAGCTCAGCATGTTTCAATGGCCCCTTCTCCATCCATTTTAAAACCATGTGTTCTCAAGCGAATAGATCCATGTAGTTCTTTTCACCCAGTTCATCTGAATGTAGGTTCAGGATCTGAACCCTTCCATAAACCAGAAGCATTTGGATTTTTCCCTTAAAAAGAAAGTTTATATAACGTTCCCCTGCTTCTCAGAAAGAGGAAATTATATTGTAAGACTGAGAAAGAAATCTGAGCTCTAAAATGTGTGCAGATTGTGATTGTGACTGTGGGATTAATGGGATCAGTCAGGGCAGCTTGTTATCCCCATCTCTCCTCAGAGGTTGGTTCTCCCTGTGCTTCATGCTGCCCTTCAGGCATCGGTCTGTAGGTCAACTGGCAATGCTGGAAAACCCAGAGACTCACCCAGATCTGACTTCTGAAGGAGCAGATCTTACCTGCCTCAGTTGTTTAGGACTGCTTTAGTCTTTGCTCTGGAAGGTTTTAAGAAAGGAGATTTCTCAATCTTTAAAAATAATTTTATAAGTTTCAATTTAGGTAAGAGTAGTTCTTCTGTAATGAAACCAGTTTGTTCCTTTTTGGGTTAGTGGTTGTCAGAGTGAGTTAGTTTGAAAACTCCAATCTAGGCTTAATATAGTCTTCTAGAACCTTAAAAATAAATGCCTCCACATATTGATTAGAAATTCCCTCAATACAAGACAAGGGTGCCAGTGAAAGTGGAGAAATTAGTGTGACATTCTTCTTTAATTAATCTGGGGAGAAAAATATTGTATTTGATAGTCCAGGATTAGTGGTGTAAAATAGAAAGAGTAGATGAATATAGACAGAAGACAGGATCAGCTTGTATTTAGTAGGAAACATATTTGTAAGTCTCAGAAGCAGCCAAAGAAAACCAAGTGGAAAGAAGCAAAGGTTCTCAGTTGAAGACCAAAGTTAGGATTTTCCTAACCACTTGCTACCATTTATCCAGCTACCTTAGGTTTATTTATTTTTTACTTTTTAAGGAGAATAAATGGATTTAAATATTTTATCTGATTCAATGAACAATGTGCCATATTTAGCACTTGAACAATTTATAAGTGAAAAATTGAGATGCATGATATTCTCATTATAGATGTTCTATAATTGTGTATTATTATTATTCTGCATTACATTTCTGCACTTATTTGGTATGTGATTTTCCACTACAGGATACTTCTATTTATTCTAATATTATTTTTTTCCAAACTGTCAACTTTAATAACCATTTCTTCTTTTACATAGTTGGTACTGTTTTTTTTTTCACTTCACTGCACTACCATAGTAGTATATTAAAATACAAACAGGAAAATTCATTATTGCTGAATTATCATTAAAGTGCATGAATGCACCAACATATAATGTTAAATAATAACTCATTTGAGGAAATAATATAAAATTTTCCTTAAAAAGTCTAAAGAATTTTTAGCTAGGCACCAGTGACTCATGCCTATAATCCTAGCTACTCAGCAGGCTTAGATCTGAGGATCACAGTTCAAAGCCAGCAAGAGGAGAAGTTAGGAGAATTGAAAGAGATGGCAGAGTTAAAGGGCCAAGTAGCTCAGAATCCTGCAGATGTTTCTTCATCTGCTGCTCTGAGTGCAGGGTGCGCCTTCTCACTACTCAGCCTGTGGAAGGTGTCCTGCAGCTACGCCAGCTAATCTTTCAGCTCGGTTGTGCACCAATGTGCAATTCATGGTCTCATGTCTCCATTGTCTTGAGGATCTTGTGTTGCTCCTCAGAATACTGATTCCATCCCCCACATGCCTTCTCCAGTATCCATAGCTGCTCCTGCTGCTCCAGGTTCTGGAGACCGAGGCTCTGGTTTTCCTATATCTGGATGTGAGGTTGTTTCTCCAGGTTCTTAAGCTTCTTCTGGAAGGCCTGGGCCTGCAGCTGGTGCTCAGCCTGAGATGACCCTGCAGCAGGTGGTGGGGTGGCAACTCTGACAGCTGCTTTCTCAGTTCTACCAGGTTTGTCTCTAGGTCCAACACTTGCCTCACCCCTTGCTCTTCTCCTCTCTGAGGTTGGTTCATCTCCAAGAGCTCCTGAACTTTGTCTTTCCACATGGAGCTCTCCATCCTCAGGTCTTCTGCAAAGTTATCTCTCTCTCCAACTTTAATGTTGTCACCAACGCTTTCATGTTGTGTAGTTGTCTTTCCAACTCTGCCTGCTCCTCTAGTGCTTGTTGGAACTTATGAATTTTGATATCCATGTTGGCCTTCTGTGTCAGGATCACTCCCAGCCTCTCCTGCAGCTCTGTGTTCTCTTCCTTCAGGTCCTCATAAGTTCTTGCCTTTTCATGGAGCTGCAGCTTCACATTATTCAGGGCTTTAGTGAGCTCTAGATTGTTCTTGTTGGTCTCATTCTGTGTGGTGGAGACTTCAGACAATGTCATCCCTAGCTCTGCAACCTGCTTCTGTGAAGCCTACAGGCAGCTGGAAAGACCCTCTTGCTCCAGTTCTCTTTCATTGGCTGCCTGCTGCATGTGGGCTAGGGAAGATTGTATTGAATTTTTCTGCAACCAACATCTGTATTGCCTTGTTTTTGGTGCTTCCTGCACACAGGCCATCTTCTTATTCTCTTTCTCCTGTTGATCCTATAGGTTCTTCTTTTCCTGCTTCAGTTGTTCAGTCTACTGTAGAGCTGTTGGTTTCATGTTCTCGAGTCCAGGGCAAGCATCAAGTGTTGGTAGCACCTTTCCAGATCCTTTGTGTTACTGGGAACTGTGACACTCTTGACCCTGGCAGCTCTAGCAGTGCCCAATGGAGCAGGAGGCTTAGGGTCAGTGTGGTCTTTGGCTGCACTCAGTTGAATTACAGTCACCAGTGGTATTTGTCTTGAGGTTACCTCCCTTTTCAATTTTCTTCTTCTTCTTAGATTCTACAGATCTATCAGGACAATTCCTCTGCTCACGTTTTTGCAGTAGTTTCTTTCTTGCAGCTATTTTGTTTCATCTTGTTTGCTCAGACATCTCAGCACTGGGACAGGGATGATGGGGGGGGCACATCCCAGGTTCTCTGAAATCACCTCTATTCTCACAATTGCCCCTAACTATGTCTACTTCCTACTGTATTTCCCAAATCACCTCCATGTTCTATCATATGTTGCTCCTTTACCTCTTTCTACTGTTGGTAGAGATGTATACCAATAAAGAGTATACCAGTGGGGCTGGGAAGGTGGCTCAGTAGTAGAGCGCTTGCCTTGCATGCATGAGGCCCTGGGTTCGATTCCTCAGCACCACATAAGCAAAAAGAAAAAAGCCAGAAGTGGCGCTTTGGCTCAAGTGGTAGAGTGCTAACCTTGAGTTGAAGAACTGAGGGACAGTACCCAGGCCCAGAGTTCAGGCCCCACAACCGGACCCCCCCCCCCCAAAAAAAAGAGCGTACCAGTGCTACTAGGCAGCATGGAATGTAAGCATGACCCCAATTCTTATACCACATTGGTCAGAAAGTAACATGGAAAAAATAGAAGGCATGTCCAGAATCTTATGATCATGGCAGAATGGGTATAGTCACAGTAAGAGCTATTCTTACAGGCCCTCCCCCATACAACCCTGGTCCAATTTGGTTGGGAGAAAGTCGGGACTTAGCTTACTGGATAGGTGCACAGTTTCATAAGTCACCTTTCCTGGCTTCCCACAACTGTGGTCATCAGAGTTTCCACCAGACTTCCAGCTGCCCTTCAGGAAGTAGCACCAAGAAACACAACTATCTGCCCACGTTCAGTGTTTTTAGATCTTTACTCCATGCAGAATTAGCTCTATTGTTCTGACCATATTTGCTGACACTTGTATTCTGCTCAGGGAGCCACTGAGGTTCATAATGGCCTTGATATAATCTGCTCTCCCGAGCACTCTGGTACTGGAGGATAAGGGACATCACAGATACAGGGCCCCTGTCCATGAATGTTGACCTTGCTGCATGCAGCATGCCTAGGTCATGCAGAGCAAATATTTCTGAGATCAAAGGGAATTTGAGGCAGTGGAAATCCATCTTCTTTATACATTTCAATGAAATCTTAACCCCAGCACATGTTCCACACACTTTGGCTGGTGATCTCAGAGGATTTAGAAACACAATTATGGCAGGGATGCTGATTTAGAATAGAGTGTTTGAGAATTCTGTGCAGCTGCTGTCAAGGAGTATATGAAATCTATACCAGTCCAGAAAGAAGAATGATAATTGGTAGATGACTAAAATCAAATCTGTTAGGTTAGCAGTCAACTAACCAGCAATATCCAAATGATGTCCTGTATCCAGAATCCAGGTTCTAGGGCAGCCCTCTACCACTCTAGAACCTTTGGATATCTCCTTCAGCACTGGAGTAGTTGTGTGTCCTCCAGTGATTGGCTAAAGTGATTGATGAGTCTTAGACTGGGGATGTGGCAGCAAGACCCAGGCATTTTTGCTGCTTCACCATTTGCTGGTGAGACTCACTTCTTAAGTTTAGTTTTTGAAAAGTATTCAGAAAGAGGTGAACTTTGAAAGTTTGCATAACAGTATTTTGGTAAAGGTGATTATTTGGGATAAAAAGCTAGAAATCTGAGGCTACTATTTGGAGGGAAGTGAAGTTAATTGGAGTGCCTCTTCATATTTCTAGGCCTGTGTTACCATAGGGTAGTGGTGTCTCCTGGCAAGAGTGACTAGCAAGAGCTAAAGTGGCAATCAGAGGCAGCAATCCTTCAAAACACAGATAGGAGGTAAATTCTATGATTCCAGAGAAAGAAATAAAAGATAATTAGGTAAAAATGTTTACAGATTGAAAACACAGAAATATGGAACAAAGAGCTACCTTTAGGGCAACAATAATTTATGTAATATTTTATATTGTTACTAACATAATTTTGATTGTATTTAATGTGTCATGCTATATGTTTATAGATTATATTGGATTGAAGCATATGAATGTGATATTGTTTGACCATTCTATTACAAATGTTTCAGCTGGATATGGCCAACATAATATAATATAAACCCAGAGGTTCATAAATTCTCAAAAAGTGATTGGCTTATAGTTCCACAGAAAGACAGTAGCCCATTCACTAGCACTTTCTAAGTGAAAGAAAACTTATTTTATGTCTCCAATCCCTGGTCCTCATAAGAATCCTGAGTTAAGCAGGAAAGCGGTTTGATCTTTCATTTCTCTTTGCCTTGTTTGGAGGCTAGACCAATCATCTAAGTTAAGTTACCTTCTATTTTGAGCAGAGAGTGGGCTGTAAGCCTGCCCTTCCTTGGGAGGGTGTAGCCTCCCTGTTTTATATTTTTGTGTAATTTTACATATATATGTGTGTATATATATCTATTTTTATTATCTATTAGTATCTAGCTCTCCCTTAGGGAAAGTTCTTTTTACTTGGGCATATCTAAGGACATATGTTAGACCAGTGTTTGTGGGTGGTTCCTTAAAATAATGGCATTGGAGGCCTCGGCCACTCACACCTCCTGTCAGCTGGAGTGGCTACAACCTTAACATAAAATGGGCATTGCAGGACTTCGCAATATGACATACCTAGTTTGTCTCAGGGAGAAATGTGATGAAAACAGTTGGTGTTGGTGGTTCAACCAGAACAGAGTCTATGGAGTGAGAAGCATCCATGTGAAAACCTGCTGGAGAATGGAGTGATTTTTGAACAAGCTTTTGAGTAGCACATGGGAGGAACAGTTAGATGCCACTTCCCTACGGAGTGTGCTTCCCCCTCCCTGCCACGGTACTAGAATTTCTGTTCCTAGTGATTACTTCTTGTTTTGTGTGGAAATGCAAAGCACTTTCAATCATTTTGTCATAGTCATTTATGTTGTCAGAGAGGAAGCATTTTATGAAGTTGAAATCTGTTGACAAGAATCTAATTCTTGAGGAATATGCTATTGTTTCCATCATTTATCAGAAGAAAGCCATGCTTACTCACTTAAAAGCTGGAAGCAGCAAGGAATGCAGCTTTGATGATTCTTTATAGAACAAGTAGGTAATGATTTTCTTTAGAGCTTGTTTTCCAGGTTCTAGAGATAGAACCTAGGGCCTAATGTATGCTAGGCAAATGCTCTACCATTGAACTACAGCCTGTCCCTGCTTTCAGAACTTGGACCTCAGCCTCTCTACAGAGAAGCACTTCTTTGGATGTGCTTCTTAAAACAATACTGTCCAGTTGTTTCCTGTGATTTACAGAGACCCTGGTCTGCAAGGCATTAGATCCAATGGAGCATATGCCAGACAGGATATACCAGTTATCAATTTTATTTCTAAGATTCTAGTATAATTTTAGAATAAGTAGACAGCTCAGTAGAGAGGGAAATGGCCAATAAGTTTCCTACTGTTGACTGTTAAGGACATTTTACAATGACACAAAGCAGATCAAACATAAAAGCGGGGGGGGGGTAGTTGTGGAAGTGGGAGGGATGAGATGGTAGGGAGAAAACAAAGGATGCAACAATGCTCAATAGGAAAGGTACTCATTACCTTGCTCATATAACTGTAACCCCTCTGTACAACATTTTTACAATAAAAAACATACAAAAAAAGAGAAATACTTAATACTATAAAGTAACCTCATTTTCTGGGAAAAGAGAAACTTAGACCTCTTCCTCCCCCTAACACCACTGAATTAACATTGTAGAATTTTCAGGAAATACTTTGTTTACTATTTATGACTTTTTCATTTATTGCAGTTCTATTACCTTATGAACAGATTCTCATTTCTATTCCCAACATGTTGTTTAAATTGTTTTTAAACATGTATTATATAATTTAGTTCTTTCCTGTGCCAGATTTTGTTTCTGATGACACACATTAATTTATAAATTGTACCAGCAACTCTGCTAAACAATTTGCCTAATATTTTGTAACCCCATATGGGCTATAGATTCTTTTGTCTTCTCATGTAGATAACTACACCATCTTGGAGTAATGCTATTTCCTTCTGACATTACAGTCTAAAGGTCTTTGGTTTCCTTTTCTTGTCATAACTGCACTGTGTCTCTGTGTCTGTCTGTCTCTGTCTCTGTCTCTCTCTTTCTCTCTCTCTGCACATGTGTGTGTGCTGGTCCTGGAGCCTTAGTGTTGTCCCTGAGCTTTTTTGCTCTACCACTTAAGCCACAGTTCTACTTCTAGCCTTTTGGTGGTTAATATTTTTGGTGGTTAATTGGAGATAAGAATCTCATGGACTTTTCTGTTTGGGCTAGCTTCAAAGACTGCAGTCTTCTGATCTCAGACTCCTTAGTTGCTAGGATTCCAAGTGTGAGCCACTGGTACCTGGCACACTGCACTGTTAAGTCACTGCTTCAGTGTACAGAATAATGGAGGTGGTGAGAGCAAGCTCTTTGTTTCTTACTGATTCTGTTGTTTGGCTTCATGTTGTTTCAGCTACTTTTCTGAAAGTGTTTATCAGGTCAAAGTTTGTTGGTTTTTTTTTTAATGAAGTCTTTAAAGTCTTTTAAGGATAAAATCATATCATCTGAAAATAGGAATAATTTGATTTCTTCCTTTCCTATTTGTATCATCTAAATTTCTTTCTCTTGCCTTATTGTCCTGGCTGAGTTCTATAGATAAGAACACTACATTGAATAAAAGTAGTGATAGTAGGCAACCTCTTCCTTCCTGATTTTAAAGGAAATGATTTCAGGTTTTTTTTGTTTGTTTGTTTGTTTTTAAATCATTCAGTATAAGGTTGGCTTTAGGCTTATCATAGATAGCTTTTAGTATGTTGAAATACATTTCACTATTCAGGGCTTTTATCATGAATGTATGTTGACTTTTGTTAAAAGATTTTCAGCCTCTATTGAAATGATCATGTGGTTTTGATGTCTCTTATTCTGATTATGTATATTGGTTTTTTATATTAATGTTGAACTATTCCTTCATCACCAAAATGAAACCAACTTGTTCATGGTAGATAATCTTTTAAATGCATTGTATAATTCAGTTTGTAAGCATTTTATTAAGAACTTTTGTACCTATATTCATTAAGGAAATTGGTTTATAGTTTTATAGTGTGTATGTGTTTGTCCATATACAGTCTTGGTAGCAGGGCAATAATGGATCATAGAATGAGTTTGGTAGTGTTCTTTCCCATTCTTCTCTATTCCTTAACAGTCTCCAGGGTGAGATCTCATTGTCAGCTTTTGTCTCCTTGTGCTTGTTCCCTTAGCATTGTTCTGATGTGAATTTTAGAAATCACCTGACACTCACTGCCTCTTGAGTGCTTCAGTTCCTTACCTGCTAGAAATAGTGTGCAAATATTAGTCTGATGCGGAAGAGTAAGGAGTACCTGGGAGAAAAGCCTGTTTGAATCTAAGCAGCTGTTCTGTGTTCAAAGTCTGTGGTAGAACTCTAGCACCCATACACAGAGTTGAGAGCTCAGAAAAGAAAATGCTTCTAAGCCGGGCTCCGGTGGCTCACACCTGTAATCCTAGCTTCTCAGGAGGCTGAGATCTGAGGATTGCAGTTCAAAGCCAGCCCCGGCAGGAAAGTCTATGAGACTCTTATCTCTAATTATCCTCCAGAAAACTGGAAGTAACACTGTGGCTTAAGTGGTAGAGTGCTTGCCTTGAGCTGAATTGCTCAGGGACAGCGCCCAGGCCCAGAATTCAAGCCTCAAAACTGACCAAAAAAAAAAAAAAAAGAAAAAGAAACAAAGAAAAGAAAAGAAAATGCTTCTAGATGGAAGGTGAGTAGAACTTGTATTAATGATGCTTTATCTTTTCTGTGTGACTTGAAGGAAAGAATGGTGGTGTTTATTTTCTTCAGCCTCCTTCAAGAATTTCATAGTAAGACCTTAAATTCTTCTACCATAATAGAGGTTGATTTTTTAACAATAAAAAATCATGCTATATGATATTGGATTCTAGGAGTTTAACTTTTAATTTTTTTAACTAGCAAAAGAGGCCAAGATTCCACTGATAACTTTGTTATAAAAATGCTCTCTTGTATGTGATTATCACCTTATAACTCGGTGCTAATTTTTGTTTGGACTTAAAATGTTATTTGGGGTCTGATTATTGTATGTGTTTTCATTTATTTTCACATTGTTCTAAAAATAAGAGTGCTCTTTCCCTCAGCCAAAAACACCTGAAAATATTCCCTCAGTTAAACTAAATGAGGATCAGTTTCATTTCTGTATAAGGCTTCCAAGGAAGAAAACTACCAAAGGTTAGCAACAAAGGTAGGCCTTGCCAGTGCAAGCTGGTTCTAAATACGAGTAATTTTACTGCATGGCATTCTATTGTTCTTTCTGTCATACCACATTTTCTTGATCCATTCATCTACTGAGGGGCATCTGGGTTGGTTCCATATCTTAGCTATGGTAAATAATGCTGCAGTAAACGTAGTTGTGCTTGTAGCTTTGGTATGGCCTTGTTTGTGATTGTTTGGGTAAATGCCTAAAAGTGGAATTTCTGGTCATAGGGGAGCTATATGTGTAGTCTTTTGAGGAACCTCCATACTGCTTTCCAAAGTGGTTGAACAAGTTTACATTCCCACCAACAATGAAGTAGGATTCCCTTTTGGCCACATCCCCTCCAGCATCTGTTATTATTAGATTTCTTGATTATAGCCATTCTAACAGGGGTGAGGTTGAATCTCAATGTTGTTTTGATTTTCATTTCTTTTATGGCTAGAGAAGTTGAACATTTCTTCACGTGTCTATTGGCCATGCTTATTTCCTCTTCAGAGAAGTCTCTCTTCAAGTCTTTGGCCCACTTATTAATTGGTTGTTTCTTTGAGGATTTGTTGTTGGATTATTTAATTTTTTGAGTTCTAAGTATATTTTAGATATGAGACTCTTGTCTGTTGTATGGTTGGTGAAGATCTTCTCTTAACCCATGGTCTTTCTATTGATCTTGCTAGCTATGTCCTTTGCCATGCAGAAGCTCTGAAGTTAAAAAAAAGAAAAAGAAAAAGAGAAGCTCTGCAGTTTCATGCAATCCCATTTGTCCAACCTTTCTTTGATTCGTTGTGTTTCTTGGTCTTTATTAAGAAAATTTCTGCCTGTGCCAAGAAGCCTTAGAGTTTCTCCTATTCTCTTATTCCTTTCTTTCAGGGTGTCTGCTTTGACTTTGAGGTCTTTGATCCATTTGGAGTTGATTCTGGTACAGGGTTATATATAAGGATCTAGCTTTAGTTTTCCACAGGTATTTAGCCAGTTTTGCCAGCACATTTACTGAGGAGGCTGTCTTTCGTCCATTCTATTTTTTGTAGCTTACTTATTGAAGATTAGGTGGCTAGGGCTGAGAAGGTGGCTCAGTGGTAGAGCACTTGCCTTGCATGCATAAGGCCCTGGGTTCGATTCCTCAGCACCACATAAGCAAAAAGAAAAAAGCCGGAAGTGGCGCTGTGGCTCAAGTGGTAGAGCGCTAGCCTTGAGCTGAAGAGCTGAGGGACAGCTCCCAGGCCCAGAGTTCAGGCCCCGCGACCGGACCCAAAAAAAAAAAAAAAAAAGAATATTAGGTCTGTGGGTCATTTCTGGGTCTTCAGTTTTATTCCATTAGTCCTCAGGTCTGCTCTTGTGCCAGTACCAAGCTGTTTTGATTACTATGGCTTTGTGGTAGAGTTTGAAGTTTGATATTGATATTCCTCCAGCACTGTTCTTTCTGCTAAGGATTGTTTTTGCTATTCAGGGTCTTTTATTGTTCCATATGAACTTTTGGATTGCTTCTATTTTCTTGAAGAATGAGGTTGGGATATTGAATTTGTAGATAGCAGTATTGTAGATGGCAATATTGCCATTTTCATGGTGTTGATCCTCCCAATCCAGGAGCATGGGAGTTTTTTCCACTTCCTTAGGTCTGCTTTAATTTCCCTTTTCAGGTTTTTAAAGTTTTCATCATAGAGGTCCTTCACTTCTTTTTTTTTTTTTTTTCTCTGTGCCTTATTGGTTTAATGAACTTTGTTTTTAAGGAATAATGCTCATTAAATATGCAAATCATTTCCCATTTAACCAAAAGAGACATTAAAAATTAATAAGATTCAACTTAGTAATGTCAATCGCATACATTTTTTCACATGGAAGAGATTAAATACAGCAAACCTTTGTCTCTCACTTCACAATAGGACAAATACATGGAAGCGATATAAGGGGAAAGGCCTTGGAATTTTACTTTTTATTTTTTAAAATTTTTTATTGTGATTAAGTGATTACATAATTTCCCAAGTTTCACAGTATTGTGGGATAGTGATGCTCAGTTAAAGTCACAAACACATTCTAACTTTCCTGGAGCAAATTGTCTATCATAGTCTATAACATTTATGAGTTCTATGAGCTTTGTGATACAGTTATTTCTTCCACATTGGGTGATAAGTACATTTCTTTCGTTTTGCATAGCATCAGCTGTTCCTCTTTCCCATTTGTTCCCTCCCTCCCATCGCTGCCATTAAGTTGCTTAGTTCACTTTGGTCAATGTCCAGTGCAGCTGATGGGTCCTGCTGTTGTATGTTTTTCCCTGATTCCCTCTAGTTCTGTGTCATCTTCCTGGTTCCCCTCCAGTGTGCACATATATACCATACATGTGATCAGCAGCATGGGGTTATTTAAAAGTGGTTCGACCAGATGAGTGGAAGTTCTTTGTTTCTTAAGTCTTGTTAATTTTGTGGTATCACCTAACATTTTGGATTTAACATCCACTAATCAGGGAGACCATGTACCGTTTGTCTCTTTGCTCTTGGCTTACCTTGCTCAACATGATTTCTTCTAGCTCCATCCATTTTCCTGCAAATGTCATTACTTTGTCATTTCTAATGGCTGCATAATATTCCATTGTGTATAGATACCACAATTTTGGGATCCATTCATCTGTGGTGGGACATCTGGGTTGTTTCATATCCTAGCTATTGTGAACAGTGCTGCAATAAACATGGAGGTGCATGTTTCCTTGTTTACTGGTTCCTGTTGTTCAGGATAGATGCCTAGAAGAGGTATGACTGGGTCATAAGGGAGGTCAATATTTAGCTTTCTGAGGACCCTCCAGACTGCTTTCCAAAGTGGTTGTATAAGTGTACATTCCCACCAGCAGTGTAATAGGGTTCCTCTTTCTCCGCATCCCCTCCAGCATTTGCCGTTGGCTGACTTGTGGATGTGGGACATTCTGACTGGGGTAAGGTGGTATCTCAGGGTTGTCTTTATTTGCATTTCCTTCACAACCAGGGATGATAAACATTTCCTCATGTGTTTCTTTGCCACTTTTATCTCTTCATGTGAGAAGTCTCTCTTTATTCCCTTGCCCTTTAGTAATTGGATTGTTAGGTTTGGGAGGGATTAGTTTCTTGAGTTCCCTGTATATACTGGATATTAACCCCTTGTCTGATATATTGCTGGTAAATATTTTTTCCCAATCAGTTGGTTGTCTTTCTAGCTTGGTTGCCATAGCTTTAGCTGTGCAGAAGCTTTTTATTTTAAGGTAGACCCATTTGCCTCTCTCCAATTTGTTGTGACCCTGGGACTCTGTTCAGGAAGTTCCTTCCTGTGCCTATAAGTTCAAGTGTCTCTCCTACTCTGTCCTGCATTAGTTTCAGAGATTCAGGTTTAATGTTAAGGTCTTTAATCCATTTTGAGTTGATGTTGGTGCATGGTGATAGGCTGGGGTCCACTTTTAGTCTTCTGCATGTGGCCGCCCAGTTTTCCCAGCACCAGTGGTTGAAGAGGCTGTGTTTCTTCCATTGTATGTCTTTGGCTCCTTTGTCAAATATCAGCTGACTGTAGGCATGTGGATTTATTTCTCTTCACTTCTTTAGTTAAACTCCTAGGTATTTTATTTTTTGTGTGGCTATTATAAAAAGGAGTTACTGTTCTGATTTCAGCTGCGCTCTTCTCATTATTCCTTGCTCTCTTTTTTCTGGCTCTTTCTTGGCTGATGGGTACCACAGAGAGTTCTAGACAAGTGCTGTCTTTGTATATTGTTCCTTCTATCTGGACTCCTTGTTCTGTGGGAGGAGGTTAGTGTTAAGACATTGGATTGTCCTCTAGTGTACTTAGAGGTTCTCCCAGGTTTAAGAGTGTATCTGAATTTATAGATGTGGAGTGGGAAGGGCTCTGGTGCAGCCGTTCTGCAAATAACTGATTGAATCTGAAATTTCTTCATTTATTTTGACGGTCTGACCTTCCTAGTGACAGGCATTTTCTTTTCATGCTTTGTCAACCTCATTCTTCTTCTATTTGGCCAGAAATGCTCCTGATCTTGAGTTAATAATTGAAAATCATGCAATTTATTTGTTGGCCTCTGTTCCTATGGTGTTGTTAGTTCTCTTCACAGAATGTATTGTGCAAGTAACTAACACTATAAATTTATCAATGATAGAGGGATATGGTTGCTGATGAAGGATTTTTTTTCTTACCAGGTTGCTGACATAATTTAGCCATTGCCATTTCCTCATCAAAATTTAGGTGCTTTGTGATGAAAATGAAAAAAATAAAAATCCTGGAGGTGTTTCAGGGAAGGCCTGCTGCAAGAATTGGGAATTCTGGTCAGGAAGTTGGATGCAGTAGGGAGGATTGATCTTTGGTCACTCAGACTTAGTCCTAGGGGCTTGAATACAGCTTCCAACATTTTCTCTTCCTCTCCTGTTTCCTTTCTTGTGGGACACCTCCACATTGTTTGGCCCTTCTTGTGCTAATCAGTGCCATGTATTACTCCTTTACTTACTATCCTGAGAAGGGAAATAGAGACAGTGTTGTCCTAAGATATTAACTATTCATAGGGGGGTCAGAAGGAATTTTACTTGGAGCTGATACCATCTTTCCCAGAGAAAAAAGCAGAGGTGGAGACTGAGGTAGAAGAGTTACCATCTTTGCATGGAGGAGTCAGTTGCCCTGGTTGGTTGGGAGCCTGAGAGGACAGTATAGATTCCTTGATACTGGGGTCTGGGGTCAGTCAGAACAGAGTGACAATGTCATTCTTCACAGATGTACTGAAGTCAGGTAGCAGATGCAGGGCCCAGGACATGGCCACTGCACCTATAGGCCTATAGTTAGAAACTGTGAGTACACATAGAAGGTCCTACTTGTGAGCTCCAAGCCACATGCCAACTTGTGGTGAGACTTTATGTGGCAATTGGGAAGAGGGGCCTCAGCCTGTCTGGAGCTGAGATGCGGCTTTGAAAATGATTTGAGGGGTCACAAGCATGAATATAGTCTGAATATACAACAAGATAACGAGGGTGGGATAAGAAGTATTAGGAGTTATTGAGGATAAAAGAGGAGGGGGGAGTAGGAAATGAAACTGAAAAGGCAATTTGAGGCAGAGAATCTTCTGTGACACCCTTAGAAGCAAAGACTCAGCCCTGTAACTGGGGACCCACATTATTTTCAAAACAATCTTACTGAAAATATTCATGAACTATGGCATTATCCCACCTGAAGTTTATAGTTTGGTGACCTGTAGTATATTCATAGAATTGCATGAACATCACAATCCATTTTATGACATTTCAATCACCATAAAATAAATCTTGTTTTTAGCTATCACTCCTCCTTGTCCCTTCCCACCCCCATCCTTCTCAGCCTGAAGCAACTACCAACCTACTTTTTGTCTTGAGATGTCCCCATTCTGGCCATTTGCTGCAAATAGAATCATATCCGATCTGGTCTTTCGTGACTGGCTTCTTTCTTTGAGCATAATGTGTTTAGTGTCCATCCATAGTGTAGCATATATCAGTGCTCTGGTTCTTTTTATTTCCAAAAAAATATTCCATTGTGTGGATAGGCCACATTTCATTGATCCATTCATCCATTAAGGGGCATTTGTGTTGTTTCCACTTTTTGGCTGTTCTGAAACATGCTATTTGGGAGTGATGTTTATTGACCATCAGTTGACATTTTGAATACATTGCTCCGGGGTTATGTACAGACAGGATGGATAAGAAGGGGACAGGTGAGGCAAGGACCATTATTATGTCATTACAGAAATCTCTGTGCATGGTTTTGAAACTTCTTTTTTTGCGGGGGGGGGGGGGGTCCGGTCGTGGGGCCTGAACTCTGGGTCTGGGTGCTGTCCCTCAGCTCTTCAGCTCAAGGCTAGCGCTCTACCACTTGAGCCACAGCACCACTTCTGGCTTTTTTCTTTTTTCTTATGTGGTGCTAAGAAATCAAACCCAGGGCTTCATGCATGCAAAGCAAGTGCTCTACCACTGAGCCACCTTCCCAGCCCTTGAAACTTCTTTAGTTGCAGAATTTTGTTTTAAGGCCCAGATTCTCCCGTAGACCCTAATTGTATAAAACAAACAAACAAAAAAAGATCCCTTTGTGACAGTGGTGTGAAGGGCCTATAATCTCACCCCTTTGGATGTTGATGAAGTTGTGTGTGTTAGCCAGAGGGTTTCCCATAGCAGTGTGATTGGCTACAGGAGGAGGTAGAAAGAAGGAAAAGAAAGGTGAAACACAGAGGGCTGGAAGCATAGCTGCTGATGGATGGGTGAGAATGGAATGTCAGGGATCAGAAATGGGTGAGAGGAATGGGGCTGAAATGAGACCCAAGAACTATGAAGCCAGGCTGCCAGTTGGACCTTGACTGTGAGATAAGATAGTGTCACCTACAGTAACAGCAAGGCTTATGACCATGACAAGGAGTTAAGTAGAGGTCATAAAGGGGTAGGGAATCTTGTGGCCCCACTTCTGAATTTCAAAATACATCTTTCCGGGTGGGTGGGGAGAGCCAGGAGCAGGTGGCCTTATTTTGGGTGGAGGGAAAGAGGGCATAATAGTGTCTCATGTTGGGGGCCTTTGAAGAAGCAGACTATGTAGAAGAAAGGGCCTACAGTCAGGCAGAAGGGCAGTTAGTGGAGAAGAGGAGTTTGTTTGCTTCAGGAGTCTGAGGGAGCTTAGAGGAGAAAAGGGCCACAGGAAAGAAAGCAAGAGCTTAGAAGGCTGTATGAGGGGGACATATGGAAGGTTGGAGGGTGAGATAAGTCTGGAAGAGGATTTTTGTTGTTACTGTTTTGTTTTTAAACCCCTTGCCTTTCCCCCATTGACTTGCATGTCAGGAACCCCAAAGTGGGTAAGAGGATTTGTCTACAAGGCAGATGGGAGTTGCTAAGAAGATCCACCCTAGTAGGGGAAGATGGAGGTCAGAGAGAGAGAGGGAGGGGGGAGTCTATTAGCTCCACTTCTAAACATGATACTCCTAAGGCACCTTCAGTTAATATTACTCTTTGGCCCAGTGCTGCCAAAGTTTTAGTTGTACATGAATCCCTTGGGTATCTGATACAGTATGATTCTGACTTCAGGTCTGGGTTGGTCTATCTCCTGAAAGATCTGCTGCTGTTCTCAGGACTATCTCCTCCCCCCCCACCCCACCCCTTGTGAGCAGGTTATTCTCAGCCTCTGCTGTGGTATCTGGATGTGGGATGCTGTAAGCAGAGAGAAGCAGGCTACCAAAAGTGATTGGTCCTAATGTCAGATCTTTTTAGGCTTTAGAAACTCACAGAAGCACCCAGAAGGTGCCATATGAATGGCAGCAGTGTTTCTCACAGCGTGGAGCAGTGCTGGTGTGTTAGGAGAGTTCCCTATCGGTTCTTTTCGCTTCATCAGTATGTATATTTTGAGGTAAGAGAACCAAAGCAGCACATGACTTTGCATATCACATATATTCTCTTAATTCCACTGAATTATCTAATTCCACTTCCTTCAGAAGGTGCTTATTCCTGACAGCATCTTGCAACATGAACTATACCCAGTGACAAACGTACATCATCAAGGGATACAGTTATGTTTGTATCAGAACTATAGCTGATGATTTATGAATAGATTTCTCCCCATAGAAATAGAATTCTTAAAAGGTTGTGATGGTTTGCTGCCATTTCTTTAAAGAACAAATGATAATGATAGCAAAAGTTAGATTTCTAGAAATTTTGCCTGGTAAAGATCCTGAGGCTGAATAGGCTCAGCACAGCCAAGAGGCATTCTGAGCTGTGGTTTCAATTAAATTTGCAGAAGTATCATCAAAATACTTTTGAAGAGTACTTCATTTTCTCTGATGGGCTGTAGACTTGAGAATTATGAGCTTGTGATCAATAATAGATTTTTCTCTCTTAAGATGTTTTGCTGGGAGACAGGTCAGATTATTGGAGCTGTTTGGAGAAAAGTCATGACTAAAAGTGAAGTGACATGTTTAAAGAATTTTATTACATAGCATTAAAAGCTAAGCAAGAATATGTGTAACGTGTATGTGTAGAAAACATATGGATGAAATGCACACTGAAGCTCCATCTCCATCTTAAGAACTGGAGTATCATCTAGTCCCAGGGGCCTTATGCCTCCCCTCATTCCCCTGGCACCTCACATGCTCTCCTGGTACTTGATTTTTCATCCCCCTTCTTTCTTCTGTATCAAAATGCATCTGTTATACAATGTATCTCCAAGCAAGGTCATTTGGACTTCCTGTTTAAGTACCTTATCTGCTGGTCTGCTTTTGCCTGCTGTATTCGATTCTTGTCTGTCAAGTGTGGCCTGTGATGTATAATCTCAACACTCTCTGCTTTCACACAGTTATTCAGAAGTGACTTTATACTCTTCCCTTAAGTATTCTTTTAACAATGAAGAGATGGACTCCTAGTTTTAATGGCTTTAGTAATTTGTTTTTCATAGCAACACCTTACATAATCTATATAGAGTATTTCCTAAGTTATTAAAGATCATATTTTAAGGGACATTTCAATTGCTCTGAAGTTTTTCCCCATTGTAAAAACCAATTTGGTAAACATCCTTCTGCATGCATCATTGTGCTTAGGAGCTAGGTATTTTCCATACGATGAATTCTAACGGTGAAACCTTAGGTCCTAATGTGCATATACTTAGTTGCCAAATTGTGTTACTCAAGTCCACATTTACACTCCCCATCACCAACATGAATACTCCTTTCTTCAAAGCCTTACAACTCTCATAAAGCCTGAGGATTGTAAATCCCTCAATCCTTTTCAATTTGATGAATGATAAATTATACCTTATTGTCTCTACTTGCATCAATTTACTTGCTAGTGAACTTGAACTTTTTTCATAAGCTTATTAGGCATTTGCATTTCATTTTTTAAAAACTTGCTTGTATTTTAGATCCAGTGAAGTTTGATTACTTTCTGATTTGCATTTTATATTGTCCCATTTAAGAATTAGTTTTAAAATTTGTATAACTCATTTTTCAGGTTTCATTACTTAACATAATTTCTTTTATTACTCAACATAATTTCTTTTATTACTCTCTCAAGGGGCTAGAGTTCTTTTATAACTAATTTACATTTTTTTAGTGTAAGAATGGTTATAATACTGCCTGAATGCTCAAATGTTTTAGACTGTCTTGATTGACTCAGACTGTTTGGGTCACTATCCTTTACTCTTAGCTTCTGTGGTTCATGAGTTTTGTTTCATCCTTTTTTTCATCCATATAACTACCACTACCAGTCATTCTTTCATTCATTCAACATTTAGTTGGTCAGTGTCTTACTATAACCTGGTTGTGTGCTGGTGTTTAGTGGTATGGAAGAGAAGAAGAAGGGTACCCTCAGTGCAGATCTGTTTTCTTAAAATTTCCCTGATTCATTTAGAATATTCTTGGAACCTTTCATTTGCCGTATAATGTCCTTTGATAATATCTTGGCTTTTTCTCAATCTTCTCTGACCCCTCTGTTTACACTCCTGTCCTCTAGATGGCTGAATTTCTACATTTCTGCTCTTTTTGCTAATCAGCATTTCCTCTGAGTATAAGAATTATATAAACTATTTCTTATACTCTTTCTTGGGGGAGGGATAGTATTAGAGTTTGAGCTTAGGGCCTGGTGCTTGCTATGCAAGCACAGTACATGAACTAATATTTCTTAATCATTAATTTTGTTAGTGAGTTGGTTGGTTGGTTGGTTACATCTAATGTACTTGTTTTCTTTGTTAAATAAATTGCAGTTGTTCCTTAAATAATTTATATACATAACTCAAAATCTCAGCTTTCCCTCAAGCAATTACCTTTAACATATTTCAAGCTATTTCTTTGGATACTTTTTGTCTATTTTAAATAATAAACTATTTCCTGATTTATTAAATTTTGGTCTAAGTTTTTCATGCTCTTGTAGATGAAGTGAGTTAGCATTGCTCATTTGAAGTTTTGTCTTTCTAGTATGATTCTTCTTCTTCTTATTATTTTTTTGTCAGTTGTGGGGCTTGAACTCTGGGCTTGGGCGCTGTCCCTCAGATCTTCAGCTCAAGGTGAGCTCTCTACCGCTTGAGCCACAGCACCACTTCCGGTTTTCTGAGTGGCTTATTTGGAGATAAGAGTTTCACGGACTTTCCTGCCCGGGCTGGCTTTGAACCGCAATCCTCAGATCTCAGCCTCCTAAGTAGCTAGGATTACAGGTGTGAGCCACCAGTGCCCGGCTTCTAGTATTATTATGTCATTATTTTCATTAAATAATAAACAGAATTTATATTGTCATGACTCTGGAACTGTTAGCCACCACAAAGCCAAGTTGTATCCTATGATTTTTGTTGTTTCTGTTCAGCCTTTTGCTTCACTGGGAATGTATACTTTGTCTCTCTTCTTGCAGTTTTTCCCAAACATATTTTACTTACTTTTCCCTTTCCCAGACCTCTGGTTCCCAGGCTTTTTTCCCCCCTTTTCTTTTTTACTAATACCTTTCCAGTTGGAGCCCCCAGCTCCTGTGTGGACAGCTGACTCCCCTGACTGAATGGCGCTCATCTTGCCTCTTCCATCCTCAGCTTCTCTCCCAGGTCATACCCACTGCTTTTCTGGATCCCATCTCATCTTGTTTTCTGTTTGTCGTTATTTTATACAACAGTTCTTCATTGTTCCAAATTTTCGCACTTGGCATTTGTACAATATATAAACCAACTGTGGGGGGAGAAAAGCCCCCTACATTTTCTTCAGACTTTTGCAGTTAAGAAACATTTTGAATCACTTAAAGAATACTATTAGCTTAAAATGCTTATGAACAGTTTTCTGGTATTAATTATACACTGAAATACCAAACTGGAATTGTTCAAGTGTGCCTTTAAACTTTGTTGCAGTTCATGATTACTAAGCAGACATGTGCCAGCAGCATGATAGATGCTGACTGAAGTTTGAAGTAGATGTTGACTGGATAGTTGCTTATTACTTTTACCTTCAAATAGTTGTTAGCCATAAAATAGTGAATGCATGCAGGCCCGGAGAAGGAAAGACAGTTGATGGGGGCTGTCCCTCATCACCTGCATGCCATAAATACCGCTTCTCTGTAAGTGGAAGGGAAGTGGTTACTTCTCTTCCATAACTCTGGCAATTTTACAATTAATTCCCATTAAAGGAAAACCCCAGGCCATAGGTGTGAGAAAGAAAGGACAGCTTCAGCATTGGTGTTGTGAGTAATGGAGTCAATTCCACATTCCTAGTAGGGTTAGCGAATGAAGTGTAATATAATAAAGTCCTGGCTCCTATAATATATAGTGTGCCATATATGTGGATTACCAGCTTTCAACGAACTAGTTTATATAGTAGAATGTATAATCCCAAGATTACACTCAACCTGCTCAGTTGTCATTTCAGGTTATATCAATTTTCAGTGCCTTACAAGGGAAGGGCAGTAATCCTTAATTATTTCCATGTTACTTCAGTATTCAGACATGCAAACTAGTATAGGATCCTGGTTGATAAAGGGCCACATAACAAGTTTGCATAATGAATGATCACATTAAGATGTAATTTATTGAAAGCACACATTTAAATATTTCTTCAAAGTGAGAAGATGAAGTTCAGGTAGTTTATATTTAGGTCTTTCTTGGAAGCATAGTATGGGGTAGAAGTGAGCCAGGACAGAGAAGATCCTGAAGGAAGGGTGCACGAGTGATCCATGGGTGCCCTCCCCAGACAGCACAGGACATATCTTCAAGTTGGTGTATCTAAAAGTATGGGTGTCCTGACACTTCTGGGTCTGCCCTGCTTTCAGACCTTGCACCCTCTGGTGGCCAGGTGGTACCTTTGGCAGAAGGGAGTGTGTGTTTGAGATAGACAATTGAAGGCTTACAGGGTGGATGTTAACAAAAGCTACAGATGACCTTTGGACTAGGAAATAGAGACTCTGACAGTGCTGCAAGAAGGTCACTTGGAGGACCTGAGGGCCATTGAACTAAGAGAGACAATCCTGGGCTTACCAGAAGCTCCCATGTCCACCAAGTCCCGAAGCTGGAACTGGGACAATGTGAGCCAGTGTAGCCAAAGGACTAAACCAAAGGGGACTTAGGCAAAGCAGGAATAATAGAAAGGTACCACACCCCTCTGTAGTTTTGTATGCCTAAAAGGGCTTTTGTAAACAATGAGGAATTAGAAAATAAAATTAGCTTGCACGATTTCAGATGGGGACAGATGCCTTTTTGCTTTAGTTTTTTAATTCCCACAAAAACCTCAAGCAGAGTTAATAATGTATGAAAATTAGGTACCATGTGTGCACTTTGCTTCATAATGTTTTTATTAAACAGCTAGTTGATTTAAAAATAACACAATGCGACAATTGATATAATGGCAGGCTCTGCGGTGTGTATGGAAACATCCTTTTTGAATGTTCTGTCAGGTTTTCCATTACACAAGGATTTTTTTTTAAATAAAAGCTTTTAGAATTATCACATGAAATTATATCAAGCTGCAGTTTGATAAAACAAATTATTCAACTATAAAAATTCCAATTGCATTGAAAAAATAGCATAGTCGAAGAGGTAACCTATGGAATATGTCTTTGAAGATCTGTTGAAATGCCAAAATAGGTCTAACATATGTCTCATTAAAATTTCACCAGTCATTTGCCAATTGGATTTTTTTTTCTTTCTTCTCGAGCCACCTCCCCCCTCCCCCATGCCTGTAAGTCCAGGTTTATGGGCTAATTGACTGGAACCCTTAACTCCTGTCTTACTTGTTAGGGTTACTGGCTGGGCATGCCATTCTTTTGTTGCTTCCTATGACTTCCCAGTTGCTACTGACATCAGCAGGTCACAGATGTGTAGTAGCAGCTCAGATCAGTAATACCTTGCTATATTTTTAAAGAGTAATTTCACAGGAGACATTTGATCTTTCTGACTTGTACCATAAGACGTTTTTGGAATCTCTGCAAGGGGTTGGTTGGAACAGAACTTTTCCATCTACACTATGGTCTTTAAAAATCATAGTAACTGACTTCATTGGGACTTGAGTTTTTCTTTTGTTATTTTCTTCGCTCTCTAATTAGATTTTGCTCATAGGCAGGACAGAACAGTCTGGCAAGCAGTGGCTGGCATTAAAATAACTAAGAGACAAGGCCATTATTTAGTAAGAGTGGGTATGGGGTTTGCTGCCTTGGCAGGCCCAGAAGTCGTTTTACAACAGGTGAGTATTTGCTCCAAGAGGAGCCGGGTTAACTAGAGACTTGGCTAGAAGTCCTGACACCTGGACACTTTTCAGCCTGATGTCCTTCTCAGTCAGTCTTTCCCAGCCTGATGCAGTCTTGAGAAGGCTTTCTCAAAACAGTCTGAGAATAACATTTGCTTTTGACCTTTCCAAACCCTATAGGGGTAAGAAGTGGTGGTCAGAATTTAAGGGGTTATTTATTTCCTAAGTGTGAAGATGGACTATAGGTAGCTAAAGTAAAAATTTTGAACTTGAAATTTTGTTTAGGTCCTTTGAGGTCCTACTGTAAGCTCAAACAGGAGAAAAAGGTAAAAATCAGATTTAGTTTTTGTGGGAATTACCACATTAATGAACTCTAGGACATCTTTGAGAAGCTGTATGATGTTACCATCATCTCCCAAAATAGTGTTGGAAGCAGTATGATCATTAGTCTTCCTCGTTGTCATCGTCAGCTCCCCCTCCTCCTCCTCCCCCTCCTCCTCCTTCTTTCTCCTCCTCCTCTTCTTTCTCTTCCTCTCCTTACTCTCCCTCTTCCACCCCCCCTCCCGTCTTCTTTGTCTTCTTCCTTCTTCCTTCTTTGTTCTTTCTTCTTCCCCTAAGCAGGATCCTACCACTAGGGATTCCTGGGTACCCATTTTGTTCTGAAACAATTCACAAAGAATTTCATTTTCTAAGAACCTCTTCAAAGCCAAATCTAGACCTTAATACTCTGGTACTTGGGGTGTCCTTGGAGAGAGACAGGGTGAGGGAACAGCTGACCACAGACCTTCCTGCAGCACCATTTGAACTCTGCTAGCCTTGATTTGTGTAACTAGTTTCAGGGCAGCAGACCTCACTAGATGTTCCAGATCGAGGAGAATCTTTGGAAGTCCAGAACCTGACACCACATGAAGGGCCAAGTGTTCCCACATATTTGTTGTGATGTTCCCTGCAGCTCATTAGCATCCATGGAAGCCTGGAGTTACTCTCTCATCTGATGTTTTCTGTCATTGCTATTCTGGGTCATCGCATTTGTAAAGATGCCCCAGAAGTGATTGTGTGTGAAGAACAGGGCAGATAATAATTATTCCTTCTGTGCTTTGCACATTTCAGAGCATGGGCAGATTGCAGTTGCACTGTGTTTACCATGTCCTGAGCTTATAATTTACAGAAAAGCAGAACCAAGTAGGGGCACCTGCCCCAGTCACTGTATTTCTCTCTGCAGTGAATTGCTTCATACCATCTCATCCTGGAAGCAGGTCCTTTCCCTCATCCAAAAGTGCTGAAGCATGTACATCTGCTGAATGGCTCTATGTGTTTCCTTCCTCTATGTGTGGGGGGTGAAAGGCAACTTTATCACTCCTCTGAAAACCAAAAGTCCGAGTCTCCCTTTCCTCTGAGGTTACTGCCTGGTCTGCTCCTCCAAACAAAACCAGTTGTTCCTTCATCTTCACTCTATCCAAGGTTTTGTATGAGCTACAGCATATAAGCCATGTCTGGTTATTTTTAGAGAATGAGGACCTGGGTTCCTTTAGCACCAGTTTCCCGCCTGTCATGCATCCCAGTTTGACATGCAGCCCTGCCACCTGCTCTGTCCTGGGACTTTGTGGTGAGTCTAATAGTAGCACTCTGACGTCCCTTATACTCCCAACAAACTCTTTAGTTACTGCCTGTGACACATGGCATCCAGAATATGTCCCCCTCATATTCCTTCTCTCCTGGACCTCTTATTCTTTAGCCACTCCTTGTGTTGGAAACAGCATGATCATTAGTTGTTGTTGTCATTGTCATCATCATCATCATCATCTTAAAAATAGCTTAGCCAAAAGGTAACCTATGGAATATGTCTTTGAAGATCTCTTGAAATGCCAAAATAAGTCTAACATATGTCTCATTAAATCCTTTGGTTTTTTTTTTTGTCATCCTACATGTCATTTATCAGACACACTGCACTGCCTTTTGCTTTCTGCCACCATGTGTCTGGTAGTGAGTCCCATGTCATAGACAGAAAGGTAAGGGTGTGAGCTTCTCCCAAGTCGCTTGATGCCAAGGTTGGGATTATAATAGTATTCTTAATACATATCAGTGCTCAGAACAGGGCCTGTTTCATGCCATGTGTGGGTTGCCTATTGTTTTTCTGTTGGACAGTCAGCACCAGAGAACCAGAGATTCTTCTTGGTTCTTCTCTGGATCCCTGTCATCTAGACAATGGCATGGCATGTAGCTAATGCCCCGTTAGTATCTTCTAAATGAAGTAAATAGATGGCAGGAAAGAGGTGTGGTTCGCTGGAAGGGCTATGGGGTTTGGTATCTAGAAGCCTTCAATTTGGTCCATCTTAGTCACTCAGGACTGCAAAAGCACAAGCAAGCCTCATAGCCCCCATAAACATCTGTTTGTGGATGCATGGTAAGAGGTCTTAGATACAATTTGATCTAAACCACTTGCATGTGGCTCCAGCAGTAAGAATTACATCCCTTAACAGGAAATCTGGATCTAGCTCAGCCCTGCCAGGGCTCACAGAGCTCTGTGTGCCTTTGGAAACTACCCCTTTTCCTCAGAGCTGCCCTATGAAAAAGCTCCTTGACCTCACTCCGTATGACTAGAGATAGGCCAGAAGGCATTATCTCCTTGAAGTTGTGAGTACTAGGGAGGGAAACCTATTTCCAAAGCACATATGCAACTCTTTCATGTCCTATATATTGTGATTTATATCACATGCCTTCTGACAAGAGTCAGATATTACCACCTTTAAAGTAGGAGTCTGCTCATGCCAACAGGGAGGTAATTATTGCTATGGATCACACTGTAGAGTGGCTTCTCCTTGAGAGGTTGTCTATTGATATGATGATGATGATGATGATGATGATGATGATACAGTCACTACTGGATGGCAAAAACAAACACGGTGTAAGTGCAAAGTGGAGGTTCCTAGAAGGTGACTCATCTCCCTAATTCCAGTGACATATTTGTGCAGGTATGTAACTAAAAAATGTGAATGCTTTTAGGTGGGGCTGGCTTTTTCCACTATAGCCTTAGTCTCCACCATGCCCTTCTGACCTTATGCTTAAATAATTTATTCATTTTGTTACCTGCTTAGTCCCTCAAGACATTTAAATTTTCAGGCTCTGCAGTAGAGCAATGTACTATCCATGTCCAACTAATTTATTCTTGAGTCAGGCAATTAGAGCATCTTAATTAAAATGAAAATCCCCTTATTTTCATGGTAGGTTAACTAAGGGAGTTGGGTCTGGATATTCCAATCCTCCTTTTCTTTGGCCACCACTTTCCCAAGTTCCACCCTGAGAAGTGCAGGCTGACCCATTGGTGTCCAGCCCCTGCAAAAATCCATGTGTCCACAGCTGCCTGCGGAAGGTTGGGATTCTTTTCATTCAGAAAGGGGATAAGCTCTGCCTTGCAAAGTGGACACTGTCATTATTAGACAAAAAGCAAGCCAAAACCTCACTGAAGTACTCCGGTGTTTGTGGATCATGCATTCACAGGTGCAGTGGTTTATGTTCTCTTTTGACACATGGCTCTTATTAACTTGAAAGCTATGAACTATCTACGTGTGCCCACGTATAGTGTTGACTTCTTTTCTTCTCTCTCTTCCTTTCTCATTTGTTTCCTAAGACAGAAGAGATAAAAGAAAATCCAGCTGAGATATAATTTCCACTCTGGCTACATTGGATCCTCACTTTTCCGAGAAAGGACTTAAATGTATTAGTTTGGTTCGCAGTGTTCTCACAAGGAACTTTACTTGGTGGCCCAGAGCCATATGGGGTTGGGTTGTTTTAAGATAAATAATGTAAGGAAATTAGCATTAGATCATTGGCAGAAATGTCTCTGTGTCTATTAAGGAATGATAGCATGTAATTTAAAAGCTTGGTTCATGGTGGGAAGGAAAGAAGTTCCAGTTTATGTTTTTGAAATTTTTTTGCCAAGGTGATGGCACTTTCTCCAGAGCTGAATCAGATGGGCACTTTCTAGAGCTGAGGAATCTTCTAGAAGCCCCCATTCCCTGAGATCATGCCCCACTATCCTCTCAGGACCTGCTTTCAAGAGCATTGAAGAGCTGGGAGTGACAGGCAGGATCTCTAATAGGCTTTGCAAGAGATTGAGGTTGTTTGCGTTTGTCAACAGTGATACTCATATTTCCTGTATTTTACCTCTAAAGAAAAATAAACTAAAGGGCATCTTACTTTTTGAAACAAAAATTGTCCTTCAGCCTCTAACTGAGAACGTATTTGTGGTTGTATGTATGTGTTTCTACATATACATTCCAATAAGCACACATAAATAGTAATATAAACTTTTGACAGCAGAAGGCACATCACAAAACAATGATTCTCAGATTTTTAGATTTTATGAATCAAGAACATACAAGAAAAAAGAAATTGGGGAGTCCAGCACAGCTTACATTTTTCTAAGTAATTTGGTCAATTTTGCTATCTCAACCACTTTTTAGTGTAGAGTTCAGTAGTGTTAGATAGCTTCACATTGTAAATTTTGATAATTTTTCAGGAAAAAGTGAAACAGAGGGACCTCATCAGTCCTTATCATTTCATGAAAGAAAGATTTTAACATGAAGAAAAAAGGCATTGGTAGGTACAGAGATTCCTTCATCTGTGGCAGAACAGACCACAGAAAAATGTTTATACTACTTCAAAGAAAAATATAGCAAGGAACTCTGTGTAGGATTTTCCAGATATATATATATATATATATATATATATATATATATATATATATGACAGAATTATATACTTTATATATATAAAATTATTGTTTTTCAAAGACGGAACAGCTACACTAAGCAAAAGGAAAGAAAATGGATTGGGAAGCTGGCTCAGTGGTAGAGTGCTTGCCTTGCATGCATGAGGCCCTGCATTCGATTCCTCAGCACCATATAAGCAAAAAGAAAAAAGCCGGAAGTGGCGCTGTGGCTCAAGTGGTAGAGCGCTAGCCTTGGGCTGAACTGCTGAGGGACAGTGCCCAGGCCAAATTCAGGCCCCATGACCGACAAAAAGAAAGAAAGAAATGTACATATCACCCAATTTGGAAGAAATAGTTATATTGTCAAAGTCTATAGAATTCACAAGCTTTATAGACCATGATGATGGCAATTTGCCTTGTGAAGATTAAAATGTGTTTGTGACTTTAAGTATCACTATCTGACAATACTGTGAAATTTATGTAATCATTTCATCTCAATAAAAGTTATTAAAAATTGTTTTTCAACTTTGCTATAGATCATTCCTACCAGTACATGAACTATTCTTAGGCCCTGATGAGACAAAAAGCTTGTGGTAGGCCATACTTGTGCTCATGGCTCATGCCAATAATCCTAACTATTTAGGAGACTAAGCTCTGAGAATTGAGGTTTCAGGTTAGCTTGGGAAGACATATTTCTAAGACTCTCATTTCCAGTTAACCAGAACAAAGCTAGAAGTGGACGCACAGCTCAAGTGAATGAAAAAAGCTGGGCCAGATAGAGAGGCCTGGAGTTCAAGCACAGTGTTGGCATAATAAAAAACACACAAACAAAAAACCAAAAACTTTAGTTAGGATGAAGTCAGCTATTATATCCCTGAGCACACAGGTAGTACTTTCCACTAAGTGATTTTGTTGATGAGTAAATCTGATTGAGATTCTGAAATAAACATCTCCATCAGTGGGCCAAGCATTCTGGCACTTGTCAGGAGCCTAGCTCAAGGTCTGGTTTTGTTCTTACAAAAGTAAAAGTTGACAGTTGTGGTTGAAGCCTATGTATTTTTATTTCATTCTCATTTTCCTCTCTTCTCCCAAGTTAATTAGTGCATTGAAGTTGACAGATACTTTCCAAGTCCATACTACATTCACATAGCTCATTAGCAATGTATAGTGTTGGCTCTTTAAAGGACCATATTGGATATAGCCTTCTGAAGTTTTAATTTGTTTTATACAACACGATTTAAAGACATCTACATTTCACCATGCAGCAGATGTAGATCTGCTCTGTATTGCTTCATGTGACTATACTAGGTCATATTTATCTGTTGTCTTATTGATAGACATATGAGTTGTCTCTAGTTTTCTTTTCTCATACAGATAACACTCTGTGCACAAGAGTGGAAATTTGACCAGGGGTGTCATCTGAGAGTAGAGTTGTTGTGTCAAAGGTGCAGTGACAACTTTATCACAAAATCTAATTATTCCCTAAGCAGCCTAACTGTTAAGTACGTCTTTTCAGGTCAATGGAGAGTGAAAAAGATAACATTGTAAGCCAGTCATTAATCACTTTGTTTTCTGGACCAAATTGAAAATCATTGATTGTTCATTAGTCTAAGATGTAGCTCAAAGTTTTTCTAGAACAGAGCAGGGGTCTGGCAGATAGTGTGAGGTGACTGGACATTGAGGAAAGGCCAACCCTTCCTTAAGTTTCCTTCTTTTCATGTGATGGAGAAAATGTTTGCAGACAGTCTGTGAAGCAGATGGAGTTGGGTGTTGCTGTCTCTCAGGCTTTATTATAAATGCTTTTTTGGGTCCAAGAAAATCCTGTGGACCAAAAATTGGCCAGTCTTCTCAGACAGACTTCTGAGTAGTCCTTTTTGGGGTAGCTGTGTTGTTGCTCAGAATGTGAGATGATTTTTAAGTTTCTTCCCACCGTCTAGTCTGTGGTTTCTTTGAACCCATTGGGGCGATAGCCAGGGAAGAAGTGAGCCCAGGTTCCATTGGGATTAGAAGTCAGACTATGTTCCCAGCTGGCTGGTAGGAAGTCTGAGGAGGCTTCTGTGGCCAGTGGCTCCTGTGGCTAGCCACCACTAGCCTGGTATGAGCCCACAACCTGGGTCTGAAAGAACAAACTGGTAACTGAGACAAGGGTCAGTGTGCTTAATGTACTTTATTCTATAGTCTTCTCAGTTGCCTTAGTGAATAGTGAGTGCTTTGCACACTTTAGAAAACAGTAAGTGGGAAGATAACTTGGTGAGTAAAAGCTATACAGCCATTAAAGAGAACAGTAATGAACTGAAATCCGCCTTTGCCACTTACGCAATTCTGAGCCTGTAAGAAGCCTGTTGCACCTCCATCCCAACATCCCACATGCTTAGTTGTGTAATAGCTGGGGAAAGTCTGAGAGGCATGCCTCACAGGCTAATCTGCTTTAAGGATTTAGGTGTTGTCAGGGTAATTTTTGGTGTGTAATCGAGATAGCTAAAATAGTCAATTATTAAAAACTTTCCCCATGGTTTCTTTCTGGAAAGTAGGTGATAATACTGGAAAAGCGTGCGTGCGTGCGTGCGTGCGTGCGTGCGTGCGTGCGTGTGTGTGTGTGTGTGTGTGTGTGTGTGTGTGTGTGTGTGTGTGTCCTGGGGCTCTTAGCTTTTTACTGACATTCTCCATTTGAGCCATAGCTCCATTTTTGGCTTTTCAGTGGTTAATTGAAGATAAGAGTCCCAACAGCCAGGTGCTGGTGGCTCATGCCTGTAATCCTAGCTACTCAGGATAGCTGAGATCTGAAGAACACAGTTCAAAGCCAGCCTGGGCAAGAACCTCTGTGAGACTCTTTTATCTCCAATTAACCACCAGAAAACTGAAAGTGGCACTGTGGCTCAAGTGATAGAGTGCTTGCTTTGGGCTGAAGAGATCAGAGACAGGACCCAGGCCCAGAGTTCATGCTCTATGATAGACCCCCTCCCCCCAAAAAAAGAGTCTTAAGGACTTTTCTGCTCAGGCTAGCTTCAAACCATGATCCTCTGATCTAAGCCTTTTTGAGTCACCAGTGCACAGAACTCAGACTTTTAAAATATGCTTTTTTCTCTTTTTCTTTAACCAGCTGTCAAAACTTGAGAAGCAGCAGCAGAGGAAAGAAAAGACCAGAGCTAAGGGGCCTTCTGAGTCAAGCAAAGAACGAAACACTCCCCGAAAAGAAGACCGCAGTGCCAGCAGTGGGGCAGAAGGTGATGTGTCTTCTGAACGGGAGCCATAGACACAGGAGGCAGGAGCTCAGGTAAGATGTACCCACCTGCTCAACCTTGCCCTCACACATTTTGGTGGAAGGAACAGTAATGCATTGAGGTCAAAATGGCTGCTGAGGCAAAATACATTCTATGGACATTTGTCCCCAGTGTCTTCAGATGTGCTACCTTTGTTAAAAGAGAAACACTGTCAGGTGGGATTGTGCTTCATTCACTGAGTGAAGGCGGGCAGGGTGCCCACAGGCTGGAGTGTCCCTCATTGCATTGCTACCACTAACATATGTGGTATAGACCATCAATTGTGTGTGATCCCACCATCAGACTCCCCATCACCAGTCCTGTTCTCAGCTGCTGAAGTGGAGGATAAGATCCTCTGCAACATTTCCTGCCTTTGTCCTGCCATCATTCACTTCATCCTGCAGTATTCTGGCAGCATTGCCAGTTTCCTTTTCCTGAAACAATGCTTTATACTTAGTTACAAGGTGAACACACAGAGTTATTTCAGGCATATTATAGTTAAGATACCTATTGGCGGCTGAGGGTGACATCAATAGTCTCTTGAGTCTATAGATTTGGAGCCGAGGGACAAGACAAGAGATTGTCTATAAGGTGACTTTTTGATTTTTCATTCCCTTCTGAAAGGGAGTAGAGGTTAGAAGTCCATGAGATAACCTTTAGGATTAACATGTCCAGATACTGAGGTATCTTAGTAATATCTGAGTGCAGTAGTACCCACTCAGATAAATAGACTAAAGAAATGAACGGAGAAACTCAGAAAGGTGGGGTTATTGGTTCACTAATAGTTTTGGAAAGCTGGCTAGTGAAGCCTCCTATTCTGCCTCTACCCCAGTCACTATTTTCTGCCATTGTGAGAATATGACAAGTATGGGTCAGAGGAAAGCCATGTCACACTATAACTCATTAGTCACAGCCACAAGCCTACCTTTAAGTTATCATGATGTTCAGGCCTAAAGCTACTGAATCATTATTCATGAGCTGAAACCCTTGGTGTGAGTTAGGGGTGTCCATGAATATTCAGTGATGTTGTGTGGTAGTTTTATCACAGAAAACTTTCATTCTCACCCCTTCTAAGACTTGATGGTGATCTTTTTTTTTGTCATCACAAATACTGCTGGTGCTACTAATTTATAATCTGTCACAGAAATCCTAAACCCAAGCCAGGCACTAGTGGCTCATGCCTATAATCCTAGCTACTCAGGAGGCTGAGATCTGAGTATTGCAATTTGAAGTCAGCCCAGGCAGGAAAGTTTGTGAGACTCTTATCTCCAATTAACCATTAGAAAACCGGAAGTGGTAGATCCCTAGCCTTGAGCTGAAGAGGTAGATCCCTAGCCTTGAGCTGAAGAGCTCAGGGACAGTACCTAGGCCCAGAGTTCAAGTCCCTTAACCAACCAAAAAAAAAAAAAATTAAAACTAGTAGTTGTATTTACTTTCTTCCCAGAGTGGTACGGATTGGGTAGCATAGAATTTGGGATAAATGATACTGTTATCAGCCACCCAAAAAACAAGTAGCCAAGAAAGTAAACCCAGAGGAGTGGGAGAATCAAACCCAGGGGAAAGTGCTTAGAAAATAGTTGGCAGAGGTTATGTTATGCTCCTCCTATGCAAGTCAGGTTCACTGAAGCCATGCCATCATTATGGAGCTAGGAAGGAGAGAAGGCAGGGAATGAAGAGGCGTGATGTAGTAAAGCCCCTGCCTGGTAGAAGGGAAAGTCAAAGCAGCCCTCAGATTAGGGGAAGCCATAAGAAGGAACAAAGGGGAAGATGGAGGGGAAACCAGAGGCATGCCCATGTGTTTGAGTAGAAGGAGCAGCAAGACATAGTTTGGGATCGAGTACAGGGGTACAATGACTTCAATCCTGCTTCTCAGCATGGTCATTTCCCATGCTATAGAGATGTACCTAGGTCTGTCGTGCTGATGGTGGGTTGTGGGCAGAAGAGGATCATGGCCCAGAAGCTATGAGGAACAGCTTCATCAGGAGATTGGATTCATGATCTAGAAACTTCACAGCACTAACAGTCGGTTCCAGTCAGTTCCATGACTCCCATCTGGGTTCCTGAGTAAGATTTACAGGGGCCTGTGGTGCTAGTGGAGGAGCTTGGGAAGCTAGATCAAACTGAATGAAAGGAAGGTAAAAGGGGGTGGGGGCAAGTGAGAAATTGCCCCCTAGAGTGATGTATCTCTTCTCAATGGGGATATCAGGTACAGACATTGAGCAGTACCAGCTACTAGACCATCAGGTCTGCTGAGGACCCAGAGCGTGCTGTCGACACCAAGGTGAGACAGAGCTTCCCTGTGCAGTATCTCCTTGGATGCTGTTCAGTGGCTGGTAGCTGGTGAGCCAGTTTAGATTTGTTACTCATTTATGTAGTACTGACTGGGTTTTGGAAAGCCTTCATTTATTGACAGTTTAGCATAGTCATCTACTTGTAGTTATTCAACTCATAGTACACAAAGACAGAACCTCATCTGGCATGTGATGCTGCTGTATGAGCATGAGCAGATGTCAGGACCTAGAAGAATCTTTCTGAGCATGCCCGCTGGACCCTCCTATGACACCCAGTCAACCAGGTACTCCTGTCTCTGAGACTGTAGCCACATTCTTGGATTTGAAGACCCTGAAGAAAGCAGGACTAAATGACAGCTGGCACTGTAATTATACATTCGGTGTTTTTGTTGCTTACCCCCCCAAAACGGCAATTTGTCATTCCATTAAGACTGCAAAATCACCCCCAAATATTCAGTTATCTGTAAGAGCTGAATTAAGCATGACAGACAAGAAGGGACCTTTTATCTGCTTTGCCCCATAGAAAAACAGACAGCCCATTACTACTACTACCACCACCACCCATTCACACATACAAAGAAGTAGCCATTTTCATTTGAAAACAGAAGCAGCCCTGGAGAGCTTCACAGGCCCCAAGGGGAACAGCTTTGATTTTCCACAGTAATGTGAGGGAGAAAGAAAGGCAAAAAGAATATGGAATGAGAAAGGCATGATCTTGGGTATATTTTTCTTTAAAAATGAATTAAAACCTCTCATGGTTCATAGGACGTTCCTAGGGCATCAACATTTCTCTATGATGGTATAAACATTCTTTCTCATTTTACCAAATGGACATTAAGCTTCTAAAAGAAACTTCCAGCTATATCCTCTGTCTTGTTTCTTCATAGGACTCACCTTGCTGGGAGGATTCAAGGTTTTCTCTGAGGCTGCAATTCCATTATTTCCTCCTTCTGGCCACCACTTAGGCGCTAGGGCAATCTCTCCTGAAAGGTGCTGCCTCTGCTTTCCATCCTGCAGACTACAGGTTCATTTGAGTATTTACTTAACTGCTGTAATTAGGGTGTGAGAGGAATTTACTCCACATTTCTGTTCTTAAAATGTCAACACACTGGAAGTCAAACAATGGAAGTGTTTTGGAAACTACCATCTGTTTGCTTTTTCAGCTTGACCTTTGTCTGAATAATAAGATGTGTTCTGGAGGAGCACATTTCTTCCTAATGAGCTAGAGTAGTTGAGTGTGTTTGTGTGTCTTGTGAAAAGGGCACTTGATTGCTTTTTACTGTCTTCTGTGTATGGAATGATTTCCATTCTCTGTGTCAATATCTTGGCCACCTCCCCAAGCCCATGTATAGGTATTTCATGATATAAAACTAGCTGTGCCTCTAAAGTAGTATTGTCTTTTTTTTTTTAAAAACTTAAAACAGTAAAAAACAAAAACCCCAACAACAACCAAAAATACCAGGTTGTTCCAAGGAGCCCTAGTGTTTCTCCTATTCCTTCCTGTGTTGTTTTCAGGGTATATGCTTTTACCTCCAGCTCTTTGATGCATTTGGAATTGATTCTGGTTCAGGGTTACATATAAGGATCTAACTTTAGTTTTCTACAGGTGTTTAACCAATTTTTCCAGCACCATTTGTTGAAGAGGCTGTCTTTCTTCCATCCTATTTTTTTGGCTCCCTTATCAAAGATTAGGTGGCCATTGGTCTGCAGGTTCATTTCTGGGTCTTCAATTTTATTCTATTGGACCTCAGGCCTGTTTTGTGCCAGTACCAAGCTGTTTTTATAACTATAGCTTTGTAATAGAGTTTGAAGTTTTCTATTGATATTCCTCCACCACTGTTCTCTCTGCTATTCAGGGCCTTTTATTATTCCAAATGAATTTTTGGATTGCTTTTCTTAATAAATATCCAGCAGCATAACAAAGAAAGGTTGGACAGATGGGATTGCATGAAACTGTAGAGCTTCTACATGGCAAAGGACATAGCTAACAAGATAAATAGAAAGCCCACAGATTGGGAGAAGATCTTCACTAGCCATACAACAGACAAGGGCCTCAGAATTCCTTAGAACTCAAAAAAATTAAATCCCCCAAAAACAAATCCTCAAAGAAACAACTGCCCCATTAATAAGTGGGCTAAATACTTAAGAGACTTTTCTGAAGGGGAGATGAAGAAATACTCAATATCTCTGGCCATAAAAGAAATGCAAATCAAAACAATATTGAGAGGCTGGGGAGGTGGCTCAGTGGTAGAGTGCTTGCCTTGCAAACATGAGGCCCTGGGTTTGATTCCTCAGCACCACCAGCTGTAAATGGTGCTGTGGCTCAAGTGTTAGAGCACTAACCTTGAGCTGAAGAGCTGAGGGACAGCCCCAGGCCCAGAGTTCAGGCCCCATCATAACAAAAATCAACAAACAAACAAATAAATAGCTGAGATTTTACCTCATTCCAGTGAGACTGGCCATTATCAAGAAATCTAGGGGCTGGGAAGGTGGCTCAGTGGTAGAGCGCTTGCCTTGCATGCATGAGGCCCTGGGTTCGATTCCTAAGCACCACATAAGCAAAAAGAAAAAAGCTGGAAGTGGTGCTGTGGCTCAAGTGGTAGAGAGCTAGCCTTGAACTGAAGAGCTGAGGGACAGCACCCAGGCCCAGAGTTCAGGCCCCACGACTGGACCAAAAAGAAAAGAAAAGAAAAGAAATCTAATAACCACAGATGCTGGAGGGGATATGGCCAAAAGGGAACCCTACTACACTGTTAGTGGGAGTGTAAACTTGTTTGATGACTCTGGAAAGCAATGTGGAGGTTCCTCAAAAGACTAAACATAGCCCTCCCCCATAACCCAGCAATCCCACTTCTTGGTATTTACCCAGATGACCACGAACAAGGCCATAATAAAGCTACCAGCACATCCATGTTTATTGCAACATTATTTACCATAGCTAAGATATGGAAGCAACCCAGATAACCCCTCAGTAGATGAATGGATCAAGAAAATATGGTATATATACACATTGAAATTCTATGCTTCCATCAGAAAGAATGATACCTCATTCATAAGAAATTGGGAAGACTTGGAAAAAATCATATTCAGTGAAGTAAGCCAGACCCAAAGAAACATAGATCCCATGTTTTCCCTCATTTGTAATAATTAGTATATGTCTAGGACAATCTTAGCAGATGAACAGAATAGTTCAAAAACTACATACATATGACCACATAAGATGATGCTAAGTGAAATGAGGAGGTTTTTCTTTGTTGTTATTTTATTGTCCTTTGACTCACCTTTTTTTTTTTTTTTTTTTTTTTGTCGGTTATGGGGCTTGAACTTGGCCTGGGCACTGTTCCTGAGCTCTTCTGAGCTCTTCAGCTCAAGGCGTGTTATTTTTTTGTGTGTTTTTCTTTTCCTATAGTTTTATCCCCTGTTGTCACTGTATTTTATTTTGGTACCCTGGGTGTCGTATATATGTTTATCTGAATTAGGGAAGGGAAGGGGAACAGCAAAATGGTGAGACAGCCAGGCACTGGTGGCTCACACCTATAATCCTAGCTACTCAGGGGGCTAAGATCTGAGGATTGCTGTTCAAAGCCAGCCCAAGCAGATAAGTATGTGAGACTCTTATCTCCAATTAACACCAGAAAAGCAGAAGTGGCACTGTGACTCAGGTGGTAGAGCACACACCTTGAGCTGAACTTAGGGACAGTGTCCAGGCCAAGTTCAAGCCCCACAACAAACAAACAAAAAAAAGGTGAATCAAAGGACAAAGGAGGAGCCAATGCAACAGTGATACTCACAAGATAGTATGTTGGAATTGAACTGTACAAATTGAGGAGGGTGGTTGGGGGGTGGGAAAGTGGGAGAAAAATGAGGGAGTTGGTAACAAGTTTGGCAAGAAATATATTCACTACCTTATGTATGGACCCCTCTCGTACAGTTACTCGTGTAACTGTAACCCCTCTGTACAGTATTTTTACAATAAAGATATATATGGAAAAAATTGAAAAAAATCCAAAGTTTATAATACCCATTTTCAACTACTTAGTCCATGAAGGTTAAACTAACACTGTGCCACTTGCGTTAAGTGCCACCTCCTTCCCAGTTCTTCCGCCCATCCCTGCAGCATTGCTGCTACTGATTTCTGAGTTCCCATTCCACCACCACCCAGTACATCACTTTTTATATTTAAATATTTTATTCCACTCTACTTTTTTCTATTTCATTTGCTTTTAAAGTAGATTTTTATTTTGAACTGACTTTTTTACTTGTCCATACTTATGGGGTACAGAGTGACATTTCAGCACACATGCACAATATGAAATGATCAGACCAGGCTAATTGGCACATCTGGCATGTCAAATATATTTTGGTTTTGGTTGGGAGCATTCAAAATCCTCTCTGCCTGATACTTGGAAATATTCAATTAGTTCTTTCCTATTGTAGTCATCCTGCATGCTATAAGACATCCTATCCAATGACACTACTTGTTAACCTTCTTCCATTTCTCCCTCTTCCCTGTTCTTCTCAGGCTCTGGTAACCTCAATTCTGTTCATTATTTCTTTGAGATCAACCTTTTTTTGTTTCTGGTCCTGGGGATTGAACTCAGGGTCTATGCACTGTCCCTGATCCTCTTTGTGCTCAACACAGTGCTGCTTCTGGCTTTTTCTGAGTGGCTTATTGGATATAAGAGTCTTCACAGACTTTTCTTGCCCAGGCTGGCTTTGAACTATGATCCTTAGATCTCAGCTTCCTGAGTAGCTAGGATTACAGGCATGAGCCACCAGTGCCCGGCTCAACTTTTTTTTTTTTTTTTTAAAGCTAACATTCTTATATGTGAGAATGTGAAGTATTGCCTTTCTATACCTGACTTATTTCTCTTAACATAATATCCTCTAGTTCTATTCATGCTGCCACAAAGGAAACAATTTTATTCTTTTTAATAGCTGAATAATATCCCATTTTATTTGTATACCACTTTGTCTGTCGATGAATACCTAAATTGATTCCATGTCTTGGCTATTGTGAATAGGACTGTAATAAACAGGTAAATACATATGTCTCTTTGGCATATTCATTTCAGTTCTTATGCTGCATGGGATGGTTGGATCATATGAGACTGAAAATAAAAAGCATCATCTGTTGACCAGTCCATTCATTATGGTAGATAGAAGCTTTCAGCTGGAACACTGGAAAAAAGAAAAACTGCTTAAGTTTAAACAAAGTGTGTGTGTGTGTGTGTGTGTGTGTGTGTGTGTGTGTGTGTGTGTGTGTGGTGTTATGTTTTCATTTAACTGAATATCATGAATAATTTTCTATATCCTTTATTCTACTAGAGTAAGCTATAATGCTCCCTATATATCACACATTTGAAGCATAATATTATTTTCCCAAAGCACTAAGAATTAGGGGATTTTACTATATTTAACTGAAGTAAATATAAAAGAATGAAAAATACATTCAATGAGAATCCCAAAGTTCCTCCTCCTCCTCCGCTGTTGCTGCTGGAAATACAACTCAATGTCTTATACAGGCCAACCAATTGTTCTACACTGAACTCATCCCTAGCCAAGTTCAAAAACAAAGACAAAATTTAATTTGTGCCAAGAAAATTGGGAAGGCCAATGTGGTAAACAATTTTAGAACTTTGCTTTTCAGTTTGAGAGTGGCAATAAGAGGCCCCAGGTTCTTAGATTTGAGCTAATATCTTCAATTTAATGTAAGAGTAGATGAGTTGGTTTTGATTTGGTCTTCAGGAATAACTGCATTTTCCACCTGTTGGTGGTCTTTAAGCATGTATTAGGAAGGAGTATTGGTGAGTTTTGGAGTATGAGGGTAAAATGTGGGGAAGGTTTCCATCTCTTACCTGGCTCCACCATGGATTAATCATAGTCCCAGCTAGCCTTTCCTGGTCTTAGATGCTTTCTTACCTAAGGTGGACACAGGAATGAAAGGCTCAACTCTGCCTAGGCAGAGTCCAAGCCACTGACAGAATGATACAACAGAGTATGTACTGTTTTCAGAATCTTTTTCTCTTACTAAAATTCATCCAGTTAGCATTTAGATAAGAAGAGACAGAAGTTGCTGTGCTAAGTTTAGAGATCTAGCCTAACTCTTAAATGACAAATGCCCATATCACAAGCCTTGGCAATATCAACTGGGTTTGTCATAGCCTCAGAACTACAGAGGGAAATATGAGACACTTGAACATTTTATACCAAAGAACCAAACATCTTTGGAGTAGTATTAAAAATTATCCCAGGGTTAAGTATTTATGTTATTCCCTGTCCCAGTACTTTCTTTGAGCAACCCCCTCACTGTTATTAATTTGAAAATGAAGCCTTTCTATCTACTTTTCAAGGAATTTAACCCGTGTGTGTGTGTGTGTGTGTGTGTGTGTGTGTGTGTGTGTGTCAATTTGTAGGCAGAAAGATTTTTGTGATGTGTCCTTTCAAAGCAATCCTTTAAAAAATTTTATACCTACAGAATCACACCTAACAATGAAGGTCATATGCTTCTGAGCTAGGATTTGGGCTCAAATAATTAATAATAAACAGCCTACCTACTTCAGGAGGCTAAGATCTGAAGATCACAGTTCAAGGCCAACCCAGGCAGGAAGATCTGTGAACTCTTATCTCTAAGTAGGCACCAAAAAAGCCAGATAGAGCACAGGCCCTGAGCAAAAAAAACCCTCAGGAACAGTGCCTAAGTCCTGAATTCAAACCCCAGGACTGGCACCAAAGGAAAAACAGCCACCTGCCTTGATCCAAGATCAGGTGCTAAGAAGGGACAGAAAAACTTGCTTTCATTGGTTTTCTAGGCTATAATACATTTTATTAAATAACCTGGCTTCAAAAAGATACTCTGTAAGTGGAGCATACTAAATTGTAAAAGGCAGCAAGTAAAAGGAGAGCTGTGTTTCCACGGGCATCTATACCTTCTTGTTCATGCCACTACTTCACCAATCCCAAGCCAGCTCCATTCTAAGCATGTCTTACTTTACTAATTTCCTTTTTTTTTCTTTTAACTATCATATTTTAATTATGTGAAGGGGTTTCAGTATATTTCCATACATACCTATAATGTACCTTGATCAATTTCATCTGCTATATTACTCTTTCTTATTACACAATTTTATTGGGTTTCATTTTTCTGTTTTTGTACATCCATCTGAAATGCTTCATTCATCTTCATGCCCTTCACCCTCTCCTAGCAAACTCTCATTTCCTGTTGGTTTTCTAAACAGTACTCTATCCTACTTTACATTCATGTGATTCACGTTGTTGTAGGCCTAAATTCCACACATGAGGAAGAACATGCAATATTTTTTGAGACAGTCTTGCTATGTAACCCAGACTGACCAGGTACAGTCCTCATGCCTAAGCCTCCTAAGTTTCTGGGATTACAGATGTATACCACCAGGCCTATTTTTTAAATGTCACTAAGGTTTGTCTGATGTTTGATTCTCTTTGATTCCTCATATTGATATTTTGTGTCATATCCTATTTCTTGTTAAGTCTGGCCAGGGATTTACCCATTTTATTGGTGGTTTTATTTATATTTCTTTCCTTTATCTGTTGGTTTCTGCCTTTTAGGGGTTTACTCTTTAGTCATTCAGTTTCTTAAGATAGAAACTCAGAGTATTGATTTGGCAGCCTTTTCTTTTCAAATCATAAGTGCTGCATGCTATGACTTTCCCCCAAGCACTACCTTAGGTGAGTATTACAAAATTTGATATGCTGTATTTTCATTTTCACTTACTTCAAATTCATTTAGAAGGATTTTTAGCTTTTTGGTTTGTTGTCTTTTTGAGCTTGAGAATGGAATTGTAATCAATTAGAGACTCTGATGAGACGATAATTGTTTTATACATGGCAACATGGCAGAATGTTTTCACAATGAAGTAGAACACTATTGTGCTAGTGTGGGCATTTTTGCGTGCACTTGAAAGAATATATTCAGTTACGTTTTAGTGCTTTCATGCCTGTGTTGATAAAAATTGAAGGCAGTTTTTGGAGTCCTTCTTAGTAATGTGTCTTCTCTTTGTTCTTTTTAGTGTATTACCATTGGGCAGAACTGGATCCTGAAAATGGGAGATGCTAAGCACCAACACTGCTGTAAGAATTTGGGACTGAAACATGAAAAGGAAGACAAAAATAAGAACTAGGAAACTGAATATCTGCAAGAAAACACCAAAGGACTGCTACCCTTTCTGTAGTTGCTGTGGTCTGATGGGGCACTGCATATGTGGTGTCTGGGGTGCACAAGGCAGACAACACACACCTCCGTCTCCCCCTCAGATTTTCAATGATTTTCATCATGTCTTGGCTCTTTTGGAACAGGTTGACCCGACATCACTTGTCATCCAGTACACTAGATGTGCTCTGTGTGTTCATGATGGGTCTCCAGCACATCCCTGCTGTCCATGTTCCTTCCAACACCACTTTGTAAAACAGGGCCTGTGTTAGGATGTAAAAATAGTTACCATAACAGTGAATTGTGTGAGACTTTGCATCTTGTAAAATTTCTCTTTTTTCTAAAAATAAATAATAATAAAACCCCAAATCTCAACACACTATTATCAAACAAATTCTGTGTATCTAAAGATATCTTTAGAAATGGAATATGTCTAACTCATACTTCTTTTCAACAACTTTTTTTTTTAAAGGGGCACACAGGCCTCTGGTTCTAGGATGAGTCCATCTGTGGTAATTTGTGGTTGGGGACAGTGTACTTGGAAATCAGAGGGCAGGAAACAGGAGTGTAGAGGGGAAGCAAATCCAATTGCAGAAAGGCCAGATCATTTTGACCAAGTGTAGTTGCTACAACTGGGAGATGAGAGAAAGGCCAGCTACATTGTCCATACAGATACTCTTCCCAGAGCTGTACACTTATCTACATATCCATTGTCCAAGTCATTCTACTCAGGGGTTCTTGAAGAAAAGAGCCAATTCTGCCAAAGCAGTTTCTAGTTGAGTTATTCTATTAGTGGCATATCTACAGTAGTTTTCTTTTTAAAAGCCAGTCCTGGGCCTTGAACTCAGGGCCTGGGCACTGTGCCTGAGCTTTTTTGCTCAAGGCTAGTGCTCTACCACTTTGAGCCACAGCACCACTTCTGTTTTTCTCGTAGCTAATTGGAGATAAGAATCTCATGGCCTTTTCTACCTGGGCTGGCTTCAAACCACAATCCTTAGATCTCAGCCTCTTGAGTAGCTAGTATTACATGTATGAGCCACTGATGCCCAGCTCATAGTAGTCATTTTTGACACTATAAAATAGTGAGTTACAGATGTGCATCTATATGTATGTGTATTTATGTAGATGCTATGTAAATAGTTATACTTTCTTGAAATGTTTTTGCCTAACTGTAGAGTAGACATCCTTATTTGATATTTTAGTAGTGCTGATCCTTTGTCTACCCATGACCTTTATAATAACATCTGAGGCCCTCTAGTCTAACCTAGTTGTCTATTTCAAATGAAAACATGTCAAAAAGTGGGGGGTGGGGAAGGGGAATGCAATCTCCAGTGCACATTTAAGTACTTGGAATATAGAGTTGGAAAGGATTTGCCAGATTGCATTGTTCTGGACATCTAGCATAATTCACAATAGTTGAGCCTCCAGATTTGAAAATGTTGCATTTTGGTAGTGAGCTCTTCTAGTTCTGTGGGAAGTGAGGCTCACGAAGCTCTCCGGTTTGAGTTACTGAAGTAGATTTTAAAAGTGAATTCAAGCTTACATTAAAGTTACTTAAGCTGTTCTCTAAGCTGCTGGGTTTGAGCTTACTGAACATATCTATCATATGTTTTCCTGCCACAACATCTTACTACCAATTAATGCTTACTGAACAGCTGCAGCCTGTTCTTATAGCCAGGGGTGATGGGGATGCATAGTAATAAAGTTAATGTGCTAGATGTTTAGATAGTGGTAAGATGTTAAAGGCTTTCATTGCCCATAGCTCCATTCTTGACTGTTGTTTAAAAGGGACACAACTAACTGGAGAGTAAGCAACAGCACTGGGGCAAAATGGCTGAAGGTTCTGAAACTTCAGAGGAAGAAGACCTAATGAGGTGCGGCTCATTAGCCTGGGGAATGTTTCTTTCTTTCTTTTTTATTGTAAAGATACTATACAGAGGGTTACAGTTATATGAGTAAGGTAATGAGTATACTTCCTATTGAGCATTGTTACCCCCTCCATTGTTTTCCCCCTACCATCCCTTCCTTCCCTGAGGTTCTTTTTTTTTTTTAATTGTGATTAAGTGATTACATAATTTCCTGAATTTCACAGTATTGTGGAATAATGATGCTCATTTAAAGTCACAAGTTCATTCTAACTTTCCTGGAGCAAATTGTCTATCACAGTCTATAACATATAATGGTGTACACATATACACCATACATGTGATCAGCAGCATGGGGATATTTAGTAGTGGTTCGACCAAATGAGTGGGAGTTCTTTGTTTCTTAATTCCTGTTAGTTTTGTCATATCACCTAACATTTTGGATTTAGCATCCACTTATCAGGGAGACCATGTACCGTTTGTCTCTTTGCTCTTGGCTTACCTCGCTCAACATGATTCCTTCTAGCTCCATCCATTTCCCTGCAAATGCCATTATTTTGTCGTTTCTAATGGCTGCATAATATTCCATTGTGTATAGATACCACAATTTTTGGATCCATTCATCTGTGGCGGGGCATCTGGGTTGTTTCCATATCCTAGCTATTGTGAACAGTGCTGCAATAAACATGGAGGTGCACGTGTCCTTGTATATTGGTTCCTGTTGTTCAGGGTAGATGCCTAGAAGTGGTATGACTGAGTCGTAAGGGAGGTCAATTTTTAGCTTTCTAAGGACCCTCTAGACTGCTTTCCAAAGTGGTTGTATAAGTGTACATGGGGAATGTTTCTTAATATTTAAAAGATGTAGGGGAGAGACAGAGTCATATATAAGATAGGAACAATAGGTATAATTTGTTGCATTAACATGGATAATACTGGTTTTCTCGCACATAATTACCAAGTGGATGGTGATGTTGGGAAGGTTGGCCATTTGATCAGAAGTTCTAAGTCTACTTAAGTGAAGAGAGGTCATTTATTCTAACTAGCTTTAAAATCTTCTCTCATACTATATAGGAAGCATGAAGAATTTCAGAAGAAGCTCACTATTTTTGTAGCATTGAAGGAAGCATTTCCATTATTCTGAAGATCACTTTCAATAAAAGGACCAGTGTACACACATCATCAGCTCACGGAGGGAGAGAAACAGTGAAAGCTCTAGAAGGAAGCCAGAATGCCGCAGTGACATAAAAAACAAAAGGTTAAGTTGCTTTTGAAGGTCATGTCCAATTGTGATTATAGAGCTAATAGCTAAAATTAATTTTGGGTACAGTTCTACTAGCAGAGTATAAGAATCAGTCTTTACATCCTCATAACATCTCAGACTCCTGCTTTCTGCTTATTTATAAAGCTTGCTGTTTAGTGTCAATTAAAACATCATTTGAATGAGGATGAGAGAAGAGAATTGTACCATGTATGGCATTTCTGAGAGGCCTTGGCAAATCTTGGGCCCAGTACTTTAAACAAAGCACTGTGCCCACAACGCTGGGGAGCAGGATCCGTTTAATCTTGCCTTTCATGGTTTACAGGAATCCAAGCTCTTGTGGCTTCACAAAACATAGACCAAATAAAGGCATCTTCTGGGCTTGGATGCTCTAGAGCATCACCTCATGGTTGGTGGTACGAAGAAGGACATTTTCTCTACCAAGCTGTATTCTGACTGTGGATAGGTGCACATGGGCATACAGAAATCTTGGTATTTCACTGACTTGATCATAAGGAACAAACAGCTCTACACATACCCCATTTCCTCTGATCTGTCATTTTACTAATTCTAAAACTAGAGGGATGCTCTTTCTGTCACTAATTTGTTATTTCTGCCCCTTTAAGGCCAGGCACTTTCAGAATTCATTTTCAGTTCACTGCTTATTTAGGTCCTTTAAAAATACAGTTAAAGAACCAGGCTCATACCTGTAACTCTAGTTACTCAAGAGGCTGAAATATGAGGCTCAAGGTTCAAAGCCAGCCTGGGCAGGAAAATCTGTGAGACACTTACCTCTAATTAACCACCAAAAAGGCTGAAAATGGAGCTTGTGGCTCAAGTGGTAGAGTATCAGTTTTGGGTGAAAAAAGATAGATAACAATGCCTACCCCTAGCTCTTGAGTTCAAGCCCCAGTACTAGCACACACAAAAAAATAGAGTTAAAGAACTCCTTCAAAAAAGCATGGAATAACATTTAAAAAAATCGTCCCCCTAATTATATTGGAGAGAAGAGGTGTCAGTTTTCTGTTGGCATTGCATTTTCTCCTAGGGCTCAGAGAGCAGTTTGTTCAATATTTAGAGCTGCTGGAATACCTGCCTTAAATAGTTATTTTGAACTTACCTGTTTGTGATGGTATTTTAGATTTGTTAGTTTTTCAATCTTAGTCTGTCAAGAGAGTTGCAGCTAACATCCCCCTGCAAAGGAAGGTAGACTTGAACCTAGGCTTGGTTCTAAGAAGGGACTTGTTCTTGGACTGGGGGGGACTTCAGGGTATGTAGGCAGAAATGAGGTTGACCAGGTGACTACAGTGGGCATTGGAGTAGAATGAAATGGCAGGTCCTGTTGCCTCCAGGTGTGAGAAAAAAAGCATTTAGACAGCTACCAGCAGGTTAGTAGAACTGAGATTGAGGAAAGAGGAGGCATGTGAGGACAGGGACAGAAGACCTCAGAGATGAGCAGGGATTGGACTGTGGAGATCTAGCAAATCATAGTATACCATTAGCTTCAACGTGTCTACTTCCTCATCCTCCCCAAGCTGATTTGTTCCAGTTCTTCAGCAGTTTCTATTGTAAGTGACCCTTGAAAACTGCCAGTGTGGCATGACCAAGGCACTTAATGGAGATATCAGTTTCATGGTCCCAACCAGTCAAGAATTGGTATTGACTCAGTTTGAATCCTATGAGATGACCTTGGGACAATTTGCTCATGTATTATCTTCTGAGCTAACATGGTCTCACTTGTCAAATGGAGGTAGAACTGTCTTGCCATTTGGATTGTTGATTGTAGGGTTAAAGGAGAGAATGTTCAAGTCAACAAAGCACCTTTCACAAGTGCTGATTCAGCTCTTGCACCTTCAACAGGTTATGGTACCCAGTGTTAGGGGTTTTTTGTTGTTGTTTTTGCCAGTCGTGGGGCCTGAACTCTGGGCCTGGACACTGTCCCTCAGCTCTTCAGCTCAAGGCTAGCACTCTACCACTTGAGCCACAGTGCCACTTTGGCCTTTTCTGCTTATGTGGTGCTGAGGAATCGAACCCAGGGCCTCATGCAAGCAAGGCAAGCACTCTACCACTGAGCCACCTTCCCAGCCCCCAGTGTTAGTTTTTTTTTTTTTTTTGTGAGACTACTGTACAGAGGGGTTACAATTACATGAGCAAGGTAATAGGTGCATTTCTTATCAAGCATTGTTGCCTCCTCCTGTTTCCACATACCATCCCTTTCTTCCTATCCCCCCCCCCCCCCCCCCCCCCCCCCGCGTGCCTCAAAGTTCGTTTTTCGACATTACATCAGTGTTAGGTTTTGGGTTTTTTTTTTGGTCAGTCGTGGGGCTTGAACTCTGGGCCTGGGCGCTGTCCCTCAGCTCTTCAGTTCAAGGCGAGCGCTCTACCACTTGAGCTACAGCACCACTTCCGGTTTTCTGGTGGTTTATTGGAGATAAGAGTCTCACCGTCTCTCCTGCCCGGGCTGGCTTTGAACCGCGATCCTCAGATCTCAGCCTCCTGAGTAGCTAGGATTACAGGTGTGAGCCACCAGCGCCCAGCCCAGTGTTAGGTTTTTAAAGAGGCTGCTTAGGTAAAAAGTAGGTTTATTCATCGTTCCCGCTGATACCAGGCCAGGTTGGCACTCCACGGGCTGGGAAAGAGAGCATCTGACCACCCCCCTCCCATCCATGCCTTATCTGGGGGAGGGGGGGAGGAGTCGCCAGGTAAAGGGAGGTGGGATCAAGTGGGAGAAAGGTATGGCCACATAGAATCCAGATGTGACCTCAGCAGATACGACCTCTTCCAGGTGTGCCAGTTGCCTAAGTAACGCAGGTACTAGGCTAGGCGGAGACTTGGCTGTGAGGAGGGCTGAGTCTGCTCGCCATAAACCTACCCCTTACCTGAATACCACGTGCATGGTGTTATTCTTACTCGGCAACCTCTTTAAAAACCCAGCATCCAGTATAACTGATCCCATTTGTGAAGCTGCTGCTTGTGGCTGGCTTACAGTTAGCCTGTACGTTCAATGTTCATTTCATATAACCATTGTCTTCTGTCAGTGAAGGACCAAATAAAAAACTTACTCATGTTCCTATTGGGTTTAGACTGTGGTCGGGTCTATTGAGCTATTTCTAATGTCATGTTGGCTCTTCCTCCCAGCTTTGTGCTTTTTAGGCATGTTTTCCCTAAGTCTTGCCTAAAGACTATGCACAGAATGGAGTTGATACTGCAACAGAATTGCCTTTCAGGTCAGTAGATGCATTGTTTACTTTCTCAGTCAACCTGTTTCTCCTTCCCATGTTTCCTGTTTTTGTTGAAATCAAGCCATCTTATTTTTACATCATTTTGATGATTTAATCCAATGATTCTGTTAAAAAAATTAGTACATCACAAGGTGTTATTTGTGAATTCATTCTTCTTTCCAATAACCACTGCATTCTTTTCTACAGGCTCTCAGCCATCTGTTCAGTCATCTATTCCAGAATGTTCTCAGGTGCCCACATCTTCCTAGGTTTTCAGCAGTGTCTGTGATCCATCATTAAAAACTGCAGTTATTGACATTTGCTTCTCTAACTTTTCAGAATTTTTAAAAAATGGTTGCCAGTGGCAATTCTATTCTGTGATAACATTATTTTGGAACTTTTGAAACTTCAATTCATTAAAAAATAACACCTTGTAAGGCTATTTCTTCACTTACCTTGCCTTTATTTATTTATTTATTTATTTTTGTCGGTCGTGGGGCTTGAACTCTGGGCCTGGGTGCTGTCCCTCAGCTTTTCAGCTCAAGTGTCTGTTTTCCTTCTGGTAGATGTAGGTGTGAGTGTTGCAACTCAACAACGGAACAAATAGACAGTGGACCTCAGGGAGTTCCCGCTCAGCTCAATGCGTCCTGAAGATGGAATGCTTCTCCATAAGGATGGTGAGGGAGGGCCAGAGCCAGCAGAGCAGTGGTATGCGCTGACTGGAGGGCAAAGGCCTTGGATATAATCAGGATCCTCCAACCAATGGCTTCCGAATTCAGGGAGGTCATTTCCTTTTATAAGGTTGTTCTAGATGTTTCTCTCTGCACATGATGATTACCACCCATATTAGCAAACTCTCTGAAAATGAGTTTACAACAACCAAAGAAATAAACTATATTTTGGCATCTTGGGCCTAGTGGTATGGAAAAGATCAAAAGTATAGAGAAAAATCCCTGGATTTCTAAGCAAATTTATGACAAGAGATATAATACATTATAATAAAGGGCTTCAGGAATCACGTTGACATTTTTTTATTTAAAGATCATTTCAAACAGTAATAGTACTTTGTACCCATACTTTCCTATTGCTAACATTTGGACCCATTTACTTTTATCATTCCTCCCTTCCTCCTTTGTATTTGTGTATATTTGTCTGAGATATTTGAGGATAAATTATGTTCAGCATGAGTGCATGTTACATTGTCATATGGTCCTTCAATCCTAAATACCTGTGTGTCCTAAGAATAGAAATCTTTTATGACTATGACACAGTTGTCAATATCAGTAAGCTTAATGTTCTTTTCTCTGATTTTTTGTCTGTATATTAATTTTGTCAGTTAATAGTGTCCCCTTCAGCACCTTTATCCCTCACTATAGTATTCGAAGATCCAACTGCCTTTCTGATTTTTTTTTCAGATTAGCCAGGCATCAGTTATTTCTCTGCCCTAAATCATGGTTTCTTCACATCTAAAATGCAGAGGTCAGAGTAGTTTGTGTCTGAGTTTGCTGTCATGTGACGTCCCTGTAGTGTCTAGCATAGTTCTTTATATCGCAGGGTTCTTTAGATATTTTACTGTACTCTTGATTTTCAGAGGAATCTTGGAATACCTCTCTATTTGAGGGAGTTAAAATCTCATCTTCCTTTCAAATAGAACTGATAGCTTTGTAAACAAATCTAAATTCTGACTAAAGGTAACTGTCTAAACAACAGTAACAATGTACATGGTAATAGCAGCATATAGACAACTAAAAAGAATGACAACAATGCCATAAGACATGTGAGAGAGGAATTCAGAACTCTCTATTTTAAAGTACCTGCACTATGAGGAAAGTGTCCTTTGAAGGTAGACTCAGATTAACTGAAAATATCTTCTAAGCTCTAGGGAAACAACTATATGGTTTTTTTTTTTTTATAATAAAAACACTTTATTTGTTTGTAGTGCTGGGGATAAAATCCAGATGCTCTAGACATCCTGGGAAAGAAGATTTTGATGGTTTCAAAGTAAAGAAATAGAGAATATATATCATACTAACACTAATTGAAAGAAAGTCAAAGTCACTATGCTAATAGCTGAAATCAAAACAAATTTCGTGGATGGGTAAGGGTGCCACAAAATGATAAAATGAATCTACTTTCCAAGAGGATATAACTCTGTATGTGCCTAGTAACAAAGTTTCAAAATATGTGTGGCCAAACCTGAGAAAACTAAAATGAAAAAAGTATGCTAAGTAAATCTACTGTTGCAGTTGGAGACTTCAACATCCTCCTGGCAATAATTTATAGATCAAGCAGGCAGAAAAGCAATAAAAATAGCATTGACCTGAATAACACTATAATCAGTTTGATTTAATTGACTTTTATAGATTACTCCCTCTACCACCAGCCAAATACACATACTTTGTCAAGCTTGCATAGAAAATTCACTAAAATAGACCACATTTTGAGTCATTAAATATATCCCAACAAATTTAAAATGATAGCAATTACAAAAAGTCAGTTCTTTCACCCCAATGGAGTTAAATTAGAAATCATTAATAGGAGAATATTTGGGAAATCCCCAATGACATACTGCTAAATAATCTATAGGTCAAAGAGTTCTTGGCAGAAAATTTAAAATATTTGGAACTAAATGAAAACATTTTTAGTATGAAGTGAAAATAGTACTTAAAGGGAAATTTATAGTATTAAACGAGTGCATTAGCAAAGAAAAAAGAGCAAAAATTAGTTATCTAAAATGTTTATCTTTGCCAGGCTTTTATCTTTTACAGGCTCATGCCTGTGATCCAGCTACTCAAGAGACTGAAATCTGAGGTTGTGGTTCAAAGCCAGACTAGGTAGCAAAGTCTCTGAGACTCTTACCTGCAAGTAACTAGTAAAAAGCCAGAAGTGGAGATGTGGCCTAAGTGGGAGAGTACCAGCTTTGAGTGAAAAAGCCAAGCGAGAGTGCAAGGCTCAGAGTTCAAGCTCCAGTATCAACACAACATATAAAATAAGATATTATCTTAGGAAACTAAACAAGGAAGAGCAACTTAAACCTGAATCTAGTAGAAGAAAAGACATTAATAGCATATCCAGTATCTTCCACAAAACAATATAAGAAAGAGCTCCACTGGTTGGAGGAGATGATTGTGAGAATGGCAACTTCCATGGTGCTTTTTATGTGTCATTCTATCCAGTCCTCACACTTAATAATTACTTTCTTTTTTTTTTTTTTGCCAGTCATGGTGCCTGAACTCTGGGCCTGGGCGCTGTCCCTCAGCTCTTCAGCTCAAGGCTAGTGCTCTACCACTTGAGCCACAACACCACTTCCAGCTTTTTCTGCTTATGTGGTGCTGAGGAATCGAACCCAGGGCCTCATGCATGCAAGGCAAGCACTCTACCACTGAGCTACCTTTCCAGCCCACACTTAATAATTACAACAGCCCTATGAGAAACACACTATTAGAATCCCCATTTCACAAATGAGAACTGAATATCCAGAACTTGAGCCATTCAATAACTTGTCTAAACACAGTTACTAGAAGAAGCAGTCAGTATTCAAGGAAGAAATCTGGCTTCAGAAGAGGTAGAACCACTCAGTTCATTTTATACCTTCATTTTCCCCAAGAGAATATGACTGGCTTCTGGAATCATTTGTATAGACTAGTTTAAAAAAATAGAAGGAGGCCTGAGATGTCATCACAGAATGTGCAAGAAATACAGATGCTCTTATGACCCCAGAGAAGCTGTTATTAAATCATAGAGATAGGGATGCTGCCAAGATATTTGTGGCAGATAAATTCTCCACAGGAATTCCCTAGGGGAATGCCACAGGGCTCTACTCCAGACAGCACATTCATCAACAGCTTGGATGAAATTGAGCTCATTGGGGATAGCCAATGCTGTGTGGTTGAAAGAAGAGCCTTGAATGATGGCAGAACTCATAGTCCCTATCCTTCAATATGATTCAGTTAAATAAGGTGACCTGGATGAAACAAAACTTGGAAAATACAGTCCAGGGAGGACATAGGTGAGGAGATTTCTTATACTATAAGCTACAAGTGAGTTGCAAGTTGAAGGGCAGCTGCTAAAGCTCCTGATTCTGTCTCCAACTGCACTAAAAGAGATTTGTTGTATTAGAAGTTCTCAAGCCAAACAGCATCAGAATTTTTTTAAATTCCAGGCTCCTGAAAATGCTGACTTAGTGGGTCTGCACTGATCTAGGGGGTCTAAGAATGTTTAAAAGCCCGTAAGGTATTCTGAATGAAGAGTACTGGGGGTCAACAGCTGCTAGTCTCATGTCCCGTAGTCCTGTTGTCCCAGAAATGAAATCAAGGCTGGCCTTCTATGTTCACTCTGGTACATGACACAGGCCGGAAGCCAAGCAAGCATTAGTACCTCTGTCCATGGTTGCTTCCTAAAGCTGCCAGCCTGCTTCTAGTCTTGGATCTTGAGTAACTCTTGGTTTTGGTCACCTCTACATGCTGGAAGGATCTTCTCAGCTATTTGAGAAGCTAAGAGACTTTGTGGCTCATACTGGTGGCTAGAAAAGTGTCTTGAGGGGTCAGCCACATAGAAGGTCCTCCCCTCCAGAGATGCTGTATCCTTTTCGACCTTTCTCCTTTGTGTTTTCCTGGTGTGAAGTATGTATGGTAATCATGCAGACTGAAGATACCCTCTAATCATCATCATTATCTCCAGGTAATCAAAAGAACAAGCAAAATTAATAATGTGGCTTAAATTTCAGGCCATTGAAAGGCATTGCAGCTTTAACTTTGTTTTCTTGCGTAGCTTTATCTGGGGGAAGCAAGCTTCCCTGGTATAAGGATGCTCAAGCATCCCCTACAGGGATCCCCATAAGGAAAGGAACAAATCATGAGAATTGTTATGAGAATGAGTCATTTTGCAAATGGATTCAAATGCACACCTCTGGTCCTGCTATGTGAGGAAAAAGAAATCACTAATTTGTCCAAATCAGGGGTTGGAAAACTGTAGACTATAGAATGGCTGCCTGATATTTATTTATTTGTTTGCTTGTTTGTTTTTGTGTCAGCCCTGGGTTTGAACTCGGGGCCTGGGCGCGGTCCCTCAGCTCTTCAGCTCAACACAAGCATTCTACCATTTAAGCCTCAGTGCCACTTCTGGTTTTCTGGTGGTTAATTGGAGATAAGAGTCTCACGGACTTTCCTGACAGGGTTGGCTTTGAACTGCAGTCCTCTTATCTCAGCCTCCTGAGTAGCTAAGATTATAGGCATGAGCCACCAGCACCCAGTGGCTGCCTGTTTTTAATAAATAAAATTTTATTTCTCCTATTTGTTCAAGCCATAGTCATTTGTTTACATGTTGTCTTTGGCCTTATCTAACATCTGGCCCCTTGAAAAGATTTATCAAAGCTTCACTTAAGCAATTCTTTTTTTTTCTAATTATAACTGAATGGAATACTAACAATTCAAGAACAGCTATTGTTGAAGAACCAAGTCACTCAGTAATGTGTAAAGCCATTTGAAGAATTTGTCAGAAATAATAACCAGGCCTTCTAAAGTCTGCTGTTCTGGTCAAAAGATTTGGTTTATCAATAGCATCCTCCAGAAAACAGAATCCATCTTAGCTGAATGGAGAGACTTTAATACAGAGATCACAGCCAAGAGACAAAAATGTGGAGCCTGGAGCCAGTAGCTATGTCTGTAACACTTGTCACTCAGGAGACTAAAATTGAGGGGCAGGGAAGTCCATAAGACTCTTTATCTCCAATTAGCCACCAAAAAACCTGAAGTGAAACTTTGGTTCAAGTGGTAGAGTGCCAGCCTTGAGTGGAGAAAGCTTAAGTATGGCAACCAAGCCATGAGTCCAAGCCCCTGAACTGGCATGCACATGCACAAGTATACACACACACACACACACACACACACACACACACACACACACACACACACACACACACACACACACACACACACACACACACACACACACACACACACACACACACACACACACACGCCCTGAACGCACACAGGCACTGGGGACCTGAGGCACTAAGGAAGCCATTCCCTAGAGCAGAGGAAGGGATGATCAGAATTGATCCTTACTTCGATAAATTAATAATTATGATTCAAGCTGCTCAAAATATTTAGATCTAGTGTGACATCATATGCAGTATTTAGTTTTTGTAGTGCTATGGGCAAAACCTAGCTCCATGGTGTGTGGCAGGCCAAGTGCTCTATCATGGAGCTTTACCCTGAGCCCTAGTTTGAGGATATACCAGCAAAATTAGAAACTAGAACCACTATCCTGAGGAGGCAGACTTTGGAACCACTACAAAATCTACAAGTCTACCATCTATACAAAGCAGCTGGTGCCTCAGGAATCTGTTTTGCCTGTATGAATATTTTTTATTTTATTGTGATTCTGTAAATCATTTCTTAGTTTTCATTTTTTAATCAGATTATTTTTTTTTAGCCACGAATATTAAAAGCCCAGGATGTTCAAATTCTCTACAAAGTACAAAGTAGTATCTTTTCTGGAGATTTTCCAATTTTATATTTGATGGGTCAGAGCAAAAGAGGTCTTGCAAAACAGAACCAAACATGGACTCCTTTAGTTGTCCTTTCCACTGTCTTTGGATCAGAGCCAAATCCTTGGTGATTGGAAATGTTGCCACACTGGCTCTTGTTTTGGGAATACTGATGATCTTACTTGGCAGTAATTCTCAGAGCCATCTTTTCTTAGGTACTAAGGCTTAGGCTCAGGTCTAGCTGCACAGTAAATGTTTCTAAAGAGGCAACATGCTCCCTTGCTATAGGGGTACTCTGAGGGACCCTCCTTGGGCACAAGAACAGCTGTGGGATGACTCCTCTGCGCATGCTTGCTTGTTTATACTGCAGTTTGCCTTTCCAGCTCTTTGTGATGTTTAAGAAATTACCTAAACATTTAGATCCTTAAAATAAGCATTGTTATGTTGGTCAGGAATTTGAGCAAAACACACTATGAGTGCTGTTACTCTGTTCCTCCATTTCTAAGATTTTCCCTGGGATGACTTCAGTACTGAGGTGGCTTAGCAGTTGTGAGCTAGAATCATCCGCAGATTCCTTCAATGTCTGGGGTGGAGAGAGTTGAAGTCTAGGAGAGAGCACCCACATGTAGCTTATTCATGAACCTGGGCTTCCTCACAACATGGTGACTTTTGAATAGCAGGATTTCTTACAAGGTAGTTGAAATTCTAAGTGCTGGTATTTCCGTGAACATGGCTGAAGCAGCAGGCCCTCTTTTGATCCAGCCCTGAAAGTCACAAAGCATCATGTCTTCTGTTGACTCTCACTCCGAGCAGCTGTAAGACCTCCAAGATTCAAAGAATGCAATGATAGACTTCATTCTTGGTAAAATGAGTATCTAAGTATTTTAGTACCTGTTTGTTACTTGCTTTTCTGTCTTTGGAATTTATGAGGCTCAATCTTACTAGGTAGCCAGGCTAGCTTTGAACTCATTATGTAGAGTAAGTTGGCCTCAAACGTGCGATCCTCTTGTCTCCTCCCCTAGATCCTTTGAAACCATCATAGTTGCAAACAAGAAATAGTTTCATTTGCTGAGAGAAGGTAACATTAACTTAAATATAGTATTGGCTGAAGAAATCCCACCTAGATGTATGCACACAGGCCACATGGAATGATATTTCTAACTGGACAACAGAAGCCAGAACTTTAAACTTCAAAATGATTGCTGCATTTTGGGGATGGTGGCATGATGAAGTACTGTGAAGGATCTGTGACTGGACATTTGCACATCATCTTTTGCTCCTGCCTAACATTTGAGATCAGTGCAATTCTGACAGGAGAGAGTTAGAAAATGATCTAATGGCAGCCTAGTAGGATAAAGTAGGAAGAAGAGCTTGAAAAAATCTAATGCTTTGTCTAAGGTTTTAATGTTATGAATAAGGTGTAGCCATTTGACAGTTTCTAAGGAAGATAAGAGTGCTATCAGACTGAACAAATCATGAGGTCAAGAGTAAGAAAAGATAATTTTTCAAAGGAAGGTAAGAACTGAGTATGATGGCACATGCCCATCATCCCAGCATATAGGAGGAAGAGGCAGGAGGATTGCTATTTCAAGGCTTGTCTGGGCTACATAGTTTGAGACCACTTTAGGCTTTATAGAAAGACTGTTTCAAAACAAAAATAATGAGGATGAAACAAACTTGGAATGGATTGAAATAGAGAAATGACTTCTCCCAATAGCTAACAAGAAGCCATAGAATTAAGTAGCTTAATTTGATCATTCTATATTGCACATAGATAAGAACATCACACTGTACCCCATAAATGTATAGTTAAGATTTATCAGTTACAAATAATATTTTTGTATGTATATGTGTGCCTGTACTGGGACTTGGACTTAGGGCCTGGGTGCTGTCACATTTTTTCACTCAGGGATGACAGTCTGACACTTCTTAAGGTTTTTTTTGGTGGTTAATTGGACATAGAACTCTCACAGATGTTTCTGTCCTGACTGGCTTCTTTTTTTTTTTTTTGTCAGTCGTGGGGCTTGAACTCTGGGCCTGAGCTCTGTCCCTCAGCTCTTCAGCTCAAGGCTTGAGCTACAGTACCATTTCTGGTTTTCTGGTGGTTTATTGGCGATAAGAGTTTCATAGACTTTCCTGCCCAGGCTGGCTTTGAACCACGATCCTCAGATCTCAGCCTCCTGAGTAGCTAGGATTACAGGCGTGAGAACCACTGGTGCCCAGCTCCTTACAAAAAATATTAGTAAAAGTAAATTTTTTTTAAAGATCATAGAAAGCCCCAGGGAAACTATGTTGAGGAAGAAGAAGAAAAAAGAAATAGAGGGAAAGGAAGAGAGAGAAGAGGAGGAGGAGGAAGAGATCGGAGTGAGGGGAGATGGGAGAAAGGAGAAAGGTGTGTAGAATATTTTAAGGAATAAGTTTAAGCATTGTAGGGGCTAGCAGGTCCAAACTTCATCAGGTAAGCCTGAAAGTTGAGGTCAAAGTTGATGTAAACTACCGGGCTAGAATTAGCTGACAGGGTTTCAAAGGCCACAGTGTTCTGTGCTTCACTCCCCTCACCACTATCTGGTACTCTACAGATGGGTGGTTGAAAACAATGGCTACTTAGTACTTCTCCTGTTTAGTTGGTCCTCAAGCTGAATGGCTTTTGTCAGTCTCACCTGAGTTCATGTATGTGGCTATGGTCATCTAATTCCCCTCAAACACTGCAGCTTCCGCACAGCATGATGTTCTCAGGGTCTCTTGACATCAGACACAGTATTTCCACCACAGTCTATTGGCTAAACTTAAAAAAATAAGGGAACCAGTCCAGATTCAAGGGGGTTAAGAAATAGAATCCAAATCCAGAATCTTGATGGAGGGGACAGCAATATCCCATTGTAAAAAGGCATGGACTCACTGGGACCATTATTTTAATGACCCACCATTCCCTGTGATCTACTGCACAAGCGTTAACAAAACATGTCTCTAATAGGGAAAACAAGCCTCTTCCCACTCCAGCACTTAGCATATCAGCTAGTGCTCTGTGGTGTCATACAATAAAAACAGACTCGAGCTAACTTAAACAAAATAGTCATATTTTCAAAGGGCACCAGAAAGTTCATAGAATGTGGAAGAATGTTGCTATGAGAGCTCAAAGGTGACAGAAACATGGTAACACTGGTTATCTTTGAAACAGGGATTGATAGGCATAGCCTTTTTAGGAATAACATGGGAATGACTTTTCTTTTGTGTGTGTCCAGATTCCTTGGGGAACCCAAGACTGACATGAGACATGATCTCATTGCTTGAATGGGTAGTGGTGAGGGAGGATAGGTCTACATAGAGAAAGGAAGGATGCAGGATCTCAAAGGAAAAGCCAGGTGCTATGGTAAAAATGGAGAGAAGTGCCAAGTAGGCAAAAATGACAGCTCTCCACTGATTTTGATCTATTCCCTGTGGGATCTTAGTTGGATCTTTTGGCCTGAGAACAATTTGCACCATTCTATTTCAGTGCTGCTTTCCCCCCCCCCCCTTCCCCAAGAGTGAAAAACATTACTTTTCTCCCTTTATGCAAACTATAATCTGAGGTTAACTACTCCCCCTTTATTCCCATTGAAATTTGCTTAAGTAGATCTCAAAAATGTTATGACAGATTTTCAAATAACTTTCACTAAAATGGTCCACAAAACTTTGTCATTTCCTTCTGAAGGTTTCAGAATGCATTGTTATCATTAGCAAGTCATTTACTCTTAAACCAAAGTGGACAATTGAGACATGGTTCTGAGAATGTTCAACCACTGATTAAGAGTCAATTCTCTCAGACTTCTGGGAGGCCTTGGTGACTTTTCCAGCTCCAACAATCTTCTCATCTTCACTTTGTTGACACCCACAGCAGCTGTCTGTCTCAGCATGAACAGCAAAATGACCCAGAAAATATGTGGGCTTTCCAGGAACTGCATAACAATGGCAGCATCACTGGACTTCAAGAATTTAGGACTATCTTCCAGCTTCTTCCCAAAGCATGGTCCATTGTCTGTTAGCTCATGCAGGCAGAGTGAGCTATGTGACTGTTGAGTCTAGAGGCATGGTCAGCACTGATAGAGCATCACCAACCCCATTGCAATGATGACTATCATTGACAGACACAGTCTTGACATGGAGATCAACATTATTCTCAAGAGGAGCCTCACTCAAAGCTTTATGGAGCATTTCAACAGATTTAACTTCATCTTTGACACTGACTGGAACAAACACTGCTGGGTTTAAGAACACCAATCACAGGTTGGCCCTAAGGGACAGCAGCCATGGATATCAGGGAGAGCAGACAAAAGGCTTACCAACTGTACAAGTTGATAAGTGGGTAGTAGATGTAACCTGGGGCTTCAAGCAGTGTGTTCCATTGGTATTGCCGTCTTTGTGGGTGGCTTTGAAGCAAGGAATCATTATGCTTGACTTCAATGTTCTGTTCCCACCAGAAATGGGCACAAATGTTACCTTACTGGAGTGGCAGCCAGTTTCTTAATGTAGGTAGATGCTGACTTCCTGAACAATTTCCTCTTATCTCTGCTGGCTGTAGGAAGACTTGGTGAGATTCACTTTTCTTGCTTCACATCTAGTGTGTAAGCCAGAGGGTATGTTCATGGATCTAACCATTCTTAGAGACATTCACTACAAATTTTCTAACAGCAACAATAATTAGGATAGCACAGTTGACCTGGAATGTGCCTGGAATCATGTCTTTGTTAAGTGTCTATGTCCTGGGGTATCCATGATGGTCACAATACTTGCTGATTCTGTTCGTTTGTGGTGGTATTGGGATAAACTCAAGGCCTCCTGAATCTCTTTTTTTGTTTTATTTTTTTAGATAGAGTTTCACTTAAAAAAATTTTTTTTTCACTTGGGGTTGGTCTGACTGAGAGTCTCCTACATATGCCACCTATATAGCTTGGATTACAGATGCATACCACCACACTCATCTTGTTTGTTGAGCTGAAGCCCTAGAAACTTTCTGCCCAAGATGTCTTCAAACTGCAATCTTTACTTTCCCAGTAGCTGAGATTTCTTAATGTTTGAAGCACTGCACCTAGCCTGGTCTCAAATTTTTAAAAAAAAATTTATTTTATTGTAAAGATGTTGTGCAGAAGAGTTACATGAGTGAGGTAATGAGTACATTTCTTGTCAAGCATTGTTACCCCCTCCTTTGTTGTTCTCCCACTAGCCCTTCCCTCCCCTACTTCCTTAACTTCTCCCCCACCTCCTGAAGTTGTAAAGTTCATTTCCAAACATAGTGTCTTGTGGATATCTTGTTGCAATGGCTCATCCTGAGTCCTTGTTTTAGCGTTTTGTTATTCCCTTTCCCCTCCCCAAATTAGATAAATGTATATACAGGATGTACCATACCAAAATCAAATGCAGGTGCAAACAGGGGATATACAATAGGGGGAAGAACACACAAAGGAAACAAAAGGTCACATAGTACATTAAAAACAACAACAAAGAAAGACCTCTGTGTCAATATCTTGGGGTTCATTTCTCTTAGCATCATATTATATAGTCATATGTACATAGCTTTTGATGGTCTCAAATTTTGATATCAACAAATGGTACTCTGTTCATGCTCAGCACTCACTGTTTCCAAGACATAAACATATTAGGAGACTTTTCACATCTCAATAGCCCTTTTTCCATATTTTGGTAGTTTTTGTTTTCAATCTGCTTAGAGTGGATTTGTTGTCAGTAACCAAGCACCCTGAGTAATATAAACCCTTGTAGTTTTCCCACTGCTGTAAATATTTAACAACAAGCTTCCTGGGTGGGGGTAAGGCGGGGGACAATGGGAGTGCCATACCATTTTGCACTAATACTAGTAGGATAAGAGAGTTGCAGCTGCTTTGTGTTCTAACCAGCACCTGATTTACCAGCACATTAAAGATGTTAGTAGAAGAAATAATATAATTTGTGTTCAAATATCACAATTGTGTCTTCAAGATAATAACACATAGGCCCATATACATAGTTAAGAGCATTGCATTGCAGAGGTGAAAAAGAAAAGCATATTTGTAGTTCAGCACAGTTGATTCATGCCTATAATCTTAGCTATTCAGGAAGCTGAGATCTGAGGGTCATGGTTTGAAGACAGCCCAGACAGGAAAGTCTGTGAGACTCTTACTTCTACTTAACCACTAAAATGCCAGAAATAGAACTGTGGCTCAAATGGTAGTGCACTAACCTAGAGTGAAAATATTAAAGACAGTGCCTAGGTCCTAAGATCAAGTCCCAGTTCTGGAATCTTACCCCCCAAAAACCTCACATGCTTGTTTGAGCCCAGCTCTCTCACTGTTACTAAAAGACATTGTCACAGATTAAGAATTTGGGGAGGATAGCTAGCAAGATCCATAGAAAACCTGTAGATTGGGAGAAGATCTTCACTAGCCATACAATGGACAAGGGTCTCATATCTAAAATATACTTGGAACTCAAAAAATTAAATCCCCCAACAACAAATTCTCAAAGAAACAACTGCTAAGGACTTAAAGAGAAACTTCTCTGAAGAGGAAATAAGAATGGCCAATACACACATGAAGAAATGCTCAACTTCTCTAGCCATAAAAGAAATGCAAATCAAAACAACATTGAGATTCCACCTCACCCCAGTTAGAATGGCTATAATCAAGAACTCTAATAACAACAGATGCTGGAGGGGATGTGGCCATAAGGGAACCCTACTGCATTGTTGGTGGGAGTGTAAACTTGTTCAACCACTTTGGAAAGTAGTATGGAGATTCCTCAAAAGACTCCACATAGAGCTCCCCTATGACCCAGCAATCCCACTTTTGGGCATTTACCCAAATGATCACAAACAAGTCCATACTAAATCTACCAGCACAACTATATTTATTGCAGCATTATTTGCCATAGCTAAGATATGGAACCAACCCAGTTGCCCCTCAGTAGATCACACACACACACACACACATACAATGGAATTCTATGCCTCCATCAGAAAAAATGACATTGTCCCACTTGTTAGGAAATGGAAAGACTTGGAAAAAATTATATTAATTGAAGTAAGCCAGACCCAAAGAAACATAGGACCATGGTTTCCCTTATTTGCAATATGTCTGGGGCAAGTAGAAAAAGTCAAAACTATGTACATATGACCAGACAAGATGAAGTTAAGCGAAATGAACCCCAAGCTAGGGACACAAGTGGTTTTTTTCTTTCTTGCTATTGTTTCTAACGTATTTATAAGGTACCATGTTATTTTTTTTTGTTGCTTTGTATGCTCCTCCCCTATGGTATAACCCCTGTTTTTACTGTATTTGATGTCAGTCTAATTTGGGGAAGGGAAGAGAAAAAACAAAATGTTTAAATAGGGATACAAGTTGACCCATTGTAACAATGAGATGTACAAGGCACTATGTTGAAAAACAAATTTTACTATTTAGGCGGGTATGTGTGTGGGAGTAGTTGAGGAGGTGGAAGGAAAGGGATGGTAGGGGAAAAACAAAGGAGGAGGCAACAATGCTTGATAGGAAAGGTACTCATTACCTTGCTCATGTAACTGTAACCCCTCTGTACAATATTTTCACAATAAAAAGCTTATTAAAAAATTAAAAGAAAAAGAACTTGGAGAGGTCTTCCCCTTAGGGTATTTTAAACAAATAAAACCTCTCCAAGTTTGTAGACTTATCTCTAATCATTGCTCTTTTCCTCAGTGGAGTGTGAACCATCCTATCCTTGGTCCAGGATCACTTCAATCCATTTCTGGATTGTCCTATGTATGAGAGAGGAGATAAGCAATAAAGTGGCTCAGGGAGGGAAGTTCCATCTCTGGACTAGCCTATAATTGAGTTGTCATTTTCATACTGAGTTAAGAAGTATGTTAAAAGACAACAGGCATATGGTTAACAGCTAATTAGAGGTCTTGGTGGAATTCTTACCAATTCAGGAAATTGTGCTAAGTTGATGCCATTGCCAATTCTCTCTGTGAGGACACTGTGCTCTTCCCCTCCTCTCAAACTCCCCAGATTTGTTGCAGACAACAAAGGAGGACTAGATGAAGGCTTCAGTTTTACTCACCAGCCAAGAGCCAAGCCTTGCTGGAATCTGACCCCAGGACCCTGACTTCAGTTTTTCATCTAGAGAGGAGATCTTTCTTGTTTTACCTTCCAAGGCAATATTCTGAACACATTATCCCTGACAGAGAGGGGGGGGTAGGGTGGGGAGAGAAAGAGAGTATGTCTTTGGTTACCAGTGTCAAAGTTTTCTCATAAGAGCCTAGGCTCAATGTGATATTTGCTGGCTCATGAGTGAAAGGAAAGCAGAGAGCAAGGTGAAAATGTTGGGGGAAGGGCAGGGGTGGTAAATGCATCGGTTTTAGAGAACCTAGTGTTGCTTTTCCTTTCTCCTTAGTTCTGATAACTGGGACCTATTGGGTTAGGTGATTAAGCAGGACAGGTACATGATGAGTAGGTAGGTATACACTGACCTGCTCAGCTGAAGCATCTTTCCTCTTCTGCCTCTTTAAACACAAACACAGGTGGTACATTCATCATCTTACATTCCATGTTTGAGGCTTCTAGAAATAGGGATTTTGCTGCCAGGCCTTAGTGGAAAAATGCTTTCTCCTCATAATAAGGGGGAAACTTAGGGTCAGTAACACTGGATCTTTCCTATAACATGGCCCTCATCCTGGCTTCAACTAACATGCCAAAGTACACTGATGGATAGAATTCATTCCCGAACTCCTTGATTGCTATTCTTCTGTGTGTTTTCTCATTTCTGCACTTGAATTCTCAGGTGACAGAGAATTGCCTTTCTTCCTCACCCCCAAATTAACCAGTGTATCAGCTAGTTTGGTTTTTTGCTGTGTAACAAGCCATCACCAAACCTAGTAGCTTACAACTAGCATACATTTTTAAATGGGCTTAATTTTTAAAGGAGAAGTTTTAGGCCTACAGAAAAATTGAGCAGGAAATAAAGAGAATTCTTATATCACCCCCATCCCCATTGCTCTTCAGTAGCCCCCCTACCATAGATACCCTGAACTACTGAGGGGCTTCTGTCATCATTCATGAACCTACATCAATGCAACATCACCTAAAGCTCACAGGTAACAGTCAGTCTTGGTGGTGTATATTTCATGGGTATTGACAAATGAATAAAGACTTGTTTCTAAGGGATAAAAATCTTCTGTGCTCTAACTACCCAGCTTTTCCTCCATCCAGCCTGGTAACAGCTGATATTTTTACCATGTTTCAGAATGTGAGATAGTTGGAATCCTATATGACAAGTGACTCTTTTTTACATTGGTTTCTTTCATTTAGTAATATGCAGTTCAAGTTCCTCCATGGCTTGGTAGCTCATTTATTTTCAATGCTGGAAAGTATTTCTTTACCTGGATATGCCACAATTTATCTTTTTACCTACTGACAGGCATCTCAGTTGACTCTAAGTTTTAGCATTTAAGAACAAAGCTGCTATAGATGGGCACAGTGACTCATGCATCTCGTCTTAGCTACTCAGGAAGTTAATATTGGGAGGATCACAGTTTCAAACCAGCTCAGGCAAGAACTTTGTGAGATTTTCTTCTCAACCAATAAGCTGGGCATGGTGGCATGTGCCTGTCATGCCAGCTATACAAGAGGCTGAGATTTCCAGGATCATAGTTCTAGGCCAACCCAGGTCAAAAAAGTTAATAAGATTGCCATCTCAACAGAAAAGGCTGGATGTGGTGATATGTAAGTATCATTCTAGCTATGTCAGGAAATGTAAAGAGAAAGAACATGGTCCAGATCAGCCTGGCCAAACAGCAAGACTCAAAGATAATTGGAGCAAAAAGTATTGGGGATGTGACTCCAAGTACTAGAGGCATCTCCCTGAGCAAGTGTGAAACTTTTGAGTTCAAAACCTAGTACTACCATATATATACACACACACACACACACACACACACACATATATATATATGTATATGCTATAAACATCAGTATAAAATAAGTTCCCAATTACTTTAGAAAGCACGGTTCCTGGATGGTGTAGTAAGAACACATTAAAAAAAATTTTAGACAGGGTCCTGATAAGTAGCTCAACTCACTATTTAGATCAGGCTGGTCTTAAACTCAAGATCATTTTGTATCAGCCTTCTCAGTGCTGGAATTACATGTGTGCCCCACCTTGCCTGGACCCTGTTTTTTTTTTTTGATGGTGCTTGGGATTGAACCCATGGCCTATGCATGTTGGGCATCATTCTACCATTTAGCCATAGGGCTAGCCCTTTAATTGCATACATGTATGGCAATGGCACAGTAATACTGTGCACTGTTATACAACTATGTATGCTAACAAAAATCTTAAAGGACAAGTAATGGCTTGAAAAATGTGCTCCCTGGACATATCCTCTTTTGCTTGACCATGTGAAGAAGCCTAGGCTGCCTGCTGGAGGACGAGAAGCCACATGGATCAAGGGCTCAGTCATCCCAGCCTAGTAGGCTCTAGAAATAAACAGAAAGCTCACAGACAGGGAGAAGATCTTCATTAGCCATACAACAGACAGGGGCCTCATATCTAAAATATACTTAGAGTTTAAAACATTAAATTCCCCAAAAACAAATCCCCAAAGAAACAACCACCCCATTAACAATTTACCTGAAGAGGAAAGAAGACTGGCCAATAGATACAAGAGGAAATGTTCAACATCTCTGGCCAGAAAAGAAATGCAAACCACATTAAGGTTGTAGATTCTTCCTGGAAGAGGGAGCAAGCAGTGTTTGTCTGTGGAGGTGGGTTTTGAACATAGAGCTTCAGATCTCAGCCTCCTGTGTCACTAGGATTACAGGTGTGAGCCCATAATTCTGTCTGTCTCTGTCTCTGTCTCCCTCCCTCCCTCCCTCCCTCCCTCCCTCCCTTCCTTCCTTCCTTCCTTCCTTCCTTCCTTCCTTCCTTCCTTCCTTCCTTCCTTCCTTTCTTCCTTCCTTGCTTCCTTCCTTTTTGTGCCAGTACTACAGCATAAACTCAGGGCCTCAGACTTTCTCTTGGCTTTTTTGCTCGACAGGCACTCTATTTTATTAGAGATAAGAGTCTCATGGAAGTTTCTTCCTTGGGCTGGTTCCAAGTCATGATCCTCAGAGCTCAGCCTCCTGAGAACTAGGATTATAGGCATGAATCACCGACCCCTGACATCCTGTTATGTTTTCTATTTTGACCACTTTCTCAAAAAAGAAGAAAACCAACCCAAATGGACCATAAATGCATGGGTTAACTTCTTTTTTTTTTATTTTTCATTGTGAAAATACTGTACAGAGAGGTTACAATTACATGGGCAAGATAGTGAGTACATTTCTTATCAAGCATTGTAGCCTCCTCCTTTGTTTACCTTTCTCATCCCTTCCCAGCCTCCCCCCCCCCGTCCCCCCCAATCCTCCCCCCCCACACCAAAGTTGTAAAGTTCGTTTTCGATGTGACAACTTGTACTTCTCATTGTTGCAACGGGTCCACTTGTATCCTTATTTAAACGACTTGTTTTTCCCCTTCCCCTCCACAAATTATACCAACATCAAATACAGTGAAAGCAGGGGTTATACTGTGGGGGAGGGACATACTAAGCAACTAAGAAATAATCTTTTAAATATGTTAGAAACAATCGCATGAAAGAAAAAAAACATTTGAATACATATCTTAGGGTTCATTTTCCTAACTTCACCTTATCTGACCTTTTCTGCTTGTCTCAGACATATACTAGTTATTGCAAATAAGGGAAACCATGGGACCTATGTTTCTTTGAGCTTGGCTTACTTCACTTAATATAATTTTTTCCAAGTCTTTCCATTTCCTAACAAATGGGGCAATGCCATTCTTTCTGATGGAGGCATAGAATTCCATTGTGTATATATGCCACATTTTCTTGATCGCATGGGTTAACTTCTAAACTCTCAGTTCTGTTCATGGTTAATGTGTCTATTTTTATACCTTGCCCCTTCAACTACTGTATTTTTATGGTATCCTCTATGATCAGGTTATGTGATGTCTCAGCTTTCTTCTACTGTTATTGTTTTGGAAGGACGAGTTGAGGTGTGGCAAGGGAGGAGAGAAGGCACCTCTGGGAGGAGGCCAGGGGGTTACTTAGGCACCTTCTAGGTACCACTGCCATAAAAAAAGGTAGAGAGCATAGGGCATCTTCACCAGGCTCTCCTGTCCATGGGATGCTGGGGATCAGAGGTAGCCTAATGAGTCCTCCACACATGAACACCAATTCAAGTCTTCTGTAAGGTAACTGGAAGCTGTTTCATCCAGAAAAGATGCATTCTGGGACTTTGTAGTTGTCTGTAGGAGCCCTATACTATCTCCTGATGGTAGGTACAGGAGGCTCTGGCTTGACCAGGGGTAGGTCAAGGCCTGGGTAGAGTTGAAGCGAACAGCATTTAACCTGACAGGGTCAGAGTGAGATGAGGCAGTATACGCAGTTATATCTCACAACTCAGGGGAAGCCAAGTGGACGCTGTATCTAGCCCAATTAAAAAAAACCACATTGAGATTCTTCCTTATCCCAGTTAGAACTCTAATAACAACAGATGCTGGAGGGGATGTGGCCAAAAGGGAACCCTATTTACACTGTTGGTGGGAGTGTAAATTTGTTTGGCCACTCTGGAAAGCAGTGTAGAGGTTCCTCAAAAGACTAAACATAGAGCTCCCCTATGACCCAGCAATCCCACTCCTGGGCATTTTACCCAAATGGCTACAAACCAGGCCATACTAGGGGCTGGGTAGGTGGCTCAATGGTAGAGTGCTTGCCTTGCAAGCATGAGGCCCTGGGTTCGATTCCTCAGTACCACATAAACAGGAAAAGCTGAAAGTAGCACTGTGGCTCAAGTGGTAGAGCGCTAGACTTGAGCAGAAAAAGCTCAGGGACAGTGGCCAGGCCGTGAGTTCAAGCTCCAGGACTGGCCAAAAAAAAAAAAAGATGAACATGGAATATTCCATCAGACTATTGTTGGGTCTGTGGGGCAAGTCCACTGGTGGGGCCAGACCACAAGAGTTCTGTCTCTGACCTTTCAAGACATGGCAGTCAAGACAGAGGGTTTTAGGAAGGGCTTGGGAAGAGAGAGGAAAAGAGACTACCCAAGCTACATGTGAGTATGGCTCCCTCTCCCTTCTCAGCTCTGCACTTCCCTCCTTGTGGGGGTGGAGGACAGTGAGGAATAAAAGGTTGTTAAGTTAGGTGGAAGCAACCTCCAACACTTTCTATAGTAACTTCTTGAAGTTTTATATGCATATTGTTCTTTGTGTGTGTGTGTGTGTTCTTTACTTGGGGGTAAGGATTTCATTGTATTTCCACACATTTTTATACTGTATTCCAAGCAATCTCTGCTCTAACTTTTTATTGAAACATAATACAGTTGCTTATTGGTATCTGATGGATTCCACACACATACATTCAACAACTACAGATGGGAGATACATAAAAAAGAAACGTATCTTCTTCCTTCCTCTTGCTGAGTTGGTGATCTATCAAGACTGACTAGAGATACAGGGGTTAGGTGTCCCCATAGAGTGTACAGGTAAGATTTTTGCCATCTTGGAAGAATTCAGATTCTAAAGTCTAAGACAACTCCCTCTCAACGAATCACCTCAGCTTTTATAGTGTGAATATCGACAGGCATTTTTCCCTGTTATTATTCCCAAACAATACAGTATAATAACTATTTACACAGCATTTATAGTCTGTTAGATATCCTAAGAAATTTAGGGACAATTTAATCTGTGCACAGACAAAAGGATATGTACAGATAACATAAAAATAGTGTATCATTTTATAAAAGGTACTGGAGTAGTCATGGATTTTGGTATTCACTGTATGTCCTGGAAGCAATCCAATGCAGATGCTCAGAAAGGGATCTTTCTGTGTCTGTCTGTCTCTCTGTACCAATAAGATTAGGAGAATTAGCATTTTCATCTCTTCATCCTTTATGGGGCTTTCAATCACTTCTTCTAGTTTTTTATAAAATGTATAATAGGCCAGATGCTAGTTGCTCATGCTTGTAATCCTAACTATTCAGGAGGCAGAGACCTGAGGATCACGGTTCAAATCCAGACCAGGCAGTAAAGTCCATGAGACTCTTATTTCCAATTTAAAAAATTGAAGTAGGGCTGTGGCTCAAGTAGTAGAGCACTAGCCTTGAGCAAAGAAGCTTAGGGACATTGCCCAGGGCCTGAGTTCAAACCCCAGGACTGGTGCATATACGTACAAAAATTTATAATAGGTTACGGCAAACTACAGTCCTCCAACTGTGCTTTGAAATGACAGAACTTACTCCTTCAGTCTGAGTTTTGATACTATTCTGCCTATTCTTCTACCCTCTAATAATTTATGTTCTGATCAACTTTCAAATTACATATAATAATGAAAAAGAAAGCACAGAGTATCTATCTCTTTTCCTGCTTGGAATTGCTAATGCAGATATTCTATTACTTGACCATCAGCCCTGGTACCTACTACTATACTTCTTCCCACTCCATAAGTTGCTGATCTATCAAGAATGGAAAGATGGACAGAAATGTTTCTATAGAACAGCAGGTAAGAATAAATTATTGTGACATCAAACACTGAAATGACTTCCTCTCAACTATTCTTAGCTTAAAAGAAAATGAAAATACGTTTCTTCCAGACACACTGGGAGAGATGGAGATGAGATTGGTCAGCAGTTGGAGGATTCAGAAGTTGCCAATGTCAATATAGTTGAAATTTCTTGGGGACACTATGATATGGAATGGTGAATTCTAGCACTGGATCTGGATTTTTCTTGATGAGTTTTTATCAGCATTGAAATCATCCAGTTACGGAAGTTCCTACTACTAAGTACTATTAAAGGTTCCTACTTTTAATTTGGGAATAATTACAGAATACGCTGGAATTACTTTCTCTGTGGAAAATGTTTTATGAGGCAAGTTGTCTGCCTTTGCTCCCTGCCCCAATCACAGTAAGTTTTAAGTTACCTTTAAGTAGTTGCACAATGGGGTTTCAACTCAATGTATCAATTTGTAAGTACAATGCATCTTGGTAAATGCCACCTTCTCTCCCCCAATCTGATATTAGCAATAATTGATAAGGTATGTACAGACTGTGCATGACTTTTTACAAGTGTATGGATCTATGCTATTCATTGACCTCCTCAGAAAAAGTGCATCCTCCTGGCAACTGTGTATGTTTAAGAACAATACAGTCATTGGTAGGATACATTTAAAAATCAACCTTTGAGAGAGAGTGAGGAACGAGTGACATTGCCCAAAGAGAAATGTACTCTTCACCTGAATCCTGTAACTGTAACTCCTTCATTCATCATCTTTATAATAACAATAAAACATTTTAAAAACTCAACTTCTGAAGCTAAGAACAATAAGAAGGAAGAAATATGTAAATAGAACATGGTGACCATAGCAGAAAAGATAGGGAACATGTACTAGTTTTTCCCTCTCAATTTTAAGAATTGATTTTCATTCTTTTTTTTGTAAGATCAATAGTGGAAATAAATTGTGATGTTCTCTTTCCACTTTAAGTATATAAATAAGCCTAGTAGAATGTGTACATGGTTATCAAAAATAACAATAATATATTTTAAAATGTAGGGACTGGGAAGTGGCTCAGTGGTAGAGCGCTTGCCTTGCATGCATGAGTCCCTGGGTTCGAGTCCTCAGCACCACATAAGCAAAAAGAAAAAAATCCGGAAGTGGTGCTGTGGCTCAAGGAATAGAGTGCTAGCCTTGAGCTGAAGAGCTGAGGGACAGCGCCCAGGCCTAGAGTTCAGGCCCCACGACCGGAACCCCCCAGAAAAATGCACACTTTTTCAGATAAAATTAGATAAGGTGGTAGAGTTATAGAGAATTGGAATCAAAGATGCTTTTTTACTATCTTGAAAATAATGATGATTTTATTGTGCACACCTGATATCTCATTCCCTCAGGAGGTCTGAGGTCTGAGGCTAACCTGGGCAAAAGTATAAGACCTTATCTGAAACAAAAACAAAACATAACAGAACAAATAAAAATAAAACCAAAAGGTCAGGGGGCCTAGCAACCTTGAGGCCCTGCCTTCAATATCCAGCGCTGAAGAGGCAAAAAAAAAAAAAAAAAAAAAGAAAGAAAGAAAGATACTTAGGAATCAGGTGAAAGACTTTGTAGTATATGGAAAAGACAGTGCCAAGAAGTCATTTGTTTTTCCATCCAAAGGTCTTCTGTGTCCAATGTTCACAACCCGCTCCCATCCCCTCCCCATCCTCACACTCCACCATCTCCAAATTGGGGTTTGATAGAGCCCAAAGATAACATAGCATGCAGAAACCACTTTGAATTATTTTTGGGGAAATTTTTTTATTGTGAAAATACTGTACAGAGGGGTTACAATTACATAGGCAAGATAATAAATACATTTCTTATCAAGCATTGTAGCCTCCTCCTTTGTTTCCCCTTCCCAACCCTTCCCATCCTCCCCCCCCTGCCCCCCCCCGGAATTGTTAAAATGAGTCCATTATAACTGAACTTAAAGGATTTTAAAAAATAATTTAAAAATCTGAGTCTTAGCAAAATCAAGATTAATAGACTTTGCCAGAGAACCATGCAAACATCCAGGTACAGAGAACAAAGGAAGGTTTATTGCTGGGAAAAGGGGGCCAGCAAAACTCCTTCTCATAAGGGAGGAATGAGAAGAAGCACTGGGCTATTGTCTGGGGTGACCTAAATAACCTAGGAGGTTTAGGAGGGGCTAGAAGGGGCTAGGAGGCGGAAACCCTGGTGTGGATGTGCAGGCCAGGGGCTTCATCATGTTGGACTAGGATTTATGGCTGCTATCTGAATAGAAGATAAGGGGTTCTGCAGCTGCCTAGACCTGAAGGTCACTCTAAGGGGCTCTTGTCACCTTCTATGGTGGTAGCTGCCCCAGAGAAGTGCCATCCCAAGGTAAAGGGGTTGGAAGTTGATTATTTACTGCCTTTACTATGTGGGCCTAGTGTTGCCTAGGAAGGGAGCGTGCTAAGCTGTGGAGAGGGGAAGGAGTGGACTAGGCTATAGGAAGGGACTCAATTTGCTAACACTGATCATTTTAATACAGTTCAAAAATAAGTTACACACAATCTTTTTAGTTGCAGTACCTCCCTACGAGCAGAATGATTTAGCTTCTAACTTTAGAAACTATAGAGATGCTCTCAAAATCTCACCCAGCTCTGTGGGGGAAGGATTCTGCAGACAAGATGTTCCTTCCACAGAAATGGCGATAAAACACCAATTAGTGACTGCACAGCAAAGTGGGAGGGTTTAACCTTTCAGGCGTGCCAACAATGTGCTCCTTAATTTGAAAATAGGGTACAAAGTATCAGCAAGTGAGGAGTAACAATCGTTCACCACTGAATCTGACTTATCTCCCTTGCAGTAGAGGGGAGAGAAGGGATCCTCTGTGCTCCATTGATTTTGCCTTTCCTCTAACTTCTCTGAGAAAGGACCAGATGCTCTAATGAGAGGTAGCAGACACTGAAAATATCTGGAGATCAGGAGAAAACATGCTGACAGCTTTCCCCTGGAGAAGCCCACCTTCCTCTCCAGTCACTCTGAGCGCTTTATATGCACTACCTAGCAGCAAGTCTTATTATCCCTTTCTGCAAATGATAGGAAAGTGTTGCAGGGAGATTCAAAAGGCTCACTTGAGGCTACAAGGGAAGCCAAATGCTCTGCTTAAAATAGAAACTGAGAGCTCTGGGAAGCTTAGACAGCCCTTTAATCTCTGGACCCTTCCATGGCTTTTTTAGACAATAAGCCTTTCCCTGAAAGACTTCTTTTCCTCATGAAAGGGCTGCCAACTCTCCCTCCAAAATGTTGTACAAAGGTGACATTTAACTGAGGAAATCGAAACTCTAATTGACTTCTCCTAAAGCAGAAAAATAAGTGTCCTGTGTTCCTTCTCTTGGCCAGATGTTTGTAATTTCCCTCTTGGAATTCTACCTAGGGAAGGTGAAGAGGCAAAAGAGAACAGTTCACTTGAGTTGGTCAATTTATAAGCTCAAGATTTTTTTTTTTAAATGTTGAATGGTGGAAGCCATAGAGGTTTCAGGAAGAAGATTCTAGCTCAAATCAATGAACTCTGAGATGAACGCAGTCCCAGAGTCATCTGCAATGATGAATAAGGAGCTTGTGGAGAATTTGTACTAGTTGTTACTGCTTTGGATGATGCACCTATGATGGGAGATGTCTTGAGATGTGCTTGTGTAGGATGTCTTGTCTTCTTGTGTCGTTCGTAGTCACCATCATGAGAAGAACATGGCTGGGAAGACTGCTGGTCCAAGGAAGAGGAGAGAGCCTGAAAACCAAGCTAAGCCTAGAAGAGTCAATACATAGCCACCCTGTAAATGTCAAAGCAAGATGTAATTGTTATGAACCACTGAGCTTTGTGGTGGTTTGTTATGCAGCACATTATTTTATATCTGAACCTGGGGTCATTGAAATTATAGGTTAGAGAGAGATTCTCAGTGTGCCATGGACAATGCTTGCAAAAGTTTTCAGCTTAGAGTAATCACATAGCAAGAATAAGGAAAACTGAATTTGTTATATTTTGCATATTTTATTTGTTTATTATTTTTATTTTTTAGCTGGTCCTAGGCCTTGAACTCTAGGCCTGGGCTGTCCTTGAGCTTCTTTTGCTCAAGGCTAGCATTCTACCACTTGAGCCATACCTCTACTTCTAGCTGTTTTTTGTGATTAATTGGAGGTAAGAATCTCTCAAACGTTCCTGCCCAGGCTGGCTTCCAACTGCGACCCTCAGATCTTAGTCTCCTGAGTATTATAGGATTATAGGTGTGAGTAACCAGTGCCTACCATTATTTTGCATATTTTGAAGAACAGAGCAAACCACATAAAATGTTCGGAGTGTCTGGCCTGCTGCTGATGCCTTCTCAACTGACAGTAATTTTTACTTCTTGTATTGCTTTCCCATGAATTCTTTACCATCTCTTCCCCAGTCAGCACACTGGCACCATAGCTGAACTATATACCCACCGCCTTTAATCCACAATGAACATTTTGGTGCGTTTCTTTTCTTCTTCTCCTCCTTCCTCCTCCTCCCTCCTCTCTTCCCCTCCCCCTCCCTCCTCCTCTTTCCCCTCCCCCTCCTCCTCCCCATCTCTCCTTCCCCATCCCTCCCTCCTCCTTCTTCCCCCTCCCCCTCCCTCCCCCTCCCTCCTCTTTCTTCCCCCTCCCTCCTCTTTCTTCCCCCTCCCTCCTCTTCCTCCTTTCCCCTCCTTCCTCTCCCTCTTTCCTCCTCCTCCTCCCTCTCCTCCTCCCTCTCCTTCTTCCTCCCCCTCCCCTTCCCCTCTCCCTTCCTCTCTCTCTCTCTCTCTCTCTCTTCCTCCTCCTCCTCTTCATTCTTCTTCTTGTTTCTTCTTTCTCTTTTTTTTTTTCTTTTGCCTGTCCTGAGACTTGAATTCTGGGCCTGGGCACAGTCTCTGAGCTTCTTTTGCTCAAAGCCAGTACTCTACCATTTGAGTCACAGCACTACTTCCGGCTTTTTTGAGTAGTTTATTGGAGATAAGTGTTTCATGGGCTGGGAATGTGGTTTAGTGGTAGAGTGCTTGCATGAGGCCCTGGGTTCCATCCCTCAGTACCACATAAACAAAAAAGAGTTTCATGGACTTCCCTACCTGGGCTGGCTTCAAACCACAATCCTCGGATCTCAGCATACTGAGTAGCTAGGATTATAAGCATGAGCTACTGACATCTTGTTTATTTTCTTATATGTCTACCTGTCCTTCTATCCATCCAATAATCTATCTTATTTTTCTATGCGTTTCCATGTAAGCAGTAGACATCAATATGCTTCACCCTTTAGGGTGAATTTTGACAAATGTGTGTACTCATCATCCTTGAAAACTTACTTAGGACTCTTCCTGGTCTATTTCACGCTTTTCCCACCAAAGTACATACTCCATTGTTGCTGTTTTTTTCTTCTTTAGATTAGTGTCACCTGTTTTTTGTTTTTAGTTTATATGAACAGAAGTATATACTATATAGTCATTTGTGCCCAGGTTCTTCCATTTAGTATAGTATTTTCAAGATCCATTCACCTTGCATAAGGGTCTTCATTTATAAATCAATAGTTCAGGCTTACCTTAATGATTGCTCTTAACCTTAAAATCTGGGGCTTCTCTGATGTACATATGTATATAGTATATTAGACTCTTGCTATTGTTGGTATATGATTTCAAGGAGGAAAATCATGGATGCTCAGGATGCATTGACCTCAATACTGTATTGTAGATGTTTGATTAATATTTCCATCAGTCGACATCTATTGAAACTTTTCAACAAATCTAAAATTTTCAGTTTTTCAGTTAAATGGAGCACATAATACATACTCTTTTTGGTTTAGGAGGATTACTATAACTTTTACCTTGCTTTTGGGGCACCTTTGCTTTTTGCTAGGCATATTTTCACAAAATCAAGAACAGGGAAACACTGAGATCACATGAAAATTTAAACACAGCTCTAATGTGGGGCTGAGAGCTTCTCCTCAGCAACTGGTCTAATGCATGAGAATTTTAATTTTTAGTTTTGGAATTCCTTTGGAATGTTTAAATCATTTTCTTGATTTCTTGGTCAGAACCATGTGTAATAAATTCACCAATAAGGCAGTAAACTCACTTTTAATCAATGTACTAAATGGACCCAGTGAACTAAATGGCCTCTAAAACAGGCATCTCTCCAATTGTTTGACAGAGAACTTGACTTTTGGTTTTCAAATCTTCCCCTATCTTTGTTTAGAGTCAATAAATCTTTCAAAACAACAGAGGGAATTTACTGATATTTGTCTCATGGGCTTAGAGCTTTTGATTTACTAAGTTCAGTGAGACATAGGGGCTGAACAAGCTCTTAGAATTAATTGCACTTTACTTTCCCTGGGGATTTTCCAGCAGAGAAACCCCCACAGGCCCCACAATAATGTGTCCAAACTGAGTAAGTGGCATTGACTGAAGAACTTTGCAAGTTGTCCCTTTTCACTTTGGTCTAGTGGGATTGTCAGAATCCATAAAAATGCATGGGAAAAAATGAAAGGGTAAGGGTTAAAGTGACACATTCTTCCAGAAGAGCTAAAGAGCTAAGTGCCAGTGCTTAGCCCACTCAAAACCTTATTTCTTAGACTTAGCTTGAGCTCTTAACTAGGTTTTCTTTCCTTCCTGCCTTCTGTCATAACTTTCTTCCCTCCCTTCCTTCCTCTTTCTCTTCTTTCTTTCTTTCTCTTTCCTTTCTCCTTCCTTCCTTTCTCTTTCTCTCCTTTCTTTCTTTCTTTCTTTCTTTCTTTCTTTTTTTCTTTCTTTCTTTCTTTCTTTCTCTTTCCTTTCTTTCGCCTTCCTTCCTTCCTTCCTTTCTGGTCTCTTTTCTTCCTCCTTCCTTCTCCTCCTCCCTTCCTCCTTTTTCTCTTTTTTGTTTTTAAAATTTGCATTTTATTTTTAAAAGTACCTTTAGTTGTATAAAAGAACTTCAATTCAACATGCAAATTTATGGGTAAGAAGCAACTCGATGGATGTGACCTCTTCCATCATTCCACATCTATCCCAATAACTAGGTCATTTTTAGTTTACATTTATTTATTTATTTATTATTCATTCATTTATTTTGCCGGTCGTGGGACCTGAACTCTGGGCCTGGGCACTGTCCCTCAGCTTTTCAGCTCAAGGCTAGTGCTCTACCACGGGGTCCACAGCACCACTTCCGGCCGTTTCTGCTTTTGTGGTGCTGAGGAGTCGAATCCTGGGCCTCATGCATGTGAGGCAAGCGCTCTACCACTGAGTCTCCTTTTTAGTTTACCTTCATCTGTTTACCTTTATTCAAATGATTGCAGTCCGTGTGTGTATGTATGTATGTATGCACTTGCATGTGTATCAGAATATTAATAGACCTTTCCTAATATCGAAAGTATTAGTGCATTGACCCAGGGCACCACTTCCCGGAATTAGATGATCTGAAAAGGCAACACTAACTAGGCCATTCCTAAATACGCACGGAACGAAAGAAACGTTCGGTCCGCCTCGGCAGCTGTGGGCGGCGCTGGGAACTACATTTCCCAGAATCCCCCCGCGCCACACTTTCGCGTTAGCGCGGGGCCGCGTGAGGTGGTGCGCCTTCGACAGCGGAAGTGGCGCGCGCGCGCGCAGTTTTCCCTGCAGATTCTGGAAGGAGGGCGCGAAGCTTGGGTACTGGTGCCGCGCAGGTATCTGTCCCGTTGACTCGGTCACGTGGTGGGCGTGGGTTCCCTCCTCGCTCCCGGAGCGGCGTGTGCAGCTCTTGGTAGGCACGCCGTGGCTTCAGCTCGCTCCGACTCTGACGGAGGCTCCCCGCCCTGCGAGACGCGGCCCTCACCGGGCCAGGAGCGCCTGTGCCCGGGAACTCACGCAGCAGCCTAGGTCCCGACCATCACCCCCATAGTCTAGATCATTCTTAAGGCTTTTACCCCAGAATCCTCCGCGGAACACCTTCAGGGATGCACATGTCCTCGAAACCGGGTTGTTAGACCTTAGGCCCCAAGTCCCAAGAGTTTCCCGCCACTCGTGCCTGTGTGCCCAGCAGACAGGGCTCAGGGCTCAGAAAGCAGAGGTATCATGTGGCACCTGTGGGCAGACGGTACTTCAGTGCAACCTCCTCCATCCTCTATTGCAGACATTGTTTTAGCTTTGAATTGCGGGCAGGGGACGGGAAAGGTAAGTACAGTCAGAACAGTCCCACGTCACAGGTGTGGCCTGGTTGACCATTATCTCAGTTTTTGTCTCTGGAGAGGTTCTGGAGAAGTTGTTGTTGGCATCAACACTTGGGAAGAGCAGGATCAAGTTAGTTACTGTGGTCTGGCAGGTTTCATTAGTCTATGGAGCAGGCCTACTTTTTACATTTTACCAAATTAAAAAAAGATTATCAGATAGACTTGTATACGTTATATTCAAAGATAAAGACAGATAAGATAATTCGACTTTAATGTCTTGGAGCCTTTCTGTAGCTTCATCCTAAAATAAGTGTGATCTTACATGGGCGAAATCTTCTCAGTGATGTCTTTTAGGTGAGGGTGGCGAGCATATTTGAAGGATATAGTTGTACATGAGTATGATGTAGTTCAGTGAATTTTCCAAAAAAAAAAAAAAAGTTTTCAGGACTTGATAAGTGTGATTAGTAGTTTAATTTGCATTATTTGGTCCCAACTTTTTTAGCTCTTCCTTTTGTCTGTACCTTTTGCCACATAACCAAGCAGTGCCCACCCACCATGATGTGTGGACTGCCAAAAGTGATGTTCTTTGGCCAATAGGTACAAACAGAGGCTTGAAAAATGCTGGTTGTTGCCGTTTCTACTTCCACCATTGCAATGCACCTAGGGTAACCTGTGGGAGAAGTTACTAAACTATGTGACACTTCCCTTAACACTGGTGATAGCCTCGAGGAATATGAGTGAACCCCAGAATAGGCCAGGAGAATCACCTGCTGAATCTAGCCAACATTGCTCACGCACTAATTTGTGAGCAAAAATAAATGCTTTATTGTTTTAAGCCCCTGAGATCGAGGATGACATTATGCAACATTATTATGGCGATTGATAACAAAGCTGTCTTTATCTACCCATCAAGAACAAGAGATTAGATGTGTTGGTTTTGTGGCAGTCATACCTAATATAATGTAACTGAATTTTCACTGGGATCACCTATGTGGGCATGCATTATAGTCTCTTAAGTTAGATGCAACTAGTACTAATTGTATTTATCTTTAGGCCTTGACGGCTGACCAAAAACGTGGGTGACTTAAAAGGGCAAGACCCCCCCCCCCTTATCATTGGGATGCTGTTTCTAATAATCTTAAACAATTTATTGGGAGCTTAGGGATGGATGTGTGTGTGTGTGTGTACATGTATGTGTACGTGTGCCAGTCAAACTTAGTGCTTGGGCAGTCTGAACTCTTTTGCTCAAAGCTAGCACTCTACTACTGGAGCCACAGTTCCACTTCCAGCTTTTTTTTTTTTTTTAAATAAAGTGGTTAATTGGAGATAGGTCTTACAGACTTTTCCTTCCTGGCTGGCTTGGAACTGTGATGCTCTCAGATCTTAGCCTCCTGAGTAGCTAGCATTACAGATGTGAGCCACTGTAGTAATTGCTTTTTAAAAAGTGAATTGTTTGTAATTCAATGAATTAAGAATGGGGCAGTACCCACCACTTACCAAATAACTTCCCGTTATTATAACTTGTTGGGTTTGTTTCTCAGGATGCTGATGGGAAATCATATGTGACTTAATTGGAATGAACTGCAATTAAATTACTAAAAAATTTAGCTCCTTCACCACACTGCCCACATATACACAGTCACTACTTATGGCTATTGGCTATTACTTTGAAGAGCACATCAACAGAATATTATCATAATTCTAAAGTAACTACTGGATAGTGCTGGCCTCAAAGTTTATGATTTTTGATTTACAGATTTTTTTTTCTGTTCAGATTTCTAGTTTCCATTAACTAGTTGATTCTGACATCTACTCACTTTGTTCCCACTGGGAAAAATGAGTTGTTATTTCCTAGGTTATTTTTTAAAACTCAAACTAACCTGTTTTGACACCTACAATATTGAATGTTCCCTTGATTTACAGGTCACAGAGCTAACTATTAAAGTGGAGTCTATTTAGTTTTTCAAGTATTGCTACAAAGGGAGGATATGCTCTGGTAGGATGGAGTAAGGCTGTAGGAGGGATTGAAGACAACTAAAAGAATCCCCGCCTTGAGTTATAAAAGCCCAAACCAAAACTGAGGAATAACAAGCAAATGAAGCAGAAGAAGGAAATATTGGGAAAACCGAGGAAATGCCAGTGTTCTGTGTTCCCTTGTATTTGGCCCTCCACTCTAACCCAGCTTATACTAGGATTCATTAAAAGGGAAGGCCTATTTTTACTCTTTGGTTTCTTCAAGGAAGGATTTTTTTCTCAAAGACATTTCTTGTCTTTTTTTTTTTTTTTTTTTTTTGTCCATCATGGGGCTTGAACCCTGGGCCTGGGCACTGTCTCTCAGCTCTTTAGCTAAAGGTGAGCACTCTACCACTTGAGCCACAGCATCCCTTCTGGATATAAGAGTCTCACAGACTTTCCTGCCTGGGCTGGCTCTGATCCTTAGATCTCAGCCTCCGGACTAGTTAGGATTTGAGGCATGAGCCAACTGCGCACTTGGCTTCCAAAGAAATTTCTTAAATCACTTCTGGCTTTTTTTCACCCTTTTACTTTTTTGGATAGGGTTGCTTTTGAGTGGTGAATCTGGGAGGGATTAACCAACTTCCTCCAGGTCTGGAACTTTGCCTGGGTGCTGTACTCACACACAGGAACTCTCATGTAGAGTCCCTAGAGGATGGCAATAAGAGAGAGAGAGAGAGAGAGAGAGAGAGAGAGAGAGAGAGAGAGAGAGAGAGAGAGAGAGAGAGAGTGTGTGTGTGTGTGTGTGTGTGACTTTTGTAGTGGGTTTAGTTGGCAGGCTCGCTGGGCCCTTACATTGTCTTATCCTCCAAATATACTTCTGTCAGTGATACGGAAATTTTGACTATGGTACATCACCTTTATAATAACAATTTTGACTTCCATATGCCATTTTTTAATTCTCAGCGTCTTTAGAAATTAGACCAGAAAGAGAGATGCTGTTCCCAAATATTCTCACAGATGTTAAAATTTTACTATTTTCTAGGATTACCCTGTTTTTGGATTGGGCTCCATTTGTACTGTACCAGTTCAGCAAGTATGTGAATGAGGTGTATCCAGCTAGAGGTTTGTGTGGACTCTATTCGATGTGGTGGTGGCAGTAGGTCTTTATGGAGGACAGTTCAATTGAGTTGAGGCTTGAAGGAAAGACAGAGTTTGGATGGAAATAGAAGACAGGATGCAAACATCTAGAAATGAGATACCTGGGGGAAATACTTACGAAGGTTATGTAAAACAGTAGTGTCTGGAGTGAAGCACCCCGCAGGGCTACTATGGAGAAAAGTTTAGCAAAAGATAGGGATTTGCTTCACCTCAAAATCACACAGCCTCCGTCCATCCTCATGTTAGACAGGAACAGGAGTAATCTATGCCTCCAAGGCCTACCATCCTGTCCTATGCCACTCCTACTTCCCAAGATCTTGTTCCCTGTTGTGTCCCATTTCATGAGAAGAGCTAGTTTTGCTGGACATTTATCTGCTGGACAGTTTTTTAATTACTTAAAAAATTATCTTTAGTTGTACAAAGGGTTTCTTTCAATGTATCAGTTTATAAATACATGTATCATTTTTTTAAAACTAGCTGCAAAAGGGGTGTTTTTATTTCTGGAGTTTTAGTGAAGAAAGGCTGAAAGTACTATTCTTAGTTTGTTGATCCTAAAATGTCACAAATGAAAACCAAACTTAAACATTGTTTTGGAAAAGGAAAGTGCTTTTCATAAACCTGTATGAATCTCCAGTATTTGGTGAAATGGATTTATCGCCAGTATAGATTCTAATCTTAAGCACTGGATGTTTCTGGTACTGGGATACCTTCCTAGGATCAAAGCATAATTGACTTCAGATGGCATCTTTCATTTTGCTTAATCCTCACTGCCACACAAGATAATAGGGGACATATGATCTTTTTTTTCCTTAAAATTATCTTTAAGTTGTTGTACAAAGAAGTTTTAATTCAGCATTACTCATTCAATTAATGAGTACAGTGCATCTTGATCAGTGTCACCCTTAACCATCCTGTGTTCTCAGGCTCCCTCCTGTCTTTTCTCTCACTTTCCTGACAAACTCCTTAAGGGTCTACTTAGGGTTATTTCTTTCCCACCATCATTTCCACTTTTCATTCATCAAGGGCTCCTTCTTGCTTCCTACTTCTGCAGTTTTCTGGTGGCATTTGTCTTTTCTGAACAGTTTATCCTTTTCCCCTCATAGCTTTTCCCCCCTTCCAATTATCAGCTTCTTCTCTGACCATTCTACCTTTTCCCAGAGCCACTCATCCCATTTCCACTTCTTCCTCATTGTCTCACCAGAGGGGCAAATGAAGGCTCCTTGACTTTACTCCTGCCCAATCCTGCATCATGTACTTTCCATACTGGGAGGAGAGCTGACTCTTCCCAGGCCTCAGCTCAAATGCCCTTCAGTGGTTCCCAACTGATGAGGCTTTTTGTTCATATTTATTCTTTTGTTCCTACTTGTTTGTTATTCATGGGTCTGGTACTCAATAAAAATATGTTGAATAAATGAATGTAACCCAACTTCACCTATTTTGCCTCTTTTCACACACCTACATGCTTTAGACAAATACTTCATTTCCTTTGTACAACCCAGAACTATGTTCTTTCAAAGACTTTGATCATTTGGTCCCTGCCATCTGTCATGGCATCATTCACAAATTATTAAAGACTGAGCATAAAAGTCCCTCCAGGAAACATTCCCTGATTCATCTTTTTCTTCCTAAACTTAGCAATACATGTATTTTTTTTTAAAATCAGTTACCTGTTGCTGTTAACAAATTACCCCTAAACTTCTCAGCTTAAACAACAAAAATAGTAGGAGTGGCTATAGGTAGGCCGTGTCTTAAAGTCCCTACAGAAGTTGAAAGTATGATATTGGCCTGGCTGCTATCACTTAAAGATTTGCTTGGAGATAAAGGGCTTTTTATAGGCTTGTTTCACAGGAGGATCTTCACCAAGTTTACTTCTTTCAAGCTTGTTTCACAGGAGGCCTCAGTTCCTTACCACATGAACTTATCCACATGCCAGCTTACACTTTCTCTAACGTGTAGTTGTTTTCATGCAGAGAGAGTGATTCAAGAGCAAGTAGGAAGCCATGAGCTTTATATGTTCTAAACCTGGGCATTTTATACCCTTCCACCATACTGTGTAAGAAATGAAACACTAAATACAGCCTGATCTTATGGGAAGAAATAAGCCAGACTCACAAGAAAACTTAGGCTCTACCTTTTAAATAACGAATGTGTTCCTGTATTTTAGGAAAAAACCCCCACTGTATTATCTTTCTTGTGGCCCTTGGTGTTTATGTATGTTTTCTTTTATACTACTAGGCTAAAACTGCTTTGTAGGCATATTGATTTTTCTCTGTATTATTGTAAAATATATAACAAAATTTGCCATTTCAAACATGTAAGTGTATATAGTTTAGTGGCATTAAGTACACTTGTAGTGTTCTGCAAATATCACAACTATCCATCTGTTATTTTTTTTTTCAACTTCGTGTACTGAAACTATGGGCTAACTCTCCATCCCCTCTTCCTGCAAGTGGCCATTATTATATCTTATACTTTATTGGTTTACTCTAGGTACCTTTTATAAATTGAATCATACAGTGTTTGTTCTTTTGTGTTTGGCTTAGTTCACTTATAATTTCTTCATTGCTCATCCATTTTATAGCATGTGTCAGAATGTTGTCATTTACAGTTAAATAGTGTTGCACTATATACCACTTTTTTATACCACTTTTTTATCCATTCACCCATTGGTGCTACTTGTATTGCATTGAAGGTGGAAACCTTTTGGCTGTTGTGGACAAACCTGCTGTGAACATGGATGCAAAACCTGTTTGAGATCTTACTTCCAATTATTTAGAGTAATACCTAGATCTAGGAATATTTAAATGACCTGCTATGTGATTTTTTCAAGCCATCAATATTACATACTCCAACCAGCAGTGTCTAAAGTTTTAATGTCTCAATCTTCCCTGATTTTTGTCTTTGTGTGCAATCTTAGCAGTGCCTAGTCCAGTGTACCCAGTAGTAGGTGCACAGTAAACATGTTAAATAAATCGATGTATACTCTGGAGTACTTAAACACTCAGCCTTACCTCAAGTCTTGCAGGATTCCTGGCAAGATTAAGTGAAGAAACTATCAGGAATTCTGGGAACATGCCCCCCACCTGTCTGAAACAGGCAGTCTCTTCATTTTCAGTTCATGCTAGGTCATTGCCTTGTGAGTCCTGGTTTTCTCCCTTTCCTGCCTCTTGCCCTGTCATTACCTCATCATAGAGTGCTCTTCTCTGCCCCTTGACTTTGGGCTTGTCTCTGACAAGTGTTTTGCTACCTGTCTATGGCTGGTGATGGCAATGAGTGACTGCTTTTGCCACTGCTCTTGGGATGAACTCACTTGCCTGAATCATTAGTGTCCTAGGAAAGCCACCTAGCCCATCTCAGCCCAGGCCAGCTGGCGCTGCCCACTGGACAGCCTGTGAGAAATGTCTCTTGTCACAATGGCATTCAGTTTTTTTTTTCTCATTCATTTAAGTGTATAATGTTACAAGAGCTAACTGATATAAGAAGTGATTAAAAAGTTAAAATTATGCATTTTGGTTCAATAAAAGCCATTGTGTAAAGAGAGGAGTTAATTAAATCTAGTATTCTAGATTTGGCTATACGAGTAACAATGTAGATCATCCCACACGTTTTTTGTGTTTTCAAAGTCAATTTTGTTGAGATACAATTTTCATACTAAAATTCATCTTTTTTTTTTTTAATGTCCCTCGTGGAGCTTGAACTCAGGGCCTGGGCACTGTCCCTCAGCTCTTCAGCTCAAGACTAGCATTCTACCATTTTTGTGTCACAGCTCCACTTGTGGTTTTCTGGTGGTTAATTGGAGATAAGAGTCACAGACTTTCCTGCCTGGGCAGGCTTTGAACCATGATCCTCAGATCTCCATCTCCTGAGTAGCTAGGATTATAAGCCTAAGCCACTGACACCTGGCTGAAATTCATCTTTCTTAGTGTACAGTTCTATAATTACCCTCACAATCAGGATAGAGAGATTTATTACTCCATCCCTCAAATCCTTAAAAGCTCTTCTATCCCCCATTGCAAGTAAACCCACTGTCTACCTAAAAACCACAAGTTAGGTGTTTTAATTCCTATAGTTTATCATTTTTAGGCCATCCTATGAATGGAATCATGATATGTTGTGCTTTGACTTTAGCTTCTTTCAGCATAATGTATCTTGAGATTTGTCCATGTCCCTGAGTGAATAATCGGTAGCTCATAACTTTTAATTGCCAAGTACTGTTCCATTCTATAATTGTTTCACAATTTGTTTACCCAGTCTCCTCTTGATGAATGGAAGATGAAGAGCAGAGGGCCAGATTTGAGTTCTCTCCAGTGTTTTGCTTCGTGAATTCTGTTACTAGAGCACTCATTGCAAGATTTTCTGTGGGTACTTATTTTCATCTCTCTTGCATTAATAAATACAGATGAGTAGGACTAATGAATTGTAGAGTAAGCATGGTTTGGTTTTACACAACACTCTGCACAGTTGTTGGTGACCACAGCATCCTGTACTCTCACCAGCAGCACATGAAGGTTGCCCTACATTCTCACCAACACTTGGCTTTGCCAGTGTTTTTAATTTTAGCCATTTTAATGGGGGTGAAGAGGTATATCATTATACAGCTGTTCTTCAGTATCCTTAAAATATGTGAACACTCACGTATATTAAATGTAGTCTTTTCCATAACCTACATCTTCCAACATACTTAATCTCTAAGTTACTTATAATACTTAATATAATTTAAAAGGTATACATATACTGTATTATTTAGGGAATGACACCAAGTACAAAGCCTGTTTGTGCTCAGAATGGACACAAAACTATTTTAGTCTTTGGAATATTTTGCACATGAACATTTATAACAACTTTATCCATAATTTTCCAAACTTAGAAGCAACCAAAATGTCCTCCAGTAAGTAAATGATAAATTGCAGTAATATGATGGAGCATCATTTGGTAATCTTTAAAGGGCTATAAAGATATGAACAGACATGGAGGAACCTTACATTCATATTGCTAGAGGAAAGAAGCAAATTGGAAAAGGCTAGCTACTGTATGATTCCAACCATATGACATTCTGGAAAGGGCAAAACTATTGACAGTAAAAAGATCAGTGGTCGCCAGAGGTTAGTGAGGAGGGGGGGAGGGGATGAATGAGTTGAGCTCAGATGTATTTAGGGTGATGAAACTTCTGTATGATACTGCAGTGGTGTATTTAGGATGTTGCATGCATCTGAGTGTAATACACTGAGAGAACCTTAATGTGAACTCTGGACTTGTATTGTTAAAATATCAACATTGATCCATCAATTATAACATACACCACATTAATGCAAGATGGTATAATAAGGGGAAGTTAGGCAGAGGAAGAAAGAGTATTTAGAAACTTCCTGTACCTGCTGTTTAATTTTTTTCTAAGCCTAAAACTATTCTAAAGAAAGAACATAATAAAGTATATTGCTTTCAAAAAGGGATGAAAAAATCATAAGAGAAGCTAGGTGTCAGTGGCTCAAGACCAGCTACTTGGATTAGGGGATTGCAGTTTTAAGGCCAGCCTAAACATACAAGTTTGTGAATCCATCTCAGCCAATAGTTGGTAAGTGTGATATGCACCTGTTGACACAATTATGGAGGAAGCACAATGACTGGGTACAGTGTTCCATACCTGTCATTCCCACCAACATAGTGAAGTACAAATGAGAGGGTCACAGCTCAGGATTGCCCCAGGCGTAAAGCAAGATCCTATCTCAGAAACAACCAAGCCAGGAGCTGGTGGATCATGCCATAATCCTAACTACTTAGGAGACTGAGATCTGAGGATCATGGTTCAAAGCCAGCCTGGGCAGGAAAGTCTGTGAGGCTCTTGCCTTCAATTAACTACCAGAAAACCAGAAGTGGAGCTGCAGCTCAAAGTAGTAGAGTGCTTGCCTTGAGCAGAAAAGCTCAGGGACAGCACCTAGGCCCTGAGTTCAAGCCCCACAACAGACCAGTCCCATCTCCCACCCAACCCCCGCCCCCCACAAAAAAAAAAAAAAAAACCAACCAAAACAAGCATGAGGCCCTGAATTCAATCCGCAGTACTAACACCACATCTGCAAAACAGGATAAAACTACCTACCTCAGAGGGTTGAAGGGGAAATTAAATGTGCTGCTCTACGTACAGTATTCCTGTATCTTGGCTCAGAGCAAGGGTTATATCATAATTATCCTGTCAGGCCAGCAGCATCTTCTGCTGATCTTACGGGTATTTCTTCCTTTGTATTTTCTCTCTTCCTTCTTTTCTCCCTTTATTTCTCCCTCATTAGTAGCCTGATAAGACCAAATTTAGCATAAGATTTGTGCCTTAAGAACTATCTGCTTTTGAAGAGATCAGAATAAGAACAACTGCTCTCTCAGGGTTGCAAACTGGGAGATGCCTGCTTTGGAATGACAGAGTTCATGTTACCAAAGTGTCTAACATCTGACATTGCCCCTCCCCCAAAATGTACTCATTACCTGACTTAAGAAACAGTGACTCCTTTGTACATTGCCTTAGTAGTAACTATAGTTACATATTATAGTTATTATAACCATATAGTTATTATTTTATTTTTGTTGGTCATGGGGCTTGAACTCTGGGCCTGGGCTCTGGCCCTCAGCTCTTCAGCTCAACTTGAGCACTCTACCATTTGAGCCACAATGCCACTTCTGGTTTTCTGGTGGTTAATTGGAGATAAGAGTCTCATGGACTTTCCTGCCCTGGCTGGCTTTGAACCATGATCCTCAGATCTCAGCTGCCTGAATAGCTAAGATTACAGGTGTGAGCCACTGGCACCTGGCTAGTTATTTTTAAATACAAAAGTTTAAATACAAATATAGTTTAAACTATTCTATTATTTTTTGTTCTGAGAAACTTGGCATAATGGAAGTGAGTTCTTCCCTCAGATGTTCTGATTAGTTCAACCAAGATGCTTGAGAAAACCCTGGTGATACCTAAACTGCTGGTTTAGACACATTTTGGAACCCTGGATTAAGTTATTTTAAATTTTAATGGGGGTTATTGTTCTTTGAAGCTAAAAAAATCCTATTTAATAAAGTAGTGTTACAACTCCTTTTAAAAGAACAGAACTCTAAGCTTCTCACATTCCTTTAAAGCATTTAAGGATTGCAAAAGCCCCAAATCACAGATATGCTGTGATGAGATTCTTGGGTCTAAATGCCAACAAAAGGAGAAGGAATCTCAATGGGGTCATGGATGATTATGTCCAGCTGGAGGCTGGGTGTTTTCCATAGACAGTAATGTGTTTGCCAGCCTAGGAGGCAGGCAAGGGGAGCATTATATCTTGAAAATTTAAATAAAACTAGTGTACTTTTGAAATTGGTGTCCTTTTATTATAACCATATGATGGCAATTCTAAGCTGTATAATTGATGGACTATCCCCTGGAGTCCATAGCATCCTTTAGCTTTCTCATATATAAAATGTGGTCTGTGCGCTCCGGCACACTGTGTCAGGACAATGACAGTCCAATTTGAGAACCTGTCAGAATAACTCATAGGACAACCTCCATCATTGAAAAGAAAGTATGATGGTGGGAGGGTTCAGTTTACAATCATGATTGCTCACATGAATTTGCTGGGGAATTGCCTAACCTTTTCATTGTAAATTCTCTGTTAGATGTTGTCCATACCTGATTGCAACATGGAAAAAACTTGCCTGATAGTGATGGTACCCATTCATCTATCATCACAAATGTACAGGAGCCTTTTTATTCTTTTGCATTTAACAGGCAGAACAAAGAAGGAATTGTTCAGTGTAGCTTTACTTATTCTATTTAATATAGTTTTGTTAATCTATTTAATTAACTCTAATGTAGTTTTGTTAGTTTGTGGAGGAAAGACAGAGGTACAAAATTGATGGAACTTCTAATGACTCAACAGTTCACTTCTGATACAATTTGAACAAGAAAACAAATAATGATAGTAACAGACTGTAACCCAAAGACGAATGGAAATATTCACAAGTCAATATTGAGAGAAAAAAATTGAACAAATAAAGAAAAAATGCATTTCTTCTGTGCAGCAGAACTCCAATGATTAAAACTGAAGGGAAGAAAAAACTGAAGGGAGTGATAAAAATATAAATCTAAAAAGTTACCATTTGACACATATCACACTGAGATGAGCATGTATGAGCCATGAATGGATGCAAAAAGCAGTTAGCCAAAGCATGATGGAAAACATTTCAAAAATCTGCTGGGTGCTGGTAGCTCATGCCTGTAATTCTAGCTACTCAGGATGATGACATCTGAGGATTGAGGTTCAGAGTCAACTGGGGCAGGAAAGTCCATGAGACTCATTTCCAATTATCCACCAGAAAACCAGAAGGGCACTGTGGTTCAAGTGGTAGAGTGCTCGAGTTGAGCTGAAGAGCTGAGGGACAGAGCCCAGGCCCAGAGTTTAAGCCCCATGACTGACCCCCCCCCAACAAAAACAAACCCACAAAAAACAACTCAAATTACCACTCCACAAAATGTGTACTAATAAGGGAAAAATTGGTAACTTCAGTTGAGTAATCTGGTGGACACAACTTGAACCAAATGCTTGTGATCAACGTTTGCAGAAAGGAGACTGCACTGGGGCAGATACAAGGTCACCTATGTGATAGTCCTGTCAAAAATGTATGTCATACTAATGAGTAAACATTAGACAGACAGAATCACACTTTTTGCAATCACTGTCAAATGTTCTTCCAAACATCAAGGTTATGATAGACAAAGAATGAAGACTTTCTTAGGCTGAAGAGCTCTCGTAAAGCATGCAATTAAAAGCAATGTGGAATATAGCAGGCTAGAATATGGTTCTGGACCAGAAAAAGGAAATGAGTGGGACAGTTGTTGATATTTGAATATGGTCTGCAGGTCAGTTAATAGGATTATACATGTTAATTTCTCAGGTTAGGTCATTGTTGATGTTATATAAGATGTTAACATTTTGGAAAACTCATGTAGAGCAGTTGTACAAAGAGTTTGCAATTCTATATGTCAGGTTATATATGTACAACCTGTTATATGTTTGCAAAATTTTGTAAAGCTATAATTATTTCAAAATAAAAAGTACAACAAAAATGGGTACTAGAGTTGTTTTGTTTTTGTTTTAATTTGGTTATATTACTTACTAGCTATGGCACTCTGAAGAAACCATGTCATTTTTCCTTCCTTTAGTCTCACATCTGCAAAACGGGGATAAAACTACCTACCTTAGGGGGCTGTAGTGAAAATTAGCTGTGTTGCTTATGAATAGTGCTTAAATTCCTGTATCTTGACTCAAAGCAAGGGCTATATCATAATTATCCTATGTGGCCAGCAGCATCTTTTGCTGACCTTAGGGGTATTTCTCTCTTTCCCTCTTTTCTCCCTATATTTCTCCCTCATTAGTAGCCTGATAAGAGCAAATTTAACATGATTTGTGCCATAAAACTATCTGCTTTTGCTACGTACATATGACCATATAAGATGATGTTAAGCGAAATGACCTCAAGATAGAGACACAAGTGGTTTTATCTTTCTTGCTGTTGTTCTTAATGTATTTATAACATACTATGTGTTTTTTTTTTGTTTCTTTTGTATGTTCTTTCCTGATGGCATAACCCCCATTTTCACTGTATTTGATTCCAGTGCCCTGCATCTTGTATATACATTTTTCCAATTTGGGGAGGGGAAGGGAAATAACAAAATGCTGAAATAAGGATATGGGTTGACCCATTGTAATAATGAGATGAACAAGACACTATGTTGAAAACGAACTATACAACTTCGGGGTGGGAGGGGTGAGGGAGGAGTTGGGGAGGTGGGTGGGAAGGGATGGTAGGGGAAAAACAGGAGGAGGTAACATTGCTTAATAGGAAATGTACTCATTACCTTACTGGTGTAACTGTCACCCCTCTGTACAGTATTTTTTTCTATATTCTTTTCAAAAATTTTATTTTATTGTAAAGATGCTATACAGAAGGGTGATAGTTACATGAGTAAGACAATGACAATGAGTAAGACAATGAGTACATTACTTGTTGATCAGTTACCCCTTCCCTTGTTGTCCCACTATCCCTTCCCTCCCTCACCTCCCCACTCCTCCTCCCACCCTAACCCTCCCCCAGACCCTCGCCGAAGTTGTAAAGTTCATTTCCAATATACTGTCCTGTGGGTATCCTTGTTGCAATGGGTCATCCTGTGTCCTTGTTTCAGCATTTTGTTATTCTCCTTCCCCTCCCCAGATTAGACAAATGTATGTGAAGATGTGGGGTACCAAAATCAATGTACAGTATTTTTACAATAAAAAAATATATACAAAAAGAAGTATCTGCTTTTGAAGAGATCAGAATAAGAACAACTGCTCTCTCAAGATTGCAAACTGGGAGATGCCTGCTTTGGAATGACAGAGTTTATGTCACCAAAGAACCTTCAGAGGCCAGTTTCCTTTAACTCCATTTAAGGCTGTAGATCTTTTGGGCTTGTGGGAATGGCAGCCTGGATGAGTTTTGAAAACTCTGTGTGTGTGTGCGTGCACGCGTGCGCCGCGCGCACGTGTGTGTGTATGTGTGTGTGTGTGAGAGAGAGAGAGAGAGAGAGAAAGATCTATATGTAGTATAGATCTGCCTCACAATTACCTGTCTTGAGTTCTCAACCCATGTCATATTTTCAGTTTTATTTGGCCAATAAGACTGCAGGACACACATCTTCCTGAATCCCTGCTTGGGTCTTACCTTTGATGTCACAATATGGCCTGTGGTTATTAGTTAGGCCATAGCTGCTCACAGAGCAGACGGCAAGGTCAAGAGGACCAGTACAGTAAGATGTGGAAGAGAATTGAACATCAGCCCAAGATCAAAGCAGGGGATGGGCCTCAGGCAGGCCAGTTCAGGGCATTGGGTTCAACTCAGGACCCTGCCAGGCCACACACTCTAGGGCTGTCAGAGTCCCAGAGCTTTCTGGTGTTTGAGGACATTAGCCATCACATCAAAGAAGTGGGACCCCAACTGGTAAAGAAAGTCAACGCCATCTTTCAGCTGGACATCACCAAAGATGGGAAGATCATCCTGCAGTGGACAATTGATCTGAAGAACGGTTCTGGGGACATGTACCAAGGAACCGCCAGGTTCCCAGCAGATACTACTTTTACAATCCCAGAGTCTATCTTTATGGAGTTAGTTTTGGGCAAAATGAATCCACAGAAGGCTTTCCTGGCTGGCAAGTTCAAAGTGAGTGGAAAAGTTCTGCTTGGCCAGAAGTTGGAGAGGGTTTTCAAAGACTGGGCTAAATTTTAAGCAAAACTACAAAGGAAAGCTCAAACCTCGCTGGATATGCTGAGGGGAATTCATGCTCAGAGTGAAGATTAAAGTAAAAGATAGCCAGTATTTTTTACTGAAATTCTTCCTATTCAAATTTTGATTCATTTCCTGCTGATGTACATTTGCTGGGGGTTTTGGAGCAGTAAAGAGCATTGGTGTGCATTACCTACTATCTTTGTCTTTATTTAGCTCTTATTTGTACTTTAATATGACAGGGTGAAAATGACATAGAGTGAATGGATCATTGGATTTTAATGTTCTAATGACTTTCTAAGATTTTTTTTTTAAGTATGGTGCTTTGGGAAAAGGTTGTCATGGTGAGTGTGTGCACTCCATGTAGTAACAGCTCCAGGAGGAGATTTTAATAAGGAGTCAGGGTACTGGCAGAGCGAGCACTACAGCTGCATGGGTACAGCCCAGGCAATAGAGAGGTGATGCTCTTAATGTTTTGTAACTTCAAGTCCATATTGGTGGGAGCACCTCAGTTTTTACTCAGTAGGTCTGAACAGGGGAGAATGCATCTTTCTATCAAGTTTCTAAGAAATGTACCTTTGGAGAACTTCTGCCCTATTTTGCTTCATTTGAATCTTTTGGTGCTGACCATGACTCTTCTATGTTAAACCAATGAAATACTGCCATTCTTGAAAGGCTGTCTTGAAGACAGATTATGTAATCCTTTTTTTGAGCCATTTCTAATGTGTTGATTTAGTTGGGAATTGTGAAGTGAGCATTCTATAAAAATCAAAGTTTATCCAAAGAGTTTTTTTTTCCTTCATGGATCTCCATATTTTGTCTGAGGACTAGGAGAAAGCTAGCTACATCCTAATGTATGTGGTGTGTGTGTGTGTGTGTGTGTGTGTGTGTGAGAGAGAGAGAGAGAGAGAGAGAGAGAGAGATTCATATATAGTCTATGTATGCCTTTATGGTATGTACAGTCAGGTACCCTAAGATTCACAAAGATTACATCAAATTGCTATGCTCAAAACACAAGTCACCTGTCTTAATAACACTTTCTGTTGGTATAATAAAATCTCAGAGGCTGTAAGTTATAAAGAAGTTTATTTGGATTTTGGTTCTGAAGGCTAAGAAGTCCAAGAGGGTGGTACTGCCTTGTAGTCAACATCTCATGGGACATTTCCTGCTGCATCATAACATGGTAGAGGGTGTCACACTGAAACATTTGTTTGCTAACTCCGCTGTCTTTCTTGCCTTATAAAGCCAGTAATAACCCTGATGGGTGTCACATACTCATGACCCTATAATTATAACCTTGGGGATTAAGTTCCCAGCTTATTAACTTTGGGGGGAGGAGGCATATTAAGACCACTGTACTTACCAAATGATCCAGCCATGCAATTTTTTTACAAGTTGGCTTAAAAGTTCTGTTTTTTAGTTTTTAAATTATTTCTAAGTAGTTGTATAAGGGGTTTCAATCCAACATGTTAGCTTATGAACACAATACATCTTGATCAGTGTCATCCTTTTTTTTTATTATCACTTTCTCCATTCCTCCCAACCTCACTCATCCATCCAAATTACCTGAGCCATTCCATTCTTAAGCACTCTTCTAAGGCAAACAAAGCTTATGCACAATTACAAAAATTTCCATATGTGTTGGAAAGATTATAAGATAGTGTACATGAAGTACTTAACCAGGCACACACTATACCTTCAATAAAAGGTTTTGCTCTCAAAAACTTTTGTTTTTGGGCTGGGAAGGTGGCTCAGTGGTAGAGTGCTTGCCTTGCATGCATGAGGCCCTGGGTTCCATTCCTCAGAACCACATAAGCAGAAAAAAAAAAAAAGCCGGAAGCGGCACTGTGGCTCAAATGGTAGAGCACTAGCCTTGAGCTGAAGAGCTGAGGGACAGCGCCCAGGCCCAGAGTTCAGGCCCCACAACCAGACCAAAAAAAAAAAAAAAAATAAACAAAAACAAAAACTTTTGTTTTTATGTGAATCTTCATGACAGCCATTTTTTTATAATAGTCCTAAACTGGAAATAAATCACATGTCCATCAGAAGGTGAATGGCTGAACAAATTGGGGTTTGTCATACAATGAGAAACTACTTAAAAAGCAATCAAGTATTGCACCCAGCAAACGGATGAATATCAATATAATTAAGTGAAAAGCCAGAGAAAACCAAGTATGTACTACATACTACTTATAAATAAAAAATGAGAATAGCAGTAATAGAAAAATTATCATTGATTGCCAAAAGACAGGCATGGAGAATGAGGAAGGATAGAAGGGAAACATAGTCATGAGTAAACAAGGGGTGATGGATATATTATCTTTTTAAAAAATACATTTATTATCCTGATTGTGGTGATAGTTTACATGTAGACATAGAGGCCAGGACATCACACTGAATTCTTTGTGTTATACATGTGTGGTTTACTATGGATCATTGTAAGCTAGAAACATTGTTTTTAAAAGCCATAAGCCTCCATTCAAAGTGAGGTCTTTATGTGGCTGGATTCCTTAAGTCTTTAACTTACCTCTCAGCAAATGAGCTCTCTAACCTCTAGTTTTCCATACACTTCGGCATTTGGATGGCTTTATAGAGCACTTCCTAGGCCTTCTATATTAGGACGATGCACAGTGAAAGCTGTATTGCTAACAATGCATTCTTTTCTGTGGGAAAAAAGCTACTACTTGTCCAGCTGGGCTCTACTTGATTGACAAGAAATTGTTAAAGGTCATAAGAGGAGATATGTTATACTTACTGGCTGCTTTTGTCATCAAGGTCATGATCTTGATGACTATGTGGCATTCCTGCCATACACCTTCCCCCCAACCCCCACACGTGGGAGCTATGGATGTTGAAAGATCTCTCAGTGATTGTGAGTACTGTGGTGGGCACTTTGTTCAATGGGGCCAGGCGCTTTCCAGCCAGGCCAAATTTTGGAGTGTTCAGCATGGGGTAGGCAGCTATTTGGAAGGGTACCATCATGGCCTCTTACCTTTTCCAGGTTCTTGTTACCCTTTGAAGCAGCCATGACTTCTGTGGGTTGGCCCTGAAACTGGGGTTGTTTGGAAACCAGGTAGAAGAAGAATTGTTATGCCTACACTGGCATCTGACCTATGATGTATTCTGATTTGGGGCCAAGAAATAAAATGACCTGAACCAATTGGATTCCTTTCTTAGGAATTCAGGATTAGGAAAATGTGAAACTGAGATACAACCAAGCAGTGAAATATGAAAGGCTAGGCTGTCAGAGGATCAGAGAGGATGGTGACAAATGGGTTGGCTGATAATGGTAAGACTGGAGAGAGAGATAATGATTATGTACCTTTCCTTATCTGGGCCAAACATCCTGATTTTTCCCAGGATAGTTGTTTTATGGCCACCATCTTAATATTTAAGTCAGCATCTCTTTATCCTCAGAAACATCTCCATTTACAATATAGCCTAGACTAGAAGGCCTAGAAGGTCCTGAGGTAGGCAGGACTCCATCAGAGCCTTTCTTGGGCAAACTGTCTCATTCTCTCAATTCCCATACCCAGTGTAGACTGGGAATGTTTGTTAAATGAAAGAACAACCTTTTTCACGTTAAAAGATGTAACTGGAACATATCCAAATAGCACAAAAGAGAATACAAAAATCCCGTCTTCACATTTCTTCCATTTCCCTCCATTCTTCTCTCTAAAGGCACCCAAAGCTGCTGGCTTTGCGTTTTCTTCCAGATGTACACACACAGTACCAATGTACATGGTTGGGTATGGTCCACCCTCCTTCTGTCGTCTTTGTTTTGTTCACAGGATTGGAAGCTGGCCATAGAAACTATTTCTCACAATATTCCAGAAGGTGGTGGTACATAGATCTCTCCTTCAGAGGATGCTCCCCACTATAAGATGGCCAGGTTGACTTATCTTGCCCAGTGGAATCTTGCTCATGTTTGCCTATATTCAGGAAAAATCTCACCGAGGCTGCTTTATAGGTAAAAGTGAAGGGTACAAAGGAGCATTACTTCCTTGGGGGCGGATTTACTTTCCCTTGCCATATCTTTCCAGTCTTCAGTGTCCCAGGACCCAGTGGTTGGGATGGAGCTAGGATGTTGGCCAAGGGGCAGAACAAGGGAGGGATTGGGGTGCATGTCTATTACTTCTTTTGATCTCTGCCCTCAGAGAATCCTGTCTGTCCATATCCCAGAAGGGAGAGCTGTGACGTGATGAGGGTGCTGGGGAGCCCCTGCCATGTATCTGTTCTTTCCTACTGGTCTTAAGGGTGGCCTGGTCTCTGAAGTGACACTTCATAGATGCCCCTGGCATGAAAGTAGGAGTCATAGATGGAACTATGAGTCAGTTATAGCTGCTTCGAGAGACTAGGGATAGGAAGGAGCATCATGCAGCTGGGTTCTAGGTCTACTTATTCTCTATAACCAGGAATATTCCATTTACTCCTAAAGCAGATAAGGATAGCCTATTTTGATAAAGATTTCATTACTTTTTGCTTAAAGATAAAGGTGGCTCTGGGATTGTCTTCCTCTCCCCCCCTAAAGCTCTCCCCCCTACACTTTCATAGAGACATTCAGGTAACTTTTCCTGTTGAGGGGTGTGTGTGGCATTGAAGTGAAGGGCTCCCTCCAAGGAATAGATGGGAAGTGTGCGGGTTCATCTGCTGGGAATGCTGGAAAGCAGCTCTTAAGCACCTGTTTGCAGCCTGCTTCTCACCTTTCTCACAGACTCAGATGGCTGATTCAGCTGGGCAAGCTGTGAGGGCAAGGCCTGGGTGCTGCAAAAACCCAATGTGACCTAGGGTTGATGAGCCATTTCATTGAATAGCTTTGCACCCTAGTAAATATGAATTGTATTTTACATGTTCCAAGCTCTGGGCTGAGGCTCAGAGGTAAAGGACACATCCAGCTTAGGAATCAAGGGAGTTTGTGATAGTTTTCCAGAGCGCTGCCTCCTCCTTTTCTAAATGATAATGCTCCAAAAGGGACAGAGCCAGTGGCTCCTGGCCTCTGAGATGTGTTTCTGGAATGTTCTTGCCAGCATAAAGCCTGGAATGAGATTCTGGAGTCTGGGACCACTCTTTGGGCTCCTATTCTCCTGAAACCAATTATTCTATTCCTAAACAGGACACAGAGTAGCATGGATATCAGCTCTTATGGGTTGGGCTATTCTCATGTGTTGAGGTACAAGATCCAGTAGATTACTAGTTTTGAGGACAAGGATTTAATTCTGGAGGTTTTAAGTTGTGAATTGCTAGATTTAATCTGTTCATTGGCTGACAGATTGACCAAATAATTACTTTATTTAATTATGGAACATCTAAAATGTCTTAAAGCTAGGCATGGTGACTCATTCCTCTAATTCTAGCTACTTGGGAGTCCCAAATAGAGAAGACTACAGTTGGAGGCCAAATTGGCCAAAAAATGAGACCCTGGTCTCATGTGCGTGGTGGTCAGAGCTATAGTTTCAGCTATGTGTTAGTGTGTTAGGTGTGACTGGAGACTAGCTCTGAGAGAACATGTAAAATCTCTTGCCCACAGCTAAAGCAAAAAAAAAAAAGCTGGAAACTTGGCTCAAGAACTCAAGTGGGTTGGAAAGTAGTATGGAGGTTCCTCAAAAGACTCCACATAGGGCTCCCCTATGAACCAGCAATCCCACTTATGGGCATTTACCCAAATGATCACAAACAAGACCACACTAAAGCTACCAGCACAACTATGTTTATTGCAGCATTATTTACTATAGCTAAGATATGGAACCAACTCAGATGCCCCTCAGTAGATGAATGGATCAAGAAAATGTGGTATATATACACAATGGAATTCTATGCCTCCATCAGAAAGAATAACATTGCCCCATTTGTTAGGAAATGGAAAGACTTGGAAAAAATTGTATTAAGTGAAGTAAGCCTGGCCCAAAGAAACATAGGTCCCATGCTTTCCCTTATTTGCAATATCTAGTATATGTCTGAGACAAGCAGAAAGGGTCAGATAAGTTGATGTTAGGGAAATGAACCCTAAGATATGTATTCAAATGTTTTTTTTCTTTCATGCAATTGTTTCTAACATATTTATAAGATGATTTCTTTGTTGCTTTGCATGTCCCTCTCCCATGGTATAACCCCTGCTCTCACTGTATTTGATGTTGGTATAATTTGTGGAGGGGAAGGGAAAAAACAAATCGTTTAAATAGGGATACAGGTGGACCCATTGCAACAATGAGACGTACAAGTCCTTATGTTGAAAGCGAACTTTACAACTTTGGTGGGGGGGGAGGAGGGCTGGGTGGGGGGGTGGGGGAAGGATGGGATGGGAAGGGGAAACAAAGGAGGAGGCTACAATGCTTGATAAGAAATGTACTCATTATCTTTCCCATGTAATTGTTACCCCTCTGTACAGTATTTTTACAATAAAAAAAAGAAAAAAATAACTCAAGTGGGGGCTGGGAAGGTGGCTCAGTAGTAGAGTGCTTGCCTTGCAAGCTCAAGGCCCTGGGTTCGATTCCTCAGCACCACATAAGCAAAAAGAAAAAAGCTGGAAGTGGCGTTGTGGCTCAAGTGGTAGAGCACTAGCCTTGAGTTGAAGAGCTAAGGGACAGCGCCCAGGCCCAGAGTGCAGGTCTGACGACCGGATCCCCCCCCCCCAAAAAAAAAAGAACTCAAGTGGTAGAATACTTGCCTGGTGCAAATTGCACTATTGACAAAAATTAAAAATTAATAATGTCTTAGACATTGTTGATATTATAGGCAGGGCTAATGTTAAGCTAGAGTCCATTGGTTATTTATGAGGCCAGGATTGGTTCAGATTGGTCAAACCCTGCATTGGTTTCCCAGTGCTCTGCTTGGGTTGACTCTTTCTTGGTCACATTTGTTATCTATGATTTTTACATCTCAAAATAATCACTCCTGGTTCTGGGTGCTGGTGGCAAACAATCTGAGGTTCTGTTTCTCATGGAGTTTCTGTTTCCAGATGGGGAATCATGGGAGAGAGGAGTAATAAACAATAAATAACCAAGCAAGGTAACTTCTGAAGGGAAAGTGAGAGTCAGGAAATGCCACTCCACAAAGGGCTTCTATGGCTTGAATGCCCCCTGTATTGCAGATATTAAAAGGTGGGGCCAAATGGGACATTTAAGAGGTGACTGGGCATGAGGATCCACCCATCTTGGACCTCACCAGATATGGCCTCCTGATCTTGAACTCCCCAGCATTTAAAACTATAAACTGAACAAAACTTTTCATTTGTAATTTTAGTGGTATGAGAGTTTGAACTCAGAACTCAGTCACTATACTGTTGTGCCACATCCTCTAGCCCTTTTTTGCACTGACCTTTAAAATAGGGCCACACTTGTTGCCTATTTGTATACCTGGACTGTGATCCACCTATTTCATGCTTCCCATCATAGTTGAGATCACAGAGATATGCCATTATCCTCAGCTAGAGATGGAGTCTCATAGACTTTTCTGCCAGAACTGGCTTAGAACCACAATAGCCCTTCCTCTCCCCAGTGTATGTGGGATAAGAGGCACAAGCCACTACGCCCAGTTATGGATTGAGAATGGATCTTGTGTGATTACCTGGGCTGAACTGGAGCCATGATCCTCCTGATAGGCATCCTGTGTAGTTTAGGATTACAGGCATGAGACACTGTTGTCCAGCTAGGACCATAGATTTTTATTTTGTCTAACAAGGATTATCAAATCATTTACTATGTAATTAGTGTCTTACCAAAGTTTTTATCAACAGTAACAGCATTGTGTCTTGCACATAGCTGGTTTCTCATAAGTGAATGTTTTTGGAGTGAATCAAGAGGCAAGGTAAGTGCAGAAGTTCAGAGACAGTCAAAATCCATTTTGGGATTTGGCATCTGATTCACTTGGTCTCTGACCTGCTGCTCCATCTGGGTCTTTGGCTTCACTTGCTAGGTTTCACAGAGAAACTCTTAGAGCAATAGGAATGAAGAGAGGAGCCAGAAAGGATTCTCTGCAGTGTGCTCTGGGCTCTCCACCTTAGGAAGTACCCCAAGTGATGGCTGCGGGTTCTCACTCACTTCTCTTTGGGGACAAGCAAATGACTTGTGACTTGGCTAATCACAAGAAACATCTGCAGCCTCCTAAAAATATCTGCTTTGTACCATCTTGTGGAGCACAATATTTATATAGCCTACCAATGTAATTAAACTGATGTTTAGTTAATTCTTGAAAACAGCTGGAAGATCTCAAAGTCCAGGATGAGCTTTATAGGTGGCCTGAATAGTGGGCTGAGAAAGGGGCTCTTGGGAGTTGTTCCCATGGCCTCTTGGTCACAGTGGGGTCTACAGCGGGTAGAGATGGGGAGAGGAGCCAAGGAAAATGCTGGAATAGAGTGTTGTGTGGCTTTCTCAGGAACAGATGGATGACAGTTTTTATTTCCATATTTCTGTCTGGCAGTCCCTGGCACATTTCCTACTGAGGAAAGCATTTGTCACAATCAGTCAGAAAGTGCCTCATCCCAAAGTACACTTTTGTGCTCTTGTGACCTGAGGAGGTCATGTGCAGGTGATGCTAGAGTTTTCTTGAATGGTCACTTGGTTTCAAAGACCTACCTGTACAGATGGGAATGTTAGCCAGCAGAGGTTGGAGTCATAGCTTTCTTTTGCTTCTCATCAGTTTTTAAAAGATGAGCAAAAAGCAAAGAATGGAGCCTACCACACACAAGGTCATGGGTTTGATTTCTAGTACTACAAGGGAAAAAACCCAAGCAAACAAACAGAGCAAAGCTGAAGGAATTTTAGCCAAAGGAGTTCTATAGCTTTATAGCTGCATGAGTTTATTTGAACTCAGCAAAGCAGGATGGGAGGATATACTCCAAGCTAAAGACACCATTGAGACATAGAAGCAGCTCTGTCAGTGCTACCAACATAAGTTTGGTGGGAGGTGGGATTCAGATGGGCCTCTGGGGAAAATAAAGCCTGCAGTTAGGGAGTCCAGATAGTCCCCTCCTTTGTGCACAACTTTATTTTGGACTCTTATTTTTATATGAATTAAAGGGACAATCCATTGATGTTGCCAGACAATAACAATCATTCATTCATTCACTTATTTATTATTTCTGTGATTATCACCAGATACCTACTACCTAGTATGAGAGTGGCATTGGGGAGTAAAATAGGTACCTTCTCCATCAGGAAACTTCTGGTGTAGTGCCTATGCACTGGGCTCAGGAATAGTCCAGGATGTCTGTAGGCTGGGTAGGGCAAATCAAATAAATTGACTAGGCAAAATTCAAGATTCAAGAGGAATGGAGTCAGAGGAATAATGACTAGGATATAAGCTGATACAGGGCAAAGATAGGATCATTCCAGCCACAGAAAATAGCATATGCTAGTGACCTGTGGTTGACAAAGCAAAGTGATTTCCTGGAATTGAAATGAAGTTAATGGGGTTGGAGAACAGGGGTGAAGAAAAGACAGTGGAAGAAGGCTTTAGAGGTGCAAGACTTTCAGACTGGAGCAGGAATTTGACAGTTATTCTTACATGATCTGAGGCCAGGAAGCACTTGCAAAGATCTGGATATCAAAATAATAAGACAGATCTTATTCTCTTTTGAAGTGAGGGGATAACACTTTCCACTAGAATTGGAAGACCCTTCTATCAGTAATTGCCAGAACAACTTAGGCTTTTTTTGCATATCTTGAAACCAGACTTCTCCAAACTCTAATGAAGACATGATCATCATAAGGGGGGGGGGGTGACTCTGTGACATCACTGAAGAGACAGTGATGAAAGGCCTGAACCTAAGATGTTGCTCCAGAAGACCCAGGGCTGCATTTCAGTGTCTGTCCAGGCAGCAGCCCAGTGGATCCTTAAATAGAAAGAAGAACTGGCCAACAGAGGAAGGAAAGCTGTCCTTGTACATCCCCCAGGAGTGGCACTTTTCATCAAAGTCTAAAGGCCAAGTATATCTGGCCAGGCAGTGTTGTGATAGACAGGCTGGAGGCGTGGGGCTGTTAAGGAGTTGTTGGAAGATCACAGGATGTGATGCATCCTGGTTCTTTGGCCAAGCAGATCCGTGACACCATCTTCAATAGGCTGCTCTTAATGTCCACAATGATTCCATTTGATCTCCATTCTCCTTGGATGTTTATATTCTTTAAAAAATGGTCAGTATTTGGAGGTAGATGAAGAAGCAGGAGGTCACTTTAGTGTTAGAGTAAGAGGGGGTGCATATGAGGCACATTCATCTATATGTCTGACATGATGCTTCTTCAGAGTAAGCATATTGCCTTATACCACTGTTCCTCAGATTATTCCTATTTCCTCCAGGAGAGTGAAGATCTGAGTTTTGTCCTCAGAAAGAGGGAACTTCCTCTCTCAACACATGAAGCAAAAGCACTTAAAAATTAAGCTAAACTAAAAAATCAGGTGTAAGATAGAACAACCATATTTGGGGAGGTTTCTCCATAATGATGTATTTGATGTTCATTTTGAAATATCACTACATGTTGTCATTTGTATATTATCTCAATTGTGTGATTCTTTAATACAGCATAAAATCATAATGTGTCACCTTATGATCCAGATGTAAAATAGAATACCAACGAATTAAAAACTAACTGTTGAGGTCTGGGATGTAGCTCAGTGGCAAAGTGCTTGCCTAGCAAGTGGAACATCCTGGGTTTGATCCCCAGTACCAAAAAAGAAAAGACAAAAAAATACAGTTAAAAACTAACTGTTGAGAATTGTACAACTTTAAAGTCATTGAAAGAGAACAAGAATGAGGGAGAGGTAAGTTGTGTAGAAACTAATACAAGGCAGATGGTAGAGGGAAAAACCACTATACTTTGTGGAAATATTATGGAAAGATTAGTCTTATGTGAATTGCATGAGGTTTTCAGGAAAGCTTCTCTCCAATAAATACAATTGCCATGTAGCAAATTATTTTGGAAAAAATTCCTGAAGCGTCTTTGAATTATGTGTAGCCATGGTAGGTATTTGCTGTGCCCACTGGAGAAGAAAATTAAGAGACTTGCCCAAGGGCACATGGTCAGGCTGGAGTCAGGATTTGAAAGTGAGTGTTTGATGCCAAACATCTTATTCAGAGATATTTGTTGTCCCTGACTTCCTATCATAAGTTGTCTAATTAAAAAAAAATCAGGCTGGGCACAGGTGGCTCATGCCTATAATCTTAGCTACTTAGGAAGTTAGGATCTGAGGATTTTGGTTCAAAGCCATCCCAGGTAAGAAAGCTCAAAAATCTCTTATCTCCAATTAACAAGCAAAAAAAAAAAAAGGTGGAAGTGGAGCTGTGGCTCAAGTAATAGAGCACTAACCTTGAACAAGAAAAAAGCTCAGGGATGGTGCCCAGGTCCAGAGTTCAAGTCCTAAGACTGGCACGTGCATGCACATTTGCGCGCGCACACGCGCGCGCACACACACACACACATACGCACACCATCAAATGCCTAAACAGGACTTTGTTTTGTTTTGTTTTTCTGTTGTGGGGCTTGAACACACACACACACACACACACACACACACACGCACGCACACACACACACACACACACACACACACACACACACACACACACACACACACACACACACCCCATCAAATGCCTAAACAGGACTTTGTTTTGTTTTGTTTTTCTGTTGTGGGGCTTGAACTCTGGGCCTGGGCACTGTCCCTGAGATATTCAGCTCAAGGCTAGCGCTCTACCTCTTGAGCCACAGAACCACTTCCAGTTTTCTGAGTGGTTTATTGAAGATAAGAGTCTTATGGACTTTCCTGAAGGGGCTGGCTTTGAACCGATCCTCAGATCTCAGCCTCCTGAGTAGCTGGGATTACAGGCATGAACCATGAGAGCCTGGCCTAAACAGGACTTTGAAACTCATCTAATCCGGGGCTTACTCTTTCAGAGTTGGATAAACAAACCCAGAGAACTGAGAGAGAAAAAGGCCATAGCGGCTGTGCTTTGGTGGCCTTCACCAGTTCCTGCAAGTAGAATTAGGATTCATTGCAAGCTGACAACCAGGCGGATTACTTCTTGTTCTGGTCAGTTTTTGGTCATTAATGACAAATACCATGGCCTGGGGAAGCTATAAAGAAAACAGGTTCATTCTGGCTCACAGTGCTATTCCAATGCTGTGAGGCTCTATCTAGTGATGGCCTTTTTACTGACAGAGGCCCAAGGTATCAATTACATGGGAAGAGTCTGGGAACATGTATTTTGTATCTGTCAGGTCTGTCTCCTTTCTTACAAAATGACCTGGACTCCATCATGGAGACTCCACCCTGATAATCTTATAGAATCCTAATCACCCCCCCTCTCTGAGCATCACAAAGCTCCTACCTTCTCTATATCTGTCGATGGGGATTATATTCAAACTTGAGTTTTGAAGAGGACAGACCAGATTCTATTTCCAATTTGGGATCAAGCCTTGTCTTAGGGAGTCAGTGGAGTTGGATTAGGTCTCCTCTCATTTGCTTTTAAGCTTTCAAGTTCTCTGACATGGAATCCTAGTTCTTTTCATAGATTGAATTACTTCCTATTGCTTCTTGGGAAGAAAATTGAGGTGGTATATAAGGGCAGGCCCTGTAATAGGTGAATGATATAAATGAACCAGTAATCTAGAGACAACTATTTTTCTAAGGCAACTTTATTTAGCAAAAAACAAAATGAAATTCCCCCTTTTCTTAAAAAAATGAAAGCCAGTATTGGAGTCCAAGACTACTAACTAGTATAAGATGAATTTTAATTTTTAGCCATGACAAAGATCGTTTTAAAGGTATTCTCCCATTTCTATACACACCACATAAAGCCCATTATATACTTATACATACAGACACATCCAATAGCCTCTGGGAAAGAAGCATTACAATGATTTGGCATCAATGAGCTGCTATAGGCAGCCAACCATGACCAGAATTTGACCTTGGCCTTAGTGGGGTATTGTTGGCGTTCTTGGGTACAGGATCTTGGAAATTTTTCTGAGATATTATTTGGCCAGCATCATTGTCATAATCACTTGTCTCCTATTTACATTTTATCTTAAGTGACTCTCATATATGATCAACTCGTAGACTTTCTCATTTCTCCCAAATACTATTTATGAAGTTGGGTTTCAGTGCCTTTTTTTGAATGAGTGGATATTAATTACGTATGCTGTCAGATCATTAGATCATAAACTCAGAATACTGTGACTTAACTGATGTACACTCATTGATCTGAAGCTGACTGTAGGGCTGCTGATTGAGGCTGGTTGGACTGCAGTGACTTACTTTCAGTCTCTCAGCCCTTTTTTTTCTCCCTTCTGGGTATTAGTCAGTTTCTGTTACTATGACAAAATACTGGGGCCTTAATAATTAAGAAAGAGGGCTATTTAGTGTACACTTCTGGAAGTTTAAGAGTATGGTACCTACTTTTGCTCTGCTTTGGTGAAGGTCATAGAAAATGGCATCACAATGGTGGAAATACTTGCAAAAGAGATCATATAACAAGACAGGAAACCAGATAGTGTTTAATAACAACTAACTTAAGAACTAACTCTGCAAGACTAGAGTAATCCTTTGTGAAGACAATGCCTTGTGACCTACTTACCCCATGGTAGACCCCACCTCTTACAGGTTCCACCATTTCTCAGTAATATTACTCTAGGGACCAAGCTTCCCATGAACCCTTGAAGGACAAATGACATTCATGCCATAGTACTCTTGGGCCTATGATCTGGTCTAGGTTTATTTTCCCCACGACAATGACTGAGGAGAACAGACTTCATTACACAAGTCTGTTTCCATCTGTGCCTGGGCCAGTACCACACATATGTGTCTGAACCCCCAGCATCAAGAGTAGGGAAGTCTAATCCATGGGACAAACAGTTAAGAGATATGACTACTTGTTTTGCTGAGAAACATTAACTCCTTGCTTGGGCCCACAAATTAGCTAGGAGCAGGATAAAAGCTAGACACTAGGCCTCCATTTTTTATCTGTGTCCTTTGATCTAAACCATTATCTTCTGTAGTCACTCACAGTCACCTTAGGCTCCAGGAAGGACAGGATTTATTGTTAAGTATCTTGTGACACAGGCAAACTGGCCTTTTGACAGGCAATACATTACTTCCTGGTAAAAGGCAAAACCCAAAGGAAGAGAATAGCCTAAAGCTCAGAACAGGCCACTAGCCAAACATCAGTGAATGACTGGTTCCCACTCCTCTCAAGTGCTGACAGAGATAACTTCTCTGGAACCTCTCCAGAGACAAACATTGAGATAAAAGTCAACCAGTCCGCACCTATGTATACCTCTCTCCTCTTGCCTCTAGTTCTTTGTCTATAAAACTTAAAGCTCATGTCTGTACCCTGAAGATGGCCTGACGTGCTATCTTCTTGTGGCTGTCAAATAATAAATCACCTTTCTCTCCCTTTCAATCATATCTCTGTATTTGGTGTATGGGATTGAGTAGCTGAAGTTGGGCATGTGGAGTTTGGTTTTTGAATATTGTCAATTTTCACAGTTGTAATTGTAATATACTAGCTGTGGTAGTTGGAAACAAATTATTTTATACCACTCCTAAAAATGTAGGATCTTGGTTTGTTCTTTTGAAGTTGGGTGGGTCCCTGTGATAACCTCAATGAATGGGAGTTGGCAGAAATGATACTGTGTGTTTTCTGGGTCCTCATGGACACACTCAGCCCTGTGCAATAAATCCTGCTGCCCTGAGGCTTCCTTGTGGACAGACCATTTGGGGAAACCAGAGAGATGCTCTGGAATGCCCACATTCTCAGTGAGGAATCCTTAAAGATGACCACAAAAAGATGACCTCTACAAAGATAGAACTCTTAGCCAACTTGATTAGTAGAGTCTAGTTAGTCCAAGATTCATGAATAAAACAAATTATTGCTCTTGTTTTAAGGCAGTGTTTTGGCGTGGCTGATTATTTGGTATTAGATAAATAAAAGAACAAGGCTATAATTTCTTTTTTTTTTTTTGTGCCAGTCCTGGGGCTTGAACTCAGAGCTTGGGTGCTGTCCCTGCGTTGCTTTTGCTCAAGGCTAATAATGCTCTACCACTTGAGCACAGTACTACTTCTGCCTTTTTATGAGTAGTTTATTGAAGATAACTACACTGTTTGGCTGGCATCAAATCACAATCCTCAGATCTCAGCCTCCTGAGTAGCTAGGATTATAGGTATAAGCCATCAAGGCTAAGCTGTACAGGAGTTGTAGTTCTGCCACTATGACTCAATTGTAACCTTAAATAAGAATCTCACCTCAGCCAGGCGTTGGTGGCTCACGCCTGTAATCCTAGCTACTCAGGAGGTTGAGATCTGAGGATCGCGGTTCAAAGCCAGCCCAGGCAGGAGAGACCATGAGACTCCTATCTCCAAAAAAACCACCAGATAACCAGAAGTGGCGCTGTGGCTCAAGTGGTAGAGCGCTCGCCTTGAGCTGAAGAGCTGAGGGACAGCGCCCAGGCCCAGAGTTCAAGCCCCACGATCCACAAAAAAAAAAAAAAAAAAAAAAGAATCTCACCTCTTTGATCTATAAGAAGGGGATTGTCTTTCCTGCTTCAGATGCTGGCTGCCAAGTTCAACACCTAGCAGGTACTCAACCAGTATCGACTGAATAAATAATCATTTACTATTTAATTGGGCTCATAGAGTATGGGAGGAATGGGATGAAAGACAGGCTAGGAGAAAGACTAGGAACCATAAAATAGACAAAGAGAATGACAAACAGTGCTGTGTGTCAACCTAGGCTATAAATGATAGCCACTAGAGTTTGAGTATGAATGTATGTACATTCATGCGGGCACATTTACATGTGTATGTATGTGCTTCCAAAACTTTAACAAGGAAGTGGTACCTTTTGAAGCCTTGATTGAAGTGTATGAAACCAATTTCCTGGAATTCTCAGAACTGTTGATTGCAGACCTTTATTTCTTTTTTTTTTATTATTATTATTGTGAAAATACCATACAGAGGGGTTACAATTACATGGGCAAAGTAATGAGTACATTTCTTATCAAGCATTGTTGCCTCTTCCTTTGTTTCCCCTTCCCATCCCTTCCCATCTCCTCTCCCCCCACCCCACTCCCCCCTTCCCCACCACCCCTCTGGCCAAAGTTGTAAAGTTCGTTTTTCTACATAATGTCTTGTACATCTCATTGTTGCAGTGGGTCTACCTGTATCCCTATTTAAATGATTTGTTTTTTCCCTTCCCCTCCACAAATTATACCAATGTCAAATACAGTGAAAACAGGGGTTATACTGTGGGGGAGGGACATACAAATCAACAAAGAAATCATCTTATAAATATGTTAGAAACAATCGCAAGAAAGAAAAAAACATTTGAATCCTTATCTAGGGGTTCATTTCACCTAACATCAACTTATCTGACCCTTTCTGCTTGTCTCAGACATATACTAGTTATTGCAAATAAGGGAAAGCATGGGACCTATGTTTCTTTGGGCCAGGCTTACTTCACTTAATACAATTTTTTCCAAGTCTTTCCATTTCCTAACAAGTGGGGCAAGGTCATTTTTTCTGATGGAGGCATAGAATTCCATTTTGTGTGTGTGTGTGTGTGTGTGTGTGTGTGTGTGTGTGTGTGTGTGTGTGTGTGTGTGTGTGTGTGTGTGTGTGTGTGTGTGTGTGTGTGTGTGTGTGTGTGTGTGTGTGTGTGTGTGTATGTATGTATATCACATTTTCTTGATCCATTCATCTACTGAGGGGCATCTGGGTTGGTTCCATATCTTAGCTATGGTAAATAATGCTGCAATAAACATAGTTGTGCTGGTAGCTTTAGTGTGGTCTTGTTTTTGATCACTTGGGAAAATGCCCAAAAATGGGATTGCTGGGTCATAGAGGAGGTCTATGTGGAGTCTTTTGGGGAACCTCCATACTACTTTCCAAAGTGGTTGAACAAGTTTACACTCCCACCAACAATGCAGTAAGGTTCCCTTCTGTCCATTTCCAGCATCTGTTGTTATTAGAGTTCTTGTTTATATCCATTCTAACTGGGGTGAGGTTGTATCTGAAGGTTGTTTTGATTTGCATTTCTTTTATGGCTAGGGAGGTTGAGCATTTCTTCATGTGTCTATTGGCCATCCTTCTTTCCTCTTCAGTGAAGTTTCTCTTTAAGTCTTTAGCCCATCTATTTATTGGGTAGTTGTTTCTTTGAGAATTTGTTGTTGGGGGATTTAATTTTTTGAGTTCCAGGTATATTTTAGATATGAGACTCTTGTCCATTGTATGGCTTGTGAAGATCTTCTCCCAATCCGTGGGCTTTCTATTGATCTTGCTAGCTATGTCCTTTGCCATGCAGAAGCTCTGCAACTTCATGCAATCCCATTTGTCCAACCTTCTTTGATTTGTTGTGTTTCTGGGTCTCTATTAAGAAAATTTCGGCCTGTGCCAAGGAGACCTAGGGTTTCTCCTATTCCATCCTGTAATGTTTTCAGTGCAAACGTTTATTTCGTATTTCAGTATGTCATTTGTCCAGGGCATGGTTTCAGGCAGGCTATAAAAATGGAGATTAATGAATCTGGATGGTCTCCTTCTTTTAAATGTGGTAGCCAACTTGAATTTATCCTCAGTCTCAGCAATTCAAAGAAACTTTCCCTTTTCACAGATTTTTAAATTGACAAATAGCATACATAACACAGAAGGTGCCCATGCTGTAAGTATGCAGCTTGGTGAATTATCCTAATCTGAGCACTGTCATATTTTCCTAAGCCAATGCCAGATGAAGAAACGGGATATTTTAGGTATCCCAAATGCTTTTCTCATACCTCTGGCGGGTCCCTGTTTAGTCTTCTGGCCCAGGGGAACCACAATCTCAACTAAAAATAACACCATTCACTTTCCCCATCTTTTTTCTTTATAGAAAGAATCATGTATTCTTTATGTTTTTGTATCCAGATTCTTTGGCTCAATGTTCTGTATGAATTCATGCATTTTTGCATGTACTTTGGCTTGTGAGTTTTCTCTGCTATACCATATTTTGTTTTGTGGGAAAAAACCCCACTCTGATGCAAAAGCAAATAGCATTATTTTCTCATGTTCTCACACCACAATCAACACCATGACCTCAAAATATGTGGGTATTTCTTCCTACCAGTAAACAGTCAGTTCTGCAGCCATAGACCAAGCCAGTGTGTCCTCTAATTCAATTCTGAAGCTATTTACCTGGGTACAACAGGTTGAAGGCTCAGTTGCACAAGGTCGTCCTCTTTCACTTCAAATGCCACTTGGCGCCCTGGGCTGTGTCCCTTGTGCTTCTGACAATCTGGCTATAAATTGGGGTTCCCACAACTCTCCTTGAGTTCTATTAATTTGCTCAAGTGGCTCACAGGATTCATGCTTAGTGGTTTGTTGTAAAGGATGTCACCAAGGGTACAGATGAAGAGGTTCATAGGGGAAGGTGTAAGCAAGAGGCACAGAGCTTAGTCTTTTCCAGTGGGACCACCCTTCCAGAAGGTCTACATTCAGCTATTGTTAGGCTCTCAAGTTGTGTCCTTTGAGTTTTTCATGGAGACTTCATTGCTCAGACTTCATGGGAAAATCCAAGTAAAGCTTGTTTCTTCTATTCAGATTCTTCTTGGCTTCTCTCCACAGCATTCCTTCCTTTAGGTAGGGGACAGGACCCTTCTGGAATGACAATGGGTCATTCATGTAAGTCAGAATATTTCTTTATGGCCAACTACAGGCAGGGAAAGAATAGAGTTTTATAACCAGCCTTGGGGAGAGAGTTAAAGCCAGGAACTGTGGATGAAAATCAATAAACACATGTCAAAATCACAATTTATTCATTCTACTATTGATGCATAGTTTCTACATTTGTTTCCCATGTACCTGTCTCCCCAACATGTGGCTTAATTAACGTCCTAAGAAACTTGATTCTATTGCAAATCCAAACATTCCCTTCTGTATGTTTTTCCTTCACACTCCTACCTTCCTTGGGGGCCAGATTCCAAGGAGTAGTGAGTTGAGTACTCTGTTCTTACCTTTAACCCAACCTCTTCCACCTGAAATTCCATCCCAAAGGAGCCTTGTACTCCCATTGTTAAAATACAAGCACCCACAGAAGGTGTGTTCTCTTGTTTTCTATGTCATTTGAAGAAAGGAACAAGATTCTTCCTGAGAACTGATCTGCACCAGGCATTCAGCAGTACTTGATATCTAGGGGAAAGGTTTTTCATTCAGGAGGGCATGAAAAGAAAAGGTGCCCAAAGTAATCATGGGGTCTTTGATTAGAAATTCAGAGGGCTCAGGATTTTGCCTGTCACAGACTCATGTTGAGGGCATGACTATTGTTAAGTAAATGCTTAGATCTTGGAACTTTAATCCCACCAAATCCTAAAGGGTATGCTCATTTTATGTCTCAATAAGGAAAGCGTCACGTTATAACTAAAATTATGGCATCCTGCTTTATTTAACATTTAAAAATGTATTTGAAAGGGTTTCTTCACATCTAACTAGGTAAAGATTTTTTTTTAATCAAAACATTCTTGAGTGAATACAAAAAGAAAAATATAGGGCTGGGAAGGTGGCTTAGTGGTAGAATGTTTGCCTTGCATGCATGAGGCCCTGGGTTCGATTCCTCAGCACCACATATGCAGAAAAAGCCGCAAGTGGCGCTGTGGCTCAAGTGGTAGAGCACTAGCTTTGAGCTGAAGAGCTGAGGGACAGTACCCAGGCCCAGAGTTCAGGCCCCACAACCAGCAGAAAAAAAAGAAAAATATATAGAAAAAAAGGTTGGTTAATATATTCTAAATTTCTTATCAAACTGGCTTTTGAGAGTCATTTTGACTCAAAGTTATTGGTACCTGTGTTCTCCTACTCCACAGATAATATCCTTAATGCCAGCAAGAGCTTTGGCAGTAGAGTAATTCTTTATTGCATGTTTGTTGACAAGTCATGGACATCTATATTTATGGGATACAAAACACTGTTATAATACATCTATATGTTATGAGATGAATGCGTAAGATTAATTGACATAGCCATTATCTTTCATGCTTATCAGTTTTTGTGGAGAGCATTTAAATGCTAATCCTAGCTACTCAAGAGTCTGAGACCTGAGGACCTCAGTCTGAAGCCAGCCTGGGCAGGAAAGTCTATGAGATTCGTGTCTCACCAAAAAGCTGGAAATGGGGCTATGGTTCAAGTGGTAGCCTTGAACAAAAGAGCTAAAGGACAAAGCATTGTCCCTCAGCTCAGACCCTGAGTATTATATGCTCTCTGCTATGATGTACTGCTTCACCACTGCCTCACGATCTGCAACACACACACACACACACACACACACACACACACACACACACACACACACACGAAAGCTAATCTTTCAGCAGTTTTAACCTATGCAATGCATTATTGTTAATTATAGTCACCATTCTGGTATGATAGATCATTAAAGCTTATTCCTACTGTCTGATTGAAAATTTGTACCTTTGCTTAACATCTTCTTCTTGACCCCTATCTACCCAGTGTAGATATTATTATTATTATTGTTATTGTTATTGTTATTATTTTGTGTGTGTGTGTGTGTGAGTCCTGGGGCTTAATTAGTGCTCTACCACTTCAGCCATAGCTCCACTTTTGGCTTTTTGGTGGTTAATTAGGGATAAGAACCTCATGACTTTCCTGTCTGGGGCTGGCTTTGAACCACAATCCTCGCATTTCAGCCTCCTGGGCAAGTAGGATTTCAGGCATGAGCCACCAGTACTAAGCTTTTACTCCATATTTTTAATAGCTTGGGAATGTGGAGATTCAATATAAATCTTATAGGTTTCAGAGTTTACATGGCAGAACTGAATAACTAAATAACTCCCCATATGTTAGGGAGATAGATACCTAAAATACAGATATAGAAACTACAATATAAAAGATAAATTGTGGTTGTGATTGTGAGTGTGTGTGTGTGTGTGTGTGTGTGTGTGTGTGTGTGTGTGTGTGTGTGTGTATGGATGTGTTCACTCCTTCTAGTGTCCATCTTTTCATGCAATGTCACTTGGTATTTCTCCCAGAAAGAAAGGAGTCTATATCTTCACCTCTTGAATATGGCTTTTTAATTTGCCTAGCCAGTAGATTTAGAGGAGGAGATAGTGAGTCAGCTTGGGACTATACCTCAAGAGGTGAACCATGCTTCTGCTTGATTTCTTTGGCTTTCTGCCTCTACCATGTAAATATGCCAGAGCCAGATTTTCACCATTGAGTCCAGACAAAATCAACAAAACCAACTTGTAGACACATGAGATATCTAGTCAAGACTAGGAACTTTGGCCTGCTGAGCCAAATTTTGAATTTGCAGAATTGAGCTAAATATGTTGCCATTGTTTTAGAGAAGTTTATACTAGAGTATAGTAATCAGCTTTCTGTATCTGTGATGAAATATCTGAGATAATGAACTTGTAAGAAGGAAAGGTTTGGATCATGATTCCAGGGGTTTCAATCATTTGGCCCTATGGCTTTGGGCTAGTGGTAAGGCAGTACATTGCTATAGGGAGCATGTGGTAGAGCAAAGCTGCTTTCCCTGTGGCCAGGAAACAAAAAGAGAGAGAGACAGGAAGAGCAGGGGGTCACCAATATCCTCTTCAAAGTTACATGACCTGACTGTCTTTCACTTGGTTCCACCTTTTAAATATTCTGCCACTTCCCAGTAGCACCAAGTCTATTGAGGAACATGTATCCAAACCATAACCCAGAGGTGTAAATATTTGGTACTGCCAGTTGGGTTAGGCAGCAGTTTATTCCAAAGGCATAGTGGACAGGTAGCTATTGTGGCTTGCCAGACTGTTCATAAGCCTCTATTATTAACCTTATTTCTTATAGGAGGCAACAAAGAAAACCTCCTGTGATGTTCAGCCTAATAAGGCAAAGAGATAAATAGAAAACAGGCACTTCTGCCCTCAATGTCTGCATCTGAGTTATATTGTTTCTTTTGTCCTGACTGCCCTGCTTCTCCATGGAAGCAGCTGCTCTGCTTCTCTTTCAAATATAAAGCTAATGCTGCTTTATAAAAGGCAGACTCTAGAAGCAAAGAACTCCCATGTCTTGACTACTCAGCTGGCTTCTGAGCCACTCAGGAAGCCATAGGAACCTGCCTCCATGTTGCTCTAAATGGGAAATTAGCAAACACAATGTAGTAAAATTGCCCCAAATTGGAAGGATTAATGTAAGGATGTGAGATGGATAGGAGCAAAAACTGTAATCAGGAACAATGACAGGCAATGAATGGAGTGAAATGAGAACTCCCTGGGCAACACCCAGAGCTGCCTCTGTCTTGCTGATCCCTACCCACCACTTTCCTCTCCTCCTGGCTCCTAAACTGATTTTGTTTATCAAACACTTGCCACAGGCTGGATTGCCCCACGTTCTTAGCCACAGATTTGGGTGAATTCTCAATGCATCTGTTTCCCAAGCTCTGGGCCATGTGGGCCCCTGCTTCTCAATTCAAAGTAGTGCTAACCTAGGCTGACCACCTAGAAGCAATGGCCTGGATCTACAGGGCATTCTAAATGTGAATGTTGGGGCAGGAACATGACTTAGGATGAATTTATTTTCAATAAACTGCAACCTCAAGAGGGAGAGGGAAGTCTGCAACCGTGGTTACTACATAGTGACCTGGGTCTGGAGGCCAGACAGGGAGAACTTCTCTATTTGGAGAGTTTGTATTTGGGGAGTCCTGAACTCAGTGACTTTTCAAGGTCAGAATTAAACTCCTTAAGAGACAATTATGAAGATACTAATAGTAATATTCAGGTAAGGCCTGCAATATGGAGAGTTGTCTGACTTTGACTGGATTGAAGTAAGGAGCGTTAAATGGGTGTGCTTTTGCATAAAGGCATTAAGATGCTCTCTAGAAAAGCAGACCAACACTAATTGCTCCAGGTGTGCATGAATGTGCTCATTTGCACATTTCTTTATCAGTTCCAGGAATGATTATAGAAGTGATCCTTGAAAACTGTTAAGTCATGCTCATTTACATTCTTTACTAGAGACCGAAGATACTAAATTTTATGTTTGTATTTTGTCTTCGGTAAGTTACTTAAGTCATTAGTCTCATATTTCTTTGTGGTTATTAAAATAGATTATTTTAAAGATTCAATATGTGTTAGGTATTATTTTTAATGCCGTAGATGAAATCTAATTGGAATTAATAATGAATAGGAAATTGGTTAGTTGAATTACATCTATCAGATTATTTACTATATATTGTACTTTTTCCCCCCAGAATTGAGCTAAATGTCATAGTATGTTTTTGCAATTAAATTTTTTTCAGCAAATCAAAACATTTAAATGTGATGTAAGGAGATTTTTAAATTCATGGTTTCCTTTGCAGTGCATAGGATTTTGCAGACCTCTACTGGTTTAATTTTAGTTTCTATTTGTAATGCTCTTGGAGTTTTTCTTTTGAGTCTTCAACAGGTAGATACCTAACTATTTTTAGGAAATGGCACCTGGATTCTTTGATAAGGCTACAGTTCCAACTTCATGGGTAAGTCTCAGGAAAAAGCCAACCTCAAGCACTTGTTGGTATCTTGAATGAAGTAAACTCTGTGTTATACCTAGCTAGGACATTTTTATAGGGTGCAGGTCTAGCAGGTATCCATCTATTAGTTAGCAATATAAATGCCCATCAAATCAAGGTCTCAAAAACAGTACTAGACAGGATGAACATGGGGGACAAACTGCCTATCTTGTACAGTCTTTTTTAAAACTATTTTACATTCATAACTTTTGCTGATACTGGAATTTTTACTCAAATCTAACACTTATTGGGCTTGTGTTCTACTATCTGAGCCATGCCATCAGCCTGGCCTTTAGCTGGATGTTTTGGCTTTTTCGGCCTGAGTGGGCTTCCAATCATAATCCCCTGGATCTTGGCCTTCTAAACAGGTGGGGTTACAGGCTTTAGCCATTGGCACCCAACTGAAAATTTTACGTCTTAGATTTCTTCATAGAGTCACCATTATATGTTTCTTTGCTGACAACTCCACATGTACACATTGTCTAGCTTTCCCCTTTTTAGGAGGGTGATGATGTGTTCCACTTTGGGTCACATCTGCCTGAAGTCTACAGTGGCTATTGCACAGATGTTTGGAGCTTGGAAAGATGCACCCACCCATGTAGAGGCTGGAGGGGAAAGATGAGAGTAAAAGGAGAAATATGAGCATACAGATACCATGAAAATAGTTCAGGAAGAGATAGAAGTACTAGGGCTTGTAGGCATGGGTTAAAGCTTCTTCTTAAGTAAAGATCCAGATGGGAAGGGGAAACAAAGGAGGAGGCAACAATGCTTGATAAGAAATGTACTCATTATCTTGCCCATATAATTGTAACCCCTCAGTACAGTATTTTCACAATTAAAAAAAAAAGAACCAGAATCACAGCAAATCAAAAAAAAAAAAAAAAAGACTGGATAAATGGGATTGAATCAAACTGAAGAGTTTCTGCATGGCAAAGGACATAACCAGCAAGATAGATAGAACACTTACAGAATACGAGAAGATCTTTACTAGCTATGCCTCAGACCAGGGCCTCATATCTAAAATATACTTAGAGATTAAAAATATTAAACCTTCAAAACCAATTCTGCCCCTACTGCATTGTTAGTGGGAGTGTAAACTTGTTCAACTACTTTGGAAAGCAGTATGGAGGTTCCTCAAAAGACTCCACATAGAACTACCCTATGACCCAGCAATCCCACTTTTGGGCATTTACCCAAACGATCACAAACAAGGATATACTAAAGCTATCAGCACAACTATGTTTATCGCAGCATTATTTACCATAGCTAAGATATGGAACCAACTCAGATGCCCCTCAGTAGATGAATGGATCAAGAAAATGATGGAATTCTATGCCTCCATCAGAAAGAATGACACCGCCCCATTTGTTAGGAAATGGAAAGACTTGGAAAAAATTATATTAAGTGAAATAAGCCGGACCCAAAGAAACATAGGTCTCATGGTTTCCCTTATTTGCAATAACTAGTATATGTCTAGGATAAGCAGAAAAGGTCAAAAGCTATGTACATATGACCAGATAAGATAAAGGTAAGTGAAATGAACCCCAAGATAGGGACACAAGTAGTTTTTTCTTGCTTGCTATTGTTCCTAATGTATTTATAATGTACCATGTGATTTTTTTTTTGTTTCTTTGTATGTTCCTCCTCCATGGTATAACCCCTGTTCTCACTGTATTTGATGTTGGTGCCCTGCATCTTGTATATACACTTCTCTAGCTTGGGGAGGGGAAGGGAGAAAACAAAATGCTTAAATAGGAATACAGGTTGACCCATTGTAACCATGAAATGTACAAGACACTATGTTGAAAACAAATTTTACAATTTTGGGGGGTGGGAGGTGGGGAGGAAGAAGTTGGGTGGTAGGGAGGAAAGGGATGGTAGGGGAAAAACAAAAGAGGGGGTAACAATGCTTGATAGGAAATATAATTATTACCTTACTCATGTAACTGTAAATAAACAATAAAAAACATATAAAAAATTCTACAAAGAAACAATAACCCAATTATTAAATGGGCTAAGGACTTAAAGAGAAACTTCTCTGAAGAAGAATTAAGAATAGCCAATACACACATGAAGAAATGTTCAACATCTTTGGCCATAAAAGAAATGCAAATCAAAACAACATTGAAATTCTACCTCACTTCAGTTAGAATGGTCATTATCAAGAAAACTAACAATAACAGATGCTGGCAGAATGTGGCCAAAAGGGAACTCTACTACACTGTTGGTGGGAATGTAAAGTTGTTAAACTACTCTAGAAAGCAGCTTGGAAGTTCCTCAAAAGACTAAACATAGAGCTTCCCTATAACCTATCAGTTCCACTCAGGGGCATTTATCCAATTGACCACAAACAAGGCCACAGTAAAGCTACCAGCACAACCATGCTCATTACAGCATTGTTTACCATAGCCAAGATATGAAATCAACCCTGATACCCCTCAGTATATGAAGGGACCAAGAAAATGTGGTATATATTCATAATGGAATTCTATCCTTCCATCAGAAAGAATGATATTGCCCCATTTGTAAGGAAATGGGAAAACTTGGAAAAAATTATATAAAGCAAAGTAAGCCAGACCCAAAGAAACGTAGGGTACATGTTTTCCTTCATTTGTAGTAATTACAATGTGCCTATAAATTTACAAGTAAACACAATGGATGGTGAAAGACAAAAACATTATACATGGACAGGATAAATTAAACAAGACTTGAAACATCCACACAGTGAGACCAAAGAAAGATAGTCTTAGGAAAGGATCACAAAGGCCCAATGGCTATTTGCATATAAACATCATATAAAATGATGTTTATCAAAATGAACTCCAAGAAATGGAAATGAGGTTTTTTATTTTACTTTTTGTGACTTTTTTTGTTTTTTGTTTTCCCCCTTTGTCCCTGGTTTTAAGTTCTGTATATTTTGTCTTGTTAGGTAAGTTTTTCTGTTTGGGGGAGGGTAAGGGGAAGCAGAAATAATGGGACAAAGAGTGAACTAATTCAGCAGTGATACCCACTAGACACTATGTTGAAAATGAACTATACAACTTGTGGTGGGAGAGAAAAATTGGAAGAGAATGAGGGAAGAGGTGACCCTGTTTAAAAAGAAATGTGCTCATTACCTGACCTATGTAACTGTAACTCCTCTGTAACTTTTACAATTAAAAAAAAAAAGAATTATTGGCATAAACTGGGATTCTCCCAGGCAAACTAGCATTAAGAGCTGAAACTCAGCTGCTCAAATTCCTAGAGATCAGCGTCTGGGTAAGAAAAAGTTCACCGTTCAGATCAGACACTTTGACAAATATTGTGCACATCACTGTGTCCCCCACTGCTTTGCTTTATGAAGAGGATAAAAAATTACTTAATGCTATCTTTCAAAGTAGAAGCAGTATTGAAAAAGAAACCAATACGTGTCTTATAGGATATATTTTATTCCTTGGGGAAATGAGTCTTGAAAATGTGTTGTTTTCTGGAAGGGGCCCTGATTGGGGCTTAGTTACATAGAAAGTCCATGTGCATTTCAATTAATCAGTTTGTACATGCATGCATCTCTGCTCATTCTGAGTATACTAATTAATCTCTCAGGACCATAATTCATTTTTTTTCCAGGAAAGTTCTGGTCTGATTAGTTTTTTAAAGAGAAATGGGAGCTATGAACATTTCTCTGCCTGTTCCTCCTTCCTCCTCCCTCCCCCTTTACAATGTCCAAGCACAAAGTGCAGAGGCTTGAGGGAAATTTTTTTATCAGTATTCCAGTCTTCCTTTGGCCCACAGGCTCAAAGAGCAAAATGCCCATTTGAGTTGTTGCCAGTCACTTTATGTGTGTGACTGTGTTCCCACTGCTTTACTTCATGGGGAGAAAGAGAGGGGGATGATTTAACACCAGGATTCAGATGCAAATGGAAACAGATTTATGCCTGGGAGCAGGTTTCTATTGAGAAAGCCAACTGCTTCATCTGGGGAGAGTTTAAAAACACCTTCATAATGGAATCAGTATAAGAAGGACAAAGTTTTTCACTTCAATTGACCAGGTGAGGAAAGTGGATATAGAGGTTAAATTGGTTGTCCCAAGATACACCATTTGAGGTTTACATTTTGCTTCCATGAGTGCAGTTGTAGAGTGAGCACTTCGTAGCAAGTTAAGGTCCCTGAAGAACATGAGTCTTAATTAGTTTCCTATAGAGGTTGAGAAAATCATCACAACCTGGTGGCCTTTACATGATGAATTTGTTTTCTTACAATTCTGGAGGTCAAAAGTTTGAAATCAATTTCACTAGGTAAAATCATAGTGTCAGCAGGGGCTGGTTCCTTACAGAGCATAAAAAAATTCCTAAGAAAACTGACAAAAAAATGACTGGATAGATATTTTATTTGAAGTCCCTACCATTTTTCATGTTTAGATACATATACACCTGACCCTTTAATCATATTAATGGACTTATAACCATAATTGAACACATATCATGAAAGAAGTATTATTTTTTTTCTCAGGCCTGGTGGTGATGCCTATGTTAGGATCTGGATATGAAGTGTTTTCCACAATCGCTCATGTGTTAAAGGGTTTGATTGTCAGCCTATGGGCTTTGGGAAGTGATTGGATTATGATGGCTCTGACCTCATCAGACAATTAGTCTACTGGTAGATTTATAATTTGATGGTGTTTCTGGGGGGAGGTGGGAACTAGGAGATGTGAAACTAAGAGATGTGGTCTAGTTAGAGGAAGTAGGTCACTGGAAGGAGTCCTGCACTGGACGGCCTATTGCCATCTGTTGCCTCTCTGAGTTCTCTCTTCTTTCCTGCTGCCATGAGATGAGGAGGTTTACTCCATTGTATATTGTCCATCATGAAGTTCTGCTTCACCTTAGCCCCCAAAGCATGGACTGAAAACTCTGAAACTGGGAAGAGATCTTTCCTTCTTTAAATTGTTTCAGATATTTTGTAACAGTAACAGAAAGAAGACTTGCATAGCTGTAATCTTAGCACTTGAGGGACTGAGGCAAGGACGAATGCAAGTTCAAAGATAGGTTGAGCTATACAACAAAACTTTTTCTCAAAGAAAAAAAGACAAAAGAGTTGGATGCCGGTGGGTCACGCCTATAATCCTAGCTACTCAGGGGCTGAGATCTGAGGATCGTGGTTCAAAGCCAGCCTGGGCAGAAAAGTCCGTGAGACTCTAATCTCCAAGTAACCACCAGAAAACCGGAAGTGGTGGAGTGGCTCAAGTGGTTGAGCGCTAGCCTTGAGCTGAAGAGCTGAGGGACAGCACCCAGACCCCAGAGTTTAAGCCCCATGGCTGACCAAAAAAAAAAAAAAAGGACAGGAAAATTCATAATCTATTTTCTGTGGCTATAACAAAATCACAAAATATCTGAGATTGGGTATTATGTAAAGAAAAGATGTTTATTTAGCTCACAGTTTTAGAGATTCAAGGGCATGGTCCCAGCATTGGCTTGGCCTTAGTGAGAACCTTATGGCTGATGGCATCATGACAGGAGTATGTGTGAGAGGGAGAGATCATATGGTGAGACAGGAACAACCCTTCTCATGAATGACAATGAGTTAATAATAATGATAATAAAATAATGATAATAATAATGATAATGAAATAATGAATTTCATGAGAAGTGCATTAATTCCTTCTGAGGACACTACACCCAATGACATCCTGCTAGGCACCGTAACTTCTCACCATTCCACCCTAGGGACAGAGCTTCTAGTACATGAAACTCTGGGAAACACACAGACCGTATCCAAATCATAGCATTTTTTGGCTACATAGCTCAGGCTGGCCTGGAACTTTTCATCTTCCTGCCTCAGCTGGAAAGCAGAGGCACAATCCCAGTTGTCTGTTCTGAGCCATGGGACAAAACTTAGGCAAAGAGCAATATTGATTAAGATATGAGGGGCTTGGCTAGTTGCTAGTAGTTTATTCCTGTAATCCTAGCTATTGAAGGAGTATGAGCATCAGAGCCTGAGTAGAAAAGTTGGCAGAACTCTTATCTTCAGTTAAGGGGTAGAGTACTAACCATGATTGAAAAACCAAGAGCATGAATCTAGTACTGGTGCATGTGTGCACATGCACATGATATGGAGGGAGGATTCTCAAGTTAGGACACATTCTAGGTGTGTAATCTGTCAAGTTAGAAGGCAAGTTGAAGTGTACTGAAGTTCCTTTGAACCACTATGATGATGCTCACCAAGAAGAACATATCCTTATCCATCTAGAATTAGTGCTCCCCAAATGGCAACAAAAGATTTGGGTTTTTATAGATTAAAAAAAAAAACAAAACCAGACATAGAAGGATTTTATAGCAAACCAGTTGTTAAACCTATATTCACTGACAAAAGGCAAGATGTTGATTTGTGATTGGTTTACTTACCTATAAAATGCAGGTTGGAATTGTGCTAAGACAGGATGTTTTTCTGGGGCTCTTTATTACCTTTACCATAACAGGGAATCTGCAGAAAACCTACCACTCTGGATGGCCAGAATGGTTTACTTAATTATGTCTATGCCTTGTAATTTCACAGGTTTGAAGAATTTTGGGGCCTTGTTTCAATTTTGTGTTATATGATGTTTTGTTGTTGGGTTTTTTTTTTTTTTTTTGGCCTGGCCTGGGCTTGAACTCTTGGCCTGGTCTCTTTCCCTGATCTGTTCAGCCTAGTGGTAAGCTAGTGCTCTACCACTTGAGCCACGACACCACTTCCTATATGATGTTTTAAACCCTTTCTCAAGTCCAACAATAACTTGATGCTTTCCCTTTCTGGGTGATGGGGGTGGAAATTCCACAAGGCTAGATAGCAATGGAAATGGCCATTGTGGTCACACAGCACACCCCTTGCTCCTGTGACTGCAGAAGCAACGTGTTTTTTGGCAGAACATGCTGATTTAGAGTCAGTTCTGCAAAGATTTCTTTAGAAGTAATGGCTGTGAGAGGGAAGGGGAAGTACAAATGGGTAGAGGTTGCTGTGAGATCCCAGTGCAGACCTTTTCTACCAGCTAAGGTTGCCTGTGAAGGGAATTGAACATTAGATGGATATGTTTAAACCCTTCCTTGTTTTGCTGCCTTGCACAATCATTGGCTGGTCAGTGACCCTAGAACTGTGTGACTTGGCTTGATTTTTAAGGTGGATTTTGAGGAGGTGACAGTGGAGGTTGTCAGCAGGGCCAGTGACATAATTTGCAGTGCCTCTGGGAAAAGGAGGATGGGTTCTTTTGTTTTTTTTTACCAAAAAGTAAGAATGTTAAGATGGTGACAACATACTATTAATTGAAGTTGGATGCTTTTTTTTTTTCTGGCCAGTCCTGGAGCTTGAACTCAGGGACTGAGCATGTCCCTGATCTGCATTTGCTCAAGACTAGTATTCTACCACTTGAGCCACAGTGTCACTTCTGGCCTTTTCTGTTTATGTGGTATGGAGGAATCAAACTCAGGGCTTCCTGCATGCTAGGCAAGCACTCTACCACTAAGACACATACCCAGCCCTCTGGATACTTTTAACTTTAGCACCTTGGGAGTTTTGTAGACCATGTAACCACTGTTGAAGCCAGCCCACTGTCAGCTGACCATGTGGCTCACATTTCTCCATTGTGTCTTATCTTGAAAGGGTTCTACTACTAATGGGGACTTTCTCTGAAATCTCAGAAGGTAGTTAAACTATCCTTGTTGCCATTCACAAGTGTGGAGTTGTGACATTCCTGGGGATAGCCCATTAGCAGTAGAAGGACAATTCTAAGTTATATCTTATACCGCTACTCAGAGAGTTGCTAACAATGAGTTACAGGTGTCCACAGTGATTATCATCTTAACTGAAAGTATTTTACTGGGCTTCGTTTCCTCCCAGTCATCCTGACTTCCTACAATCCCATTCCAAGTAAGCCACCTGTATTAAGAATGATGAGGAGCTTGAGATGACTAGTCTCAAGAACATGTGCCTTAAATTTATAAGGTATATTGGATCTTTTTCGTTGTAAAGCTCATTTATCCTAGCATGGATGTTAGCTGGTTATAAATCTTAGCAAAAGTTAATTTGCAGTTTCATCCTACACAAATTTGAGAAAACATCACTTATTTTGTTCAGGACATTAGCTTCTTCCTTCTCTAGTCATGGTCAGCCAATGGAATCAATTCCAGAGCATGTCTTGCACAAAAACTTATATCTTCATTAGATTTCTCTGTACACAAAGACCCTTCCCCCTGCCCCCAGTCCAGTGCCCTGAGTTGGAAATGGGCTGTGAAGAGCACATTGAGCATCAGGCTCCCAGCACTCTCTGAGCCTTTGTTGGGTCTGCATTTCAGTCCAAGTCTACCCTCTTTGGCTTCCCTTCCACTCACTCTGATCCCAAGCACAACTACGCCATGGCTTCCTACAAGCCAAGTTTCACCCTGCTCCCTGCTTTTCAGGGTCCTAACCTGTAGCAGTGACATTACGCAAGATTGTATGTTAGCAACAGTTGTCAGCAGAGTAGGCTCTTGTGGGATCTTGACACACTGGCTTTGTCTCACGCTCAGAGTTTTCTGTTCAACAGCCCTACAGTGACAGTTCCAAGAAGCGTCTGATGTTCAGAACATTGCTGTGCTTCTTATGTTTGCAGGGAGAGTGCCAGCTCACATTTCCCAGTGACATCTCTCTTCAGCAGGCAAGAGGTTTTGTTTCCTTTTAAACTGAGGTATAATTTTTATACAGTAAGAGGCACAGATTTTTACATGCAGTTCCAGGAATTCTGACAAATATATGTGCCTGTGTAATCAACACTCTCATCATGATAGAAAACATCTCCCTAACTCCAGAACATTGCTCTTTTCTGCCCCCACTCAGTCCTTCCACAAACCCCTTCATGGTAACTCTTTTAATATATATATTTTATTGTAAGGATACTGTACAGAGGGGTTTCAGTTACATAAGGTAAGAGTACATTTCCTGTCAAGCATTGTCACCCCCTCCTTTGTTTTTCCCCTACCATCTCTTCCCTCCCTACCACCCCAACTCCTCCTTCCCACTCCCTCCAAGTTGTAAAGTTTGTTTTCAACATAGTGTCTTGTACATCTCATTGCTACAATGGGTCAACTTGTATCCTTATTTCCCAAATTAGAAAAATGTATATATATAAGATGCAGGGCACCAGAATCAAATACAGTGAAAACATGATAACTCTTCTTTTTTTTTTTTTTTTTTTTTTTTTTTGGGTCCGGTCGTGGGGCCTTGAACTCTGGGCCTGGGCGCTGTCCCTGAGCTCTTCAGCTCAAGGCTAGCGCTCTACCACTTGAGCCACAGCTCCACTTCCGGCTTTTTCTTTTTGCTTACGTGGTGCTGAGGAATCGAACCCAGGGCCTTGAGCATGCAAGGCAAGCGCTCTACCACTGAGCCACCTTCCCAGCCCCATAACTCTTCTTTTGATTGTTACCCTGCAGCTTCATATGGCCACTCTCTAGAGTTACACAGGAATGGAGTCCTATGGCATCTACTCCTGTGTGGCTGGCCTCTCACTTGACAACTGAGACTGAGATTCATTCATGTCACTGCATGGTCTTTTTTTTTTTTTTTTTTAACCAGTCCTGGGGCTTGAAATCCAGGCCTGGATGCTGTCGCTGGGTTCCTTTTGCTCAAGGCTAGAGCTATACCACTTGAGCCACAACGTCACTTCTGGCTTTTTTAAAATAGTTTATTGGAGATAAGAGTCTTACGGACTTTACTACCCAGGCTGGCTTCAAACCCTGATCCTCAGATCTCAGCCTCTTGAGTAGCTAGGATTATAGGTGTGAGCCTCACTGTGAGCCTCTCAGTCTTTTTACTGCTGAAGAACATTTCATGAAAGGATGTACCATGGCATATCTGTTTTCCTGTTGATGTGTGTTTGGGTCATTTTTATTTTTATCCATCACAAGCATCCAAAAACAAGTATTTGTGTGGACTCTGAGTCCACACAGTAAGAACATCTCATGGTATTAAAGGAGTCTGTTGGGAGGGAACCAGCAGGAAGGGGAGATGGATGGAGATGCTGGTAGAAAGTATGTATGTATATATACTTTATATATATATATATATATACTTTATATATATATATATATATATATATATACACACACGCGCGCGCGCGCGTGTGTGTGTGTGTGTGTGTGTGTGTGTGTAGAATGGCATAATTCAACCCACTAAAACTTAAGAAGGAGAAGAGGGGAAGAGAGGTCAAGTGAATCTGATCAAAGTACATTATATGCATGTATGGAAATACCACAGTGAAACCACTTTATATAATTAATGCTAATGAAAAGAAATATATCTTTTATTTTAAGTAACAAGGAATGGAATTGGTGGGCCATAGGTGAATGTTAAAGAGCTTGTATTTATTTATCTTTTTCTTTTCCAGGACTGGATATTAAACCCAAGGCCTTGTGTATGTTAGGCAAGTTCTTAGCCTCTGAACTACATCCCTAGCAGAATTAGATCAGAGGTTGATTATGGAGTTTCATACACATTTCTACCAAATTCCTTGAGTGTTAGATGAGGAGAAAGAGCACCTCACCCTGGGAGTAGGGAGGAGCACAAAGTAGTCAGCGAGTCTCACGATCTATTCTAAAGCATCTTCCTCTGTGGTGTAGCTAAAATTATTAAAAAGTACCAATCATGAGGTCATGTTAAATTCCCATGAAGAAGCTCTGATTTTACCCCATGACTTCAAGCTCCTTTCTTCCTTCAGGGTAGTTGCTTTAAACTGTTTCTTAGAGATTTTAGCCTTTTCTTGAGAAAAATGGTCTAGTTACCACTTTGTTTTAGAGGGAGTCACTCAGGCCCAGACTTAGGCACCTTCTGTTAGGTCACACAGCTATAATTTTCTTAACCAGTCTGATTTTCTTAACCAGCAGTCAAGAAGAATGATATTATACAGAGCAGCGATCCTTGTTCACTCTTCCTTATGTCCCAGTGAGGGCAAAGTGAGTTGGTTGAATGTCTGCTCCTTTATCTAGGGGTGCTTTGCAATGTTTTAAACCTTTACATTACCTCTATTGATTAGGTACAGCTTGCCTCATAAAGCAGAAGGGGGCTTGAGTTTTCCAGGAAAATAAAATTCCACCTTTCACTTTAAGCAGCTTCACGATGCAAACACACACAAAATTCACATGAAACTGTTAATATACCAAAGGGGATGCCAGCAAGTGGCAATAACGATTAGAAACACAAGCATCAAACTGCAGGAAACTGCCCAGAAATAGCAGCCTCCTCCAACCCCCCGACAGGGAGATTAGCATGTAAGAGGAAAAGATGACAATGATGCAGGGAGACGTCTGGCTCTGTATTCTATCTGTTGGCAGAATGAGCATCTCTTCTTTCCACTCTCTGCAAGAGGTTAGCAAAGGCTAGCCAGCCCCATACCTTGGACAATTTCATAAGCCAGCAGCTACACCCACAGGGTCCTGCTAGGTTGGCCTGGAGGTATTTACTCCAGACACTAGGCCTCAGGAAACCCAGGGAGAAAAGGGGTAGATGCCAGTGGTTGAAAATAGCCTGAGATCTGAATCCAATTCCTTTTTCTTTTTCTGATTCTTTAATTTACTCAGAAGTAGCCATGTGACTTTGGGTAAGTCACTCTATTTCACTGGACCTGCTCCCTCATCTGAAAAATAAAAAGGTTGATTATTTATTCATCCATTCTTTCTTTCCTGAACTCAAAATCAACTATACAGCATTTACTCAGTGGTCTAATTTTAAAGCTTGTTTTATGCAGACAGAGTTTCCTTAGCAGAACTGAACACTCAGTCATGTTTATTTATATAGGTCCAGTGTCTCTAAGTAAGTTACGTTTATTTGTGATTTCAAGTTTAGGGAAAACTTTTTTTTTTTTTTGGTTGTGGAACTTGAACTTTGGGCCTGGGCGCTATCCCGCAGCTCTTCAGTTCAAGGCTAGCACTCTACCACTTGAGCCACAGTGCCATTTCTGGCTTTTTCTGCTTATGTGGTTGTAAGGAATCAAATCCAGGGCCTCATTCATGCAAGGTAAGCACTGTACCACTGAGCCACCTTTCCAGCCCATAGGGAAAACTTTTAAGAATAGTTAAAATAAGTCTTTTGCTCTTCATTAATTAATATTTATTATGTTTGTTTTATCTTTCTCTCTCCGTATCATGGTATATATTGTCTTATCTTTCCTCAGCACACTACATTCTTCAAACTTAGGAAATTAAAACTGATAGAATACTGTTAGATAATCTACAGATAGATACCTTACCTTCAAATTTTGTCAGTCGCTTTTTTTTTTTTAAACAATGAAAGGAATCCTATTCTATGGCTCAGGACTTTATACAAGGTCATACTTTTGATTTGTCATGTATCATCATTCTCCTTAAACTGAGACATCTCCATTCAAGGTTGACATCTAGAAAGAGCATAGGCCAGTTGTTTTATAGACTTATTCCTGAAACAAAGTTTTATTTGGTGTTCCTCATAATGAGATTTACTTGATGAACTTTTGACAGTTATACTACAGAAACTATATGTTCCTTCTCTGTGCTTCATACCAGGAACAAGATGATGTACCTAAGTTCCATAAATGGTGATGTTAAGACCAATCGACTTTTCAAAGTACAGAACTTAAGAGGAAGTTATCAAACTTGATCTCTGTTCTTACAGGTGAAAATGCCTTGGTGGAGTCAGTTTCCTTGTAGACCTTCCTCATTCTCTGGCTTGTTTTTTTTTTTTTTTTTTTTTTTGGGGTCCGGTCGTGGGGCCTGAACTCTGGGCCTGGGCACTGTCCCTCAGCTCTTCAGCTCAAGGCTAGCACTCTACCACTTGAGCCACAGCACCACTTCCGGCTTTTTCCTTTTTGCTTATGTGGTGCTGAGGAATCAAACCCAGGGCCTCATGCATGCAAGGCAAGTGCTCTACCACTGAGCCACCTTCCCACCCTCTGGCTTGGTTTTGATGTGGTTTTACCATGCATGTGGACAGTCTTACCTGTCAGGCCTGAATTCTAGTCTCAGGAATTATATTGGCTGAGCATCCTGCTCTCTTGCTAAGACCTTTGAATCTAGAGGAAGCTAGGAAATGGAGAGATGGTTTGTGGATAGTGATATCGCTATTCCACCAACCTCTGGTTGAAATATAACAAATTTACCTGTTTGTGTAGGTGTCAGCTTCTTTGACCACAGCCTAGACATCTACCTTCCATATTACTACATTTGCTGCTTTTTAAAGAAATACAAAGCCGGGCACTGGTGGCTCACACCAGTAATCCTAGTTACTCAGGAGGCTGAGATCTGAGGATCATAGTTCAAAGCCAGCCTGGGCAGGAAAGTCCATGAGACTCTTATCTCCAGTAAACCACTCAGAAAACCAGAAGTGGTATAGTGGCTCAAGTGGTAGAGCACTAGCCTTGAGCTGAAGAGCTGAGGGACAGCGTTCAGACCCAGAGTTCAAGCCCCATGACCAACCAAAAAAAAAAATACAATATTGCAAAGATCTACTTTTAGAAGGCTACCTCATGAGTCAGGAAAAGTTAAACACTTAAATCTTCAGTTTCTTCACTTATAAAATGGTAATCCTACTACATAACTTTTAGTGTAATTATGAGTAAATTATATAACTAATAAATGCAGTAGTTGCCTTGAACACACAGATGCTCAATAAAGAAAATCTAATATATTTAATGATAATAACTATAAAGAGGCCTGCACTATGAATCAGGGAATCTGGGTCTGAATTTCACCTTGACCTTTTTCTGGCTTATGACTTCAGTGCCTGAATCTTGACTTCCTTGTTTGCAAACTGAGGCTAATAATATTGTCCTTGGTCACCTCATTGGATTGTTGGAAGGCTGAAGTAAGCTAATTTGTGTGAAAGTCATTTGTCCACATAGGCTGAAATGGGGAGAGCTGCAAAGGACATTGCCAACACATCTGCCAAGTGCAATTCAACATGTACCCTTACCTGAGAATCATAACTGTGACTGAAATCTGGTTTTGATGAGAATCATAACTGTGACTGAAATCTGGTTTTGATAAAAATTATTTTTTAATGTAGGATGTAATGTTTTGTTCTAAATAAATATAGTTCTGCATTGCAAAAAGCCATGTGCCAGTGGAAGGATTATATGAACATGAGGAGACCCTGGCAATCTGTCCTCTACAACAGCCATGGCTATGTCACCATGATGTTGGGCTAAGGCTAAGTCATAGCAATGAATGTTGAAATGCATGTTGGCTCTTAGACTCTAATATTGCCTTACCCCCCTCTTAACCCTGGCTGTCTCTAAGTATGACCTAAACAATGACCCTTGGTGTGTCTATGGTTGCTCCTAGCTCCTTTTTAGATAGCTTGTCCGCTCTGGCAGGGTGCCTCTAGAGGTCCATTACCTATGTGATAACTAGATCATACAGCTTTTAGGACCCTGCAGATCTTGTCTCATACCTCTAATACTGCTCTGGCCATTCTGATAACCCTGGGATGGAGAAGAACCCTCTCTTTATTTGGCTCCTCACAGTTTCTTTTTCTTTTCTTTTCTTTTTTTTTTTTGTCAGTCATGGGCCTTGAACTCTGGGCCTGAGTGCCATCCCTGCACTCTTCAGCTCAAGGCAAGCACTCTACTGCTTTGAGCCACAGCGCCACTTCCGATTTTCTAGTGGTTTATTGGAGATAAGAGTTTCATGGACTTTCCTGCCTGGGCTGGCTTTGAACCATGATCCTCAGATCTCAGCCTCCAGAGTAGCTAGGATTACAGGTGTGAGCCGCCGGCGCTGGGCTCTCACAGTTTCTTACAAATCCATTGTACCACCCTTCCACTGTGGCTGAACATGGGCTGTCATTTAGTATGTTATTTAGGGTTCTTCAGAGAAATGGAAGAAAAGAGGAAAAAGAGGGGCGAAGGTTGGGGAGAGATTGACTTTTTCAAAAATTTTGTATTTCTTTATTCAGTTATCTTTTGAGAGATTTTAAGGAAATAGTTTATGTAACTATGGGGGCTGGCAAGTCCAAACTATACAGCAAGCCAGTAGGCTGGAAATTCAGATAAGAGCCGATATTATATTCCTAAATTTAAAAATTCCAGAGAGATAGCTACCAAACTAGAAATTTAGGCAAGATTTCTGTGTCTCAGTATTAAAGGCAAATCCCTTCTTCTTTGGAAAACCTTAGTTTTTGCTCCATTGATTTGATGAAGCCCACTCACACTGTGCAAGGCAATTTCTTTAAGTCTGCTGATCCAAAGGTTAATTATATCTAAAAAATACTGTGACAATTAATCTTGATTGTCAATTTGATTGGATTGAGAAGCAGCTAGGAGATTAGTAAAGTACACCACTGGGTTTGTCTGTGTGAGCAGTCCAGAGATGATTACCTAAGGAGGGTAGATCTGCCTTGAGTGTGGTTAGCACCATCAATAGGCTGGGATTCATATAGAATAAAGGGAGGAAAGGGAGGAATCTAGTGAGTACAGGCATTCTCTGCTCTGCTTCCTGGGAGCCATGATGTCTTCTTTGCTTTGCCACACCCGCTCTGCCATGACAGATGGAAGCCTCTGAAATATGAACCAAAATAAATAACTCCCCATGGTAGTCAAAAGTTAATTTATTCTCTCAGGCATGTTGATTACAGTTTCAGAAAGTGAACACAAAATTAGGGAAGTTGGATCAGTGCTATGACTTTACCTGACCATGTGGTTTAGGAGTCTTTCTGAACTGGTATGTGAGAGGAACTTGAAAAAAAGGTGTAGACATACAGTAGAGAAGCCCTAGGCTGGATGATTCTGGTGGAGTTCAGAAGGTTAGAATGCAGATGGAGATGAGTGCAGTAAAGACTGGGCTCAAGATATTTCGGATGGGAACAAGGACTTATGGGAAACAGACTAGAAGCTATTTATGTTATGTTCTGGCAAAGAACATGTCTATATTTTGTTTGTGTCCTAAGACTTTGAGACAAGTTGTATCTAAGAGTGATGGACCAAGTGGTTGGGTGCAAGAAATTTCAAGGCAGTCCAGCAAGCATGCTGTGGCATGATTGTTGCTGCCTTTTCTTCCCATCCCCACTCCCCAGGTTCACAGTGAGAATAAACAGCAAACAAACAAACAAACAAACAAACAAAAAACAAACAAAAAAAACAGAGCAGAAAGACATATTTTGGCCAGAAAATCCTGTGAAAGTTTGGGTTAAGGAAGGCATGGCTTATCAAGAGATTAGTGGCATTAAAAAATCAAACATTTTGCCTGTGACAATAGGGAAAATGCAACATCTTGATACCTTGAGCACTCAGGGCTGCCTACAAAGTTGTCCTAGGATTCATTTGGCCATGCTCAACCACCCCAAAACTCAAAGGCCAATGCATCTGTGTTCCAGGCAGCAGATATTTGGCATGGTCCACATGCTGCTAGTTTTGCAGGCATGCAAGGCTTTCACCCAGATTTCAAAAGAAAACCTGCAAGGCAAGACAAAATGTAGCAGGCATGGGTTCACTGTAGACAGTCCCCTGACAGAGCAATTTGAAGCTGAAGATTCAGTAAGGACTTTAGGGTGTTGGATGTGCCTGGAACATGGACCATCCACCAGGGAAATCCACAGGCAATAAGTGGAGTCAGCCCAAGAGAGTAGCCATATAGGCTCTCAATGACAAGGTTATAGTCTAGTTTTCCTGACTACCATAGTATGTGCTACTCTACTCTGCCCTGTCCTTCCTGCCATGAAGGATTGAAACTGAGCAGTATATATCCTTCCTTTCTTGTTTTCGCAGGTATTTGTCACTGTGACAAAAAAGACCCCACCATCCTAAATACTTTTACAGCAAGCAACATTTAGACTAGTGTTTACCAAACAAGTGCACACTACAGCCTAGCCAAGTTGACACAGAAAATAAAACATTACATCTGAGGATGAGTTGTCTGGGGGATTTTCCAGCTACCTTTCTATTATTGATTTTTAGTTTAATTCTGTTGTATTCTGAGAGTGGACATTGTATGATTTATATTCTCCTAAATTTGTCAAGGTGTGTTTTATGGCACAGAATGTGGTCTATATTGGCAAATGTCCCATGTGAGCTTGAGAAGAATATGTATTCTGCTCTTGTTTGATGAACTACTCTATAGATGTCAATTATATCCAGTTGATTGATGGTGTTGTTGAGTTCAATTATGTCCCTACTGATTTTCTGCCTGCTGGATCTGGCCGTTTCTGACAGAGGAGTATTGAAGTCTCTAAGTATCATAGTAGACTCATCTATTTCTCCTTGCAGCTCTATCTGCTTTTGCTGCACTTATTTTGATGTTCTATTGTTAGCCATACACATGTTAAGAATCATTATATCTCCTTGGAGAATTGACTACCTTATCATTATGTAATGCCTCTCTTTATCCCTGGTAAGTTTCCTTTCCTTGATGTCTTTTTTGTCTGAAATTACCATAGCTCATCAAGCTTTAAAAAATAGTGGTAGCATGATATTCCTTTTTTCATTATGTATATTATATTTAATATATATGTCTTTATATTTGAAGTGTGTTTTGTATAGAGCACATATGATAGACCACATACAATTGGGTCTTTATTGTGATCCATTCTGTCTTTAATCTGTATAATCAGCCATTGGTATTCAAGTAGAGTATTGACAGAATTCAATCAATATCTACCATATTTGCATTCTATTTTCTAGCACTCCAGATTAATTTTGCCTGATCTTGAATTTATATAAAGCATTTAGTCTTATCAAAATGTTAGAAATTAACTTTCACATAATTATTGTATATATTTAAAAGGTATGATATTTCTATATATATATACAGTATCATGAGTATATTAGGGCAATTGGTGTATCAATCAGCTTAAACATTTATTACTGCTTTGTGTTGTGAATACTCAAAATCTTCTCTACTATTTTGAAATGAACTGTGAAAACACAGCTACTTTGCCATGCTATAGGACATTGAAGTTATTCCTCCTTTCCAATTGCACTGTATATACCTGTTAACCATCCTCTCTCTAACACTTCTTCCCCATCCCAGCCTCTAGTAACCATTACTTTGCTCTCTATAAAGTGCTGTATACTAGAAAGATGATGCTGATGATGCTGATGATGATACAGTAATGGTAACAGGACATAAATGTAAAAGGAGGACTGTCTAGGAGGGGATCAGAGGTGGGGGAAGGGAAGGGAGAGAATGGAGATCAGGAGAAACTGAGGGGTGAAGAGAATCAAGGGATAACACTCATATAAATTATATATATTTATATTGTATAAATTCATGTATGTATCTATACATGCATACAACATAATGAAACCAAATACTTTTGGAGGGAGAAGGAAGGGGAGCAATGGAAATATGTAAAGGAGGATGAATTTGTTGAAGAATACTGTGTGTATGAATGGAAGTACCACAATTAAATCTTATCATTGTACAAATATATATCAACTCCAAAATAAAAACAAAAGAACCTGTTTTGGTCAATTCAGTGTCTTTGAGATTTCTCTATGTTGCTGTGTATGTTGGTAGTTAGCTCTTTTGTATTGTGGATTAATATTTCATTGTATGAATATACCACTTTATTCTCCTGTTGATAGATGCGTGAGCTATTTCCAGGTTTGGACTATTACAAGGGAAGTTGTGTGCACATTCTTGCGCTTATTTTTTGGTGGACACACTTACTTGCCAAGGAGCAAAATTGCTGTGTCTCATGGACTGTTGATTCTCATGATTCATTGGTTTGTATTTGCAAGTCGGCTATTTGCTAAAAATAGATTAGTAGTCTCAAAAATCAATGCTTGTGACACTTTTGCAGTCATTTTCAGACATGAGCAGAATGCAGAAAATTTGAGCTGCTCAATATGAACTTTGCCAACTGAGGATGGAAAAAAGGCAGTGTAATGTGTTCTTTCTTGAAAATATATAAAGCTTATTCTTTTTCCGCAATGGGGCTTGAACTCTGGGCCTGGTCACTGTCCCTTAGCTCTTCAGGTCAAGGCTAATGCTCTACCACTTGAGCTACATTGCCACTTCCAGTTTTCTGTGGTTAATTGGAGATAAGTCTCATGTACTTTCCTGCCCTGGCTGGCTTCGAATGGTAATCCTCAGATCTCTGCCTCCTGAGTAGCTAGGATTACAGACATGAGCCACCGATGCCTGGCTCAAGCATTTTTTCCTTATTTAAGTTGTACAAAGGAGTTGTCATTCAACAAAGCAGTTTATGAATACAATATATCTTGATCAATGCTACTCTTTTCAATATTCTCACCCATCCCTTCCAATCCAACCCTTCTCTCTTTTCTTAATTTTGTGAATGCATTTTCCACCTTCTTCTCTTTATTTGTCTACCCCACTACCTTTGACCTCTTCCCTTTCAGCAGTGCATTATTGCTAGCAGTGCATTATATGTTAGTGCATATTGCTCAATGATTTTGTTGTTTAAAATGTCCTAAATGTAGTTCTTTTTTATGTTTTTTTATTGTAGAAATACTGTACAGAGGGGTTACAGTTCCATGAGTAAGGTAATAAGTACATTTCCTATTGAGCATTGTTACCTCCTCCTTTGTTTTTCCCCTTCCCTCCCCACCTCTCCAACTCTTCTCTCCCTGCCCAAGTTGTAAAGTTCGTTTTCAACATAGTGTCTTGCACATCTCATTGTTACAATGAGTCAACCTATATCCTTATTTCAGCATTTTGTTATTTCCCTTCCCTTCCCCAAATCAGAAAAATGTATATATAAGATACAGGGCACTGGAATCAAATACAGTGAAAATAGGGGTTATATTAATGTAGTTCTATGGTGCTGTCTAGTCTTCTGTGTACAAGAAGGTTAGGGTATGTCTTATGCAGAAAATGTGAGTGTTTGATAAATTCTATCCAGGAATGAGTTATAAGGCTTTAGCCTTTGGTTGTGTTAATGAGTCAATAATATGTATTAAATAAAGTATATTTAAACAAAAACTACATATAAGACATGTTGCATATGACCAGGTGAATAGAAGCTTCCTAGAAGGAACCTAAACTCATATTTTCCCTAAGAACAATGACTCAGTATTTACTGTTCAATTCACTGGTCACAGTGACTTTATATAGATCACACAACTATGAATAATGGAATCCACTGTAAATTCTGGTCAAATAAATGTTGAATGATTTGGTAAAGTGGTTCTACCACCTGGAGAACGCAAACCTGTCCTTGTTCAAGCCATACCCAGACCAATGAAATGAACATTTCTAGCATAGAGATCCAGAAACAAAGGTCTTAGAGCCTTTTGGTAGTCCTACCGAGCAGCAAGCAGTGGCCATCACTGATCATACAGAGAGAGGACAGGACGCCCTTAACATATACACAGTAGTTACTTAGTAGCAGTTAAAACCTTTACTTGAGTGTGCTCTTTTTGGTGTCTTTTTTTCCAGAATATTTTACTCTCATTGTTTATAGCTCATGTTTCTAAAAACACAGTCAATGGGAAAAATTCTCTTGACTGGAAGGTAAATGACAAGAACTATCTCAACACCAAGGTAGAAGTCATTCCTGGACATATTGGACTTAGGCTTGGTTATTTAAAAAAGTGCTAATGACAATTGGCATGCATGCAGAGCTTGTCATCCTAGATCTCGAGCTAAGGGAGGGAATAGAAGCTTGTAACAACCACAAAGTCACTGTAACAAGGAGACAAAGGTGAGGATTGCCACCAAATGCAAAATAGCACTTAAAAAACCAGGAAATATCTTCTCCCAAATTCAGCAATGTCTCATTCTAGGCAGTCTGCCTGAATTTAGCTAAGCAAATAAAAACTCTACTGTCTCAAGAAGATCTGTTCAGTTGTCACAGTTATAATCACTTAATCTCTTGGGTTAAGTGATAAGTGATAAGCTCACCTCTCATTCACTAAGACGTGCCAGAGATGTTAAAGATACTTCTTACCTTTGTAAATTTGAATGTATCTTGTAAGAGATATTTTGAGGTAAGGCAAATATCCTATTATTCCTCAAACTTTCACTTAGGTTGTTATTTTTAACCTCTACTTTGTAAATGAAGGAACCCATGCTCAGAAAGGTAGAACAACTTGTTGAGCTCATGATGTTGGCAAGTAAAAAACTGGAAATTCCACTGGGTGCCTGTGGCTTACATCTATAATCCTAGCTACTCAGGATGCTGAGATCTGAGGATCACGGTTCAAAGCCAGCCCAGGCAGGAAAGTCCATGAGACTCTTATTTCCAATAAACCACTAGAAAACTGGAAGTGGAGCTGTGGAGCGCTTGCCTTGAGCTGAAGAACGCAGGGACAGTGCCCAAGCCCAGAGTTCAAGCCCCATGACTGACAAAAAACCAAACAAAAAAACCCCCTGGAAATTCCTACTTCACGTATCCCCTCTTAACAATGGCATTTCCTGAAAAACCATTCTTCATGCATACTTGCCAGTGCCTCATTCGTATGTCCTGAGCTCTTCCCATGGCTTGTGGTACCTTCTGGCACCTCTCAGTCACCGTGCCCATAATAAATACAGGACATCAGCTGCCCTGGATCAGCTCTTCACAGATCCTTGAGCCAAACAGATGTTGCTGGAGAGATTCTCAGTAACTTTGCTCTCAATGAGAATGCTCTCATTGCACTTTCCATTTCATCTTCATGGTCCCAGAAGAATTAAGCTGCAAGTTCCCTGGCAGTGACCTGTTCACTATCATATCCATATAGGCTTCCTGCACATCCCTGTATCATTCCAACCTATCAGTTCTAGGATTACTTCCTTAAAATATTTACATCTTTGTCCTGGTTTTACCTTTAGGGGGATCCATGCAAAGATTCATGTGAACTTTTGTTTCTCTTCCCATTTTGGTCCCCCTACCAACCCCTTATCAATCCTGCTTAAAAATTATGGTCTCCCAAAGTGAGTCCAGCTTTCAGGTAGAATTCAGTTCAATGGAGGGAACTTAGAGGCTAACCACAGCCTCATACGTAACCTTGCTAAGTTCTAAGGAGCTGTTCTGAGGCTGGATCTCATGAAGCTTGACCTCTCTTAGACAGGGTTTGAGAATATGTTTGTGCTAACATGGGGAATCTGAGGTATCTGCAGCCATCACAGTTTCCCCTTATTTCTTTCGTAGGAGCAAGTCCTAAGTGGAATGTGGAATATTCAAGTTGGCCCTAAGCCATGATGTTGAGATGCACACATCTTTTGAGCCAGCCTCTCAAGTGGGGCTCCCTGGAAACAGACTTTAAGATGACCATCTATATGTATATGTCTTATGAAGGTAGGTCTCTAGAGGGAAATGGAGAAGGGAAGAATGCAAGCCGGAGACAGAAGGAGTAAGCAAGGGTGGAGTTCCAGGTGAAGTTCCAGTTGCAGATGAAATTTCAGCCTTAGCTGAATCCATGGGCAAGGGTTTGTTCTACTTCAAGGTCAGGGAATAGGGATTTCATACTCTCTACTAATAGATGGCAGATATACAGATATTATTTTATTTATACTTGGCAGTGCTTGTAGTAGTGCAAGGGCACTGAAGTAGGTTACAGGTATGAGTAGTAGAGGTGAAGTATGCTGGAAGTAGAAGCCTTCATACACCCAGAACTGGTACATGAAGTCGATTCAGCTGCTGTTGCAAAATAGCACTGAGTGGCTAAAACGTGGTAAATGTATTGCATTTATGGAGGTTGGAAATACAAAATCAAGGTGTCAGCATGGTTGGTTCTGTGAGCCCTCTCTCCCTGGGTTACCACATAGCTGCCTTTCTGATGTTCCCTCACTTGGCCTTTTCTCTGTGCCTAAATATCCATGATGTCCCTTTCTATCCTTATAGAGATACCAGATAACTTGAGTTATAACTCTACCCTAACGGCTTTGTGTGACCTTTATTGTGAATTTTGTGGCTCTATTTTCTATTTCCAAGAGGTTCACCTGTGAATTTTAGGGAGACACAATTCAGCCCGTGACAAATAGAGTGAAGGATCTGAAGCTGAATGGGTAGACTCCCAACAGTATCTTGGTGGAAAGAGCTCACAGAGACTTCTTAGGGAGCAGTTTATATTGTGGGTTTGCAGTGAACGTCCCATCACCAGAATCTTGTACCAGAGTTCTGATCAGCCTGTGCCTGTACTCAAGAGCATGGCCAGTCTCTGCATACTCCCCCATCATTAGGGATGAAGGACTCTCTCAGAGCTGAAAGGACCTCTAAAAGATCTGTGCCCATCACTTTGCTGGAAGGGCAGACTGAGGCCATGGCTGACTGCTTCCATAGAAGTCAGTGTCTTTATGGTAGCTGAGCTTAACTCTAACCTTAGCGGGGGACAAAGCTGGAACTTTTTTTTGGATGCTACTTCTTTAGCTGTAGAAAAGTAAGTCTGGCTGTTTCCCCCCATCTGATTTGTGAATCTAGGGTTGTCAGGAATGCAGCCTTTTCCTTGGGGTTAATGATACTTTCAACAGCCCACAACACCCAGTGGGCACTCGACTTAGCCTCCGTAATTAAGCGACTCCATAAGCAAACAAGAGCTTGTGAACTTTCGTGGCTAGCTAAATATTTTTAAGCAGAGATATATCTTAATTAAGGCTACTGAGTGGTTAAGCTGGAATGGGTTTACTTCCATTCCATTATGCTGTAGGAAGCTAAAAAAACTCACTTTAAAAAAAGATTAAAAATTATTTATATTATCTATAAGATAATATTTATTTATATTATCTATAAGTAGTTCTACACAGGGCTTTCAGTTCAATATGTTAGTTTATGAGTATAATGCATCTTTGTCAATGGCATCCCTTCCATCATTCTGTTGTGGGGAGGTTTTGGCAGTGGTGAGTGGGAGAAGAGTTGGTGATTAGATGTGTCACCTACAAAAGGCAATCTGGAAGTGGAAATGAGTTAGTAGAAAAGTAGCCAATTTGTAAACTGTGGTCTACAGAACTCACAGATGGCAGAATAAACTGATAAACTAAAACCTGCCTGACAACAACATAAGAACAAAGGGCTACAAAAGAATGAGGAAGTAAGGAGGACGAAAGAATAAGGGAATAAGGACAGACACTTAAACCACTGACATCAGGCCTTATAGGAAACAAAAGAGACCCACCAATCAGAAAGTCATCTTCAAGGACTCCAGTTCTATTTATCCTAAGGCCAATCTCTGTAATGTGGAAGATGGCACAAGATGGTAGAAATGAGGTGAAGTGCTGTCTTCCTGTGGCATGTCTATACTATGTGCTCTCTTTCTCTGCCATATTTCTCTCCTAATAAACTTTCCTTTCTGCCATATTTCTCTCCTAATAAACCTTCCTATCATCTTTTACTTATGTTTGTGTTTTACCTTAATTCTCTGGCCAGATGAAAGGACTGGGGTCAATTTAGCTACTTTAAATTTCTGGTAACACTTTGATGTGTTGGCTGGGAATTTAGGGATTAAGTATGTCCTTTTCTAACTTCTATTCTTCAGAAGGTTATCGTATTAGAGTTACTGAGACTTTTTTTTGCTTGATCTTTTTTATTTACTTTTGTGCCAGTCTCAGGGAGTGAACTCAGGACTGGGTTCTGTCCCTGAGCTTTTTTTTTTTTCTTTTTTCCCTCAAGGCCAGTGTTCTATTACTTAATCTACAGCTCTACTTCCAGCTTTTTGGTGATTAATTGGAGATCAGAATCTTAGAGACTTTCTTGCTTGGGCTGGTTTTAAACCACAGTACTCAGGTCTCAGCCTCCTAGGATTATAGCCACAGCAACTGGTGCCATTTTTTTTTAAGACAGTGTCTTGCTATATTGCCAGTCTGTTCTTAACCTATTCTCTTAACATTCCAAGTTGTAGAAACTATAGATTTGCACTGCCAGACCTATCTAGGAATTGGTTTCTGATGATGGTTGCATTTACATTTCTTATATAATAAATTACTCCAAAGTACAACCGTGTTCTCTTTCATATGACTTTGTGGGTCAGTGGCTCAAGAAGGGGTTGGTTGAACTATTCTTCAGGTCTCACAGATGAGTGTCAATTGGGGTTGTAGATATGGGGGTAGGGTTGCTATTCTGGGCTGGAGTCCAAGATGGCTTCCTCATGTGGCTGCTGGCCAACTGACTAGGATAGCAATCTCAAGGTGGTTGAGGCTTTGGAAGTTAAGCAGCATCTTTTATGTTGCATTCTGTTAAGAAGTGAGCCCCTGAGGTGAGCCAAGTTCAAGGGAAGAGGCAGATGCTGTTTCTTGGGAAGAATGCTAAAAGAACTTGCAGAAATATCCTGAACACATAACAGCAGTGGTGTGAATTTTATAGATTTTTCTGGTAACTTGAGAGAAGCCAACCAGATGCCATTTTAAGCCTGAGGCAAATGCAGTTTTGTATGTTTAGAGGAAGAGTCATCTCCCTCTTGGGTCTCATTTGTCTAATCCTGGCATGTGCTCTCTTAGTGAAAGGAGGCAGGGTAGGTGCTGTGTGACTCCAATGGAGTTCCTGCTCACTATCAAATACATGGAATACATAGGAAGCTCACAGGGGCCTTAGCCTCGTGACTGGGGTTGGGGGTGAGTGGAGTCTAAACAAGGATCAAAGCAACATCTAAATAAAGATCTAAACAAGAATCCCTGGACTTGAATTAAGGGAGTAGAGATTCTGCATTTCAATCTACTTTGTACCACATTAATTTTCTATACATGTATCTCTTAAACTTATGTGTATAATTCCTTCTTTGATTCCTTTCCCACTGAGAGATAGCTCTCTATTCCCTCATGAACCAGGGTTCTGTGACTATTGGACCCTAATAACCCAGTAGAGAGGATAAAGTATCAGTTTCTCCCTTGAGACAGGAGATATTTAAATCCAGCTACCAGGCAGGGAGGAAGCCCACTGGCATGGAAGATGCATAGATGTGAAAGGAACAAGGTCATATAGGCTACAGTCTATTTGATCTAACAGCTGACAGACAGCCTCACCTGGGAGTGAAGGGCTTAATCATATTACACTGGATCATCTGTCCCCAGAGTGCTGCCCACACTGACCCCATGGAAGTAGACATAAACTGTTCCATCATACCCTGCTCACACTACAAAGTGGGGTTGTTTTATATTAAGCGGTAGGGTGATTTGTTCAGTAACAATTGGTAACTGGAAGATTTCCAATGAAAAGCTAGTCTTCTCTTTTCCAGCAAGGGCTCACCTACCTGAGGCTATCCCTTGTTCTTCTTGGCCTGTAATGTATCAGGACCAGGAAATGTTAGCAATAGCATAACAGAAGGACTACTTTGAAATCACCTATAGTCACTTGATGATTTCCCTTCCTAATTCAGATTGCCTTGTCCCATAGGCAGAACACTTAGCAGTAAGTAGAAAATACATTTGTCTCAAAACAAAATAACCACCCAAAAATATGTAACTCACGTATAAACTATTAGGGGAAATCCCATCTATCTGACCCCACTAAAATCAAATAATTTTCTTCTTACCTAAATGCTCTTGTGAGTTGGATGTGTACTTAGGAGGTAGAAACAGGAGAGGAGTGAATTCAAGGCTAGCCTAGCTATATAGTGAGTTTCAAGCCAGTGCACTCTTCATAGTGAGACTTTGGCTCAAAAAATGAAACCCCCCCCCCCCCCGTCCCTGACCCATGGTGTTAAGGTTTCTTCCTTCTAGAATTCAGGGATTTAGTTAGTGTTTTCCCATATCATAGTGTTCTTTGCTTTAAGGCTACCCCAGTATTATTTCTTGGAAAGAAGTATGTTGTATGAGCAGTCTAGGGATGTGTTGAACTCTTTTTCCCTCATCCACATGGCTCAGCTGTAACAATCATATTCATACAATATGATCCCACTGCATTGACTGCATTTGGAGGCTGTATGTATGTAATTTAGGAAGTCAGTGTTGAGCTCACCTTCAGTTCTGTGTCAGGGTGGCAGGGGAAAAGTGAAAAAACAGAGATTCCAAAAGAAAGATGCAGCCAAAGATGCAGAGCTAATCAGGGGTTAGATAAACAGAGGACTCTTCAAGACTCTGCCCTCCTGGGGCTTGAATGATATGCTTTCTCAGGGATCCCTGGATTCTAACCATGAACGTCCTATTTTACACATACCATCTGAGCCAATTTTTGTTGTTTCATCTCATTATAATATGTAGAATTGCTGTCCTGGGGTTATACTCCCTGCTTTACAGATATAAAATGGTGCATGAGGTGTGATCTGAGCCCATACTTGCTCATCTTTGCTAAGCTCTCAGGTAGGTTCTGAACAGACAGTAATGAGCAACATAGAGTACTGCAAGTGTGCCTTCATCTGCCCAGGCCTTGCGAATCTGTAGAGAACTGCATCATGGGAAGTCCTCAGGACCTTCGCATGGTACCATGGCAACTGTGGATGCCATAACCCCAGTATACCAAACTTCAACACTTTTAGTTCCAAACAAGGAAGAAAATAAGAAAGCCACTAAAATTTGTTTTGCTCCCTTCAAAGGTCATTTTTTTATTGAAGGGAAAAAATAATAAAGTCACAGAATTCTTCTTTTATAAAACAGATTTGAGGCCATACAGTGATCTTTTAAGTAAGGTGGAGATGTACAAGTAAAGCACAGAGGAGAATAAAACTTTGAAGCTACCAAACAGGAACCCAGGAATGCTTCTATTTACAATACCATCAATGCCAGGGACAATGGTTGAATGATAATTAATTCATCAACCATGTGATTATCAAGTATCTACTTGTGTCCTGAGCACTAACCAGGTCAAGGTTGTACAGTGTATGGGATATGAGCATCTGTTATGTGTATTCATAAAATCTCATCATCCATCAGCAGCATCAACATAATGTGTGTGCCTATTTTCTCTTTGCCAGGAGTTTGGAGAAGCACAAGGAAGTGTGAAATGCTCCTCATGCTCTTGATAACTAAGAAAGCACATATAAACTTATAAACTCTAACACAAAGTGAGCATTCACAGTTCTTGTGGACGTACAAGTAAAGCCTATTCATGACTTTAGGACTCCTGGTTGGCAGGAGTCCTGTGGGGAAAGGTACATGGAGTAGGTGAGGTGTGACTTATACACTAATTGAGAGATTATTGCTGGACAGGGAGATATAGGAAGGGTGCTGACAGTAGAGGGACAGTAGAAGCAAAGGTGTTGGGATACAGTTTTTACTGTCTTGATGACTATCTTGGCTAGATCCCTGGAATGGGAAGCCAGGTTTGACTGCAGAGACCTAGAAGGCTGAGTTCTGGATGTTACTCTGCAGGGAATAGGAAACCACAAAAGGTTTGGGAATTAGGAAATGGCTTATGCAAAATGTTTCTTTATAAAGCTTCTTCCTGCATGAGTTGACAGAGTGGATGGAGCCTTGGAGGCTGGAATGTATGGATATTGTAGTAACAGAGGACAACGTGGAAGAGGCTGCAAGTCAGTAGATGAACCTAACCTGAGCAAGTCACTGCTTATATATGGCTAAGAAATGGTGTCAAGTTGTATCCACCCAAAGGAAAAGACAAGAGTAGACGTATCAAGAGGCTTAAGAAAATCTACCTGTCAAAGCTTATGTGGGATCAAGAGCAATGTTGCAGTCCTGGGCACACAGTGCATGCTGAATGCTTCCTGCTTCAAGTCCTCCATCTCTCTACCTAAGGCTCTTTCTAGTGTACCAGATCAAAGCTGGGCAATGGCTCTAATGATGGTGGAATTTGACAGAAAAGCTTCCATTTCTTCTTTCTTTTCCTAAGTGGATGCAGTCTGAGCTGCACTACCTACTGTCTCCCAGTGTCTCCAGCATGACTGATCCATAGAGGCCCACAGTGTAAATGGACCTCATATCTTTCATTGGTTATCTTCCCTGCCATACTTCCTCTACTATTCTTGGGTGCTTCAGGGGACCACCTGAGAAATAAACTGCTTATATTCAAATGATCATTTCTGGAGGACTGTAACTGAAAACAAATAGATTAAAATACTGTTTTTGTAATGTAGGCTTTCTCCTCAGCCTTAGAGATTTGCCACCCTTCTGTTTGGACAGGGAACTTTGATTTACATCTAGGTGATGCCAGATATAGACATTTTATTTCTGGCTTGCTCTGTGAGGTGGCACAAGTCCCATGCTTGCTCAGGGCCACCACCCTCCTTTGAGTGTGTTTTCTCTCAGTCAGGAGAATCCTCTTTGTACTGGGGTGTAGCTTAGTGACTAGCATAGTGGTTGTTGTGTGGTATTCTGAGGCACGGATGGATCTAAGGATGGAGGATAGGTGGCAGCAAAGGCCTGGTCATGTAAGTTGGTCCTTCATGTCCTCCTTTTTTCAATGTTGGAGATGAATTTTAGGTTCCCCGCTCTGGGAATTTGAAAATCCTTTTCTAATCTCAACTGTTTTCCAACCAACTGACATCTCCACCCTTGAACCTAGCACCTTCTACTGTCATATTGCTTCTAAACTGTCCACATAGTCAATTTTGAACAATTAAAGACAACAAAGAGATGATTCTACTAAAAACAAGCTAGAGAGGACTTTTCAGTTATATATCCCCTTTTCTGTACAATTTTTTTTTTGGTTAGTGCATGTACATAAAAGTGATTTGTTAAGTCCTTGTCTTTATCTGAGCCTGACCCAACTCTGAGTTCTTGGAGGAGGAATTCTCAGGGACTAAGGTGGTTTCTAATAACTTGTCCTAAAGAAGGCAAGTTAGCCCACACCAGAGGAGCTATTAAATGCACAGTAGGAGTCAAAATGTCAGTCAAGATGTAATTATGGGTTTTGAAGAAAAAAAGTAACCAGAACTATTAGTAGTATCATCCCTTGGATTACACAGTAGACTGTTGTAAGACCAGTGAAGGAATTTTTCTTAGGCAGTTTGAGTCTCAATAATGTTTTGAAGCCTCTTCTGCAAGGTCACTGTTAAACTCAAATAACAACTTGTTTGAGGGTCTAAAGTGGACCTCTGTGAATGCAGCTATCAGCATAAAATCTTCTGTTTCTTTTCATTTTCTCTCTGGACCTATCCTTATTGAGAAGGTGACTTTCAGGGCCAAGTTAAGCAGCAACATAAATAACAGCATGTCTGTAATTAGCTTTCATGATGTCTCAAGAGGGTCTTGACAGTTTTCCCTACCCTGGAGACTCCAGAGGACTCAGAGAAGGTATTCTGCACCAGCAGTTCTTGATCACATGCCGAGGAGATAAAGAAGTCTCTCCATGAAGTGGCAAGAGCCTTTGATGAAGGGATGAAAAGGATTTAGCTGAGACAGGAAAGGAGTTAGATAAAGGAAGTAGGGGGAGACCATCGGAAAATCACCTCCCTTCCCGTGCCCACTCCACCTAGAGTAGATCTCTATAATTTATAGCTAAGACAGAAAACATATTTGATATATGTCTGAAAAATTTGAACTGTTACCTTTCTTGGATCTGAAATGATGAGGAAGGTGTGGAAACCCAGAAATGAAATGAAAGCAGGTTGAAATGGAGTTGACTAATCAAGCACACCAATGTGAGTTCTTCCAAAGGCAGACAATCAGCTGGTTCTGAACAAGAACTTCAGGATGAGACTATGGATGCAGTAAGCAGGAGGGACAGCCTTGGCCTAGTGGGTCATGATGTATTGTTGGAGCAGCTAGGTCGATTGCCATCCACCAGTATCAAACAGCAGCCAACAGAGGCATTTGTTTCCAATGGGAACAGTAAACTTAAGTACCTGGAAAAGACTACCATGGTGGCATACAAGGTAGCTACTGCTATTGCAGCATTCAAAATAACATTTTGGTACCAAGTCTCTACCAAGCCCACCAGCATTTCCCCAAACAGCACAATCACCACTGCTGCTCAACATCGTGCTAGCAGCCAGTGCAGTAACAGAGTTAGTGATGAGGTATTTGGGGATAACATGATTACCTAGAAAAATATAAGAAAAACAAATGACAGGTTATTAGGTCATATATATATGTATTTATATATACAGATATATATATGTCTAATAGAAGATCAACTGATGAAAAGTCAAAACTTTTTTTTTTTCTGATCCTGGGGCTTGAACTCTGGGCCTAGGTGCTGTGCCTCAGCTCTTCAGCTCAAGACTAGCACTTTACCATTTGAGCCACAGCACCACTAGATCTCAGTCTCCTGAGTAGCTAGGATTACAGGCATGAGCCACCAGTGCCCAGCAAAACATTTTTGTATACAACAGAAATACTGAATCAGAAAATGTACAACAGAACTTCTCTTCTGCCACAAAATTATAAAATACCTAACACAACTGAAATGGGCGTTTTTAGACTCTAGGTCTGAACTCCTGGAATTACAAATATCAGGGCTATTCATTTGTCCCTAGATGCTAACTAAAGATACATGGTGAAGTGTAGAAAAATGAGGTTCCTTATGTGGCATTAGCATCCGTGGGAAGACACTTCATCTTCAGTTATCCTTCAGCTATAAATATGAGCTATAGATTTAAATAGACAACTAGGGATGGGGATATGCCCCCTTTCAGTCATAACTGTATTTTGGTGGTCAGAAATGGTAGCAGATGGTCTTACAGCTCTTTGTCTTAGGATTGGTTGGGTGGGGCCTGGTTAATCATTATGTCAGTCATTTTTTTTCCTGAAGTTTCTGGAGAAGTTGTTGCTGTCATCACTTGAGAGGAGCAATCAGGAATCCTTGAGATGACTACTTCAGCCCAACATGATCATGTTCATTTTGGGGGGGGGGGTCTTTCCTTTGAAGCTCACTGTTGCTTGAGAATAGTTTCATTCTATCATCATGGTGATACCATCAATCAGTCCTGTCCTTCCTGGAATGACTACACAATGAATGACTACAGAGAGAATGACTTACAGCAAAGACACAAAATGGAGCCAGTGATACTAAGTTTTTCTTCTGCTTTTAGTTAATTTGTGTCCCAAATAGGGAGTCACAATGTCTTTCAGCAAAAGCAATTTTTAAGTACATACTAAATAATGCTTAAAAATTCACATGAAAAAAATCATGAAATCCTCACTAAATGTAACATTCTGTATAAGTAAAGAACTGAACTGCATTTTAGAGTGTATTTTTCAGTTATCACTAAATAATCCATAAAATACTAGCAGGGTATAGAAATGAGTAGAATGAATTGGACAGATTTTTACGGGTCTTATGGGGGTTTTGCCTGTAATACTCATGAAGCATTGAACTCAAGCTCTCCTTTCCTCTGCCTGGCCATCTTGTACATTAAGCTGACTTGTGCCTACTTCACTTTGGCGTGTCAGGTAAGCACAAGGCATCTCCTTCCATAAGGTGGATACAGCACACAACAAATTAATAACAGAATACACGTTATAGCTATAAAAGTATCATAAGAAAGTGTAGCAACACTTGATAATCTTGGGATGGGGAAGTTTTCATTAGCAAAATGTGAAATTTTGTTTCAAAAACAAAATGCAGAAGACATACTTGATAGAATATGATAGAGAGCATTGAATGGCAAGTTTTCTATGACACGTATTTGGCAAAGGACCAAAAGTTGCAATAGAATCGGAAAATATTTTCAATGTAATAGAATTTAATGATTATAAAAAAGAATGTGGCTGAGTCACAAAATACACTCCAAAGTATAGATGAAATACCTTCTATTTTACTTCCCCGTGCCTCATCTTATCTCTTCTCCCAGGCCTCCATAATTTTGCCCATTCTAGCAAGTTTTACATGACAGTCTCATCTGGATAAAATGACTAGATTTTCTTTCTCATTTCTGTCACTTCCCATGTTTTCCCTAAGATGCAGCTAGGTATGGGGAGAGGGTGTGGCAAGACTGACCTGTGACGGTAAGGACAAGTGGAGGATTGTTGTGTTGCCTTCTGGATCTTCCTTCATGGTCCCAGGCTAGTGATGGCCAGGTTCAACTGTTCCTAGGCCCACTGATCCATTCCAATTGGCATCTTCGATATCTTAGGTTCTACTTTCTCCCAGTTTGGTCATTGCTGGGAACCTTTGATAGCTGACCCAGTCCCACTGCTCTCCTCATTGTGGCTTCACTAGAGGTTCATCTGTGATTTCCAAGCCTTGTGGCCCATACTCTATCTCTCATGTAGGTGATGCTTTAGCAGGCTCCTTGTCCACCCCTTAGGGCTGCAGTGAACTCAGGGTTCCATGAGTCTGGATGCCACACAAAATGATGCCAGATAAAATACAAGGTATCCAGTTAAATTACAATTTGAGTAATGACAAATGATTTTTTTGTGTGCATTAAGTATCTCCCAAATGTGGGGGCATTCATTACACTAAATAAAAACAAGTCATTCATTTTTTAAATTGGGTATCTTGTATTTTAATTGATAAAGCTGTCAAAACCAGCCACAGGGAAGCTTGCGAATGTTAAACTGCCTGGTCATCTTGATGTGTGTGCATCTCAGTTTGACCTGCCAGCTGAGCATGTGGCATCTCAGGCCACAGAATGGGTAGGAAAAAAGACCAAAGCCCTGCTGTCTTTCCTTACCCATCAGTTTATATACCAGTCTCAACTCCTTCAATACAGGATAGTTAAGTATCTCTTTTTACACAGACTAGAGATTCAACTCTTTTCTCCCTGCCTACCTGGATTTCCCTCAGTTCTTCTATACTCTTTAAAAGCTAAGGGATACGAAATATCCTCTACACAAAGCCCAGATTTAGAGCCCATTATCTTGCTGTGAATTAAAACCTTATTTTAAATGTTGAAAACTGAACATTAATTTGTGGAATCACTCCTAACTTATAACTGGTCTTCAAGTCCAATTGTAGCCACATTACTCAGGGGAAAGCTGCTGAGGTATCTTTTCTTCACATGATAGAAACATGATTTTTATACAAACACAAAGAGATGGCAAAGATTGTGTGTGTGTGTGTGTGTGTGTGTGTGTGTGTGTGTGTGTGTGCATACACACACATGCATACGCACTCACATGCACCAATATAAAGTTTGAACTCAGGGCCTCCTACTCTGCCATAGCTTTTTTGCGCAGGGTTGGTGCTCTACCACTGGTAACTTTAGCTGAGTAATTAGAGATAAGACTTTCACAGACTTTTCTACCCAGGCTGGCTTCAAACTCCGGTCCTCAGATCTCAGCCTGCTGAGTTGCCAGGATTATAGGCATGAGCCATCAGCACCCATCTAAAGTCTTTTTTTTTTTTTTTTTTTAAGCAGCCAGGTAAGAAGTTTGTGTGTGTGTGTGTGTGTGTGTGTGTGTGTGTGTGTGTGTGTGTGTGTGTGTGTGTGTGTGTGTGTGTGTATGAGAGAGAGAGTGTGTACACTGGTAAGGAAATAGCAATCTTGAGTTAGCTCAAGAACAAACGTGTGGTTAAGAAAATTTCATCTTTCTAGGGGTTTAATAGTGTGGAAGGAGTTCATGGTAATGACTGTGGGCTGATATTAGGGACATGAAGGATCATAATAGAGTTTTAGACAGGATCTGTGCATGTATAAGGTTGCCACCCCATAGTTTTAAGAATTTGCCTAAGATGAAACCCATGTGTACAAAGCTTTAAGTATGACCTGTTACATTAAGGTCAGCCTAAGTTTCCTTCCTGGGTATGTAGGTGGAACTTCACTAGGAGAGTTAACTTTTGAAACTAAAAGTTAGAGATGGGGCAATAACTAAAAATGAAAAGCAGCCTAAAACCCCATGAAAATGGGAATGCTTGTGAAAACTAAGATTACATGGAACAAAATAGATCTATTTTCAGCATTTATTTATAAACTTGTTTATTTATATTTGTTTTTACATTTAAGATGTTTGCCTATTTCTCTCTACAATGTCTCACTAGGCAGAATAGGAAAACAGAGATGAAATAGGAAGGATAATAGAATCCTAGCATGTTATTTTCTTTTTAAAGCTAGGGTGTTACTAAATGGCACAGGCTGACTTCAAAGTGTCCGTTTTCTTGCTATAGCCTCCCAAGTGTTGGGATTATTGGCTTGCAATACCATGCCTAACTAAACTAATTGCTTTAAGAAAGGTAAAACAAACTGAGCTGAAGACAAAGCCTTTCTGTCCTAAGGGATGAGTTAAATCAGAGAAAAAGAGTAGAAATCTGAATATTACAATATATAATTTTCTCATAGTATTTCTTGTTTAACAAGTAGGAGAGAAAAGTAAATCTTTTTTCTTACCCACAAAAGGTTCATGTCTGAGACTTCTATAACAAATGGCAGATTACCAGGAAAAAGGCATGAGGGCCTTCAAAATATAAGACTTAAGATGCAAGGAAATCTGTGTTTTTATGGATTTGGTTTGAAAAAAGAGTGGACAGTCATGCAGAAATATGACTGGAAGTAGGGAATATGAAAAATGGATAGGAATAATCAAGGACTGCTCAGATTTTTATTGATGTCACTGTGTCTCCAGATATAGGGAAAGACCTTTTCAAAGGAGGATATTAAGATGTACTTCAGAGTAAGGTCAGATACATTTATATATATATATATATATAATATATAATATATATGTAATTGTAAAAATACTGTATAGAGGGCTTGCAGTACATGACTAGGGTAATGAGTACCATATTAAAGGTAATGTGTCTTGATCCTGCCAGGGTATAACATTAGATATTTGGACAAGTATTTGGGGTTCCCCACGTAAGCATTAATTTTAACAGATGATGAATATTTACCTAAGCCCCAAAGAAGCTTGGTAGTTTTTTTTTTTTTTTTTTTGTCAGTTGTGGGGGCTGAACTCAGCCTAGGCGCTGTCTCTCAGCTCTTCAGCTCAAGGCTAGTGCCCTACCACTTGGGCTACAGCTCCACTTCTGGCTTCTTTTTTGTTTATGTGGTGCTGAGAAATCAAACCCAGGGCCTCATGCATGTGAGGCAAGCACTCTACCACTGAGCCAACCTCCTAGCCCCAGCTCAGTAGTTTTTTTTAAGACATGAGATATCAACTTGGTCTTAGACACAAGGTTTTTTGTTGGGCAACTTTGGACAAGTGAAACTTCTTGACTTCACTTTATCAGTGAGGCCAATGAATGAGCAGAACTGTGCCATTCATAAATGTCTCTGCGCTTATAAAGTTCTAATAAAATTGGATCTGTGTTTTCCTCTGGTCTTGAGCAGTCTCATATCATTGTACTTGGACAAACACATGTTTCTTTCTATTTCTGCGAGATGATAGCTGGCTCTTTGGCATCTCTTGTGCTCTACAGTCCTTCTGGCAGGGTTCTTCCTGTTGACTCATTAATCTTGGACTCCTATGATTGTAGAGACTAGTGCTTATCAGGATGGGTCCTGGTGGCCAGAAGGATTTGAGGTAAGATGAGGATGAACGTGAGGGAAAGAACATCTTAATGAGTTTGTGTGATTTACATGAAGATAAGCAGAACTTAATAGAAAGCCTCCTTTCTTCCTTCCTCTTCCTGTCTTCTTCCTCCCTTCTCCAGCCAATCTCCCTTCCAGTTTGTGCTACTTAATTATCATTGCTGATAAAGACAAATGGCAAGCATTCAGCTCCAGAGTGAATGAAAAGAGAAACTATGGGTGAGTCACCCAGGGACTTCTTCCAAACCTCTCTGGAAACTAAGCTGTGTGGGTTTTTTTTTTATGACTTCTGTTCTCTACAGAGACTCTAATTTCCCCCATTGGCAACCATTATGATGCTTTATATAGAACAGCAAAACAGCACAGCACATTAACCTTTGCAAATGACACAGTCAGACGGTGACACAGTCAGCGAGTGCCTTCGTAAGCAGCAGGCTCTGATGCAGACATAAGAAAATGAAACACAGCTTTAGGATAGATTGCTTTGTAAAACTCATCCCCTGTGGCCTAAGAACACTTTGGAAAAATTATAGACAGTGCCAACTTTGTCTCTACCTTCTGGAGGTGGGCGGGTGGGTCATTACATGTTCCTACAGAAGAATTTGGGCCCTGCACAGTTCTCAAAGCCTTCTCTGCTGACACCTTGCTCTGACTGGTCATAGTTCCCCTCCCCTACCTCCTGTGGATTATTGAAATAGAATTGCTACTGGACTCCCTGTTTCTACTCTTGATCCCACTGTATATTTTCAAGCCAGCAGTTAGTAGCTTAGAAACAAAGATTATATCATAGCTTCCATTTCTAACTCTGAGTAGGAGACATTGCCTATCCAATGCCAAATGGACACAAGCGAGGTGCCCCAGTAACTTCTTTTCCCTTTTTCTAGTCTGTTTTACCTAGAATGACCTTAGCATTGGCTGTTCCCTTTGCAGAGAATGTTCTTCATCATGTTTCTGCAGGATAGGCTCCATCATCTACTTAAGGACTTCATTTAAATGACATCTTTTCAGTAGGGTCTTTCTTGACCACCTGATTTGAGAGGCAGACATATGCATCACATTCCCTGCCCTCTTCCCCAGCACTTATCCTTATCCAACATGATATTTTAAACTGTATTGAACACTATTCTATTCATTGGTTACTTGTTATCCTCAAAATAACCACGTTTACATGCTAGATAAATTAATATAGGGAATATGATTTTGTGTTCTTTATCTTCTTAAGGTGAAAATAAGCTTCATGAAGATGGGATTTTTGCCTCTTTGTTCTCTGCTCTTTGGAATACATTCTTTATTTTTAATTATTTGTTTACTTACTTTATTATCCTTAAGTAGTTCTACAAAGGGATTTGAATTCAACATGTCAGTTTGTGAGTACTATGCCTGTTGATCAGTGTCAACCCTTTCATCATTCTCCTGGAATATATTTTTTAGATTGGTGCTTTTCAAATGCTATTGTGTCCAAGATTGACCTGGAATCTTTTTTTTTTTTTTGCCAGTCCTGGGGCTTTAACTCAGGGCCTGGGCACTGTCCCTGGGCTTCTTTTGTTCAAGGCTAACACTCTGCCACTTGAGCCACAGCACCACTTCTGGCTTTTTCTGTTTATGTGGTACTGAGGAATCGAACTCGGGGCTTCATGTATGCTAGGCAAGCACTATACCACTGTACCTCCTAACTCTTAGAATCTTTTTTTTTAAGGCTTTTTAGCTTTGGCATAGGACCTGAGAATTTTCATCTCCACCAACCCCACAGGTGATAGCAATATGACTAGTACTATGACCCATATATACCTGCATAGTAAACCTGGAGGTGATATGTTGGAAGGCCACCAAGGTCAAAAGTCTAGTGCTGAGCTCCTGGTGTCAGAGTCAGAGGGACCAGCTTTAACATACAGATATCTGGGTGTCTATTTCAGAGGTTGTGATTTAGTGAGTCAGAAGTGGTGCTTAGGAGTCTTGTTTTTACAAAGCTTTAAAGGGTATTCAAATATGCAGCCAGAATGATTTACCATAGATAGAGAAAAATTAAGAATTTCCTGTATGTGCAAATGTGATTCTGATTTTGCCAAATTATCATCTAGTGAGTACAAAATGAAAACGGGCATCTCAATTGAAAATCAAAAAAATTCCTCCGTTTTTCTCATTTACATCATTTGGTTGGCCTCCAAAGCTTTAATGATTTCAACAGAGAAAAAAAGGAAAATGTGTATAATCATCTTAGAACATCCCTATTCATCACTTAAAATTTCTATTTAGTATTATGGAAATAACACAAGCACATGGTAAACAATTTAGAGAGTGAATATGCAAAGACATGAGAACTTTCTTTCCATCCTGGATACCCAGTCTTGCTCATTGGAGGAAATAATTGTCAACTGTGTTTTGTGGATATTAAAAAAACCCAACTGCTATACACATAATACATACCTATCGATATACATATTAAAATATGTGTTAGGAAAATGAAGGAGACTAGACCTCAGAAAGAGAGGGAGGGTAGCAACAGGCTAGATAAAGGTGGCTAGGAGAGCAGGTGGCCCCTCAGGGGAGAGGACCCAGTTACTCCTCGTGCTTTTCCTCTCCTGGGTTTTTAGCACCATATGTTAGGAAAATAGAGGAGAAAGAAACAGGCCGGACTCTCCATCTTGACAGGCAAGGACTATTTATTGAGGCAAACAATGGCAAACAACCTTTCCTTGGGATCAGAGGTGATGGAAGGGGGTGGGGCTGGAGTTAGGCTTTTATGGGGGTGTGAGCAAGGAGACAGAGGTTATTGAAAAAACCATTAGGTCTGGGGAGGTGGGGGCTTTTGGTTGGGCCCACAGTGGAATGTTTATACCCTGGCTTAGGTGGATTGTCCTGCCAGCATCAAGCAGTCTGTGCTGTATCTGGTGTTCTGCCTGACATTTGTGTACACCTAGGAAAATAGGGTGGAGTGGGTCAGTCCTTCAATATGTACATACATGTTTTCTTTGTAAAAATAGGAAGACATATTAAACCCTGTGTACCAACCTTTTTCTTATCACTGAAAGTCTTGGTTAGCCATGTTTGACAGACTCTATTTTTATGTTTTGGGTTCTGGGGATAGAACATAGGGATTCCTATACTCTGCATGCTATCCCCAGTGCTTTGGGGGTAGTTTTGAACTCAAACTAGTACTTGACATCCTGTGCCTGTGCCTCCTGAGTGCTTGGAGGTTGATTGCATTTTTACCTTGAGATCTCCATTTCTACCTGCGTGGAATGTTCCCCATGAATCTGGTTTGGCTTTTAACTATGTTGGAAGTAACATAGTATGTCTTTCCAGGCTAGACTATCAAATGGGATACAGCTTCTACGTAGTCCTTTTGAGGTGTTTGCTCATGGAACCTAATCTCCATGCTGTAAGGGAGCTGAGAGACCACATGGAGAAGTTATGTTTAGGTTTTCTGGCCAACAGTTTTAGCTGCTGTCTCAATCAACAGCCAAGCAACCAACCACCAGAAACACATAGGAGCTGTAGACAATTTCAACCTCTAGCTTTCAGGCTACACTAGCATGAGGCAGAGAGGAACTGCTGTTGGAGCTCAGAAAACAATTCCCCAAAGAATGGTTTGCTGACATGAGAAGCATGAGTGAATTAAAAGGAGCTAGGCAGACTTTTGAAGATGCCTTAGAAGCAAGGGCTTTCTAACCTTCTCTTGGTTTCCCCGTGAAGTACAGGGGAACGGCTGTCTTTGAAATACCCTTATCTGACTGAGGAAACTTCTTCTGAAAGAAATGCAATTGTCTTAAACTCTCTCCCTAGAAATCCCATCAAATAACCTGGAACCTTATCCACAGAAGAGACAAAAAGTCTCCACACTCAGACTTTTCATCTGTTCTTCTGACAGAAGCTCTGAGAGATTATTTGGAAGACTTCGTTTGCATAATATGACATTGACCTTGCTTTATTCTCCCCCTGCTTCAAAAAGATCTCAAAGCAAACTTGTCCTAAGTTCTCTAGACTCATTCATAAGCCTCTAAAAATAATTTAAGCTCTCTTGACATTGCCTACATTCCCTCATTTTCCTTCCTCCTATGAATCAAGGTACATAACTCTCAATTGGGCTACTCTCCTATATGCCATTAATAAATTCATACGCCCTTTTTTCCTATAAATCTGTTATCACTTCATTTAAGCAAATCTCTAGAAGTCCTTCCCTCTATACTGCAAGGAAATTGGAGACTAGAATTTCCCGATCCTATTTAAGGCCTTGCAGTAGTAGATGTGTTATAGCCTGAGCGTCCTTTATGGATGCTCTCAAGCTAGTCACTGGGTTAGGGTAGGTTACCAATACAGCAAGAACAAACACATTTTCACATCATCAATGTTCATTTCTCACATTCCAATCCAATGATGTTCAAGTGGCTTTCCTTCATAATGTTACTCAAAGATCCAGTTTCCTTCCATATAGTGACCCATCCTTCAAGGGCCTCCTTAGTATCCTTTTTTGCATTTTCTTCATTTCTCTGGCCTATGAGGAAAGAAAGAGTTTGGATAAATTAGGTAGAGCACTGTATGGCTTGGCTTTAAGTAAGAAACATTCCTCCCCCCCCCCCAGTCTTATTGGCCAAGACAAAAACATATAGCCCCAGCCTAAATACAACAAAGTCTAGGAAATATAGTCTTCCTAAGTACCTAGGGAGAAGAGAACAAATTGATGAGCATCTAGCCTGTTTCTGCCATACACTGTGTTTCCATATCTTTTCTGTGAATGGGGATAGGAGTGTCAGCCTCACAAGGGTGCTAATGAGGAAAAAAACGGTAATAAGTCGTATTATCACTGATGGTATTAAGGCCTGGTAAGGTTCAACTGTAAGACTACCACATATTTCAGGCAGAAAAGAATTTATTGGGGGAGAACAAACTGCCAGCCAGTATTAAAGAGAAGAGAAGAAAAAGAGGGTGGGGACTGTGAGTGAAAGGAATTATGTAGGGAAAGGTGGGAGGTGTAGCCACAGTCCATAGGGAAGTAATCTCAAAGCCTGGGGAACCTGGGGAACCTCTCATTGTCCAAAGGAGGCTTGACTGAGGTGGTTTAGGAAGATGACTCAGGTGATTGACAGTCAGTGATTACTGGCTTTAGGCAGGTGATTTCTGGTAATCCTACATGTCATTCATAAAGAGGAAGTTGGGGGCTGTTCTTCCAGGCAGACCTAACAGACTGTACATGTTTTAGGTACAATCATTCACTATATGATGTATCAGTCAATAACATATAAATGGGTGGTTTCATAAGATTATAATGGAGATGAAAATTCCTTTCGTCTAATATTTTAACTGCATCTTTTAAATGTTTAGGTACCCTGTAGTGACCGCCTACTCGACCAGCGAGGAAAAACGACCACCACTCCAGGAGTCTTCTCAGATCACGCTTTATTGGAGAGCCTTTTAGTTGTAGGAGAGCTTGGGCACGAGAGAGCGTGCACCCGAAACACAGCCGCTTATATAGGGAATTCGAACACGGGTCTTTTCTATTGTTGGTCGCCTGCCTTTTACCGTCACCAGGTGTCATGGGATTGGCTGGGGACACTACCGGGCTCGCGCACGCGCACAGCCCAGGCGTCCCGCCAAGCACCGTCTGGAGTGGTAATCCTCAAAACTGCAAGGGAGTGGGCGGAGTCTCGCCTCGGCTCCCTACAGTACCCAAATACTTGTGTTACGTTTGCCTACAGTATTGAGACAATAACTTGCTGGAAAGATTTGTAGCCTAGGAACAAATAGGCTAACCCATACTGTCCAGGTGTGTATAGGTTACATCTGCTAGGTTCAGGCAAGCATGACCTATGATGTTGGCACAATGACAGAATTGCTTAGAGATGCATTTACCAAATATATTACCATATTAAGTCCTACATGACTGTAGAAGTGATGACCACCTGTCATGACTGTGATGATAGGTACTTTTTGTCATCAATCTGGAGTTGAGATAATACTGTAAAATGATAAGCCATCGATCCTCCCCTGGGAAAATCTGATCACTGGCAATCATTGCCCTAATACCAACAATTGGGAATAATGGGTAGAACAACATACTACCAAAAGAAGCTTCTCTCCAACTGCTTGTTATTCAGGCTCATGGAAAAGAGAACCAGGAACACAGCTAGTTCCTCATGAGACAATTTTCACATGGGACTTTGGGTGGAGATATGGAGATACTAGTTTCCATAGCAGCATGTTCATTTCATATAAATGAGAGCAAGAGAAAAGATTAAAGGAAGAAAACAGAATAGCAACTCCTTTAAACCCAGGAATTCATAAGGCTTTCATGACCATGTGATCCATGAAATATTTAAACTCTGGGGGACCTTTTATCCATAAAATAGAGATGACAAAAACATCTGAGGTGGCCATCTCTGGCAGTTGTGATCACACAAGCAATTATTCTGAGAGGGTTTTATCAGTTGGACAGAGCAGGGAACAATGGTATATCTCTTAAGATTGCTTGGGAAACAATGTGCTATAGTCTTTTTTTTTCTTTTTTTTTTTTAATTTTATTTTATTTGTGAACATACTGTACAGAGGGGTTACAATTACATGGGCAGGATAATGCGTACATTTCTTACCAAGCATTGCAGCCTCCTCCTTTTGTTTACCCTTCACGTCCCTTTCCAGCCTCCCCCCTCCCCCCAATCCCAATCCTTCTTCTTCCCCCCCATTCCCCCCCCCCCCGCACCGACATTGTAAAGCTCGTTTTGGACATGACAACTTGTACTTCTCATTGTTGCAACAGGTCCACCTGTATCCTTAAACAACTGGTTTTTCCCCATCTCCTCCTCAAGTTATACTGACATCAAATATAGTGAAAGCAGGGGTTATACTGTGGCGGAGGGACATACAAAGCAACAAAGAGATAATCTTATAAATGCGTTAGAAACACATGCATGAAAGAAAAAAAACCTTAAAATACACATCTAAGGGTTCATTTTCCTGACATCACATCTGACCTTTTCTGCTTGACTCATACATATACTAGATATTACAAATAAGGGAAACCATGGGACCTATGTTTCTTTGGGCCTGGCTTACTTCACTTAATATAATTTTTTCCAAGTTTTTCCATTTCCTAACAAATGGGGCAATGTCATTCTTTCTGATGGAGGCATAGAATTCCATTGTGTATATATACCACATTTTCTTGATCCATTCATCTACTGAGGGGCATCTGGGTTGGTTCCATATCTTAGCTATGGTAAATAATGCTGCAATAAACATAGTTGTGCTGGTAGCTTTAGTGTGGTCTTGTTTGTAAACATTTGGGTAAATGCCCAAAATGGGCTATAGTCTTATAGTTGTTCAACTTAAAAAAAAAATCACAGCCGGTAAAATAATTTTTAACTTTTTCTTGTGAATAATTTCTATGTCAAACTGTTTTACCCTTGCTGATGAATAGAAGGTCCTGCCTTCCTTTGGATAACAGACTGCTGAGCAGACCTATTGAATTCCAGGGTGGTTATGTTGTTCATTTTATTTGCCTATTGAGCAAGTAGCTCAGCAGCTTCCTAATATGTGGCAGAGGGCTTTAATATCCATTTCCTTTGACCATGTAAATTTTCTATAAAGAATCTTTCCTAAAGATACCAACCCTGGGATAGGTATGCAAATCAATGACATAATGTTTGTCTGCCATGCATGAGATTTGGGTTTCATTTCACATATATACACACACACATATGCATACCCACATATGTACATATACACGTGTGTACACACACATATATGTACATGTATACATACATATATACATGTATGCATGTGTACACACATGTATATGTACATATAATGTACACACTCGCCCATGTATATAAACACATATATATACATATACACATATGTACACACATACATGAATAATATAATTTTATATATAGAAGATAAGTTGGATGCATATATACATATATATGTGTGTACTATACACACACAGTCCATATTTTTGGCTAAATATCCCCTTAAGGCTGCTTCAGAGTTGTTTATAAGGACAAGAAGTTGAAATTTAAATGCATATCATTATGGGTAAGTAAATCATACAGCATTTATGTAGTGCATTATTATGTGATATCTAAGAATAATATCTATGATATGCTTTTAATGCCATAGAAAATTGTTTTTTGCATGAAAGTTCACAGGATAGTGGATATTATATATGGTTTAATCTCAACTATTTCCAGGATACATAGAATACTGACAGTTAACAAATAAGCCCAATGAATTACATTGGTTTAGAGTGGTACTGTTCTGAAAATCTTCCTTTTCCTGTGTTTCCCCTTGCTTGGCTATGACGAAAGATTAGGGAAAACATAAGGTAGTGAATATAATGCTCAAACTCTACAAATTCTCTTTCCTCTTAAGAAACTTCTTAACTTTATGTATCTTACTTATTTCTTTATTTTAATAAAGGCTAATGTTATCGCTGATGTTATAAGTACTGAGTGAAACCCACAATATATAAAAACCAGAGTCATTCACTCACCAAGGTATCTTGTGCCAATGAATCCTCAAACAAACCAAAAGCAAAGTGGCTTTTATATTAAATTCTCACCTTCAGTCTCAGATCAGGGATCATAGACGAGTGAACTTTATAATGCTAAGCATATCTTCTTCAAGCAAGTTTAAGATTAAATAAAATCTATCAGCTCAGCTCCAGTTACAGATGTAGCCTGTATAGTGGTCTGGATTGCAAGTATTTCCCAAAGTCCCCACAATAGAGCTTTGGGTGACAAGTTTGGTGTGGTCAGGAGTTAGTAAGAAGTTTTAAGAGGTGGGGCTTGGTATGAAGTCTATGTCATTGAGAGAATACCTTCAGGGACCATGTCTCCTTCCTTTCAGTTTTACCTCCTGTGCATATAGTGAGTGGTTTTATACCAGTACACACTTCCACCATGATGTATTTGCTTTGCCACAAGTCTAAAAGCAACAGGGATAACTGATCATGGGCTGAAACTTGTAAAATCTTTATACATTGATTTATAAATTAGCCATTATAATCTAATATATATATAATTAGCCATTATATAACTCTTTATAAATTGATATCTCAGATAGTTTATTATAGTAACACAAAGCTGACTAGGAAAGAGCCTTTTAGAGATGAGCCACCATAAAGAATCATCTCAATGTACGGAGTATAAATTTGTTAATGATGTAACCAGATTTGGTTTCTTTTAGAACTTGACAATCCCAGTTCAGACTCAGCAGTTTTGTGTGAATGAAGACTGAATGTCCCTTGGAGAAATTTGTATGGAGAATAGTCAATGAATTAAATGAATTATAATAGTTAATGAATTATAGTCAGAGCTTCCACACCTTATCATAAGTGGAATATATAGAGTGCTCCCAGAATCATCTGGTCTACTCTATCTATTTTTGCTGGCTGCCTCCAAATACCTGCAAATATGGAGTCATATGTGGCATGACTTCTGAGCAGAAGCTAAATGAAGCTTTCTGTGTATTAATTATTATTCAATTTATCAATTTATGCCAAAAACCAAGGCAAGAATGGCATTGATTTTAAGTGGAATTGACAACTGAGATACTGCAGACATTACCCTCGAAGGGTAAGATGAACCAAGTACAGACTTCTTTCATTAGAAATCACCTCAAAACTCAAAATAAAAATTGGTTTTATTTTTTCTGAGGGGTTGGACTCAGTGAATACTTAGGATGTATGTGGATCCTGGGAATCTCAAGACATTCATGCTTAGTCTGTTTTGTGATGGTACCAAAGGGTACCTGCTGGTGGGTACTACTTGGTTCATAGTGTTGGCAGGTTTAAGTCCATGATTTGGGAGGCTCCATCTGGACAGCTTCTTGTAAAGACCTTCTGGGTGCAGCACAGCATGGTTAATGGCATCAGGTGGCAGCGGTGTCTTTGAGAAAGATACCACAAGGTGAGAGGTAGGAAACAGGAGTAGGGAGGCCCAGGCTAGCTCTCAGAGGAAGTAAATTACTTTGGAAAGAAAACAAATCCATCTTTGAGATCAGCATGTGATCCTTACAGTATGGACCACATTGTCTCCCACGAAAGCCTAACTTTTAAGTCTTACCACCTTTCAATATTATGACATTAGGGACCACACTCCAATCACATGAACCTTTAGAAGGCAACTGTATGTGAACCATAATAATACTCAAAAGAGAGATCTCAGGTTGACCACACATTGTTGGTCTCTGATCTCTTCTAATATCTAACTTCAGTGTACATATCAAATAGGGCTGAGGTCTAATTGGTGATGTGTTGGTTAAGCAGGAAATTATATATAGGGCAGTCTAACTGTGAGACTATCATCTTTGACTTTGCACTGATGAGACTTTTTTTTTCTGGTTTGCCTTCTCTTTTGCCACCATAAATTGTTTACCAGCAACAATTACCTTCCTGGGACCATTTTCAATTTTACCTGATTTGTCTAACTGGTTTTAGTGAAGACATTGCCTTTGGAGACCAGAGTCTATATGCATCAATTATTTTTTTAATATATATTTTTATTGTAAAGATACTGTACAGAGGGGTTACAGTTACATGAGTAGGGTAATGAGTATGTTTCCTATCGAGCATTTTTACCCCTCCTTTGTTTTTCCTCTACCATCTCTTCTCTCCCCAGCTCCCCAACTCCTCACTGCCCCCCCCCCACGAAGTTGTAAAGTTTGTTTTCAACATACTGTCTTGTTACAATGGATCAACCTGTATCCTCATTTCAGCATTTTTTTATTTCCCTTCCTCTCCCCAAATTTGAAAAATGTATATACAAGATGCAGGGCACCAGAATCAAATACAGTGAAAACCAGTTTATACCATGGGGGGAGAACATGGGAGAGAAACAAAAAAATCACATAGTACATTATAAGTACATTAAAAACAACAGCAACTAAGATAAAACCTCTTGTGTCCCTATCAAGGGGTTCATTTTTAGCATCAGGTTATATGGTCATACGTACATAGCTTTTGACCTTTTCTGCTTGTCCTAGACATATACTAGTTATTGCAGATAAGGGAAACCGTGGGACCTATGTTTCTTTGGGTCTGGCTTACTTCACTTAGTATTTTTTCCAAGTCTTTCCATTTCCTAACAAATGGGGCAATGTCATTTTTTCTGATGGAGGCATAGAATTCCACTATATATATATATATATATATATATATATATATATATATATATATATATATATATATATATATATATATACCAAATTTTCTTGATCCATTCATCTACTGGGTTGGTTCCATATCTTAGCTATGGTGAATAATGCTGTGATAAACATAGTTGTGCTGGTATCTTTAGCTTTAGTATGGACTTGTTTGTGATTGTTTGGGTAAATGACCAAAAGTGGGATTGCTGGGTCATCGGGGAGCTATATGTGGAGTCTTTTGAGGAACCTCCATACTGCTTTCCAAAGTGGTTGAACAAGTTTACACTCCCAACCAACAATGCAGTAGGGTTCCCTTTTGGCTACATCCCCTCCAGCATCTGTTGTTATTAGATTTCTTGATTATAGCCATTCTAACTGGGGTGAGGTAGAATCTCAGTGTTGTTCCAATTTGCATTTCTTTTATGGCTAGAGAGGTTGGGCATTTCTTCATGTGTCTGTTGGCCATTCGTATTTCCTCTTCGGAGAAGTCTGTCTTTAAGTCTTTCGTCCACTTATTTATCCGGTGGTTGTTTCTTTGAGGATTTGTTGTTGGAGGATTTAATTTGTTGAGTTCTAAGTATATTTTAGATATGAGACCTTTGTCTGTTGTATGGCTAGTGAAGATCTTCTCCAAATCCGTGGGCTTTCTATTGATCTTTCTATCATGTCCTTTGCCATGCAGAAGCTCTGCAATTTCATGCAATCCCAATTGTCCAACCTTTCTTGGATTCGTTGTGTTTCTGGGCCTTTATTAAGAAAATTTTAGCCTGTGCCAAGGAGCCCTAGAGTTTCTCCTATTCCTTTCTGTAATGTTTTCAGGGTGTCTGCTTTGACTTCGAGGTCTTTGATCCATTTGGAGTTGATTCTGGTTTAGGGTGATATATAAGGATCTAGCTGTAGTTTTCTACAGGTGTTTTACCAATTTTTCCAGCAACATTTACTGCAGAGGCTGTCTTTATTCCATTCTATTTTTTAGCTCCCTTAACAAAGATTAGGTGGCTAAAGGTCTGTGGGTTCATTTCTGGATCTTCAGTTCTATTCAATTGGTACTCAGGTCTGTTGTTGTGCCAGTACCAAGCTGTTTTGATTACTATGGCTTTGTAGTAAAGTTTGGAGTTTGGTATTGATACTCCTCCAGCACTGTTCTTTCTGCTAAGGATTGTATTTGGTATTCGGGGTCTTTTATTGTTTCATATAAATTTTGGGGTTGCTTCTATTTCATGGAAGAATGAGGTTGGAATATTGATAGGTATCACATTGAATTTGTAGTAGCATTTGGCAGTATTGCCATTTTCATGATGTTAATCCTCTCAATCTAGGAGCATGGGAGGTTTTTCCACTTCCTAAGTTCTGCTTTAATTTCCTTTTTCAGGTTTTTAAAGTTTTTATCATAGAGGTCCTTCACTTCTTTGGTTAAGTTAATTCCTAGGTATTCTATTTTTTGTGGGGCTATTGCAAATGGAGTTGCTTTCCTGATTCCAGCTGCACTCTTCTCATTGTTGGCATACAGAAAAGCCATTGAGTTTTTAGGATTAATTTTATACCCTGCCACTTTGCCAATGTTTTGAATCAGCTCGAATAACTTGGGAGTGAAGTCCATGGGATTCTTTAAATACAAGATCATGTAATCTGCAAAGAGATAGTTTTACTTCATCTTTCCCTATTTGGATCCCCTTTATGTTTGCATCTTGTCTTATTGCTGTAGCTAAGCATTCTAATAATAAATTGAAGAGAAGTGGAGAGAGTGGACGTCCTTGTCTCGTTGCTGAATTTGGAGGAAATGGCTTTAGCTTTTCACCATTAAGTATAATGTTAGCTGTAGGTTTGTCATACATAGCCTTTATTATATTGAGGAATGTTCCATGGATTCCTTGTTTTTCCAGAGCTTTCATCATAAAGGGGTGTTGGATCTTGTAAAATGCTTTTTCTGCATCTATTGAGATAATTATGTGGTTCTTATCCTTGCTCTTGTTGATGTGATGAATTATATTAATTGATTTGCATATATTGAATCAGCTTTCCATCCCTGAAATGAATCCCATTTGATCATGGTATATGACTTTTTTTTGATGAGTTGTTGAATTTGATTGGCCAAAATTTTGTTGAGAAGTTTTGCATCAATGTTCATCAAAGAAATAGGTCTATGGTTCTCATTTTTTGATGAGTCCCTGCCTCATTTTGGGATGGGGGTTATGATGGCTTCATAGAAAGGGTTTGGTAGTTTCATTGAAGAGTTGGAGGAGTGTTAGTGTGAGTTCTGCTTTGAAGGCCTTGTAGAATTCAGCTGTAAATCCTTCTGGTTCTGGGCTTTTCTTGGGTGGGAGGTCTCATTGCTGTTTCTATTTCCATGCTTGATATGGGTCTGTTAAGTTGGTTTAAATCATCTTGGTTTAGTTTAGGCATGTCAATATTTGTTAGAAATTGTTCCATTTCTTCTAGATTCTCAAAATTATTAGCATAAAGGTTTAAGAAGTATTCCTTTATAATGTTCTGAATCTTGGTTGTTTCTGTGGTGATGTTTCCATTTTCATCTCTGAGTTTGTTTATTTGGGTGTGTTCTCTTCTTTTTCTGATAAGATTTGTATGCATAAATTCTTACAAATGGTTCTCCCATGTTTTCTCTCATGGAATCCCTGTGATGATAATCTTATTTGTATTCCTGTACCCTCTAAAAGTCTGGAAATTTTACTCTTGTCTTTTTCGAGTTCCTACCAGATTTAGAACCTTGCTCTTGGACCCAGTAGAACTTTCTTTCTTTTTTTAATTGAAAAGGTGATAAGCAGGGGGGTTATAGTTACACAAGTAAAGAAATGATGGAAGGGGAAACAAAGGAGGAGGCTACAATGCTTGATAAGAAATGTACTCATTATCTTGCCCATGTAATTGTAACCCCTCTGTACAGTGTTTTCACAATAAAAAATAAATAAAAAAAGAAATGAGTACATTTAAAAAACAATCAGTTACCCCATCCCTCACTATCTCCTACTTACCCCTCCTAGTACCCCTCCCCCACAAGTTGGAAGGTTCTTCTCCCACATAATGTTGAGTATCAATATTGCATTGGTTCATCCTTTGTCCTGCTGTTTCTGTGATTCCCTTTCCCTTCCACATATTGAACATACTGAACACATTGTACCAAAAACTAAGAGAAGTGAGGGAAAAACTACATACAAGAGATAGTAATAATCTCTTATTTCCATCTATTAGAGTTCATGTTGTAAGCTTCATTATATATGGTCCTGTGTACAGAGCTGGGATCCCCTATTAAGAATATCATAGACATATTCTAGTTCTTACAATCCAATAGAGCTTTCTAATGCCACCTACATTTAAGTCTAATTGAGCTCCCATTTATTTATGGTGGTAGGTTCTACAGAAGTTACCACATTTATTACTTCATTTTCAGTTGTCTTTTGGAAGTTTATCATACTCTTGATCTGCACTGAGGCAGGAAGCTATTTCCTCCTTGAAAAAGGAAGCATCTCACCCAATCCTTAGGTCCGAGGGATGAGGCTAACTGACTCAGTGGCTACTGCCTGAGTCAGCAAGGTAAACTGGTACTAGCTGAAGAGGATATTCTGTGAGGCTTCCCAATGGTGTTAGCTTTCTGTCATTTTTCTGTGAGGGAGTCTGAAACAATGAACTCCTAAGAGGAAGGAAAAGACTATCTCCTTGCATGAATTGCGGGTCATTCAACATAATCAAATGACAAGGATGATCTGGCAGCCTCTGATGATGGGGATGGTACTGCCAACATATCCTCCCTAACATTATGAGATTTCAGTCAGCTGTGAAATGTGTGCACCTTTGTAATAGGAAAAAAACCCAGATTATCCAAGTAATAACATCCTCTAGATGTTGGATAGCTGCATCATAGAGACCAGATCATATCCTTCTGAAAGTAAACTTCTTAGCTCTCCTTGTTAATAGTGTCATTGACAAAATATAGTCAATTAAATTTTTTTCTAAAGACTCCTGAATTTACGGAAAGGTACAACACATTAGGGAATGTAACTGTAAGGCAAGGTTATGTTTTGGATATGAGATAATCTCCAAAAATGCTTATATCTTCAAGGCTTGATCTATAGATGGTAGCACTACTTTGAGAGGTTCTGGAAACTTTAGGAAGTAGGACCTAGCTAGAAGAAGTAGGTCAATGAGAGGGTATGTTGTCCCCAGTTCCTTCTTGTCTTACTCTCTTTGTTTCATTTTGCTATTTCTGCTTCCTGTCTTACTGTCTCTGCTTCCTCTTCCACCATACTTCTGCCTCCACAATATTCTGCCTATGCACAGGGGGGCTAGCAACCATAAACTGAGCCCTTTGAAACCATGAGTAGAATTTGTCTTTCTTCCTTTAAGTTTTTGTTCAGATATTTGGTCACAACATTGATAAATATAACAAACATAATTTTTAAAATTTGTTTTTCAATTCTTGGCTTGGGGCCTTCTGCCAGGAATGCACTCTTCATAGGCTCTGGCTTGCTGCTACACCAGATTCTCAGTGGAAGTTGGGTAGTACATGGGTGGATTTCAGCAGGGCCTATGGATTCTGAGACTGCAAGTCAGTGTTTGTGTGCATGTATATTTCCCTGGCACTGGAGTCCTTAGTCTTATGAGATTTCCAAAGATCCATTTGTATCTCTAAAGGAATTTTGCTCCCTACAACTGAGTTCTGGGTACTGAGCATCCCCACTCTTCAAAGCCAAGTGAATTCAAGCAAGAGAGTGATGTAAACTCTATTCTGTTTCCCTTTTTGGATGATTGGTCTCAAAAATGACCATCTACCTCTACAAACTCAAAATATAGCTTCAGTAGAAATCATAGTATTTGAGATTATGTTTTATGTCTTTGTGGCTCTGAAAAGCTTCCATATAAGCCAAAGTTCTTCATTTTATGCCCTAAAACAAGAAACAATTTTGTTGAAAGCTTTTATGGCTTTTCTTCCTGGACCTTGATTGAATTTTTTTGGGGGAGGGTGGGGGTTGGGCTTGAACTCTGGGCCTGGGTGCTATCCCTGAGCTCTTCAGTTCAAGGCGACTACTCTACCACTTGAGCCACAGTGCCACTTGCAGTTTTCTTGTGGTTAATTAGAAATAAAAGTCTCGAGGATTTTCCTGCCTGGGCTGGGTTTGAACTGTGATCCTCAGATCTCAGCCTCATGAATAGTTAGGATTACGGGCATAAGCCATCTGTGCCTGGCAGAATTGGGTTTTTAGACTGTCGAATAGATTTTGTCTTTATGGACACTTGGTGGAGGAGTACTTTGACTTTAATCTGCTTTGTGTCCTCAGAATGTTAGGACAATTAATATTGTGGAACCAATGCCATATATAGTCTCAGGTTAGCTGTGAATATAAAATGATACATTAGCTTAATTCTCTCCAATGAATGACCTATCATCTTCATCAGCGAATGTGTCTCATGAGTAATTGTCAAAATCACATGCTTCTCCAGTGACAAAAATACCATGGTCTGTCTTGATTGACCAGTGTTGATAGTGACTCATGGGATCCTTGCAGACCAAAACAAGTTTTGACGTCTATTCCCCAAAACTTCGTATTTTGGAAACTTCATCCCTAAATGCATATGTTAATGTATTTGGAGGTAAGGACCTTGCAGGATAACTTGGACTAGAGGAGATCATAAGTGTATGGCTCCTATGATGGTATTACTGGCTTTATAAGATGAGAAAGGAAGACTTGAGCTAGCATCTTTGCTCTGTCTTGCCACTTGATATTCTACTATGTTAACAATACTATAAGAAGGCCCTCTGGGGCTGGGAAGGTGGCTCAGTGGTAGAGTGCTTGCCTTGCATGCCTGAGGCCCTGGGTTCGATTCCTCAGCACCACATTAAGAAAAAAGAAAAAAGCCGGAAGTGGCGCTGTGGCTCAAGTGGTAGAGCGCTAGCCTTGAGCTGAAGAGCTGAGGGACAGCATCCAGGCCCAGAGTTCAGGCCCCATGACCGGACCCCCCCCCCCCAAAAAAAGAAGGCCCTCATCAGATGCCAGTAACATGCTTTAAAACTTCCCAGCTACCAGAACCATAAGCCAAACAAACTTTAGAAATTTTTAATAAATTGCCTCATTCAAGTATTTTGTTATTATAGTATCGGAAAATAGGTTAAGATACCCTTGCAAAGAAAGCTACTCTTAGAATGGAAAGGCTAGATTTTTTTGGTGGTGCCCTGGGCCACTGGTGTGAGAACATATACAAATCATCTGGCATCTGGATGCATTGCTGGGTTCTCATTTGTAGAAAGCTCTATCTATCTATCTGAGGTCAGTTTTGATTTCTATGAATCTATTGACTCTACAAATCTGAGTGATCTGAAAAATGCCTGGAGATGCTCAGGAATGAGAGCAAGGTCCCAAATGATGGAAATACTTTTGTTGCTGTTTTAATCAATAGCTGTACTTTGAGGTTGGTAGAAAGGACAGAAAAAGTGGGCTGCACTTGTGGTCTTGGTCAATAGTGGAAGCAATCTTTACCTGATTGTTTCCTTTATTTTATTTTTTAAATTAAGTAGTTGTACAAACAGGTTTCAATTTCACAAGTCAGATTATGAGTGCAATGCATCTTGATCAATGTCAACCTTCCATCATTCTCCCCTATTTTTCCCATCCCATCCATACCCTCAAGCAGTTGTTCTCATTATGTACATCTTTTTCTCAGTTTTTACTGGGTGACATGACATTGGTGACTTGGCAAAAATTAGATGTTTCTACCTACAATGTACATGAGAAAATTTGATTTTTAGCTCCAGAAATGCTTTTGATGGATGAAATTTGTACTGATCTTATAAACTATGATTCAACAGATGACACTATTTGTAAATATTTCTCAACAGTTTCACAGAACAATAAGGAGACTTCTAGGTAAAAAAATAAGCTCAGGTTATCCCTTACATACTAAAGGTTTTGTTTAGGTTGAGACTGAAAAAATCCTCATCTAGGTATTCTTGCCTACAAAGATATTTCAGAATGTTTCTGGGTAAATTATTTCCAACAAGCATTATCAAACAAATATTGTCAGTGATAATCATGATAGAAATACCAAAAGATACTAATGTCTGGTCCTAAATGACCTTAAAGGGAAGCAACTTTATAAATAGGGCATAAAATGATTTGGGTTGGGATTTTTGAGAAGCAAGTCAGAACTTGAACTATGACACAGGGTTCAAAATTGCCTGATATGTACTGGACTCTTTAAGCTTAGCTTGACTTAAGATCACTTAAGACTGAAAGAATGAGCCAGAGCAGAAATATCTCATGAGCTCTTTGTTACCATAGGCTGGGGCAACAGTAGTTAATTAGCTAATTAAGTACTGCCATTACTGGAGTTTGAACTCAGGGCCTCACATTCTCACTTTTCTCTCTCTCTCATCTCTTGCTCTCTCACTCTCTCTTTTGTGCTGGTTCTGGAGCTTGAACTCAAGTCCAGGGTTCTGTCTCTGAGCTCTTTTGCTCAAGGAAAGCACTCTACTACTTGAGCCACAGCTCAACTTTCAACTTTGTTGGTACTTAATTGGAGATGAAGAGTCTCAGGACTTTCCTGCCTCGAATGGCTTCGAACTGTAATCCTCAGATCCCAGCCTTCTGAGTAGCTAGGATTATAGGCATGAGCCACTAGTGCTTAGCTCAGCTGGCTTTTTCACTCAAGGCTGGAGCTGTACCACTTGAGCCACACCTTCACTTCCAGCTTTCTGCTGGTTAATTAGAGATAAGAGTCTCATGGATTTTTTCTGCCCAGGCTGGCTTCTAAGTGTAATCCTTAGATCTCAACTTCATGAGTAGCTAGGATTACAGGCATGAGCCATCAGTACCTGGCAACATTTTTATTAAGCTAATAATTTGGCCTATTGATTCACATGGAACTTTTGGACCATTAGAGTCTTGTAGTGAACAGGAGTCTCCCAGGAGATTGTATCTCAGCCTCTAGAGTGCTGGGATTATAAGTGTGCACCAGGAACATAACCTATTAAAACACTGCTTATCTAGAGAAGCCCTATGAAACATTATAAAAAATACTAAGAAGATAACCTCTAAGGACTTTGAAGTAAGAAATAATACTAAGTGTCTTAGAAATGAATCTAAATAAAGAATAGATGATGGGCATCTGATGAATGTCATGGTCTATTTTTAATAAAACTACTTGAATTAGGAAGAGAAGGAAGGATACTTAATTCAATAAAGAGGATTCTAGGGGACACTTTCTCCTTGCAGTTACTCTGTCTGTTTTCACATTTACTTAGGCCAGTCCATATCTTAAGTCCAATGACCACAGTGATTTGTTCAGAAATGGAAACATGATGATCCATTAGGCCAGTGTGACACAGGATATGGCTTATGATTCTTGGGAACACAACTAACTGGACAGATCTTTTCCTTTCTGGTAGCTGTCTTGGGACTATGAGGCTGAATCAGCCTTGCCTGAACTTGCAGTGGGACTTCTTTTTAGTTTATTTTCTAACCAGTTGGAGCTTTATGTTATTGAAAACAGCTGAAAAATTATGTACTAATTAAATCGCAAGCTTTAAGAGGAAGCACCACTTTTAATAGAGAAATAGTGGAAACAGTCTCATTATAGTCAGAAATGAAGAAAAATGGCCACTGTCCTTTCTATAATTCAGTAGTGCTGTTTTACACATAATAGCCAATGAAGTATGACAGATAATGAGCAATAATTTTTGGAAAGAAAGACTTAAAGATGATATTTACAAAACATGACTTTTCTATTTGGAAAACTTAAAATAATGGAAAAATACGAGATCAAGAGAGTTCTGAAATATGACTGGAAATCAATTATAGCAAAATAAACTTTAAATCTATATGTCAGCAATATTTGGTTTTAAACTTTGAGGGAAAACCAGTTCATTTTTTTTGTCGGTCATGGGCCTTGAACTCTGGGCCTGGGCACTGTCCCTCAGCTCTTCAGTTCAAAGCTGGTGCTCTGTCACTTGAGCCACAAAGCCACTTCTGGTTTTCTGGTGGTTTATTGGAGATAAGACCTTCATGACCTTTCCTACCTGGGCTGGTTTGAACATGATCCTCAGACCTCAGCTTCCTGAGTAGCTAGGATTACAGGCGTGAGCCACTGGTGCCTGGCTAACTAGTTCATTCTTAATTGAAATGATAATATGTAAGCTCCATATTTTATTTTATTTTATTTTTAATGTATTTTTATTGTAGAGGTGATGTACAGAGAGGTTATAGTTACATAGGTCAGGTTATGAGTACATTTCTTTTTAAACAGTGTCACCTCTGTCCTTTTTTCCCCATTTCCCTCATGACTCCTTCCCCCACCCCAAGTTGTATAGCTCATTTTCAACATAGTAGTTGGTGAATTACTGTGTTTGTTCACCCTTTTTCCTTTCATTTATGTGATTTTATTTTAATTTGGCATGATGTTACAGGAAGACAGTACTTCAGTTCATCTTTAGCCAGGTTCCTAAGTACAGGCTTGAGCATTTGGTTTAAATGGAAATGCAGGGGCAGAATACCGAAGGTATACATAAAGCCTTTTGGTTACAGGCATGGTCTGGTTACAGGTTTGCCTAGCTGCTCCTGGTCTTAGCTGAGGTTCTTTCAGGTTCCAGACATAAGCTCCATATTTTAAAATAACATCTTTTAACAGAGGGAAACTTTTTCTGAACTGTATTTGAATAATCCACCATGTTAGCAGGGATGAAGTTTTCTCAAATAATATCATCAACCCTAACAAGAATGATATAATCATTTTTGCAACTCAAGAAGGCAAAGAACACCAAAAGCTTTAGCAGCTTTAAAGCTCTGTTTCCTTATTAAAGATCTGTATAAAGCCTTTTTTTAAACTTATGATATATAAAAGTTTTGTTTATTTTTCACTTTAAATGCAGATCTGTATTCTCACTGTGCACATACTTAATGTGATTATTACATGTTTACATAGAATTATAACCTAGAAAAGAGAGGGGCATCAACAAAAGAAAACTAGATAGAGTAAGGACAATCTGATAAAGTGATAAAACCTTAGTTCTAAGGATATTCATTGACGAATCCTGTATAAATACAGGAAAGACTTGAAATATACCACAAAATGGCAGGTGAATGCCTGGTGTTAATATTCATACACAGTGGAATAGTTTGTAATTACTGCAAAGATGTTACAAAAGAACATTTGTTGATTTGGATGGTGTGCTGTTTTGACATAGTGACGGAAAGAGCCATTTACTAAGAGGTGTGGCGGGTCAAACCATTTTCAGATAGACGTGACATGAAGGTGGGTTCCACCAGCTCTGGAGGAGGTATTAGACTGGTGCTCTAGGTTTGTTCACATGTCTGGGAAGTTGGGGCTTCAGAATGTGGCAATTCTGAGAGGACCTAGACAGAGAGCCCAGCCCAGGTATGTGCCATGTTCCCTAATTGCTCATATAACAGGATCTTAAGTACACAAGGGTAAGGGACTCTAGGAAAATGTGGATGTTGGTGCACTTGGGGAGACAGACAAAAGGCTCTCACAGTCCAGGAAGACTTCCTGGAGGAGGGTGATGCTGGAAGTGAGATGTATGAAAGGCATTACCTATGCAATAGGGGCAGACAGACTCTTCTGGGTGGAAGGAGTAGTTTGAATAAGGGCAGGAGGAGGGCTGTGGAATGTGTGTGATTGGAGCAAAAACCGAAAGAAGAGAGTAATAGTGGAATGAAGCCCAGAGAAACCAATCTTTTTGGTACTGGTACTAGAACTTAGGGCCTGGTGTTCTTTCTCAGCTTGTTTTTGCTCATAGCTGGCACTTCATCACTAGAGCCAAGCCTCTTCTTACAAGTTAATTGAAGGTAAGAATCTAGCAGATTTGTCTGCTTAGGCTGGCTCTGAACAACGATTCCCAAATCTCTTGAATACTTAGAATTATAGTTGAGCCACCAGCACCTAGTCTCCAGAGAAAGTCTTTTGTAGTAAGTCCTGTTGGTCATGCTGAAGACTCAAAGTGTGGCCTGTGGGGAATGGCAGATGAATTTCAGCAGAAAAGAACAGAGTCAGATTTGCATTGTATGTCCAGCTATCCCAGAGGTGTGAGAAATGAGCCAGGCAAGGGGAGAGGGGCAACAAGAGAAGTGTGGGACCAGCCAGGTGTTGTGTTGTACATTTGTAATCCCAGCTACTTGGGAGGCCATAAGTAGGAGGAATGATGTCAGAGGCCCCAAAACAAACTACCACAAAATGGCTGGTGATGGGACTGCAGTGGTAGAGTGCTTGCCTAGCAAATATAAGGTCTTTAGTTCAAAACTCTAAAGTAGGACTAAAAAGAGAGATATATGGAGGCAAATTGTTTGGATGAGGTTCATGAAGACAGGAAAGCAGGTCCAGGAGGTTTCAGGCTTCCAGTGTGCTCCAAAGTCTTCAGAATTACAGCTAGGTTTGCAGGACGTGTAAGCGTGGGTTGGGAAACTTTTGTTGACTGAGGTGTGGAGTACATCCAGGTGCAGAGGCCAGCGGGACAGGAGTGCTAGGGTTAGAAGCCAGCAGCACCGGGTGCCAGTGTGGCTCCTATAATCCTAGCTACTCAGGAGGCTGAGATCTGAGCATCATGGTTCAAAGCCAGCCTAGGCAGGAAAGTCTGTGCGACTCTTCGCTCCAATTATCCACCAGAAAACTGGAAGTGGCGCTGTGGCTCAAGTGGCAGAGAGCTCGCCTTGAGCTGAAGATCTGAGGGACACCAGCCAGGCCCAGAGTTCAAGATAAAGAAAAAAGATTAAAAAAAAAAAAAGATAAAGAAAGCCAGCAGCAGACGTGACTATGGCAGTAGAGGTGGCAGCTGATTGCTGAGAGCCCAAATGGGAGCACAGAGGAAGAACCAGGGAATGTGGGTAAAATGGGAAGGGATGGAAGAAGGGACCTTGGGACACAATCAGTCTGTATGGAGTGCAGGGAAACATGCCCACTGAAGGGGCCTAGGAGAGGAGTAGGGGGAGAAACAACAGGCCAGGGGAGGAACCATGGGCCCAGCAGAAGGACGGAGAAGAGGCTGAGGGCTTGGCTACTTCAGCATGCAGGGGAGCTTTGCTGCCAAACCCCAGGTTGAATGGCAGTACCATAGCTAGCCTGTCCACTCTAGCCATGGAGGAAGCTGGCAGGTGGGAGATGGCACAAAAAGGACTATCGTGGTTCAATAGAGGGACTAGAGAAAAGGACCCAGAGAGATTCACCCGAGGTAAGGCCCCTGATTCCAGAACCACAGTGCCTATACTGCCTATACTATTATACATACTATAAATACAGCAAATACTATTTAAAATATTAATACATTATAATACAGTATACTAGTAGTAAGCATTGCTCTCTATAAAATACTGTATAGTTGCATGTACTGCTGTCCTAGGTCCCCCACATATACTATCATTGTGAAAGGCATTGCTGTTAGTATCATTATTATTGGAATCCATTTGCTGCCACAGATGTTGAGGTTAATGAGAAATTGTAAGAATAGCAGGAAAATATAACCCAGGTAGTTGGGTGAATATTATACTGTTGATAGAAAAAAAAGAGAGATCTGATGTGTATAGGTATGTTTGCATACATGTTCACCATGTGGGCACACAAGTAAGGAATGAACTTGGCTTTGAGCACAAAATCCCAGGAAGAGCCAACAGGGATTGTAGTGGGGAGGTGCAGTGAGACCACTCAGTCTGCAGTGAGAATGTAAAAGATTTTATTGAGCGAAAAGTGCTGATGCGCCAGGACCACACCTGGAGTCCAGGATCCCAGGAAAAGGCCCTAAGTGCCAACTCATGTCGGCTTTTAAGCATTTTGGGCTAGGGCGGGGAAAGGGGGAGGCTGGGTGTTGGTTTTAGCCAATGATTGTTACAAGAAATATGCACCTTAAGTTTAAATTTCCCGCCCAGGTTTTGCTCGTGGGAAGCAGGGGAATAGAACAAAGGGTGGCGATGGTTCCACTGGGTTAGTGCTCCCATTGCTCAGAAAACAGCAGAAGCAGAGTTACAGAGTTACAGAGTCACAGTTACGTTACTAGCTAAAGTAACAAGTTACCAGGGAAGTTTTATCCACAGCACACTTATACTTATATCTTAAAATCATTCATTATCCATTTTACACAATCCATATCAGGATACTAGAAACCATCATTTTGCTGATGAGGCAACATCAAGGTCCTGTAGAGCCACCTAAGAAAAAGGATCATTGGTGGCTCTCCCAGACCCTTCCTTCTTATAACTGCTGAATTTGTATATAATTCAAGGCAGATGGACAGAAAAAAGACCACTGGAAGATTCTGTGACCTTCTCTCTTCTTTAATTGGCTTATATCAGTTATGGGGGGGGGGATTCCCTTGTTAGATTTCCACACATTTTGTATTCTAATCAATTTCACTTCTTCTGTTACCCTCCTTGAACCATTTCCTCTAAGAAATAGCATCCCTAACAGGTTTCCTTGTCCAAATTTCTGCTTCCTTGCTTTGCTTGGGCCTAGCTCAACCTCCTTTTCCTGTTCTCTTCCTCCCACTCCTCACTTCATCTTTTACATTTGACATTTGGAGAGTATTCTCTGAGTCCCAGTGATGCTAATGTTGGCTTCTGGAGGTACTTTTAATAGAAGACTCAGAGAACATTCAGGGCCATTAACAGATCGATGCCTTAAAAGCTCAATTGAATACATGGAAGAGCAGGTGCTTGTTCCTGTCCTCCAGCTTGAAAACAAGTGAGTCACTGTGCTCCCCAGTGGTCAATTTCCTGAGAGATTAACTTCTGGGGACAGATCAATCAGCTTCCAAGGAGACATCAGGATTCAGGGCTTTTTTCCAACCTTATGGAATCCCAGGGATTGTTTGATTTCCTAATTGTGGGCCACAACATCAGTGAATTTCCTTTGTCCTCTGGCTTGAAAGAAAAGATAGTAATTCTAGGCAATCAAGGATTCTAGATGCACACGGAAGATATATTTCAAATGCATTTGGGGGCTGTTTTTAGGATAAATCTAACCATCAGGTTTGATTTTGTGATAGATGCTGTGTATCTCTTTGTACCACTTGGGGCCTCCTCCTCACACCTACCATGTTATTTCTTGTTGTGCATCCAGGGTCTTCATGCTGCTTGGAGGTTACCTCAGAGTCCCCCTGACTTGCTGTTCTCTGTGCCCTCCTCTCAGAGCATGTCCTACCCAGGAGCTCAGCCTTAGTGAGAGGATGCTGAGCCATTGGCAGGGCCTGATGTGAAGAGAAAAGAATGAGAGCTGACCTGGCTGAGGGTGAGGTTGGCTTTGTCTAGCACCTAGGTCATAGACACTGAGGAGGACCTCATTTGCAGATGTCAGTAGAAGAAACAGACCTAAAGGACCCGGAGGGCTTATGTGTGTGTCCCATTCAGACAGAGACATTTGTAGTGGAAGCAAAAAGCTCTTGTATAGGAGGTGAGTTGGGATTATGACTTACTGTGTTTCCTAGCTGGGGCAGGAAGTGAGGTAGATGGGAGTTCAGGTGGGTCTGAGCAGAGAGAGGGAGGGGCCAGCTGTATGGCAGGAACTCCAGGGCTGGGAGGAGCTGGAGCTGAGGACCAAAGGTGGGCATCGTGCTTACACTAATACTAAGCAATTCATTGAAATTACAGTTTTATGTAGATAAATTTAATACTGATTTTTTGGCAGTACTGGGGTTTGAACTCATGGCTTTGTGCTCACTCAGCTGGCTGGCTTGCTAAACTGGTACTGTACTACTTGAGCCATGCCTCTAGCCCTGCTTTTTGCTGATAATTTTGGAGATGGAGTCTAACCGTTATTTCTGGTTAGGCTGGCATTGAGCCATGATTCTCCCTATCTCAGTCTCTTGAGTAGTTAGGATTTTAGATGGTGTCCATTTATGACATTGAGTTTTTGTGGGTTTTGTGTGTGTGTGTGTGTGTGTGTGTTTGTGTGCATGCACGCTGGTCCCAGAGATTGAACTCTGGGCATGGGCACTGTCCCTGAGCTTTTTTGCCCAAGGCTAGCACTCTACCACTTAGGCCACAGCTCTCCTTTCAGCTTTTTGCTGGTTAATTAGAGATGAGTCTCATGGATTTTCCTGCCTTGTACTTCAAATAACATTCCTCAGATCTTAGCCTCCTGAATAATTATAGTTATGAACCATTGGTGCCTGGCTAACATTGAGTTTTAAAAAGGTCCTAAAGAAATACATAACTCAAGGAGGAGGCTGCAATGCTTGATAAGAAATGTACACATTATCCTGCCCATGTAATTGTAACCCCTCTGTACAGTATGTTCACAAAAAAAAATTAAAAAAAAAGAAATACATAACTCATTTTAAACTTGTAACAAAGAACAACTAAAATGAAACAACACTTTAAAAATACACATGGGTAAAGATTATATTCAGTAGAAGAAAACATCTTTTAAACTTGTGGCTACATTGATTATGGGAAGAGAGGGGGAAAACATAGGTTTGGAATGCTGTGGCAGACTAGTAGGGTCAATCTGTTGACCCAGTGATATAGCTGCTGGTTGGATGGAGTTAATGCCTGCCTCTTCCCCCCCCCCCTCTGTTTTTTTGGCCTCAATATTTATCATCTGTTGAGCAAATATTGACTTTTTGTATTAAGTCATAATGTCTCCTACAATAGAAGCCTGTATTTGATTGATGCCTAGTGACTGAGTGGCAGGAGCTGAGTAGCATATCCATCAAGAGAAACACTCATGAGGGTGCTTCCTTTTCTTTTAGGTTGGAGGTTTTCAGAAGGGAGTCTCAGGAAGAGTAGGACCAGCATCCTTTCAGAAAGTGTTAGAAGTGCACATTCTTGGGCCTTATTTTGGTCCTGCAGAATCTGAAGCTTCAGGCATAGGGTCCAGGCAGTCATGTGTTGGCAAAGGTCTAACAACTGGCTCTCTGAAAAATGTATATGTTTATGCATTTACTCATATTGTAATTTTGCTGATATGTAGAATAGCACATAATTTATAAGCAATAATGATAGAATATTCAATACTGTATATTATCAAATTTGACGTAGACAGTTGATTTTCACAGAATGTTTTCTTTGCTTTTTGCCAACACTTCTACCAAACGAATGGATGTAATTGCCGGGTGAGCATAGTTCTAGATTGAATGTTGGTTGGCATTTTTGTTTATATTAGGGAGTGAGAAGAAAATGAATCAAAAGGAAGATGTATGTCAGAATGTTACTTGCTTATTAATGACAAGCAACTTCTCAATCAGATCATAATATTTTGGGGAGGTACTAGGGTTTGAACTCAGGGCTTTGTACCTGCTAGGCAAGCACTCACTTTATCATTTTTTTTTTTTTTTTTTTTTTGTCGGTCGTGGGGCTTGAACTCTGGGCCTGGGCGCTGTCCCTCAGCACTTCAGCTCAAGGCAAGCGCTCTACCACTTGAGCTACAGCGCCACTTCCGCTTTTCTGGTTGTTTATTGGAGATAGGAGTCTCACGGTCTTTCCTGCCCGGGCTGGCTTTGAACCGGGATCCTCAGATCTCAGCCTCCTGAGTAGCTAGGATTACAGGCTTGAGCCACCAGCGCCCGGCTTCACTTTATCATTTGAACTATACCTACAGCCTTTTTTTTTTTTTTGCTTCATTTTTTGTTTTTGTTTTTGTGAGTCCTAGGGCCTGAACTCAGGGCCTGGGCACTGTCCCTGAGCTTCTTTTTGTTCAAGGCTAGCACTCTACCACTTGAGCCATGGCACCATTTCCAGCTTTTTGTGTTTATGTGGTACAGAGGAACTGAACCCCGGGCTTCATGCACGCTAGGCAAGCACTCTACCACTAAGCTACAATCCCAGCTCTGCTTCATTTTTCTTTTTTCTTTTATATATATATATATATATATATATATATATATATATATATATATATATTTTTTTTTTTTTTTTTTTTTTTTTTAAATTTGAGAACATACTGTACAGAGGGGTTACAATTACATGGGCAGGATAATGCATACATTTCTTACCAAGCATTGCAGCCTCCTCCTTTGTTTACCCTTCACCTCCCTTCCCAGCCTCCCCCCTCCCCCCCACCCAAACATACCCCCCTCCCCGCCCCCACACCGACATTGTAAAGCTGGTTTTGACATGACATTTTGTACTTCTCATTGTTGCAACAGGTCCACCTGAATCCTTAAACGACTTGTTTGTCCCCATCTCCTCCACATGTTATACTGACATCAATTATAGTGAAAGCGGGGGTTACACTGTGGGGGAGGGACATACAAAGCAACAAAGAAATAATCTTATAAATGCGTTAGAAACACATGCATGAAAGAAACGAAAACATTAAAATACATATTTAAGGGTTTGTTTTCCTAACATCACATTATCTGACCTTTTCCGCTTGACTCATACCTATACTAGATGTTGCAAATAAGGGAAACCATGGGACCTATGTTTCTTTGGGCCTGACTTACTTCACTTAATATAATTTTTTCCAAGCCTTTCCATTTCCTAACAAATGGGGAAATGTCATTCTTTCTGATGGAGGCATAGAATTCCATTGTGTATATATACCACATTTTCTTGATCCATTCATCTACTGAGGGGCATCTGGGTTGGTTCCATATCTTAGCTATGGTAAATAATGCTGCAGTAAACATAGTTGTGCTGGTAGCTTTAGTGTGGTCTTTTTTGTAAACATTAGGGTAAATGCCCAAAAGTGGGATTGCTAGGTCATAGGGGAGTTCTATGTGAAGTCTTTTGAGGAACCTCCATACTTAAGCAAGTACTCTTGTACTTGATTCATGTCCACAGTCCTTTGGGGTGTTTTTTTTTTTTTTTTTGCCAGTTGTGGGGCTTAACTCAGGGCCTGGATACTGTCCCTGAACTTCTTTGCTCAAGTCTAGCACTCTACCACTTGAGCCACAGTGCCACTTCTGGCTTTTTCTGTTTACGCGGTACTTGGAATCGAACCCAGGGATTCATGCACTCTACCACTATCTGCTTCATTTTTCATATAGAGTTTCAAGTTTTTGTCCAGAGGCAGCCTCAGACTGAAATCCTCCTACCCATGCTTCCTGTGTAATTGCAATTATAGGAATGGCCCACCAAGCAGGGCTTGTTGATTGAGATGGGGGTCTTGCTAGCTTTTTATCTGGGTTGGCCTTGGACCACAGTCTTTTGAATCTCTGAGTGGCTATATTTATGTGCATTAGCCACTGTGCCCAGCTCAAATAAACCTTTGACTAAATTATGGCTCAGCTTATTTATTCTTTTGAAACAAAATGGTAGCCAATGTAAATCTTAGAATTATTTAAGCATTTGTTATTAAAGACTTCTGTGAGTCTTTAAAATTGACCATTAAGCACTTTTCTGGGTATTAGTCATATTCCTCTGGACAAGATGGATACCTGATTTTAAGATTCTAGGAGGAAGAGAAAGAAAAACATAAAAACCAAATGTTTTCCTAAGAAAGCAAGACAATTTCTGGAACTACTACTTGCCACAGAGTCAACAGAAGGAAACTAGGTAGTAGCAAATGCTGGGTTGGAAAGGACTATGTTTTGGCTATGGTGTTTGGGAGCACCTGTGAAGAGGTGACAATGACGCACATGGTGAACCCAGCAGCCATGGTTCACCTGGATGCAAAGGAGCATCCAGGCAGCAAGGACAATTGTACTGAGGTGGGAACAGACTAAATGTGGGCCAAGGCTTGCTTGACACAGAGCCAATGTGCCTGGCCAACACTATAAACAAGACAAAAATGAGGAGACTGTGGAAAAGAGGAAGGAGGGACTTAGATAAGATAGGGCCTTCAAGGTTAGGTAAGCATCATGGATTTGATTCTTGTGATAGAAGCCTATGGGAGGCTGAAAGCAGGGAGTGACCACTTTACAAAGATTCTGAGCTGTTGTGAGCAGAGTGGGCAGTAACAAGCAAGACTGGGAGCAGAGAAATGTGACAGGATAAGGTTTAGAGTCCTAGGGACCAGATGACATAGTTTGGAATGAAAGTGGTTTTGATGGCATTGTGGAGGAACAACTGTAACTGGTTGAGAGATTGTGGCAAATGGTTTTAACATTTGAATAGACCATTGATCTTACTGTCTCTATTAAGTAGACTAGAATATTTATTTATTTGTGCTTGCTTGCTAATGTCTTACTGACATTGGCTGTTCTACCCATCCATACAGGAAGTAGTTAGATGGTAGCTCCCTTATTGACTGGACAGGTGATGGGGTAACACTTGGAAAGCACTCCACAGAGTCTTAAGCATAACCCTCTGACTCTACCTTCATGTGCTTAGTTTGCTAAGGCTCCAGTATGAATTTAAGAATACAGAGCATCCCACTGGCCTATTCTGCCTGTGTCCAGGGAGACATGACTGTTACCACTGTGCATTGGTAGCATTTCATGCTGTTCACTTTGGCTAGCTGAGCTACTTCATTTTAGCAAGGAGTGACAGGGTAACTTCTTAAGGCCTCTGGCCTTCAGATTGCTTTGATTCCGGTTAGATGATAAATACCCTTTGACTTCTACAGAATAAGAACTATCACAGATTCAAAGGGATTTTTAGTCTTATGCTGAGATTATTTGGGTTCATATTTAAAATATTGCTTAGCATATGTTTTTGATTGATTGATTTAAAAATACTTATGAGCAAATATCATTTCATTTATAAACTTGTTCTCTGGAAATATGGCATGGATATTTTTCATAAATGCCTTTCAGTCATGGCAACTTCAACATCATGACACTAGGGAATGATGGCTTTCTAAGAGCTGCTAAGTAGGGCATATACATGGTATGAATATCCTTGGAGAGTCATCATTATGGCCATCAATGACTGCTCACATCATACTACAGTAACACAAGCTCTACCTGCCCAATAAACCAGACTACAAATTTCTTTCTTAGTTTATCTTTTTGTCAGTTCTGGGGCTTGAACTGTGAGTCTAGGCGCTGTCCCTCAGTGTCTTTTGCTCAAGCCTAGTGCTCTACCACTTGAGCCACACTGCCATTTCTGGCTTTTTCTGAGTAGGTTATTGGAGATAATGTTCTCACAGACTTTACTGCTAGCTTTGATTCACGATCCTCAGATCTCAGCCTCCTGAGTAGCTAGGATTACAGGCATGTAATCCTACCACCAGTGCCTGAATTACAAGTTTCTTCATTCCCTCTTTTTCCTTGGAGAGGCCTCTGAGCGTTCTATATCATTATCACCTGCTAATTGAATCAACCAGAGTAAAAGCAGGCAGAGGCCACACTTTCCAAGCTTTGTATCTTGTTAGAACATGAGTGCTTTTAAGATAGTTCTTACATGAAAGGTGTTGACTACTTAATCTAGTTGTCTAGCCAGCTGTTCCTGGAAGCAGAAGTCTCCAGAACCTATGCCTCCCTTTTACTACCCATCTGGACAGGGTGCACTATATATGGTCCATAATACTTGGGCATGACTTATCCACACATAAACTTGTTATATGAACCATTTATACCTTATATCAACCATCTTTAGCACTTTGGAAGCCAGAAGAGAAGAGAGCTATCATCAGAATATTGCATGTCACAAGCCTCCTGGGTCAAAGGAAGGAGTGTGACTGGAGCAGACCAGGAACCCCTCAGTGTATAAAGCAATGTCAGTGAGAACAAGTCACAAGTCTTCACCATTAGGGCCATAGCACCCTTTCCAAGTCATGGGAAATACTGACTGTCAGCTGCTGCCTAGAGCTCTGAATGAAGTGGTACAGCTATAACATACTGCAAATTCTCCTAGAACTGGCTTACATATTAAGAAGAACCTGGTTCCTAGGGGAGGTTATTGCATAGAATCATCTAGAGGTCCTGCTACCCTGCTGAAATGTGTCATAGCTTCCTTGCCCCAGAATTAGTGACAAGAAGCATCTGGTGCAGACATTTACATTAAAAACTAAATGATTTCTTTCAGTCTGAATCTTGGCAGTCGGAGGGCTATTTCAGGGCTGTGTGATGAGCATCCTTATCTTCAGCAGCAGCTGAGCTGGCAGCAGTAAAGTGTAGGAACATAGACATGTTTCTCCTGACAGGCCAGATACCAAAGTGTAGGTGGGAAGTTCAAGGCTGCCCTTTGAAGTGACAGAAGAGAGATAAATTAGAAAGTGCTTGCATTTTGTCTACTGTTGGTTTCCTTCCTTAGTGAAAATCTGTAGTTATTTCCACCTACCTGTATACAGATTCAGGTAATTTTTCTTTTTTCTTTTTCAAGAGAAAGGTCAAAGATAGTCATTGTGTCATATCAAACTTAAATAGTTCTGCCCCTTTCTCTGTATTTGGTATTAATTAGCTCCCCTAAACTACAAACACAGCAGATGTGGAATGAGTAGAATAAGACTCTCTGGTCCAGGTCTGAATGTGCTCTTCCCAGTAGAGGAATGCCAAGTGAGGACTGCTTTGGGATGTTGGCTATTATTTGAAGGGAAGTCTGGTCTGAAGACTTTCTATTGTTTCTTATTTTTCACCTAGACCCAAGGAACCGGCATTTCACCTGTCTTGCAAGAAGGCTCTTGACAAAGCCTTTGTAGTACATAAATCATCAAACAAAACTGCTGCCTTTCAGGCATAAGTTCATGGAATTTATATGACCTCCTGGTGAGTAAGCTTATGATGTTTGTTGGACTAGGCTCAGGATGCTAAGACCAATCAGGCCATGCTTCAAGGGACTTACAGTTTGGTTAAAGAAATAAGAGAAAATCATGCTATGGCATGTGCAGTGAAAAATAACCCATGTAACTTGTAGACAGGGATGAGAGGGGAAAACTGGGAAAAAGTAAAGGAAGGAATGACATTGTCAAAAAAAAGAAATGTACTCATTATCTGACTTATCCCTTTGTTAATCCCTTTGTACAACACATTAACAATAAAATTATTTTACAAAAGATCCAGAGGATTACAGTTCGAAGCAAATCTGAGCAGAAAAGGCCGAGAGATATCATCTTCAAAATAGCTAGCTAAAAACCAGGCTGGAAATGTAGCTCAATTGGTAGAGTATTAGCTGAGTAAGCAAGCTAAGCAAGTGGGAGATCCTGAGTTCAAGCCCTAGTACCACGGGGGGGGGGGGGGCAGGGGTGGAAAACAAAAAGAAAGGAATACTAACATCAAACAATAAAATAACCATCCATCCATCCATTTATCTGACCAACCAACCAGCCAGCCAGACAACAAAAGCACAAACCAATCCCAAACCCAAACCATCCCAACATTCATTCCCCCTCACTCCCATCATGTTAGTAGTTCATTTCATTGCTGAATCCTTCTCTTATGTGGAGGGTTTTGTGGGGAGGAGGATGAGTATGTATGGACTTCTGGAGCTGTGGATTATAGCACCTAATCCTTACTAACATGACCAGAAGAGTTTTGGTTCAAGTGTTTTTATCTCTCACAGTGCACAGTGAAACGCTTTACAAAGAGCTTCCTGAACACCACATTTCATTTGTGGAGGGGAAATTGTCTGCATTTAACTTCTGCCTCCTAATCTTTGGTTGACAGAAACCAGGAAACTGCTCAATTTCGTGTATTTACTTCAAAATACCCCATCTCAGCCAAGCTTCTGGGCAGCTCCATTCTCTAAATGCAGGCCCCACAGTTAGGCTTCGTATTTCGTTCTCTCGCTTTGGGTTGGCTGATGTTCATGTTCAAATGCATGCTTTCAACAAATTACATTCTGATTGACTGACCTGGATTTCTGTTGGGGAGCTGAATGCTAAAGCCAAATAAATTTGACCAAAACTTACTTTTCTGGGTTCTTTTAGTCTCTTTTAGAAGCAGCACTGGACATGTTTTATAAGAGGGATAAGGAGTATTATTTAAGAAGAATGGGTCAAGCTAAAAGATCACAGTTAAGAGTGTTTTAACATTGGATAGAATCTTAGCGTATTTGTCCTAAGCTTTTAGCTATTTCAACTTATGATCTTTAGAGAACATCTGTTGAGGCCAAGTTTCTAAGTTCATAAAATTATAGACCTTTAAATGATTAGAGTTTGTCTTTTGACTTTTTTATTCACACTGATATTTGATTTTTGGCTTGAATCTCATTTATTCAATCTACCAGCCCCTCCAAAACTCATGTTGAAATATAATTACCAGTGTAGCTCTACTAAGAGATGGTACCTTTAAGAGGTAATTAAGTTCTCAGGGCTATATCCCCACAGATGGATTCATGCCATTCTTGTGGAGTGGGTTGGTTACTGTGAATGAGATTGTAATATACACCCCTCCCTTGATTTTTCTTTCTATTAGGAGAGCTTTGACTGCCCTTTATCATGCTGACACGGTCCAAGCCAAGTGCTATACAACTATACACTTGATCTTCCTAGCCTCCAGAACAATGAACAAGATTAACTTGTATTGTTTGTAAATTATCCAGTCTGAGGTGAACTATTATAGCAGCATACAACAGACTAAGACACGATGTAACTGAGGATTTTAGTAGCCAAAGTGAATTTGATGGATTTCATGGGCACCACTGGAAATCATGGCGGCTTGTAACCAGGGACTTATAACCTCCTGACTTTTCTTGTGGACCCTGCTCTGAGGGCCATTACCATCTCAGATCCTCTGACCATTAGTGACCTCCAGAAATCTTTTATACTGAAGCAACTTCCTCTTCCAAGTCTAACAACACTGCCTTCTCAGGGATTATTACAGTACTCTCCCCAGTATAAGCACTTCAATGTCCTCCCTGTTGAAATAAAGTTTATACTTTATAGTTATTTCAATTTTACAGAGAACATGCAAAGCTAGAGCAAGAGCTTCCATCTGCCTCAACCTAGTTTCTCATAGGATTAATATTTTATATTAGTGTGGGATATTTGTTACAATAATAAACCAATGCTTTTACATTCTTATTAAAGTCTGTACTTTATTTAGATTTGCTTTAACATTTTTCTTGTTCTGGGGTTTCAAGTCAGGGCCTGGGCACTATCCGTGGGCTCTTTTGCTCAAGTTTAGCTCTCTTCAACCACAGATCTACTTCGAGATTTTTTTTTGGTGTGTGATTGGAGGTAAGAGTCTCATGGACTTCCTTGTCTGGACTGGCTTTGAACCATGATCGTTAGAGCTCAGCCTCCTGAGTAGCTAGGATTATAGGTGGGAGACACTGGTACCCAGCCTTGATTGGTTTTAACCTGAAGTCTTTTTTTCTGTTCTAGGATCTCATCCAGGATACCATAGTATGTTTAGCAGTCATGCTTCCTTAGTTTGGATTGGCTGTGGTAAGTTTCAGACTTCCCCTGTTTTGATCACTTTGACAGTTTTGAAGAGTATATTTTGTAGGGTGGTTCTCTATTGGTTTTGTCTGACTTTGCTCCCTCATGATTAGACTAGAGAGATGTGTTCTTGGGAGGAACAGGGAAAGTAACATCCTTAGGATGTATCAAAGCTACATTGTATTAAAATTACCCATCTTTCTCTTGATGTGAATCCTAATCACCTGGATGAGGGAGTGCTTGTTAAGTCCCTCCACTCTGAAGTAACTATTTTCCTATTTTCCCTCTGTGGATAGAAGCTTCTAATTATAGCTCTCATTTACTGAGTAGCCAGTTAGGTGGCATCTCCCTGAGGATGGAATATCTGTAGGCGTTATTTAGAATTATTCTATTCAGGGACTGTTTTCTTCTCTCCTTATTTTATTCAAAAATTTCTTACATTACAATGGAGTCATGGATGCTTATTTTACATTTTTAGCTATAATTCAATACTAGTTAATTTGGTTGCTCAAATTGCTTCAGAGTTGGCCATTGGGAGCTGTTCAGTTAGCATTTGTGTCCTTTTGACATAGCTCTATCGTGTGTGTGTGTGTGTGTGTGTGTGTGTGTGTGTGTGTGTGTGTGTCTGTGTGTGTCTGTGTGTGTCTGTGTTTGTTAGCAGTCCTGGAGATTGAATCCAGGTTCTTGTGCTTGCTAGACAAGTACTCTGCTGTTTGAAACACACCTCTATTCCTTTTGCTTTTAGCTTGTTTCTTAGATAAGGTCTTACGCTAACATAATCCTCCTGTCTCTGCCTCTTGAAAGGCTGGGGTTACAGATACACACCACAATTACTGACCTTAATTTTTTATCTTTTTTTTGAGAATATCTTACTTTAAGCTAGTATAAGATGTTCCAGGTTCATCTTGTACATTTCCTGCCCCAGTCCTACCCTTTAGCCATTTTTCTAAGGAGTCCTGGTTCCATTTTGTTGTTGCATACTTGGATTGCCTAGCACCTGAAATATTGTCAAAATTTGCATATGTTAAACTTCATTCTTTGTGTTCTAAAGTTCTATGTGCTTTGGCCATGCACAGTGTCATGTATTCATTATCACAGTATCATGGACAGGGGAATAAAAAGATATTTACCTCTTCAATTTTGGAACACGTAAATGTCCCGTTGCTTACCATGGTGAAAGAAACTTTGCAATTGTAATAAAGTTAAGATCTTGTATTATGCTGGTTTGTATGATGGAACCCAATGTAACCATTAGGTTTTTCATAAAAAGAGATGGAACAGTAGCTGGAGATAGGATGGAAGAATGAAGTTGAGTGATCTGAGGATGAGGCTGTGATCCAAGGAAAGCAGATAACCTGTAGTCCTGAAAAGGGAAAGAAAGTAGATTCTACCTAAAGCCTTGGAAAAGGTGCAGTTCTTCCATGTGTATTTTTATGTTGTTTTTTCTGTCTGTCATGGGGCCTGAACTCTGGACCTGGGTGCTGTCCCTCAGCATTTCAGCTCAAGCCTAGTGCTCTACCACTTGAGCCACAGAGCTACTTCTGGCCTTTTCTGCTTATGTGGTGCTGAGGAATCAAACCCAGGGCCTCATGCATGCGAGTCAAACACTGTACCACTGAGCCGCCTTCCCATACCTTTTCTGTGTATATTTTATGGCTACCAGAACCAGAAGGGAGTATATCTATGTTGTTTTAAGCTAGTAGGTTTGTGGCCATTTACTGCAGAAGCTATGGGTAGTTAATATTGACCCGTGATACTTGAAAATGAGGTACTGCAGTAACAAAGATTTAAAAGCATGGAAGTTGCTTTGGAAATTGGCAGTGGGTAAAGGCTAGAAGAATTCTGAGGACTGTGATAGAAAGAGCCTAGGTCTTTATGGACAGACTGTTGGTAGAAATATAGATTCTGAAGATGCTTCCTTTGATGACTTGGGAGGAAGTGAGCAGCCTGGTTGAGAAAGTTTGTATTGTTTCAGGGATTCTTATATTGTCATAAGCCAGACAGTTGCACAAATAACAATATTAAATGTGCACTTAGTGAACAATTACAAGGAAATGAGGAATGTGTTATTGGAAACCAGAAGAAAAGAGACTTTTGTTATATAGAAGTAGAAAACATAAATGAATTGTTGTCCTATTACTTTATGGAAAACAGAACTTGAGACACATGTATTTAGTGGAAGATATCTCTGTCATAGTTTTGAAGGTACAGATTACTTTCTTTTTGATGTGTGTGTAAATTGTGAGAATTGATATTTTGCAGATAGATATGTTAAGGAAGAAGGAATGAATATTTAATAATTTGGTAAAGTCTTAGCCTACTCAGATTGCAAAAGATGCTAAAATTAGGGAATTCACTCCAGGAAAGGGTGATCTGAAGAGGAGCCAAAGTGTAGTTAGATGATCGTTTGCTTTTATTTCAGGAGGGAGAAAAGATCACAGTGCAGTCACATGTAGGGCTTTCTGAAGAGATGAAGTTTGTGATCCATAAATCCTCTCAGTCACACTGACAAAAAGACATGTGTTTATGCAGTGGGAAAAAATCCGCAGAGGAACCTCTTGTCTAGTGTAATGAAGATCCATAATACACATTTTTTAATGTTGTCCTGGCAGAAACGCCACTAGCCACAGTATCTGTGGTATATTTTCCTGTGTCTGGAATGTATCTAGGATTTCTGGAGATTCAACAGTCATTGTGGACCACAAAGATAAGATATATAAAGAGGAAAGTGGAGCAGGAGAGCTAGAGTCTCAGTTCTCATTGATATTCAACCACAGCTTGTTGGCTGTTGTACCTGCTGTAGATTGCCAATCTGTGGATCAGGGTCTTAATAGTTGCCCATTACTATATAAAAATTATTATAAACTTTTAACTTTAGAGCACTATAAATAAATTACAACATCATTTCAATGGGTCCAGAGTCTGGCTGTAGGTCAGCTGGGTCTTTCATTGAGCATTGTCAGGCTGAAATTAAGGTGTTGGCAGGTGTTACCTTTTCATATAATAAGGCTTGGGGTATTCCCAGTGTTAGTTTAATTCATATCCTTGTTTGTGGACTGAAGTCACTGGCAGCCAACAGCAACCACAACTCATTCTCTGTAGCTGCTGAATTAATTGTACAATAAGGATGTTTGCTTCCCTCCAAAGCAGTCTTCTGGCTTCTAATACTTCTTCTGTCTGCCAGGAGACCAGTGGTCTTCTTTATTTCTACTTTATCTGGTTTGTGGTTAATTGAATGATTGGTCCCAATTCTTCACTCTTCTGTCATAGGTGCATATCCTTGACTTGAGGCTTGGTGGTATGGCTTGGCAGATGAAGTTGACAACTGTGATATGAACAGAGGCTTGAAGTATGCTTTCACAGCTGGACTCCTCCTTCACTCCAGCCGTGGCCAGGAGAAGCAAATTCTCTATCTTGGGCATCTTGCTATCTTGAGCTATCTAGCTTCTGGCTCAGAAGAATAAGAGACAGGTTAAGATAAGAATAGGATAAGAGACCAAAGTTGAACCAGATCTGGTCCAGAGCCAAGATCAGCCAGTCTTATGCCAGGTTAGCTACACTTAGCCAAAATACAGTTGTAAAAATGAGAGATAAATGCCATTATGATTTTGGAGTTTTTGTAGCTCAGCAAAATTGACTAATGCAGAATTCTAGTCAACACTCTCTACTGCCAAAATCACTACTGCAAAACTTAGATCTAGTCTGTTACTGATATTCATTGTCTGATTCATCCCCCAGTATAAATTCCCAAATGTTTGTCCTGATCTGTAAGCCCTGCCTTTCTTAATCTTAGTCTCACTCTCATTTTCTAATACTGTATCTCACACTCACTTGACATCTATTGTATAAGCATGTTTTAGACTTTGAGCACTCTTTCCTTCTGCCAATTTCTGCTTATTCTTCAAGGTCAACTTAAATGCTCTCATGCTCTGGAAACTTGTTTTCTAAAAGCAGCCATTTGTATGTTATGGCACTTCATAGACAATGCTTTTAGGCTATTCATCTCATAGTATTGGAGGAGTTTGTGCCTATGATCTGGTCTAGGTCAATAGTTTCAGGGAAGTGACTTTTTTACTCCTGTGGGAGCCCCTTATATCTATCTTCAACTCATCTTCTGGTACACAGTAGATATTAAATACAGGTATAGGAAATAATTTGAGTGAGTGTCATCTGGCAGTTTGTCCTTCTAGTCCATACAATTAGCTCTTGGAGACCAAATAAATTCTTTGGTTACATTAGAAGCAATACTGTCATGGTTCTCAAGGTAACTTTGCCAGGAAAGGAGTTAGGACTGTCAGAACCTGTGTCCATAATGCTGCCTTCTCTGCTTTGGAACAGATAATAGGTTGCACAGAGTTATAGCTGAGACATGAGTTGAGAGTCAAGTAAGCCAGCTTATAGGCTTGGCCACATTACTGAATTGCCCCTTATCTCTTTGAAGTGCTTAGTTTTGAGAGGTGCTCTCTCCTTTCCTGATACTCCAGTTGTAGTATTCTATACATGTTTGGAGGTGAGGGATCTGTTTGAATTCTCTGGTCCCCAAGAGAAGTGACAAACAACCATGGAGGGAAGGTGGGTTAGAGGACCTTGAAGTGCATGTGCTCTTATTATCAACTTACTAGACAACAAAACTTGGTGACTGTAAGCAATAGTTTATTTCTATTTCCTGTGGGTTGGCTTGACTTATCTGGGCAGAATGCTCTCAGACAAACCTATAGTATTAGTAGTTGCATTTAGATGGTGACTGGTACTATACGAGGGCTCAACTTGGCTGGATCTTTGAAGTAGCTCATTTATATAGCTGAGAGTTGATGCAGGCTTTTGCCTGAGGCTGTCAACAGGGTACTGACATGAGGCCTCTCAATGTGGCTTAGATCTCCGGCTCCCTAGTATTGGGTCTGAATGGGAATCTTCTGAGGATGAGTTCTTTTGACATAGGTGAGCTGAGTGACATCTTATGACCTAATCCTGGAACTCTTAGGATTCCATTTTAGCATAGTCTTTTGAAGAAGCAAGTCCCTAAATCCTAGATTTAAGGGTGGAGCTCACACCTATCTCTGGGGATGAGAACGATATTAAAGACTTTGCAGCTATCTTTAATTCACTTCAGTCTGGCAGTGGGCTGATTTAAGAATCTTGGAATTTCACTTAACTTAACTTCATCTTATTTGGTCATAGCTTTTGACCTTTTCTACTTGTCCCAGACATATACTAATTATTGCAAATAAGGGAAAGCATGGGACCTATATTTCTTTGGGCCTGGCTTATTTCACTTAATATAATTTTTTCCAAGTCTTTCCGTTTCCCAAGATAGGGACACAAGTGGTTTTTTCTTTCTTGCTATTATTTCTAACGTATTTATAAGGTACCATGTGATTTTTTTTTGTTGCTTTATATGTTCCTCCCCCACAGTATAACCTCTGTTTTCACTGTATTTGATGTCGGTATAATTTGGGGAAGGGAAAGGAAAAGACCAAAATGTTTAAATAGGGATACAGGTTGACCCATTGTAACAATAAGATGTACAAGACACTATGTTGAAAAACGAACTTTACAATCTAGGCCAGGGTGGGAGGAGTGTAGTTGTGGAGGTAGGAGGGAAGAGACGGTAGGGGAAAAACAAAGGAAGAGGCAACAATGCTTGATAAGAAATGTACTTATTATCTTGTTCATGTAACTGTAACCCCTCTGTACAGCATTTTCACAATAAAAATTATTTTTAAAAAATCTTGGAATTGAGAAATCTTTTGAGATTTAGAAAAGCTCTGGTGAATATATCTAAATATATTGGGATTCCATGGAAATTATGTTCTTTTGTGTGTGTGTGCCAGTTCTAGGGCTTGAACTCTGGGCCTGGGTGCTATGTCTGAGCTTTTGTGTGCAAGGCTAGCAGTCTACTACTTGAGTCACAGCTCCACTTCCAGCTTTTTGTGGTTAATTGGAGATAAGAGTCTCATAGACTCTTAGAAACCAAGGCTGGCTTCAAACCTCAATTCCTCACATCTCAGCTTCCTGAGTAGCTAGGATTACAGGTGTGAGCCATATGTGCTCTGCATGTTGAGGTTATCTTTAAGGTACATTCCATGCTATCTTTAATCAGAAATATTCTGGGGTTGGAGGTATGTCTTAGTTGGTAGAGCACTAGCCATTCACAAGTTTTCTCTCAAGTTCTACATAAAATGTTAAAAAAAAAGTCTCATGCAATGTTGTCAGACACCTTGTATTCATATACTGTTTTGTAGAATGGGAACTTCTTTGTACAACTACTCAAAGATAATAATAATAAAATGTTTCTTAAAATGTCTCATGGATTTGAAGTGTAATGTCATGACTTGGGTTGAATGTGAGCCCCTGTAACTATAGCAAACAAATGTATGCGAGGTGAGCTGCTTGATGGGTGCTGTTAGGCCAGCCTAGGTAGCTGCAGAAGAAGGTGCAGCTGTAGGCTTGGCTTGATCTTGTAGAAGAAGCTACTTCTTCACAGAGGAACTCCCAGAGCATGAGCAGATGTCTAAGTTGTTTTCTCTTGCTATACAAAATACTTGAGACTGGGTAATTTATAAAGGAAAGTTTGATTCACAGTTTTGACTCACAGTTGGAAAACCCAAGTTTTGCTGGTAGCCTTTGGTTGGTTTGGTGATGATTTTGTAGCAGAAGAGTAAGCAGGAAGGTGAGCAAGAGGGAAAAGATGAACTCCCATGATGGCTAACTCATTACTTCAAGAAAGGCCTTAGTCCAATCACAAATGTTCCTCCTAACTAACTACTTCCACAAACCCCATCTTACACCCCTACCACACTGAAGATATTAGGCAGGCACTCTACTACTTAAGCCACACCTCTGAACTGAAGGTAGGCAGTCATTTGTCTTCATTTCAATATCCTACTTGGTGCTGTATTGGTATACATGAGGCCCTTAATCAGCTTGAGTCCTGGATTGAAGGTGTTGAAGCTCTCTATACTGTCCCTCTAACAACTTCCTTGGAAATCCCTTCAGGAGTGTCAGTGGCTCTAGTTTCTGAGCTTTGAAGATGCTTTGTTTCTAAAAGAGTGAGGGCTGTCTTTTTCCCTTTGATGGATTAGTGGCCAAGCTGAAGGTAGGAAAGGTGACTCACTATAGAGGTCAGGATGGAGCAGGTGGGGAGGAGGTCCTGACTGCTTGTGTGCTCAGGGAACTGTTCTAAAGGTCAACTTGTCATGCATCTCACCTGCTTTTAGTCATAGGGGTCATTAGGTCCTGAGGCACATAGCTCTGATTCTCTCCTCTTAGGTGCATAGGAAGATTGGTCAGGCACAAAAATGTGGGCCCAAAGTATATCTTAAATTTGTCATGATTAATTTTCCCTTTTTAGGCACTGCTCTGGGTATGTATATTTAATGTGTCTGACTGAGTCCTGGGAATTAGATAATTCAGGGACAGTTGGCTTCCTGGCCACATGTTTTTGACTCTTACTGCAAAAGCAATAACTGTTCTGCTTTGGCACCCTTCACCCTGTCTCATCCATCACCTTGGAATTGGTAGCTAGTTTGTCTCTTAATGATCAGGTCAGAGGCCAAAGATAACCTGAAGCCTGGATTAGATACAAAAGAATGAGCATATTGAATGGTTCCTCCTAGTACATGTGGCTTTTATTTGTTGAGAGATCAGGGACAAAAAGGAAGGGCATTTCTTGATTGACAAAGCTATTATTGAGGTCCTAAGATTCAGTTATAAAATCTATCTTGAGATGGAGACAAGAGACATGGGTGTTGGCAGTTTTCTGGTAGGTGAACCTGTGAAGCAGGTAAGAGGAGCAAGCAGGATGAGACGGAAGGAGTCAGAACAAAATTGAAAATGTGTTGCTGTGAGTGAGCAACAGAGCTTGATTTTACTCAGAAGTACAGAGAATGTTCTGAAAGGATTAGAGTTGAAGGCATTTATCCATGGACCCACTTCCTAATAGCTTGAGGTCGTGCTGAGCCAGAGTGTTGACTTCTTTGTTGGATGCTTTTGGATGTGGCCTAGAAGGGTCCTGCAGGAGTGTAGACTTCCCTGGAAAAGAGCAGAAGCTCAGGTGGTATGTACTTTCAGTGAGCAGCTAACAGTGTGAGATTAAGTCTGAGCTCTCAAGGACCTTCTCACCAAGCTGGCTAGATCAGAGGTGGGCTGAGCAAACCCGATGATGCAGGGAAAGCATCTTTCATTTTCAAGCAGGAAAACATCTGATGATATTTTGAACCAGAGGGAGTAATGAGTTCTTAGCTTAATCTTGAGAAAGAATGAGGCAATGTGTTAGATGCCAAGCTTGACCATTTCTGCAATGTTTTGGATAGAATTGTCAATGGACAGAACATTTTTTACTACAGTCTCCTTCTAGGGTGAATTTAATCAAATCACATATGAGACCAAAAGGCTACCCTGCAGTCTATTATTTTTGCTAAGAAATATTTCAGGTTATGTCAATCTTTGATTTCATTCTTCTCTGCTTTCCCTTTTGCTCTCCCCCTGTTTTTCTTTGTTTCCTTCCTCTCCTTCCCTCTCTTCCTGTTATTATTCCCCCTTTTCTTATTTTCTTTCTTCTTCATTTTCACAATTATTGTTCATTCAGTCTACAAATCAGTAAATATTTTCAAGATACCTTTGATTGATTTCTAGTTTATTTTCATCATTAGAGTATATATTTTATGTTATGTACATATTTTGTATAAATTGAATTATAGCCCAGAATATGGTGACTGTTTCATATATACTTGCAAGTAATAGGTGTTCTGTTGTTGTTGGGCAGAGGTTCTATGAAGTTCAATGATGTTAGTTCTATTCCTATTAAACAGGACTTCCACATATGTATCCTCATTTCTATCCACTTGTATTGATTACTGACACAGGTGAGGTAATGTCCCCACCTGTAATTGTGGATTTGTAGGTGTCTCTTATACATTCACTTATACACTTTTGAATAGTTGTGCAAGAGCTGTATAGCAGGGTTGTAAGTTAGGTCTAGTTTTAGTTTTTTGAGGAATCTCCATACTGAGGTCCATAGCTGCGGCACTAGTTTATTTTCCCACCAACAGTGCATGTATCTTCATCAGCATTTGTTGTTTTAAGTGGATTTCTTGTTGAAAACATGTCAGTTTGACAATCTGTGTATTCTGATTGTGATTTTAGATTCTTAGACTAAGTGTGGCTATTTATATGATTTGAATTTGTCCAGGTTGTTCATCATTCTTTCTTTTTTGTCTTCTTTCAGGTTTGAGTATTTTATAATGATTCCATTGTGTCTCTACTATTGGCTTATTTTTAGATCTATTTTTGTATAGTGGTTACTTTAGCTTTTTTACATCTTTATTTTATCACAGCAGGCCTTGAAATAATAGTATACCATTTTAAGTACAATAAGAATGTTCAGTTTTTCTTCCATGTTCTCTTTCATCTCCTGTTATTGTTGTCATATACCATATTGACACATTTATTTTATAAAATCCATCATTTCTGTTTTAACTGAGAGTCAGTTACATGCCAGATCCCATTGGGTGACTTTACAACATGACTTATTCCTTCAGTAGTTTCCTTCAATGGGACAACCTTTGGCTGCCTTTACTTTTATTCCCCCTTCCTTTTCTTCTCTCTCATAGTCAGGACCTCATACTTGCTAGGAAGGAGTTCTACCACATGAGCGATGTCCCTATCTCTGTTTATTCTAGTTATTTTTCAGATAGGGTACTACATTTTGCCCTAGCAACGTGGACCATGATCTTCTTACTAATGCATCTCACATAACTGGAATGATAGGTGTGTGTCATTGCATCCAGCTTTTCTGTTGAGATGGAGTTTTACTTTTAAATATGTATATGTACATGTATATATACACATATTCACCTACATGTGTGAATATTATTTTTTTCTTGATGGTAAAATTAGAGGTTGAGCTCCATTTTCTTGGAATGAATAACCACAGACCACAGTGGGCCAATGATTTCTAGAGTTTTGGAATCTGTTCACATAGGTACTTTCTCATTCAAGAGATGATAGGATAGCAATTCCTATCATGTAGGATTATGAGAGATTTGGGAAGACTAACCTCTTGTGGTTTTTTTTTTTTTTTATTGTGAGAATACCGTACAAAGGAGTTACGATTACATGGACAAGATAATGAGTACATTTCTTATCAAGCATTGTTGCCTTCTCATTGTTCCCCCTTCCTATCCCCTCTTTTTTTTTTTTAAAGCAGCTTTGTCCCTCACCAGACCACCTCATCCATGCAGTTTCTTTTTATTTATTTTTTTGGTTGGTTGTGGGGCTTGAACTCTGAGCCTGCGTGCTGTCCTCAGCTCTTCAGCTCAAGGCTAGATCTCTACCACTTGAGCCACAACGCCACTTCCAGCTTTTTATGTTTTTTTTTTAAATTTTATTTTATTTGTGAACATACTGTACAGAGGAGTTACAATTACATGGGCAGGATAATGCGTACATTTCTTACCAAGCATTGCAGCCTCCTCCTTTGTTTACCCTTCACATCCCTTCCCAGCCTCCCCCCTCTCCCCCATCCCAATCCTTCTCCTTCCCCCCCTTCCCCCCCCCCAACCGATGTTGTAAAGCTCGTTTTGGACATGACAACTTGTACTTCTCATTGTTGCAACAGGTCCACCTGTATCCTTAAACAACTGGTTTTTCCCCATCTCCTCCACAAGTTATACTGACATCAAATATAGTGAAAGCAGGGGTTATACTGTGGGGGAGGGACATACAAAGCAACAAAGAGATAATCTTATAAATGCGTTAGAAACACATGCATGAAAGAAAAAAAACCTTAAAATACACATCTAAGGGTTCATTTTCCTGACATCACATTATCTGACCTTTTCTGCTTGACTCATACATATACTAGATATTACAAATAAGGGAAACCATGGGACCTATGTTTCTTTGGGCCTGGCTTACTTCACTTAATATAATTTTTTCCAAGTTTTTCCATTTCCTAACAAATGGGGCAATGTCATTCTTTCTGATGGAGGCATAGAATTCCATTGTGTATATATACCACATTTTCTTGATCCATTCATCTACTGAGGGGCATCTGAGTTGGTTCCATATCTTAGCTATGGTAAATAATGCTGCAATAAACATAGTTGTGCTGGTAGCTTTAGTGTGGTCTTGTTTGTAAACATTTGGGTAAATGCCCAAAAGTGGGATTGCTGGGTCATAGGGGAGTTCTGTGTGAAGTCTTTTGAGGAACCTCCATACTGCTTTCCAAAGTGGTTGAACAAGTTTACATTCCCACCAACAATGAAGTAAGGTTCCTTTCTGTCCACATCCCCTCCAGCATCTGTTGTTGTTAGAGTTCTTGATTTTTGCCGTTCTAACTGGACTGAGGTGATATCTCAATGTTGTTTTGATTTGCATTTCTTTTATGGCTAGGGATGTTGAACATTTCTTCATGTGTCTATTGGCCATCCTTCTTTCTTCTTCAGAGAAGTTTCTCTTTTAAGTCTTTAGCCCACTTATTTATTGGGCAGTTGTTTCTTTGAGGATTTGTTGTTGGGGGGTTTAATTTTTTGAGTTCCAAGTATATTTTAGATATGAGACCCTTGTCTGTTGTAGGGCTAGTAAAGATCTTCTCCCACCAGCTTTTTATGTTTATGTGGTCCTGAGGAATTGAACTCAGGGCCTCATACATGCTAGGCAAGCGCTCTCCCACTGAACCACCTTCCAGCCCCTTCATGCAGTTTATTTATGAGACTTTCCCTCAAGTATTTGCTTGAAGAGAAGGTAATATAGTGAAAAAAATCCACTCAGAAATCAAAGCCACAGTTCCCTGCTTTTTAGGTGATGAGAGCTATGATCCATGGAGATGAGAGTTTATGGGGGTGATAGGGTATGGAGATAAGAATTTTATGGACTTCCTGCCCAGGCTGGCTTTGAACCATGATCCTCAGATCTTAGCCTCCTATGTAGGTTGGATTAAAGGTGTGAGCCTCTGGCTCTTGGCTTGGTGTTATTATTATTTTTTATTTTTATATAATAATAATTATTAATATTATTATTTATTATTATTATGTGTGTGCTATACTGAGTGTTGAACTCAGGGCCTGGGTGCTATAGTTCCTGAACTTTTTTTTGTTTTGTTCAAGGCTAGTACTCTACCAGTTGAGCCATAGCTCTACTTCCAACTTTTTTTAGTGGTTAATTGGAGATACAAATTTCACAAATTTTCCTGCTGGCTTCAAACTGCAATGCTCAAATCTCAGCTTTCTGAGTAGCTAGAATTACAGGTAAAAGCCACTGGGACCCAGGTGTTGTCATTATGTTTTTATATATTGATATGTATCTTGGTTTAGATATTTTTTTTACTATTATTTAAATTTCCATACTACTAATATACTAAAACCTAGTTTAAAATTGTCTTGTTTTTTTATTATTGTTAGATAATACGGCTATGGTATTCCTTCTACTTGTAGCAGGGTTTCTCTAGGTGATTGCTACAATGGAATTTTCCAGATTATGCAGCTAAAGTATCTTTTTCAACCATACAAATATGTGCTTATTCACCCATTCAAAGATTCAGATATTCACATTTTCTCCTATTATGTTGTCACTATTGAGAGTCACTACTCTGGCAAGTGTTTCCTTAAAAGGCCAAGCATAAACATTTCAGGACTTGTTGGGTACTTACATAACTACTCAAAGTGCAACTACTAAGATGTGTGAAAGCCATTTGTTTTAGTTTGTTTTCTGTTGCTATAAACTCAGGAGTGAGGAACCTTTTTTCTGTCAAGGGCCTTTGAGTATATATAACATCATTCATAGCCATACAAAATTATCAACTTAAAAATTAGCCTGCTATATTTGTTCAAACATTTAATTAACTTACTTCTAATGTAATGGCTGGAAATACTCTTTGGTGAGGGTGTGTGGTGTTAGCTGGTAGTGTTGATGTTGCTACTCCCAACTGTTTTTCCAGGTTCATGTTAGTCTGAAACACAGTCAGCTTTTTTCAGTGGTAGGTTTTAAGGATTGTTTACAGCTATAAATTGTTCCGAACACACATATATTTTAGTGCATATCCACCAAAGTGAGAAATTCATCATTTTCAAGTAATGTTTATACAGCTCATGCAATGAGAAATAGTTATATCTAGCTTTCAGTTCATCATTGCTTTGCTGTTGAATGATTTCATGTTGTAGATTTTCAGGCACACCAGCTAGGTCTGTGTTGAGCTATGTAGCAAAGATGTTCAATTTCATTTGACTTTTTATATCCTTGAATATTTTCATTAAATGCCTCCATTAATTTACATTCACCCTGTTCAAGTGCCAGGGAAGGTTGTCTTTCCAGAGTGGGAAATGCACGGTGTATGTTCTTTCTTTTGAGTTGCACTTTTCACACGTGTTTCAAATGATTTCGTGTTTGAAAGCAGAGAGATGAGAACCTGATCGGACTTTTCAGCTTGGCGTAAGGTCTACCACGAATGCTAGATCAGAGCCACTTGCTATCATTAACTTCTCTGACAGGTTTCTTTCCCCCCTATGAACTTCTTGACTTCACAGTTGGTGAAACCTCGTGAGCACACCCAGGAGTCAGCTGCCATCTTTACAGTGATAAAATAAGATCTCTTATGACCATTTAATAACTCCTTGAAGTGGTAGCTGTTAAGCCCTGTGCTTTTGACAAAATTTATACATGGCACTACTGTCGACATCACATTGTTGTGCTGTTAACAACTGTGCATAGAGACTTTCTTGCATCACAATATTGAGATAATTCAGTTCTTTCTTAACGAATAAAATGAACCCCTTCTTGGGAGCCAGCCATAGCCAGAGTTCCATCTGTAGTAAGACCATTTAACTTCTCAAAGGTTGGCTCAAGTTTTTCCATTGATAAAGCACGTCTCTCATACAAGTCCTTACCAGTTGCAGCATTGTGCATGACTTCCAGTGACAGCCATTCCTCTAACACGTCCAACTCTGCTGTTATGCCAGCTGACTAGTAGTTGTTCTGTCCTTTGTCTCATCACAAGTAAGAAAGGAAAAATTGAAAATCTGCAGGATCCTTCAATGTTTTTTAAATATCATGTGCTAAGTCAGTAGTCTGATTTGAGATGATTCTTGGAGACAATTAACACCCAGAAACAATTTTACTCTGTCTGGTGCTAGCAACTCTCCTTCTACATGAGGCCTCAGCTTCACTGTGATTATCTCACTTACCGCATAACTCTGGAATAGCATTGCCTCTGTCCCAATGAGATCTAAGAGAGCAGCATGTTGTGATTCCTAACTCTGCTGAAGCACACTGACTTTATCCAGAAGCATTTGGCCTCATTGAGTTAATCATGCTTGGAGCTGTAATGATACTCAAGACTGGCTGTGTGTGTGTGTGTGTGTGTGTGTGTGTGTGTGTGTGTGTGTGTGTGTGTGTGTGTGTATGCATGCGCACAGTGTGCATGTGCACGTGCATGTACATGCAGGGATAAATTACCTCTTTCCAAAAACATAATATTTGCATAGAAAATAGCATTCCCCAAACCCATGCCCACTCAAATTCTGTCAATCACATCCAATATGGATGAACCCAATACTGTCATCTTCCTCACCTCTCCTCATTGGCTTTCTACTTCTGGCAATTATTAGATCCTACCTGTGTTTCCCTCCAGAAAAATGTACTCTTTTCTTTGACAGAAATCAGAGAAGACATGACATTAAAGAAGTGAAATTCACTTAAGTTCTTCAAAGCCTAGTACTTAGCAAGTCTTTCCCAGTCCTTGTATCTGAGATTAGCTTATGCCATGTAGCCTGTGAAGAGATGAGCTGGAGTTAGTAGAGATGGTGGACTAGATGAGGCTTCTTTCCTGGAGCTTTCTTCACATGCTATCTGCCTTTGAAGCAATACAAGGGCTTGCAGTGGTTCACTGATAGAGCTGGAAATCAGGTATAGGTTTCTATTGCTGAATTTCTAATCTATTGCTTTCTACCTGAAGCAAATGACTCAACAATGAAATCCCATGATCCTCTGGAGCTCTAATTTTCTGCCACCCACACACAGAAGGCTCAATTAAACTGCACCTTATCCAATGTCTTCTAAATGGTTCTGCAGATAATGCTGTTGTCTCCTGCAGAGAGACAGAGCACGACAGAAGGAGTAACTAAGAGTAGGATTCTTGGAGTAAATAAAGTTTACTAGTGAACTAGTCATCCACATATTTAAATATAAATATTTGAATTCTAGCTTCAGCTGGAAGGAAAAGGTGTCATTAGTTATTGTCAGGCTCCTGTTCAACATGGGGTTTGTGGGAGAATGCTTCTTTCTTTGTAGACACTGCTCTCTGAACCATGCTTTTCCCTCTTATTTTCCTTGGCTAATTCTTAGCACAGGTTTGATATCATTCATGTGATGCCCTTCTACACTCTGCCCTCCCCAATAATTTGCCACAGTGAGTTGTAATTGCCCATACATCTATCTATGTCCTCCCTTAGGCCAGTAATATCTGCTTCATTGCTGTCCTTAACAACACAAGCCAGGCTGAATGGAGCTAAAATGACTTCTGATATTGGTCAATGGTGTAGAGCCTCAAAGAGCAGACCTCTCAGAGCAACCAGGTTGGAAAGAAAAAACATTATTCAAGCCCAAGGACATAGTGACGGAGAAATGAGGACAGATAGGCAGACAGAAGCCAAAGAATGAGCCAGGCCATGGAATAAAATTTCTTCAGGCTGGTGTTTCCAATATAGGCTGTGAATCATGTACCTGTGCATTCTGTGAGTACTAGATGAGGATGAGGAGGTATAGATAAAGGGTTCAAGGTGTTAGGATAACCCAAAGCCTCAATAGCAAGCACAAAGAGCCCTAATTGTCTCTAGAAGCTTCTCCTGAGGGGTAGTATGTTTCCAGGACATTGGTCTAGGTAGTATAGTAAATTCAGGAGTGGTTCCAACATGGAACCCAATAACTTAGACAAGATTCAGGACACCAGCAAAGTTGAAATCACAACATTTATCCAGGTCTTAGAGTATGACTATAGGAGCCAGACCTGTGTGATGGGAGAAGACACAAATGATACACAAGTACATGATCCAAGTGAAACTAAGGAGAGAAAACCAACAATACTTTTCTCTGACAGTAGACCCTATGATAAAGCTTTCAGGGCAAGTGGTTTATTTGGGAGGTGAAAGAAGAGGTGTCATGGGAATGGGAGATTAGATAGGGAGAGGCAGCCAGCCAATCAGTTGTTAAGACAAGCATTTTTACTGTGGGCATCCAGTGCTCTGTCCTGCTAGAGACTGTTATAGTGGATGTGGAGCATGCATCAGTATTGTTTCACTGGAGCAGTGAGGAAGCTGGGGTACTTACCTTCCACTTCCCATCAGCTGCCCGTGGAGAGCTACTCTCCAAGACCATTGATTTCTGTTCTGTCATAAGTGGAGTAGATTTAGCACCAGAAAAGGCCCTTAGCCAAAGAGGTGGGAGTGCAGGCAGTAGGGTATTGGTGTCCTACTAAAGACTTCAAGATGGATATTTTCCTTGGAGTATCGAAAACGGGGGGAGGGGAGAGAGGAGATGGACAGTTTTATGCAAGTACACATAGTGTTTCTGTGAGTTTCCAAGCAGTTGGATAGTATATCTTTCACCCCACCCCTCATCTGGGTGTGGCAGATGCTACCTGAAACAGACCTTATCTGGCCAGTTGAGTAGAGGACCCTTAATATCTATTGGTTGAACAGAAGTAAAAACCAGAGAGGAGAAGGCCCCCGCTGCCCATCTGAGGGCCCTAATCTCCCCATCAATTACCAGTATTCCAGGCAGAATGAGTGCCTCACCTGAGCCATGAAAGGCAGCCACCATATTAACATCAGCCAAAACCTACAGAAGGCTTTCTCTCTGCCATGTTCTGTGTTCCTTGCATACATTATCTCAGCTATCGTTAACCCTCTGAGATAGTCTAGAATCATCTCCATTGTACATTGGAAGTCTAATAACTTAGTTCCTCTTGAGTATTTTTTTAACATCAGCTTCCTATAGGGCATTTACTTCTCCTTTACCTGTTATTAGGAATAGGCAGCTTATCCCAAACCTAGGCTGAACATGTTGAAGTGAGCTCTTCATACTACAAAAGGATGGAAGTAGATGGTACTTGAGATCTCATTTAGTGTAGCAATTGTTTACCATGAGAGAAATGCTTTTTCCAGGTCACAAAGTATAGTCCAGAGCTGCCCTCTATGGATTCTCAAAGTAGAGTTACAGCTGTGAAATATCCTAGCTTTTCCAGGACCAGCGGAACTTGAATCCACGATCAGTGAAAGGAATCACCAACATTCATTCAATGGGCTAGGAATCGTTTAATAGCTGTGGTGGCTGCCCTTCACTATACCAAGCAGCCAAACTCAAAATGGGGTAGGCTTATATAGGAAAAAAACTCAGCAAGGGGGCCATCTGCAGGTGGCCAGTGGTAGTTTCACAATTGACAAAATCAAGTTACAGAAGCAGAGCCAACAGTTAGTGATTACAAAATGGCGATTATAATTCCAGTCATTCCAATAACCAAGGCCATAAGTCACAAGCAAAAGCCTTATCCCAAATCTTCCCATTGAAGAGGCAAGTTAGTGAAATAGCAATTACAGTCTCTACAAGCAAAGTAATAAGTCCTTGAAGCAAAAACCACATTCCAAATTTCTTAACACACCCCAAATCAAACCACTTTCCAGGTTTTCTGGCATTCTCTGAGTTTCACTGTTATTTACTGAATTCCAGTGACCTGGTGTTTAATTCACCAATTCACTTCAAGCCTTTATCTTTGGAATTTTTCCCTGTAATGATTATCCTGAGGTTTTTCTCTACCGGGAGATCCTGCCTTTCAAGTTTGGCCTTATTCTTACTCACTTTGTAAATTTCAGTTTGCAAATTTCAGCCTCATAGACCATTTGCTGGTCTATGCCTATGTTTCTCAGGTTACCTGGGACTTGTTTGTCCCAGTGAAATTTCGCTTTTCCTTTGTCTAATTAATACTCTATTTGTTTAATTTAACCCGGTTCTAACAGTTGTTCCTTCCCATGGCCTTTCCTACTGATAGAGGAGCATTTTCTAAAATAATTAGACTGATGAAGCTCATTTCCTAGGCTATATTTTTCCAGATGAATATAACTTTTTAATTTTTTATTTGGTGAATAAGCAGATAGATTATGGAATTGTCATACAATGTTTAGTCTAAAGAAAAGATTAGGGTTTTTGGCAAGAGTTTTGTGGCTATTAGAAAGAGCTTCTTTACAGTACAAAGGAGTGGACCTTGAGAAAGAACGCTGAGAGAGACTGAGGCAATCCAGCCCAGGAACTCCTGCAGCTGCTTAACAAGATGAGGTAGGTCTATGCTGCCCTGCCCAGCCTTGCCAGATTCCCAGATTCAAAAATCCTTCATACTGAGCAATTCAAAGTAATTAGCATTTTTCTCAACTATTTATTATTTCTTTGTGTTGGGGAACTTTGAATTACTTTCTTCTAATTACTTTGATTTTTTAAAAAATGTGCCAAACTCTTATCAATTACTCTTCATGCTACACACACAAAACTTTTATTTGTCCTAATTATATTTTGGAACCCATTATTCTCCTTTCCCCTTTCTCCTTTTATTACATGTTATATACATGTATCAGATTGTCTCCCTGGATACTATAAATATGGAAATCATTATGCACCAATTAAACAGCTTTTTAAAAGAAAATCCTGTAGACTTATTCTAGTATCAGGGTTTTATATAGGAAAATAATTTGGCCACCTGAATAGACATGTTTTTCCTAATATATTTGTATATGTTTCATTTTGAAAAGTGTGTGAATTTTTTTCCCAGCTGGTTAGTGTAGTGAAAAGAGGAGGAACACATTTATTTTCTGGCTGCTCTGGAGAGAGAGAGAGGGAGAGGGAGAGGGAGAGGGAGAACGAGAAAGAGAGAGAGAAAGAGAGAGAGAGAGAGAGAGAGAGCACCTAGAGAGAGAAGTTGGCTTCACTTTCTCCTTAAGGTCTTTAGGATGCTGTGTTCTAGTCCTGTTAGATTTGTCAACCTCAGGCTCAAGTAGTCAAGAGACAGAATACCTGAGTACTCCACTTCTGTACTGTCTACCTGTCTACATCCAACACAGAATGAATCTAAAGTTATTTTTCCTGACTGGTCTCCAGTGTGATTTGTCTATGGAATTAACTTGGGAAATGCCAAACATTCCTAGCTCTTAAGAGGCTCTATTCTCTGTTATGAGAATTGAACATGAGGCCTTCTTTTTGACACTGTTCCTTCAGCAAGGGTTACAACCGTGCCTCAGTATGGCACTTGGAGAAAAGGAAGTAGAGATATTGTTGTTGCTCACTTACTGTTTCTCATGGGATCCCAGACACTATATGGACATTATAAAAGTTTATCTCATATCAGTTGCTGCTTAAAGAAATAACTTAAACACTTCTTGGCTTCATTTACCAAGAAAGTAGCTCTCAGGTGCTCTTAGCACACACACACACACACACACACACACACATATACACACATGCACACAGGCATAGATGCACACACACACACATACATGGAGTAAATGTAACTGAGTTAACCGTGAGACAAATAGCCATGATACTTTGCTTGACTGTGGTAGTCATTTTATATGAAAACATCATGTTGTATACTTCAAATATATATATTAAAAATCTTTGCAAATTTAATGGCCCAAAACACTAGCTGTTTATTTATCTCTCAGTTTTGTGGGTTAGCCAGAAGTTTCTACTCTTTGCCCACTCAATTGATCCTGTACGATTCACTTAGCATTGAGGTCAGCTGGCAGGTTGGCTGGAAGATGGCTTGTCTAGGACTATGTCCCTCATATGGTTGGTGAACAGTAGGCTGTTGGCTGGGGAAACACCAATGTAACTGGGTACATGCTGTCTTTATCTGTCAATCAACTTAGGCTCATTCACATGGAGCCACAGCTTCCAAGAATGGCCCCAAAGCAGAAATACTGTTAAAAGTATGTGTCCTATTTGTTGATATCTCATGGTAGTCACCAGGACAAGCCCAGTATCATGAACTACCCATGGGTATAGATGCAGAGAGATTTGGGGATGGTACTTCGTTCCCCCCCCCTTTTTTTGTTGGTCATGGGGCTTGAACTCTAGGCCTGGGTGCTGTGGCTGAGCCCTTCAGCTCAAGGCGAGTGCTACCACTTGAGCCATAGAGCCACTTCCGGTTTTCTGGTGGTTTATTGAAGATAAGAGTTTCATGGACTTTCCTGCCTGGGCTGGCTTTGAACCACGATCCTCAGATCTCAGCCTCCTGCGTAGCTAGGATTACAGATGTGAGCCACTGGCACCTGCCCCCCTATTTTTTTTTAAAGTGGCAAAGCAAGGAGTTTAATATGAGAGAGGTTGCCTCATGCAGGATGGAAGTTAAAGACTCAAAATAGTGCCTGTTATCTGCTGCCTTTATTCTTTCTGAGCTGGAGGAATATACATGATCAGGATATGTTGCAACCCCAACCCTTAGGTAATAGTTCAGATTCCTCAAGATGGGTACTACTTACTGTTTTTTAAATATGGAGATGTCTCTAGACCTATCCAAAACGTCAGGACAATAGGTGAGCTCCAGTGCTTTCTTTTCTCAGATAAGCTTCTTACTTACTGTCACTGTTCATTTAAAGAGAGTTGCCAAGTTTTTGCCTTTTCAAAGAAATGCACAGCTTTAGACTGCTTGCCCAATTTAAGTCTCCCCTACCCTGTGATTTAGCATTTAAATAGAGGAAAGCTTAACTGCTTTATTAGTCATTTCAGGGTTTCAACTTCTGAGTCTGACTCTTTTTTATATTTATTTTAGATAATAATACAATTTGCACATCTCTTCTGCCACAGTTCACCTCGAACTGGCTTTCATCCCTTTTATTTATTTATTTTAAAATATTTTTTGTTTTTATTAAGTAATTGCATAAAAGGTTTTTCAGTACTAGAAATCAGGTTCTGAATGCAATGAATTTTTTAAAAAAATTTTATTGTAAAGATACTGTACATAGGAGTTACAGTTGCTTGAGTAAGGTAATGAGTACATTTCCTATGAAGCATTGTTACCTCCTCCTTTGTTTTTCCCCTTCTCTCCCTTCTGTCCCCACCTCCTCAATTCCTCCCTCCCTCCCAAAGTTGTACCCATCCCCTTCCCAAATTAGAAAAATGTTTATATAAGATACAGGGCACTGGAATCAAATACAGTGACAACAGGGGTTATAACATGGGAGAAAAACTTACAAAAGAAACAAAAAAAAATCACATAGTCAATTAAGAACAACAGCGACAATGAGAAAACCTCTGTGCCCCTATCTTGGGGTTCATTTTGCTTAGCATCATCTTATATGGTCATATGTACATAGATTTTCATGTTTTCTGCTTGTCTGGTAAGATTATCCTAGATGTATACTAATTATTGCAACTAAGGGGCACCATGGGACCTGGCTTACTTCACTTAATATAATTTTTTAAATATAATTTTCCATTTCCTAACAAATGGGTGGTGTCATTCTTTCTGATGAAGGCATAGAATTCCATTGTGTATATAATCCATTCATCTACTGAGGGACATCTGGGTTGGTTCCATATTGGTGCATATGTGAATAATGGTGAATAATGCTGTGATAAACATAGTTGTGCTAGTATGGCCTTGTTTGTGATCATTTGGCTAAATGCCCCAAAGTGGGATTTCTGGGACATAGGGGAGCTCTATGTGTAGTCTTTTGAGGAACCTTCATACTGCTTTCCAAAGTAGTTGAACAAGTTTACACTCCCACCAATAATGCAGTAGGGTTCCCTTTTTGAATACAATGTATCTTATCAACATCATTCCTCCCACGGTTCTCCTCTAACTTTCCCCATCCCATTCATACTCTCAAGTTTCATAGTTCAATTTTTACATGATGTATATTAAATATAATGACATTGTTTGCTAAACCCTATTTCTATCACAGATATTCTGAATCTGACCTGGAGATAACCCAGAAGTATACAGTTTTAATCAGTTCCCTGAGTAATTCTACAGCAGCTCTACAGAGCCTCAGTTGGAGACTACTGAAAACAATGATTAGTAGGACTATTTATTTTTCACTGTGGCATCACCATGAATTGGGAAATGGAACTCCATAGATGCCAGGCAGTTCACATATATGCATGACATAAATTCATGAAGTGATAGCTGTATGGTAGCAGGTACTGCTCAGCTTGGATGAATGAGCCAGTCCAGGAATGGTAGACATTCATATCCTATTTTTGCATCTTACTGTATGAGTCCATGTTCTGTTGTTAAAACATCACAACAACACAGACCGGGGAAATTATAAAGAAAAAAATTTTTTTTTGGCTGATGATTCTGCTCCAAGATTGAGGGGCTGCACCTGATGATGGCTTTCTTGTTGACAGATTTCCAAGGTAGTACAGAGCATCACATGTCAAGAGATGGGAAGCATGCATTTGTGTGTGTGTATGTGTTTGTGTGTGTGTGTGTGTGTGTGTGTGTGTGTGTGTGTGTGTGTGTGTGTGTGTGTGTGTGTGTGTGTGTACTGTTTTAGTCTCTTGGCTGGTAGCCAACTATAAAGCCACAAGTATTAAATCATAAAAGGAGGTCTACCTCAGTGACCTTATTCATCTGAATCTCCTAAAGTGCCGCTTGTCAATGTCATCATTGAATTAAGTTTTTAACTACTTAATACCTTAAATTGGTGAATAAACCCCAACATAAGATTCAGAGGGACAAATCAGATTCAAACCATAGCACATACTGACCAGAGACAATCCCTGTGTCCAAGAGATATGTATTTTTAAGCTGATGTCTCAGGTCAGGTGTTGTGGCTGTTGTTGTTTTTGAAGTTGACAGTTCTATATATGCATACACCTAATAAAACTAATAACTAATAACCTAATAAAACTCACCCCCACTCTCTCACTATTACTTCCTCTCTCCTTCTAAAATAATTTCAAATAATTTCAGTATTATTCTGTTTCCATAAATGCAAATTGATTACTTTGGCCATATTTATCCTTATTTACCCTCTCTGTTAGCCCTTTCCACTCCTACTGATACTGCCTACTCCCCAACAGAACCTATTTGCCTCCTGTCATTCATTTGTATATGTGTTAATTGTACCCAGAAATTTTACCATGGTATTTTATACATGCACATATTATATTTTAATCTATTGCTTTGCCTTTCCCCATCCTCTATTGCTTTCTCTTTCCATCCTCCTACCTTCCATCCCTCTATTTATTGATCAATAGCCATCCTTATGCTGTTTCTGTACTTGATTACAATGTATTTCAATGTTATTTACCCTTTGTTGTTCTTTTTTGCTATTCTCCTCCCACTCAAACCTCTTCAATAGTCCTATAATTGAGCCAGGAGTCAGTGGCTCACATCTGTAATCCTATCTACTCAGTAGTCTAAGTTCTGAAGATTGTGGTTTGAATCCAGCTGGGGTATGTGAGACTCTACTATGGCAAATAAACTATCAAAAAAAAGCTGAAAGTGAAGTTGTGGATCAAGTGGTAGAGCACTAGTCTTGAACCAAAAAAGATGCTCCGGGACAGCACCCAGGCTTGAGTTTAAGCCCTAGGACCAGCACACACACATAACACACACACACACACACACACACACACACACACACACACAAGATTCTACTTATGGGTTCTGTGTGTGTGTGTGTGTGTGTGTGTGCAAACGCGCGTGCATGCACAGATGCTTTAGGTTTAGTTTCCATAAATGAATGAGTAATGTGATATTTGGGTTTTGAACTTGGCTTTCCTTGCTCAACATGATATTCATTTCCAACCATTTTCCTGCAAATGGCATGAATTCATTTATGAAAATAAATTCTGCATAGTATTTCATGGTATATATGTATGATATTTTTCATTATCCATTCATCTGTTCTTGGGCACTTGAGCTGATTTCACAGTGTAGGTATTTTTGAACAGACATGAAATAAACAAAAGTAGGTATCCTTCTTGTGTATTGATTCACACTCCTTTGGATATATACCCAATGGTGGAATGGCAGAGTTACTAGTAGGTGTATTTTTAGTTTTTTTTTCTCCTCAAGAATCTCCATTCTGATTTATATAGTGATGATACTAGCTTACATTCCCACCAGCAATGTATGTGGGCTCCTTTTCCTCCACACCTTGCCAGAATTTACTGTTGTTTATTTTCTGTATAATAGCTTTTATGATTTGTGTGAGCTGGAATCTTAATGATTTGCATAGATGTTGAATATTTCTGCATGTAACTATTAGCCATTTGTATTCTTCTTTTGAGAACTGTCTATTCATCTATGCCTCCATCAGAAAGAATGACATTGCCCCATTTGTTAAGAAATGGAAAGACTTGGAAAAAATTATATTAAGTGAAGTAAGCTAGGCCCAGAGAAACATAGGTCCCATGGTTTCCCTTATTTGCAATAACTAGTATATGTCTGAGTCAAGCAGAAAAGGTCAGATAAGCTGATGTTAGGGGAATGAACCCCAAGATAAGTATTCAAATGGTTTTTTTGTTTTTCCTTTCATGCAATTGTTTCTAACATATTTATAAGATGATTTCTTTGTTGCTTTGTATGTCCCTCACCCATGGTATAACCCCTGCTTTCACTGTATTTGATGTTGGTATAATTTGTGGAGGGGAAGGGAAAAAACAAATCGTTTAACTAGGGATACAGGTGCACCCATTGCAACAATGAGATGTACAAGTCGTTATGTCAAAAAACGAACTTTACAACTTTGGTGGGAGGTGGAAGTGGATCAGGTGGGGGAGGAGAGGAGAATGGGAAGGGATGGAAAGGGGAAACAAAGAGGAGGCAACAATGCTTGATAAGAAATGTACTCGTTATCTTGCCCATGTAATTGTAACTCCTCTGTAAGGTACTATCACAATAAAAAAAATACTGAGGACTGTCTATTCAATTCCCTTGCCCACTTATTAATTGGGTTATTTAGTCTTTGGCTGTTTATTTTTTTGAGCTCTTTGTATATTCTGGATATTAATCCTTCATTTATTAAATAGCTGGAAGAGATTTTCTTCAAGTTCATGTGTTGGTTTTGGTAATGGTTTCTTTGCTGATATAGGATCTTTTTAACTGAATGTGGTCTTATTTGACACTTTTTTTTTCTGGGCAATTATTCATAAAATAATTAGTTAAGTCTGTAACTCAGAATTCTCCTAATTTTTTCTGTCATCATTTCAAAGTTTTAAGTCTTACACTGAGTTCTTTGATCCATTAAGAGGTGGCTTTTGTACAGAGTAAGAGATGAATCTAGTTTCAGTCTCGTGACTGTAGATAGTTTCCCCAGTACCACTTGTTGAAGGGTCTGTAATCTCTCTAGTGTATATTTTGGCTTTCTAGATTAGATGGCTGTAGCTTTGTGGTTTTATTTATGGCTTATCTATTCTCTTTAATTGATCTTCATGTCTTTTAAAAATACCAGTACCATGCTGTTTTTGTTACTATGGCTTTGTAGTGTAATTTGAAGTCTGATACTGTGATAGTTGCAGGATTGCTCTTTTTCTCAAGGTTACTTTTGCTCTTTGAGGTCTTTTATGCTTCTATATGAGTCTTTGAAAGTTATTTTTCTATTTTTGTGAAGAATGCAATTTTGATGGGTATTATATTGAATCTGTAGAGTGCTTTTGACAAAATGGCCATTTTCACAATATTGGTCTGCCAATCCATGAACATCATCTTCTGATGTCTTCTTTTATTTTTCTTTAAGATTTTATAGTTTTTGTTGTGGAAGTCTTTTACCTCATTACTTAAAGTACTTTCAAGTTATAATTTTGAGGCTTTTGTGAATGGAATTATTTTCCTGATTTCTTTCTCAACTGGCAAGCCAGATTTGTTAGGTCTATTTCCCAAATTCTAAGAAAGGCAGGTGGTCCAAGAATGAGAACTATCATCCCTCTTCAAAGACCATTATTTTCATTCCAAACCATGTGTGTTAACACAGGGCAATTGAGACTCAGGATGCTCCCCTTTCCCATCTTTGACCCTGATTACTATTAAAATCTTCCTTGAAACTCTTTCCACTTTCTGACTTCATTTTTTTTCTCCTTTTCACTTATCGCCATCTGACACAGTTGTTCTGTCTATTGCTTTCTTACTTCTCTTTCCCATGAAAATCTAAATTCAGTGGATTCTTGTCCATTTTGTCCATTTCTGAGATCCAGGGCCCAACACATGGTAGACAATGACTCTTTCTTCAATGAATTGAACTTCCTTGCCATTACTTTTCATCTTGATTTCAATAATCAAAGTTATATGGGGAATAGCATCAGCCTAGTCTCTAGTGTCTCAGCTCTTCAAACATAGAAGCCAAGTAGATGGAATGGAGCTTCCTCCAATGAATGTATATTTTCCCTCAATTCCACTTACATTGCCAGAATTCTTTCTGGAAAAGTCTCAGAGGTGGATAAAATTTCTAGTTCCTTTATAATTAGGGGTAAAAATGAGAGAAAAGGAATGGAATACAGGATCTGGGTTGTAGAAAAGTCCTTGAGGTTTTGCTCCAGGTCTTCCTTGCAGCCTGCATCTTGAATGCTGGATTATTAGGACTAGAAGGGCAATGCTGTGGTCTAGCTACATTTGAGAGGGATCCGCTGGTTTATAGCTAGTTAGGGGCATGCAGTTGGATACAATATAGGATCTCTTACCTGGAGGCATTTGAATTTATTCCTTCACATTTTCTATGGGATAGCATAGGGCCCTAGAGAGTTTAGAAATCTGCTCAAGCCCCGGAGTCAAGATGATGGCCCACCTTCTCACCTAGTCAGTTACATTTCTACTACACCATTTTGTTCCTCTCCCATCTCAAGGATCTGAGAAACACAGAGTTTCTTTACCAAACCAAAACTTGAAGTTAAATACTCCTGTAGTAATATTACCTAATACCCTAAAACACTCTTAGAGAAAAGAGGAAAGGATTTAAAAAATTTTTATAAGAAAAAAAGCTATGTGGAGGCTGGGGTTCTGATTGTTTCACAGAGAACCAGAATGCCATAGATAGTTAGATAGTTAGATAAGTCAGTGTGAAATACAGTTCTGAAGAACAAAATGGACCGGACCCAGTTTCCTTAGCCGAGAAATGTAATCTGGTGGGAGATGCTGGAGTTCTTGGGTGGAGTTTAGGGACAATGTTTCTGCAGCACATATTTGGCAATGAGCGATTGCTCAGACAAAATCACCCAACTGCTTGTTTTCCATTTTGCTGGAAGTAGACGTGAGCATTTCAGGCTGTTTTAGATCACGGTTTATAGGCTGGAGATATGGAACATCTCCAAGGGCCAAATGTTTGAAGCAGACACACTGTGTTCTTGTTCGGAAACCCAGGACTTTTTGGATGAGAACACTTCCCATAAAACATAAAAATGCAGCAGTTCCAAGTATCAGAGAAGTTGCAGACCCAGGTTCTTTTCTGATATGCCTCAAAGCATCTCCAGACAGCTAGCTGGAAAAGGCATGTGGCTTTCTGATGCCAGGTTAGTCTGGTCAACTCACCCATGTCCAATTGGGCCTGATTCTGTTACTGTCTGGGACTGAATCTCTCACGGGACTTTGCCACAGATGGTTCTTCTTCTTAAGAGAAGCTTTGGGTTTTGTTTTGGGTAGGAATACCCCCAGCCTCCCTCTCAGGGTCATGGCAGAGGTACAGATGACCCACCCATGCCAGAGCATCCCGGAATGTAACCCGATCATTGGATGGGGCTCCATGTTTCATAACAAGGACAGTGTCTACTTAACTTACTTAAAATTGAAAGTGCCTAAGGTCAAAAAGATGATGGTGGACCAATGGAATAGAATTGAAAACCCAGAAATGAACCTACAGACCTATAGCCATCTAATCTTCGATAAGGGAGCTAAAACAATAGAATGGAAGAAAGACAACCTCTTCAGTAAATGGTGCTGGCAAAATTGGTTAACTACATGTAGAAAACTTAAGCGAGATCCTTATATATCACCCTGCACCAGAATCAACTCCAAATGGATCAAAGACCTTGAACTCAAAGCAGACACTCTGAAAACATTACAGGATGGAATAGGAGAAACCCTAGGTCTCCTTGGCTCAGGCCGAAATTTTCTGAATAGAGACCCGGAAATACAACAAATCAAAGAAAGGTTGGACAAATGGGATTGCATAAAGTTGCAGAGCTTCTGCAGGGCAAAAGACATAGCTAGCAAGATCAATAGAAAGCCCACGGATTGGGAGAAGATCTTTACTAGCCATACAACAGACAAGGGTCTCATATCTAAAATATACTTGGAACTCAAAAAATTAAACCCCCCAACAACAAATCGGCAAAGAAACAACTGCCCAATAAATAAGTGGGCGAAAGACTTAAAGAGAAACTTCTCTGAAGAAGAAAGAAGGATGGCCAATAGACACATGAAGAAATGTTCAACATCCCTAGCCAGAAAAGAAATGCAAATCAAAACAACATTGAGATATCAGCTCACTCCAGTTAGAACGGCAAAAATCAAGAACTCTAACAACAACAGATGCTGGAGGGGATGTGGACAGAAAGGAACCTTACTTCATTGTTGGTGGGAATGTAAACTTGTTCAACCACTTTGGAAAGCAGGATGGAGGTTCCTCAAAAGACTTCACACAGAACTCCCCTATGACCCAGCAATCCCACTTTTGGGCATTTACCCAAATGTTTACAAACAAGACCACACTAAAGCTACCAGCACAACAATGTTTATGGCAGCATTATTTACCATAGCTAAGATATGGAACCAACCCAGATGCCCCTCAGTAGATGAATGGATCAAGAAAATGTGGTATATATACACAATGGAATTCTATGCCTCCATCAGAAAGAATGACATTGCCCCATTTGTTAGGAAATGGAAAAACTTGGAAAAAATTATATTAAGTGAAGTAAGCCAGGCCCAAAGAAACATAGGTCCCATGGTTTCCCTTATTTGTAATATCTAGTATATGTATGAGTCAAGCGGAAAAGGTCAGATAATGTGATGTCAGGAAAATGAACCCTTAGATGTGTATTTTAATGTTTTTTTCTTTCATGTATGTGTTTCTAACGCATTTATAAGATTATCTCTTTGTTGCTTTGTATGTCCCTCCCCCACAGTATAACCCCTGCTTTCACTATATTTGATGTCAGTATAACTTGTGGAGGAGATGGGGAAAAACCAGTTGTTTAAGGATACAGGTGGACCTGTTGCAACAATGAGAAGTACAAGTTGTCATGTCCAAAACTAGCTTTACAACATCGGTGCGGGGGGGGGGGGAATGGGGGGGAAGGAGAAGGATTGGGATTGGGGGGAGGGGGGAGGCTGGGAAGGGATGTGAAGGGTAAACAAAGGAGGAGGCTGCAATGCTTGGTAAGAAATGTACGCATTATCCTGCCCACGTAATTGTAACTCCTCTGTACAGTATGTTCACAAATAAAATAAAATAAAATTTTAAAAAAAGAAACTACTGGGAAGTAAGAATCTGAAAAAAAAAAAGATGATGGTATTCCAGAGTGGGAGTATCATGGGCTGGAAACAGGTCTTTCACTGGTGCTTCTTCCAGGTGTCAATCACTGGGGGCATCTACAGAGAGAGGAGGATGGTAAGAATTGAAGCTCAGTCCTGGACCCAGAGAACTAGAAGCTGAGTAGAAGTCAGAATGGTTCCCCTGATGAAGGAAATCTGCTGGGTTCTCCAAAGACTTAAAGATTTCTGTGGATAACCATGGGGTTCCCTGTTAACTTACAGCCATCTATCTAAGCCCAGTGAGGATAACCAGGGAAGTAGAATGGGGTTATTGTACATTTTTGCCGCCAAGCTTCTGCATCTATCCTTGATCTCATCCCTGAATGTCAGAGCATGCCATGTCTACCTTGCATGTTCATTCAAGTGCCCAACAGACATGGTACATGTCACATATCCAATGACAAGGCCATAACCTTCCCATCCCCTCCTTCTCTCCTCTTCTCCTTCTTTCCTGTCTTAGTTAGTGGAAACTTAACTCTTCCAGAAAGGAGGGGGGTAAAATATTTTTGTTACTCTGGATTGTTTTCCTTTTTTTCATACTCATGCAACTTATTAGAAAATCCTGGTTTAATCTTCAAAATACACCAAGGTGTGCCCATTTCTTATAGCCTGCTCAGGCCACAGTACCTGAAGGACCATGGCATTCTCCTAACTGGCCACCACCTCTACTTCCTTCCTCAGCACAACATTATAAGTATTGCTACAAGCAGTTCACTTCAAAGCATAGATTGGACTGTGCTTTTCTTCTGTAACCATGCAGTGGCTTCTCATTTTACACAGAGTAAAATCAAAGTCCTCTCTGTGGTCTGGAAAGGCACACATGCTCAAATTTGTTGCCCTTCTTCTTACTTCATCTCTCAATTTTGCAAGGTCCTGTCTCAGGACCTTTGTGTTTATTTAGCTGACTTCCTTAGAACAGTCAGATGACAGGTGCCACAAGTGTCATGATGTTAGAAGCCTTGGTGTTTTGCTCATAATGGCTTAGGCAGATACTGTTGGTACCCACAATCCCTCAGCCCTTGCTTTTCCAGTGCATTTTGATGGCTTCCTAATGCAAACACTTGTCACTCTCTTCTTTGCATGTTGAAGGCTTTTGTGTAACAGACCAGGTGGAACTTAGAGATTAACCTCTACTTCATTGTTACATGTCTGGGAAAATTCTGAAGCATGTTTGAATGATCTCTCAGAGTTCCCCAACATGATTGCATCCCAATTTGCCATAGCATGAACTGACTTACCAACATATTTGATTTTGGCTTTCTGTCTTTCCTGTCTCAACACTCTGCTTTCCTATGTGTTTGTTGGGGTTAACATCCAAGTGAATCATTTGCTTATCTCACCGTCAACTTCTAGGGGACCAAGTGAAGGTAATGCCTGCAAACTTCTGATAGTGTGTTTGAGCCAGCCAGAGAGAAAGCACAGATGACAAGTTTGTCACCTTGTGATCAGAAGCTCAGCGTGCCAAGTCCCCCTTCCTCAGAGACACTGTTGTTTGTGCTTTCCACATAGTTTAATAGCTGCTGTAGATCTCAAAATGTGCAAATAGAGACTTTGTGGAAGCCAAGTAAGTAGTCTATATAGTTTATGAATTCTCTCTTTCTATAGTTCAGATCTTAAATGTTCCCCGAAAGCCCATGTATTTGAGGATGTGGTCCTCAACCTGCAGTGCTATTGAGAGATGTAACTTTTAGAAGGCCAACTGGAAAAAAAGTTTGATCATCAGGGATGGGCCCTTCTAGAGGATATTGAGAACCCAGTGCCTCTTCTTTCTCTTTGCTGCCTGCTCACCATGAGATGAGATGTATCCTCATTATAGGCTCCCACCATGATATACTTACCCCAAAACAATGGTGCCAAATGATCATGGACTAAAAGCTGCAAGCTGTGAACCAATATAGATTCCCCCCCCTCATTTTCAGTTGATTTATCTCAGGCATTTTGTTACATTAACAGGCAATTGACTAAAATAGAAGATTTGGGGTAGGAAAAGAAAAAGAGATGAAATGGAGGGAGGAGAGAGGGAGTTGTCTTCCTGTTTATCCTCTGTGACTGTTTAGGATCCCCAGTTGGAGATCCAGAAACAGAAGGCAAAAAATCTTGTGGGTTTTTTTTCTGGGGTGCTTATATGAGATGCTGAGCACAAGAAGCCACGTTTCAGGGTCCAGCAACAAGATGCAGCACAGACAGGGAGAGTGAGATCTTGTTCTTTTCTGGAACCTTGTGAAATAGAATCTGTAAGTTCTGGGAGGGGAGGTACACATGAGGTTGTCTATACAAGACAGTGTTGAAAGTGGTAGACAGGGACAATTACAAGGAGAACATGGGATACGTTTGTTCTTTTGCATCTGTGAAACATCTCCAAGAATGGGAATGAAATCAGGGAGGATTTGCATGGCTGTATCATCAGGTGTGGGATTGGAGCTGAGAAGTATCAGTTATGCGTGTCCTCATTGTATTCAAACAGAGGGTCTGAAGAGGGTAATACAACACTAAAAATCCAGGTATAACATAGCCATAGTTTTAAGTTGTGAGAGCAGTGTATGTGTGTGCACACATGCATGGCTAAAAAGTGAAAGACAAAGGTTGAGTGGGTAAAATGGCCAGGTCTACCAAAGCAAGTTTATCACACAGCACACGAGAACGGAAGCCCCTTTTATGTAGTAGGCATGTGTCTATAAGAAATCTGTCATCTCTATGGCTGCCATGGGAATATCAGTAGGACAGAAGGAGATGGGAATTTTTTGGCTGAGAAGAGATCCTATGGCTTGGATGTTTCTAGAGACATGTGGTAGGCCAGGACTTCTCTGGAAGGCATTCAACATTTTGTAGCATTAATTATATTTTTTTATTTTGTGCTTATCCTGGGGCTTGAACTCAGGGCCTGGGTGCTGTACCTGAGCTTCTTTTGCTCAGGATTAGTGATCTACCACTTGAGCCACAGCACTACTTTCAGCTTTTTCTGAATAGTTTATTGGAGATAAGAGTCTCTTGGACTTTCCTGCCTGAGCTGGCTTCAAACTGTGATCCTCAGATCTCAGCCTCCTGAGTAGCTAGGAGTATATATGCATGAGCCACCAGTGCCTGACTGTAGCATTAATTTTAATTTTTGGTTGGTCATAGGGCTTGAATTCTGGGTCTGGGCACTGTCCCTCAGCAATTCAGCTCAAGGCTAGCACTCTACCACTTGAGCCACCGTGCCATGACCAATTTTCTGGTGATTAATTGGAGGTAAAGCATCTCATGGACTTCCTGTCTGGGCTGGCTTTGAACCTTGATCCTCAAGTCTCAGCCTCCTGAGTAGCTAGGATTACAGGCGTGAGCCACTGGTGCCCCGCTTGTCCAATGTATTATATTTTAAAATATTGGACACTACCACATTTAGAAGTCTTATAATCTTCCCTAAAGAAATTATGAAGCCTCCTGTGAATGTTCTTAAAAATTAATGCAACAAGCCAGGCACTGTTGGCTCAGGCCTGTAATCCTAGCCATTCATGGGGCTGAGATCTGAGGACTGTAATTTGGAGCCAGTCCAGGCAGAAAAGACCATGAGATTCTTTTTATTTTTTATTTTTAATTTAATTTTATTGTAAAGATGCTGTACAGAGGGCTTATAGTTACATGAGTAAGGCAATGAGTGCATTTCTTGTCCAGAGTTGTTACTCCTTCCTTTGTTGTTCTCCCACTATCCCTTCCCTTCCCTACCTCTCTCACTCCCCACCCCCAAAAGTTGTAAAGTTCATTTCCAATATACTGTCTTGTGGGTATCATTGTTGCAGTGAGTCATCCTGTATCCTTGTTTCAGCATTTTGTATTCCCTTTCCCCTCCCCAAATTGGACAAATGTATATACAAGATGAGGGTACCAATATCAAGTACAGTGACAACAGGAGAGATTCTTATCTCAAGTAACCACCAAAAAAAACAAAACAAAAACATCAAAAACCCTGAAAAACAAAAACAAAAACAAAAAACAAGTGGTAGAGTACTAGTCTTGAGTAAAAAAGTTCAGAGACAGAATCTAGGCCCTGAGTTCAAGCTACAGGACAGGCACCAAAATAAAAAAATAAATTGCAAGTTTACTTTTGAAAAATCAAAGGCAAAAGATTTACACAATCTGAAGAGAAACCGTTTTATTTTTATTTATTTTTGTTGGTCATGAGGCTTGAACTCTGGGCCTGGGTGCTGTCCCTCAGCTCTTCAACTCAAGACTAGCGCTCTACCACTTGAGCCACAGCGTCACTTCCAGTTTTCTGGTGGTTTATTGGAGATAAGAGTCTCATGGACCTTCCTGCCCAGGCTGGCTTTGAATTGCAATCCTTAGATCTCAGCCTCCTGAGTAGCTAGGATTACAGACATGAGCCACCAGCACCTGGCTGAAGAGAAACCATTGTTGGTGGGAGTGCAAACTTGTTCAACCACTTTGGAGAGCAATATGGAGTTTCCTCAAAAGACTACACATAGAACTTCCCTATGACCCAGAAATCCCATTTCTGAGCATTTACTCAATCACAGACAAGGCCATACTAAAGCTACCAGCACAATTATCATAGTTAGTTCACGTCTAGGACAAGCAGAAGAGGTCAAAAGCTATGTACATATGACCATATAAGATGATGCTAAGTGAAAAGAACCCCAAGGTAGGGACACAAGAGGTTTTCTCTTTGTCACTATTGTTTTTAATGTACTTACAATATACTATGAGATTTTTTTTTGTTTCTTTTGTGTCCTTCCTCCATGCTATAACCCCTGTTGTCATTGTATTTGATTCTGGTACCCTGCATCTTGTATGTACATTTTTCAAATTTGGGGAGGGGAAGGGAAATAACAAAATGCTGAAATAAGGATGCAGGCTGACCCATTGTATCAATGAGATGTACAAGACATTATGTTGAAAACAAACTTTACAACTTCGGGGGAGAGGAGTTTGGGGAGGTAGGGACAGAAGGGATAGTAGGGGAAAAACAAAGGAGGAGGTAACAATGCTCGATAGGAAATGTACTCATTACTTTACTCATGTAATTGTAACCCGTCTGTACAGTATCCTTACAATAATATATATTAAAAAAAGAAAAATCAAAGAAAAATTTGAATAAGCAAATAGAATCAAATTACTATTAATTGTAATATTTATATAGAATATTAACAATGAATATGAGAAATATGCTAAATTATTAAATCATAAGGGCTTGAATTTACCACTTCTTCTTGAAAAGAATCTTTGCACTTCTGGATGGGGAGATGGTTAAAAAAGAAATTGGAGGCTGGGCGCCGGTGGTTCACGCCTGTAATCCTAGCTACTCAGGAGGCTGAGATCTGAGGATAATGGTTCAAAGCCAGCCCAGGCAGGCAAGTCAGTGAGACTCATCTCCAATAAATCACTAGAAAACCAGAAGTGGTGCTGTGGCTCAAGGGGTAGAGCACTTTCCTTGAGCTGAAGAGCATAGGAGCAGTGCCCAAGTCCAGAGTTCAAGCCCTACAACCACCAAAAAAAAAAAAAATTGGACATGTTTGAGGAAGAACAGCATCATCTATAGAAAGGTTATGTAGATACTCTCAAAGAGGGTATCCTGAAGACAGAGGTAAAGAATTGGGAAGGATATAGAAAAGAAGAGAAGAGAGAGAAATAGGGAGAAAAGAGAGAAATAGGAGGGAAGGAAGAAGAAGAAAGAGAAAGGGAGCAGGGGACAGATGGAAAAGAGAGAACTACTGAGGAGAAGAGAGTAGTAAATTAGGGAAGGAAGAAAGGCTGAAAATCTTGAGTATGGGGGAGAGATAAAAGAGATCAAAAGTGAATGAGAGAAGGATGGTATGGGGAAACAAAGGAGGAGGCAACAATGCTTGATAAGAAATGTACTCACTATCTTGCCCATGTAATTGTAACCCCTCTGTATGGTATTTTCACAATAATAAAAAAAATTGAATAAGAGGATAGCTAAGTAGCTACAGTATGGAGTAGAATTTTGAAGAAAAGGATGACTGAAGTATTAAAGAAATACTATTACTGTTATGCACCATCAGAAAACTTTTGTAAAATCATACATTTATCTTCAATCCTGGCTTGGTGTTGAGTGAACTTTTATAGCCTGAAGAGGATCTAGTTTTGTGTGGGATATTTATTCATCTATATAATGAGACATTATTGAACAATAAAAGCAAGATTTTACTATATTGTTTAATGACCTGAGATTTTTTTCACTTAAAAAGTGTAGAACATAATCCTTAATGACCATATAATATTCTAGTGCGTGACAGAACCATAACTTATTTAGTTCATCCTTCACTGGCTATTTGGGTTATATCTTTTTTATTTCTAAGTAATGTAACAAGGAATAACACATAACTAAATCTTCACACATGTCTGGCTATTTAAATATGCAATGATTATAGTCAGATACATTTCTTGAAATAGATTTATTAAACCAAAGAATAAAAGTACACCTTTTAACATCCATTGCTTAGATTGTTTATAGAGATTTTGACTAGTTACCTTATGGTTAGTATAGCTTCTACTATATTGATTCTAAACTCTTTTCCCTTGTTAAATTACTATATTCTATGTAATTCAGAGTAAGCTTGACTTTTGTGTGGATAAACCTATGGAGCTTATATAATAAGAACTCAGTAAATACATTTGAATGAATAAATGTTTGGTTTGTTGGATTTATGGATAGTACTTGGATGAATGGATGCATTGGTGTGTTGATGGATGGATGAAGTAAATGACTTTGGACTCCTGAAGAACAAGGTTTCTACTTGTCTAGAGCCCTCTAGTGGTCTGGTACACTGTCAAGCACAGAGTAAGGAGGTGCCTATAGTTAAATACCTTCCTTCCAATATATGGAAGTAGTTTGTTCATGTGAAAGTATCTGATTCTGGATTCTACTTTCGGTGATTGGTTCCATACCAATACCAACATTCAACATAACACCTCTGTTAAAATTTTTCTTTGAATGAAGCCAACCTGAGTAAGTCTTTATCTGCAAACAATAGATCAGGCAGCCCTATGGACCTTCCTTAAAACAGAGAGAAGATGGATAGGAGCACAGTTCCTGGCACAAAGTTGGCCTTGAAAATGGTGGGGGTTTGCAGTAGTTGGGCTCATCCCTTCTCAATGTCACTTTGGTTTCCTCCACTCAAGAAAAAAAAGAGTAGTAAAAAGGAATATTTTTGTTAGGTTTTGAGTTTAATCCTTGTGCTTTGAGTAGGTGTGTTTTTCCGTTTTATAGTTCAGGAATTGGGTTTGGAGGGACCAGGTGACATTCTCTTATCTTACAGTTCTGAGCAGTCTACTTGACTAGAGAAGGATGCATGTAGCATCCTAGTTATTGGGAACATTCCACTTTGAGCACAGCTGCCCTTCTGTCTAATTAGCAGAGATAAAGCATGGAGCTACCCTGACTCATGAATACTGTAAATTTATCACTGAGAAGGAGTTTCACTGAAGTATTTTTACACATGCCTATATTGCACGTTAATGAAATGCGCCCCCTCTATAACTCTTTCTTAACCTTCCTCTAGTCTTCCTCCTTTTAAATCATTTTAATGGATCTAATTATGCTATTTTCATATGCATATAATTTATTTTAATCATATTAATCCAAATCACTTCCTCCTATCCTCTCGCTGGTTCCTGTCAAACAGTCCCTCTCTTGAACTGATGCCTGTTATTATTATTACTACTAAGGTAATAACATTATTAGATCTCGATTGAGCAGAAACATATATTTGTTTTTCTGAACTTAGCTTATCTTGTTCAGCATGTTGACCTCCAGCTCTGTCCATTTTCCAGAAAATCACATAATTTCATTTCTTATTGCTGAATGGTACTCCATTGTGTGTATGTGTCTGTATATATGTATGTATGTATATATGTATGTATGTATATGTATGTATGTGTATATATATATATATATATTTATATACACCACATTTTCTTATTCATTGGATATTGGGCACTTAGGCTGATTTTATAGCTTGGCTATTGGGAATAGTGCTTCTGTGAACAGGAGTGTGTTATTGTGTATAATTCTTTTGGATATATGCCCAGGAGTGGTATAGCAGAATCGTATCATATTTTTCATAGTATGGAGGAACACTGTGCTGATTTCCACAGTGGTTGCATGAATCTACATTCTTTCCATCAATATATTAGGGTTGCTTTATCCACCATATATCCTCACTAGCATTTGTTGTTTGTTTCTTTTGTCATTTTGTTTTATATTTCCTTTATGGCTAAGAATGTCGAATATTTCTTCATGTATTTATTGGCTATTTGTATTTTATCTTTTGAGAACTATCTGTTGAATTTACTTGTCTATTAAGTAATCATTTAACATTTACATTTTGAGCTTTTTATATATTGTTATATTTTATATATTTATAGTATATATTTATATTTGATATATTTATATTTTATATATTGTGGATATTAATCTTTTGTTCAATAAATAGTTGGAAACATTCTCTGCCATTCTGTGATTGTCTTGATTCTGGCCATTGATGTATGAATACTTGTGACATTCTAATGAAGTAATGAACCACTTTGTCACAGTCTTCCTGACATCTAGACAGGAAGAGGCCAGCTATGCTTAAGAAACTCCTTTGAGGTCAGTCAGACTGGTATATAGCTCAGGCCAGTCACTCTCTGTAAACATGAATTTAACTCCTAAAAATTTCCCCACAAACACAAAGAGAAGCCAGGTCAGTCATCAAAGTTAGGTGCTTCAGGTTTAATGTAAAATGCTTATGTTGAAAATGAGGCCAGTTTGGGGAGGCCAGGTTATTATTCTAGTTGATTCTAGGCATTGATGTAGCACTTTATTTGTTCTGGATTTACTCAGTACTCGGTATCTATGATAGGTTGATTTCAGGACCCCTGTTAGATATCAAGATGTTCAAGTCTTTTTTTTTAAATTAAATGGTATGGTACTTTCATATAATTTATACCTTAATAGTTTAAATCATCTATAGATTATTTTCAATGCCTAACAAAATGTAAGGACTGTGTGGATAGTTGTTATACTTCATTGTTTGTGGAATAATGACAAAAAAAAATGTTCAGTCTTAGGCTGGGAAGGCGGCTCAGTGGTAGAGTGCTTGCCTAACATGCATGAAGCCCTGGGTTCTATTCCTCAGCACCACATAAGCAGAAAAAGCCAGAAGTGGTGCTGTGGCTAAAGTGGTAGAGCACTAGCCTTGAACAAAAAGAAGCTCAGGGACAGTGCCCAGGCCCAGAGTTCAGGCCTCATAACCAACAACAACAACAAAAAAGTTCAGTCTTTACTTTTCCGTGTGTGTGTGTGTGTGTGTGTGTGTGTGTGTGTGTGTGTGTGTGTGTGTGTGTGTGTGTGTGTGTGTGTGTGTGTGTGTGTGTGTGTGTTTGTAGGTACTTAAACTCAGTGTAGGGACTTAAACTCAGAATTTCATGCTGTCTTAAGGCTTTTGTACTCATAAGAGTCTTCCAGATTTGTCTTTCTGACTACCTTTGAACAGAAATCCTCAGGACTGATTCTCAGATCACAGCCTCCTATGTAGCTAGTATGTTATAGGTGTGAGCAACTGGTTGCCAGCAATATTTGTTCATATTTTTAAAAAACATATACCACCAGGCATGGTGATACATGTATAATCCCACTACTTATTAGGTGGAAATAGGAAGTCAGCAGATTGAGGCCATGTCAGGCAATGTTAGTGAGACCCAGAAGATGATTGAAGAACACTGTATGCATGTATGAAAAGGTATATGAAACCCATTTAAAGAACTGCAAAAAAGGTGGAAAAGGAGTAAAAAGTGAAAAGAGAAGGAATGTTATAGTAATAGAGAGGATGAAAATGATCAGTGTATTAAATCCATGAATAGAAATACCACAACGAAACCTCCTGCATTGTACAATTAATATATACTAATAAAAATGTGGAAAAGAAAAATGTATAACCACCCAGATAAGATGAAAGAGTTTATTCACTTTGTTAAGAGAGTAGCTCTTAGAAAATACCAGGAAGAGAGGGGAAGATTTATTGCAGGAAAGAGACTGTATAGGAATCTACCTGGGTTGTCTTCTTAATAAAAGATGATTTGGAGTTAAAGTATAATCCAGATATGGTGGTGTTTGATTGTAGAACAAGATACTTGGGAGGCAAAGGTAGCAGGATTATAGTTTGAAGATAAGCCTGAAAAAAAGCATCAGACCCTGTTTTATTTTGTTGTTTGTTTTTTAAAACTACGTAAAAGCAAAAGTGCTTGCAGTACAGATTAAGTGGGAGAATGCTTGCCTAGCAAGCTGGAGGTCCTGAATTCAATCCTCCCCTTCTCTGTGTGTGTGCATGTGTATATGGATACATATGTGTGCACATATGTATGCACATATATTACATATCTACTGTGTACATACATATAATTTTTTCAAGTTGATTGAATATATACATGTTGAGCCTGCAGATTAGGAGTATCAGCTATAATTCTTTTTTTTTTTTTTGCTTGTGGACTTGAATTTTGGGCCTAAGTACTGTTCCTCAGCTCTTCAGTTCAAGGCAAGCGCTCTACCACTTGAGCCACATGGTTTTCTGGTAGTTAGTTGGAGATAAGAGTCTCATGGATTTTCCTGCCTGGGCTGGCTTTGAACCATGATAATCAGATCTCAGCCTCTTGAGTAGCTAGGATTATAGGCATGAGCCATTGGTGCCTGGCTATAATTTTTTTTTCTTACCCTTTTCTTTTCTGTCGATTGTGGAGGTTGAACTCTGGACCGGGACACTGTCCATGAGCTCTTCAGCTCAAAGTGAGCACGCTACCACTTGAGCCCCAGTGCCACTTCCTCAGCTATAATTCTTAGTCAAGTCCTGAGCTGAATGAATATAGCACATTCCCCTGGAACTTTGTTGCATCTTTTCAAGCCCTTTCACTTTGATGATCTTTCCACTTTTCCCAGCAATGCTGGCAGAATGGAAAAGTGAATTAGCTCAAGTTGATTAGTTTTTCCATTGAACACAAGAGCTTTTGGTCATGGAATCTCCCTTGTTTTCCAGACCATGGAGTCTAAACAGCAGCAGCATGTAGTGTGGTGTGAAGGAAAATGGGTGGTGGTTGTGGAAAAGGCACTGTCTATTGCTTTGTTGGGTGGACAGGGCAGAGAAACTAGAGGAGAAAGATCAGGCATCTACACATAGTACAGGGAAATTTGCTTTCATGAGTCTTCCAAATTAATTTTTTTTGCCTGTGACTAAATATATTTGGAAAATGACATCTGTGTGGCAGATACCATGTTTGCAGCCATCTCAAGAGCTGAGATCCTTGACTAGTCAGGTGACTTTGAGTAAGTCATTTAACCACATAGAAATTCATTTCCCTTAAATATAAAACAGGGGCTAATGGTATCCCAGGTTGTGTTAAAACATCTAAAAGTGCCAGTACTCAGTGAGCACATAATACATCTTCAGTTCCATCTCTATTTTTTTCAGCATCATTTTCCCCGCAATGCTCTGGACTAGCTAACATGGATGCCAATTAGGCAGTGAGTTGTAAGTAGAGCCATTGCAAAATTCTAAGGATAGCCATTGCAATTTGTATTGGTTTGAATTGTTGTCTTTTCTAAGGCATCCAAGGACATCCTCCTAGGAAGTCTGGGAGACAAACCTCAGACTGTGTTCATTCTTCTCCAGATGGAAAATGGAAAAATGTGGCTAAGCATCCAAATGTTTGGTCTATAAAACACTCAAAGTATTCAGATGTTTGGTGTTGGGATAACAAGGTGCCATGTAAGCACTGAGAGTGTCAAAAAAATCAACTCACCCTCGGGTCTTTGCTTTCAATGTAGTAACCCAAAAATATAACTCAGGATTTGTAGTTTAACTCATTTCTTCTCTTAGGAAAATCTGAATTTTATTCTCACTCCAGAAGGTCAAAAAGAAGATTGCTTTGAAAATAGTTGATCTGTAGTGGCTGGGTGGGATTCTTAGAAATTGTATAAATGTATCTTTACAATGACTCAAGGTTGGACATATTGGCTTCTTGTTTTGACTAAACTTGGTCAAAGGGAAATTCTGAATTTGCTTTAAGAGGGAAAAAGCCAAAGTTATTTGTTTCAAAGTTTACAAAGATTTTTTAAAAAGTGATATCCTATTTTTCTCTTTCACTTACATGTTAACAAAAATTATTGTTCATCTTCTTTAGCATGCAGGCTTATTTTCAGTGTTGTTCACCAACAGAAGTTATGATATTAAACATTCCTCATTAGAAAACTCACCACAGCACCATGTCTACCTCCATTCATGGAAGTAGAAAGGATAGTAAGCATATGAGAACCACTTATAGCACACTGATTCAACTCATAGCCTCAGTACTTCACTCTCCCCACTGTGGGAAAGATATTCTGTCCATTCCTTAACTCCTGGATGAGCCATGTGACTTGCTTTGACCAATGGGATATTAGTACAGGTGACCCAGAAGCATGAACAATGCTTATATATTAGCGATTGGTCTCCTCCTTTTTTGCAACAAGCACGAGAACATACCTGAGTTAACTTGCTAGTGTGTTGCACATGAAATGGACACATCTTCCCCATCGAAGCCCAGACCACCACGCACCAACTGACTGAGAAAAGCCAGACAACCCATAGAGAAGTCGAGAAGCTTCATGACCAATTTATTAGAAAGGTCCAAGCTAACCCATAGACTCAGGAGCAGTAATAGATAGTTGTTTAAAGCTGCTGAATTTGGAGCTGTTTTGTTATGGGCACAGTGATGACAATTGATAATGGACACATTTCTGAATATTTCATCATGTGATCTGGCAGTGTGACAAGGTAATGTTACTTAATTTCCTTGAGTACCATTTTTCTCATTTGAAATATGGAGCCAATTATTCCTAGTTGGCTAAGATGCTGCTGGACAATTAATGAATGATTTCTTTAATAAACAGAGACTACTCTGTCTTTATCTTTACCAGCAGCAAATGGAAGGAATGAGGCAGCTGATGTCTGGTTACATCTGTATGAGTTTTCCAAACACTCTTTTATTTAAAGTCCTTGGGTTTCAAAGTCCCAATCATAAATCTATCCAGAGAAAAATCCCTAGGAAATCCTGCTTGGAAAATTATACCACCAGGAAATAACTTTTGAATATGAATTTTGGCCTCATCTTTCATTTTTGATCTTTAAGCAAGGATAAATTAGTGGTCAAAGAAACCTAGAGATAGTTCTAGACTGGGTTATTCTCTTTAATCACTTAGCAGGATCATTTGAGTTGGGAAGGAAAACATGTACAGTTGAGGAAGATAAATCTCACTGAGTCAATGGGTCTGTTGAAGTAGAAATTAGAAATGGATCATCTGAGGTCCAATGCTTGATTGATTGAATTATGGAATTATTCTTTGTGGTCAGGTCTGTGATTTTATTTCTGATTAAAGGATACAAGAGCTAGCCAGTGAGTAATAAGACCATGTTCCACTATGTCTCACTGTGTTCCCATTGTGCTATGAATCCTCATCATTCCAAAGATATCACATACCCTAAGTCTCAATCTCTCACTTTTTACAGAATTCACTCAGTGTTATAGCCTGACTGACATGAGTTAATAATGAATAGATGAATTAATCTACCCTTGCTTGCCACAGAGGATAGTCTCCTTTAAATAGACAAGGCCATTGATGAGCCAGGGATAGAATGAAAATATATACAAAGAATATGGATATATATTCATACATATGAATATATATTAGCTCCATTTTATTCAGTTCTTTCACTATATGGAAACACTCTCATGTTAGAGAGAGACAATAGTGGTTTTTGCATCATCCAAGCAGTAATAAAGATGTGCCCAGGGCAGGAAGCCAGTTCTCCCAACTGCTGTGCCAGAATTCCTTCTAATCTGGTTCACTGCTTTCTCACCCAGTATTTACTTCTTATGTGCCAGATTATATGTATGGCCTGCAAGGTATTCAGGGTTGGTCCAGTATTCCTAGAATTTTACCAGTACATCGTATGTCCCATTTCCTTAGGAAAGTTCTTTAAGTTTTATCAGAAATTCTGTAAAGATCTGACTTTTCAAATTACACACACACACACACACACACACACACACACACACACACACACACATTCTATCACTTTTCAATTAAGCTCTGCCTATCCCACGAATGCCTGATTGTTTCTGTGCAAAGGGAATAGAGTAGAACTTGATAGTTCCTTGATAGATAATCCAAATACTATATATGAGCATAAATGAAATGTACCATTGGATGGGAGTAAGGGAGGGCCATTCACTGCAATCAAAATTCTTGTGCCACCTCTCTACTGATGGCACAGAGATATCTAGTAACTGCGACCTGTTGCTAGCAAAGGTGTTGTATTGAAATGGTTGGGCTTACAATTTGTCTTTCACGTGGAGACTTCAAAGATTACCAGGAACTTTTAATCACTGGAACTTTCTTGCTAAATCAGCCATGAAAATTAAGGCCTGCCCACAGGCCTAGGGCTTGTAAAAAATCTGGCTAGATTAGCAGAGAAACAAGCTAGGGAGGCATTAAAGGACTTTGCCCTCCACCCCATTCCTTCTTGTGTTGATTTTTCATTTCTTTCTTTTCCCCCTTTTGCTTTCCCTTTCTTTTCATCTTTTCTTTGCTGTGGAAGCTTCTAGAATCTATTTTCCCACAACCTCCAATCCAACTTTCCTTTAGATTGCCCACATGACTGTTCTTGCTGCAGGTGACAAGAAATATCCTGAAGACAGTACAATGTCCAAAGAGACAGAGACCCACTCTGTCTCCTCCCACCTCCCAGAACAGTAGTGAGCAAGGTAGTCCAGCTTAATCAAAAATAGACTTCAAATTTTTGTGTGCAACAGAATCTCATAGATTGTTGTGGTCCACCACATAATTTTGGATTCTCCATCAACTTCGAGTTAGATAGAAACAGAAAACATGCATTTCTAGTCAATTCTCAGGTGGTGCTGAGGCTGGTGGACTAGGGATCATACTTTTCAGATCCATTGGTTCAAGTCAAGTACAAAGCCTTGATTTCAAAAGTCCTTACTTTTGGAGAAGTCCAAGCTAAGAAGGATGAAATGGTTGTTCTCTTTTGAGTGGCCACAGGCTATCAAAGAGACACCACCCCTCTATTCTACCAAACGGTCATCAGTCCTTCAAACATACCTTTGAACCTCACAAAAATCACTGGGTGGAAGAGGAGGTGGCCAAAAGTTAGGACAGGGATTTGAACTTGGTTTCATGGCTAAGAATGTTTCAAATCCTGTCTTTTCCAAAGGAGAGCCACATGCTTCTCCTCTGTATACCTTTTCTAGTTTGTACCATGCTGTCCAGGCAAGTAGACTGCATCATCCTTGGGATGCAGATGGGAAAGCTGAGGTCCTTAGATTCAAGACATTTTCTCCTTCTCTGAGATGGAGCTGGAGAGAAGACTCAGGTTCCAATGATGGCTATGCACTGCTAGGTAAGCCCAGGAAAGAATCACTTAATACTCTTTGTACAGCGTTCTCCAAAGTGTTCTTGTTCAACTAAAAGCAGAGACAATAAGGAAGGAGCTAGAAGTCAGAAAATGAGTCATGCTGCCTAAACTGGAGCAAGGAAAAGTAAGGGTGAGGTTGACACTTTAACATGATGTGATTTATTTTTTTTCTGTTTCGTATTTTGCTTATTTATAAATGAATATAATAGGACTAAAAATACATGCATTTACTGTTAAGTAGACAATGTGAGCGAGTGAAAAACATTGGCTAGGGGCCTCTCTGTGAGCCAGGGATAAATGCCCATACCAGATTAACATCGTGAAAATGGCAATACTTCCCAAGGCTATCTACAAATTCAACGCAATACCTATCAAAATTCCAACCTCATTCTTCAAGGAAATAGAAGAGGCAATCCAAAAATTCATATGGAACAATAAAAGACCCCGAATAGCAAAAACGCTCCTCAATGGAAAGAACACTGCTGGAGGAATATCAATACAAAATTTCAAACGCTACTATAAAGCCATAGTAATCAAAACAGCTTGGTATTGGCATAAGAACAGACCTCAGGACCAATGGAATAGAATTGAAAACCCAGAAATGAACCTACAGACCTATAGCCATCTAATCTTCGATAAGGGAGCTAAAACAATAGAATGGAACAAAGACAGCCTCTTCAGTAAATGGTGCTGGCAAAATTGGTTAACTACATGTAGAAAACTAAAGCTAGATCCTTATATATCACCCTGCACCAGAATCAACTCCAAATGGATCAAAGACCTTGAACTCAAAGCAGACACTCTGAAAACATTACAGGATGGAATAGGAGAAACCCTAGGTCTCCTTGGCTCAGGCCGAAATTTTTTGAATAGAGACCCGGAAACACAACAAATCAAAGAAAGGTTGGACAAATGGGATTGCATAAAGTTGCAGAGCTTCTGCAGGGCAAAAGACATAGCTAGCAAGATCAATAGAAAACCCACGGATTGGGAGAAGATCTTCACTAGCCATACAACAGACAAGGGTCTCATATCTAAAATATACTTGGAACTCAAAAAATTAAACCCCCCAACAACAAATCGGCAAAGAAACAACTGCCCAATAAATAAGTGGGCAAAAGACTTAAAGAGAAACTTCTCTGAAGAAGAAAGAAGGATGGCCAATAGACACATGAAGAAATGTTCAACATCCCTAGCCATAAAAGAAATGCAAATCAAAACAACATTGAGATATCAGCTCACTCCAGTTAGAACGGCAAAAATCAAGAACTCTAACAACAACAGATGCTGGAGGGGATGTGGACAGAAAGGAACCTTACTTCATTGTTGGTGGGAATGTAAACTTGTTCAACCACTTTGGAAAGCAGGATGGAGGTTCCTCAAAAGACTTCACATAGAACTCCCCTATGACCCAGCAATCCCACTTTTGGGCATTTACCCAAATGTTTACAAACAAGACCACACTAAAGCTACCAGCACAACAATGTTTATGGCAGCATTATTTACCATAGCTAAGATATGGAACCAACCCAGATGCCCCTCAGTAGATGAATGGATCAAGAAAATGTGGTATATATACACAATGGAATTCTATGCCTCCATCAGAAAGAATGACATTGCCCCATTTGTTAGGAAATGGAAAAACTTGGAAAAAATTATATTAAGTGAAAAGTAAGCCAGGCCCAAAGAAACATAGGTCCCATGGTTTCCCTTATTTGCAATATCTAGTATATGTATGAGTCAAGCGGAAAAGGTCAGATAATGTGATGTCAGGAAAATGAACCCTTAGATATGTATTTTAATGTTTTTTCTTTCATGCATGTGTTTCTAATGCATTTATAAGATTATCTCTTTGTTGCTTTGTATGTCCCTCCCCCACAGTATAACCCCTGCTTTCACTATATTTGATGTCAGTATAACTTGAGGAGGAGATGGGGAAAAACCAGTTGTTTAAGGATACAGGTGGACCTGTTACAACAATGAGAAGTACAAGTTGTCATGTCCAAAACAAGCTTTACAACGTCGGTGTGTGTGGGGGGGAATGGGGGGGAAGGAGAAGGATTGGGATTGGGGGGGAGGGGGGAGGCTGGGAAGGGACGTGAAGGGTAAACAAAAGGAGGAGGCTGCAATGCTTGATAAGAAATGTACGCATTATCCTGCCCATGTAATTGTAACCCCTCTGTACAGTATGTTCACAAATAAAATAAAAAACAAAAAACAAAAAACAAAAAAAAATGCCCATACCATTTCTAGATGCAAAGTTTCTTCAGGGCAGTAGTTTTCAGAGATTAGTATCAAGATAATGGTCTCTTTGGCTGGACTCTGCCCTTAGAGTCTCTAATTCAGTGCTTGAGGGTGGGTCCTTGCATCTGGAGGCTTTTTACATGCTCCTCAGATTAGTTTGATGGGCATTATTGTAGTACTAGGCCATGTTAGTCTCTGTTGCAGGTCATTCATAACAGGAGCCACTGTGGCTAATTCTGGAATTCTAAAGACTATTAAGGCAGCCAGATGAAGCACACCTTGTCTTCTCCAGGGCTTGGGAGACACAGCAGCCCTCATGCTTGTGATATAGAGAAGGCTAGAGTTCTCTAATGTGAGAACCCCACAATGGGAACAGAAATGCTGATTAAAGCCCAGATTAGACTAAAATAGCTGCAGTGACCTTGCCAGCAGCTTTTTCATATGAACTTGAAATAACCAAGTTCCAAATTTTCTCAGGGGAGTAATCTAGGCATCTGCTCTCCTTTCTTCTATTAAAGTTCAGATCATCTATCCTCCCAGATGAATGCTCAAGGATGTGTATGTACTTAGTTCTATTGCATCCTGGAGAAATAGGCATGCAGTCTAAGGAAGTCTTTGCTTAAAGTAGAACCAAGGTCCCAGTGTACAAAAAATCTGGAAGGAAGATGGGAAAGGAGGAGTACAAATGGTGAGAGAAAAGAAATATGTGGAAGGTTGCAAGAGAGACAGAGATATGGGAAAGACATGAGAGGAAGAGGAAGAGAAATGAAGTGGGAGACAAAGGGCACTTGTGGCTTACTCAGAATTCCACAGGCAGCTGGTAGCTGTGCAGAGCTATTCTCTTGTAACCAGATGAGGGAAAATTAGCTACCATTTCCTCCAACCAGGTGGAGGTGGGGAGGGCAGGATAGGTAGGGGAAGATATAACTCCTATGGCACCATTGATTAACTGGACTATAGTGGGAAACACTTTGAATGTTGCTTGCCACCTACCTGCAGTACTTGCATACTGGCAGCCACAGGGAAGAGGAGATGGGGAGCCCTGTCTACTAGGATAAAGGCTGACACAAAACCAGAGTCAAAATCCTGCTGCTGCCTCAGGCAGAGCAGACTGCTGCAAATCTCCCACCTTATGTATTCAGTTACTTGTATTGTCTTTTTGGAATTGGAATGTTGACTCATTTCAGATTGAAAGCTGTCTGGCTTGAGATTAGCATTGGTACCCACATTCATCTTACATCTTTATTTTTGCAACTGACCTTCACATTTCCCCTGCCCTGCAGAAGCATTTGGTCTACCTGGCTGCTCTATATTGTCACTGTGAGGCCTCTAGATTGTCACTGCTTATTTATTCATATATATTGTCTTTTGAAACACACACACACACACACACACAGGCACACAGACACTCTACACACCTTTGCTGAGCCAGAGTGGTATTGCTGAGGATACAACAGTGCATATGGCCCTACTATATTCAGTTCTTACCCTGCTTGCATGTGAAGGCCACTTCAAGCCAAGTGTGGCTCATACCTATAATCTTAGCTACTTGGAAAACAGAGAATAGGAGAATTGCAGTTCAAGGTCAGCCTGGACAAAAGTTAGCAATATTCTATCTCAATAGATGAGCCCTATGTGGTGGTATGTATTTATAGTCTCAGTTGCATGTGAGATGTACATGGTGAAACTCAATCTCTACTAGCCTGAGTGAAACTAGGAGATACTATGTAAAAAATAACCTAAAAGCAAAAACCTCTGCCTTTGGGAGAGCACTTGCCTAGAACAGGTAAGATCCTAAGTTTCAACCTCATTACTACCCACAAGAACAACAATAACATCTTCCTGTCCAGGCTTTGTCTCTGACTTATGGCAACAGAATCTGAACTGAGTAAGGATCAGGCTGATCCTAGGACCTACTCAGGCTTGAGTCCACCAAGAAAAGTAGGTCCACCAAGAAAGGCACTCTCCAGGCTCTGGTTTTTGGCTTCTCAGAATTCCACTCTAGCTCTGCAATGAAAAGCATCTGGATTCCTATCTCAATTCTGGCTTTTCCTGCTGCTGGACAGCTCCCCTTTCCATCTGTGGAGACCCATTACTCATACTGGCTATAATTTTAACTGTAGCTCCCAGCCCTTCTAGTGGTGTGGCCTCTGTCCCTTACCTTGTGTGATCATGTTTGTTGTTCCATTACATTATAATCAAACCTTAACAGTTTCCCTTTGTTGGAAATGTACAGTGTGGTTTCTGTTTCCCCAAATGGATTTGCCTGACATGAAGGCAAATGTAATGAAAGGCAAATGTAAAGTAGCAGCTTCCCACCCCTTCTGTTGTTCATGGTATTCAAGGAGGCATCCACACGGGACTGGAAAAGATGTTCATATCTGAAGCATCCAGAACAGGACTTAGAAGATGGTCCATTGCTTAGGCATCTATATTACCTACAAGCAATTCTTGGATGCCTCCATCTTCAACTTGCTGAATCAAATTCTCTAGGATCAAATTAAAGAAGTCCCTCCAAAGGTTGATATGTATTCTTTTACATTTAGTCAGGAGATTTGGCTCAGGCTTGTGTAAGGATCCCTGCTCAGGAACCATTGGCTTCACTGAGTAGCCTCCATTCTTCCGAGTCTGGTGTCTATGAAGGGCAAATAAGGTAACAGCTACTATGCTCTTGACACTAAAAAAGCAGAGTGCCTGGTTAATTCTCAGCCTCTTTTTTCCCTTGTTCCTTCACTTTGAGAGATCAGCCCAGCAAAGGAGACTGAAAATGAAGTCAGATGAGTTTCTACTTGACTTGGTGGTTCCTTTTTCCCTTTCCTTATGTTGAGCCAGGGATCCTGCTGTCCACTACTGACGTTTCCTATCATAAAACTCCAATTACATAGTACATTTATCGTTTTTAAAACCTTGGGTGTATTTACTGACAAGCCCTTTTGAGGATAGGACTGCACATTCTGAAAATCTTAAACATCTTTCTGGGCAAATTATAGGTGTTCAGTAAATAATGGATTTATATTAGTTCCTCTTCTAGCGACTACTGCACCTTTTCAAAAAGAGTGCTCAGGTACTTTGCCTGCAATTGAAATATCTGCCATCAGGTGGTGGTATAGGATTGAAGAATGCTGTTGAGGTTATTTGGTTCTTCATTGGACCTGGGAACAGACATCGACCCGGACCTTTTATCAAAATGGCATTGTAAGGTTCCCTTCTGTCCACATCCCCTCCAGCATCTGTTGTTGTTAGAGTTCTTTTTGCCATTCTAACTGGGGTGAGGTGGTATCTCAATGTTGTTTTGATATGCATTTCTTTTATGGCTAGGGATGTTGAGCATTTCTTCATGTGTCTATTGGCCATCCTTGTTTCTTCTTCAGAGAAGTTTCTCTTTAAGTCTTTAGCCCATCTATTTATTGGGCAGTTGTTTCTTTGAGCATTTGTTGTTGGGTGGTTTAATTTTTTGAGTTCCAAGTATATTTTAGATATGAGACCCTTGTCTGTTGTATGGCTAGTGAAGATCTTCTCCCAATCTGTGGGTTTTCTATTGATCTTGCTAGCTATGTCCTTTGCCATGCAGAAGCTCTGCAACTTCATGCAATCCCATTTGTCCAACCTTTCTTTGATTTGTTGTGTTTCTGGGTCTCTATTAAGAAAATTTCGGCCTGAGCCAAGGGGGGGGGGGGAATTGGATGGGGGGGTAGGGGGTGGCTGGGAAGAGATGTGAAGGGTAAACAAAGGAGGAGGCTGCAATGCTTCATAAGAAATGTTTCTTTGAGCTTGGCTTACTTCACTTAATATAATTTTTTTCAAGTCTTTCCATTTCCTAACAAATGGGGCAATGTCATTCTTTCTGATGGAGGCATAGAATTCCATTGTGTATATATACCACATTTTCTTGATCCATTCATCTACTGAGGGGTATCTGGGTTGGTTCCAGATCTTAGCTATGGTAAATAATGCTGCAATAAACAGTTGTACTGGTAGCTTTAGTGTTTGTAAACATTTGTGTTCTCACTTCCTACCCAGGCACGTGGCTGAGTCACCATCTACCTACTTTTAGGATTCCCATCATCACAGGGATCACAGGCATGCAACACTGAGTCCAACTTATCTTCCATGGACTGTTCTGCCTGGGCCACCATGGTATGGTGATCCTTTCAACTTCAGCCTACCATATACGTTGTGATAACAAGTCTATACCATTGTGCTTACATATGGGTTGAGAAGGGGTCTCACAAACTTAGAGCCGGTGAGGCTAGTAAAGATACTAATGGGGAATAATATTATCTAGTGACCTATGTACAGTTTGCCTAGGGTAATATATACATCACACCCAGATCCCCATTATTATCATGTTCTGGTTATCTATTGCTATCTAACGAACCACTCCAAAACTTAAGTGGCTGTAAACAAATTTTTTTTTATGATATCTCATGATTGTGGGTCAATTTAGATTGGGCACATCTGGGTTAGTTTTACTACTACACTCATTAATTCATGTTGTTGGTGGACAGGCTCATCTGATAGGATGGCTTTGAGATGGCTAGAAGACCCAGGCTTAGGTGGATGGTAACACAGGGAAGCTCCATTTGGCCTCTACAGTATGGCAGACACAGGGAGGTCAGACTTACTACACAGGGCCTCAGAAATCCCAGAAAGAATGTTCCAAGAGATCCAGAAGGAAGCTGTAAGTCTTCTGACTTTGCCTTAGATTTTCTAAGACTTTGTTCTGCTTAGTTCCCTTGATCAAACAAGTCACTAAAGGGAGACCTGTTATAAGAAGATGGGAGTTAGATCCTATACAGCCATCTTTTGTTTACCTCATTTGCTTTACATTCACTTTTTGGTATTATTTATCTCCTAACATACCTGCTCATTTACTTGTTTACTAGATTTCCTCTTTGTTGTGAACTTATCTATATCTGAAGCTGCACGAGAGCAAAGATTATTATTTGCTTTGATAAAGAATTCTAAGGGAAGGTGGGGGGTTGGGGAGGATGGGAAGGGATAGGAAGGGGAAACAAAGGAGGAGGCTACAATGCTTGATAAGAAATGTACTCATTATCTTGCCCATGTAATTGTAACCCCTCTGTACAATATTTTCACAATAAAAAAAAAGAATTCTAAGTGCTTAAAAATCATGGTATTATTTATCTCTGTTCTGCCAATGAAGCACAGAGGGATGGAGACACTTTTTCAGTCTGGTTTGAAACCAGGTCTTTCTGGTGTAGGTTTTTTTTTGTTTTTTTGTTTTTTTTTTTTGTCTGATCCTGGGGCTTGAACTCTGGGCTTGGGCTCTGTCCCTGTGCTCCTTTTTGCTTAAGTCTAGCACTCTACTACTTGAGCCACAGCACCATTCTAGGTTTTTCTGTGATTAATTGGTGATAAGAGTCTCAAGAACTTTCCTGCCTGGGCTGGCTTCTAACTGCAATCTTTATGTCTCAGCCTCCTGCGTAAGGATTAAGGGTGTGAGCCACCAGTGCCCAGCTGGTGTAGTTTCAATGATCACAAACTTAATTCCATGCTAGGAAAGAAATGCAGGACAAGAACAAGCTATGAATGGGCATTGTGGCCTTTACTAGCATCACAACCCAAGTTAGTGACTGGTCCTGAGTTCAAGGTCCTTGCAACAATGTATTTCTCACAACCTGGCTTTGCCTTCTTGTTTATGGAAACAACGCAAATGTTGGGGCTACTATAGAAAACTGAGAAAGGTCAGCATGTTGCCTTTCTCAGTGCTGCTGGGTAGTGAAAGTTAATACAGGCCTCATGGACTTGAGAATTTCATCCATTTGGGAAATCAACCATCATTGACTTCTGAGGTTTGAACCTCTACATCTTCCACTTTCTTCTGAGAAAATTCTAGAAGGAACAATGATGAGCAGCCAGGCAACTTCCCACAGTACTGGTGTATGATTCCCAGTACATCCTGGCTATATTTAAATACCATCCATGGTTTCTGTTTGCTAAAGAGGTGACAACCTCAGAGACACTGTCTCTGAAACCATTCCATGCAGGCAGGGCCAGATGTCAGCAATCACACCTCTCCTGACCCTTTCTTCTCTCCTCCATTCTAAGTGTCAAGTTTTCAAACATTTCCATAGAGAGGCCAGCCTCCCTGGATACCTTCATTTTGGTCATTTCTGCTAGCACTTTAGTGAAATGACATCATATGACCTTGTCAAATCCGTTGAATCTGTTTTTGCTTTGGGTGCATGTAATTTCCTTTGGGATGTAGGACTGGGATTCTGGCAGTCATAGGAGTACTCTGCAGTATCTCATCCTTTTCTCTTTTTCCCTCTCAGTGTCTCCTAAACGCTGAGGCAGTTCTATGCAAGGGGCTGGCCTGAAAATGTCATTGCAGTTGGATGATGGTAGCTGCCTACTAGAGGAAGGCTGGCAGACCAGAGATGGGTGAATCATGTGGCTGATGGACACCATGGCCAAGAGGGGTTGTGTTTTAGCTAGGTTGGCATACATCTCTTATAAGGCAGAAGGGGGCATGATCCAGAAAACCAGTGATGGGAACCAACATTAGGTTAAGAACTAGAACAGCTCTGATGTTATGAGGCAGGACACTTAGTCATTCATGGACTCATTCTCTCAGCAAATATTTACTCGATGTTTACTGTTCACCCAACAGTGGGCTGGAACTGCAGATGGAAGGTAAGCCAGCCATGTTCTAACCCTCCTGGTGAGATCTAGTGGTGGATGCTGCTTATAGACAACATGCAGTTGCAAATGTGATGTGCCATGAGAGAGGAAGATGGAAGGAGGTGATCTTGGGAGGCCACTTGACATGGGGGAAATAAGGCTGAGTGAGAAAATGTTTTCTGAGTAGAAGGAGAGGCATTTACAAAGGCAGAAAAGGTGGCAAGAATTTGGCATATTGATGGAAGTGGACTAAGATTTCTCTCTAGGAGAAGCAAGTATTATAGAGAAATATGGGGCTCCTGGCACATAGACTTCATTGTGATCTTATTGGCCCAATAGCCACTGATGGAGCTCATACCTAAACACTTCTTAAAGGTTCTGTGCAGTGTATGTTTTTCTTTCATGCTTCTGGAAGTCTCTCCCAGGAAGTGCCTCTGTCTTCTTCTCCTGGAACCAACTATACATGAATGTTGTGCTAGTTCTGTGCACGCAGCACCAGTAACCTGCCACTGTATGATATAAGTGCTCACTCATAGGATTCCACCTTTAAACACAGGGCCTGGGGGTCTCTTCATCTTTGCATTCTCCATCTCCAGACTGGGGCCAGACATACCTTACATGTTACAAAGGAAGAGTATCTCTGAGATACTCCTGCAGTGGTAGCAAGCCTCCCGACTTACCATGGCCATCTTATTGTTCTTGCCCATTCCAAGGCTTCAGAATTAGAACTAGACAGTATGAAGGCTGTGTCTGCCTCTGGAGTTTTAAGATCTTTACTGGAAAGAAGAATTCAGGTCTAAATGAGTTATAGACTTAGGGGTTTAAATCATCTAGAGGGTTTTCCCTTACCTGTATGGCTGCTGATGTCAGCTGTTGGTAGGGACCTTGGCTAGGGACCTTGATATGGCCTCTTTTCATGGCTTGGGTTTTCTCCAGAGATGATGGGTTTACCTGAAGACTCCAGGCTCTGTGGTCAAGGATCCTTTCAGAGTATAATAATGGAAGCTGCTCAAGCTTTTGTGATTCTGTCTTGGAAGTGTGATGTCACCACTGCCATCCATACACATGGAGGAATCCAATGAGTCTAGCATCCTTGGCAGTAGAGTGGAGTAAATTAGTTCTGTTGTATCTCAGCTGTTCTATGGCATGCACTTAGGACTCCTTCCTGAGGAATACCTGGGCCATCAGCCTTGCAGGAGGAAGAGAGGCTCAAATGTCACAGATGCTAGAGATAAGGGGGCCCTTAGACTCTGTCACCCTCAAGGGAGAGAACCAGCCTGGGGTCCAGGGATGAAGGTGAAATACAAAGCCGCCTGGAGTGATGAAATTGCACAGATGGGAAGGGCAGAGGGATGTCATTTGTCCCTCTGTGACCTCTGGGGAATTGAAGTCCAAGCCATTCTTGTAGCTGGCCAGCACCCCGGGGGCCTGAGCCCATGTGCTTCCGACACAGCTGAGCTGGGGAGAAGCAGTAGGGCTCTGTGCCTGGGGTCCAGGCAAGCCACTTCAGTGCTGGTCTTGGATAAGAGCAGTGACCTCATTGTGTCTGAGTCAATCAGAAGGAGGTGGTATCTGGCTGAGGAGCTGGGGGAGGCCGGTTGGACTGTTTTACTTCAACCCCGACTCCTGTTAAAGTTCCTGGGGGTGTCCGTGTAAGGGAAGGTAAAGCCTTCCCCTGGATGAGCCTATACTCTGGGAGTATAGGCTCTAAGCCTATATTTTGGATTGGAGTCTGGGTGGCTCTTAGAAGCTTACTTTTTCTTTCATTGAGGTAAAAGCCACCTATCATAACCACCATCGAGTCCCAGAACATTTTCCTCACTCCTATAGAGAAGCCCTGTGCTGTTAATGCTCATCTCCATTCCTCACTTGGGACACCACTCTTCAGCAGCCTTTTCACAGCACAGAGGACATATCCTAGAAAGGAAATCATAAGATATGTAGCAGCCACTGTCCATGTCTCTGAGAGGGGTGATGGAAACATCCCAGCTCTCCTGGTGCAGAGCGCACCTGAGCTAGCCCTTGGGACAGAGCTGGAGATGACTCTGTCTTCCACATTTCAGGTATACATGGATGAGTCAGCTAAACCTGTCCCCCTGACCCTACCTTCACCTCTGCTGCTCACACAGGTAGCCAGTACAGAATCCATTGTGGGGTTGACTTTCTTCCTTTTCAGTCCTGCCAATCTTGTTCTGAGAAGACCAGTTTCTTCCCAAACAATGGCAAGTTAAGAAAACAACTTGCAATCAAGGCCTGCCTCTGACTATGCAGGTGAGGAAAGTTCCTGGAAAGGGATTCTGAGCCACTGAAAATGACTGGCCAGGCCAGGGTAGACTTGGAAAGGGATACAAACAGCCTGAAGTCTTTTTGTTTCTAACTTGACACTCCCTTTCAGTGACCTTCCCTAGCTCTTGGCCCTTCTATGTTTCATTCTGTTCATTTGTAGAATGGAGGCACTACTGTGGTCTTCCCAGAAGGATTCTGGAAAGATAAAATGAGATGCTGTATGACAGCGCAGTTGCTACAGTGACCGGGCCCTTGAGCTTGGACATTTCTCTCAAATGAAAGGAGCCTCTAGTCTCCTTTACTTCAACCCTCTCCTTTCTTCGTATTCCAGATCTGTGCTATCTACTTGGTAGCCGCCAGGCACATGTAGTTTCTTAAAGGTTGACTAAGTAAAATGAAAGAAAATATTATTTTTATTTCCTCAGAAGTACTCATCGTATTTCTAGGGCTAGAGATCATCCCGTGGCTTCTGGATCCTGCAGTGTATACAGAGGATATTGCTATCACCATGTTTTTTAAATATCGATTCCCTTTCCCAATGTATGTCTTTGTTCATGGATTTCCTTATGTCCGAGTGCCCTATCCTATCCATTGGCAGCTTCTATCTTTAAAAGCTTACCATTCTCCTGGAAGGGAAGTGCCACCCAGGCCCCTGGTTAGCGTTCGCTTCTCTGCCTTCCAGTAGGTACTGTCTAAGCAGCTGGCCTCAGCTTCTGCTCATGACTTGGCTTTGTTCTTCTCACTTCTCACTTTACCAAGGTCAGATTTGCTCCACCTGGGCTCATTTTGTCTGCCAAACTGAGAATAGCAGTGACCCTGGTTTGGCTATTCTTGTGGTAATGACAGAAGTACAAGAGGCTAGAAACAGGCGCACTTACGCCTCATTCCATTGGCCAAAGCAAGACATAGGATAGAACTCAAATCAAGAAGCAGGGAGGGAGGGAGACCTCTCTGCCTTTAGTGGGAGAAACTGACAGGTTATATGTGGTCAAAAGCTGGGACACAGGGAGAAGTGAAGAATTGGAGCCAGTAACTGGATCCATCCTTGATGAGGAAGTTCATAATCCTATTTTCATCCATCTTTCCTCTGCTTAGCTGGTGACCAGACTGTCTGTTCTCTGGCCTTCCAGAGGTCTTAATCTGTCAGACAGCATCCTGTGTTACAAGGTAGGGGGACATCTTTCTGCCTTACCCCCACCCCACACTTCGTGTGAACACCACCACCCCAGAAAACCCTTAAGGAAAGTACTGCCTGAAGTAGAAATCACTGAGAACTAACTCTGTGAATCTGTCTGAGGTGCTTGCAGGCTAACCTGGAGCTCTGTTTCTTCAAATCAGTGAGTCTTTAAGGATGGCATTTGGGACAGTGAGAGAGCTATATTTGGAGCTCCATTTATTCTCATCTATGTGTTGATAAACAGGAGCTGGGCTAAGAATGCTTCCTGTGTGAGTCATGATACATGCCTTCTGGAAGGAGCTCTGATAGGGCTCCAGTCTTGTAGTCAGGAGGCATTTGACAGAGCCTTGCACTGCCATGGGTTCTCTTTGAACAAGTTTCTCCCTGTCTCTGGGCCCCAGTTTTCTCATGTCTAGAGCAGGGGGTCAGGCTAATAGTCCCTAAGACTCCCCAAGGTTCTGGGATGGTAGTCCGGAGTCATTACTATACCTGACTAAAACAGAAGCTCTTAGCCTTGGTAGGATGTGTTCTTCTTTCTGTTCACTGTTTCTACAAACTTCTGCAGTCTCTGATCCATGTTCTTTTCCAAGGAAGATGACTATTAGAGTCTCAGAAAGTGTTTTAGGGTCTACGTTTTCCAGAAGGTATATAGCTATAGAGTCCTGAGTGTGGACTCTGCCATACCTAGACATGTGCTTAATGTCCTATTGAGCAAATAGAAAATCCTATTGATCTTTCCAGAGCTGGGAGGCCATGTTAGAATATCAATGCCAATTTGAAAACTCAAGTCAAATGGAGTCAGATCTCAGTAATGCTCTAGGCAAATTCAGGATTATCCTGAAGGTACTGGGCATTGATAATGTTGAAAACTGTGATATTGGCTCCTGGGGCTTATACCTACCTCTTCTACACCCACATGAGTGTCAGGACAATGTGAACTTTAATTTTCTGCAGAGAAACCCTGTGCTTTTCTTCCCCAGGAACCAAATTGACTAGCATTTATCTAGAATGATTTTCTGTTAGTTTAGAAGCTCATGTTTGAAGATAAGGATGTTTCTGAGAAAAGCCCAGAAATAGATGGAGAAAACAATCTGTTTGGTTGCTTGCCTGCAACAACAATAGAAGCAGGTGGAGTGATTCACAGCTCATGGGGAGACTGCTCCCTGCAGGATCCTGCCTGGGCAGCTCTTCTCTGGCAAATGGAAGCATTTGCCAGGGTCAGGGAATCTGCAAAAGGGTTGAAAACTAGATGAGAGAATAGTTAGAGAAATTTGGAGAAGTGTTTGGGGGTGGTAAAGGTTGCAGGTGCATTGGCCAGGCAGGTGGCCACTGTGGGTGGGAGAGTGTAGGGAGGATGAATTTTAGACACAGATTCAGGGATAACGAAATAGAACATTTACTTGATGAATGGAACACCTACCAGAGCTAGGATTCTTGCAAATGAGCCAATATGTAGGCCTCTACTCAGGTCCTGTTTTATAGATTGTGTACCTGACATACCTAGTATGTGTCAGGTATGGTAGAAGACTGTAGGCATTGGAAACAACCTATGGTCTTGAAGCACCAATGTTATAGTGGCTGTTCATCTCATAGGATACAGTATCCATGCTCACAGATCTCATGTCACCACCTATGCTTTCTTCCTCACTGAACCTAAAAAGACAAGTATTATAATACTAACCGAGTTTCAGAGAAGTTAACTAGATTACCTTAGGTTTCAGCTAGTCAAGAGGGGTTCAGGAAACTGGAAACCACCCATGAGGTCAGTGTAGTCAGACAGACATAAACCATGTGAGTAGCTTTAGGTTTTCTAGTAGCCACATTCAAAACAATGAAATTTATTTTAATAAAATATTTTATTTGACAGAGGCCAATGGCTCAGGCTATAATCCTAGCTATTCAGTAGGCTGAGATCTGACAATTATGGTTTGGAGCCAGCCCAAGCAGAAAATTTGGGAGACTAGCAAAAACCTAGAAATGGGGATAGGGTGCCAACTGTGAGTAAAAAAGACAAGCAATAGTGCAAGGACCTTAATTAAAGTCCCAGAACATTATTTATCCAGAAATATCTAAACTATTACACTTTTAACATGTAATCCATCTAAGAAGTATTGATGAGCTGAGATCTGAGGATCATGGTTCTAAGCCAGTCCAAGCAGGAAAGTCCGTGGGACTCTTATTTCCAGTTAACCATCCAAAAGGCCCCAAGTGGAACTGTACTAGCTCTTAGGGGAAAAAAACAGCAAGGACAACGCCCAGGCCCTGAGTTCAAACTCCAGGACTGGCAACACACACACACACACACACACACACACACACACACACACACACACACACACACACACACACACACACACACACACACACACACACACACACACACACACACACACACACACACACACACACACACACACACACACACACACACACACCCCACAATATCAATGAGCTATTTTGTGTCCTGTATTGTATATGAAATTGTCAAAATTTGGTGTATTTTGCCCTAACTAATCTCATTCAGTTGTTCAACAGTCACATGTGGTTTATGGTAGACACTATGTTAGACAGTGCTAGAGCATGTGCAAGATTATTTTTAATGCAAGCAGTGCAAGGGACATATAACCAAGCTCCTGTGTGCTAGAATTAGCTTCAATGTCAAGGTGACACCTAAGCTGGACCTAGGAGCATGAATGCCACATTACCAAGTTCAGACTCCCAGAGGTACCTGCCTGTCCAGGGATATTGTGTACATGGGACTTGGGATCCTAGGGCTTATCTAGACCATATAAGTGCTCTCCAGCACTGTTGAAAGAACTGGGGGCCTGGATGGCAAGAGTTAGCCTGTATGAAGTGGAGACAGGCGGTGTTGGACCTTGGCAGGACAAGAATTGTTATGTTGCCAAAGGCTTGTTTTTTTTAGTGGACAACTTGAGAAGCCTCATCATAGATGTTGGATTTTCCAGGAAGGAGATGGAGCAGAAACTTGCATGAGTTCAATAGAAATGTGTAAGAAGGGCTGACTTAGTACAAGAGATAGACTGAGACAGATGTACAGCAATAAAGAGAAAGAACGGAATCAAGGAATGGACTCTGGGATGCATTGAACTGGGGAATGCAGAAGAGGATAGCCTCCTATCTGCAAGATTGTATTGTGGTTTTGATCCTCCTCCTCCTCCTCCCCCCCTCCTCCTCTTCCTCCTCCTCCTCCTCCTCCTCCTCTTCCTCCTCCTCCTTTTCCTCTTCCTCCTCCTCCTCCTCCTCTTCTTCTTCCTCCTCCTCCTTCTTCCACAAATCCTCAGGCACTCAAAGTGAAAGTAGGTGGTTAGGAATTTGGAAGTCACATCTCTGGTTGCCTTCAAATCTCCTTGTCTCCTAGGCTACCTCAAAATCTGTCCCTCCATCTCTTAAACTCAGCTCAAACAATCTGCTTTCCTCAGATCTTCTTGCAGTTTTGGTGAATGGATAGTTCTTTCCACTTTTCTTTTTCCTGATGATCCTCTTTGTCTATGGAACACCTGTTCCTAGAGGGTGATCACCAGGAAGGAAGTCTGTTATCCAGAACACTTGTGGTGGAAGAGGTTCACAGAACCCAAGCTGTAGCTCCAGATGTGGCCCTCTCAGCTGGAAGAGACAGCTGTGGTTCTGTCTGCATCAATGCACTCCCCTGCTGCAGAAGGTTTGCGTCTCTGAATACCAACAAGCTCCCAAAAATACCCTTGTTGTGGGTCTATGGATCAGCTGTTGGGACTGAGGGCTGGAGCAGGAGATTTCATCTAAGGCATGCTCTGGAGAGTTGGGAAGCCTGAATATTCTTGAGGCCTTGGCTGCCCTCCACCAAAGAAAGCCATTCCTCTGGACATGGGAGCTGGGTACAAGGCAGCATTAAAGCACTACTTTAATTGCTTGAATTTTAGCTGCTATGTAATATCTAGCTGGAGACATGCTGGAGATCACAGAGGGGGGAACTGAGGCTCAGACTTGAGCCACTCCTTCTGAGGCTTGGACACATGCAGGAACCATCTTGGTCCTCCAGTTCCTGGCCAGCTGCCCCAGCTGGATAAGCTAGATGCTTGGCCCACACAGCATCACAATTTTGTTATGCTTAAGCCAAATGGCTGTTGATTGTAAGCTATAAAGCTTGAGGTGATTTATGCAGCAATAGCTAACTGGTACAACCTGCAGGAACCAAATGCTGTAGGAACTGGCTTTGTTCATGTTTGCAATCCTTCCTTTAAGTGGGAGTTCAGAGGATGGTTTAGAAATGTTGAATGCCAGGGAAAGGCCACAATGAAAAGCACAGCTTTACCTTGTCCAATTAAGGGTAAGAAGCAGGGATTCATTTAAACTACATTTAGCAAAAAACAAAACAGAATAGACAGGGCTCTCCTCCCTATAGTGATGAGCACCTGGACTTTTGATGGCCCCAGCTGACTCTGCCTGCTGCTCCCCTCCCTAATTTCCCCATGGTCTAGGTAACAGACATAGCCCAACAAATTGGAGCAGTGGTCAGTGAGGGGTAAATGGCTTCAGGCAACACCCTGTAAGATGCTAAGGTCACAACTTCCTGTGACCATCTCCATGGTGATACTGGTTTCTGTTATCCTATTGTCTTCATTCTATTGCCAGAGACAGTAGGATGGGGGCCTTAGCTTCCAGGCATCCAGAAGACCTCTTAGCTAGTTAGGGAGGTCAGGGAAGAGGAATGATTCAGAGTTCTGCCTAGTTTTACAATGTCACATAGTGTTAAGGGATAGCAACTCCTGGCCAGTCAGTCTTGACCCTTACTTGGGAGATAGTCCCAGCTTGGGTCATGGAGGCCTAGAACTCAAGAGGGGTCTGGAAGTAGGTACTCTGGTTCCTCTCATGTGGGTTAGTCTCATCAGGACTATTCTCTCAAGGACTAGTGTTTGCTGCTGTCTCCAGAACCATCTCCTTAATCATGGAGGAATGATACCCGCGGGCTGAGCTTAGGGGGTGGAGGAATGGGATCTATCCTGCCCTCTACTTGCTAGCTTTATGCATGGGACATAGGCTTCAATCTTCCTTCATCTCTTCCCAATAAGCTCAGACCCTTTTTATAAACAGCACAGAAAACATGTCAATACCTCTTACCTGCCCTCTTTCAGGAGTGTGTGAAGACTTTCTGGGATGGAGCCTTCTTAGAGTGTTTTTTGTCTGGTGCCAGTCTACAAGCTCTTTGTTACCAGTTAGTGATCATATGAGCATTTGGAGACTTTCATAGACTTTAACACAGCTCTGACAGCTTGTGGTTTTGTATTTCATGAAAGTATTAGTCTGTGATGTGTTGAGAATAAGATGAACCAAATCCATCCCCATAAAGAAGCAGCCCTGAGCTGGGAAACACATGCTGTGCCCAGTAACAGGTCCCCCCACACTTTGCACACCCCTGAGTTTACACTTACTGGAACAGTGAGGAAGAAGTTACACAGTTTTCCATGGCTCCTCCTTTGGAGCTTCTGCTATTCTAGTGGTTTTGTAAGTGTGGTCATTGGACAAGGAGCATCAGGTAGACATGGGAGACTGTTAGAAATGCACTTTCCTCCTGGGCCTATCCTTAGTCTGACTAACTTAGGAATTAGAGATGGCCCTGCAGGGCCATATGTGCCTTAGCAAATCTCTGCGGATCCCAGATGTGCACTTCAGTTTGAGAATCTCTGTGCTCTTTCCTCTAAAAATTCAGTTTAGATGCTTTAGTCTCTGCTGCTTTTCATTATCATCATTATCAATTTTTGTTTTTTGATGGCACTGGGCTTTGAACTCAGTGTCTCATGCTTGCTTGCCTTGCTCGCTCAGCTGATGCTCTGCTGCTTGAGCCATACCTTCAGTCCTGCTTTATGCTGGTTAACTGAGATGGAGTCTTGCAGATTTTCTACCTGGGCTATCTCCAAGATTCTTAACTTCACTATGCTTTTTTCCATGTAAGGTAATATCCAAAAGTTTCAGGATTTCGGAGTTAGATTTATTTGGGGCAGGGAGCACCCTGCAGCTCACTGCAGATGGGAATCTTAATATCTGGCTATCTCATGGCAAAAGCTGTTAGCAAGACCCAAGGAGATTTACAATAGGATGCTGTATTGAGGTTGGAAGATTCCCTTTTAATCTTTTTTCCTCTTGATATCTATGAGGCAAGATAAAAATTGAATTCTTATGCCAATAACAAGGCTGCTTGCCTGTATGCTGCCACTGAAATAGGGGAAGTGGCACAAGGGATTTGTTCTTGGCTTCTGTCTCCTGGGTTTTGCTGATCCCACAGCCTCTGTTGGTGTCACAGCCACACTTTGACAGCAGCTGCTTGAACTTCTGTGTGCTTTGCTGAGAAATTGGACAGACAAGACTAAAACATCCTGAGGCTTGTTGCTCTCTTGAAGTTTTGCAAGCTCAGCAAAAAAAGTGAATTTGCTTTCTGTGCAGAATGCCATTCCTGTCTGGAAGGATGCTCATGGTATCTTTCCGTCAAGAGAATCCTGCGTCCGAGTTTAATGGTGCACAATGTGCTGCTACAGAGGAGAGATGGGCAGGGAACTGTTGAGAGCTGTGGGAAGGAAGTTAGCAGAGGAAATGGTATAGATGACAGTGAGCATGTTCTGGTCCTAACTGGAGTCAATTGGGGATCTGAAAAGCCCAACACTTAAGGGCCAGAACTTTTAATGTGCTTTTTCTGAGTGTGGCCTATGTGTCAGGGAGATTTACAGCTATTTGGATGATTCTAATATGTAGGTCATGTTCAGGATCACTGTTTGAGACTAGTTATGCTCTAATTCCATTCAGGTGGGTGGACATTAAGAACCTCAACTTTGAAGGTTTAGCCAGATGATAAGATAGAAAGAAGGGCTGACAGAAACCTAGTTTTAGACAGCCTGCAAAATAGGCGAAAATCCCTACCAGCTATTCATCCAACTAGAGGCTAATATCTAGACTATAAAGAACTAAAACAATTATACAGCAAAAGCAATAATCTAATCAATAAGTGGGCAAATAGACTGAACAGACACTTTTCAAAAAAAAGACATAAAATGTCTAATACATGAAAAAAGGTTAATTAATTCTAGCCACCAGGGAAATGCAAGTCAAAACAACAGTGAAATTCCATCTTACCTCAGTTAAAATGGCTGTCATCAAAAAGGAAATTCTGGTCAGGATCGGGGGAGGGGGAAGGAACTCATACACCGTTGGTAGGAGTGTAAATTAGCATAGCCTCTATGGAGATCAGTATGGAGGTTCCTCAAAATAACAAAAATGGAACTTCTATATGATCTTATATACCACTGCTGGGTACTTACCTGAAGGAATGTAAGTCAGTAAATGAGTAGAGAAACTTGTACAACCATGTTACTTCTCACAGTAACTAAGTTATAGAATCAGCCTAGGTGTCCACTGAAATATTAATAGACAAAAATATTGCAGAATATACTCAGAATTGAATATTATTCAGCCATAAAGAATAATGAAATCATGTGGTTTGAAGGGAAACCAATTGAACTGAAGATAATCATGTTAAAATGAACCAGATCCAAAACATATGCCACATTTTCTGTCATATGTGGAATCTAGGGGGGGAGAAACTATGGAAGTAGAAAGGGGACTTAGGGAAGAGGAAGGGATGGGGGAAGGGACAGGGAGGCTCACAGAGAATAATGGGTGGAGGTGAATATTATCAAAGCATATTATAAACATGTATGAACATGTCACAATAAAATCTATTTTCTACAACTTGTATACACTAACAAAAACTGATAAAGAGAAATAAACATTGTTTTGGCAAATTATAGGTTTTCCTGGGAGTTTTGAACACACACACACACACACACACACACACACACACACACACACACACACACACACACACACACACACACACACACACACACACACATTCCTTTTCCCCACAGCCTCATCAGCATTTGTGTTTTGATGATAGCCATTCTGACTGAAATGAGATGGGATATCTGTCTTTCTGTCTGTCTGTCTGTCTGTCTGTCTGTCTGTCTGTCTGTCTGTCTCTCTCTCTCTCTCTCTCAATCTAGAATACCCAGGCCTTTCTGACTCCCTAGCTCTAGGGTGCTGATGAAACACTCTCTTAGGATAACTTTGGTTTGAATGGTGTGTGTGTGTGTGTGTGTGTGTGTGTGTGTGTGTGTGTGTGTGTGTGTGTGTGTGTGTGTGTGTGTGTGTGTGTGTGCGGTGTGTCAGGGCCTGGGCATGTCCCTGGGCTTCTTTTGCTCACGGCTAGTGCTCTAGCACTTGAGCCACAGTGCCACTTCCAGCTTTTTTGGTAATGGAGATAGGAGTCTCACAGACTTTCCTGTCCTGGGTGGCTTTGAACTGTGATCCTCAGATCTCAGCCTCCTGATTGGCTAGGATTATAGGTATGAGCCACCAGTGCCTGGCTTGAGTAGGATTTGGTTCCACCCCTTCTCACAAGTTAGAAGATGTCACCTAATCCACAGATCAGTGCTTCTCAGACTACAGAATGTATATTTAGAGTCTTGGGACCTATTCCAGTATAGATTTGGACTTGCAGGTTCTGGGGTGGAGCCTGAACTTCTGCAGTTATCAGAAGCTCCTGTTGCCCACTGCTGGTCCCTAGACCATCATAAGCAATAAGGGTGCTGATGTTATCTGAGAGCAGCCTGTGCTGACCAAGCTTGACTGAGAGAGCAGCTCAGCAGAGCCATTCCTAGCTGGGACTCCAGAGGTATCTGGAAACATCAATGCCACCGATGATCTTGTTCCCTGTCGTTCTGGTCTGTTGCTCTTCCCTGGTGTTTCTCCATATACTATTTCAACTCCTTGAAACAGTGGACCCTTGGCTTCACATTAGAACCACCTGAAGAGCTTTAAAAATGTCTCAACCCCACAGAGCCTTATTTAATTGTCTGAAGTATGGCCTGGATATTGGCTATCACTAGCCCAGAGAAGTGATTTCTACATTGTGCTCCCAGAACTGGTTAGAAATGTAGATTCTTTATAAACACGAAGTCCAATCAGGCAGAACTAGAGGCAAGATAAAGTCAGGTAGGATTAAGAAAGAAAACACAGTACCATTAGCTCTTTCATGAAGTGTTAATACAAGAAAAACAAGCATTGAAATCACAAGTTGAAAACTGGGCTTTCTTGCCTCTAGTTCTGCCTGATTGAAGTTTATGTTTGTAAATAGTATGATATTTGCCCATTAATTTAATGCTGTATTTTTTTTTTTACCAGAAATATGTCATATCTATGATTGTCACCAATTAAGTTATTGAAAGCCTGGAAAAATCTCTAAATTGCCATGCTAAACAGAATAATGATGTCCTTAAAATAAGGAACTTTAGAAATGCCAAAAAAAAAGAAAAGAAATGCAGATTCTTGTGCCCCACCCAATCTTGATGAATAAGGAACCCTAGACAGTGACCCTGGAGCTGAAGTCTAACAAGTGTTCAAGGTGATTTGGATGCACCTCGCCCTGCAGAACTGCTGTTTCCTTCCTTCCCTGCCCCCAATCTCTCTCTCTCTCTCTCTCTCTCTCTCTCTCTCTCTCTCTCTCTCTCTCTCTCTGTCTCTCTCTCTGTCTGTCTTTCTCTTTATTACTTTTGTTTCACTTCACTTTCATTTTGCTACATCTGCACATGATAATAAGTTACAGTTTTGAAAGATAAATGATTATGTTAACAGGCATAACTACAGGTATACATTCATTCAGAAGTTCCAGAGTAGGGCTGGGAATGTGGCTTAGTGGCAGAGTGCTTGCCTAGTATGCATGAAGCCCTGGGTTCAATTCCTCAGTACCTATAAACAGAAAAAATTGGAAGTGATTCTGTGGCTCAAGTGGTAGAGTGCTAGATTTGAGCACAAAGAGGCTCAGAGACAGAGCCCAGGCCCTGAGTTCAAGCCCCAGGACTGGAAAAAAAGAAAGAAGAAAAAAAAGTTCCAGAGTAAAGGATTATATACACTCTAAATATCTTTTTTTTAACTTGTTATGTACTTTTTTAAACTATTTAATTATTATTGTTATTTAAGTAGTTGTACAAAGGGATTGCCATTTAGAAAAAGCAGTGTATGAATACAATATACCTTCATCAGCGTCACCCTTTTCAACATTTTTACACATCCTTCCCCTACTCACCCCTTTCTTCACTCATCTTAATTTTGTAGGGTTTACGTTGAGTTTGGGCTGCCTTCTCCCCATCTTTACCTCTTCATTCATCTACCCCTTTACCCTTGCCTTACCCACCCTTTATGAGAACCTACTTTCTGGTGTTTTATTTTGCTGAACTTTGATTTTGGGTTTCTAAGGAATCACACTATTTGAATTCTCCCTTGAAGCTACCATTGAATCTGCCATATTTCAGTTAATACATTTGTATACACTTGCATACCACCCCATGTATTTACTTATAAGCTAAATCTAGCTTCCATATATAAGGGAAAACATACATCCTTTGTCTTTCTGGGCCAGATTTACTTCATTGAACATAACTTTCTCCAGGTCTTTCCATTTCTGTTCAAATGGTGCAATATCATTCTTAAGATAGAGAGGTAGCATACGGCTTGTGGTTGTTCTCCTGGTGCAGCTGAGTATATGGGATGTGGAGAACTCCTGTGCTTTCTCAGGAAGCTTAGCATGAAAGCAGATGTCCCTGACCAGGGCCCTGAACATGAGGACCCCAGTCACTCAGCATCCTTCTTAAGCCCCTATACTTGGGAGTTAGCTGCTCTGACAGCTTTCTTGGGCCACCGTCCAGTCCCATCGACTATTTAAAGCCTCTCCTGAATAATATTTTCCATTGTGCAGTACACATTTCCCTTTGGAGTTCCTGGAGCTGCCAAGGGTCATGTCTTTCAGCTTATCTATGACAGTCTGGGACCAGAGTCCCTGGGACAGATCTCTTATCCACTGTGCTTACTTTCCTAACTTAGGCCTACAAGTTGGAAAGGAGGGAAGGGGAATTGCCTTGAATGTCCCCTTGCCCTTGCAGAGGAACCTCCTGGGGTACATGCAGCCCTTGGGATCTCTCATTCACAAGAAACAGTGTGCCCAGGGCAGACAGGGCAGGGTCCCAAGTTCATACAGCTTGTCTGTGACAGTCTCAACTCCCATATACAGATCTTTGGGGCCAGTGGGCTCATGGTCCCTGCATCCCTGTGTTTGAGGTGAGGCATCTGATTCTCTTTCCCTACTCCTTGCTCTCAAACTATCAGGCTGCTGCCCTTAGGGATTTATTTCAGATTCAAGAGTAGAACAAGCCTATTGCTGGGGCTGCCTGCTGCCTAGGAGAGCAGAAGGGCAGGCTGTGTATTGGATCTTGAGATGCTGAAGCCATAGTCTCCAGAAGCATCCCTTGGGCTATGCAGGATCTTAGCAATGGCAGGCAGATGGGACCTTGCCCCAGATCCAGGATGGAGGCCAGAAATCCCACTGCCTAGACATCTGTAAAGAAGAACCCTCAGTTTTAAACATCTCTGTCTTCAAGTGGTAGCCAGGACACAGCTCTGGGAAGGATTGTGCTTCCAGGGCAGTACCTGGCACTGGTAGTCTTGGCAGAAGAAGTATAATTGAAGCATCCTCCTTATATAGTCATCTCAGGCTTTGGCCAGTCTTCTGGGAGGGATCTCTTGGCTGTTCCAAGGGAAGCAGAGGCTGGGTTTTCTGTCTTCCCAACTCAACCAGATACAGATTTCCTATAGGTTGTGGGTGAGAGGTGACGTGTGAGAGGAGAAGCACAAGGTGGGAGCTGCCAGCCAGGAAATGCATGCCTGACTGATAGAGGACCTGGGAAAGTAGCTGGCACCCGTCACAGGCACACATAGATGAGCCAAGCCAATCCAGGCCAGCTGAGTGTGGGATTTGGCTAAAGAAGTGTGTTGTGTGAGGCAGCAGAACCAATGTGACCAATGTGTCCATTAAAAAACAAGGCAAGCTGGGCACCAGTGGCTCATGCCTATAATCCTAGCTAATCAGGAGGCTGAGATCTGAGGATCATGGTTCAAAGCTAGCCCAGCCAGGAAGTCCATGAGACTCTTATCTCCAATAAACCACCAGAAAACCGGAAGTGGCACTCTGCTCAAATGGTAGAGTGCTTGCCTTGCATGCATGAGGCCCTGGGTTTGATTCCTCAGCACCACATAAGCAAAAAAGAAAAAAGCCGGAAGTGTCGCTGTGGCTCAAGTGGTAGAGTGCTAGCCTTGAGCTTAAGAGCTGAGGGACAGTGCCCAGGCCCAGAGTTCAAGCTCCATGACTGACCCCCCCCCCCCAAAAAAACCAAATAAAACAATAAAACAAGGCAAGATGGGGTTGGGCAGAGGTGGTCCATGTCTGTAATCCCAACTACTTGGGAGGTAGAGACAGCGTATTGTAGTTAGAGCCCATCCTGGGCAAAATAATAGTTCTCTCTCTCTCTCTCTCTCTCTCTCTCTCTCTCTCTCTCTCTCTCTCTCTCTCTCTCTCTCTCTCTCTCTCTCTGTCTCTGTCTCACTGTCTGTCTCTCTGTCTCTCTGTCTGTCTGTCTCTGTCTCTGTCTCTGTCTCTGTCTCTGTCTCTCTCTCTCTCTCTCTCTCTCTCTCTCTCTCTCTCTCTCTCACACACACACACACACACAGATATAGATATCCCAAAGAACAAACCAGGCATGGTGGCACACACCTATAATCTCAGCTACATGGGAGATGAAGTTAGGATGGTTTCAGTCTGAAGCCTGCCCTGGGCAAAAACATGAGACCTTACTTGGAAAGTAACTTGAGGAAAAAGAGGATGGAGATGTAGCTAAAGTATCAGACAAGTGTAAGCTCTTGAGTTTAAAATCTCAAGAAAACACTAGAGCTTGAGTTCCCTTACTACTTAAGTGCTATGGGAACTTGGAAAGCTACATGATTGATCTGTGTCTCGCTTTTCTCAACTGGAAAATGGAAATACTAGTACCACATGGTCTGTTGTGAGGAATTAAATGAACTGTAGCTAAAGAATTTAATTTTGGTGTTGGCAAAGTATTTAATCAATAGCATTTGGTTCCTGGAGAGGGTGCGGTATTGTTCAGAAAGATAATACAAAGACTGTCAAGAAGACAGATAATGGGACTCTGGGGAGGGATGCTCCCACTGAGATCAACAGGGGCATACCTTTCTGACTTATACTCCCCCCTCCCTACTCCAGCAGAAATGTTAGAGAGAATAGTAGGAGTCAAGTCTAGGGCTTGAGTTTCAAAATCAACTTTGAAGACCAGGAAGAGGTTGGAAGCCTGGGGACAGGAGAAGCCCAGCAGGTTAGCCAGGTGGGAGCAATCCTGTCCTAGTGTATTTCAGGCTCTGGATCTGTCAGGTTGGTCAAGCAAGGGTCCTAAGATAACCTTGCAAGGCTCCTAGAACCTTCTGGCCCCTGAGAGGCCTGAAGATGTAAAAGTAGCCCCACTGAGGAAGACATGGACCATAGGAGACAGCAACCCAAACCATAGGGGAAGGTAGCAATGATGAGAGCCAGGCAGGGGACACTCAGAGCAAGATACCAGTGTTGACAGAAGCGGGGCATGTCCAGAGAGTTCCTGCTGATGTCTGGGTTCTCTGCAGCCCACCTCCACACTCTAATAGCCACTGCTTGGTAAGCTCCTCAGGGAGAAAGAACAGCAGCAGCAGCAGCAGCAGCAGCAGCAGCAGCAGCAGCAGCAGCAACAACAACAACAACAATAGATGAAATAGATGAAAAGCCAGGCAGCTCACACCTATAATCCAAGCTACTTGGGAGGGGGAGATCAGGAGGCTCACAGTCCAAGACTAGTCCAAATAAAAACTTTGTGAGACCACATCTCTATCAAAGCTGGGTGTGATGGTGTGTACCCATCAACGCAGCTATGTAGGAAATGTAAATAGGTGGGTGAAGGCCCAGGATTGTCAGGGGAATAAATACAATACCTATTTGCAAATAAAGCAAGGGGGAGATGAGGGAAAACACTGGAAGGGGTGGCACTGATCAGGATGCACTGTACTCATTACCTGACATGGAATTTTAACCTCTTTGTACAACCACTGAATAAAAAAAATAATAATTGAAACAAAGAAGGGCAAAGAGTATGGCTCAAGTGGTTAAGTGCATGCGTAAGCAAGCGAGTCCCTGAGTTCAGCTCCCCTGTACCACATACCCCACAAACATTGATCCTCCTCCCCCCATTGAAAGAAATGGTGATACACATGAGGATTAAATGATGTTCATGGAATGAAACATTGGCACCCTGAATGGACCTGTTACCTGCTTATCCTCTGAGGTCTCTGGAAACTTATCATCCACCAGGCTTTCCTACTTCCAAAGGTTTATGTAAACTCCATTCAAGGGGCAAGATAATGTTTCAGAGGTGACAGGTATAGTAGAGGAATATTTTGTTTAGCGCACCATTTGGGTTAATAGCAATGGGCAGCATCGGTCCTGAAAGAGAAAGGATTAAATACGGAAGGCATTAAGTGGGTTATCCTGAGAGAACCTGGCTCAGGCACCTTCTAATTGTGCTCAGTTTCTCTGTTACATAAAATCATAAAGATGTTTCCTGTCGTGGTTATATCCTGCATAAAACAGGCAATTAAATAGCTCTTGAGCAAGTCATTTTGACTAATTCCTCTAATCACTGGGCTTCTTTTTAAAGCTCATAGGCACTACCCTGGGAAAGTTCCAATAGGTAATAGGCTTGATACCAAACACAAGCCTGTATTAAGCCTGGATTTATAATGTTTAGAATATCGTATTTCCAAATGCAATTCTGCTCTTACCAAGGCTGAGGTTGGCTGGTTTTACTGTGCTGGCTTTGGCCATTTTAGGTTCATGCATTTCATCTTGATTACCCCTTGCTCATTTAGCATGGAGTCTGCCTCCATGACTTCCCTTCTCCCTAGAGTGGGGGCAGGGGCATCCTCAGCTCTTGCTGTTCTTCTGAAACTTCATCCTGCCTCATGATGTGGGAAGGGGTTGAGAGAGTTTATGCCAGTTTGAGAGTCTGGTTTTGAAGTTAGATGAATAATTCAGTCCCCGAATACTCACCATATCTATCTATCTATCTATCTATCTATCTATCTATCTATCTATCTATCTATCTATCTATCTGTCTGTCTGTCTGTCTGTCTGTCTGTCTGTCTGTCTGTCTGTCTGTCTGTCTGTCTGTCTGTCTGTCTGTCTGTCGTCTATCTGTCCGTCCGTTTGTCTGTCTGTCTGTCTATCAGCAGGGTCAAGGCCTTCATATCAGCTTGGTTTCCTCCTGTGGGACAGTGAAGCTAATGGTCCCTAATGCGTAACCTTGTTTTGACCAGTTTCTCTTATTCCCCACATACAGGGCTCAATTTGTATCATCAGCTCCTCCTGGAGTACAATGGTGCCTTTGGAGTCATGGGGTATGGTTGTCTTGGTGGTGAGGGTAAATGCAAGTGTGTGCGAGAAGGTTCCTACCTCCCAGACTTCCAGCTCTGAGCTCTAAGGTGTCCTTGGGGAGCTCCTGATGATGCTTCTGGCTGATAGGATGGCAGGTCTTGATCATTCTAATGGCTCCCAGCTGTGTTGGTGTCTTCTAGAGATGGCTGTGATCTCAAAGTCTGCATCTCTTCCTTTGATCTCTTGACCACAAGATGCTTGTCTGTTGGAACCCAGATAGGATGCTCAAGTATTTGAGAAAAGAGACCAGTCATTTTCACTTCCAGTAGATAATGGAGAAAAAAATCCTTCCTTCCTTCCTCCCTTCCTTCCTTCCTTCCTTCCTTCCTTCCTTCCTCCCTCCCTTCCTTCCTTCCTCCCTCCCTTCCTTTTTTTCAAGGGAAACCACTAAGAGAGAGAGAAACACTGTCCTTCCCTTGCCTTGACAACACTCAGTCTGAGACAGTTGGGGGGAGCCCTACTGACCGCTCCTTGCTTATTACGTTCAATGTGGTTCTCTCAGGTGAAAATGCACCATGAAAAGTCATGGCATGAAAGACACTAGGGACAGCTCTGGCTCTGCCTTCTAGGGAATGCAGTTCAGAAGATGCAGGAACCTCAGGAGAGACTGAGTAAGCTGGACTGAGGATTACTGCAGAGATTCAGGCTCTTGCCTGACTGCTGACTTCATGAAATCTGCTTTTATCACCAGAGTATCATTCTCTAACCCCAGCACCCACATTCTCTTTATCCTTCAGGGTCTACCCAAGCCCCCTGATCACTCAAATCCTCCTCTGAATGAAAACCTCTTTAATAGCTATACCCTTTGTTCAGTATTAAAATATTTACTCTGCCATGCATTTTTAATTTCTTCTTTTTGAATATCATCTGCTCCATTGCTTCCAGTTAGCAGTAATTTCATTTTGTCATTATAAAAGGAATATGGATATGTCTACTCCTGTAGGTTTTAAACTGTTTGAGAATAAGGAAATGGTCTCTATTAATACATGCAATACCAAGAATACCCAGAAATATTGGTTGATTAGACAAATGATGGCATTTGTCTTTAGACCCTTGGCTATGAACTATGATTAGGGACCCATTATGGTTGGTAAGCTATTCATATCTATGGTAGAAATGGAAATGCATAGGTCCCCCTTGGGAAAAGGCTTGTTCCCAACTGTAGGGACTATGTCCAGGAAGTGATCATCAGCCATTAGATAGGAGCTACTTCCTTCCAGGCAAACTTTTTTCAGAGATGGCCTGTGTCAAGTGACAGCATGAGGTGAGGATATAAAGGCCTGACAATTTTGACCAGATACAGAGCAACTCTGAGGGTAGCATTTATTCCAGCATTCAAAGTCAAGTTTTCCAAAGCTTTGTTGGATCTGCCTGATAGTTTGACTTTTTGTTCTCAATCCTGCTTTGTTACCCCATGAATCTCTAAAACGACTGCAATTCCCACATTTTATCTCAGTGACTCCCTCCTCTATAAAATTAAACATGTAGGAATGTCTGCAGAAATGGAGGTGGATGAAATAAGTTAGCAATTCATGAGTAAATATTTTCAGTCAAACATGATGTTACTAGGTAAGTAACAGACAGTACATTTAAGAGCTAGAGTCTCTTGGATGACTTCTTCCTTCCCTCTAGAAGAGATGGGATGCTTAAGAAGGCTACTTATAGTTGCTTTCTTTTCTTGGGAGGCCTCTTTTACTTCAGGGATCATCTCTTCCTGGTACACACCATATGTCACAGTAAACTAGTGCTTAGTAACAAGCTACTTCAAACCATAAAACTGCAGGTCAGCTGAATGTTTTCTGTTTATCTAGACCCTTTCAGTCATCTTTCCATCTCTTTCTTCTTGGGTAAATTTGATGGATAATCTTAGTTGGGTACTGTTACTTGCTTGGGGTTATCCAAGTGGTCTAGTATAGTTTTGGTATACCTACCACCATGATCAGTATGAAAACAGCTTTACTATTTCCCCAAAGTTCTTCATTCAGCCCTTTTATAGTTGTATCCTCCTTCTGCTCCAACCCTTGCCAACCACTGATCTATTTGTTCTTCATCACTAGTTCTGTATTTTTGTGAATATCAAATAAGTGAAATCATCCATTGGGCAAGCTTTTGAGACCACCATAGTGATTTTAATGTTGAACTAACTAAGTGCTAATTTAAAAAGTTCTTATCTGATGAATTAGTGTTTCATTATATGGACATACCATTTTGCCTATCTATCGATCCACAGAATTGACTTGATTTCAGTTTTGGGGATTATGAAAAGAAATTATATAAACTTTAAGGTACATTTTATCTATAGTAACTAGAGGAGTACATGATTTTGTGTTGACATATATTTCATTACTTCGGGGCAAACAAGACGGAGTTGCTGGGTCAAATATGAAGTTTAATTACATGCAGAACTGGCAAACTGTTCTAGAACAGCAGAACCATCTCATATTCTTCCTTGCATTTGTGTACCATATCCTTGTTTACATTTAATGTTATCAGCAATTTTCAGAAAAGAGATACAATTTACATGTCATGCAACTTGCCCATTTAAAGTATATGAACTCTAGACTTCTTAGTATATTTATTTATAGATATTTATAAGAATCCGAAGTTTTAGAGCAGTTCATCACTTAATTAAAAAAATCCTCTAGTTGGGTGCTGGTGGCTCACACCTGTAATCCTAGCTATTCGGGAGGCTGAGCTATGAACATTGAGTTTTTAAAGCCAGTCTGAGCAGGAAGCATATGAGATGTATTTCCACATAACTACCAAAAATCCAGAAGTGGAGGTTTGCCTCAAGTGTTAGACTGCTAGCCTTGAACAAAAAAGCTAAGGGACAGAACCTAGGACCTGAGTTTAAGCCACAGCATATAAACATGCATGCACACGTGTGCACACATTGTGCACGTGCGCGCGCGCACACACACACACACACACACACCCCACACACAAAATCATGTAGCATTTGGCTCCAACTTCTCAATTCCTTCCATCACTAGCCCTCTAGGCAACCAACTTACTTTGTGCCTCCTAGGTTTCTCTAATCAGAACAATCTATAAGTGAAACCATATGAAGTTTGCACCATTTTACATTCCTACCAACTGAATGGAGTGTTCCAATCCTCTCCATCCTCACATATAGTTATTATTTGACTTTTGGGTCATAACCATAAGAAGTGAGCAGTGGCATATTATTGTGATTTTGATCTGCATTTCTCTAATAAGTAATAATGTTGAGTGTATTTTCCATGTATGTGTTGTCCATTTGCATAGCTTTGGAGAAATATATACATACTCTGTCTATTTTTAATTGGGTTGTTTGTGTATTTGCTTCCCAGTTGTAGAGTTCTTTATAGGTTCCGATGGAAGTCCTGATCTAATTTGCAAATTTTTTTTCCCATTCTGTGGGTTGTTTTTATATTCTCTTGAAATGTCCTTTGATGTACAAGTTTTTAATTTTGATGAAATCCAATACATCTATTATTTAATTTTGTTATCTATTAGTTTGGTGTAGAATTTAAGAAACCTTTGGCAAATCCAAGATCATAAAATTTATCCCCACATTTTCTTCTAGGAGTTTTTTTTTGTTTGTTTGTTTTTACCTCTGTCTCTTGCACTTAGGTCATTGACCCAAGGAGTTAACTTTTATATGTGACATGAGTTAAGTGTCCAATTCCATTCTTTTACACATGGACACTCAGTTGTTTCCAGAACCACTTGTTAAAGACTATTTTCCCCCACTGAATACTCATAGCATCCTTGTCAAAAATTGTGTGACCATAGATAGATTCATTTCTGGACTCAGAATTCTACTCCACTGATTAATATATTTGTTCCTATATCAGTATCAGACTCTTTTGATCAGCTTAGATCTGTAGGAACTTTTGAAACTGAAAGGTAAGAGCAAATGAGTAACAAGGACTTTCACCACTGTTACGCAATATTGTACTAAAAATTCTAGCCAGAGCAAGGGGAAAGAAAAATAAATAGCAGTCAAATTGGAAATGTGTATTTTCAACTGTTTTTTTTTCCTTTCCTTTTTTCGCTTTTCTCTTTCTTTTTAAGATTCTGAGTCTTTTGAAATTACTGTTTTAGGATCAGATTTTTCAGTTTTGCAAAATGCTTGTTGAAATTTCCATAAGGATGATATTACCTTTCTGGTTAGCTTTGGGGAGTATCACCATCTTAGCACTATTAAATCTTCTAATTTGTGAATGCAAGCTGTAGTTGTTTATTTACATCTTTAATTCATTCAGCAATAATTTATAGGTTTTAATGCACAAGTCTTGAGTCTCTTTGGTTAAACTTATTCCTAAGAATTTTGTTCTTTTAATGCAATTGTGAATGAGATTGTTTTCTGGATTGGCTTGGTCTCGAATAGTATAGAGGTAGAACTGATTTTTATCTATCAACTTGTATGCTGTAACTTTGTTGAATTCACTTATCAGCTTAAAGTTTTACTTATCTTGTAGGATATCTTATACATAGGATCATAAAAGTACTATAAATGAAGATAGTTGGATATTTTTCCTTTCCAATTTAGAGGCCTGCTATTTCTTTTCTTCTTTTTTTAACATGGAATACAAATGCAATTAAAATGTTGTTGGTAAACAAAATATCTAAGAGAAAAACACATTTCCAATTTGACTGCTATTTATTTTTCTTGCCCCTTGCTCTGGCTAGAATTTTTAGTACAATATTGCATAGCAGTGGTGAAAGTCCTTGTTACTCATCTGCTTTGTTTTGCATATGAATTTAGTTCACAAAGGCTCATGTGCTGAAAACTTGATTTCAACTGTGGCAATGTTGAGAAATGGTAGAAACTTTAGAGTCATATGCAAGGTAATTATGTCATGGGCACTGCCCTTTAAAGAGATTATTGCAGTTCTTATAGGACCTCTGTTAGTTCCCATGAGTGAGTTGTTAATAAAAGAGAAAAACTTCTTTGCCATCTTGTCACCACTTGATTTTTTGCAATGCTCCCACCATGGTGATACCATCTTGGTGAGGTCAAACAGGTAAGACCCCCAGTCTTGAACTTTCAATCGCCAAGAATATGAGCTAACAAGTTTTCTGCATGTGTATGGCCAATTCTGCCAGCGCCATTTGTTGAAGAAGCTGTTCTTTATTCCATACTGTGTTTTGGCTCCCTTATCAAAGATTAGGTGGTCATAGGTCTGTGGTTTCACTTCTGGGTCTTCGATTCTATTCCATTGGTCCTCAGGCCTGATCATGTGCCAATACCAAGCGGTTTTTATAACTATGACTTTATAACAGAGTTTGAAGTTTAGTATTGATATTTCCCAACATTGTTCTTACTGTTAAGGCTTGTTTTCATTGTTCGGGGTCTTCTGTTTCTCCATATGAATTTTTAGATTGCCTCTTCTGTATCATTGAAGAATGTTGTTTGCATTTAAATTGGTAGTACATTGAATTTGTAAATAGCTTTTGGCAGTATTACCATTTTCACGTTGTTAATGCTTCCAATCCAGGAGCATGGGAGGTTTTCCATTTTCTTAAATTTATCATTTGTATACATTTGTAATACTTGTATACCATCCCATGTATTATTTATAAGTTTATAAGCTAATGTATATACTATAAATTAAGAAAAGTCAAGAAACTGTGATACACACACACACACACCCACACACAATGGAATTCTCTATGCCTCCATCAGAAAGAATAACATCGCCCCATTTTTTAGGAAGTGGAAAGAATTGGAAAAAAATTATATTAAGTATATTAAGAAACATAGGTCCCATGGTTTCCCTTATTTACAATAACTAGTATATGTCTGAGACAGGCAGAAATGGTCAGATAAGTTGATGTTAGGTGAAATGAACCCCAAGATAAGGACTCAAATGTTTTTTCTTTCTTGTGATTGTTTCTAACATATTTATAAGATATTTCTTTGTTGCTTTGTATGTCCCTCCCCCATGGTAGAACCCTTGTTTTCCCTGTCTTTGATGCTAGTGCCCTGCACCATTTTTTTAATTGTGAAAATACTGTACAGAGGGGTTACAATTACATGAGCAAGGTAATGAGTACATTTCTTATCAAGCATTGTAGCCTCCTCTTTTGTTTCCCTTTCCCATCCCTTCCCATCTCCTTTCCCCACTTCCTCCCCCACTTCCCCCCTCACTCCCCCCCTCACTCCCCCCCTCACTCCCCCCCCTCACTCACCCCCCCCCACCTGCCAGAGTTGTAAAGTTCGTTTTTGACATAATGTCTTGTACATCTCATTTTGCAATGGGGGAAGGGAAAAAAACAAATTGTTTAAATAGGGATACAGGTGGACCCATTGCAACAATGAAATGCACAAAACACTATGTTGAAAAAAGAACTTTACAATTTAGGTGAGGGGGGTGGGGGGAAGGGAGTATAGCTGTGGAGGTGGGAGGGAAGGGATGGTAGGGGAAAAACAAAGGAGGAGGTAACAATGCTTGATAGGAAATGTACGCATTACCTTGCTCATGTAACTGTAACCCCTCTGTACAATATTTTTACAATAAAAAACATATAAAAAAGCAAAAAAAAAAAAAAGAAAAGTGAGGGAAGGGGTAGGCAGGGGAGGGATAGGTAAGAATGTTGAAAGAGGTAATATCGATTGAGATATATTCATAAGCTGCCCTGTTAAATGGCATCTCCTTTGTACAACTACTCACAGATAATAATAAGAAAATGAAAGGAGGACTTTTAGACAGGTTGATGGGAGTAGATGAATGAAATAGCCATGAAGGAATGAATATGACCAAAGTACATTGCTACAATAAAACCCTTATGGTGTGCAATTAATGTACACCAATAAAAACAAATTTTAGGTTAAAAAGGATATTTTATTAGATTTCCAGTTGAGATTTTAAATTGATAAAAAATGAATTTGAATCTGTACCAACTTAGCTTCAATAGTACACAAATCTGCTCATATAGTGCTGTTCCTCCCCCTTTCTATTGTTATGATCACAAGTGACAAATTTATATTGTCTGTGAAGATAAACTTATAGTCTTCCAAAAATTAATATAATTGGGTTTATATTCATCCACGTAATCACCTAATGGTCTTATTTCTTTGTATGGCTTTAACTTATTAAGTTTCCTTTTGTTGGCAAACTCTCTCTAGTATTTCCTTTTGGGCAGGTCTGTTGGGATGACTTCTCTCATATTTTATCTTAAGAATATTAAATTTCTTACACTTTTTAAAACTAGATTTGCTGGATGTAGAATAATTGGCAGACTTCTGTCTCCCTCATCCTCCCCCAGAATTTTGAATATACCATTCTCCTATCTTCTGTTTCCAATGAATTGTCATGAGAAATGAGCACCTAATCTTATTGAGGATTTTTAGTCCCTGATGGGCTGCTTTTTTTTATTGTTTCCTTCAAGGTGCCCTCTTTGTTTCTGGCTTTTGAAAAATTGATTAGAAATGTATCTTGAGTATGTTACTTTCCTTTATGATCTACTTCAAGATTATTAAAACCCTTGACTGTGTAGATTCATGTCTTCCATCACATTTAGGATGTTTTTAGTCATTATTTGTCCAAATATTTTTTTTGCAGTGGCCTTTCTACCCTCATGCACCCTCTTTGAGACACTCTTCCTTTTCATTCAATTTCTTCTTTGTAGTTTAGTTCAGTTCTTAATAATTTCATTTTTAGTTATGTATTTTTATTGTAAAGATACTGTAGAGAAGGATAATAATTTCTTTTTTTGAAATTGTGATATATTTTGTTTAATTTCTTTTTATTTATTTATTTATTTTTATTGTGAAAATACTGTACAGAGGAGTTACAACTACACGGGCAAGATAATGAGTACATTTCTTATCAAGCATTGATTTTGTTTAATTTCTATTGTTCCATTTTGAAGGTCACTGACTCCTTTATCATTTCCATTTTGCTGTTTATTCCATTCAATGAGTCATAAAAACACCTCTTTTTGTTACTATATTTTTCAGTTACATAATCTAGATTTGGTACTTCTTTTAGTTTCCATTTCTTTGCTGAGATTTGTTTTCCTACTTACTTCAAGAATGCTCAAGCTTGGTGGAACATGTTTATAATAAGTGCTAAAAGTTTTTTGTCACATAACTCCAAATTGTATGTTGCTTTGGTATTGTCATAGACTGATTTACACTAAGAATTGTGATTTTTCTTGGTTCTTCATATGTCAAGGAGTTTTGGAACGTATGCTGACATTTGGAATATTTGCATTATGAAACTCTGGATTTGTTTTAATCATAATATTGATTTTTTTTTGTACCAAGCAATCAACCTTTTGAAGCTACAAATTCTGACTAGTCTTTGGGTTTTGTGACACATTTTCAAACTTTTATAGTGTTGTTTGTTTCTGAGTGGTAGTCAATCCACAGGTCATTGGGCCATGTCTGTTGTGTGCTGTACAGGGTCAGACTGCGCATGGCAATTTGTGACTTCACTCAACAGTCATAATTAACCTATGGGTTTGCTTTTCTGAGTTCCACACTGTCTGTGACCTCTTTAGTATTTTCTGGTTCCCTGAGGGATCCTCTTTTGAGGTCTCCTGAAAAAAATACAAACTTGGTGCTTTAATTATTGTCCTCTGCCACTTCTTCCTCTTAAATGTACCCATATATGGGGTCAGTCAGCAAGGAGGAGAGAAAGAAAATGAACAGCAGGGCTCATCTTACCCATTTGGGATTACTGCTCTGCCAGCTGGTAAGGAAAGGTCTCTTCCTCAAAGCTCCAGGCTCCTGTAAATCTTCCTTGTTGTTTGGCTTGTGCCACCATTAGAACCAGGTTGCTTGGAAGCTGGAGTATGAGAGAATGGAGAAAGTTGGCAGTAAGGGGAGAGGAGGGATGAACATTCCCCCCCCCCACTCTTTCTCTGGGAGAGTTAGAAGTCCCCTTTACTATTCTAAAAGCCAGGCTTGAAAGCTTCTCCTGAAGCTGACCGTTCTGAGCTAGTGTCTATCCAGGTTTTGGGTTGCATTGAGTTCAGGCTAGGAAATACTGAAGGAAAACAGAATGTCTCTGTCAGCCTAATGGCACTTCAGTTCCAGTCTTATTCTCTAGTCTGCCCTGTTGCTTTTACTTTTCAAAGTTCCCAAGTAATTCCATGATGACCTCTTTTAAAATGCTTAATTTTTTATTAGCATCAATTAGTTGTACAAAGGAGCTTCATTTTTACATGTCCATAGATGCATGCAAGGTACCTTAGTCAGATTTACCCCCTCCCTAATTCTCCCCCATGCACAAACCAATCTAAGTGAGCTTCATTGCATTCCATGCACGGTTTTTTTAAAATCTTATTCATCCTCCTTAACCCTCTTTATTTGCCCCGTCCTCCCATTATTTTGTCTATCCTGGACAGAAAAATCTGAATGAATGTAAGTCTAGATACAATAAAGACACTTGCACACTTGTTTTTTTTTTTTTTTTTACAATAGCCAACCTATGGAAACAGTTCAGATTCCCCATATGCACAAAGGGCATTCTTCAGTCATAAAGAAGAATGAAATTATGCAGGGAAATGGATAAAACCAGAGATCATCATTTAAGCAAAGTAGGCTAGGTTCAGAAGGTCAGAGGCCCCATGTTTTCTCTCATATACATAAACATACATAGGTATATATGTCTGTAATTGTGGGACTAGGGATTTGGGCTTGGTGGGTGAACAACACCAAAATATATTGCATTTGTAGAAAGAAGTCATAGAACTAAATTCGCAGAAAGTTGCTGAATAATAGGGGATAGTGGGGAAAGAGACAGTGGAAGTAAATGAAGGGGTCTATATAATTAAAATGCTGCATATGCATGCGTGAAATACTATGATGAAACCTTTTTAGAACAGTTAGCCTACTACAGAAAGATCAATGAAAGAAATTTGAAGCAGATGCTTCATACATTCTTTCTTGGTGACCTCTGCCTACTGGAGAACAAGGTGAACTTACTTTCTCCATTTTGCACTAGCCTGAGACTTATCTTGCATACTTTTCATGTCTTTTAGAGGTCACTTTCATACCTCCCTTGCCCCTCAAAAGTACACTTAACCCCTTGCTCTACATACTGCTCCTTAATTTGCTCCTAAGTAATCCTTCAATGATTATTAGACATTGGTCAAATGGAATGTGGTTAAACTCAAAGGAAAAGGTCCTCAGCCATGAATCTCTTGTGTTCGGGATGTAATAAAATACCCAGACCTCCCCCTTGCCCCCTTAATTATCAGCCAGTGTCCTAGACCTTTTATGAATAAGATTTGTATCTGGCATGGCACAAGAGTTAGAAGCCTTATTGGTGCTGAGCATCTCCCATTTCTTTATATAGAAAATAAGAACAAGATGAAAGTAATAAGACAATATAGTTGCAGCAATCTGCCCAATCAGAATTATAGGAAATAAGTTTTCAGCCACTACCTGTGTAATTAAGAGCAGTGCAAGTTAGCACCACCTTAGAAATTAATTTGAAACCAAAAGGCATCGAAGAAATACTGAAGTGTTTAGTGTATTTAGGGGTTTATACTGAGAAAACAACTAAAATTTAAGTCATATTCTAAAGGTGTTTACTGAAGGATTATTTTGAATAGCCAGGCATTAAGCATAAGCTCAATATTCCCAAATGAAGGAATGTTTTTATTACATTATGATACATAAACCTTGTGGTATAGAATATAGTAATTTAAAATGAAATTTTAAACTATGTAAGGATCATATAGAAACTTTTAAAATATAATGATGGACCAATTATCTATTGCTGTACAATTTTGCTACTAACTACACAAGATTGGATGTTGCCTGAATAAAAGGTGCAGGAAAGAGACAGCTAACAGAATATTATTGAAGTCCACATTTAAATAAAAAAATAAAAAAAAATGTTTGTACTTCACTCAGCTTGTTAAAAACTCCATCATTAAACTGTATTTTACATAAACACAATATTTACTTCTGTTGTTAGTTTTAGCAGTCTTATCAGCAGTTTTGGGGGAGGGAGGTTGTTTTTGATTTTGAGACAGCGTATACCTATGTAGCACAGGCTGGACTTGAACTCATGATCCTCCTGTCTCATCCTGCTAAGTGGTGAATTAACACCATGTGCCACCAATCATCATGCCTGATACTTTTGTTTTCTAAGTATTGAAGAAAATAATCCAGGTGAAAACGGTTTTACCTCTTTATCTCTCCTTTTCAAAATTTACTTTTTGCATAGCTGGGGATCAAAGCTCATTCTCTCACACAGCCTAGGTAAACACTCTGTCACTAAGGTACTCCTCCAGCCCTCGGCTCAACATCTGTAATATTAGTCTTGATTGTTTTATAGCTTTAAGAGAAGACCTCCAAAACAATACTGAAAAATAGTGGTATAAGACAATCCTTTCCTATTTCATAATCTTTTTCATTGTTTATGACATAAAACATGTAAAGGAAAGGTGATGTGAATGTGGAAATCACGTTTAGCAAATACTAAAAAGGCAGTTTATAAAATTCCATACTTGATTCTTCTAAAAGTTTTAAGTCTGATTGGACTAAGAGGGCATGAAAATTGTAAAAGAAAAAAATCCCCGCAAATTTCTAATGAACATCCTCTTTTCTGTCACTATAAACATATTAAGAAATCATTTCAAATGACTAAATGACAATACTATGCATTATAATAAATTTATTTTATGAATGATTATTGACAGCTTTCCTTACTTTTTAAAAATGTTCAACTACTAGTGCCATGTTATGAGTGTCTTCCTTAACTGTAGGTTTTGAAGATCTTCTATCATTTCTCCTAAAAGATTTTAGTTTACATATTGCATTTGGAATTATGGTCCATGTTAAGTTAATTTCTGTATATGGAGTGTGGTTCAGGGTGAGGTTCATTGCTTTGCATATGAATGTCAAATTGTAATTTTAAAAATGTATTGTTATCATAGAGTTGGCATACAGAGGAGTTACAGTTACATGAATCAGGTACTGAGCACAATACTTTTTGACCCATATCTCTCATTCTCTCACTCTCTCTCAGTTTTTCCCTCCCATCTCCACCTACAAGATGTACAGTTCATTTACCACATAGTGTCTATTGAGTATCACTGTTGTATTTGTTCACCCTTAGTCCACCTTTTCTTGGTCCCCCTTACCCTCCCAGATACAACAAACAAGACGAAAGGAAAACAAAATATCTTTTGAAAAGAACATCTTTCCTTTTGAATTCCTTTTGTACCTTTCTTAAAGGACCAGTTGGTCATATATGTGTCCATCTATTTTTGGACTCTCATTCTATTTTCCTATCTTAATTATCATAGCTTTATTGTAAGTAAGTCTTAATTAGGTGTGGTGATGAACACTTAAAATCCCATACTTGAGATAAAGCAGTATTGTGTGTTCAAAATCAGCCTGGACTACATCAACAGGACCTTCCTCAAAACAAATAAAAAACAAAACAAAACAACAACAATCCAAATCCCCAAATATCATTGTGAAGCCCATTTGTACAAAAAAAGTACAGAAAAGTAAGAGTCTCTGTTGGGAGTGGTTACTAGGTGGGGGGAAGGGAGCTATCTGTGTCAGGTGAATAAAAATAGATATGAATATGATAGAAGTGCTTTATGTATATGAATGAAAACAGAACAGTGAAGCTTGGTGAATAATAATTGTGGGTGAGGGGAAGAGGGAGAGTGATGGAAGGGGCAGGTTTTCCTGGGACACATTGTATGCATGCATGGAAATGTCACAGTGGATCCTCCCACCATTGTACAGCAAATATAGAAAAACAAATGTATAATGAAAACATTTCTGAACATCTTAAAACCAAGCTAGGTAATTAACTTCATGCTTCTTTAAAAATTTCCTCTGCTGCTCTAGTTCATTTGCCTTTCTATATATAAATATTAGCATCAGCTTTGGCTGTATTTACAAAAATTATTTTTAGATTATGATTTATAGTGCTAAAATTCCATAGGACATGAGCTTATCAAAAATGTATTCATCTGGGTATTGAAGTATCTGCATTTCTTTCAAAAACTTTCCCTAGTATAGTATATTTTTAATATAATAATGGCTTTAGCTTGCCAATGTTTCTGTATACTTTTTACATCTCTATGCATATATTCAGTTTATTGTTGTTATTTTTGTTTCTTTTTGTATATCTTCTATGCAGGTTATCCTATATGATTTAATTAGTTTTATTGATTGGATTTGAAGTTTGTGCTCTTTTTCTGTGGTCTGGAGCAGTGTAACATAAGAATCATCTATATTTTCTATAAACTTTCTGCATCTCTGATGTCTAAAAATAACTTTCTTCTACCTTGACAGGTGATTGATATTGTGGCTGGGCATAGGATTCTTGGAATACTGTTCTCATTCAATCATCTTTAAACATTTTCCTCAGTCTTACAACCAGTATTATAGAAAAGGTATCTGCTGCTAATCTATTCATTTTCCATTATAAGCAATCCATCCGTTTTTTCTGTATGTATATAATACTTTCTTTTCTATAAATGGAATTCAGGAATTCATCAGTAAATGTTACTAGGGTCTAGTTTTTGAAAGGCATATATATATATATGTCTATATATATCTTTACATATATATGTCATTATATATGTCTTCTATATATGTCTATGTGTATGTACACATATGTAAAAACATATGCACATATGTAAATATATGTATACACCTTTACACATATATACACATATATGTATATGTGTAGTATATATGTATATAATTAGTTATATAAACACATATACCTATATACATGTATCTAAAATTAAATTTTACTTGGGTTTGGTTTTTTTCAATGTAATTTTATTGTGAAGGTGATGTATAGTGGGGTTACAGTTACATATATAAGGTAATGAGTACATTTCTTGTCAAATATTGTTACCCTATCCCTCATGTTTTTTTTAATCTAAATACTCAAAACTTTTTTCTACTAAGACAATTTTTCTTTTTGATTTCGTTAGTTATTACTTCTCCATCTGTTCCCTTTTCTCCCTTAAGTAAACTTTTACTATTAACATTCAGATACCCTAAATCTGTTCTCTGAGTCTCTTTTAATTCCTCATGAATTTCACATCATTTTGTAAAATAACTCTTCTACTTAGTCTTCCAAAATAGTAATTTGTTTCTCACAAAAAGTATTCTCTTCTCAGTTAATCTATTGAAATTGTATTTTCAGAATTAAGTGTCCTGGTTCTAGAAAACCTTTTTTACTGTGTTAAATTAAATGCCCTTTGGGAGTCCTCATTTGTTTTTCCTTTAAGTTCATGTGTCTCTTCCATTAGTGCTATTTTAGTAAGTCATCTGCTCTCCTCCCTCGGGTTGCTGAATTTCTTTAATTTGGAGTTCTCAACCCTGGCCACATATGAGAAGCACTCTGGGGAGGTTTTATTTTTTTAATTCCCATTACTCAGGACACAGTGAAACCAATTAATGAATTTCGGATAGTGGAAATCAGGCATCAGTAGCTTTTAAAACTCCCCAGATGACTCCAATGAATCAGCTAGGAGTAAGCAATCTCTCTTAAAATGGGTTTCATTTTATTTATGTACTCAGTACTTACCAATGTGTATTCCCTCAAAATTTTTACAGGTTATAGTTTTGGTTTCTTAACTGGCTGATGGTAAACAAATTAGAAATTTGTACATTGATGAGGTGATAGTGTAAAACCTGGCAACTCATGCTCATTCAGCTGGAGAATGGGAAGAACTTCTGTGTCTTTAGGTGTCTTTGGGTACAAGTGATCATGCTCCCCCATCCAAGGGACTGATGTTAATGAACATCAGTGTGCAGGACCCCACCCCTAGGTCACAGCCAGGGTTGTACTACACAGGCCTCCTGAGGATCACACACAGAAGATGACAGGGACATATTAGGTCTTTCTCTTTACAGATGACGATTGATTGAGCTTTGCTAATTGTGTGAATCCAGATGGCAAGTTAGAAATAGGAAGTAAACTGCCATGCATATAAGCAGTTACAATTCCAGAAACTCCTCTGCAATTCTTCTCAACAATTAATAGCAACCTAGGATTTCCAGACCAGATTATTGGTAAAAATGCAAAATGCCAATAGCCTTAAATTGAATGGGTTAAAACTCTCATGTACCTCCTCAGAGCAGCATGGGTGAATTTCAAATGTATAATGCTTAGTGAGAGAAGCTAGACTCCCAAGAGTACACACAGTTGTGATTCTATTTATATACCACTGTAGAAAACATACATCACAGGAACAGAAAACAGATTCATGGTTGGTTGTCAGGGCTGAATCAGGTGAAGAGATTGGCCACAAGGAGGAAATTGAGCATGATGGACTTTTTCTATATTTTGATTATGGTAGTGGCTATTTCATTCTATACATTTGTCAGAACTCATTGAACTGTGTATTAAGAATGATTCATTTTTATTTCAGGTGAATTATATCTTAATAAACACTCTCAGATAAAATCTTACATACTTTTTTCATTTTACTGTATTCTCAGGCTCTCCAATGCCTTTCATCCTTTGCCCCATGATTTGCTGTGCAAGAAAGTCCCCTTTTGGAAAGGAAATAACAAAATGCTGAAATAAGGATACAGGTTTATCCACTGTAACAATGAGATGTACAAGACGCTTTGTTGAAAATGAACTTTACAATTGTGGGGGCGGGGAGGAGTTGGGGAGATGGGGAGGGAAAGGATGGTAGGGGAAAAGCAAAGGAGGTACCAACACTCGATAGGAAATGTACTCATTACCTTACTTTTGTAACTGTAACCCCTCTGTACACTTATTTTTACAATAAAAAACATAAAAAAGAAAGTCCCCTTTTCTTTTTCTTTTCTTTTCTTTCTTTCTTTATTTTTTGGTCAGTCGTGGGGCTTGAACTCTGGGCCTGGGTGCTGTCCCTGAGCTCTTCAGCTCAAGGTGTGCGCTCTACCAGTTGAGCCACAGCACCACTTCTGGTTTTCTGGTGGTTTATTGGAGATAAGAGTCTCATAAATTTTCCTGCCCAGACTGGCTTTGAACCACAATCCTCAGATCTTAGCCTCCTGAGTAGCTATGATTACAGGCGTGAGCCACTGGCACCGAGCAGAAAGTCCCCTTTTAATGTTTATGACTTGGATGAGATGCCACTTCCTCTAGGAAGTCTTCTGTTTCCTTGCAAGACTCTCCTTGGTACTTCTCTTGCACAATGGCTCCTGTGCTCCCAAATGTTCTTGTGTGGTGTCAGGTGTTTATCCTACATATTTTTTTAATTTTAATTTTTATTGTGAAAATACTGTACAGAGGGGTTACAATTACATGGGTAAGATAATGAGTATCCTACATATTTGGAACCCCAGTTAAACCATAAAGGTCATTATCTCTGTCACCTAACTCAATTCTAAGTATTGGGTAATCATAGCTAGGGGGCATGGCTTCTCTGGCAGAGCTCTTGCTTAGCATGTGCCGGGCACTGGGTTCAGTTCCCAGTATCAAATACTGGGATGAGGTGACAGAAATGGCAGAGATGAAGTAACTATGATCCAGTCTGTATACCTGATATACAGTTTCTTGCATTCTCAGAAAACTTCCCAGAAACCCCTTAAAAATAAGGAACTGTCCTGGAATCATTTGCACAGATTTTGCACTAAAGCTTATCTGCTTGTCTTGGGCTCACAAAAGCAGATGGACCTGCCACTGGGTTTACAAACCTTGACTGGTGGATGCCTAGAGGAAGATATTTTGAGAAGATGATGGAAGTGAGTTCCTGAAAAAAAAAAGCCACAGTCCATAACATCTCATCCATTTTTATAGATGCAATCAACAAGAACACTTGCTCTATTGGCTTTCTATGCTTGACAATATAATTTCTGAGACTGATGAAAAATGTTTTCAGTACCAGGATCAATACTTGTGATTACGGCTACCTCTGTGCTCATCACTCCCCAGTGGAAGCCTTGCCAGGGAAGATAGGAAGATATATGGGAGCCATATGTCTCCTGATATTTTAGCTCTCAATGTTGGTCTGTTTTAATCAATGGCTACATTTATTTTGAAAAATTTCTAAGGTGGGCATGTGTGGTAAGAGAAGAGGCACTTGCTCTGAACAAACGAGGCACTATTGGCCCACTTCTGGATCAGAATCACAGCTCTTTTCCTTTAATTCCAAGCCAAGGATATCTTGTAAAAGCTCACACAGTTGGGAAATGTTGCATCTTCCTTTTAACCTCTATAACTCTCATTGAATTCTCCTTTGAGATTAAAGATGTACAATCTCTGTTAGGAGGAAAAGCTTCTACCACCTTTCATGGCCTTGAAATGTGGCCACCTCAGCTTGCCCCCTCATTTGAACAGGGAGTATAACTTTCTCCATTTGTCTTTAACCTGAATTATTTCTCACTTGAATGAGAGATAGAAACTTCCTGTCATCTCAAGGTTGCTCCTCCCTTTGGGGTTTTAGATAGGATTTCACTATATAGCTCAAATCCTCAAATTCATGAACCTCCTGCCACAACCTCCTGAGTGCTAGAATTACAGACACGCATGAATCACCATGCCTGGTGTTTTTCCTTCTTTTACTTAAGGATTGTGTCTATGTTCTGGGAAGCTGCAGAGGGCTGAAGTGTCAGGGGATGTGGGTGAGGGATGCGTATCCCATGCTCAATTGTTTTCATTGCTCTACTTTATTCTATTTAAGTCTCAATCACTGTAGGTCATTGTTTCTCAGACTCCAAATTTCATTGTTATATTCTCTTCAACTCAATTGCAGTACCTCTCTCTGTCTCTCTGTCTCTGTCTCTCTCTGTCTCTCTCTATATATCTCTCTGTCTCTCTGTCTCTGTCTCTGTCTCTGTCTCTGTCTCTGTCTCTGTCTCTCTCTCTCTCTCTCTCTCTTTCCCTGTCACTAGGAACATCTTGTTATTCATGCCTTTGTGCAAAGGGATCTGTGAGGCTGTTTTGACCCATTTGCTTAGAAATCCTCACAGCTTCCCCTCTATTTTAGGTTCCAGAGGCAGGAAACAAGTCTGTGCAGACTAGGGGTCATGAGAAAGTGAAATGTCACATTTTGGGGCTCTCTGGAACTTCAGTTACTACCTCAAAGTCCTAATTAAACTGAGTGCAAATGGGTGGGTTATGAGGTATAAGCCCCTTTCTCTAAGCAGTTAGTTGTGAGAATCTTGGCCATAAGATGCTACACACAGGGCTGGGAAGGTGGCTCAGTGGTAGAGCGCTTGCCTTGCATGCATGAGGCCCTGGGTTTGATTCCTCAGCACCACATAAGCAAAAAGAAAAAAGCCGGAAGTGGCGCTGTGGCTCAAGTGGTAGAATGCTAGCCTTGAGCTGAAGAGCTGAGGGACAGCATCCAGGCCCAGAGTTCAGGCCCCACGACCGGACTCTCCCCCCCCGCCCCCCGAAAAAAAAGAGATGCTACACACACACACACACACACACACACACACACACACACACACACACACACACACACACACACACACACACACACACACACACACACACACACACACATTTGATTGAACCATATGAAAATACTGGTTTTATTGTCTGAAATTGGTTTAATTGCAGCAGTAATATATTGAACCAATTAAAATGAATACATTTTAGGTTAAACTATCCAATCACGATACTTATTTCTCAATGTGCTCACTAACTTTGCAAAGGTTTTGTTGAAAAATGTCTAGCAGATTATATTCCTCCTTGGTGCCCTTTAGTTGCTTTTGCAAATTACTCAGCAGGCTTTCTGCTAGAATATTTTGAAGAAACTGTAAACCATTGAAAATTCTTCATCTGGGGCTGGGAAGGTGGCTCAGTGGTAGAGTGCTTGCCTTGCATGCATGAGGCCCTGGGTTCGGTTCCTCAGCACCACATAAGCAGAAAAAGCCGGAAGTGGAGCTGTGACTCAAGTGGTAGAGCGCTAGCCTTGAGCTGAAGAGCCAAAGGACAGTGCCCAGGCCCAAAGTTCAGGCCTCACGACCAACAAAAAAAAAAAAAAAAAGAAAATTCTTCATTTGTTTAACAGATTAGAAAAATGTTCCCAAATTTCTAAAGTTTTATAAGTGCAATTTGATTTTTTTTGGAAAAAATTCTACTCATGTTGGGAACATCTCCTTTCAAAATGCTCTCTTCAGAAATGGAGGTGTAGCTCAAGAGGAACAGCACTTGCCTAGCATGTGGGAGGCCCTGGCTTTAAGTACTGCACCAATAATGCCTCTCTTCAGAGCACACATTTCTTTGAAACAACAGTTTCTTTTCACTTTTCATTTAATGTCATCTTTGAATTGAACAGATAAAGCACTTCTTATAAAAGAAAATATTTGTTAAGTAGCAGAGCCATGACAGCCACTTGTCATTGGAGGGAAAGATAGCAAATTTAAAGCACTTGTCTTTTTGTCAAATAAAAATTTGTGAGAGCCATCTTTAAATCTGACACATCTTTGAAGTACTTTGGTATGAGATAACTTACACATCTTTATGTGGTACCAGAAAGAGTTTCAAGATCAGTCTACTTGTATGATGAAATATTATAAAAATCCAATTTGGTATTAAAGGTCTTTGCCACTACAACTGACAGCCTGTCTCCGGTATGCTTATACTGATGGGAGCTACTTGTTTACCTATGAATGATGCTCTGTGTGTTTGGTAGCCTTTCCCCAGAAGTCATTTTTCATCTCGTAAGACCTTGTGTTTAATTTAAAAAAAATCAATTGTCAGATTATCTTTCCCTTCTAGTCTTTATTGTAGTGACTCACCAAAAGCGCTTCTTTGTGGATTTCATTATTGAAACCAATCTGGCAAATCTCATGCACTAAAACTTGTTAAGATCTGTGCTTGCTGTCCAAGTGCTTGTTTCTTCAGTGATTTTTTTCTCTATGAGTATTCTGTGTTTGCTGACCAAGGGATGTATTTAGTTTGTTGCCATGTTGTTTTCTATGCATTATTTTAGCCACTTTTTATTGTCAAAGGGAGACCGAGTGGCTTTTTGTCCAGTAATAAGTAAATTTTTTTCTGAAATTTTGTGAAGCACTGAATAGAGACTTTAAACATCATTTTTAAAAACCTTCAATGTTTATTCTTGTTTTGAATACTTTTCAAAAAAGGACTTGCTGAACATGATAGCTTTTTTTTTTTGGTTGGTCATGAGGACTGAACTCTGGGCCTGGGCATTGTCCCTTAGCTCAGTTCAAGGCTAGCACTCTACCACTTGAGCCACAGCACCACTTCTGGCTTTTTCTGCTTATGTGGTGCTGAGGACTCGAACCCAGGGCCTCATGCATGCAAGGCAAGCACTCTACCACTGAGCCACCTTCCCAGCCCCAACATGATGGCTTTATTTAGCCACTTTCAACAGATGTAAGTCACACAGAGAGTAATTTGAATCATTTTTCTAGATTTCTCCAAGGGAGATACAAGTCTGGCTAGTATCATTTTACATGCATAACCAGTAGATGAGTTAGGTTATTACGACTTAATTACCTTGGAATTCTAATTGAGAAGGGTTTTTAAAAATCCATGTCAGACTCTTTGCGTTAAAAAGGTCCCAGTTATCCTTTGATGACTCAAACACTCTGAGTAGCAGGTGGATACATGTGCCATCCCATACATTAACCACCAGAAGCCTAAAGATCCTTTTCATGCTTTTGATTAAAAACAAATATAAAATGTAGGTTTAAGTGTGAAATTAGTGAGTGTGTGTGTATGTATGTATGCATGCTGGTACCAGGGCTTGAGCTCAGGGCTTGGAGTGTAGTTCTTTAGCTTTTCACTCAAGGCTGCACTCTACCACTGAGCACTTGAGCCACATCTTCTCTTCCAGCTTTTTGGTCTCATTGAACTTTCCTGCTTGGTCTGGCTTCAAGCCACCATCCTCAGAGCTCAGCCTCCTGAGTAGCTAGAGATTGCAAATATGAGTCACTTGGCTAGAAATTTTCTTTCTGTGATTCAAAGAAGAACCTATTGTCTATGGACAAGCCTCTTTAACCTAATGGCAGATGGAAAACTTTTATAGGTGAGTGTGTGATGTGCTCATCCTTAACTCTGGCCTCAAAGACCCCTGCATTCTCTTATTCTAAGTTCTAAAAGAATTATGAATGCAGATACACGAGAACATTCTGCCCAGAATTACCTGCTGTGACTTTGTTCTCAGACTATGTTGGCATGAGGCAACCATGCCATTATATAAGCCAATCTCCAGATACTCCTTATTATTTCTTAGCACTCATGACTTTGATGGAAAACATATTTGTCTGAGGTTGGTCAGAATAGTCACGAAATATGTTACAGAAATAAAGTGTTCTGCTTAGACATTGGAACTTCCACAAATTGGGAGGATGCTGGGGAAGTGGTGTTCTCTAGCCTGTAGCTACAGGATGAGAGAAATGGTCGCTTGCAACTCTGGAGCTAGAAAGAGTAGAAGTCAAAAGGATATTCAAGAAAGCACCATACCTTGTTACCAATCTGTGACCTCTGAGTTTTGATAACCATCATGTTCAGTAATACTGATGTAGTTGACAACATGATTTCCCAAGTATTATTGCCTGTTTACTTCTGCCTTTTCACCCTGATCTTTTCACTGATATTGATCATTTCTCATGTAAACCCAGAGCCCTGCAGGAAGGGAATGCTAGGAAATGTGCCTCTAAGTCTTAGATGGAACTCTTGGTATTGCCAAACAGACAATAGACAATTTAGCAAACGGACTGACAGTGTTGATGTTACTTTATGCTAGCTATCAGTCAAGGGCTTTGCATGTTCCTGGGCCTGCTTGACTCTTGTAAATGACATTATGGAAAGGGAGTTGTTTTAGGTTCTCAGATGCTAAGTAGCTGAGGAAAAGGGGCCCTCCCAAGTCAGTGCTCTTGGCCTCACCTCTCACAACCATCCGTGGAGTTCCTTTCTTAACGTGTGATCCTGTCATGGATCCTACATCTATCTCCTCAATTGGACTACAAGTCTTGGTTCTCTCATTCATTTTTGCTTCTTCATTGAACTAGAATTTTTTTTTAATGTCAGTTCTGAGGCTTGAACTCAGGGCCTCGGCATTGTTCCTGAGCGTGTTTTGCATAGGACTGTTGCTCCACTTCTGGTTTTTTTGGTAGTTATTGAAGATAAGAATCTCATGAACTTTCTTGCCCAGGCTGGCTTCAAATTGTGATCCTCAGTTCTGGGCCTCCCAAGTAGCTAGGATTACAGGCATGAGCCACCAGTGCCCAGCTAAACTAGAATTTTTGTATACTTTAATATATATATTGTATATTTATATATATATATATAATTTTGTATATTGTATATATAATATATTGTATATTTATATATATACAAGTATACAATATATAATATATATACTTTAATATATATGTATAAGTATATGCTTATACATATATAGGTATATACTTATATATAGTATATAATTATATATATAAGATATAATTATATATTTAATATATATGTATAAGTATATACTGATATATATGTATATATATAAGTATATATGTATATATATAAGTATATAAATGTATATACTTATATATACATATATATCAGTATATACTTATATATATACATATATATCAGTATATACTTATACATATAAGTATATACTTATACATATATACTTATACATATATTAAAGTATACTAATATATATGTATATATATGATATATATGTAAATATATGATATATACATATATATTAAAGTATGCAAAAATATATACATATATATTTGTATAACATCTGTACATAGAATGGATTTGGTAAGTTTAAAAACATTTTAGATTAGGTCTGAGAAGGTGGCTCAGTGGTAGAGTGCTTGCCTTGCATGCATGAAGCCCTGGGTTCGATTCCTTAGCACCACATAAGCAGAAAAAGCCGGAAGTGGGACTGAGGCTCAAGTGGTAGAGTGCTAGCCTTGAGCTGAAGAGCTGAGGGACAGCGCCCAGGCCCAGAATTCAGGCCCCACGACCAGAAATAAAAAAACAACAAAAAACACTAGATTGTTTTGATCTGGAAGCAAGAAGTTGAGAGGGTATTTACCAAATTGTATGAAACCAGTAAATATCATTCTTCCTTCCTGGCATTTAGGTCATGCATATTTTGCAACAGGAATCCCTGCCATATTCATCAAAGCTGTTTCCTTGAGAGGCATGGATCTGGTTTGTCTCCTTGATTCCAGGCAGGGCTTTACTCCAACCAGATGGAAGATCATCTTTCGTTTGCTTACTTATTTATTTAACTTGAAGATTTTTTTCATTTCTCTTAAATTTGCTTGGGGATATGAAGCAAAGAAAAGAGCTAGTGGCTCCACATTCTTGTTGCAGTCCAATTTCAAATAGCACATAACTTCCCTGAGATCCCATGGAATATTTGCATTTAAGAGAAGCATCTGTTAGCTTAGTTGCTGGAATTTGCTTTTACTCTCAACTGCATCCAGTCTGTCTCTTTCAGCTTCTAAAAATACATTTGTAATTTTTCTCTCATTTCAACTTGAAATGGACGTAGAATGTAGACATCTCATACTGTTAACGCCCAGAAGACTGTCAGCAGAGGCGCTGGGGGAAGAGAGTGTGTTTAATCTTAGAAGGAAATAGAATGTATACACACCCAGTGAAGTGAAATGTTTTACATTGGCTCTAACTCTAACTGTCTCCATGTGTGGTGGTGGCTACCCAGACCCAGCTATGAATCCCATTGTTGCCAAAGTTTTGTCTAATAGAACAATTGGCAATGTTTCCCTGAGCCATACATGTTGGACACAGCCAAGCCACCAAAGTGTTATTAGCTTGAACTGCTGGGTCAGCCCTGTTTGCTCACTTCACTAGTGGTAACTATTTTATGACAAGTTTATAAAAAGGAACCACTGGCAGCCTTGGGGTTTGGAGTACATTCTTCCCTAGGCTGAGAGGTAGGGTGGGAAGTAGGGTTAATGTTGGAGCAAGATAGCCCTAGCAGGATAACTCAATGCAATACCTTCACTCCCCCCTCATACCACATGTGTGTACATGTGTGTGCATGTGCACACGCAGACATATATGTACATACATTACCCCTCCCCTCCAATGCAAGAGCCTATGCAGGTGCTTTCTTGCATAGCTTTCAAAAAGAGCAAAGCTTATGTTACTTTCACTTATAGGGTCTAGGGATCTAAGAGCAAAAACAGACCAGTTTCACAGATATAATAGTTCCTCTTCACCACTTCCTTCTCCAAATCCTTCTTATCATCATTCCTTTTTCTTTGTCATATGGGTTAAAAAATTAAAATCTCATGGACACTGATATACTGCTGGGTTTATAAAACCACTTCAACACAATTATTATAACTGATTCTATCTATCTATCTATCTATCTATCTATCTATCTATCTATCTATCTATCTATCTATCTATCTATCTATCTATCTATCTGTCTGTCTGTCTGTCTGTCTTTCTGTCTATCTATTTATCTATCTATCCTATAATCAACAATTCCACTCCTAGGAATAAACCCAATAGCAGTGAATTTAGTTGTTTAACAAAAGGCATATACTAAAATGGTCTTAGTAGTGCTATTCATAGTTTCCCTGCTATAATTTGGATCTTGGTTATTCCCCAAAAGCCCATATTTTGACAGTTCTTTGGTCCCCAGTCCATGGTGCTATTGGGAGGTGGTGGAACCTTAGGAGGTGGGGCATAGTAGAAGGAAGTTAGGTCATTGTTGAAGAGAATAATTGGACCTCAGGCCTTTCTCGTACTGTCTCTTGCTGTTTCCTGGCTGCCATGAAGACAGCATCTTCTTCTACCACACAGCCCCACTACAATGCACTGCCTTACATAGGCCTAACAGATATGGGGCCAGCCAACAATAGACAGAAATCTCTGAAAGTGTCAACCCAAAAAAAGTTTTCCTCTTATTTAAGTTGGTTACTTTTTTCTTTTTTTTTTAATTGTGAAAATACCGTATAGAGGGGTTACAATTACATGGGCAAGATAATGAGTACATTTCTTATCAAGCATTGTTGCCTCCTCCTTTGTTTCTCTTTCCCATCCCTTCCCATCTCCCACCCCACCCCACCCCCCTGGCCAAAGTTGTAAAGTTCGTTTTTTGGTTACTTTTTTCTAATAAAAATAGAACTACTATATGTTTTCACTAACAGGAGAATCAATGAGTAGGCTGATGTGTACTTTCACAGTGCTCTACAACAAGAGTAAGAATGAATACAATGCAAATACATGGCACAGTAAGAACAAGTTTCACAAATATAATGCTAATCTTAAGAATCCATGCATACAAGAGCATATATTTTCTTTTCAGTTACTTATTTTATTTTATTTATTTTTTACTTTTATTGTTATTGTATACTTGATATACAGAGGGGTTACAGTGACATGAATCAGATACAATCAGTACCATGTCTAATCTTCTATTGCTCCCTCTCAGTCTTTCCCCCCCATCCCCACCCAGAAGATATCCAGTTCATTTTCCACTAGTGTCTAGTGAGTTTCACTGTTGTATTTGTTCATCTTTGTCCCACCTTTTATGAGCCCTTCCTTACCCTCCCAAATGCAAACAAACTAACAAATAAGACAAAAGAAAAAGAAAAAACCAGCAACAATGGCAACTAAAGAATGTCTCTTGTTTCCTTTTCTTGGAGTTCACTTTATAGACTATTATTTTATATGATCATCTATCCATAGCTATGGGGCCTTTGTCCACCACTCCTATGCATAGCCTCCTTTGGCCTCTGTATGTTGATGAGTAGGTTCCTATGTAATTTATCCCAGTCTTATTTATTTATTTAATGGCCAATAGACACATGAAGAAGTGTTCAACATTGCTGGCCATAAAAGAAATGCAAATCAAAACATTGAGACTCTACCTCACTCCAGTTAGAATGGCTATTATTAGGAAAACTAACAATACCAAATGCTGGCAGGGATATGGACAAAAGGGAACCCTGTTATACTGTTGGTGGGATTGTAAACTTGTTCAACCACTCTGGAAAGCAGTATGGAGGTTCCTCAAAAGTCTAAACATAGAGCTTCCCTATGACCAATTCCACTCCTGGGCGTTTATCCAAATGACCACAAGCCAGGCCAAATTAAAGTCACTGGCATAACCATGTTTATGCTGCATTGTTTACCATAGCCAAGGTATGGAATCAACTTAGATGTCTCTGAGTGGATAAATTGATCAAGAAAATGTGATACATATGTATATATGTGTATACACAAACACAATAGAATTCTACTCATCCATCAGAAAGAACACTATTGTGCCATGATATTACAAGGATATGGAAGGACTTGGAAAAAATTATATTAAGCAAAGTAATCCAGAATAAAAAGAATAGACTACATGGTTTCCCTCATTTGTATTAACTAGAATGTGCCTATAAATCTACAAGAGTATATATTTTTGTGTCCAACTATATTACATAAGGTTGGTTTATGGTGTTTGAAAGCAGGAAGGGAAGTGGTTAGGTGAGGTAGCTTTGGGATTTTGGGACCTGGTAATATTCTACTTACTGTTCAGAAGACTGGCTACATTCATTTGTTGATTTAATGTAAGCCAATATTCACACACATTCTTCCTGTGAGAATGTTATATTCCAATAATGTAAAAAGTATGAAAGATAAAAATACAAAACACATGATAGCTTAGCTTACTTTTATGATTTCTTTGTTTCCCCTAAGTTGTCAGATGACAAAGGAATTTTTAACAAGCATGCACCTTACTCATGATACTTGGCAGGATCCTCTGGTGAGTTATACTCCATTCTCCATTCTGGAGATACAAACCCTATATTTCTCCCTTTTGTTTAATCTCAGCACTTTTGTATATCAACCCTCCTCTAACTTTTCCTCTCTACTAGTGTCTTAACCCACCAGGACCCACTAAGGAATTCCACATCACTTGGTTCATATTGAGTTTCTAAGTGAAAATGTCTCTTCTTGATATCCCCATAGTATGTGAAATCTCCATCTTGATAAATTCTATCAAATTATGACATTGAACATTTCTATTTACTTGTTAATATTGAAGCGCCATCCATCCATCCATCCATCCATCCATCCATCCATCCATCCATCCATCCATCCATAAGGCTTTTTAAAAATTAAAGTGCTCTCTGAATGAGAGAACCTTCAGCCTACTGCCCCTGTGGGAACAGCCATTAGATTTTTGACCTTCAAGGTTGGAAGAATGGGTTGAATATTTTGTTTTTAATAATTGCATGCTGTCCTTTCTTGACATGAAGCTATGGGATAAGAGATTTATTTAGTCCAATGATTTTTCAAAATGCTTTAAAAAAACATGCTAAAGTCTTTCTTCAAACAGTCTGAATTAGAAGAATAAATGCTTAGCAGAGATTAAAGCAGAGTTGTTGGATAGTGGGGGCAGGTGACTTCCAGAGCCCTCAGCAAATTCAAAATGGTCTTTATGCAGATGACTGTGTGGGAGCTCTGAGAAGCTCCAGTTAGAAAACCAAGTGTCTTGTCTAATCTTTTTATAGTTTTGGCTCAAGGTCACCATGGTTGCACTAGAAGAGCCAGGCTAAGATTCTGTCCCAAACCAGACTCCTCTCAGTCATAGAAGGAAATATGGTTTCTACCTCTCACCAATATTTGCAGTCTACATATCCTTCTCTGCTGAGTATGACAGTCACACCCATTGTGTACATTTTTACCAGGGGATATACTTGCATTGTGAAGACTTGAACTCACCAACTTCTCATGTATGAGCCCTGTTTTAGGTCCAGCAGTCAGTATCAGAGCAAAGTCATGGAAAATTAGTCTGGGTCCTAGAACTTGCCCGAAGGAAACAGAGTTGTGGTTTCAAGGATCAGGGAGGCTGGACCAAATTCTTCACAGATAAAAGACTGTTACAAGAACCTGAGAGAGTATTGCAGCTATGTGGTTTTTAAATTAGCTGATGGGATTGGTGGGTATATGTTTTCATTATTGGATATTCTAATGGCTTAAAATGTCTGTGTGTGTGTGTGTGTGTGTGTGTGTGTGTGTGTGTGTGTGTGCGCACATGCGTGCATGTATATATGCTGTAAAACCTTATTAGCCAAATACCCCAGGAAGGTATTGGAGTCAAGTCAAAATTAGAAAGCCAGGAGCTGGTGGCTCATGCTTGTAATACTAGCTACTTAGAAGGCTGATATCAGAGGATCACTGTTCAAAGCTAACCCAGGCAAAGAAAGTCCATGAGGCCCTTAACTCCAAATAACTACCAAAAATTTGAACTGGAGCTGTGGCTCAAAGTGAGATAGCAATAGCCTTGAACACAAAAAACTCAGGGACAGCACCCAGAGTTCAAGCTTCATGATCATCACAAAAACAAAAACAAGATTAGATTCATTTATGTCTTAGAAACAGGACTCGGTGCAGGGGCTTCTTATAGTGTAGCTTGTTGAACAAGCCTAAGAAAGGGCCTGGGGAAGTAGAAGCTTGCCACGGGTTGGGTGTTATTAGGAGTAGAAATTATTCTGATGTTGAGAGTATCTGGGTAATTGTCATCTGGACAGCAAGCCGATTAAAATGGGGCTAAAGTTGTCACCAATAAAGGACCAGAAGATAATTATTGCTTAATTTTGTGGTTTCAGAGTGAGTGTCCTTGTCTCTAATTAGTTTTAGACATAATTATGGATGGATCTTGTTTCTGTCTTGTTTCACTCTGGTCACCAAGTGTCCTTGTCTGAATATTATTTATATTCTGTGAAAGTTGTTTATACTTGGTTGGCAGCATTACAACTTGCTTTCTGTTTGATGTCAGCTGGCGCACTCCTATTTTAACTACATACGCACATTCCACTGCACTCACACCCGTGTTCATATGTATGTAATGTGGGCATATTGTTCAATGTTACAGCATATAAATACGTATCTGCCATAATGTATCTGACATATACAATCTGGAGACACAGTATCACTCAGAGCTTAATATTATGGGCTTCAGAATCGGGCAAACCTGAGGTTTTAATCCTGTAAGCAAATTTCTTCACCTAAGTCTCAATTTTCTCATCTATAAAATAGGGGTGATAATACCTTTGATAATAGATATGCCCTTAGAAGCTAATGCATTTTTGCACACAAAATGGTAAGCATGCTCCCTGGGAATGGTGATGATGAGTATGTTCATGGATTAACCCCTGTGATTCTATATCCATGCTGAGAGGTTAGGTAGGGCTAGCATAATTTAGCCAGAATTTGTAGCAAAGCAGCCAAGTGTCAGAGCTCTGACAGTGGTTCTCTTGCTCTCTTGTTCTTAGTGTAGGCTCTGTAGTTGGCCAGTGAGCATCAGTACACTCAGTGAAGATTAACATGTGAATATTTCATCAAAGCCACTCACTGCTAACTCACAGGAAGAAATCAGGTCATTCGCTGTTAGTGGGATCTGAAGGACAAGCAAGCCTGCCATGTGGACAGATGGTGGATAATTCTGGGGTCTATGACTGAGGCAGGAATATATTACACATTCATCTGACTATTCCCTGTCTCTTTCAGAGACTGCCACAATGGAGTGAGTTACATGTGCCAAACTGCCTAATCTTTCCAAAGAACTTGCTTTCATTGGTCTCCAATAGATGTTAAATATAGATGCCATGAAGGGAGAGGCTAGATTCCTGCCCCCACATGCTGAGAGGAGACAAAGCCAGCTCTCACTGAGAAAGAGTAACAGAAGCTCTATAACCTCTAGAGACAGGGAGCTATTTGTCTCTTTGATTCCTAAGCAAGGCAAAGAAAGGTTGTGATTGTCACGTAGGACCTATGAGCAAGCAAGTATAATTTCTAGATCAGAAAGGATGGGACAGGAGATCTGTTTGATGGTCTCAAAGTGTGGTCTTCAGTCAATAGTCAGAGCATTGCCTGAGACCTTGTTAGTTATGCAAATTATCAGGCCTTACCTGAGGCCTAAAAATAAAATCCCAAATTCTGAGGGTAGGGCTCAGAAAGTTGAGCTATAACAAATATTCCATGTGAGTCTGATGCCCCTCAAGTTTAGAACCACTGCCATGGATTGACAGGGAGTCCTGCAATCAGATACAGAGATGGTCCCCTGTGGGAGTGTGCATATGCCAGTATATGCCTCAATTTAGAGATCAGGGAATCATCACAGTCTGTTAATTCTATCTTACCCTGGGAAGGAAAAAACAAAGTGACACCTGAGTTCTTTGTGTCATCCAAGCTAAATAAATGTGGAGACAAAGCTCTAAACCAAAAGGTTCTAGTTAGGATTGATCACATTTATGATTACAACTCAAGACATATGTGGAAACCAGCATGACCTCTAGTCCGTCTAAAAAGTCTACTAGGAAGGGAGGAAGAGAGACAAACTATACAAACTATTTTAAAAGCAAGGTCTCTGCATTTGCAAGCTTCACAGTGGCTGGCAGGCTCTGATGAGCAAGTCAGGGCAGCAACTGAGGGCAGCTAGTTGTAATTCATACCGAGCAGTTCATCATCAGTTGCTAGGTAAAGTCCCCTCCCAAATACTAGCAGTTATCTTAACAGGTCATTTTATTAGATTAGCCTAGGGAGCAGTTCCTGAAATAATCCTTTGTGATCTGAGCATTTCCTTCATGATCTCTTAGTTCTGTTTTAGGTAGGTATGATAAGAATGTTTTCTTTTTCCACGTGCAGTTTTACATGAGGCATTTCCAGTTGGAGTCCAAACTGTCAGAGACCTGTTAGGATACCATATGTCTTCAGGCTATGCCAGAAAGTCTCTCTTCTTTTACTTAAATTAACCCCTGTGGGATGTGTCTCATGAGCCAGTCACCTCGCAGACACAAACCAGTGGGGAGGCAGAGAGTACTTGTGAAAAATGGTTTTCTTTGGCTTTAAACTACTAGGAGAAATTTTGTAAAGTATTTCACTGTCCTTTTGTGTTGGGTTCATAGAGTCTGTACAGTTAGGAAGCAGGTGCAGCAAGAAATGGAGCTCAGTGATTGGTAGGGAAATTTCTAGGTAGTCTTAGGAAATTCTGGGACATGGGTAGTTAGAAATTTGTTCTTAATTTTTTTTTGCCATTTCTCAGGATCTTATATTTATTTAAGGTCCCTAAGGTGCTCCCAAGGCTGACTTCCTACTTAGTACCTGACAAACCTGGTAGTCTTCCTCCAATCTCCTTCTCTTACAGAGATGTCAGGACAAACAGCCACTCAACCAGCATCATGGTTTTAGTGCCTCCTTTTCTTGGGGGTAACTAGATCAAAGCACAAAACATCTTATCATACAGTAACAAAAATGACACCTTTTGCTTTTGGAAGTCTTTCTTGGGAGACATTTGTTTAATCTTTCTGTGAAAATAGTATCAAAAAATGGAAGTACAAAAATGCTCACAAAATATGGAGAGCATCTATATACAGAAAACTGCAAAATACTATGGAAGAAAAATCCAAACATGATATCAATAACAGAGAGCTATCTTGTGTGTTCATGTATTATAAAATTTAATATTGTTGAGATGTATGCTTTTCTCAACCTTGGGATTGTGTTGAATCTCAACCCACAGTTTTAATGCCATCTCAATGAAAATCTCAGCAAGTCATTTTGTAGATGTTGACAAATTGATTCTAAAGTTCATATACAAGGGCAAAAAACCCAACATGGCCAACACAGTACAGAAGCAGCAACAGCAGCAAAAGGAGGAGGAGGAGGAGGAGGAGGAGGAGGAGGAGGAGGAGGAGGAGGAGGAGGAGGAGGAGGAGGAGGAGGAAGAAGAGGAGGGGGAGGAGGGGGAGGACGACGAGGAAGAGGAGGAGGAGGAGGAGGAGAAGGAGGAGGAGGAGGGAGAAGAGGGGGAGGGGGAAGAGGGGGAGGAGGGGGAGGAGGGGGAGGAGGGGGGAGGGAGATGAGGAGGAGGAGGAGGAGGAGGAGGAGGAGGAGGAGGAGGAGGAGGAGGAGGAGGAGGAGGAGGTAGTAGAAGCAGTAGCAGCTAGAGAACAGGTACTACCTTGCTTCAAGACTTTCTATAAAGCTGACATTTGATGGTGGAACAAAGGAAGTATAAATGCAATACAGTAAAGATAGTCATTTTTTGCAACTAGTACTATAACAAAATGTTATATATACAAAATAAATAATAAAATACAATAGCTGAGCACAGACCCTAAGCCTCCCATAAAAGATGATTTCAAAATGTAACATAAACTTTATTATAAAACATACAATTACAAAACTTCTAGAAGTAAACTTAAGAAAATCTATTTGCTTTTATATCAAATGCCAAAAACATGAATCCATGAAAGATAATGTCAATAAATCAGGTTTTGTTAAAATATAAAACTTCTATTCTGCAAAAGCTATTGCAAAAAGAATAAAAAGACAAATTACAGACTAAGAAAATCTCTGTAAAACCAATATCCAATATAAGACTTGTATCTCAGAGTAAAAATAACTTAAAATTTAACAATTAAAATTAACAACCTCATTAAAAAGTCTCAAAAGATCTGGACAGACAGCTCAGCAAAGAAGATTAGCAGGTGGTAATAAACCTGCTGAAGGATGCTCAATGATATCTGTCCTTAGGGAACTGCAAAATAAAATAACAACGAAATACTGCTATACACCTTTTAGAATGGCTAATTAAAAACCTGACAACACAAGTGCTAGTGAAGATGTGAGGATATGAAGAAAGAGGAATTCTCATTCATTGTTAATGAATATGAAAAACAGTGCAACCACTTTAAAGGCAATTTAGCAATTTCTTATTGAGCCAAGCAGGTTTTTTTTTCATGAGTCAATCAGTTGGGATCCTTACTATTTACCTAAATGAAATTAAAAGTTGATGTTCACACACAACTTGCATATGAGCAATTATAGAAGCTTTACGTATAATTGACAAAAATTGAAAATATCCTCAGAAATGAGAAAAGTGGTCTTGTGTAGTGGACCCTAAAGAGCCCTCTTGTCCTTTTCCTGTCATGTGAGGACACAAATAGGTGTAATTTACAAACCAGGAAGAGAGACCTCACCAGACACCTAATCTTGAACTTCTGAATCTGGAACAGTGAAAAATAAGTGTGTGTTGTGTAAGCCACCTAGTCTATGGCATCTTGTTATAGAAGAAACACTAAGATGGACTATTCATGGATTTTGGCATTCTGATGTGGCTTATGGAGCTCTATATTTGGATGCTGATATAAAGCATAATATATAGGGACCACACCCACAATCTTATTTAATATAGGCTCCTGGATGCTACTGTCTCTGAGCTTTTACACATAGTAAGCCAGCACTTGAGTGATGGAGCACCTGGCAAGATCAGTGCATTCTGTTTTGCGACCCCTTTGCCATACCTCTTCTGCACTAAAATATATCCTCTGAATAGAAGAAATGTCCTGTGGGACCGATGGCAATGGACAGAACAGTTCATTCCCTAAGTCCAAGAAGAGTGGCTTTGGAAGTTTTGCTGTCAGTAAGGAAGGCATAGCACTGCCTACTATCTCTCTCTCTCTCTCTCTCTCTCTCTCTCTCTCTCTCTCTCTCTCTCTCTCTCTCTCTCTCTCTGTGTGTGTGTGTGTTGCTATGAGCATAACACACTGTTTACATCATGATGGAAGTGTTCACTAGGTAGCTGGCTACTACCATGTCTGCGTTTGACTGTGTGAAAGCCTGAGAGTAAAGGAGCTCATTAATACTGCACATATATGCCAATCTTCCAATAGCAGCCAGATGAAGAAGGGGAGGAGAGTCACACATCAGATTATGAAATGCCCTGTTCTGAGATCTGCAGGTTTTCCATTTCCAGGCCTCTGTGACTGCTTCTCCCACAGCCAACATGGGGGCTTCCAGGAGGATCTTTTCCTTCTTAAGGAAATACAAAGTGACTTTCTCCTTTTGTCCATTTTAAAAAATTATTTTTTTATTATCTTTAAGTGGTTGTACAAAGGATTACCATTCACCACATTTTCATGTTAACTTTACTCTTTAAAGTGTTACTGTAATAAGTCTGGCTCATTCCTTTGAGACTACAGAATTAGAAACTTTAGAGAAAAGTGTTATATGATTTGACTTCTTGACTCTTGAGAATTCTTCCTTGAATACTTTGAGGGAAGCCTGATGTGCAGAAATTCTCAAGTAATTTCTATGAAACGAGAGGTGAAAGATCAAGGCTGTGGAGTCAGAAAAATCTTGGGTTTAAAGCCAAGTACTTTCGGGTCCAATAGGGTGAGATTTTGGGGCCAGTTGCAATGTTTCAGGGACAATCAGCTTTCTTCTCTGGTAAGTTAAGAAGGAATGTCCCTTAGGGTTATTAGGAAGTTAAATAGGATAGTATAGGTCATGTGACAATGAGGTTTTATTGACTTCTAACTGTGCTCTTTTGTCCTTACACACTGCTTTGTGATCACTTCATCATTTCTTGCACCACTTGTTAGTTATGTAGTTTGTTAACGGGTCTCAAGGTCTGAGCTTCAAAGAGAAAGTAGAACGCCAAAGCAGAGGTGTTAGATAAACCTGTGGCTTTTTACCAGTGAAATCCACAATATCAATCTGAAGATACAGCTCATTATTCTTGTGAGGCTGTAATTAATCTTAATGACCTGGCCAGAACTTCTGAGCAATGATTCTTCATAAAGCTACCAGCAAAAGGGTCAAACTCATCCACTACTCATGGTGGCTATTCATCTAATTCTTAAGCTTAGCCATGCATATCCAGTCTGTACATGTTGTTCCTAAATCTGTCTTAAGATGAATTGTTTAGTGATTTACTATCATGGGTATCCCTGGTAGCTCAGAGATGGACCTGTCTCATTCAGTGAGAAAAACAGGCCAAGGAGAGGAGATAAAAGTCAAGGAGCTGGTGGCCCTCAAGGACCATTCATTGTGCTGAAATCGCTTGAAATGAGTGATCTATGCATTGCTTACCCAGTATAATTATATACCAAGATGATTTGTTTTGTGTCCCATTTAAAGGATTGTGACTACAAGCTGGCTCTTTTATGAAGCCCCCTGAAAAACTCTCTAATTTGAATATTTATAAGATACTCTAAGTAGCATAATAATTGCTACCATGGCTAGCCAACAGTCACCCTGTGACTTTCTCCATGCTAGCACAGAGAAACCTTCTATCCTGAAAAGGGCCAGGTGCTCACTTCCTCAGATACTCTTTCAGCTAAGACTTGAACATGTGGCTGTCTTGACCCTGGAATCAGAGGGAAGTCATCAATGAGCCAGTGGGAGGGATTTCCCTCTGTATTCTTCTAGGAATGGCACAGAGGAAGAATACCTCATGCTGGTATTCTCATAATGTATGTGAGGATGTAATGTCAGCAATCTGATGACCCAGGGGGCAAGGCACAGAGAACCACAAAGAAGACACAGCAGAGTCCTGACATACAAGCATAGTTTCCATAACTATGTTTTATTGTGTCTATAGCAGTTGTCTCACAAATGATAGTGTAGCTGAAAATTTCCTGATACCTACTGATGTCATGATACCTACTGATGTCATGGTCAAAATTTCCTGATACCTACTGATGTCATGATACCTACTGATGTCATGGTCATCATAATGCTGGAGCAAAATGAATCACTCACATGTTTGCAGTGATCACTACAAACAGTGATAATAAATGATGACAATAACAATAAATGATTTTAGTGGTTGATATATTTATTTTGGAGTATACTTCTACTTATAAAACCATTTACTATAAACAATAGGTCGCATCGCATTGGCAACTGCCTCAGGCATCTCATGTTACTATACCCTTCGGTGGCATCAAGTGGCTACATGAAGTGATTAACCTATACCATCTTTGTGTATTGTGTAAGTACACTCTGTGATGTTCACACAAAAACATAATTACCTAATGAAGCATTTCTTAGAGTGTATCCCTTTCATTAGGAAACCATGATAGTAGTTTAATAGGTCAATTAACCAGTCTTAGGCTGAATTTCCTGTTATATGAGGTAATCAATGCTTATTTTGACAGTAATTTATTTGTTGCAGTTACCTGTTTATCTATGAAAAACATTCCTTTCACATTCCTAGTATTTTTTCTCTCTTTCCTTGTTATTTCTTACTTATTATCCTTAAGTAGTTGTATAGAGGGGTTTCTATTCAACATGTCAGTGTGTGAATACAATGATGACATGGATCAAGATGTATTTTAGTCTTAAGAAAACACAATTCTGTTCATTGGGAACATCTTTTGTCCTTGAGATAGATGAGGTGCTAAAATCCTGGAAGCCAGGCACCAATGGCTCACGCCTGTAATCCTAGTTGCTCAGGAGGTTGAGCAATTTATTTTATTGTTATCACAGAGGTGATGTACAGAGGGATTACAATTCTATGAGTAAAGTAAAGCATACATTTCCTTTTGTACAGTGTCTTCTCTGTGTGACTCTTATCTCCACTTAAAAAGCTGAAATTGGCACTGTGGCTCAAAGTGGTAAAGCACTAGCCTTGAGCCAAAGAATTCTGGGACAGCATCTGGACCCTGAGCACAAGCCCCACGACTGACCAAAAAATACAACAACAACAAACCATCAAAAAAACACTCCCCCCCAAAACAAAAAAAACCTCTGGAAAACAGGCTATAAAAGAAAACCTTTCTGGGGAACTCTGAGAAGTATTCTTCTTTTCTAATATGACAGAACCATGTGAGTACAAAGGATCTCCCCACTTTCCCCTTTGAAACAGCTACGTGAGGGCCTGTTGCTGGGGGTACAGCTGCCCTCTGGGATCATAAGGAAAACCAGAGGAGTGTGGGGAGAAGCATGGAGCTGCCAAGCTGACCCTTCAACCACCATATTTAAGATTTTTTGAAGCTATTTTTATACTGTTTGGTTTGTAGCCACAGGTTGTCTGTGCTAAAGGGATTTTTGAAATACTCAAGCTTAGTCTAAGGTCCTGAAGGGTGATAAGAGGCAGGTATATTTCAAGGGTGATACAGGTTAGTTTTCTTTTTTTCTTTTGTTTTTTGTCGGTCGTGGGACCTGAACTCTGGGCCTGGGCGCTGTCCCTCAGCTCTTCAGCTCAAGGCTAGCGCTCTACCACTTGAGCCACAGTGCCACTTCTGGCCTTTTCGAACCCAGGGCCTCATGCATGCAAGGCCAGCACTCTACCACGGAGCCACCTTCCCAGCCCCTAGTTTTCTAGTTTAAACAAAAATGATACATATCATGTTTTTAGAGAGATGGGTAATTGGGATGAGCTAAAATATCTGGTCAAGTGGGAAACATATCCCCTTGATCAGGTGTTCTGTAAGACTCTGAAGCCCAGGCAGCCTGAGACCGGGATGTAGCACAGTGTAAGCGATAACTTGGATGATCACTGGAGTGGATAAAAGGAAGACTATTCAGCACAGCCACTATGGACCTTGGACACCTCATGATCTGAGGGCTGCGTCATGAATGTTGGGAAAGGAGAGGCAGTTGCTAGTCCTAAGAGGGTAGACAGGACCAATCTTTAGAAAAGTGAAGGGAGGAAAGTAGTGTTAACTTCAGTGATCTCCTGGTACAGGAAGCCATAACTCTCTTTTACTACTATATCTGTTAGCCCTGGATTGTACCACCAGGTTGGTATGGTTGGGAAAATGGTAGATGCTTGTGTGTTTGACTTTATCTTCCCAGCCACTTTGAATATGCCTAGGAGATAGGAACTGTCTTTTACATGTTTCTGATTTCCACGTGCGGGCAGTAAAATGCTTGTTTTTAAAGTTGAACATATAATTTAGCTCCTAATCTGACCCAGACACTAGGTGAAACACTGGGGATACAGCAATGATAATTGTTGGAAAGGAGGTTTGTACTAGTCAATGCAATCTACCTAATGACCCTGGGCAGGTGATTGAGGTTAAACCCACAGGGGTTCTGTGATGGTCTATTTCAACCACTAGAGGGCAGAAGAGGAGACCATCCCAAAGGCATTGCAGGGGAGCGTGAGCCAAAGACCTGGAGACCTGAGATGTAAAAGAGAAGATATGGGAATAATGCTCTTTGTGATTATTTCTGAGTGGCGTGCTTGTGGTTGGCCTTATTTTTGTTTTTTTTTCTTCCTGAGGCATTCCACAAATTGGGAAATCTCTGTCATGCTAAATGTGACAGCATGAGACCTCTGTCAAATTACTGTAGTGCCAATGCTGTGGGGAATGGAGCCATTTTTAGCTGTACAATTCTTTTTCTACAATAATGAACCCTTTTTGCCAGCTTAAAATGTACCAGTGGGTTCTCAAGAAAATAGAACAGGTGATTTCTCAAAGGTAGTCTCTTCTCCTCACCCTCGATTTGGTTTAGGATAATTATAAAGTGATTGGATTTTATAAATGGATAGAGCATGATTGGGCAAAACTACTAGATAGATGAGCCAGAACTTCAAATTGTGCCACTTTCTCAGTCTTGGGGTAATTATAGCTGAATGACTAATTAGATGACTCTGGATATTGAGAAATGGCCATATGCCTTTATCTCATTTACAATTTTCTCATCCTTTTATGTACATTAACCTTTAAGCATGATAGCTCCATAATGAGTAGAAAATCTTAAGTCCGTGTTTTCACTTTTGTGTGGCTTGAAATGATTTCTATCTGAAGTGGAGTGAGTCTAAGTTTGTAACTGGGGACTTCTAAAGATTTCCAGAATTTGTGCAGTACAGGAGTCTTGGCAACTGGGGCAGCAGAGAAGACAGTTTTTAAAAACTTTAACATACCATGGTCTCATTTGTGTGAGGACTGACAACTAATGTGCTATTTGAACTTCCCATGGAATTGCTTACGTAGATGACTCGCTGCCTCATCTTGGATTCATATCCTGAGTATATTAGACAGATGCACAGTGATGCACATAACTGAAACTTGCTCATCTCCTAGGATTTGTTTTTGGTCACCAAGCCCAAACCGTTGTCTAGATCCTTGGAGATGTAAGCCAATGCCAGCTGGTTAAAAGCGTGGGACTATAAAGTTGGTTATGTGTAAGAGCACAAGGTAATGAGAACATATGAGTTTCTTTCTGCAGTCAGAAATGTACTTTGCAGGTGGAAATGACTTCATATTTTCAGAGGAAAGGAAACACATGGAAAGATAGGAAATTTTGCTATGATTGCAAAAGAATTTCTCTGGAAAGCCATTTTGAGTGGAAAGGGGTCATCTGTTGTCAGGTTGATACAAGAAAAATGAAATATACTGCTGGTCAAGATGAATATCAACCTCTGGAGCACCAAGAAGAATTGCATTTATTTGGGGCTTATCAGGATTGTAATTCCAGGAGATATAGAACACAAGTTCAGGTCTCTCATAAGGCATAAACATGTGGTTATGTTTATACCTTAAACAGCAGGGGGATTGTTTATTACATGCATTGTTTGCCAAAACTTGTGTTGACATGGCAAAGGTCAAACAGTCTTGTAGGAGAGACTGGACACAGTCTCGGGAAGAAGGAGGACAGTTTCACACACTATGAGAAAAGCTGGTAAATTTTGTTCCAGAAAGTTGCAGTTGAGTCAGTTTACAAGATCGCATGTACCCAGTGGGTTGTGTACAGACAGCTCAGTTCAAGAGTCCAGCTATGGATGTACCTGAGACTTGTTTTAACAACATCTCTCAGCTTGATGTTAAGTACCCTGAACCAAAGCTGTTTCATTTAATCTTCTTTCACTATACCAGAGTTTGGAAGGAGGCAGAGCAGGAAAGCCAAGTTCTGATTCTTTGAAGGAAAAGGACATACTGTCAGCGTCCTGTTGTAATTATTTTGTCCTTGGTGTTAACTTACATCCCTCTACACCTCCAATCCTCTCTCATCTTTGCTCTGATGACAAGCACCGATCAGGTGTTTCTGTTGGGTCTCTGGTATCTTTTGGGATATGGCATACACTAACTATCTTCAATACATCTAAGCATGTGCAGCTCAATAGAACTTTACATGTGTATACATCTGTACAATCAGCATTCACATCAAATATGGAATCCTATCAGCATCCCAGGAGGCTCCTTAATGCACAACCTGTCAGTAGCTCAGTAGTCCCTTTTGGACCTGATATAAACATATGCATGGAAACCTACCATGAGCATACTTTTGCATCTGCTTTCTATGCAACTATAAATTATACTCTTGTACATTATTTTGTTGTGCATGTATTTTGTACATTATTTTGTTGTGCATGGACTTTGTCTTGGATACATGCTGAGTAGAATGACCATGCCATGGGTTTGAGGAGTTTGTTACTTTATTTTTGGCAGTATTATTGAATTTAGGGCTTTGGTTATCTAGACAAGCCTTCTGCCACTTGAGCCCTGTCCCCTCAGCCTGTGAAGAATTAATTTTAATTCAGGCATGCGTGTGTAAATTGTCACACAAAAATAACAATCACTTGTGAATTGTCACACAAAAAATAACATTCAGTTGTGAATAAAGCATGAGCGACCCTGGTATCAGTCAATGGTAGATCCAAATGGTGGTTACTGCCTTTGAGTCTTTGCTCTGTCACTTAAGTTAAGGCTACATAAGTCCACTATTATTCAATCTAGTTATCTGTTAAATAAATGCTTCTGTGCAGGGTGCTGGTGGCTCACGCCTGTAATCCTAGCTACTCAGGAGGCTGAGATCTGAGGATTGTGGTTCAAAGCCAGCCCGGGCAGGAAACTCTGTGAGACTCTTATCTCCACTAGAAACCAGAAGTGGTGCTGTAGCTCAAGCGGTAGAGCGCTCTACTTGAGCTGAAGAGTGCGGGGAAAGCACCCAGGCCCAGAGTTCAAGCTCCACAACCGACAAAACCCCCCCCCAAAACCAAAAACCAAAAAAACTTCTTGTTTGCAGGTGCAACCATTTGATATCCAGAGATGTCTATGCATGACAAAACAATTAAATATTGTTCCTGTAGTAATAAAAAGTATTAATTCATTGCTTCATTTGTACTCTAATTTTGAAGCGATTAAAATTTTGTTAATTAAAATTAAGAATTACAATACAGTTTTCTTTTTTTAATTTTAGTGCATTGTCTATTGTTTGGTTTCATTTAAACGTTTTTATAATTTTTTTTATTGTGAAAATACTGGACAGAGGTGTTACAGTTACATGAGCAAGATAATGAGTACATTTCTTATCAAGCATTGTAGCCTCCTCCTTTGTTTCCCCTTCCCATTCCTTCCCATCCTCCTCCTGCCCCCCCCCCCCCACCCAACATAGTTGGCCCAACTAAGTGTGGGCACCATCCTGACAAAGAGACCAGAGAAGTGAATGCAACAAGTTCATGACCTTACCAAACTTATGTTCCATGGAGAGAGCCTGAGAACAAATCATGAAAGCAAATAGTTATATCCTATGCCAGGGAGTGAGATGCTCTGAATAGTAATAAATAGGCTGAAGAAGACAGAGAGATGGGCTATGATGCTGCCCTGATTGAGTTTTATATTGTCTCTTCCCTGATGGTCAGAGAAGATCTCTCTGAAGGATCATATGACAGGGATGTGAAGGGAGGGTAGGAGTAAGCTACACAATGTCTGGCCACCACAGGAACTCTGATGCCTGCAGTGTGGGTGGACCAGGAAGAGAGGGAAGAGTAGGAGACATAAGAGCAGGAGTGGGGCAGGGCAGAGTCGGTAGGTTGGGTGGGGGCATTGAATTCTGAGAAAGATGGGGCACTCATTGGAGGTTCTGATTTAAGCCAAGGGAGGACAAGGTTCTAGTGGCATCACTGTGGTTACCTGACTGGATGTAGTTACAGCAGGAGAGAGCGAGAGAGCTATGCGGAGGTGGCCACAGCAGAGGCAAAGACAGAGACAGAGCTAGCGCAAATGGACAAAGGTTTAGCATGCTGTTCAAAATGTCTCCTGGGCATCCTAGCAAGAAGAGCTCTAGGTTGGAAGTAAGAATTCATCAGTTGTCAGCTTATATGCCATACTTAGAGCCCCAAGACGAGCTGAGATTATGTTGGAAGTGATGAGAAGGGACCTAGAGCTGATGGAGAGTGCAGTGACCTTAGAAAAAGAATATGCCTTAGAAAAATGTATGTGTTGAAATCTATGTGGGGTATTTGTGTGCCACAATAGGAACCCCATGAATGAGGTTATTGTGCTTATAAAAGATTGACAGAGAATGACTCACATGAGGATACAATTAATGTGAAGTCTTCACTACGTGAGAGAACCCCACTGAGCTGGCATTCCGGTCTTCCACTCCTTTCCAAGCTTCCCAAACCAAGAAATACATTTCTGTTGTTTAAGCTGCCAAATCAGCGCTACTTTGTTGTAGAAGCCCAAACAGGCCAAGACAAGGAGACTCCCTGATGTGTAGAGAATTAGAAAAGTAGGGAGAAACAGCCAATAAAGAGCAGTGTTCCAGAAGCCAGAGGTAGGAAAAATCCTTCACCCCTGAAGGAAGGGTTGGCCCTCTGCAGGGCGTGTGCTGGTGGATCAGGAAGAATGGAGATGGGGAGTTGCTCATGGGACTCCTGAGAATTAAACAAATGGATGCCTTTGGAACAGAGCCTGTGAGCACTCAATGCTAGTGAAGATCATGGTTACAAATAGTAATCAATACGTTTCATTATATTTAATACTAATGTTTTAATAACTATGAATATGAAAGTACCGCTCTTAATATTCGCAAGCCATGGGACCTTGGAGGGATGCTGGCTATCAGGCACCAGTTAAAGAGCTGCCTCCAAAATCAAATATAGTGACTACGGGGGATATACCATCAATGTTTATTTGAACTAGGGAAGGGAAAGGGAACAACAGAATGGTGAAACAAAGGACAAGGGGGAATCAATGCAACAGCAATATACACAAGAATATGTTGGAAATAATCTGTACACCTTGCAGGGGTGGAAGGGTTGGGGGAGAGGGAAAGTAGGAGAAAAATGAGGGAAGGGGTAATGAGTTTGACAAGAAATGTGCTTCCGACCTTACTTATGTAACTGTAACCCCTCTGTACATCACCTTGACTATAAAAAAGGTTAAAAAATATATAATAAATAAAAATTAAGCCGGGTGCCGGTGGTTCACGCTACTCAGGAGGCTGAGATCTGAGGATTGTGGTTCAAAGCCAGCCCAGGTAGGAAAAGTCCGCGAGACTCTTCTCTCCAATAAAACCACTCAAAAACCAGAAGTGGTGCTGTGGCTCAAGTGGTAGAACGCTAGCCTTGAGCTGCAGAGCTGACGGACAGCGCTCAGGCCCAGTGTTCAAGCCCTGTGAACGGCCCCCCCCCCTAAAAAATTGAAAATTAAAAGAAGAACTTTTCCCATTGTGAACAGGAGCAAAGGATTCCAGTCCAGTCCCTTATTTATGACATTTTCAGAGATGTCTTGTACACCCTGTCCACTCTAAGCACCAACTGGTCCTAAAAGACCTTTTCTGTCTCAGTAGGTAGTTACTATTTTAGTTTGGTTTGGGTCTGTTTTTTGCTGTTGTTGTTGTTTTACAGGGCTGATGGTGGAATCCAGGAACTTATATACAGTAGGCAAGCACTACCACTCAATGATTCCCTCAGCCTCAGGACATTGCACTGTGTAACTTTTCTGTGATGTCATGTGAGTGCATTGTCTGAACATATTCCTATACTCGCTTCTGTTTTTGTAATATATAGAGTGACTAGTTACCTACCATGATAAACTAAAACATCCACCTGTCTCTTCCTCTTTCCTCTGGCCACTTCTCAGCTCTGATGAGTACCTTTATTTATTTGAGGTCTTATGCCAAGCCCTAGCCCTTTCCCCAAAATGTCCTGGTGTCTGTGATTCATCATGAAAGTACAGCAGAGACAGTGACCCTCTGTTTAAATTGGTAGAAGTGCTCTTGATATTTCACATCTGGTCCTACATCCTACAGGTGCACAGAATGGATATCTAGATGGTCACTTTCACCTACCTAATTGGAACCAAAAGCAGAATGTTAGTGAGAGTGTAGTCAGGCATTGTTGCTCTTTTCTTGCAAACACTACCTATTATCTCACTTGGTTTAGTTTGTTCCTAATGGGTCTCCAACCATGATAACATCTCCATTGGTGAGATTTTAAGACAGAGAAAACTTGTATGTACCTGGAAAATTTGGGACAACTTCTTGAATATGGTCACTGGAGATGACTGACTGTACCTTAGAGGCTAGGTGGTGATAAAATTTTGTTACTTGAGGCAGAGGACAGAAATTTGGACTACTTTGAACTCAGTGTCTCACCTACATATGCTTGGGGCTATCTACTCATGCATGCCTGCTAAACATGAATCAAAGGTGCACGATGTCTTAAACCTCTCATAAGTATACCTTGATACCTGGGTACCTGATAAGCACCCTCACTTGGATGCGGAATAAGCATCCCCCGGGAAATATGTCTGTCTTATGTTCAGGCTGCTACATTCATCATCTCACCAACTGGATGGCTTATAAGCAACATAAATTTATTTCTCAAAGGTCTAGAGGCTGGACATCCAAGATCAAAGTGCTAATAGATTTCCCTGTCTGGTGAGGAGTCTGTTTCTGGCTTATAGCTGGCGCACTCTCTCTTCCTCTCTCTGTCTCTCTGTCTCTCTCTCTCCTCTCTCTCTCTCTTTTTCTCTCTTTGTTGTCATTGTAAAAAGAATAAGGATCTCCTTGATAAGGACACTAATCCCATTCATGAGTGTTCCAACCTAACGATACAATCACTTCCCAGAGGGTTTCACTTCAGCTGGAGGGAGGATTGGAGGGGAGCATAACTATTTAGTCCATACCAGTGCCTCAAACTAAACCTTTGTTCTCTCCCATCTCATCAGTTGTTCTCTTCCTGAAGCCTTCTCTACCTCAGTAAATGACTTCATTTTCCCATTGTTTCATGTCCCACATCCTTGCTTCATCTCAAACTTGGATCCCTTTCCCCGTTTCTCATATACCGCAGCAGGTATCTAGAATTCAGTAATCTCCCAAGTCCCCTGCTTATCACCTGCACCTGAGCTGCCTTTGTCTTTCACCTGGGATTTTCCGTAGCCTCATAACTGACATTGCATTTGCCTCACTTGCCCCCACTCCACCCAACACTGTCAATTCTCTACTCAGCACCCAGAGTGGTCCCTATGAAGGGAAGAGATGGAATCTATGCCCTGCTCAAACCCCTCTGATTGCTACCATCTCACTTGGATGGCACCCAAAGACCTCCCCCTGGCCCCAACGCCCTGAGGGATCTAGTTCCCATTACTCCTCACTTCTATCCTGTAACCCTTACCACTGGCCACTACCCTGGCTACCACCCTGACTACTAAGCGTTCTTGCTGTTCTTGAAGCACATTAGGCACAGCTCAGCCTCAGGGGCTTTGCTTATCTTCCCAAATAGTTACATGTCTCACCCTATCTCTTCCAATGCCATCTTTTCAATAAGAGAGGAGAATAATGATAGTTATTTGAGGAAGAGCAAGGAGCACACATACTACACAAGTTGTGGTTGTAAGGGATGGGGCAAAAGGAAACTCTCACAGACAAAATGGAGATTTGGAAGTTATGTTGAACAGTATTCCTTGGCTACAAAGAGGGTGCTAGCGCAAGGTCACACAGATAGTTATAGAAAGACATATAGAAAAGCATTCTTCATACAAGGTCTTTGTTCTGGAAGTTTTTTTTGTGTGATAATTCTCACTATCATATATATGTGCATACGATGCCCTGCTTCAAAACTTCCTATTGAGCTTTTTGGTATAGCCAGACAGAAGTGAGCCCATTTGGATTCTGACTGCTCCCATTCTGACTCCAGGTAAAAAGTTCAGCCCTCAGTGCCACTGTTCCATACCGTCTGAGTGCATTGCATTCAACCGTCCTCTGCTTTGATTCTAGGCTGTAGCACAGAGCAAAATAGTTAGCAGCATGGATCCCAAAGGTAGAACAGGTGTACTCACAACTTGATTTCATTGTGTAGTGATGAGTGGTGACCTTAACAAAGGCAGAGATCTACATGGCTTGTACAGTTTAGTTGGTTGAACAAAGTACACTACACATGATTCAAAATGGACCAATAGAACTAATTTCTAGAGTCTTTTAGGAGTCTATTAACAAAGTGAACTTTATTTTCTACTTGAATTGTTGATAGTTGGATATAAGGGAAACTCCTACTTACCACTTGGCTGTTACAGGACAGTGGTGTTGAATAGGATGGTGTGAGGATGACTTACATTCTCTACAGGGACAAATAAACCTAAAAAGATGGCAAATGGGCTGAAGAAGCAGCTTCTTCAGGGCTCAGGTGCTAACTGGGAGCCAAGCTGTACGTCCATGGTCAGGGGAAAAAATTGGCTTCCTCCAAACCAGCCACGTCTAAATAACAACAACAAACATAGGCTGGGAAGTTGGCTCAGTGGTAGAGCGCTTGCCTTGCATGCCTGAGGCCCTGGGTTTGATTCCTCAGCACCACATAAGCAAAAAGAAAAAAGCCAGAAGTGGTGCCGTGGCTCAAGTGGTAGGGCACTAGCCTTGAGCTGAAGAGCTGAGGGACAGTGCCCAGGCCCAGAGTTCAGGCCCCACGACCGGACCAAAAAAAAAAAAAAAAAAAGAAAGGTTATAGATTCATACAAATGCTGCTACATTTTTTTTTGTCAGTCCTGGGCTTGAACTCAGGGCCTGGACACTGTCCCTGAGCTTCTTTTGGCTAGCACTCTACCTCTTGAGCCACAGCACCACTTCTGGCTTTTTCTGTTTATATGGTACTGAGGAATCAAACCCAAGACTTCATGCATGTTAGGCAAACACTCTACCACTAAGCCACATTCCCAATGCTGCTGCATTTTTTACAAAAGGAAGAATCAGTGTGATATTTGAAGGGGGAAAATGTCCAACCATGGATATTGGATCGTTTTTTTTTTTTTAACAAAATGACAAAATATAAATATCCTCAACAGCAAAATGGAAGAACAAGTTAGGTACGCCCTGCGTGAGTATATCATGTAGCCTTTAAAATTTATATATTCTTTTTAGTGACAATTGAAAATGCTCATGACGTGATGTTGAATTGAAATTATCTAAACAAAATTATTCTGATGATATTTGTTAAAGAGCAAAGAGGTAGAAATGAAATATAGTAATGTAGTAGTATTTTCCTTTGGCTGGTTACATTATGAATAATTTAATTTTTTTTAGCTTTACTGTATTTTTTAAAGTATTTTTACTTTCATGATTAAAAATATTTTTCAATGAAGCACAATATCTTACTAGAGGATGTGGAATGTTGTCCAAAGGTTGTGGGTTAAAGGTCTGGCCCCAGGATGGTGCTGTGGAGAAGAATCTTTAAAAGGTGATACTTTGTCAGAAGTCTTTAATCTTTTGCCCTAAAAGCTATTTTGGTTCCTTCTTTGCTGTCTTCCACTTTTGCACCATGGAGTGAGTGGTTTTGCTTCTCTTTGTGCTCCCACAGTGATGTATTACCTTATGTTAGGCCCAAAGCAATGGACCAACCAATCACAAAACTGTGAGGCAAAATAACTTTTTCTACCCTGTAAGTTGATTATCTCATACACTTTTGTTGTAGCAACAGAAAACTGACAAATACAACCATTATTGTCATTTGGAATCTCTTAAAAGTAAACTTAAAGTAAACAGTGCTTCACTCATCCTAGCCCACAGAACATTCCACTGTGGATTAGATTTGTCTTCCTATCCTGAGTCATTTTCCTTGCTGGATTTAGGTTGAGAGTAGACACCAAGTCTTGTTCCCTTTTGGTCCCTATAATATCCTGTTTTGAGGGACACATTCAGAATCTGATATACTTACAGAGTTAAATCACAAGTTTATATAGCCCAAATCTAACATTACGAACCAGAAGAGAAAGAGATGAACAAGAAGGGAGAAGTCATCTTAAGGAAAGTCATCTCTAAGCAGAATGTGGTGGCATTTTCTTTGTCTGTCTGGACTCACTTTATTCATCTGTGAAGTGAGAAAACAATATTGTCCTCCTAACAGCATTGCTGTTACATTTACTAGGTTAGGGGTATAGTACTTTCAAGGAGCATGCTAAGTACTGAAAAAGCTTTTGTTCTTACTACTAGATGCTCTTGTTCAAATGTTGTTCCTCTGGAATCCTTGTCAGCCTAACAATAGGGAAAAGAGGGCAGTGGAACTGAGGCTATTTGCAGATTACTTCCCTATGTCTTACTGTAAGAAGCAACTGGAAAGCTGCTTTATTCTAGGCCAATGAATAAAGGAAAAGCTAAACATTCAGCCTGTTGCATCTGGACCCTTTGATCTGAGCTTTTCTCTGCTACCGTCACTTTAAAATCACCTTGGGCTCCAGGAAGAACAGATAAGCATCTTGTGACAGAAAAACTCTTCCAAGGACAAAGATTGAGAATGGTCAATCTAGCTACACCAGTGACCTCGGACTATTATAACTGTGTATTCCTTGTTCACCTCTTGGCCCTAATTCCCCCTATTTAACTACAGGTCAATGTCTGTACTCCTGAAGATGGCTGAGGATTACTAAAGAGCTGACTTCCCATGGTTGCCATGTAATAAATCTTTCTCTACCCTTCACCATTCTCTTTCTTTGGCATATGGGGGTAAGTGGCTGGACCTAACGGGATTTTTGGACTTGGGCTTGGGGTCTAAAAACCCAGTTTCACTATTTTAATCTACTTGTTTTCAAACTTCTTAACTCTCTGGGATCATAAACTCTCCGAAATGGGAGATTTATTAAAGCTTTATATTCCCTTTGATACATTGCATGTGGCAGATACTAAATAAAACATATTCAATTAACTTGAAGAGAATGTGTTTATTTCTTCTCCCAGATGCCCTGACCAATTTTTCTTTTTGAATCATAACATTCCTTAAACTCTAATGTAAACATTTCCTGCTCTTTCACAGGGAGAAGCATCTTTCACTTTCTTCTCAAGGACACAACTTTGGGTCCTTCTCCCAAGACTCACAGCCTCCTCAGGGGCTGTTTTGACAGTGAGTGATGGTCGTGGAGTTATGGTTAGAGCTCTCTGGCCTTTCTGTCTCCTCCCATTGTTTCCACAATTCATAAAGTATACAGGTTCCCATCCTGGGACATTCACTGTTTCCTCTCAAGGCTGATCTTTGTGTTTCTTCCCATTTCAGTTCACCTGCTGGTGTGGATAACCCTCATGTATGCAATGCTTCTGTATACTCAATGTTCTAGGAATGACCACTTATTTATCATGAAATTCCTCCACAGCCTCAGGCTACTCAGTCACTCTCACCCCAGCTCCTTGGCAGGTATGTAGGGAGCTGACAACTTCTAAGTTGTTTGATCACATTCAGAACAATATCAAGGGAGAATCACATGCTACCTACATTCCAGAGCCAGAGAGAAATAGGAGACTTTCCTTTGGTCTTGGAACTGGGCTCTATTTAATCCATTTAAAGAAACAAACAAAAACAACAAAACCCCACAAACTCCACTCATATTCTGCACATGCTTATCAAGCACAGGGTGAGTTTTCCAATTCCAGTGCTGCCTTTTCAAGTCTGGTGGTGTGGTGTTCTTTGTTTTCTGGACAAGGAAGAAACCAGTGGATTGCTACTGTTCTCTCCTCCTAGAGGGAGATGAAAATTCACATGTAAATGATCCCTTGGTGTTTTTCAAGCATAAATGCTAATCAGCAATAACCAATTGATAACTCCACTGATTTAGGAGCCTCTGGAGAAAGCTTCCTGTTTAATCTGCAAATAAAGCGTCTCACGTTTGATCATGGGGCAACTCATCATTTCATAATGGAGTTAGCGCATGTGTCTTGCTGCTGCTCCATGACTCACAGGCTGAGTTTGCTTGACACCGGATGTCACAAATAATGCTGCTATTTGAAAGAGGAGGGATGCTAAGCAGCATGGCTCAGAGTGAGGGTTTCTTTTTAATTAAAAACCTTATTTATATGTCTTCCAGAATATTCCAAGCCCATCCAGGAGGAGTGAACAATGAATGCTCTCTGTTTAGCTGAAGAGGCAGAGGAAACAAAAACCACATTATGTATAATACCCCTGAAACCAAATTACAATATTTACCCCTGCATGTTAAGTTGACATGCATAATTATCTGTGCTTAGAACAGAAAGTGGAAGAAAAGGCTCAATGAACAGCCACCTGTGTATTGTGAATAATGTTGTTCCAATAGAAACAAAAGCAGTGGGGGAGGATTTAGGGAGGAGGTAAAGGAAGCACAATACATGAGCATCCTTAGGAGAGGAAGGCATGAAAGGGAGTTGCTTGGGTGTGGGCTGAAACCAGAAGCATCTCTTTGGTCTAGTCCATTAGCAGGGTTGGGTCACAGTGTTCAGTAATGACATTGTCATTTCTTCCTCCAACTACCATTGGTATCCATAGTGTTCCTCTATCAAAGATCAGGAAAAAGCCTCATCAATGCAAATGAGCACCCAGAGTCTGGTAAAGAATGGAAGCTTTCCTATGGAAAGTTCTCCCATGAGTGTTTATGATTGGCTTATGTTCATTTGGGCTGAGCAGGGCTCACTGTGGCTTTACCCACACTCCTTCTATTCAGATGAACTTTCATCCACAGAATACCATCACTAGCACTTCTGTTGTGGTAGATGACTTCTACTCCACTTCTACCCTAGGTCTAGGGCACATGGAAATCCAGAAGTTCCTGAGCTTTTGCTCCTCTAGGAGGCTGTTCTTAACAATGTGATAGCAGTCTGGGAAGGTGGCTCAGTGGTAGAGTGCTTGCCTTGCAGGCATGAGGCCCTGGGTTTGACCTCAGCACCACATAAGCAGAAAAAGCTGGAAGTGGTGCTGTGGCTCAAGTGGTAGAGCACTTGCCTTGAGCTGAAGAGCTGAGGGACAGAGCCCAGGCCCAGAGTTCAGGCCCCACAACTGACAAAAAACAAAAGAAACAATGACTGATGGCCAGGGAGAATTAGAGCTCTCTTACCTTTCTGTCTCCTCCCATCATTCCCACAATTCAGGTAGTTCTGATGCCTGTCCTAAGCTTCCCTTTGGGACTTTGTGCCACATGGCTGCATGTACTGCACACTGGCTTCCTAGTTCCAGTTCTTACCTGATATACTAGGAATACTTCCTAGGAAACCACATCACCACGAACCTATTGGCTTTCAATGATAGGCTGAGAACATGCCCATATGAAGTAACACAAGACCCTGCTGCTCTGGCCACAACTGATTGAACCAAGGATGAAGTTCTATCCCAATACATATTAACCAATAAAATGATGTTCTACAGAGATCTGTGTAACTGTACTAGTCCTAGATATCACCTGATCATGCCAATCGTATACCCTCTTTCTCAACTCAAATTGGTTACCCAAGTAGTTGGTATCTCTAGCAAAGGAGAAACACCATTTGAAAGTAGTCATCACATGAAGAAGATGAAAAATTTGATTAATGAGATACTGATCAATGGAGAAAAGAGCAAACTTTATGTAATATGAGCTTGCTCTACCCCTAATAGCTTTGTTTTTCTGTGGGCTTCCAGTCTGTGGCACTAGGCTATAGGGAATTTAAAATCATTTTCTGTCAACTTTTTATTTTAGTTTTATATATTTCTTCTCTTACCAAGCAACATAACTATATTAGTCAGCTTAGCATTACTAAAACAAGAGGCCTGAGGCATTTAACTTATAAAGATAAAATGTTTACTTGGTTCATGGTTCTAGAGGCTCCAGTCCAAGATCAGGAGGAAGCCTCATTGCTTTAGAATTTGGATGAGGGAGTGGCAGTGGGGGTGGGAAGGGTGGTGTGTGTGTGTGTGTGTGTGTGTGTGTGTGTGTGTGTGTGTGTGTGTGTGTGTGTGTGTGTGTGTGTGTGTGTGTAAGGGAGAGGGAGAGAGAAGCAGAGAGAGAGAGAGGGAAGTGGAGGTGGAAACGGGAGGGAAGAAGGTAGGGGGAGAGGGAAAGAGAGAGAAAGAAAAAGAGAGAATGAATTTGGGTTAGGTTTCTTTAACCACTGTTGAGGGCATCCCCCCACCCAGTAACCTAAAGACCTCCTAAAACTTCACAGTACTTCTCAATGATACTTGGAGGACACTGTCAATATTCAAACTCCAGCAATGATCAACCATGTTCCTCGAGAACTAAAGTGCTCAAAAAGTCAAAAGAAGAATAGAGAAATATTCTAGATGCCCCCAAATAGTACCTTAACCCCAGGCCAATATTTTTAAGCTTATATATCTATATGTCTAGATCTCACACAGTTGGAGTTATATATCATCAGCATCTTCCCATGCCCTAAATTAGTCTTCAGATACATGGTCAACCTATTACATAATATTTCATTATATCATGAACTATAATTTACTAAACTAATCTCCTGTTGGACAATTATGTTGTTTGAAATTTTTCACTGGCATAAACATTGCTGTGATGGCCATCTTTATACATTCATCTAATGTTCATTGCTGAATGTCAGAATTACTGACTCAGTGGAGATGGATTTCTTACAAGCCTTCATATGCCTGAGCCCATGGCTGCCATATGTAGGGCTCGCTAGGGGAACTGATGCTAGGCCCCACCCTAACAGGCTGATTTGAGTGGTCTAGGAAGGTATCCAGATATGAGAAGTTTGGGATTTTAAGGAACACTTTGTAGGGATACTGTTAGAAGCAGTGCTCACTGTGCGAAGTTGTTTTGAGGGCTGTTTTTTTTTAATTGACGTGAGGAGAGACTTCAGCCACATTGGAATCTCATTGTGGTAGGGAGTTGAACTCAGGAACTTGTATTTACTAGGAAGGCACTTATTGGCCCCAGTTTTTGGATCTTAAGAATTTCCATTTTGCTATACCAGGACATGATAAATTATACAGGTCTCTAGGCTTCCCACACAGTTGAGACCAAAGGAGGATATTCTTAGGAGAGGATCACAAAGGCACGATACCTACGTGCATCTGATCACATGAAATAATACTTATTGAAATGAACTCCAGGAAATGAAAAAAAGTTTTTTTCCTTTGTTGCTGTTATTGTTTTCTTTTTATCTTGTTTGCTTATCTGTCTTTGGGAGGGTAAGGAGGAGAATAGAAATGGTAGGACAAAAAGTGAACAAATACAGCAGTGGTACTCAGTAGACACTACATTGAAAATGAACTAGACAGCTTTTGGGTGGGGATGGGAGGGAAAAAGAGAGCGTGAGGGAAGGGTTGTCATTCATAACTATAATCCCTCTGTATATCACCTTTATAGTAATAATAAGAGTGCATGAAAAAAGAAAGATATGAAAAAGAATTTCTATTTTGCACTTGTGGGACACATAGAAGAACGAATTCATAGCAAAGGAGAGAATTTCATGAAGGCTAGGATTATAGAACAGATTCTTATGTTGTCATTTTATGTAGTTTTAAGCAGATAACAAAGTAATGGTGTCCAAACACAAATGTTACCAGGCAGAAGACCTACAGACCAGAGCGAACTAGTATACATTCTTAGGACAGGAGGAGGAGTTCTAATTGCCCTAATTTGTACTAATGTGTAAATGACGTACAAGTTTGGTTTGAGAATGGAGTTTTAATTTGACGTGGTATTAAGGCATAGAAATCAAGACAGTATCTTTAAAGAACTATGAATATTTGCTACTCTGCCCTTATCTCATACCTTATCCTATTTCTAAAAAGGCAAGTGCTGGAGACAAAGACCTAAAATTCCAGCCAATTCTAGAAGTTAAGCTTAAAACTGGGCATAATGTGAGCCTTCTGGGAGCAATGTTCCCCAGCAAACAATAGAAGTGTCCAGACACCTTTTCACTTGTTACATTGGGAGGGTCTTACTTCCATGTCATGGATATGAGCCAAGAGTATGGTCAAACACCCCACAGTGCACACAATTGCCCCATAACAAGGAATTACCTAGCCCCAATGTCACTGGTGCCACATTTAAGAATCCCTGAGCTAAACAGACCAGATTCCACAAAGTAAGCTTCCTTAGCCTCAGACAATGAATAGAGAGAGGGGTCCGGCCATGTCTAGGAAGAAACTAGGCTGAGGAAGCAACACAAGGTCTGAATGTCCCCAAATGAGTTTTTCATGGACCAATATTTTCAGTGCATTGTTATACGATCCCTGAGAAATACAGAGCATGCACATCCACTTCTCATCCAGAAACATCCCTTCTTCATTCTCCACTAGCCAAACCAAGACGGCAAAGGAAACAGCTAGGACTCAGGTGTGCAGGTAAGTCTGACTTCCACCAGAACACTGGGCATGCCACAAATGAAGGCAAAGCAAGTCAGCAATGACACTGCTTGTGAAGTCTCACCTATCCACGCTCTCCCTTAGTGGTAGGCAGTGCGGCAAGGGAGCTTAAGTGCTTAAGCTCTTAAGTCGAGCAGCTCCCACTGGACTTTTGAAGCAGCACTGCTGGTTTGTACACACTCCTCTTGGATCTGCAGCTGCTCCTGATGGACTTTTTCTGTTAGTCTGCTTGCCACTGGACATCCAGCTTTGTGAGTAAAATGTATCTCCCCTGTTTGCTTCCTTATTAGTAAGTTTATTTTCCCAATTCTGTTCTCTTGTTAGTAAATGAAGTGTATATATCACAAGGCACTGTTTGTGTTTTCTTCAGTCCCTGCTACCCACTCCACAGCACTGCTACCAACATCCACATTGCTGAGCTGTGGATGTTACAGCTATTTGTGGCTCAGTCACCACTCCCCCGCTAGCCTTTCCCAGTAAGAGGCATTTAAGCTTTGAGTATGTGTCCAGCTACTCTGAGCCTAAAACACCATATAGATACATTCCAAACTTCTCTTCTGAGTGAAAATGGCATGGAGTATGTTACTTTCTGTTGAAGAGTTCTTGTTGACTTTGAGTGAGGGGCTGCTCAGGATGACCCCACTAGACAGCTCCACTGAAGCATCATTGGCATAGTGCTTTGGAGACACAGGACCCTGGGGATGGTCACTTGGGTCTCAAGGAGCTCAAACTTTTGATGGCCATCTGCAAACTTGGCTCTTAAAGCTGAGCCTTGGAGATCTTACTGTGCAAATTTAGTTCACATCTTAAATACAGATCAGTTGTATGTGTATGTTTAAAAAAACCACAGTGCCAGCTGGGCACTGGTGGCTCACACCTGTAATTCTAGTTACTCAGGAGGCTTAGATCTGAGGATCACGGTTCAAAGCCAGCCTGGGCAGGAAAGTCCGTGAGACTCCCATCTCCAATTTAATCATAGAAAAAGCAGGAAGTAGCACTGTGGCTCATGTGATAGAAGGCTAGCCTTGAGCAAAAGGAGCTCAGGGACAGTGCCCAGGCCCTGAGTTCAAGCTCCAGGACCTGAGGAAAAACACAAACCACAGTACTTAGAACATGGCCTACATGAAACACTCAAGAAATACTTGCATGAATGAATGAATGAGTATATGAATTCCAGAGATATGAAATATCTTTGCAAGGGTCACAGAGCAAAATAACAGTGTTCTCCTTCTCCCTCCCTATGTTTCTTGACAGTATTTGATTTGAGGTTGGTATATTCTTGTGGTGCTCTCTCTCTCTCTCTCTCTCTCATCTATGTGAGGATCTTTACCTGTGTGGGGTTCAAAGCCCACAGTACTGGTTGACCATGTGTGTTCTTCATTGTGTTGCTTTAAGTTCTATCAGTTTTGCTCTTGTTGGTGCTTTCTAGTTGGAGGTTTCCAATTTGTGACTTCCAACTTTCCATAGGCAAGAAATCAAGAAATCAAAAGCAAAGTTGAATGTATGCGCGCGCGCGCGCGCACACACACACACACACACACACACACACACACACACACACACACACACACACACAGGATGAGGGAGAAGGAGGAGTGGGAAGAGGAGGGAATGAGAGAGAGAGAAGGAAAGAGAGAGAATTACTTCTCATTATTCAAGTTACTTATATTCTGTAATATAGTCACTGAAACACTGGCTTAATCAGTGTGGAACCAGTGCTCCTGGGGTAAATAGAATTGATTTCCTGTGAGCCTGTTCATAACATAGAGCAATCAAGAGCAGACTGAGGGTGAGGAGAGCAAGGGTCTGAGCCCTGACAAGGTGGCTCAACCCTGACCTATACTTGGACTTTTAAAATTTGTGAACCAGCATATCAAGCCAGTTGGAGTCACCTTTTTGCCACTTGCATGTGAAGAGCCTTGTTTAGTTTATCCATTTAGTGAAATAAACCTTTTTACTATAATCTAGAAATAAAATACAACTGATGGTGCTTTATTTCCAATGATAGGAAGCGTCTATCTAATGAGGATTTTACAGAAGAGAGCTTTTATGAGAACAGCTTCCCCGACACAGCCCCATGGAAACATTTTGAGCACAATTATATCCTAGGCACCAGAGAAGGCTTTAGAGATTACAAAATGAATACACAGTCTCAACCTTCAAAGGTTTTATGGTTTAAACTCACTTCAACTTTTAATAAATTGTTCCCTGTGACAAGGGAAAAATAATTTTCTTCTTAATGTTTATTTAACTTAGCTATTTTTATGTAATGCCACATTTTAAAATCAAGCAAAAAGTCTGTTGGCATATAATGATAACCTGAGCAGTGACTGGAATGTCTGAGGGTCTTGGCTGGTTTCACTTGTATGTGGGGTTGGCTTGAGTTTGGATGACCTAGACTTGGCTTAGTGTGGTGATGTACATCTTGCATTATACATGGAAACCGGCTGGCATAGCATAGCATTAAGCTACAACAGCTAGAGTATCTAGTCCTCGTAATATCTCTTGTTCCTTAGATGAGTCAGTGGGCTAGCTAGAGCTCTTTCTCCTTTTATTCTCCTACTCTTTTCTTTCCCCTTTTTCCTCCCTCCTTTTTCTCTTTCTCCTTCTTTTTCTGCAATACTGGGAGTTGAATCCAGAGTCTCATGCATGGTAGGTAAGTAAGTACTCTATGACTTGAGTCATGCCTTTAATCATCTTTGCTTTTTCAAGTAGGATCTCAAACTTTGGACCCTGCCAGCCTCCAGCAGTGAACCTCCACAGCTCCAGCTCCCAAGTAGCTGTGATTACAGGCAGGAGCCATCAGGCTATGTTTGGCTTGTTCTGAGAGAGATCCAGATCATCAGATGGCAAGGGAAAAATATGCAAGCCTCTGGGGGCACAGATTTACTTATACTTCATTCTACTGACTTAAAGAAATTATATAAGTAAGTCAAGGGGAGAGGGAATTGGTTTCCCCTTTAGTGGAAGTCATTTATAAAGTCATATAACAAAGGACATGAATAGAAAGGGGGCCAAGAATTGGACCCCTCTTCCAATTCTTAAAGATGACACATTTCTTTAGGTAGCTCATCTGGACTTGATGATCTTGCTTTCTCTTCTCTATGCCTTGCTCTTCTCAAATGGGGAGCATGGCTGGAGTTATCCATCTGTGGCAGATAATTCGCTTTTATAGTGAGCTCTCTGAAGGTTAGGTTCCACTTCATTCCAAGTTGCATTCTGCAAATTGCTAAGTTCCAGAGAACTGGATATTAATGGAAATGCATTAGGTATGAGACTATCTTGAATTTGTATACTCGTTCCCCAAACCACCCTGAAAAACTGTTTGCATAAGGCTAATTTTGTTCATTCTTTTGGTAGCAGTATGTTTTGGTAATAGGATTGGACAGACTACATTATTTCTTTTAATGCCTGCTAGAGAGAGATTGATTTTTCTTGATGTAAAGTACGATGCATCCCTTCCATTAAACAAATTAAACTGCTTAGGTCAGGAAGGCTACAAGAAGGAACAGTAGCATGTTGATAAATGTTTAACAATCAGCTCTCTGCAAGGAAATGCCCCAACTTGTACTATTTGCCAATTTCCATAGTATAAATCCTCCCACTATAGCTGATTTACTACTGTGATGATAGTTCTGAATGGAGACAGTGAAAGATTGCTCCTGTATGAAATTGCTCCATATTGCTACCTATACAGCTATACAAGTGATGTGGAAAAATATGGGTTCACTTGCTGAGCATTTCTAGGGGTAGAGGAGATGGCATGTGTATTCTCTGTAGACTCTTGAAAGGATGAATCAGGATGAATCTAAGGTGCTAATGGAAACATTTCTCTGGGATTGGAGCTATTAAAAGTACTAACACAACCCATGTTTTCTCCTCGTTGTTACTACCAACCTGGATTCTATTTAATACTTTGCATCCATTAACACTAGTCTTTCTTATGCATCCCTGTCAGGGGAGGATCTATGGGAGAATGTAGGTACAAATTGTTAAATGGCCTCATACCAGTCAAGAAGTACCACTGGGATTCAAGCCAGGCATTTCAGTCCCCAGTTCTTGATTGAAGTCAAGAAAGTCTTCTAACATTCCCTGTATTTGAAAGCTATTATTCAATCAAGAAAGGAGTCCCTCACACGATCAGTGAACAAGTGACATTCCAATATGCCATTTTCTCATACTCTTTGTGTCACTTTTATCTTAGTTGTTAACAGAAGTACCAGTGATGTATATCCATGTATCAATCACACCCATAGATTGGCTATGTTTACAAGAATTAGGGAAACATTCATAAAAGCTATGTACATTTTTAGCTAAAATGAAAAGACCAGATTTAGCCCTCAACTGAAAAATAGATAGAATATATAAAAATTGGTTCTCAAGAACATTGCACATCAAGAATGGCCAGAAATAATTAACATGAGACCATGAACGCCCTAGAAAGTGCTTGGAGAAAGTTTCAAGGTGGCTTGGCACCAATGGCTTATGTGTCTAATCCTAGATGCTCAGAAGGCTGAGATTTGTGGGCCATAGTTCAAATCCAGCTCAGGTAGTAAAGTCTGAGAGATTGTTATCTTCACTTAGGCACCAGGAAAGCTGAAAGTGGAGCTGTGACTCAAGTGGTAGCGTGTTAGCCTTGAGCACAAAAGCTCAGGGAGAACACCTAGGCCCTAAGTTCAAGCCCCTGGTCCAGCACAAAAAGGAAACAAAAGGAAGAAAGAGAGAAAGAAAGAAAGAGAGAGAGAGAGAAAGAAAGAAAGAAAGAAAGAAAGAAAAGAAAGAAAGAAAAGAAGGAAGGAAAGAAGGAAGGAAGGGAGGGAGAGAGAGAGGGAGGGAGGGAGAATGAGAAAGAAAGAAAAGGAAAGAAAGAAAGAGGAAAGAAAGAGAGAGAGAAAGATGGGGGAGGGAGGGAAGCATGGAAGTAAAGGAAGGAAGGAAGGAAGGAAGCTAATTTCAAGGCAATGTAACAGAGGAGGAGGTAGGTGTAGGTGTTGGGAAAACAGAACCTGGTAGACTACTTGAGTTGGGGAAATGGAACTGAAGTGTAGAGAGGCCAAAGTGGCTGAAAGGTTCCAGCAGAGTGTCAGAGGAGAGAGCTGTTCAGAAAGAACAATCTTCTAAAGCTGTGCCCCAGTAGTTGTTGGAGTACTCATCAGCACAGACAGCTGTGCATTTCATAGTCTCCAGCCATCTCTGCAAGGTTAAAGCCCACCGGACTGTGCATAAATAATTCTTACAGAGCCTGTGTGCTGAAATGTTGGACTACAGTGGAGACATGTGTAGCTTATAATGTCTGTTTGCACATTGTAAAATATAGTAGTAGATCAGATTTGTGTATCACTTCAAATCCTTTTAAACCAACTCACCTGGACACAAAGAAGCCAGGCTTGATTTGCTCACAGCACATCTGGCATAAAGAATCATTAAAGAAAATATGACAGATAGAATAGCAGTCAGCCCTTTGCAGGATACTAACAGCTAATGGACATCTTTGTCTTCTATATATGTAAGGTGCAGGTGTCCATATACATACATACGTGCATAATGGTTGTCAGCTTGGGCCAGGTAGCTGGATCTGAAGATTCAGCTATGTCTTCTAGATTCACTCATGGACAAGCTGAACAGAATTACTTTTTTTTACTATGTAATGATTTAAAAGCTTTCATTGGAAATTACAAGGGAAATTAATCAGTAGACTAAGTGGCAGGGTGGACTGGATAGGAATGGACATATCCAGTCAGGTTGAGAGCACAGAATTTCAGTGTTGCAGTGTCTAAGAATGGGAAGGAGAAAATGACTCTTGTCCTTTCCCTGAAGTGTCACTAAGGGTCCTTGGTTACTAGAAATCAGGCTTACTGAATGTGGGCATGAACGTGTGTATTAAGCCACAGAGGTTCTCCCTCTCAGCATAGATCATAACAGGCTACAGGCTTTCACCCACATCATCTCACTTAATGGTGACTGTGGATCACTCCATAAATGGCTTAGGGATAAAGTCATTGCCTAAGATCTTCCAAGATTTCCTACTAATGCCTGTGTGACTTCAGAGCTTGCATTTCTTTATATCTATGTTACAGAATGTTAAAGCACAGTGATATGCGCCATCAGCATCCACATGATGATGGATTGTTTACTATGACATCATCTAATATAATCATCTGCATGCCTAAATTACTCTATTTCTTGGGTGTCTTTAATCCTCCCATAGTTGTGAATAAACTGAGATTTAGGCAGGTTGTGTGGCTTGTTCATCTTGGGGTAAATGAGCTATAGCAGAGCTGGAATCAAGATGCTGATATTAGGACCTCAAATAATCTCTTACCACTGAACCACAAGCAGAAGAGTATTATTATGAAAAGCAGATTGGACTGAGTTTGGTGTGGTTTACTCAGCAGAATATTAATATGTAAAGTTGTTCTTGGTAGCAGCTGGAAGAACAGGTAGGTGTGTGTGTGTGTGTGTGTGTGTGTGTGTGTGTGTGTGTGTGTGTGTGCGTGTTCACATGTGCATGTGCATGTGTATATGCACATGTATGCTGTCCCTTGTGAAGTTCTGCAGTGCTGTAGCATCTGGCTTGTAGGTTCAGTGAGCTGTTTATGAAGTGTTCATACATTCAGATCAGAAATTTTCTTTTGTTAACAGCAGCAGGTCTTGAACTCAGAGCCTTGTGCTTGCTGGATTTGCTTGCTCAGCTGATACGCTAACCTTAAGTTATGCCTCTGGCCTGGCATTTTATTGGTTATTTTGGAGATGGAGTCATGTAGACTTTTCTTCTCTACCTGGCTTTCAATCTTGGTCCTTAAGATCTCAGCCTCCTGAGTAGCTAGGAATACAGGCATGAGCCAGTGGTGCCAAGCTAATTTTCTTTGGTTTCAAGTGTAAGAGTTGGGCCTTCAGGTTCAGATGATCTGGGCTTCTGTTCTAACATTACTCCTTAAGAGCTATGTAACTCAAAAGTTTACTTAACCTTAATGGGCTTCCATTTATCTGTCTATTGGGTACATAGAGTACCTGCCTCATAGGGTCTATAAAATGACCCACGAGGTAAGGCATTTTGTGACTCACCACTGCTTGGGACTATTGTTTCCTTAGCAAAGCATGAAGTAGACCCTGGACCAAAGGTATGTGTGGGAAAGGTGAATGCAGAGAGGACCTGAGCAAGGTGCCAGTGCCTCTGCTGAACTGTAGTTTTGCACCCCTGTCAGTTGACATGGGTTGTCTGCCCCTATTCTCAGAGGAATGTGAGCCCCTCTGAGAATTTTAAAAAAGAAATCTAGGGAAGGGAATCCTGGGAAAAGACTCAACTTCCTGAAGGGCTGGACTTGTGGGTATGGAGTCTTCATACTGTAGCATGATGGTACCATGGAGTGCCCTTGCCACACTGAAGCTGGCAGTGTGACGGAGCTGAGCTCTCTCCCTCCCCCATCAACTATGAAACAAAACTTGGACTTTCATCTCCACACCTTTCTCACTGTCACCTGTGGGGCTTCATTATTTTAAGGAGGGTGGTGATTTGTTAGAATTTAGATGGAAAAATTTGCCACTCTGAGGTGTTGGAAAATCTGAGCAGAGAATCCCAAATATTTTAACGTCTACCTAAAGTAATAAAGCTCCAGATACTAAAAAAAATAGAGTGTAATTTAACACTCTTGATTTTAATTGGCTTTCCAGCACTATGCAAGCCCATCACAGATACTTAGAACTTGCCACAGAGGACCATACCTCATCACCTGCCGCTCTGGAAGTTAGTGTACCTTTTTTGGGCTGTGAGCATGATTCACTACACAGTATTCTTAGGAGAGACAACTTGGATGTCTGTACCTGGTTAAAGGAACACCTGTTTTCCTATATCCATTTCCTGCTTAAACATCCTAAAAATTTACAATTGAATAAATTTAACATAAGCTGGGCACTGAAGCCTATAATCCTAGCTCCTCAGTAAGCTGAGATCTGAGAATTGCAGTTCAAAGCCAGCCTTGGGCAAGACAGTCTATAAAACTCATCTCCGATTAATCACCAAAAATCTGGAAATGGAGATGTGGCTCAAGTGATACAGCACTAGCTTGAGCACAAAAGCTTAGGGATAGCACCCAAGTCCTGAGTTCAAGTAACCTTCACAATAATAACACTGTATTTGATTTTGGTACCCTGCACCTTATATATACATTTATCTAATTTGGGGAGGGGAAGGGGAATAACAAAATGCTGAAGCAATGACACAGGATGACCCATTGCAACAATAATACTCACAAGACACTATGTTGGAAATAAACTTTATAACTTCCAGTGAGGGGGGGGGTGGAGTAGTGGAGGTGGGGGAGGGAAGGGATAGTGGGAGAAAAGCAAAGGAGGGGGTAACAATGCTCGACAAGAATTGTACTCATTACCTTGCTCATGTAACTGTAACCCCTCTGAACAGCACCTTTACAATAAAATAAAATTTTAGAAAAGAATGACAGATACATGAGATATTACACTTACTACACAGCTTAAGAAATGAATTATTAGGAATTCTTTGGAAGCCTTAGGGGCTCCTCCTTGCCATGGTCCTCTTCCCATCCCTGGCGAGGGCTAACCACTATCTTGTATTTTGTGGTTGTAGCTACTTTGTGTTTAGCTCACAGTTGTAATTACATAAATTGCATCCCTCACCAATATGTTCAGTCCTGTGTGCTTTTTAACTTTATAATTTGATTCATACCCTACATTTTCTTCTTGTGACTTCTCTTTATCTTCAGCCTCGTTGTCGAGATTCCCCTGTTGTGTTTTGAGTTGCTGTAGCTCATTGGAGCTGCTGAGCTGCTGTGTAGATGTCTGTTATGTGACTATGCCATCCTCCATCTGCTTCCATGGTTTGTGTTTGCTCAGTTTTTCTTTTTTGGTTTTCCTCGCAATTCTATCATTGCTTTTTGTTGTATTGTTTTCTTCCCCCCTTTTCCTTATCACCTTCAAATAGTTTCTAAGTTTTATAATCTATTTTTATCATTATAGCACATACTACATGCTTTAGTCTGCTGCCATGACAAAATACCTGAGGTTGGAAAAGAGTTAGTGAACAGCAACTGTCAGATCATAGTTGTGACCTTCTGAAAAATCCTAGCCAGCTACACAGCAAGCAGAGGCATGAAGATTGCAATTATTTAAAGGCCAGCACAGGCAAAGTTAGCAATACCATACCTCAAAAATGAAAAATATAAAACAAATAGGAGATTGGGCATGACTCAAGTGGTAGAATATTTGCCTAATATGTATGGGACTCTGAGTTCAATCTCTATACTTCAAGGAGGAGGAGGAGAAGGAGAAGAAAAGCGAGAGGAAAAAAGAATGAAGAGGAGGAGGAGGGAAGATGAAAAGAAGGGGAAGGAGAAGAAGAAGATGATGAAGGAGGAGGAGGAAGAAGAAGGAGAGGGAAAGGGAGAGGGAGAAGAAGAAGAAGGAGGAGGAGGAGGAGGAGGAGAGGAGGAGGAGGAGGAGGAAGAGGAGGGGGAGGAGGAGGAGGAGGGGGAGGAGGAGGAGGAGGAGGAGGAAGAGGAAGGGAGAGGAGGAAGAGAAAGAAGTGAAGGAGGATGAAGAAGACAACAAGAAGGAAGAAGGAAGAAGAAAGAAGAGAAGGAGGAGCCAGGTGCTGGTGGCTCATGCCACAAGATCTCAGGAGGCTGAGATCTGAAGATTACAGTTCAAAGCTAGCCTAGGCAGGAAAGTCCCTGAGGCTCTTACCACCAATTAACTACAGAAAAGCAGAAGTGGTGCTGTGGCTCAAAGTGGGAGAGTGCTGGCTTTTAGCAAAAGAGAATTCAGGGACAGTGCCCAGGCCCTGAGTTCAAGCCCCATGACTAAATTTACATATACATATAGAGAGATATAGATATCGATATTTTTATTTTATTTTTTCAGTCCTGGAGCTTGAAACTCAGGCCTGGGCACTGTCCCTGAGCATCTCTGTGCTCAAGGTTAGCAGTCTACCACGAGTCACAGCACCACTTCCAGCTTTTTCTATTTATGTGGTACTGAGGAATCAAACCCGGGGCTTCATGCATACTAGGCAAGCATTCTACCACTGAGCCACATTCCCAGTCCCTAGATATAGATTTTTTTTTAAAAAAACCATTAACCACTAAAAACGACATAAAAACTTGTGTATGGAGTGCACCTTTTTCCTTTCCAGATGGTACGATCTCTGTCCAGTATTATTATCCATTGCAGAGGTTATATTTTTAAGTGATAATAGTGATGCATATCTGGAAGCTTATTCCCACTCTCTGCAACTAGTTATTGACAGAACTGCAATCTAATCTTTTCTTATGAATAGAGCTTTATTTCAATTATATTCCACTTACATAGAGTACTATTTCTCACTTAATGTCTGAAATCTCCATAGGAGGCGTGGCTACCTCAGAACTTCAAAGGTGGGCAAGCCCTGGAGAGGTGACCTGTCCATCAAAATGAATTGGGCCATTTCTAGGGATGTGATGAGTGGGCCTTAGGTTTATACCCATTCTGTACTTCTTAGACTTATCAAAGGTCGTAGCACCAAGAAAATGTCCTAGTGGTTCATGATATCGTGGAAATATGGAAGATATGGAAATAGTATGAAACTAGCTAGATTTACACTCTGGTGCTAATCTGTCTTATGCTAGAACCCAGTCTAATAGTCTTAGTATATATTGTAAGTTTTAAGAAGCATTTCTAAAGAAAACTATAATGTTGAAATGATCTTGCCCACTATCTTTTTTTTTTCCTGTGAGTTCTATTATTTGGTTTTGCTATCTGAATGCTTGGTCTAGCAGGAGTTCTCTGAAGGCTTAGCTTGAGCTCAGATGTGAGTTACATATCTTCTCCCACTTAACTCCTTGATGAGAAACAAAGACTATTTTGTGGGCAGTTTGAAGGGAAATGGAATCCCTGAAGCTCATGTTCCCATACAATCTCTTGTATGGCTGGTGAATAGCAACTTTCCATCATTTTTGGCTGATAAATTTATTGGTACATACCTCTGTGTGTGTGTGTGTGTGTGTGTGTGTGTGTGTGTGTGTGTGTGTGTGTGTGTGTGTAGGGTGTGTGTAGCATAACATGTGAGTGTATAGCTTTTGTACATGGTATGTGTGTGGTTTGTGCATGTATTTGTGTTGTATGAATGTGTAGGATTTATGTGTACTCTGTGTGTGTGTGTGTGTGTGTGTGTGTGTGTGTGTGTGTGTGTGTGTGTGTGTGTGTGTGTGTGAGTGCGCCCATGAAGGGAGTCAACTTTGAGTGGCACTGTCAATGCTTTCAGGGGTGTGATAAAAAATTAAACCATGAGACTTCTTAGTACTTGCTCTGTGAGTGTATTTTTCCCTATATTGGAAAGTCATGTGAGCCACGGCTTACAGACAATTCTCAGACACATTTTTTGTGATCACTGGTGTAGGTGTTAAATAACTAGAATTTTTTTGAGCTAAGGAGTGGCCCCTCTTTTACATTATAAAACTTAAAAGATAGCTTCACCCACTAACCCCAAGGGAAAGGGATAATAATGCTTTACTTTCCCATTTCCCAACCCTCCAGTGCTTTAGGCGTATCGGCTGTATTAAGAATTCAGAAGGCAGTTAGGTGGAGACAGGATATTACTACAAGAAGGGAAGTACAGATAATGATAAAACATTTGTCCCAGTTGGGTGTGGTGGCTACACCTGTAATTTCAGCATCTGGGGGTGCTGAGGCAGGAAGATCTTGAGTTTCATACCAGCAAGAGCTATATAGTAAGACCCTAACTTAAAAAAAAATTAACCCTGTAGATAGGGTCAAATTTTCGATGAACCATTGTGAGTTCTGGTCAAGTTTGCCCTTTTTGTTGTTCTTTTGCTCAAACCAATATGTCTTGCAAATAAGCACCCACAATCTAAGAGCTCATGTTGTTTAAAAAAAATCCAAATTTCCCCCTTCCACTTAACTACCTTGCTGAGAAGAGTGACACCAGCCCATGGCAGTGTTAGTTTTATTGAATGTCTAGACTGCTTCCCCTTGAAAATTCAACCTGTAGCTCCTACTAGGAATGTATTTGGAAGACTAAAGGGATATGAGCTCCAAGTGGTTGCTATGATTCATACACAGAGTGCCTCATTAGCAAGATGGTAGAATGCCAAGGATTCTCCCTGCTTTCACCAGGAGCAGGACCATTTTGCTTTCTTAGTATACCTGTCCTACTAGATTTTATAAATAAAGTATTATATTGAAAAACATCTAAATATGTGTTTCCCAATGGTCACTATCCATATGCAGCAAATTCGATTTATGTAAAGTTAAACCATTCCTCAGCAGAATCAGCACTTCTGAAATTCTCAGTCACCTGTTCTAGCAGCTACCATATTGGGCAGCAGAATAATAGAATAGTTCATCATCACAGAAAGGTCTACTGGTCTCCAGTGCACACAGTAATTCTGACTATGTCAGGCAGTGGAAACAACATCTCTGAAATTCTGATTTTCTGGCTTTATGTGCTTAGTAAATTGTGATTATACCATCAGATAATGAAGCTATGCCACATTCATACATTGGTAGTTTCCTTACTGAGATATTTATTATATATTTTATTCCTTCTGGTCTATCACACAAAGCATCCCTGAGCTCTGAGGTGGCTTTGATACTTTGCTTTGGCAAGAATCATATCTTTGGCATCTCTATCTACTACTACAGCTAGCTTATATCATGCCACATGAATCTGCATGTATTCCTGCTTGGTTCTATATAAATAACTATGGTAGGTCTTGCAGTTGGCAGGGGATATCTAGGACTGACAGCAGGTGCCAGGTTAGACATGCAGGTGCAACTGGATTAGACATGTAGTGATAAAAAAAAAAAGAGAGCCAATACCTAGTTTTGTTATATGGATAACTGTATTTCGACTTGCTTCTTTTATTCTGCTTTTATTGTACAGGTGTATTGAAAAATGGGTCAGCAACTTCTGGAAATGATTGTGGTGATTTTGAAATAGAGCTACAAAATACACTGTCCCTCTTTCTATTTAGGATGAGTATCTACATTGCCTCCTTTTGGATCTCAGTAGGCTCCTGTGTTGGTTTTTCTATTGCCTTGTAACAAATGACCACCAACTTAGCCACTGGAAACAGTACTGCCTCTCCACGTTATCAGGGAACCATAGGGCTAAAACCAAGATGAGTTCTTGTCTGGAGGCTCTAGGGGGAAATTTTGGTTCCAAAGAAATCAGTTCCTCCTTAGTCTGAAGGAGGGGATACTGTTTTTGATACTAATGGCCTCCTCTGTGCCTTTTTATATGATTTTTCCATCTTCACAGCAACATGGAAGAACACATCATTTTTCAAGTCTCTTCTTCCATTAACCAGAGAATATTCACTGCTTTTAAGGACTCGTGGGATCAGCTCATATTCTCCTGTTCTTAAGGTCAAGTATGCCACAGAATAGAAGATAATCGTGGGTAGTCTCAGGTTCCATGGGTTAGAATACAACACCTTTGATGCGCCACTGAGAAACCATTCCATGCTTGTTACTTTTTGATAAAGTATGGCAGAAATAACTCCATATGGTTTCTGAAGCTAGATGGTAACAGGTGATTCATCCTTGTGCCCTTTGGCATCCTATGGTGTTAAGGCCACCATGAAGTGAGGAGGCTGAGCCAAAATACAGATCACAGCTACCTGGGACTTTTAAATTCTGAGTCAGTTCAGACCAGGCTCCAGATGTGGGAGTGAATGAACTGGTCTGGGATGAGTGTTTTGAGTCTCCAGTCATTGAATTCCCAGTCTTCAAGTATGGGATGGCAGAAACATGACACTGTGCCTTCCCTGTTCAGGTCCTGATCCTTGAATAGGTGACCATATTAAGGCTACTTGGAGGTAACTTTTAAATAAGTTTTTATTGTGAAAATACTGTACAGAGGGGTTACAGTTACATGAGCAAGGTAATGAGTACATTTCTTATCAAGCATTGTTGTCTCCTCTGTTTTTCCCCTACCATCCCTTCCCTCCCACCTCCTCAACTACATCCCCCGCCCCCCCTCTAAATTGTAAAGTTCTTTTTTCAACATAGTGTCTTGTACATCTAATTGTTACAGTGGGTCAACCTGTATCCTTATTTAAACATTGTGTTTTTTCCCTTTCCCTCCTCACAAATTATACTGCCATCAAATACAGGGGTTATATTGTGGGGAAGGAACATACAAAGCAACAAAAAAATCACGTTACCTTATAAATACATTAGAAACAATAGCAAGAAAGAAAAAAAACACTTGTGTCCCTATTTTGGGGTTCACTTCGCTTAGCTTCATCTTATCTGGTTATATGTATATAGTTGGAGGTAATTTTTTTATGTAGTAATAATATTGATACAAAATAGAAGGTAGGAAAAATGAACCTCACAAAGGCTGGTTTATGAATGGGGTAGATATGTTGATCCAATTTCCAAATTAACTTAAAAGTGTTTGCCATTTATACTTAGTTTGTAAATGTAAATGACAAACCAAGTTGGGTGTGAGGCACTGGAGAAGGGGCATTGTCTCCCCTCATGGAGATAAAAAAGCAAGTAAGGAGGAAAATCAATCACATAAACATCCAAGATACTATTAGACAAGGATAACTGTTAGGAGGAAAGCAGACTAAGGGTAGTGTGTTGGGCCCTGTGCTAGAAGAGAGGCCATGTTTGATAGGGTTACAAGCTGAGACCTTTCTGAAGAGGCAGGTGCTGAATGCTGAATGACAGTCAGTTCTTCCCTCACAGTTGTTTTGGAGATGTGACTTTGTTCTAATGTGATTGCTATTTTAGGAAACAAGTTTTATATTTGCTTATGCATGACTTCATGTACAAAAACATAAGGTAAACAACAGAGAGTACAGCTCCCAGCAAATGGAATCGCTCAGGAAAACGCACAGGTACACCCAAGCCTCAGCCACTTCAGCTCACATATGTTGTGTTATGAGACCTAGTTCCCCATATCCAGTGGTACAGTTCTTGTCTGATTTCACATGACTACTCCTAGTCACAAAAAGTTACAAACAACTTTTAGGCCATTTTCAAGGTCAAAGGACATTTATTTCTTATCCATTTACCTGTGTAAAATTCTGTTACCATTTTTATTCATTTGAAAAATGATATTTTGTTTATTATCATCATTTGAAAAATATCACTGATAGCACTTTGGAGGGTCATATCCCCATTCCTATATCCCTGCAGGTCTTGTGGGCTTTGTCATATGATTTTTGCACAGCAAAGTCATTTTTTAGGAGCATGTAGATCATGTTATAGAAGATCTGACTATGTAAGATCCCATGGGAATCTTAGAGCAATAAACACACTGTCCCAGAGAGAGAGAAATGGACTTCATATGTCTGAGCAACAGCATGACTACCTGGATATGGCACTGAGAACAGAGAAGAGAGGAGGGAAGAGGCAGAAATGAGGGCTAGATCATTACCTCCTTAGGGGACTTTAGAAGGATCACTGTGGGGCCATTTGGGAATTTGGATGGATCATAATGGAGGGTATAAAATATTACCCGTTTCATTACCTATAGAATGTGAGTGGTGAGAAGAGAGGAGAGAAAGACAGGTCAGTAGCCTTCCTGCCAATTCTGCTCCCCTGTTGGCTGGTGAGTGGAAGTGAGAGGGTGGGAAATAGGTTTCCTGGGTTGCAGTGTTGCTTAGCAAAGCAGTCCATTGTTGACTAGGAGAAATGGAATGTTAGTCCTGGGAGGCATCTTCACCACCCTTCATCCTATCTCCATCCTGAGAGAGATTATACACTGTTTATTACATTGTGTTGTAATATTGTCTGAGAGTATGCTCATCATGGCATCGCTGGACTGGAAACTATGTCTAATTTTTGATTGATTGCTTGGCAGTGGATGAAGGCATACATTTTCAATTTCTGGGAGAACAGTGCTTACATTTATCGATATTTAATGATACCCATATTGCAGGAATTGGAAGAAATCATCTCCTTTTTTTCCTACCAAAGTCTTTTCACAAGCATTATAAACTCCCTTGTTTGCACACTGATCCTTGCTTGCACACTGAGAATTTTCCACTGTGACATGCTGCCACTCAGAAAGTTTTGAGTCCTTGACTTTCTAACATTCCCGAGGACAGGGTAATGCTTCCCTCTTTGATCTCCCTTTGATTTTTCCAGCGATTCTGGGAAACCTTTTCTTGGCACTAGGATGAGGTTCAGTTGACCTGTGAATGATTGGAAGGAAGTAACCGTTGCTTTATTCTGCAGGCAAGAAAACTGAGGCAAAGGGGAAGGTGTATACTATAGCACAACAGGGTTTCAGGTGTCAGGTTTCAGGCACACACACATAATGTATTGCAACTCACTTTGTTAGCTACTCTGAGTTTAGAGAGACCAATGCCCTCCAGATCCTACCCACCTGTCCTAAAGAGTCCATGTATACTGCTAGAGTCTTCTTTGGGAATGTTATTTTTCATGTTTTATAGCTACTGTCTAGGAATTATGTGATGAAATGGAGGTCCTTCTTCATCTTCTTGGAAGATGTTCTTCCTCAACCATTAATGCCTTTCCTTTTTAGAAAGAGACATGATCAAGAAACCCACACAGATCTTTCCTCAGAACTTCCAAACCTAGTCCATGATTCCCATTCATTTTCCTGTTTGTCATCATCATCCAAACCTTGTGTACCTTCCAAGACCTGGATACTTTTGACTTTCTCCATGATTATGCCCCTATAGAGTATCTTGAGTCTACATATATCTGTAACCTTCATATTTATTCATAAACAAATGAATGCTCCTAAGAGTTTAAACAAAATTTTGAAGTGAAAGTAACATGAGAAATTTACTCAAGAATACAGAAAGGTCTAGAGATACTAGAGACAAGTGAAGAACTCGGCTTCAGAATGGGGACGAACTGTTCAGTTGCAAAAGTAGCGCTGATATCCGCTACACCTCTAGCTAGAATCTCTCTTTCTCTTCTCTTTTCTCAATTTCTCTCCATCGATTTCCTTTTCTTCCCCCCTTCAGGCCCTCCTCTTCTTTCTCTGCCTGCTTCTTTGCTTCTTTGTTACTTTGGGAGATGGGATTTGGAGACTAGGTCTCACTGTATAGCCTAGATTGTCCCAAAACTCATTATTTAGTCCAAGATATCAAACTCATGATATTTCCACTTCAGCATCCCAAGAGCTGGTATTATAGGGCATGCACCATCATGCCTGGCTCCTTTCTGCTATTTTTATACAGTAATGACTGTATAAAATTATTTTTAACTTCCATCCTCTGACACTTACTTTCTTGTAATTTTTGGTATATAAAATGGCCCCAAATGGCTGCTCTGTTCTCAACTTTCTATGTCCATTGGCACCCACAATTGATGCCACATGTACCTCTGTCTTATAGCTCTAAACATGGCTCAGGAAGACTTTGGTCCTTTGAACTAGGGCACAAGAACCATAAGTTAACCAACAAATAAATGAACTTCCATTAAGTCTGATGTCCACCATAGCTTGGTCAACTGAGATTTGGTAATATGTCAGTGTATGATGCTCATCTGTCTGGGGTGCATAATCAGAGACTTCCTTAAAGGTAAGAATGTGCAAAGTTCAGAATAAATTAGCCTCCTCAATACAATTTATGTTCAGGTTCACAGAACATAATGCTCAATCATACTTGTGATGCTTTGTATGTCTGAATCTTGTCTCTTTTACAAGAAGGGTCCCTGTTGTCTTATCTGTTGAACAGTCACTATTTGACCTGCCTTCTTCAACAAGTCCTTATTGGGAAAAATCAAAAGAATCAAAGTCTCTGATGGTGTTTTAAAGATGAAATGTCATCCCGAGTGTTCAATGATGGGCAATAGATTAAATAAGTAATGACAGAACTATGCAACGGAATACTCTTCTACCCATAAAATGCAGTTGCAGCAGAATATTTGTGGCAAGATGTTTAAGATGTTGCTAAATGTAAAAAGTGAATTCCAAATAATGCACATATTATGGTCATATTTAAGACTGTGCACACACATACATGTATACACACACACACACATAGCATTTTCTCCCATTTGTAGAGATCCTCACCAAAATATTATCTGAGGTACTATCTTGGTGTTAAGATTATTGTCAAGGCAAGGTACCCGTGGCTTATGCTTATAATCCTAGCTAGTCAGGAGGCTGAGATCTGAGGATCTCAGTTTGAAGTCAACATGGGCAGGAAAGTCCATGAGATTCCTCAATTAATCATTAGAAAACTGGAAGTAGTGCTGTGGCAGAGTGCTAGCATTGACCCAAAAAGCTCAGGAACAGTGTCCAGGCCCTGAGTTCAAGCCCCAGGACTAACAAGAACAAGAAAAGATTACTGATGATGTAAAATTTTGTCCTATTTGCCAAATTATGATCTCTAGATTTCTGAAATAAGCATCTATCACATTTTTGGTGGGGGCTGAACTCTGGGCCTAGGCACTGTCCCTCAGCTCTTCCGCTCAAGGCTAGTGCTCTACCACTTGAGCCACAGCACCACTTCCGGCTTTTTTTCTTTTTGCTTATGTGGTGCTGCGGAATCAAACCCAGGGCCTCATGCATGCAAGGCAAGCGCTTTACCACTGAGACACCTTCCCTGCCCCCAACATCTATCAATTTTGTATTAAGAAAAAAAAAGAAATGAAAGAAAATATACTGCAATGCAGGGCTGTGTCTTTCTTAAGGTTAAACTATGTTTTAAAAAATCTTGCTGCACTAGGCAAGCAGAATAAATTTGGGACTTCCTTAAATCCTTTGCGGAAAGGGTGCATGTATATACATAGACATCTCTGGCTGCACTGTGGAGAAATGAATACATTACACTGAATAGCTCCCTTAGGTGGAACTCACTGGAAGGAGGCAGTCATTTATTTGAGAAGTGATTCCAGAAAATATAGATCTGAGAGCAGGGAACTGTCACAGAGTGAAAGGAAGCCATCAGAGTGTGTGTGTGTGTGTGTGTGTGTGTGTGTGTGTGTGTGTGTGTGTGTGTGTGTGTGTGTGTGTGTGTGTGTGTGTGATTGAGCATATTTCCTGGATAACTGGGGTTTTATTCACTGGAGACCTCTAGAAGAAGGGATCTGTGGTATTTTTCCATTATTTTGATCTGCTGTTGGCTTAAGGATGATCCCAGAGAGTGTGAACTCTAGGTCAGAGTCTTCTAGTTTGACAGAGACCCTCAAGCCCCTTCAATTAGAAGTAACTGATTGAATTGACATAAGGCCCATAGTTCTGTTCTAGTGGGCCTAGGACTGTGGCAGGAAGAGTGCAAGAATGGATGATTTATGGTAGGTCCACAAGAAGTCCTGTAACTGGGCTTAGTGAGCCCTTGCCACCCACCAAGTACTCCAGTAGAGTATCTACACCGAAAGTGTAAAATCCAGGTTCTGTCATTAACCAATTATAGCCACTAAAATTGAAGAGTATACCATAAACACATGAACTAAAAACTTGGAGATATTTATTTATGAGTGGGAAACATCTTTTTTATGGTGTATTTGCACTCTTCTGCATACAAGGCAGAATTCCATCAGCCCAACATGTCTATAAAATCCTTCACAACTTGTTTTATGGTGTGTTTGAGATAGCTCAGGCTGAGTTATTTGTCCATGATTTGTATTTTCTTTTTGATGCCTTGGCTGTGGGTTATCTTTCCCAAAATAGGTTTGCTAACTTCTCAGAGACCTGTGAGCACTGTTTGCTAGCAGGACAAATCTTTATTGGTGTCAAGCTAGTTGCAACAGAGTTTTGGAGATTAGAAGGTTTAGTAGGAGCACAGACTTTTAGAACTAGAATCCACAACTTTTCATCTCAACCCTGAACAGAGTCCCAAGGTCATCAAGCTAGTTTGAGTATGAACTGAAATAAAACCCTCCCATGTTCTTCCATAAGTTGCCTATAGGAAGGGTGGATGGGTGTTCCTTTCTGGTTGGCTTGCACAGCACACTGATTTTGTAATTCCCCTGTGATGGAATCTCTCTCTTCTTAGCCACTGATCAGTTTGGTTGGTGAAGACTTCGTCTTTTACAGCTTTCCTGGATCTTTCAGTTTCTTGTATCCAGATTATCAGGACTTCTTCCTTCAGAAAAGACTGAGCAGTCATTTAAGAATATTGCCAATTAACTAGAACACACTTCAGTGGATTCCTAATATGATATTTTAGGGTGACAGTGGTGGGGTGGAGAGAGAGACAATGAAAGAGAGAGGAGAGAGAAAGCAAGAGAGGCAAAGAGACGCAGAGAGAGAGAGAGGAGAGAGAAAGGAGAGAGAGAAAGTGAGAGGCAAAGTGACATGCAGAGAGAGAAAGAGAGAGAGAGGGAGGGAGGGAGACAGAGAGAAAGTGAGAGAGAAAGCGAGAGAGGCAAGAGACACAGAGAGAGTGATAGGAGAGAGAAAGGAGAGAAAGCGAGAGGCAAAGTGACACGCAGAGAGAGAGAGGAGAGAGAAAGGAGAGAAAGCGAGAGGCAAAGAGACACGCAGAGAGAGAGAGAGAGAGGGAGGGAGAGAGACAGAGAAAGCGAGAGAGGCAAAGAGACACGCAGAGAGAGAGAGAGAGACAGAGAGACAGAGAGACAGAGAGAGAGACAGAGAGAGAGGTTAGGAGCCTGCACACATAACTTTTGTATCCTGGTCCTCTTCCATACCAGTGGGTGCCCACACTGGGATGCATGAAATCATGTGTGTGTGTAAATCACTCTCTGGTGAGGTTTAGTTCTCTAGTGGTCAAATAGTGAGAGAAAGAAAGGTAAAATGGGCCTCTTGGAGTGTTCCATATATTGTGCTAGGGTTGCTGCTGCCTGGTCAAGAGGGTAGGGCCTTTAACATCAGGAGAAGACAAAGGGCACAATTACAGTGTGTGCTTTGCCACTGCATGGGCAAATGGGCAGAGTTATTAAACCAAAGTGGATTATTCAACCAAGGGTGGGGGAAATCCTTTCTTTGCCTCCATATGTTCACTTGTACAATTGAAATAATTTATACTAAGTTTTTATTTCTTGAATAGACTAATTAAGATATAATAGAAAAAGCACATAGAGTCGAGTATGGAGGCCCAGGCCTGTAATCTCAGCACTTGGGGGGCTGGGATAGGAGGATTGTGAGTTTGAAGCCAGCCTGAGCTTCATAGCAAGTAGGAAAGCAATAAAAGAAAGAAAAAGGCAGGGAGGGGCAGAGAGAGAGGGATAGAAAGAGAGTATGCAGAAAAAGTATGTGTAGGAATGTGGTATGTGTTAGGTCAGTATTCTCTCTTTCCATCTTCGTCTCTGTCTCTGTGGCTTTGTGAATTGTGAGGCTTTGTGGATTCACATCTGCTTTTGGGCTCTTGATCCTAAGGGAATTTGTGTCCAGCTTTAGCTTACCTCCCATAGCTGCCCATCCACCTGTTCTACATAGGACATGGGGCTCAATTCCTTAATCTCAGTTCCCAACCTGACCACTCATACAAGGTTTTTGCTTTGCATTATAAGTAATGTATATTAATTGAATGGATTTTATTGTGACATATGAGTGTACACATACATTATGCTTTGGCCATATCCACCTTCCCAACTATGCCCTCCCTTCTCCTTACTCTTTCCTCCCATCTCTTGTCCCTCCTTAGTTGGCCTTCTAATACTTTCAGGTTGTCTTTGGTTTTTTTTTTTGGAACAGGGTCTCTGTAGCTTAGGCTGATATTGATGAACTCTTGATCCTCCTGCTTCTGCCTCTAAGTGCTAGGATTACAGGTATGAATCACATCTGTCTTTTCTCCCATTTCATGTATGAAACAAGACATGCATTACTACTTCTTTTTACACTTTGCATGATGACGTCTAGTTTTAGCATTTTCCTGTAGATAATATGATTTCATTATTCTGTGTGGTTGAATTATACTTTTCTTTATCCATTCATCCATTGATGGTCATTTAGGCTGATTCCGTAGCTTGACTATTGAAAATCTTGCCACCAGCAACACTGTGACAGATTGATAGCTATAATTCAGGAGCCACTCTTCTTATTTCAGGTCTTGACTCTGATAAGTAGTAAGAGGAATCAAATGACTTCCTTAAAATGAAAAAAATACTATTTCAGTAAGCAGAACCTGTAATGGTTGTTTAGAAGCAGAGACCTAGAGTTATATGGGAGAGTTTATATTTCTTCAGGTATTACCTTAATCAGCCTTCATTTTGCTTAGGTGGATTTAGAAATACATGTGTTTCCTGCATTGGAGCTGCAGTGCAGAAGCACTGAGTTGGCAGTTCTTGAAAAGTGAGTACTCAGAAATGCCAGCCAGTGTCACTGGTAAGCCGCACAGGCAGGAACTATGCCCAGAGCCATCAGCCTTGGACATCACGGTCTGCCTTGTGATGTCATCACACCTGTCATCAGGACTCACCAATGGACATAGTTAACACCAACAGAAGGAGCTGAGCATGTCAATCCCATGGCCTCTAGTCCTGAGAGAAGAAAGATCTCCCTCTCATACCTATCCCTGTGCCAGGAAATTAGGTTTGAGTGAACTATGAAACAGAGAGGTACATAACCTACACTGAAAATAGAATCTGCTAGTTTTTTTGTTTATATTTTTATTTTAAAAATACTTTACAGAGGGGTTACAGTGACATGAGTAAGAAAATGAGTACATTTCCTATTGAGCACTGTTACCTCCTCCTTTGTTTTTCCCCAACCATCCCAATCCTCCCGACCTCCCCAACTCCTCCCCGCCTCCAAAGTTGTAAAGTTCGTTTTCAACATAATGTCTTGTACATCTCATTGTTATAATGGGTCCACCTGTATCCTTATTTCAGCATTTTAGAAAAATATATATACAAGATTCAAGGCACCGGAATCAAATACAGTGAAAACAGGGGTTATGCCATGGGGGATGAACATACAAGAGAAACAAAAAAAATCACATAGTACATTATAAATGCATTAAAAACAACAGCAAGAAAGATAAAATCACTTGTGTCTCTATCTTGGGGCTCATTTCACTTAGCATTATTTTAAATGGCCATATATACATAGCTTTTGAGCTTTTCTGCTTGTCCTAGACATATACTAGTTATTGCAAATAAGGGAAACCATGGGACCTATGTTTCTTTGGGCCTGGTTTACTTCACTTAATATGATGTTTCCAATTCTTGCCATTTCCTAACAAATGGGGTGGTGTCATTCTCTCTGACATATTATATATACCTCATTTCCTTCCTTCCTTCCTTCCTTCCTTCCTTCCTTCCTTCCTTCCTTCCTTCCTTCCTTCCTTCCTTCCTTCCCTCCTTCCTTCCCTCCCTCCCTCCCTCCCTCCCTCCCTCCCTCCCTCCCTCCCTCCCTCCCTCCCTCCCTCCCTCCTTTCTTTCTCTCTCTCTCTCCCTCCCTCCCTCCATCCCTCCCTCCCTCCCTCTCTCTCTCTCTCTCTCTCTTTTTCTTTCTTTCTTTCTTGGTCATGGGACTTGAACTCTGGGCCTGGGCACTGTCCTTCAGCTCTTCATCTCAAGGCTAGTGTCCTACCACTTGAGCCATAGTGTCACTTCCGTTTTTCTGGTGCTTTATTGGAGATAAAAGTCTCACGGTCTTTCCTGCCTAGGCTGGCTTTGAACTGAGATCCTCAGATCTCAGCCTCCTTAGTAGCTAGGATTATAGGCATGAGCCACCAGCACCCGGCTGTATACCACATTTTCTTGATCTATTCATCTACTGGGGGGCATCTGGATTGGTTCCATATCTTAGCTATGATGAATAATGCTGCGATAAATATAGTTGTGCTGATAGCTTTAGTATGGCCTTGCTTGTGATCATTTTGATAAATGCCCCAAAGTGGGATTGTTGGGTCATAGGGGAGCGCTATGTGGAGTCTTTTGAGGAACCTTCATACTGCTTTCCAAAGTGGTTGAACAAGTTTACACTCGCACCAACAATGCAGTAGGGTTCCCTTTTGGCCACATCCTCTCCAGCATCTGTTGTTATTAGATTTATTGATTACAGCCATTCTAACTGGGGTAAGGTGGCTTCTCAATGTTGTCTTGAGAATCTGCTATTCTTTATTCTTGCATCTGGCTCTGGAATAATTGAACTGTGCAGAAGAACAGAAGAAAGTTCCCACATGTCCTTACTATTCAGTCCACCCCTGTCATTGCTCTCTCTTTTAGTGTATTTCTTCTTTGCTTGAATTTTAGGTTTTGCCATCTGTGCTTTGGAAAAAAAAACAGTATTTTCTTTCTCTGAGCTCCTTTTCTTCAACCAACTGCTACCTGCCTGTTTTCCTTCTTTTGAAGGAAAGGTAGAACTTTCAACATGAAGAAGTGGTCTTTCAGCAAAGATGAATTGGCTCTGGCCTAGGTAGGGACGGAAAAGAGGAATGAAGTGCCAACTGAGCCATCTATGCAGACTTGTGTTGGCTCGGCCATCACCACCAGCAGCTGGGCACCAGCTGACCCTGGCTCATAAGCATCTGTGCCATTAGGAGAACCTGTGGAGATGTTTTTCCAGTGTGGATGCCAACAAAATTCTATCCTGTAACAATTTAACAGTTCTCTTGCTTTAGACTTTGTACCAACTTTTCAGATGAAGACAAAGACCTATGTAAGAACTGAAGTAAAATCACCTTGTTGCTGTATGGAAACCCTCTTATGGGCAGGGGAGACCATTGGTCTTTTGGTGGTGTAAAGCTCTATTTGACTTGAGTGGGATGCTCAGCTCTTTGTAGAACAAATTCAGGTAGCAGGTAGAAAGCTAGAGCAGAAGGCATCGTCCTGGTTGTATAGTATCACTCCCATAGCTCGAATGAAGAGGCCAGGGGTGTTATTTCATTAGCATGTTGTCTTGTTCTTTTCCATCCCATTCCCTTGTTGCATATCAGATACTTTTCCTGCTCCAGCTCTGCTTTTTGGTCACACACAAGGGTCAGAGTAGACAAAGAGGAGGCTGGGTGCCTGCAAAGAGAGGTGGTTTTCTTTAGGAGTAAACCAAATCCATCCTATGGCCAGAAAAGCTATTGATCTTAGACCTTCACCTGGCACTCCATCTTATGGATTGCCTCCCACACTCTGTGTCAGTATCCCAATCTGCTCTTCACAAAGACCTGGGAGCAGGGATCCCCACAGAAGTATATGAGTATATGGGTGAAGTATATGAGAGCCTTAAAATGTGTGTGAGATTGCAATCAGGCAGATGTCTTCACAAAGAAGCTACCTTTAGCCTCATCTGCAGGGTTTTAGCTGAACCTCCCAGAGCATCTACTTAGGAATAGTAAGAAATCGGGGGAGGTTTGTGACAAGTTTTCCTCACATCAGAACACTTCCAAAATGGTTTTTAAATCCTGTTATTTTAAAGTTCTGCTGATGAGATTTTACTCCCTCTCAACACACTTCATGTTTGGTCACTTACTAAGAGTTATCCAATCAGAGGCTAGAAGCTTTCATTTGAAGGCAAAGACTAGAACTCAGCCTTCACAGGCATTTAGGAAATCCTCAGAGTTTGAAAGATAGAACAGCCTTAAATAGAATATGACCATTTAGAAAGGAACAGTCATCTCCCCTGGAGGTTCTCTCACCTGCGCAGTCACTGGGCTAGGTTTAAACTATGCTCCCACATCAGTGAACATGTGTGTGCACACATGTGTGCATGTGTGTGTTGCTTGTCTTCAAACAGTATTTGCATTTTGATTGAGACCTGTTCAGGTAGACATCCTGGCTTGGATTGTATCTGTGCAACATGGGTGTCCAGTATTGGCTGTTTTATCTTTATGGTTTGGAAACTTCTTGTTTATTTTATTTCTCCCAACCCACACTCTTTCTACCCTCACCTCATAAATAATGGGCTATAAACTCTGCTCACAGTTAGGAGAAGGGAATTGCAGATCTAAGTCTGTGGTCAAAACACTTTATGTACATGCGTGGAAATGGAACCGTGAAGCTTGTTGAGATCGATTTGAGAGGGGAAGGTGCTGAGAATGAGTTATGGGGCGGTGAGTCTAATCAAGGTACATAGTATTTATAGACACGTCAAAATTAAACCCCTTCATGCAGCTAATTGGTACTAATAAAAATTATTAAAAGACAAAATTTTTGTGTCCAATTACATTAAAAGGCAGGCAGGGTGCAAGTGGACTGTGTGGGAGAAAATAGGATTGAACCAGGTGCTCCATAGGGAATGCTTCTCAAGGAGCACTGTGGGGATGGCAGCCATGCAGAGAGCTGTACCTACTAGAATGTTCTAAAGGTGTACATGGTGGCCAGGAAAAGGAAGGAAGTGTGTTTTGTTTTAGTCTTGTGAAAAAATATAATTTTATAAGCTGTAGCCTGGGGAAAAGGGACATAGGTCAAACAGAGAAAACTGGAAATTCTGAATTACTTTGGGGGGAGGGGAAGGGAGATTCTTTTCTGTGTCACCAGTGAAAAACTGAAAAAAAAAAAGGTGCTGTATGGCATCTGTTGATTTAATTTATTCACAAGATGCTAATCTTGAGAACCTTTAGAAACTCTAGGTCTTAGGAGCACCTGGAAAATGTACTTAAAAAGTAAATAAACTCCTCTGCAGGCTCTCTTGGTTACCTTACCAAGCATCAGGATTAGCCGTCAAGCTGAGAACATGTCTGGCCTGACTACTGCTGGGCAGTGTGCCAGGGTTTCTGAGGGTCAGCAGAGCTGGGGCTTCAGAGGAGGGTGAGCAGGTGGAGACAGCCCAGCTGCTGAGGGAAGGTCGAACCACCTGCATTCGCTTCTCCCAGCTCTCCTCTAGCACTGCATGGTGCAGGGGAGTGGCAAGTGTGATCAGGATGAATATGTATTTGTGGGGATATGCTAAGCAATGTCATATGATCAAAATAAAAATACGTGTGAGGGCAGTAAATATTCTACCCATGGAAATGTGATTATGGTCTTTTCATTCAACACTCATGCTTTTGGTGGAATAATTTAAAAGCTTAGAAGAACATGATTTTCATTTCTACTTTTATTTCTATCCCTTGTCTGTTGCCCAATAGCCATTTTGAAAAAATAGGCGAAGGGATAGATGGTGACCCCTCCTTGGCAAAGTGGTTTGGATGCCAGTCTTAGCTGTCAGGAGGGAGAAGGGAAAGCTAGACCCCATGGAATTGTGGGAAGAAGGAAGCCAATGATGGGGCAAGGTGAGATGTACATACTGCTCCTTTCTCTTCAGCAAAAAGACACAGGTTAGGTTGTGTGGTGTCAGCAAGAGCTAAGACAGTGTGAGGTTAATGTGGAGGCCCACTGGACCCTGACGTATTTGGTACCTGGGAACTTCAGGAGGGTTATTCCCCAGAGACATGAACAATCCCCATAGCTAGGTAGACTTCAGAGAATCACAGGGCAAAGACAAGAGAAGCACTTTCGTGTTCCTTGGTTCCATCTTAGACTTGAGAAGGGTAGAATTTGAAAGACGCCAGCATTTATCTGCAAGAAACTAGAGTAAATGAAGAGACCGGTTGAACCCTAAGAAATTGAATTAATTTTATTCAAGAATCTTTCTTATTTCTTCATGTGGGTGGGAACCTGGTGAATCACTAAGGAGATTAAATGTTTTGGTTTTTTTCCCCCATTATTATTAAGAAAGCTACACTTCCTCTGCCTGTGGAATGTGTTGTGATGTCACATGTTTTATTTAGATTGGTTGAAAGTCTCCGAGAAAGGAATCTTGACTGTTTTAACGTATGTATTTTCTGAGGAGCTGCTCTGCTCTCCATTAATTCTTTCTGTGGTGTTTTGATGTAGTGGCTGCTGAGGACAGGACCCCTTGTACTTAAACATCACAGATTGTGTGCCCTGCTTGAAGGTAGGAAGGTAAACCAGATGTCTTTTAGCTGTATGAGTCTATGCTTAGCAGTATAGCCTGCTTTGAATAGAAAAAAAGAGAGAGGACCAATATTTATTTATTTTAAAAAATCCTCATGCAGTAATGGACTAATGCTTTATGGTTAAATGAGACATTAGAGACTCGTAGTGAGTGACTGTGGCAAACTGAAGACCTCATATGCCCTATCATGATATTCAGATACATTTTTTTTTCACTTTGTGTTCATTGTTTTTTTTTTAATAATATTTTATTTTATTTGAGAACTTACTGTACAGAGGGGCTACAATTACATGGGCAGGATAATGCATACATTTCTTACCAAGCATTGCAGCCTCCTCCTTTGTTTACCCTTCACCTCCCTTCCCAGCCTCCCCCCTCCCCCCACCCAATTATACCCCCCCTCCCCCCCCCCCACCGACATTGTAAAGCTGGTTTTGACATGACATTTTGTACTTCTCATTGTTGCAACAGGTCCACCTGAATCCTTAAACGACTTGTTTGCCCCCATCTCCTCCACATGTTATACTGACATCAAATATAGTGAAAGCGGGGGTTACACTGTGGGGGAGGGACATACAAAGCAACAAAGAAATAATCTTATAAATGCGTTAGAAACATATGCATGAAAGAAACGAAAACATTAAAATACATATTTAAGGGTTCATTTTCCTAACATCACATTATCTGACCTTTTCTGCTTGACTCATACCTATACTAGATATTGCAAATAAGGGAAACCATGGGACCTATGCTTCTTTGAGCCTGGCTTACTTCACTTAATATAATTTTTTCCAAGTTTTTCCATTTCCTAACAAATGGGGAAATGTCATTCTTTCTGATGGAGGCATAGAATTCCATTGTGTATATATACCACATTTTCTTGATCCATTCATCTACTGAGGGGCATCTGGGTTGGTTCCATATCTTAGCTATGGTAAATAATGCTGCAATAAACATAGTTGTGCTGGGAGCTTTAGTGTGGTCTTGTTTGTAAACATTTGGGTAAATGCCCAAAAGTGGGATTGCTGGATCATAAGGGAGATCTATGTGAAGTCTTTTGAGGAACCTCCATACTGCTTTCCAAAGTGGTTGAACAAGTTTACATTCCCACCAACAATGAAGTAAGGTTCCTTTCTGTCCACATCCCCTCCAGCATCTGTTGTTGTTAGAGTTCTTGATTTTTGCTGTTCTAACTGGAGTGAGGTGATATCTCAATGTTGTTTTGATTTGCATTTCTTTTATGGCTAGGGATGTTGAACATTTCTTCATGTGTCTATTGGCCATCCTTCTTTCTTCTTCAGAGAAGCTTCTCTTTAAGTCTTTCACCCACTTATTTATTGGGCAGTTGTTTCTTTGAGGATTTGTTGTTGGGTGGTTTAATTTTTTGAGTTCCAAGTATATTTTAGATATGAGACCCTTGTCCATTGTATGGCTAGTAAAGATCTTCTCCCAATCGGTGGGCTTTCTATTGATCTTGGTAGCTATGTCATTTGCCCTGCAGAAGCTCTGCAACTTTATGCAATCCCATTTGTCCAACCTTTCTTTGATTTGTTGTGCTTCCGGGTCTCTATTCAAAAAATTTCGGCCTGAGCCAAGGAGACTTAAGGTTTCTCCTATTCCATCCTGTAATGTTTTCAGAGTGTCTGCTTTGAGTTCAAGGTCTTTGATCCATTTGGAGTTGATTCTGGTGCAGGGTGATATATAAGGATCTAGCTTTAGTTTTCTACATGTAGTTAACCAATTTTGCCAGCACCATTTACTGAAGAGGCTGTCTTTCTTCCATTCTATTGTTTTAGCTTCCTTATCGAAGATTAGATGGCTATAGGTCTGTAGGTTCATTTCTGGGTTTTCAATTCTATTCCATTGGTCCTGAGGTCTGTTCTTATGCCAATACCAAGCTGTTTTGATTACTATGGCTTTATAGTAGAGTTTGAAATTTGGTATTGATATTCCTCCAGCAGTGTTCTTTCCGTTAAGGCGCGTTTTTGCTATTCGGGGTCTTTTATTGTTCCATATGAATTTTTGGATTGCCTCCTCTATTTCCTTGAAGAATGAGGGTGGAATTTTGATAGGTATCGCGTTGAATTTGTAGATAGCCTTGGGAAGTATTGCCATTTTCACGATGTTAATCTTGCCAATCCAGGAGCATGGGAGGTTTTGCCATTTTTTAAGTTCTGTGTTGATTTCCTTTTTCAAGATTTTAAAGTTTTCATCATAGAGGTCCTTCACTTCTTTGGTTAAGTTAATTCCTAGGTATTTTATTTTTTGTGGGGCTATTACAAATGGAGTTGCTTTCCTAATTTCAGCCACACTTTTCTCATTGTTGGCATATAGAAAAGCCATTGATTTTTGGGGGTTAATTTTATAACCTGCTACTTTGCCAAAGTTTTGAATCAGCTTGAGTAATTTGGGAGTGGAGTCCATGGGATTCTTTAAATACAAGATCATGTCATCTGCAAAGAGGGAGAGTTTTATTTCTTCTTTCCCTATTTGGATCCCCTTTATGTCTGCATCTTGTCTTATTGCTGTAGCTAGGCATTCTAATACTAGATTGAAGAGAAGTGGAGAGAGTGGGCATCCTTGTCTCGTTCCTGAGTTAAGAGGAAATGGCTTTAGTTTTTCACCATTGAGTATAATGCTGGCTGTAGGTTTGTCATATACAGCCTTTATTGTATTGAGGAATGTTCCATGGATTCCTAATTTTTCCAGAACCTTCATCATAAAGGGGTGTTGGATCTTGTCAAATGCTTTTTCTGCATCTATTGAGATAACCATGTGGTTCTTATTCTTGCTCCTGTTGATGTGATGAATAATATTAATTGATTTGCGTATATTGAACCAGCTTTGCATCCCTGAAATGAATCCTGTTTGATCATGGTGTATGATTTTTTGGATGAATTGTTGAAGTCGATTGGCCAAAATTTTGTTGAGAAGTTTTGCATCAATGTTCATCAAAGAAATGGGTCTATAGTTCTCTTTCTTTGATGAGTCCTTGCCTGGTTTTGGGATGAGGGTTATGATGGCTAAACAGCAATAAGAGACCTCCCAGCTAAGAAAAGTCCAGGACCAGATGGTTTTACAGCGGAATTTTACAAGGCCTTCAAAGCAGAGCTCACACCAATACTCCTCCAACTCTTCAATGAAATTGAAAGAGAAAGCTCACTACCGAACACATTCTATGAAGCCATCAGATACATTTTTAAAACCAAAAGAAGACACTGTGCTCACCAAACGTGTGACTGAGGGCAGGAGTAAGGCTGCTTGTTTGAGGTTTCCTTTTTTTTTTTGCTTTAACTTATTTATTTTTATTTTATCTTATTTTTCTTGTCAAGGTAATGTACATAGGGGTTGTATTTACATAAGTCAGGCAATGAGCATATTTCTTTTTGAACAGTGTCACCTCTTCCCTCATTTTCTCCCAGTTTTTTCCCCCCAAACCCCTTCCACCACAAGTTATGTAGTTCATTTTCAACATTTTAACAGCAAGTATTTTCAAGTTTTTTAGTTATATCAGATGGACATAATGTTTAAATGCAGTACTATGGGGAACGATATCTTTTCTCTTTGTATTTGTCCTCTTATGATCCACTTTAAAGTTTGGGGGCCATAGAACATCAGATTATCTTAGGAAAGAATCAGTTAATATTTTAAAAAAAGGCTGCCAAAAGAGAGGTGAGTTCACAGTTTGAAATTTCAGTCTATCTTTTACATTCACCATGAGACATGGCTGTGTGACTTTTTTACAAGTATTAAATTGAATGTTTCCTCCTTGATCCCTGAATGCAATAAAAAGTAGACACAGTGTCACCAAGCAAAACATTAAAATTGTGTGTAAAAGCTCCTGAGATCAAAAAGATCACATGACAAATATCCTCATTCTACTTTCCCATCCAGGTGGCCATGAGTTCCACAGGCAGCCAGAGCCCTGACTTCAGACTATTCAGAAATGGACACAAGGACTCTTGAGACTTGAGTTCTCATTTTGGGGAGGAAGTTAGGGATCTAAGCAGCATGTAGAGAGGTTGTTTCTTTCCAGTAGGTGTCATAGTTTTTTACTGGATGCATGGTATATGTGGGATGAAATCTGTATCTATTTTATCTATATCTATAGCTTTATATGATGAGCAGCTAGATTGGACCAGTTGCAAAGCTATTGGCCCTCAACTTCCAAGAAGTCATTCTATACATTCTATAGATTTGTAGACTGGGACCAGGACTCACTTCTACTTTCCCTGCTGCTCTCTGCTGGTCTCATTAGAAGGCATTAGAGTGGAAGACCACAGTGCTGGTTGGGGGAGAGCTCGCTCTTTCCTGGTTGCTTTTCATCCTTGCCTGTTTTCCAAGCTGGCAGCACCCTGTGTTCCTATAGCAACAGCCAAGTCGAGTTTCCAGTTTCAACATATACAAGCTAGTCTTTTTGTTCCCCGTCCCCAGAAAGCAGCTCCAGCTAGCCAATGCCCCTTCCTCAGAGGTCTTCATCCAGTACCACAGGGAACCTCCTCTGAGCTCAGAGGCACCAGCACTAACTCCCCATGTCTCATTCAGGAGATTTACTAGGTGTCAATCATTCCAGCCTATTGGCGGTCATTGCTTCATGCTGTTCTACTGCCATGATACTTGGCATTCTCCTTCTGCCTTTTCACTTCTTCAATAGATAATTCACAATATTTTAAAATAAAAAGTTGCTTTTTGAAGAGGACTACTTAGGCATTTGTCTTCTAAATGGACTGTGGCTGAGAAGATGAATATTTGGAGGTAATAGGAGTATGATCCTATAGCACTGGATGTTTCCCTTCATGCCTTGATCCCCAGTTTCTGCCAGCCTCAGAGGGACTAGCTCATTCCTCTCTAATTAGAGTACCTTTTAGTCTACCTAGCTTCGGCCCCAGGAAAGAAGACATTTCTTTCTAATCTCCCTGTGTAGGACCCACCTTCCCAGGCAAAAGGCCTATTCAGTATAGACCCCTTCCTGGTATTCTAGAGTGGTGAAAACCTTCCCTATAAAATAGCACTTCTGTTTGCGGGACTGTGAGCTTACCACCTGATCCTCACCAGACAATTTTACTAGAATAATGTAGACTAGTATCTGGACACACTGAGTTTTCCCGTGTAATACAAGGGATGGATAAGCCACCTGGAATATCTTGGTTTCCTTAGCTAAATTAATCTAAAAAATTTTTCCTCATTACAAGGCACCAACAAGTGTCCATCCCTAATCCAACTCCTCCTTGCTTTCTCAGAGAAAATTATACACAACTTCATAAGTACAAGCAATATGGGGCAGTATAAAGCCATACTGGGAACACAAACTTTTCTCCCATTTAAGCAACAAAAATCCTACAGGCAAAGTACCAAGTTTGCATTCCTCCAAAGAACAGTCAACCTTCACTTCCCACATCAACACTCAAGTTAGCAGCGACTCTCCACCAAGAACACCAGCTGGCCCACTGATTTATATGTGCCAACTTTTGGTTTTCAAATAAAAGTAAAATCAACTAGTACTTGAGTCAGGGTATCTTAAGACCTGTAAATCACTTTTTGTAGGGTTACAAGGAAAAGAAAATATTATTCTTAAGGCTGGCTACAGTTTGAGTCACTTAGGATAAAGGCAGAATTCCTTTCGAGGGAGAGCCACTGTGCAATTAATTTCAATAGTCATAATGGGCATGGGAGTTTAATAGTGCCCTTGCAAAACTCATGTTTGCCAGAAACACAGAATGAGCCCTTGTTTGATGTCACACACTAGATAAAGTGAGGTTTTAATCCAAGGCTGATGCCCTGAGGAGAGGAGAAAGCACATGCCACATAAAACACAGAGGAAGAACAACCTGTGATGATGGAGGCAAAGATTAGAGCAATGCTGCTACAATCCAGAGAAAATCCAGAATTCCTGGAAATCACTGAAAGCTGGTTGAGCCAAGGTAGGATCTGGAGTGAGCTCCATCCTGCTGACTTCAGAACTGAAAGAGAATAAGTTTCTGTTGCTTTAAGCACCTAGTGTATAGTAATTTGTTACAATAGCCTTCGATATCTGCCATATTGAATTCTCTTTTCTCTTCTCCATCTCTTGTCCTAGCTTCCAACACAGATGCCTGCTTGAACATTGGACATTGATCTGAGGTTAAAGTTTTGACCATGACAATTTCATTTTTTCTCCAGAGGACTGGGTATAATACATATACTCAGAATCTATAAGTAACATTTTAAAGAATAATGGCTATTTGTGTGTGTGTGTGTGTGTGTGTGTGTGTGTGTGTGTGTGTGTGTGTGTGTGCGTGCGTGTGCGCGTGCTGGTCCTGGTCCTTGAACTCATGCTTAGGTGCTGTCCCTAAGATGTTTTGCTCAAGGCTGGTACTCTACCACTGGAGCTATAGCTCCACTTCTAGCATTTCACTGGTTAATTGGAGATAAGAGTCTTACAGACTTTTCTGCTTATGCTGGCTTTAAACCATGATCCTAAGATTGCAGACCTCTGAATATCTAGGATAACAAACATGAGCCACTGGTACCCAGCTTGATTATTTTTGTTTTAAGGCGAAAACTTGTCTTTAAAGACAAATTATTTTCCCAAATCACTTCAAACTCCATATTCATAATTGGATATGAGCATTTCTATTTCTCTGAATCTTCACCAACATCTGACCTTGTCAGACCTTTCACATTGTGTCTTTCACTGTATTTCTCTGATTACTGATGAACTTGAGGATATTTTTTACATGTTATTTGTGTCATTTGCTTTTACTCCTTGTCTTAGTAAGTTGAAGCTATTATAACAAACACATGCACTGAATGGCTTATAAACAGCAGGAATGTAATTCTCACAGTTCTGGTGGAAGTCTGAGATCAAGGTATGAGCATGGTTGGATTTTATGTCGCAGATTGGTAACTTCTCATTGGTATCCTCACTTGCCAGAAAGAAGGTAGGAGAGTTCTCTGGGATCCCTTTTATGAGGTGCCAATCTTACTTGGGAGGGCTCTATGCTCATGCTTTAATCACTTGCCAAAGGCTTCACTTCCTATTGTAGGGTAGACTGTTAACAATTTGGGGACTATTCATTCCATTTTACTTCTCTTTGAAGCATCTGTTATTGTCTACTCAGTTTCCTATTACCCTAGTTATTTCTTATGCATTTCTAAGAAACTTTGCTTCAAATTCCTTGTATTTTGGATACTAGAGAAGTATCTTCTCCCAACCTGTGACTTATCTTTTCATTTACTACCATCTTTTATTGAGCAGAAGCTCCTACTCTTCATGTAGCTGAATGAAGCTATCTTTTCCTGTCTGATTCTCCCTACCTGTGGTTGGTTAATAAATCTTGTTCTGTAGAAGATGCTTTGGTGCCTCAGGTTACATCCCATCAGCCTTTAGATTGACTTTAGCACCATTTGTGCTGGACTCACTTCAGTAATTTCACTAACAGATTTTTCTTACGTTAGTCTAAACTTGTTTTAGGAAAAAATCTCACCTTAGTCGGATTATATGTATTCTTTTCATGTCTGGATTCAATAAGCTAATGTTCTGTGTAAGGCTTTGTGCATATCTGGTCATGTTTGAGAGTGTTCATAACTTTCCCTTCCTTGTCCTTATCTGGCTTTGTTATCAAGGTTATGCCTTTTTATTTGACTCTCAGTTTATGTAGAAGTTGAAATTGTTGACACATAAATGTGCAAGTGACTCCAAATATAAAGGCTAATATTTTATTATGAACATTTTAACTAAGTTTTCCTCCTCCCTCCCTCCCTCCCTCCCTCCCTCCCTCCCTCCCTCCCTCCCTTCCTTCCTTTCTTCTTTCCTTCCTTCCCTTCCCTCCCTCCCTCTGTCCCATCCTTCCTTCTTTCTTTGTTGCTTTTGTATGGTATTGGAGTTTGAATTCAGGAAGGTCTTCAGGTTTGCTTGGCAGGCATACTACTACTCGAATCACATCTTCCATTTCTAAGTTTCATTTAGTTTCTACATCATTTAAAATTTTCTATTTCTTTTTTAGTAGATGATACAGGAGAGTTGATATTTTACCCTTCTCAGAAAGGTGTTGGGTATCACTATGAATAATGATGTGGTTCTTTATCTTAGAGAGAGAAAAAGACTGGTGTTTGTATAAATGAAGATGATGGACAACTGGGAGTTGTGGTATCCTCTGAATCCTGCACAGCAGCAGCAAAACTAGAATGATTTCCTGGCTACTTGAAGCTTTAGCATTGGTAGAATATTTACTCTTGTTTTTAGAAGTGGAAATTGTTGCTTAGTAGGGAATTAGAGGGTTTTGCTTTTGACCAAGGAGCCCATGTAGTAAGTTCAGTGCCTCTGAAGTTTTTCTTAAATACAAAGAGAGCATAATTCATATTTCAAGAATGAAACCAAACCAAATATCTTTGAACTAAGAAATGCCCAAGTTACAAGCCACCACTGGCACAATACTTAATATATTTGACCAAGGATTCTTCATCAAAACACCTTCAAGTAATCAAAGACAAAAGTTTTGTCTACCAAAGGAATTTGCTGACACTAATAAAATATGGGTGGTTTAAACATTTTAAAAGTTCAATCTCTGATTACAAATAACTGTCTCAGCTTGACATGTACTGGAGTCATAGTAGGTTTAGATAATGGACTAAAGGACTATAGATATAGATTTTCCATTCTGAATAGCACCCCAGTTCTTTTGGGCACAGAACTTTCATTCTTATAATTTTTTTTTTTTTATCAGTCATGGGGCTTGAACTCTGGGCCTGGGCGCTCAGTTCTTCAGCTCAAAGTTAGCGGTCTACCACTTGAGCTACAGCACCACTTCCGGTTTTCTGAGTGTTTATTGGCGAGAAGAGTTTCACGGACTTTCCTGCCCCAGCTGGCTTTGAACCACGATCCTCAGATCTCAGCCTCCTGAGTAGTTAGGATTACAGGCATGAGCCACCAGCGCCCAGCTTTATAATTCTTTTTATTTTAAGATTTTTATCTTAAAGTAGTTGTACAAAGGAGCTGCCATTCAACAAAGTAGTATATGAATACAATGAATCTTGATCAGTGTGATGATCCCAACTTTGCCCCTTCCCTCAACTTTCTTAACTTCGTAGAATATATATTGAATTTTATGATTACATGGATGAATCTCATGGAAAATACTGTTACAAAATTTTATCAATGGCTACTAAAGCTAAGTATCTATTTATTCCCAAACATTCGCGCCCAGTGGTCAAGATGCAGCTCACTAGTCAGAATACATAATAGTGGAATCGTTAATCTCTTGGTAGGATGTGCTAAGGAACACACATCATTTGATTACTTCACAATGCACAATCTCATGCAATTCATAAGAACATGTCAGACAAATCAAAATGAAGGGCCATTCTCTTAGCCTGCTTCCAAAGTCAAGTCAGGAGCAAGAAGGAGAGACTGAACAACCATTGTGGATTGGAAGAAACTCAGGAGAAATAATTCAGTGCAATGTGGGATCCTTGTTAAGATATTGGAACATCAAAAGAAGAAAAAAATGATGGAAATTAGGTAAAGTTTGCAATTTAGTAAGTAGTTTTGTGTCCATGTTAATTTAATTTCTCTGATCTTTGTACTAAAGATACCTAAGCAATACCATTAGAAGATGAATGAGGGACTGGCAGGAAATCTCTTTAGAGACTTGCAACTTTCCATAAGTTTGAAGTTACTCAAATTTAAAAAAAACTCAACAAAAATAATTGTACCCAAAATTTCACATCATTTCCCCATTCTTTTAATATTTTTTTTTTTATCATCTTATTAGAATCCTTGTTACTTTGGGGCATAACATCTTAATGGGAAAATGTCTATTGTAGTCAAGCATGGGAACAATTTGAAAAAAAAAAACTAAAAATGATTAGGCTAAGGCAGCACTGGATTCTCAATTTCTTGTGGTGCTTTTCTGAAGTTTAGGTTATACTCTGTTTTGTGTTTAAAATGCATTACATGTGGAGGCTGTTATTGAACAAACACAGTTCACAGTAGATGTGAGACTTAATATAGAAATTTCTCCTTTCAATATTATGTGAAATAGAATGCCTTTCTATTCAGAGCTAAATGTATGATGAAGAAACTGGGATTCTTATTCCTTAGGGACTAAAGAATCTTGCTTATAGATTACTTTAAATACTTAACCACTGGAAATTTGGTTTTGTTGGTTTTTCGTATATTCAGATGTAAACAAGACTTGGAAAGCTGAAAAAGTAAAACAGTATGTGCAATCTTGAGTACTATAATGTGTAGTTTACCATAAACACAGGTAGTTGTTGCTGTGGTTTGAGTACAGCTTTGAGTGTGTTTCTTGAAGGTTCATGTGCTGCAAGGTGGGTCTCTTTTGAGACAATTTGGAGGACTGAGGTGGTGGAACTTTAAAGAGGCAGAGCCTCATGGGTGGTAATTAGACAGTGGGATACCAATTTCATGAATGCATTAGCGCCCTCTCTTGGGAATTCTAGGTCTTGTGGGCCTAGATTAGTACTGCAAGATGTTATAAAAAGAGACCACCCCAATGCATTTGGGCTTTTTTTGCACTTGGTTAGTTCCCCTTCTGCTTCCTTGCTGTGTTGTGACAGAGTCAAGGGCTTTCACAAGGACACTGGCATCATACTGTTTGAACCTCCACTTCTCATCATTGTGAACCAAATAAGCTTCATCATAAGCCTTAGGCATTTTGTTATAGCAACACAGAATAAATATAGAGTTGTGAAGTCCAAGTCATCTACTCTATGAAAAATAACCATCTTCATGCTTCCAAATCTTGAGCATAGAAACTATATGTGGACTTTATATGAAATGTAGATTCTTATCAAGTCTGTGGTGAGCCTGAGGGTCTGCATTTCTAATAAGTTTTCGGGCAATGGCCACTTATCGTTGGTCTCTGTTGGTCCTGGGATGACATTTTGAGTAGCAAGTACTTAAGAGACTAGAAAGGAAATGCTACAGAGGAGTCCTGACTACCTCGACAGTAAACCTTCAAAGAACAAATCACTATTTTAAAAAAAATAGCTAATTAAGTACCTACAAACAATATGGCCTTATAGAAAAATCTAAGGAAATCTTGTCAGTGAAACAAACTCTGGAGATAGTGATGTGTGTGTCGTACTAGTCACCTAAATAATATCTGAATGTTGTCTGAGAGGCAATATAGAAAGAAAAGAGACTGTGAATTCAGGCTAAGATGAAAGTTGGGCCAGTCAAAAGTAGAGAAAACAAACAAAACAAAACACCTGTCCACAGGTGAATCCCTTAAGAGGATGTTCACCACTGCCACCAGGGGGCATCTGCCACAGTATTTCCAGGTTACTGCATCTGGTCAGAGTCACCCTCTTCTCCTGGTAACCTGCTAGATTAAGTATGGTAAGAAATCAAGGCAACTCTGGACAACATGAAGCCAGTCTATTGACTCCAGGTGTTTCTGATTACTAAGGACTTAGTGATGGATCATGTATTTACAACTCTGAGGTTGATAGACTTGACAGCTGAGTTGTGTTTGAATGAATGTGGATTCTGCCAGACCCATTTGATGCTTGGGCTAAGGGGTTTACTGTGATTGTCTCCATCTAGATAACAAAAGGTTATGCAAAGAGGTGACTTTGGTGTCTCTTTCCAATTTGGGTGTAGTGGTGTACATCTGTAATTGTGGCACTGTGGAGGCTAAGAAAGGATGATCTGGGGCTGGGAAGGTGGCTCAGTGGTAGAGCGCTTGCCTTGCATGCCTGAGGCTCTGAGTTCGATTCCTCAGCACCACATAAGCAAAAAAAGAAAAAGCCAGAAGTGGCGCTGTGGCTCAAGTGGTAGAGTGCTAGTCTTGAGCTGAAGAGCTGAGGGACAGCGCCCAGGCCCAGAGTTCAGGCTCCACGACCGAACCCAAAAGAAAGGATGATCTTAAGTTCAAGGCCATCTTGGGCTGCATAGTAAAGCTCTCAAATAAAAACCTCCAACAAATGAACAAATGAAAAAAGCAACAACAACAACAAAAATGGATTCCTAGGCCTAATATTTGTATGTTAAGCAAATTAACCCCCCAGGGCTCTCCTAGTAATCCTCTAAATTTATATGAGCAAATAAAATTAGAGGCATCTGCCTGTATTCTTTGTGATGATCTTCATAGAATAAACAAGTGGTCCAAATTATGAGTACTTAATTTTTACCCCTTGAAGATTTAAAATTTTAATCTCTTAGTTTTGAGATTCTGGACTTTTTAAGGGGTCATGTTCTTCAACAGTACTCATGTGAAACCAGACATGTAGACATAACTGTAGGTGTGTTTGCTGCACACCCTGTCTTTATTTCTTCAAGTCAATTGAAAATACTGATGAAAAAGAGCTAGGTATTGTTACTTTTTTTTTAATCCTTCAGGATCCACCAGAAACACATGCCAAGATGTTCCTTTCCCAAGAACAGTAGACCTTATCCCTTCATATGGAAGAAATTCCTAGAAGCTGATAAATCATGTAGCTTCCCAGGACTTTTGAATTTCATTTGCCTAGGATGGACTGGGATGGACCCTCTCAGAAATTCCCTTGTACATTTTATATCTAACAACACTGGACTGAAAGGGTGCTTTATGACTTCCAGGGTCCATGGCTATGTGTGCATCCCTCCTGAAGGCTGTTCTGTACTCCTGTTTTTTAGAGAGAGAAAAAAAGAGGTAGAAGGAATGCACAGAAAATGGGGTTTTCTGACTTTTCATGAAAAGCTGAAAGATGTCTTTTCTGACTATTTTTTCATGAAAAGCTGTCTTCAAATTATATGTACTTAAGAATTCCTCTATGCTTATCTTTAAAATCTTGGTCCCTAAAGTATGTGGGTGACCTGTCTTCTACAGTCACCTTTGGACTCTTCTTTTTTTAATTTAAATTTTATTGTCAAGGTGATGTACAGAGAGGTTACAGTTACATAAGTAAGGTAGTGAGTACATTTGTCAAACTTGTTACCCCCCCCTCATTTGCTTCCCCTTTCCCTCCCCCACTCCCTCTCTCAATTTATACAGATCATTTCCAACATATTGTCTTGTGAGTATCACCATTGCATTGGTTTTCCCTTTATCCTTTGATTTGGACTCTTCTTTACTTAGTGAAACCTGTTTGAGAAGTAATCCTGAATGACTGTTTCAATTTCAGCTGAAGTTACTTATGAAACTAGCCAGTCTGGGAAGTCATTTGTCTCTGATCCAGATCCAGTGGTTTGATTATTCTTGGCTTAAACTGCACTTGGAAGGGAACTGAAGCATCAGGTATTAAAAAAACAAAAGAGCCCACACCTACACAGCATAAAAAAGAAGAAATCAAAGCTGTGCACAATTTTGTGGCCAGATCTCATGGAAACAAGGCAAAGTCAAAGTAGCCTCCATTTATCTAAAGTTCAAGGTCAGACAACATTGACCTAGGATGAGACAATTGCCTTGCAGGGGGTTGGCACAAAGGAGAAGGGCACAAGTTCTATGTACTGCTTTGGAAATTACTTAGTAGAGCACATATACATATATAGTCTTTGAGCTGAAGGCTTAAGCTATGTGCTTTTGATGTATATACATATAGGTATATGCGTATGTATGCATTACACCTCAATAAGACATTATTAAAGAAGGTAGTGATGAATATGGCAGCAATACACTAGGGGAAAATCTATTCATATCTAGGTAATGAGTCGAAAATCACCAAAGGCATGGTTAGGGGAAAATGCTTAAAAATTGGAAAGTTATAAAATAAGTGGTTCCTCTTTCTCCCTCCCCCCCACCCCAATCTAGTTCTTAAGGTAAATATCTAAAATCATAGGAGCCCACCTGGTAGACACAGTGTTCTCCAGAGCTCATGATGTGGAGTGTAGACTCACCACAGTGCAGTGACTATATGTGTGGACTTACCACAGCCTTGTGACTGGTTTTTTTTTGGTCTGTCCAAATGGTGTTTTACTGGCATTGTATCAGAAAGGGAGCGAGAAGTAGGGTACTAGGCCTTCCATAGTAAAACTGGGGTTCAGTCCAGATTTATGTGGCTGTGTTAGCAGGGTGAACCACAAGCTAGTCAGTGCAATAGTTTCCTGAGACTACACATAAATTATTCAAAGATAGTAGGCCTGGCCACTAAGTCCACTGGCCTGAAAGGAAGGGGCACTATTGCTTTTATTGTGCTTAAAGATTTCCAATGAACATCTGTAGTGGTCTTGTGTTTGGGCCATGTCTCCTTGTGTTACTGAGCCGCCATGGCAGAGAAGCTGGGCACTTGTCTCTTCACCAAGCAAATGGCTTCTGTGATTTTTCTCCTCTCTCCCCACCCCACTTCTAAATTGTCAGCTTATCTGTTCACCACAACTGGCAATGTTTGGTGTTATGGAGACACAACCTTGCTTTGTTCTAGAAACTGATCTATCAGGTTCTGGGCACTGCAAGTGAGAGGAGGCTGGAGAGCCAGAAAGACTGCGGGAGGCCCAGAGATGCACCTTGCTAGGCACAGATAGGGCCCCATTGCCTGGGGAATGGAAAATTTGTTCACAGGAGGCTGTTTTAGAACTAAGAGAATGATGAAGCACTTCTATTGCCCATGATGGGCCCCATGTCTCTGTGTGGAATGGAAAGAGATGCTTGTGCAAAAAGCAGCAGGGCAGGGGTGGTGAGCCAGAATCCGGCCCTGGTGGGGAGGTGCTCCGTAAATATACCTGGCACTCTTGGAAGGGAGAAGACCTCTGTACATCTGAGAGCCTGTCTTTCTAAGCAAGGTCACTCTCAAAGTAGCAAGAGCCCAGAATTTCCATCTGGAGGCTGTCTGCCTAAACCGTAGGATCTAGTGAAAACTGAGGAATAAAAATCAAAAGCCACCTCAGGACTACTGTCCATTGTGGCTGTGAAATATCCTCCTAAACAACATTCTTTAGTTCTGTTTTCACTCCTTCTGAAATCCAGTCTGCTGGCGATCTTTCAAAAATGGAGAGGCACAGGTAGGGCACAAAGGATGACTTTTCTTTGGTAGAGGTGCCCTATCAGGGCTGTTTCCATTTTGTTCTTCTAGTGCTGATTCCACCTGAGAGCCTGCTTCACTCCACACTTGCCTGATGTGAGGAGATGTGGGGAGACCAAGGTCACCCCTGATCACACATTCCTACAGAGGTGCCATCTCCCAGGAAAGTGAAGAGCCTATCAGGGCTTAGGTCCAATCAGGCTGGGGACCAGAGGCCCTCACCTTGTTCCTGGGACAGGGTTGTCTTCTCCAAGGGATCTTCCCGCCCCTCCCCCACTTTACTTCATTATTTCCCTTTCTCTGAATGTTCTCAGGAGTGTTCTCTCTTTTAAGGAATTGCTAGTTCCTGGTCTCTCCCTTCCTCCTCCTTGCTTTCCCCCTCCCCATCTTCCAGGTTACACAATATCTTGTGCCTTTGGCAATTTTCCCCTTGAATGAGTGCTCCTTCCCTAACCCAATTAGTTCCAGATTCTCTCCCTCACCTTTTATATTTTCCTACTTTTCACTAGAAATAGTATTTGAGTGACTTTCCGAGTCAGTTGAGTTATTCTGAGCTCTTCAACTTTTTCTGTTTTTGAATGTATGATTGGGGGAGGGGGTGGGGAGCAGAACTGGATCAGTCTCACACTCTCCAGCCTGGGTAAACTCACATGCCTTCAACTCTTTGGCACCTGGCAACCTAACCTAAGGGAAGAGACAACCACACAGACACTTGTAGATCTTGGAGGATGTCAGGCTGAGAACAGGAGTGGATAAACGATAAGCACAAGAAGCAAAAGTCTGCTCTTGCTGGATGAAGTGGCAGTTTCTAGAGGCAGGGAATCACCTACAATAACTACATCTTTTGCTGTGTCCCCAGATGCTGTGTAATATTAGGGACGTCTCACTGTGGGGTAGAAAGTCACCCACGGGAGGCTACATGTGTACTGCTGGCCTCCAGGCCCAAGGCACGGCATGGTGAAATCTGTACAGATTGTTCCCGCTTTCCTCCTCACCTCCCTGGCACCTGCAGCTCTATTCTGTGATCTCACAGGACTTCATACAGTCACCCAGACACACACTTGCTTTCCAGAGGATTCTCTGTGGAACAAGATCTTTTTATTTTTACCCACCCCACCCCCACCTTCTCTTCAGGGCTGTTATCCAGTCAGCACCCCTAGGGAGGACCCTAGAGAGGCCAGGGAAGCCCAAGGAGGGACACTGAGCAACTAGGTCTTGCCTAGAGGACAACTTCTGTCACTCTCTACACCTTGAGCAGAAAGTGGCAGGAGAGCTGGAAGCAGGAGGTGGGAGGGGGGGTTCTGGAGGAGGCCACCAACCTCAGGGATAAAACAGGTTGATGCTCCCTGCATGGCCGGAGCCTTTCTCCTCCTTACCCTGGTTCAAGCCCCCTTCGGATTCCTCTTTTAGTAACCATGCTAGATGCCACCCTTCCCCATCCCCTTTTTTTATATCCGTCCTGGGGCTTGAACTCAGGGTCTGGGAGCTGTCCTTGAGGCTCTTGAGCCACACCACCACTGCAGGCTTTTTGTGAGTAGTTTATTGCGGAAAAGAGTCTCGCAGACTTTCCTGTTTAGGCTGGCTTCGAACCACAATTCTCCTATCTCAGCCTCCTGAGTAGCTAGGATTAACAAGCTGGAGCCACCAGCGCCGGGCGGCCTCCCCTCCCTCTCTCCTCTCTTTTTAAGCCAAAACACTAGGCTAGCACCAGGGAGAGAAGTGTGAGCCTGGGCCAGATGGGGGAGCCCGGACACCCCTTGTGAGTCAAAAAACCTTTGGGGAGACACTTTCCAGGACCAAAGACTGGCGCTCTGGGGGATCCCCACAAGGGGGCAGAGGGGAACCCAGGAGGCCCGCGGGAGGAGGCGAGGCCAGTGGCTCTGTGCCCGCAGCCAAGCGCGCTCGCAGCGCTCCCGTCCTGGGCACTGAGTGTGTAGAAGGCTAAAGAGAACCTTAGTTTCTCCGAAAGTTTCGGGCTAAGGCTTTTGGGTGGAGATCTGCCTACCAGGGCTGGCGTGTGTGTGTGTGTGTGTGTGTGTGTGTGTGTGTGTGTGTGTTTGTGTGTGTGTCCCGCGTGCGGTGCCACCCCTTCAATTGGCACCAAAGGCTCGAAGGACCGCGCACCAGGGCTCCCTCCCCGGCCCCGTCTCCTCCGTGCGCGCCCCCTTCCCCGCCGCGCGGGCCAGCGCAGGGCTGCGTCCCAAGCGCTGCCCCCCTCCCGCCCCCCGCCGCCCCCTCCCCGACCGTGCACCCCCCCCCCCAGCCCGGGCCGGATCAGCCTGGTAGCTGCGGGCTGCAGGCAAACTATGCTTGCCCGTGCTCCTGACCCGGGCTCGGCCCCAGGTGCCCAAGCTCGGATCAGAGAGGAGAGCGGCCCTGCGACGCGCGCCCGCAGCCCGTGAGGCCGGAGCCGGCCCGGAGTGGCCTCGCCAGTCCTCGGACTTGGCGAGCGGCGGGCCCTACTCTCGCCGGTCCGGGTCCTTCCCCGCTCCTCCTCCTCCTCCTCCTCCTGCTCGGCCGCCCCCGCCTCCCGGCCGCCCCCGCCGCCCCCGCCGCGCCGCCGCCCCAGGTCGAGCGCGGGCGCGGAGCGTGGGAGCCATGGCGCGCACGGAGGAGAGGGACCTCGAACGCCGGGAGGCGGCGGCGCGGGCGAGCGGCGAGGAGGAGGAGGAGGAGGAGGAGGAGGAGGAAGGGGCGGAGGAGGGACTGAGCGATAGCGACGGCGAGGGCGACGGCGAGGAGACGGGCAGCGGCCGGGAGGAGGGAAGAGAGGAGGAGGAGGAGGAGGAGGCGGCGGCGGCCGGGTGGGAGCGCAGCGAGGACGCGCGGCTGCTCGGCGCAGGGCTGCTTCCCGCCGCCGTCCTCGCCGCGGCCACCCGCCACAGGAGTAGCCGCTGTCCGCTGGGGCCGCTGCCCGGGCGCCCGAGGATGCCGCCGCCCGGCGACGAGGACCGCGCGCGCCGCCGCCGCCGCCGCCGCCGCCGGAGGGACCTTCTGCTGAGCCAGCTTTGCTTCCTGGCCTCGGTGGCGCTGCTGCTCTGGTCGCTGTCGAGCCTGCGAGAGCAGAAGGGTGAGTGCTCGCTCGCCGGCCCCGAGTGGGCGCTGCGGCTCCGGCGGCCCCGCGGCTCCCCGGGGCTTGGCGCAGGGTGGCCTGAGATCCAGGGGGGCTCCCCGGCCGCAGGGCGGGTGGGCAAAGCGGGCTAGGGTCGGCAGCAAGCGCGCGCAAGCATGAGGAACCCCCTGTCCATCTCGAGGGTGTAGGTGGAGGCGTCCTCGATGCCAGCACCAGCGCCTTGCCTTGCAGAAGAGACCCGGCGCGCTGGCGAGCCGGGTCGCCTGGGGCGCCTTCACCTGTGCCTCTGACCCTGGAGGGACTGGTGGCAGCGAAGGGAGGGAGTCTGGGGTACTCGAGTGCCCATGCAGCCAGTAATAAACTTGTCTTTGGTAAGATTCAGTACCTGTGCAGGTAACCACCTGTACAGCTTGGCTCCCTGAAGGCTTGAAATGGGCTGGTGGTGAACACCTAGGTCTCCACGTGTTTCTCCGTAGAACGCAAGAGTGGGCCAATTTAGAAAGATCCTTTCCTGCCTTTCCAGACAGGTGCTTGCTCGGAACTTGGGATGGGGGGTGGGTGGGGTGGGGAGTGTTAGCCACCAGCTAAAGCTGAGCCACGGATTTGCTCTCATAAACTGAGCGCTCACTGGGAAGACGGCTCACAGACTCCTTCCCTATGGCCCCATCTTGTGGACTGCTGCTGTGGGCCTGGCCACTCACCTCATCCACTCCTTTGGAGTGGCTCTGCCCCGGATCTGCTCTTTCACCCACAAGTTTGGTTTTTGTTCTTGGCTTTTTCTGGAGCTGAAATAGACGTTGTGGAGAAATGTGTTCGGAACGGTTGTCCACCAAAAACAATTTGGACTCTGGGGTGCAGTTGCCTTAAAAAAATACGAAGGGAAGGATTGGAAGAATAACTTGTAAAATGTTTTTATAGTCCAGCTTTTCAAGTGGCAGGGTTTGTGGGAAAAGAGCCATGCAGACCGCTGTGAGAAAAACCAGTTGCAAATGTGTGCTGTGATGTGAAGATAGTCATAACTCTGAAACCAGGTGTTGCGAAGTGCAGAATAAAGGTATTTGGATAGTGAGGATGCCATATCTTCAAAGATGCCACCAATCAACGTGACATACTGTGGTGTGTGGTGGAACTGGATGGTCATTTGGGTCTTAGCAGATCTCTCAACAGACTTCATCATATATGGTAATAGGCAAGGGACAGTCATAGTCAACAGGGAAGCTTTTTGGCCTCGCTGTCTCTGTTGGTTCTGAATCTGGGATCTTCTGGCCATGGGTTCAGTGCCTGTGTGAGCAAAGGGACTTCTCTCCAAGGGTAGATTCAGACCTGCCAGACATCAGTCTACTGAGTGAGTCTTACTCAGAGAGTTTATGCCACCTTTGGCAAGAGCCATTCCAAGTCAGTTTTGTGCCAACTATATTCTGGGTGTTTTGGGGCTCCATGAGTCACAGGGTTCCCACTACTTTCCAGGATAGACAGATTTTTTTTTCTCTCTATGGAGAATGTAAACATACAGTTAAGAGAATCAGTGGCTCTCCACCAGAATCTGGTTCGCGCGCGTGTGTGTGTGTGTGTGTGTGTGTGTGTGTGTAGCACTGTAAACTTGGAAGTTGGCGACTAGACTGTCATTTTGAAATGGTTTCCCTTGGTAGTGACATTTCTGTTTAGTTGCTACTGACTCAGCTTTAAATCCATAGTGTATGCCTTTCCCTCATCTTTACCTATGTATTTCTTTTTGCTATTCATGTCCTTTCTCCTCACTTACTTGTTACTGTCCTATCCACATGCAGTTAGGAAAAGTGCTGTCCCCAAACTGAAAGATCTAACTGGGAAGGAAAGGCCAACAGTGGTTGGTGTAGCTGGTCAGTCTCTATTTTCCCCAGTTAGTTTGCTGGTTCTAATTCTTTCTTTAACCACCTTTCATTCCATCAGATACCAATGGCTTCCGTATGAGAAGCATTTTGCACCCAAATACAGGTTTTTGTAGGTAATTTTTTAACAGATTAATTAAGGCATGTGAATCTGATGTTGGTATTTCTGCCTGAGAAATTGCCACTCAGCATACATAAACACGAACAGTGACTCTTACCCTGGAAACTTGGGAGCTACTCTCCTTAGTCCTTTTAGTTTGGAATTTAGCCTTGTGTTTAATGACATTGTGACTTGAGAAGCTGAGTGAATGAGTGAAAGTCACATGCAATTGAGGGGTAAAGGAAATAAATCAACCTGTGGTGATTTGTCCCTTTGTTCCAACCTCTGTTCCTTGGTCTTGGCGCCACAGCTTTATGATATTTATATAACCCCATGGGGATACCTTCATAATAACCAAAGGTAATATTTCAGTTATTCACTTCAAAAGCCATGCAGTGATTATGCAAGGAAACTTTTCAGAAGCTTGTTTTTCCTCACAGACTGATCTTCCTCTTATCTTTTTCTTTCCTGTACAAAGGACAATTCTTTCAACCAAATGGAGATATATGTCAGTTATGTTACATAATACATAATGTTCCTGAATATATGGAAACAGAGGTCCCTTTCCTGGCTACTAACCAAAAACGCTGAAGAGCTTTGGTTATATACTGAGGAGATTTTCCATATGTTCAGTTTATCCAAGACAGTAAAGAACCTATACTCCCTCTCCCTCCCCTTCCCCCCAGTGGAGATGAAATATGAGGGATGTTGAATTTAGGTCAGGAAGAGCTAGTATTAGATTTAAGAAACATTTTTATGCTAACAACAAAAAAGTAGAGTAGTAACTACAATTTAGGATCTTAGGTGCCAGGCCCTGTGCCAAGTACATGGTATATGCCTCAATTTATTTCACTTGAAAACACTCTTTTCCAAGTGCTTTTACTCCACTGTGAGCCTTCAGCAGTGGAGAAAGACAAGCCCCAGGTGCCCTATTTAGTTGTTGCGGGTGAAGATCTCACTTTTGATCTGTTTTCAAAGCCAATTGCAGTAAGATTCAAGATTTGCTAACGAGAGTTTTCGTTTATTTTTGCAACAAGAATGGATTACTTCTGTATATTTTGAGTCATTTAAAAGTATTTAATTTTTCTTGGATGTGAACTACCTGGCCATCTTTTTTTCCCCAGAAGGAGTAGTGTGGCTAAAGCCCAGGGATTCTAACTCAGAAGTAATTACAGTCATCCACTCTAGAAGGTTCTCAGGGGGGTGATTAGGGAAAAATACATGTGCACACACATATAAGTATATATCTGTGTATATACATAGCGTCGACACATTTTCTGTGTCATTGTGCAACAAATCACCCTACAATTTGGGATTAACAGACATTTAATTTTTTTTCTTATACATAGGTTGAATCAGGAATTTGGTTGGGGCAGATGGTGGGGGTGGCTTTTTCTCTGCTTCGTTAGGTTGGGAGCCTCAGCTGGGAAGGTTGCAAGGCTGGGCAACTTGACAGCTGGATCTGGAATCATCCAAGGCAACATCACTCCCATTTCTGGGGGTTGATGTGGCTGTTGGCCCAGACCTACACGTGGCCTCTCCACGTGGCTCAGTTTGGACTTCCTTAGAGCATGGCAGCTGGGTTCAGAGAGTACACATCCTAAGAGAACAAGGTGGAAGTGCCTGGTATTTTTCATCCTAGCTTCAGAAGCCACATGGTGCCGCTGCCACTATTTTCTGCCATGGCAAATGCCAGCCCTGGTTCAGAGAGTGGAGACACAAAGGCATCACTCACTTAGTGGAGCAGAGCATGTGTGATGGGAGATATGGGTGTGGCTGAATTGGAGAAAAAAATCCAGGGACTGCAAGGAGTCTTAAGTTTGGATTGTAGACATTACCCAAGGCAGTCAACAGCCTAAAACTTGTGTATATGCATGCATGTTTATGTACATGCACACATATGCATGTGCATATTTTATCTTAGAAATGTCGTCCAGTCATCTCAGCAGCATAGGGCCAGAGGCAATCTTTGAAGAAGGTGCTGCAGTGGAGATGTGGACTGAAAAGTTCAATTGTGGGTCTCACTGCTCATCTTTGCCTTTATGGCTTCTCATTCCTGACAGTGCTTGGAGCAGGCTTACCAGACTCCCAAGTCTCTTCATCTCCCTTTCTTTACTTCATCACTCTGACCTTTCTGTTGCTTTGAAAGCAGGTCTCCCTTCTGGTCTCTCTTCTCTCCCATGTGTGTTCTGGTCTGGATTGCTGTGGTCACTACTATAACTTCACTTCCAGGCCCAGGAGCTTCTTGATTATACTAAATTCCCATGGTGCTTTCTTAATATGCTGTGTTTTCCCTGTCAATGATTACAGTTAGCATTTTTGTATTTTTCTTACCAGATTCTGAGCCTCAGGAGGTCAGGGACCCTATGAATGATTTTCATCTCACTAGCATCCAGCCTGTCATAGGAGCTTAGAAGATGTTAAATACAGAGGTATATATAAAAATGAATTTGCTAAGCCAGGTGCTGATGGCTCATGCCTGTAATCCTAGCTACTCTGGAGGTCATTTCAAAGCTTGTTCAGGCAACAAAGTCAGAGACTCTATCTCCAATTAACCACTACCGGCCTATATGGAGGTGTGGCTCAAATGAGACAGCACCAGTTATGAGCAAGGAGTGTGAGGCCTTAAGTACAAGCCCCAGTACTGGCACAAAAATAAAAAGCTTCTTAAGTGAAAAAAGATCTTCTAATTTCCGAACTGCAGTGCTTGGATGAAAATAATAGCTCTTGTAGCTAGGTGTGATAGTTTATGCCCGTAATCCCAGCTACGCAGTAGATGGAGATCCAGAGGATTTTCGTTTGAGGCTAGCTCAGCAAAAAGTTAGCGAGACTCTTTCCATCTCTTTCCAAGTTATCAGAATGCAGCAGCTCAGTGGCTAAGTGAGAGGCTATAGGAAGGTCAATCATAATTCAAGCCAGCCTTGAGCAAGGTTGTAAACTTTTTTAAAAAAGTTGAAAAGCAAAAAAATGGTAGGGGCATGACTCAAGTGATAGAGTGCTTGTCTAGCAAGGTCAGGGCCCTGTGTTCTAACTCTGGTACTGCTAAAAAGAAAAGAAAGTTAAAGTCCATTAGCTGGTATGTACTTTATTTTCCTGATTTCGAATTCTGCCCCAAATTCTGCACCCAGTCCTGAAAATGAGATGTTATTACCTCCTCTGACCACAGCACTTGAGCTGAAAAAAAAAAGGTATCAAATCCTGCCTTGGGTTGCCCATTGAAGTGGCAAGATTTGAACCCAGGCCTTTCTATGTCAAAGCCATGTATTACTGCATTTTCCAGCCTTCGCTGGGGAGGGTGTAACTAGAGACTGGGAATCACCCTGCCTTTTTCAGGCAACCAAGGAGTAAAAACGTAACAGAAGGTTGGTTTCATAGAAGCAGTATTTTAGAAACACATTGCTTTCAACCTTTTCTATTTTCTGCAAAAACATATATAGATGTGTCTCTTTCCTCCTGGCTTTTCTTAGCTGCTCATCAACCCAGATTTTTCTCAAAGATTTCCTCTACTTGCAAGTCTTGAATCCTTGTGGGAAGATTTTTATTTTTTATTTTTTTACCCCGGAGGGTTGGCAAAGCCCAAAGAATTGCAAAACCAGCTATTTGCTGAGAATTCCAAGGCCTGGTGGAAGTTGGCTGACAGCACAGGATTCTGGCAACTCTCTTTTCTGTAAGGAGGTTTCCTTGAGGAAAAAACTTTGAGGATGCAATGGGGATAGTGCTACACAGATTTTCTTAACTGGGAAACTGAGGTATGAGGAATTCAGAAAATGTCCCTGAAGTTGCACAGGAAGTGGACTGTGGTGCCAAGGAAGAAAATTTGAGGTTTCTGCCTTCTGTTTTTGCAGAGATTGTTTGGCAATTGCTTTTATTCATTGTTTGCAGTAGTTTCAAATGAGGTGTTATCCTGTAGGAGTTGAGAGTCTAAAGCATTAAAGATGCAAGGGGAGGCAGGTTTTCCTGGTTGGTGATGATGGGCCGCAAGCCCCTCCAGTTCCACCTTCTGCTCTCATTCCTTTCTAGCCTGGAGTTGGTCATGCTTCTCCCTGTGGCTAGTCCTGGGGTATTCCCATCTCATGTTAGCTCCTCTAGCTCTGATGTCACTCACCTTTGTAAACTAACCCTTAGGAAACTCTTTAAATTGAAACTCCTTCAGGGACTTCTTGCCTGGATCCAAAGGGTATCACATACAGGGGCCTTTGTTCCTTCATTCATCAAATTCATGGAGGGCCTTTTGCTAGCTGCTGGGGTAACAATGGTCTAGTGAGGACAGCAGCACTATTTCTTAAGAGTCAAGGGAGGGAGGTGTAGCTCAACTGGTAGGGTACCTGTCTTGAGTTCAAACCACACACACACACACACACACACACACACACACACACACACACACACACACACACACACACACACACACACACACACACACACACACACACACACAAGCTGAGTGCTCACACACACACACACACACACACAAAAGTTGAGTGCTGGTAGCTCATGCCTGTAATTCTAAAGAATTACTCAGTAGGATGAGATCTGAGGATCACAGGTTAAAGCCATTGCCAGCAGGAAAGTCTGTGAGAGTCTTGTTTCCAATTAACCATACAAAGCTGAAAGTAGATGTATGGCTCAAGTGGTAGAACACCAGCCTTGAATGCAAAAGCTAAGGGACAACACTCAGGCCTTTGAGTACAAAAAAAAGCATTATGAGGTATATAACAAGAAGTACAATGTGGTCTGGATGATGTCATGGTGGTCAGGAAAATATAGAACTTGAGAAATAGAAATTAATAGAATGTTAAAGAATGGGAAATTTAAAAAGACAAACTTATTATGAGAAAACTGGTCAAAGAACCCAGGCAAATTATGAAAATGCAATTGCACAATGGCTAACAGACACAAGTAAAACTTCCAAGTTTTATTATTAATAAGGAAATACAAATTTAATAATTATGCAATGTCATTTTCCAATATCAGATCTGGAAAAAGTTTAAACATGATATTATCAAGTATTGGTTCATTTGCAGAAAAAAACAGCTTCTCTCTTTTACTTTAGATGAGAACATATATTGATATTTCAGCCTGTGTGGTGCTGTGGCATGGTAATGAAATTTTTGGCACTGATCTTACCCAACCAAAAGGCCTTTTGGTGAGATTGTGTGCAGCAAGTGAGTGGAGAGGAATCCTTATCAAACTTAAGTCCATTTACTTGCCACTTGAAAGGGGTCCAACAAATTGAGGACATGTAGCTGGGGGCAAAACACAAAAGATCAAGAAGAAGGGTGAACTATTCTCCTGAAAGACCTCTTACCTCAACACAGGTTGTTTGTTTCTTTTTTAAAATTAACCTTGTCCTTCAGATTTAAAGGAAAGCAGGAAGGCATAGGCTTTCTCTAGCAAAGGGTAGCTAAATTCAACATGGACGTTGTAGGGCTAAGTTTTCTTTGAACCACAGGCATGCCAATAGAGTTAGAATGCCTATACATAGATTTTTTTTCAGACCTTGGTAGAAACTCATCCTAGCTCACTTGTGGGCCATGGTGCAGGCAAGTCTTGACCCTTTGAACTGTGAAGTTAGAAGAAACTCTAGGGAACTGGGGGAAGATCTTTGCCATTTTTGGAGCTGTCCAAACCAGCTTGTTTATTTCAGTCATGAAATCTAGCAACTATTCCTTGTTTTTCAATAGCATCATTTATTTGGGAGAGGGTGAGAAGTCTGCTCATTTACTACCCAGTTAGGGGAATTTTCCTTTTGTAATGTTTGTAACATTTCTGTTCACTCTCCTGTGGCACCTCCCCCTGCAATGTTTGAGCTTGGTAAACTGGTCTGCCCCTGAAAATTGAAACTTGTGGAGGGTAGAACAGGAAAGAATGAAGTTGTAGAGAAGAGGAGACATGGGTGACCAGAGAAAGGAGGCTTCATAAATAGGCATCAGGAAATTAACAAAGCCTTTTTTCAGACAGGACAGGGAACATTAATTTTCGGTTAGTTTGACTTTGCAAGCTGGTGGTACAGTGAGGGGAAGAGTTGACAATAGAGATTTTAAGTGCTTACATCTACAGAGGAGGATTTGTGAGCAGTGTACAGCTCACAAATTGTTAAATTATCTCACCTGAACTCTCTGGTTTTCAGTCTTCTCTTCCTGTTGTAATCACCTGGGAAACTGAATCTTACTCCTTTCTCAACTGGTAGAGATTCAGATGTAGGGTTCCAGGGTATGACATGGCATAGGGTTTTTTTTTTTTTAAATTATAGTGATAGAGATGGTCCCTATGTCCAGCCAAGACTGAGCACCACTGGGTTAGATGAATGTTTAATATTTACCTTATCACCATGACATAAATAATTCTTGGAGCTGAGCTATGAAATGCACTGGGCCTAATTTTCCTGTTTTATGGGTGAACAAATACTATTTCTAAAACTTTGTCACAGTCGAAGCCCAGATTTTCTTCTGTTGGCCCAATCTCCTCTTGATATCAAATATTCTATGGAGTTTTCTTTTGGAAGAAATCTTTATCAGAGTCCTCTGGCTTAGTCTAGTCTGGGCAGGTTGCTTTGTAAGCCTTGCTGCTCAGCTGTCATCTTTCTATCTCCTTTTGAGCTTTATCCTAGAATTCTCCCTGTGTGGAACCATGCATGTGTCTTTCTTGGCTTACTTCTCCATTTGCACTGTATGTTTTGGGACCACACATCCAAGGGAAAAAGTACAGGCTTGCAACCTTGTATGTTTGAAAATATATTCTTTCTGCTGCACTTATTAGACTGGATTAGGAATTTAGATTGAACCACATTTTCCCTGGGATTTTGAAGGCATTGCTTGGATGTCTTTTATCTTTCAGTGGTGACTGTAGGAAGTCTGATGCGGTTCTAGTTTTCAGTTGTTTTTGAAATCTGTCTTCTCTTGAAGAGACCTATGATATTTGCATCATTCCTAAAGTGATATTTGTTAGGAATTTCATCCATGTCACAATTACATGAGTGATGTGGGTGAGTTCATACATCTTCCTGGATCTTAGAGCAGATTCATTTAATCTGGAAGTGAATGCCATTCAGGTCTGGGGATTTCCTTCTATAATTTTCTTCATCCTTTGTTTCTTCTCTCTCTTTCTGGATTGTTTTGAATGTTCCACTCCTAGATTGATCTCCTAATTTTCTCCCATTTCTCTCATCCTTGTAATCTTATTTCTTTCTTTGTTCTTTTGCAGACAAGGTGTTATTGTGTAGCCCAGATATGCCTCTAATTCTGCCTCTTGAGTGATGGGATTGTAAGCATGATATCATATACTGGCCTTTTGCTGTAATTTCTAAGAGCACCTTAAAATTTTACTTTTTAGGTAGTTGTACAAAGAAATTGCCAATTAACAAAGCAATTTATGAATTCACTGAATCTTGATCAATGCCACCTCTTTCAATATTCTCACTCATCCCCGCAACTTACCTCTTTTTTCAGTTTCTTAATTTTATATGATATATTTTGAATTTTTGACCGCATTCTCCCTCCTTTTTCTCTTCATTTATCTATGCTTTTTCACTTGAACCAACTCCTTTCAAGTACCTATATCCTGATGTTTATTTTTGTTGAACTCTAACTTTGCCTTTCTAAGGATTTACACTATTTGAGTTCTCCCTTGAACCTATCATTTTTTCAATTAATACATTTATATGGATATGGCCCAAAGGGAGCCCTAGTACACTGCTGGTGGGAATATTAACTTGTTTAACCACTCTGGAAAGCAGTATGGCAGTTCCTCAAAAAAAGTAAACATAGAACTACCCTGTGATCCAGCAATTCCACTCCTGGGCATTTATCCAAAGGATTACTAAGTAGGATACAGTAAAGTTACCAGCACTACCATGTTCACTGCAGCACTATTCACCATGGGCAAGGTATGGAATCAGCCCAGATGCCCCTCAATGAATGAATGAATCAAGAAAATTTAGTATATATAAACAATGGAATTTTAACCATCCATTAGAAAGAATGATATTGTGTCATTCACAAAGAAGTGGAAGTACCTGGAAAAATGTCAAGGCAGGCCTGGAGAGACAAAGGTTGCATGTTTTCCTTCACACGTGGAGGCTAAAATTCATTTATAAACACATAAATAGAGTGAGAATTTTAACATTTAATACTGAATTTTTATTTCTGCTATCATATTTTTACTTTCTAATATCTCTTTTTCTTGAACAGGCTTTTTTGTGTGTGTGTGTGCTGGTCTTGGGGCTTGAACTCAGGGTCTGGGCACTGTCCCTGAGCTTCTTTACTCAAGGCTAGTGCTCTACAACTCAAGAGCCACAGCTTTACTTCCAGATATTTTTGGTAGTTAATTGGAGATAAGAGTCTCGCAGACTTTCCTGTCCAGGCTGACTTTAAACCACGATCTTTAGATCTCAACTTCCTGAGTAGCTAAGATTAAGATGTGAACCTTGTAAATATGTGTCTGGTGCAAATTATTTTTAATAGACCCTATGCTACTTCTTCAGTATCATCATATCTATTAACTATAGGCATATACATAGCAGTCTTTGAAATTTTCTTTACCCTTTATAGACTAGTTTATCCAAGTTGCTTTTGTCCATCTGTTCTGTTTTGTTATCCATGATTGGTTCTTTCTTCAAATAACAGGGGAAAATTGATGGGACTCTTTAGATGGGACTATTGCAAAGATGACTGGAACAGCAGCAGAACATATTGTTGATTGTAAGTGTTCCTGTAAGATGATCTGCTGTAGCCATTTCATATTCCATGTCTCATTTTCCATCCTTATCTGGTGCTGGTCGGATTTCCTAGAGAAAGATCACTCAGTATCCTTTCTTATGAGGAGGTTACTTTGTAGGTGGAAGCTGGTACTTGGGAGATTTGTTCAGCAAAACCTTTTTTTTTTTTTTTTTTTTTTTTTGTCGGTTGAGGGGGCTGAACTCAGGGCCTGGGCGCTGTTGTACAGCTCTTCAGTCAAGGCTAGCATCCTACCACTTTAGCCACAGTGCTACTTCCAGCTTTTTTCTGCTTATGTGGTGCTGAGGAGTTGAACCCAGGGCTTCATGCATGGGAGACAATCACTCTACCACTGAGCCAACTTCCCAGCCCCCAGCAAAACCTTCTTACATCTCCAGGGATATTCAGGTCTCCCAACTAAGAGTATGGAAATGATTGGCTGATTTATTTGGAGAAATAGCGACTACCCCAAGTTATTTTAGGTTAGTCTGCTTTCCCCTCTTCTCCATTACCTTCCTTTTCACTTTTAGCTGTTGTACATAGGAAATTGAGAAGAGCTTCTGCCTCCTGCAAGGACCGGTGGGCTGGCTGGGTAGAAGGAAGGTTTAATCTTTAACTTTTTTTTTTTTTTAACCTGAAGCATTCATTAGGAGAATCTGCCGATTTGTGTGCAGGTAGAATAAGTAATAATACAGACACATCTGCTGCATATTTTTTCTTTTGTCCTTCACTGGTAACACTTTACAAAACTGTCACATCCCCAAGATAGTGATATTGATGCAATCCACCCCTCTTATTCAGATTCACCATGTTTTACTGGGTCTGTGTCCATGCTCATTGAGTGTTATACAGGTCTGTCACTGTATAGGTTTGTACATCCACCACCAAAGTCAAAGTTCCCTCTCTTATGATCATACTCCATCCACCTCTTAGTGCAAAAAAAAATTCGTAACTTAAGAAACTTAAGTAACTTAAATCTGAGTCAATGGCAAAACAAGTAAAACATTATAACAGTAAGGGAAATTCTAACACCCAGAATAATGCTCTCTGCCCAAAAGATTGCTTATGAGGTGGCTTAGGGAGAGAACCAAGTCAATCTATATTCAGATCTTCAGCTCTGGAGAATTCATGCCTTCAAAATCTTGTTGCTCTCAGCTATGCAAACATGAGCTCAGCATCTGATAAAGACCATGCTTGGCTTGTTAACAGTTTCTTTGCTGCCTAATTATTTTTTTTCTGTCATTTGCACAATACATCTGAATGAGTGCTTCATTCAGTAGTTTAGGTAGGTATCTTGTAATATTACTTTCACCATTATTTGTTTCTGGAATATTAGAGATTGAGGTACTCTTTAAGGCCATTGAGTCTGCATGCTGATTTTTATGGTGGAGGCAAGTAACATAGAAGAAAAGTGCAATTCTGACTCCTTGTTTAGTAAATAAACAGCAGAAAGTTAAAGTGATAAAATACACTTAATGTAAACACACTGCTGGTAAAATGATCCCAAATTCTGAAATGTTTCTGAAGTACTAGAGTCTTTTGGGGAATTTTCTTTTGACATTCAATGTAGTCAGTACTGGGGGAATTAGGGAATTTCAAATGAGTTACTTCTTGTGTCAAATAACAGGTCTGTTTAGGTTGGAAACACCGGCTGGTAGGAAGCTCCCAAGTTGCTTTAGGAAAGAACTCACACCATTGTCTCACCTTCTTCTACTTGGGTAAGCTGCTTCATGGAATTGTTCAGATTACTTTGTTTTGAAAATGAGTGGCCATGAATTTCTCTCATTGGAAGTCTTTGATCTTGCAAGTTTTCATTTTTTTCTTTCGTTGGAAGTCTCAGCTGTAATTTGAACATCAGTTCCATAGAAACCAAAGCTTTCTAGGACTTTATCAATCCAGGTTTTGAAAAGCTGATGGTGAAGATCTCCTGAAAACAAGCCCAGTTTGGTGGGATAAACTCAATATGTACTAGGATATATTCAAAAAGTAAACTCATTTCTTCCTTTAAGTTCAGGGCAATTCTATTATTTTCTGGCATTGTGGTGCATTTCCTTTTTATATAAGTGTCTTAGATCTTCCTTTAATTTTTTAAATTAAAAAACTTAAATTTTAAATTAAAAATTAGACATGGTAAAATTCATAGTCAAGATATAGACTATTGTATCTACCCCCCCCCCAAAAAAAAAAAAAACAACCTCTTCTTTAAGTGATCTCCTTGCAGTCGTACCCTTCCTCTATCCTTGGCCCTGGCTTGGGTTCTCTCTCGCTATCATTTTTGTTTGTTGGTCATGGGCTTGAACTCTGGGCCTGGGCACTGTCCTTTAATGTTTCAGCTCAAGGCTAGAGCCCTACCACTTGAGCCACAGCGACACTTCCGGTTTTCTGGTGGTTTATTGGAGATCAGAGTCTCATGGACTTTCCTCCTGTCCGGGATGGCTTTGAAAGGTGATCCTCAGATGTCAGCCTCCTCAGTAGCTGGGATTACAGACGTGAGCCACCTGGACTGTTTGTTTGTTTAGGTAAAGTGGCAGAACATGCCTGTAATCCCAGCATTAAGGAAGAGCGTGTAGGAGGATCATGAATTTGAAGCCAGTCTGTGCTACATGGTGAGACCTTGCATCAAACACAGAACAAAACCCATGAATGAACTGTCATGCAAATGGAAACTCACAGTCTGTAATTTTTTTTTGAGACATTACTTTTTTACTCTCATTGATCTAACTTTTTCCTGAATCAAATTAATAGTTCCTTCCTTTTGTTTTTGGCCAAGTGGTATGTTACACAGATGTTCAATAGTAAATTTACTGTAAACATTGAGCTATAGGTAAGTAATTTCTTTTTATTACCTATTGGACTGGTTAGTGCTATCAGTTTAATGTTGAACTTGGATAGTCATTCATGCCTCATCCCTGATGTTAGGGAAAGTAGTTCTTCACTGTGAAATGTGATGTTTGTTATAGGTTTTTGTTGTTATTGTTATTTGTAGATGTCCTTTATTAAAGAATTTCGTGTCAATCTGTTTGTTGAGACATTTTTTTAAAGAAGTTGAGGTTTATCCAATGTTTTACCTGTATCAATTGGTATGAGCATGTGAATTTTCTTCTTTAGAAAATTAATGGGGTGGATCACATGTTTCTATATTTCAATATAGAATCAGCTTTGTATACTCTAGTTAAACCAAACTTGATCACAGTGTGTTTTTCATTTTATATTTCTCAGACTTGACATGGTCAATTTTTGTCAAGGAATTTTGTGCCTATGATCACTTGAGCTATCAGTCTGAAGTTTTCTTTTCTGGTCCTATTTTTGTCTGGTTTTTCTATCAGGATAACACTGATCATATAAAATGTGTTAGGAAATATTTCCTCCTCTTCTATTTCCTTGAAGAGATTGCTTAGAATTGCTGGATTCTATATTTAACTTGTGAACATTTCTTTGTGACATTAAACTGAAAAATAATTTGTAATGGCTTCTTCATAGTACTAAAAAACACACTTTTGTTTGTTTGTTTGTTTGTTTTTGGGTCCAGTCGTGGGGCCTGAACTCTGGGCCTGGGCGCTGTCCCTCAGCTCTTTAGCTCAAGGCTAGCGCCTACCTCTTGAGCCACAGCACCATTTCCGGCTTTTTTTCTTTTTGCTTATTTGGTGCTGAGAAATCGAACCCAGGACCTCATGCATTCAAGGCAAGTGCTCTACCACTGAGCCACCTTCCCAGCAAAAACACACTTTTTTTTGAGACAAGGTCTTACTATGTAGCCTAGGCTGACTCCAAATGCTTCCTGCCTCTGCTTTCTGAGCACTCACACTATAGATATGCACCATGCCATCTGGCATAAAAATCAAAGCCACAGTTTATTTCTTAGCATCATGGGCAAGTGATTGAGCACATAGAATTCCTGAGGCATTGTTCCAAGGGCTTTACCTGTCTTGACTTCTTTAAGTCCTCAAACAATCCTGTGGAGTGGCTATAATTTTTGTTTCCATTTTATATACAAAGAAAAGTTTTATTGTAAAAATACTGTTCAGAGGGGTTACAGTTACATGAGTCAGGTGATAAGAGCATTGTTACCTCCTCCTTTGTTTTTTCCCTACAATCCCTCTCTCCCCACTCCCTAACTCCTCCTCCCTCCCGAAGTTGTAAAGTTCATTACCAACATACTGTCTTGTACATCTCATTGTTTTTATGAGACCAAGTAGGATTTCAATCCAAGGTATCTGATCTTATATTCTGGGGAATTAACTGTTACATCTTATACTTTGATTGATGATATCATAATTAATTTATTCCTGGCTCTACGTGATATAGTGAAGCATTTCCCTACACTCCTCACTGTTATTGGCTGTTATTTTTTTTTTTTTTATTGTGAAAATACTGTACAGAGGGGTTACAGTTACATGAGCAAAGTAATGAGTACATTTCTTATCAAGCATTGTTCCCTCCTCCTTTGTTTTTCCCCTATCATCCCTTACCTCCCCCCTCTACTGCTACACTCCCCCTCCCCCTTAAATTGTAAAGTTCGTTTTTCAACATAGTGTCTTCTACATCTCATTGTTGCAATCGGTCAACCTGTGGTGAGTTTCTTTTGTTTGTTTGTTTTTTTTTTGGGGGGGGGGGTCCAGTCATGGGGCCTGAACTCTGGGCCTGGGTGCTGTCCCTCAGCTCTTCAGCTCAAGGCTAGCGCTCTACCACTTGAGCCACTGCGCCACTTCCGGCTTTTTTCTTTTTGCTTATGTGGTGCTGAGGAATCGAACCCAGGGCCTCTGGCATGCAAGGCAAGCGCTCTACCACTGAGCCACCTTCCCAGCCCCTGTGGTGAGTTTCTTATACACAAGTGTTTGCCAATCTCTGACAACCTTTTTAGAAGTGATATGTTTTTCTTCTTAGAAGTGATATTTTTATGTCACAGAGTGTGTGTCGGTTTTAAAGGCTCTTTCACTAATTCAAACAGATTTGAAATCCCAATTGCCATGTTGCCTGGGTAAATATTATAATTGTTTTACACATTTTTCTCTTATATTTTTTTCTAGTGCTGGGAATTGAACTAAAGGCCTTGCAGATGTTAGGCCAGTACTCTTCCATTGAGTTACACCATATCGCCTACATATTTTTACTGATTGCAGGAAGATGGCGTCTTATTGCTTTAATTTACTTTCCCCCTTCATCAGGAGGCTGAGTATTTTTACAAATATTTATCAGCTACTTATGCTTCTTTCTTTGGGAGAAAGTATGGTTCGTGTGATGTCTCTGTTCTTTTTCTAATAGGGTAATGGTGTTCTTCATGGTTTGTAAGATAATCATGGATATACTGGGTTGGAATCTTTTACTCTCTTTCAAAAAAATCAGGCATGTAGATTTTCATTTATATCTATTTAAAACTGCTTTAAAAATTTATTTTTAGTTATTTTGGTGCCAGTTGTGGGGCTTGAATTCAGCTAAATTTATGCTGTCTCTGAGTTTTTGCTCAAGGGTATTGTTCTATCACTTGAGCCACAGCTCCACTTCTCATTTTTTGGTGGTTAATTAGTGATAAGAATTGATGGACTTTCTTGCTTGGGCTGGCTTTGAACCACAATCCTCATATCTCAGCCTACTGAGTTGCTAAAATTTTAGGTATGACCCATCAGAGCCAGCAAACATGTATTTCTTTTTGTTTTATATTTTTTCATTATTTTATTCTTAGATCTAGGGTCTCAATCATGTATTCCACATAATCCTTTCTGTCTTTTTACCCCTATTTTTGTGGCTTAATTTTTAAAATACCAGTTTAATTTGGATTTATTTTGCCAAGAGATGAAGATTTCAGCAGATTTAGCATTTAATCCTAGCATAGTGTATCAAATACTCCCTCACCCACAGATCCATGTATCACTTTTATTCCACGCTTTTTCTCTCTGTGCTGGGGTTTTGTGGCATTTATTTTGTTCTACTTACTCATTAATTAATTGTGGTTTATTAGCATGCTAATTATCTGGTAGGGCAAGAGTCCTTTCCTCTTGTTTTAGAAAAAAGTCATTTGCTATTATCAGCCCTTTATCTTTCCAAGTGAACTTGAGAATTTCTGTTAAATTTCCCTGGAATTCCTCTGGGTTTGGACAAATCTATAAATAGTTGGTGGAAAAAAGGCATTTTATAGCTTTGGTTCTTCTCATTTTGCCTGTGCTGCTGTGTTTGATCAAAGTTTTATAGAAGTCTATTAAAATTACTGATTATTTCCCTATTTTTTCCTACATTTATTTGTGGAAGTGATTCTGGTATTTATTATTTGTTTTTACCATTGCTTTCTTTATTCTACATCTATTAAAATATTTCTTCTTTATGTTTTAGTCTTAACAGTTTGAAATGTTTTAACAACCATAAATTAATTTTTTTATTGTGAAAATACTGTACAGAGGGGTTACAATTACATGGGCAAGATAATGAGTACATTTCTTATCAAGCATTGTAGCCTCCTCCTTTGTTTCCCCTTCCCATCCCTTCCCAGCCTCCCCCTGCCCCCCCCATCTCCCCCCCGCCCCGCCCCAAAGTTATAAAGTTCGTTTTCAACATAACCACTTGTTTACATCTCATTGTTGCAATGGGTCCACCTGTATCCCTATTTAATCGATTTGTTTTGCACCTTCCCCTCCACAAATTATACCAACATCAAATAACAGTGAAAACAGGGGTTATACCATGGGGGAGGGACATACAAAGCATAAATTAATTATCCAAACCAATATTGTTACATTTTGTAATAATTTGCCACTATGAAATTTTGAGATCCATGCTGTAGCCGAATAGCTTTTTAATACTGGCTATTGTTTTTCATTATGCTATGGAATTTTTCTTCTATTGCTAGCTTCCTTATTTTTTAAAGTCCTAAGATGTTGTATGTGGCCATATGATTTATTAACACTTTTTGAAGTGTTTAATAGAAGATAAATAGATATCCATAGTAAATGACTCCCCAGAGACAAGCCTTGAGAGCCATGATATGCTTTTTAATATGGTGTTGAATTTGATTTGCTGGATTCTATATGAATTTTTTGTTTTTATATTAGTGAGATAGTTTATAATATAGATAAACTGCCTGTTCTATGATGATCTCTGATAGTAAAATTGGAACAAACGGTAGTTTTTTTCATTAACACTTTCTGTGTGGAAAATATGTATTTTTTCAGAGAAATGTCCATTTCATTAGATTTTAAAAACAAAAGTATTTATTACTCTGTTTTGCTTTGACTTTTTCTGCAATTGTGATTATGTAATCGTTTTTCAGTATTAACTTAAATGTTTCTCTTTCTTTTTCTTCTTGACTAAACCCAACTGTATTTAGTTTATTTTATTAATTTTAAAAGGTAGTGTTTATCAATTTTGTTTTTTCCCTTCTTTAAATTATTGATTACAGGTTAGTATTTATTTAAAATTATATTAGCTACTTTTTGCTTTCTAATATGTTGAGCTCAGTGTTTTTATTTGTTTAATTAATTTTTGTGTGTGTGTGTGCTGGTCCTGGGGCTTGAACTTAGGGCCTGGGTACTGCCTTTGAGCTTTTTTTGCTCAAGGTTAGAGTTATACCCCTTTGAGCCACTTTCAGATTTTTGGTAGTTAATTGGAGATAAGAGTCTCACAGATTTTCCTTCCAGGGCTATCTTTGAACATGATTCTCAGGTCTCAGCTTCCTGAATAGCTAAGACTACACGTGTGGGCCACCAGCGCCCATCTAAGTACTTTGAATTATTTTTTAGATATTTATTAGCAAATAATAGTTGTACAAAAGGGTTTAATTACAGTATTTCCACACTTGCAATACAAAGTACTTTGATTAAATTCATCCCATTACTTTTTCATCTTCTCTCCCTGCTTTTAAAATAATTTTTAACAAGTTTGATTGTTCTAATACAAGTGCATAAGGTATTGTGGCCATATTTACCTACTACCTCACCTTCCCCACTACCTTCCCCACTCATGCTGGTATCTACCTTAAATGGCTCCTAACTTCTCTCTCTCTCTCTCTCTCTCTCTCTCTCTCTCTCTCTCTCTCTCTCTCTCTCTCTCTCTCTCTCTCTCTCTCCATCTCCCTCCCTAGCTCTCACTTTTGCTCTCTCTCTCTCTCTCTTTGTTGGTTTTGGGGCTTGAACTCTGGGCCTAGGTGCTGTCCCTGAGTTTTTTTGCTTAAGGTTGGCCTTCTACCACTTTGAACTACAGCTCCAGCTCCAGGTTTCTGGTGGTTAGTTGGAGATAAGAGTTTCATTTACTTTCTTGCCTGGGCTGGCTTTGAACCATGATCCTCAGATCTCTGCCACCTGAGTAGCTAGGATTATAGGCGTGAGCTACCAGTACCTGCCTTTGTCATTCATTTTTTTGTGTTTTTTTTTGTCATTCATTTTTAAGAACTAAATTTCACATCTTAAGGAGAACATTGAATATTTGTCTTTCTCATTTTTCATTTTCCTGAAAATGACATAATTTCATTCTTCTTTGTGACTGAATAATACTTCTTTGTATATATGTATGAAGTGTATATACACATGTGTATACATATATTTCCATGTTTAGATTATTGTGAAGAGTGCTGATAAATATATGTGTGAAAATATATTGATTGTATGCTGATTTACATTCCTTTGGTTATATGCCTAGGAGTAGTGTAACTGGATCATATGGCGGTTCTATTTCTAGAGTTTTAAAGACCTTCCATACTGATTTCCATAGTGGCTACACTAGTTTTAAATCTTATCCACAGTGTATAAGGTCCTCCCCTTCCCCCATATTCTTATTGATATATGTTGCTGTTTGTTTGATGGTAGCCATTTTGACTGGAGTAAGATGGAATCTCAGTGTCATTTTATGTTTTTATGATTTTTGATTAATAATGCCTTTCAGTTTGAGAATACCTTCAGATTCACGTTGAAGTATCATGTAGTTATTACTGACACTTTAAAAATAGTCTTTTAAGTGTAGTTTTCTCTTTTTCTGTAATTATTTAGACTTAAAAATTTAGTTCTGGCACTGGTAGCTCACATCTATAATCCTAGCTACTCAGGAAGCTGAGATCTGAGGATTGTGATTCAAAGCCAGTCCAAGCAGAAAAATCTATGAGACTCTTATCTCTAATGACCAAAAAAGCCATAAGTGGAGCTGTGGCTTAAGAGATGTAGCACTAGCCTTGAGCAAAAGAAACTCAGGGACAGTGTCTAGGCCCTGAGTTCAAGCCCAGGACTGGCACAAAATTGTTTTTCTAAGTGATCAGTGTATTTCTCTGTATATTTAAAAATTCCAAGTCCTAATTATGTTTCAAGTTACCTGGAGTATAGACCTATGATTGTGACTTTTCATTTATTTTGGGCAGTTTGGTTGGAATGTAAAACATTTGTAATTTAGATGGCTCTTTGGAAAAAGGTCAGTGTTGGTCATCTTCTCTTCTGTCATTTTCGTCTCTTAGTCTGTGTACATTGTTTTTTTTCTTCTATCATTTTCATCTCTTAGTCTTTGTACATTGTTTTTGCCCTCAGTAATTAGATCTTCAGTATTATTGCACGAAAACACTACCTTTCCTAGTTTTTAATATCTTCTTGGGTTCTTTTTTACCTCTCTTCTTTTCAGTTAATTTTCAGAAGATAGTACATAATTTCCTATTTTCTGGCTTGGTGAATTTGAATTTCCAGGAGCTGGAAATAGATGGCTGAATAGATGGCTTTAGAAAGATGTATTGTTGTAGTGAGGGTACTCTTGAAAGCATCTTTTTCCAGTGCAAAGGGATCAATCATGTTTCTGAGGTAGGGGTTTACACTTGGGGATTGGTATTAACCCTCCTTCTAGTCTACCTGTCACATTGCATTATTCTTCAGGGACTCTTTCATTTGTAGTCTTTTTGTGTATTTGTATATTTCCTTCAGGTCCTTCAGGGAGAGCTTGTCAACAAGTGAATTGCATGCCAGCAGCTATTTATCGTAATATCCTATAACAGAATGCTTATTCTGAGTTTGGAAATTTTAGTTTGTTACAAAGAAAAAGAAATTCAGCTCCTGGATAGAGGAACTCAGGAACAACTGAATCTATATACTTGCTAACTTGGCTTTGCATTTTCCAGGAACACAGTTTTTTCTATAATTTACTTTATATAATTATCTACACAGAACCATTGCTTAGGTATAATTAGGATTAGGTATTATCCTTTTTGAATGAATGGGACTTGCCCAGAGTCGTACTAGTAGATAGTCGTTGTTGTTTTGAAGTGAGTCCTCTGGAGTAAAATACCTTATTCTGTTTCTGCTACTTTAAACATGTCTGAAGAAAGAGATTACCAAACAATTTTGTGAAGGCAATGTAGAAGAAGTTACCCTTGTATAATAGGCAAAATTATGCTTTCCTTGTGGATATTTATTCCCTGGTTCCCTGAATCTGTGAATTTGTTACATGGCAGGTAACGGAGGAATTAAGATTGTAGATAGAATTAAGATTGCTAGTCATCTGACCTTGAGATTCAGAGATTGTCCTGGATTATCAAGGTGGTCCCAATGCAATTACATATATCCTTATAAGGGAAAGAAAGAGGCAGGAGAATAAATCAGAGAAGTGACTATGATGACCTAAGCAGAGGTTAGAAAGATGTGATGACTACCTTATAGATGGAAGGAGGGACCATAAGCCACACAATACAGGCAGTCTCTAGGAGCTGGAAAATATAGAAAATGTATCTTGCTCTAGAACTTACAAAAGGAACACAACCCTGCTACACTAGGTGAGACCCCCTTTGGGATTGTGAGATTTGGAGCTGTTAAAACTGCCAAGTTTATTTAAGTATATTGGCACAGCATAGGAAACTCAGTGTAGCAAATCCTGGCAATAGTTTGACTCACTGCAAAGTGGTATCAACAAGAAAATCCAGACTGATTGTGTGCATATCAGTGGATCATTTATAGTACCATTTATGCATCATCATCATTTGATGGCAATATTTTTTTCTTTTGCTGGTCCTGGAGCTTGAACTCAGGGCCTGGGAGCTGTCCCTGAGCCTCTTTGTGTCCAAGACTAGCACTTGAGCCACAGTGCCACCTCTGTCTTTTTCTGAGTAGTTAATTGGAGATAAGAGTCTCTTGGACTTTTCTTCCTAAGCTGGCTTCCAACTGTGATCCTCAGATCTCAACCTCCTGAGTAGCTAGGATTATAGGTGTGAGTCACCAGCACCTGACTATTTGATAGCTATAATAGCTATCAAATAATAAAATAAAAAATAGCTATCAAATAAATAAATAATTTATTTACACATTTGATTATTACCCTCTTCCAACTGAAATATCTGTTCCTGAAACAGGAATTTAGTATGAAACATTTAAGTTTGGCTGTATACCTAATATCTAATATGGAGGAGAAAATCAGTAAATATTTGTTTTATTACTTTTGCTCTGATAACCTGTTACCAACTAATTTACATCCTTTATGTAATTTTGTAAACTAAGTAGATAATAACAGAGGTAGAAGGAAAGAAGGAACTGAGTTAAAGTTATGTTACCTGTCTTGATCAAAATATTAATACTCCTTTGTAGTGTTCTGTCATATGCACAAATAATCTTCACAGAGGTAGTAAATATTCCTCCCACATCAGATGAAAGAAAATAAATACAACTTTGTGTTACTTTTTGACATATAAACAGGATGTTCCATGTTGCAATTTTACTATCTTGTGTTTTATATAAAGGTAGTTACTTTTAAAATAATTTCCATTGTACAGGCTGACTGGCACTCTATTGAATAGATAAGTCATAAATATGTATCATTGGTTATCTAAAATATTATAGGTTAAAGTGTTTTATGTCACCATGAAACCTCTTTATCCAACTAATATTCACAAGTAGGCAAAATTATCTGAATGAAAAAATCTAAGCACAATTTTATTCACATTGATTTGACAGGGTTGCATGTGAGTCTGTGATAATATCATATTGCCTCTGTCATTGTTTATTGTGTTCACACTAATCCAGCAGACCTGGTCAGCCAGTGACAGTACCATTGGAATTATAGATAGACCTTCTGCATGTTTGTGTAGAACTCTGTCCAATGGGCCACCTATCTTAGAGAGTTTTGGAATGGCTTTTAAATTTTTTTAAGAAAATATTTATTAAAGGATTCAAAAGAAGTACAGGGGGAAACCACCAACATTTTCTTTCTTTTTTTTTATTGTGAAAATACGGTACAGAGGGGTTACAATTACACAGACAAGATAATGAGTGCATTTCTTATCAAGCGTTGTTTCCTCCTCCTTTGTTTCCCCTTCCCATCCCTTCCCATCTCTACCCTCTCCCTCCCCCCCCCCCCCAGCCCTGTAGCTTTTAAATTTTTGTTTAGGCTTACTCAGGTATTTTATGCTTGGCATCAAGTGTCCCCACTTTGTGGCTTCCACTTCAGCTTGTTGCCTTTACCTACAATCATCCCTCAGTAGAATTTCCCCAGAACTTCTCTTTCCAGGTAGAGGTGGAAGCAGAACATGAAAGTCTCAGTGAAGTCAAAGGAGGGCACCGAGCTGGGAAACTGGTCATAGTGTCAGGCCAAGGCATTGCCTACAAATGGGTCACAAGATGACCTTTCTTTTTAAAATAGGCACTTTGTTTTTCCTTATCTTCTCTTCTTGACAGGAGGAGGGGGAGGGGTAAAGGTAGGGAGAGGGAGAAGAGGAGGAGGAGGAGGAGGTAGTTGACAATGAGGACAACAAGGATGATGAGGACTATGACGACAAAATGTTTTACCCTTGTCTTAATTTTGCAAGAGCAATGAGGAGTGTGTGGCGGAGGAGGGGATCTCCTGGGCTCCTTGGTGCTGCACAAGCCAGCACTATTAATTGACTGAAAAACAACAGCTCTTAGCTGAGGAGAAGAAGGATGTCCACTATGAAGCTGATCTGGACATTGTTTTCCTAAAATGGTAAGAACATCATCTTTTAATCTTGAGCCAAGAAAACCATAAATGGGTACATCTTGTCCTCATGGGTAGAAATGCTCCTGTGGGCTTCTGGGGTGCTACAAGTGTTCCTCAATGGCTTTTTTACCTTGGGGTTTGCTTTCCAGTGTTTTCTCAAGTGTGTGGAGTATGAAGGAGAAGAAGAAGAAGGGGAGACAGGAAGCATGCTTGCTTGGCACACTCTTTTCTGATGAACGTTGTGTGTCAGCATGGAATGGGGGTTTATTTTAGGAGACACTAGGCATGGAGTCATTCAGGTTGACACTGTGCAGGACTAGCCTGTATTGTTCTGCCACAAAGGACAGTAAAACTTCATGATGCTCTTGCGTATTTATTGTTTCTACCATGAAAACATTCATAGATAGAAAGTCAGCTCACAAGGTCAGGGACATTGTCCAAAACAAGAGGAGTACTGGACAGAAAGTCTGGAGACAGGTGTTCTAGTCCCACTTGTGCTTAAGCAGCCTTTGGTATGGGGTCTTTAGTTCGCAGTTTCCTCATCTGTGAAATGTGAGCATTTCTATTAAACTGTCTTGACATTAGTAACACTAAATCTCTATAATTTGATCATTAATTTTAAACCATTTACTTCCTGGAAGATGTTGGAAATAATACTTCCTCTTAAGGCTCATTTACAGCCAGAGCAATATAGCTTTGCTCCCAAGCATGCCCTGAATCATTATTCATTTGTATTTCATGAGACTTACTCTGGTAAATGTGATTTTCTATTGGTTTCACTGAGCCATTGAGATTGCACAGCTCAATAGATTCCTTCTGTGAGTCATAAATTTTTGCTCATAGTGTAACTCAGTGTTTTACAAAGTGAGATCCTTGGGTCAATAGCAGCAGCACCCCATACCTCCCTCCACCCTTCTAGGAACATGTTAGCAATGGAAATGCTAATATGTCTTCTGCATGTCTGAAGAGACCCAGGGAACTTGCTTAATAAAGTCTCTTATTGTGTAGGGAAAAGATGTTTGAGAGGCATTGCTATAAACCTGGGCAGTAAGCAGGTGCTGGGATTTTGCCCTCTGCATGTGAATGAACACACCACACAGCATGGGGCTTGCTCTGTGACTGACTGTTATAGATTAGGTCTTTAGTGTCCCCTAAGGCTCCTGTGTTAAAGGCTTGGTCCCTAGCCCCTGATGCTTTGGGGGAAGAAGTGGAATCTGTAGGAGATGGAGCTTTATAGAAGGAAGTTACGGGTTGTGGTATGTTCTTAGAAGGGACTCCTTCCCTGTCCCCTTTCAGTTTTCCTGCTGGTGTATGAACAGATCTCCTCCACCATGTGCTGTACCATGCTGTACTGTGCTGCCTAGGCTCAGAGCAACTCAAATCTCTGAACCTGTGAGCCCTTATAAGGAATTTATGTCAGGAAATTTGACATAGCAACACAAAGATTACTAACACAGTGACTTTACTTAAGACTATTCTAACACTTTATGCTAGAAATGTTGGGGTTGAGACCTTCCTGTGTTGGTGAAGAAACCATGACTTTCTTAAGGGCCTGAGGATGTTCAGAGAGAAAATGTAGATCTTCATGGGGCAGAGAGGAGAATGAGTTTCTTTTCTTTCTGAAATGAAAGTCTCAACTCTGGGCCTACCAGAAATGGCACCTTTGCCTATCTGGAAGGGAGATGCACCTCAGGTGCATCCTGAGGTGTTGGCATGCTCTGAAGCAATGAGGGCACAGAGGGTATTTCCAAAAGGGTTATAAAGAACAATGGGCCAGGCACTGGTGGCTCACACCTGTAATCCTAGCTATGCAAGAGGCTGATATCTGAGGATTGCCATTCAAAGACAGCCCGGGCAGGAAAGTGTGAGATTCTGATCTCCAGTTTACCACCAGATACCTAAAGTGGCGCTGTGGCTCAAGTGGTAGAGTGCTAGCCTTGAGCTGCAGAGCTGAGGGACAGTGCCCAGACCCAGAGTTCAAGTCCCATGACTGACAAAAATAAAATTAAAAAACAAAACAAAACAAAACAGAACAACAGTGGTCATGGTAAGGCTGCTGTCTGTGCTATGCTGCTTCTATTTGCATGTTTGGTTCTGGACTTGATCTCTAGCCCTGTGATGATGGAAGGCATCAGTGTTCTGCCTGCCAGCAGTGAGAATGGTTCTGAGGCCTATGCAGAGCAGCAAACCCACTGAGAGCTTGAGCTCAGATGTTCAAGGGATCTTGCTATTAGTCATTTATGCAAGAGTTAGCCATTGTACCACGCATTAAAAGACAGAAGTGTGTGTCCATGCAAACTCTCTCTCCCTCCCTCCTTCCATCCCTCCCTCTGCCCCCTCTCTCTCTAATCATCTGTCCCCAGCAGAGGGTGTTATGGCTTCTGTCTTTTATCCAGCCTTAAACTGGAATATTATGTGACAGTGTAAGGAACCACCAGGAGCCATTTCTTGATTGTGAACTCACTCACATTGAGCTAAACACTGCTGAGAAGTTCATATTCCCATGCTGAGAATTCTACTCATGGAACGCTTGACTCATTTCTCACAGCTTCTGTTATCTTTTAAACCCTGACAGTGCTTTATCAGGGGCTACTTGATAAGCTGACACAAACTTTGCCTTGCACAGGGTGACTGAGCTTATAAGGGATGGACCTGTAGCCATTCAGTTGAGCTGCCTTTTCTAAGTGATACAACCTCGTAGTCCTGCCTCTGCTCCAACCTGCCTCCCTTTTCTGTGTAAAGGTCTAGCTAGTCATGGCCTGAGGTCCTAGTACATACGTGAGAGATAAGTATCTTCACTCAGGTGTTGTGCCTTTATCTCAAAGTTTGGTTGTTTTTTAAAGCAAAATCCTCCTTTCTACTTTGATGCTAGGTTTAATATCTGCGTATTCTGGAGTACCATATCTTCCTTGCACCAACATCCAGGAAACTGGATCTTTGTTCTTTCTCCTTCAGGCTCCTAGCTGTCCCTTGTGCTTCTAATCTTCCCTTAGGTCCAAATTTTGTCACCTGGCTCCTAGACTTCTAGGACCCTTACCTATCTGGCTTCTTAGGCCCAGCTACTTTGTCCCTAATGGGTCCAGGGCATCAGTCATACTGACAGGCTTCTTGAAGTGGTATTGTGTCAGAGACAGGCATATCCTTCTGCTGAACATCCATTTGTATTTCTCCTTTATGTATTAAGTGAGATAGGGTTCCCTATCCTGCACTTAAGGCATTCAGCTCAAGCCTACCTCAAAGATGCAAAGCCTATGCCATAGTCTATAAGGTCAGGGCACATACGGGATATATATGAATTTGACAGAATGAAGAATGAACACTGGTGACAAACTAAATATTCACCCTTTGTGAAGTGCTCACAGAGTGACAGGCTCTCAAACATTTAATTCTACTCAATTCATATATCCTTGGTCCCTTATGCTACATAGTGCTTGATTTTCTTATTTGGGACTTGTTTGGAATTTAATGTGATGTAGTTAAGCCAACTTCTTTTCTCCCTTCCCTCCCTCCCCCCCCCTTCCCCTTCCCCTCTCCCCTCCTTTCCCTCCCTCCCTCCCCCAACACCCTCCCTCTTCCCCTCTCCCCTCCCTTTTCTCCCTCTCTCCCTTCCTTCCTTCCCTTCCTTCCTTCCCTCCCTCCCTTCCTTCCCTCCCTCCCTCCCTCCCTCCCTCCCAGTACTGGTCAAGGTCTCCCCCTTGCTCAGCTTGCTTGCTCACTACTGGTATCTGTCACTTGGGTCACACTTCCATTTTGACTTTTGCTGATTAATCAAAGATGGTGTGTCACAGCCTTTTCTGCCCAGTCTAGCTTTAAAGCACAGTCTTCAAGCCTCCTGAGTTAGCTAGAATTACAGGTGTGAACCATTTGTTACGTGGATCAGTTCAGCCAACTTTCATTAGGGAGTTACTTACTGTTCGTACTATTCAGAGCTAAATAAGACAAAGTCCTTACTCAGGGAGTGTGTGTAGTATCTAGAATCTAGTAGGAAGACAGACATATATAAACAAAGGGCTCTAATGTCCTTTGTTTGAGAGATCTCCTAAAATGAGATCTCCTAAAAAGTGATATGGGAGGATGTATACTCTGACTGGCAGGGTTAGGAGACAGTATACATCACAGCTGGCTTGTGTACTTGCTTTTGAATTTAAAAATATTTGATCCATAAATGCAGATTATATATATGGAAGTTATACAATATGATGATATAAGTATACATTGTGTGCTGATCAGTCATATTAATGAACACTTCCATTACAATTATCATTAGGTTGTACTGTTTTGTGTGTGTCTATGTGTGTGTTGTGAGAGCACTTGAAATCTACTCTTACTGAATTTCATGTATACAGCATATTATGAACTATATTCACTATCTGTGTCCCAGTACTTACTTATCTTATAGTTTCAAATCATATTGTTTGACCAGTATCTCCTCATTTTATCCCCCTACCCAGTCCTTAAAATCAATTGTTATTGCCAGAGTAATTCATGGGTTACTTCATGCATGTAAGATTGACAACTCATAGAAAATGCTTAGGTCCTCTCTGAGCATTCCTGTCCCTACTATCTATATAAGTGTCTAGAAGCCAAACATTACCAGCTGAATGCATTCTGGTTTTTAAACATTTATTTGTTCATTTTGTTTCATTTTTGTGTGCCAGTAGTAGGGATTCAACTGAGTGCCTGGGCACTGTACCTAAGCTTTATCATTGGAGGTTGATGTTTTGTTATTCAAGCTCAGCTCTGCTTCCAGCTTTTTGTCAGTTAATTGGAGATAAGAATCTCCTAGACTTTCCTGCCTGGTCTGGCTTTAAGCTGAGATCCTCAGATTACAGGAGTAAGCTACTGATGCCCAGTTTATATACACTGTTGTATTGTTGTTGGTAGTGAGGCTTGAACTCAGGGCCTGGGTACTGTCCTTGAGCTCTATGCTCAAGGCTAACCATCTACTACTTTGATCTATGGCTCTAGTTCTGGGTTTCCGGTGGTTAATTGAAGATAAGAGTCTCATGGACTTTCCTGCCTAGGCTGGCTTTGAATTGTGATCCTCAGATCTCAGTCTTATGAGTAGCTATTACAGGCGTGAGCCACCAGCACCTGGCTCTCCTTTTTATTTATGCTTAAAAAATGATATTTTCCTGTACTTAGATGGTAGCATTGTACTTATTTATTTGAACAGTGTATGTTAGAGACTCATCATCCTCCTTTTTAATGTCAGAATATCCTGTACATCTTCATGTGTGTTCCTCACCTTTTCCCTGTACTGCTCAATGCCTGGGAGCTATATTTTCCAGCTCCTTTATCTTCTAGCTTCTGGGTACATTTGGCCAAAGTAGGGAGAGAGAACGTTGTCTCTTTTCATCCCTTCTCTTCCTCTTCTTTGCTTCAAGCAACATTCCTGCTAGTGTTTGGTCCCTTTGTGCTGGACAGGCCCTGCCCTAACAGCCTGACTCCTGAGCTCTGGTTACACCTTCTCCCTCTACTCTAATACCTAGAGATGCCAACAGCTTCCTCCTGGTACTCATTTCTAGCATGTTTTATCAACCCATTTGACAAGCTGTCATTTAGTAAGCTAATTCTTCTATTAAATTCCTTCCATTTGAAATACCTACTGTGGCTTCTGTTTTCCTCACTGTCTGCTGCCTCATTCCTAGGACATATTGCAGACCATTTTGCATTTTATTCATCCATCATGTTGGACATTTGAATAGGTTTTATTGTTTTTCCACATGTAGTGCTGGTGTTGGAACATTTATGTGCATGACTCTTAGAGTAGAGGGCAGTTTCTCTGAATGATACCATGTTGGGGGCAGAGGATAGATGGGGGAATCACCAGATCAGCTATTTACCTTTTATATTAACATCTTTTAAGTTAGATTGTGGGTTTCTAATGTGCCCATATCCCTTCAATCCATAAATTGCTTTGCAGCAAGAAGTTTAGTAAGAGTAGCTGTTGTATGAATGGATGGATGGATTTCCAGTTGCAGATGGAGAAAGCATTGCCCAAGTGATCTCAGATCACATACCTCCAGTCTTTTTGGCTTTATTTCATGGGTGCTAACTCTGAACAGCGTATAAGTTATTTTGGGAGACCCCTGTTCTGGGGAACTTTAGTCTAGGACCTGGGATTTATTGCTTTGTTCAGCATCCAAACAAGCCTGGATGTTTCCAAATCAGTGTTGTGGCTGGTGTAAATGAAGTGCCAGAGAAAATCCTCAGATTCCCTATGATACAAAAGCACATGTGTTCTGTGAAATAGGAAAGTGTTGTGACTCTTGAGTATGGATGGATATAGCTACTGGCAATGATTGATAGAGGTTCATACTACAACATAGCTCAGGAATAAGGAAATAAAAGCATATGGAGAGGTTTGGAGTCTCCATTCTTCTCTACCATTGATAGAGCAGTCTATGTATCAGCATATGCTCCTATCCTCCATCTGGTAAGGTCTATAGAGAAGAAAAAGACTTAAAATGAGCATTTAGGACACACTGAAAGACCAATGACTGTGACAGAAGACCATGGACAGAGAGGGATGCATGTGTGGGAAGGAGGGAGGTATTGTCTCTGAGGGATTGTATTACTTTGCCTTTTCTTTGGTGGTGTTGCTGTAGGGAAATACATGAGGCATGGTACATTATAAAGAAAAAGAGATGCATTTCTCTTACTGTTTTGGAAGCTGAAATCCAAACAGAATAGTACTAGCCCTGGTGAGGGCCTTCTGTGTGCATGACATAGTGGCAGAAGTGTCTACAAGAGGGAGAGATTATACAGTGAGACAAAAAGCCAGGCAGCGTGATGTTAGGAAAATGAACCCTAAGATATGTATTTAAATGTTTTTCTTTCATGCATTTGTTTCTAACGCATTTATAAGATTATTTCTTTGTTGCTTTGTATGTCCCTCCCCCACAGTATAACCCCTGCTTTCACTGTATTTTTTTATTGTAAAGATACTATACAGAGGGTTACAGTTATATGAGTAAGGTAATGAGTGCACTTCCTATTGAGCATTGTTACCCCCTCCATTGTTTTCCCCCTACCATCCTTTCCCTCCCTACCTTCCCCGAGGTTCTTTTTTTTTTTTTTGATTGTGATTAAGTGATTACATAATTTCTCAAATTTCACAGTATTGTGGAATAATGATGCTCATTTAAAGTCACAAGTTCATTCTAACTTTCCTGGAGCAAATTGTCTATCACAGTCTATAACATATATCGGTGTACACATGTTATACACCATACATGTGATCAGCAGCATGGGGATATTTAGTAGTGGTTCGACCAGATGAGTGAGAGTTCTTTGTTTCTTAAGTCCTGTTAGTTTTGTCGTATCACCTAACATTTTGGATTTAGCATCCACTTATCAGGGAGACCATGTACCGTTTGTCTCTTTGCTCTTGGCTTACCTTGCTCAACATGATTTCTTCTAGCTCCATCCATTTCCCTGCAAATGCCATTATTTTGTCATTTCTAATGGCTGCATAATATTCCATTGTGTATAGATACCTCAATTTTTGGATCCATTCATCTGTGGTGGGGCATCTGGGTTGTTTCCATATCCTAGCTATTGTGAACAGTGCTGCAATAAACATGGAGGTGCACATGTCCTTGTATATTGGTTCCTGTTGTTCAGGGTAGATGCCTACAAGTGGTATGACTGGGTCGTAAGGGAGGTCAATCTTTAGCTTTCTAAGGACCCTCCAGACTGCTTTCCAAAGTGGTTGTATAAGTGTACATTCCCACCAGCAGTGTAATAGGGTTCCTCTTTCTCCACATCCCCTCCAGCATTTGTCGTTGGCTGATTTGTGGATGTGGGACATTCTGACTGGGGTAAGGTGGTATCTCAGGGTTGTCTTTATTTGCATTTCCTTCACCACCAGGGATGATGAACATTTCCTCATGTGTTTCTTTGCCACTTTTATTTCTTCATTTGAGAAGTCCCTCTTTAGTTCCCTTGCCCATTTAGTAATTGGTTTGTTAGGTTTGGGAGGGATTAGTTTCTTGAGTTCCCTGTATATACAGGATGTTAACCCCTTGTCTGATATATTGCTGGTAAATATTTTTTCCCAATTAGTTGGTTGTCTTTCTAGCTTGGTTGCGATAGATTTAGCTGTGCAGAAGCTATTTATTTGTCGAGTCTCTCTCCAATTTGTTGTGACCCTGGGACTCTGTTCAGGAAGTTCCTTCCTGTGCCTATTAGTTCAAGCGTCTCTCCTACTCTGTCCTGCAGTAGTTTCAGAGATTCAGGTTTAATGTTAAGGTCTTTAATCCATTTTGAGTTGATGTTGGTGCATGGTGATAGGCTGGGGTCCACTTTTAGTTTTCTGCATGTGGCCGCCCAGTTTTCCGAGCACCAGAGGTTGAAGAGGCTGTGTTTCTTCCATTGTATGTCTTTGGCTCCTTTGTCGAATATCAGCTGGCTGTAGGCCTGGCTTTCACTGTATTTGATGTCGGTATAATTTGTGGAGGGGAAGGGGAAAAACAAGTCGTTTAAATAAGGATACAGGTGGACCCGTTGCAACAATGAGAAGTACAAGTTGTCATGTTGAAAACAAACTTTACAACTTTGGTGGGGGGGGGGGAGGATTGGGTGGGAGGGCGGGGGAAGGCTGGGAAGGGATGGGAAGGGGAAACAAAGGAGGAGGCTACAATGCTTGATAAGAAATGTACTCATTATCTTGCCCATGTAATTGTAACCCCTCTGTAGAGTATTTTCACAATAAAAAAGAAATAAAAATTAAAAAAACCAGGCAACAGAGAGGGACCAGTCTTGCTATTTTTTTAAAACAATCTAATCTTGCAAGGTCCTTTAAAAATTACATTCACAGGGAGCACCTCCAATCATTGACCCACCATGTCTCCCCGACTTTCCAAGATCTCCCAATATCACCTCACTGGCGAATAAACCTCCAGCACATATATACTTGGGTAACCAGCCCCATCCAAACCATGGCAGGGATAGTTGATAGCTCAGTTGTTGTTGTTGTTGTTGTCATCGTCCTTGTTCTTGTCCTTGTCCTTGTCCTCCTTGTCCTCCTTGTCCTCCTCCTCGTCGTCATCGTCCTCCTCCTCCTCCTTCCTCTTTTTAAATAAAAATTGATTCCATTGTCTATGGTCAACAATTGTGTAATGAACATGGTTGTGCTGGTGGCTTTAGTGTGGCCTGGTTTGTGGTCTATTGATAAATGTCTAGGAGTGGAATTGCTGGGTCATAGGAAAGTTCTATGTTTGGTCTTTTGAGCAATCTCCATACTGCTTTCCAGAGTGGCTGAACAAGTTTACATTTCTACCAACAGTGTAATAGTGTTCCCATTTGGCCACTTCCCCACCAGCACTTGTTATTGTTAGTTTTTTTGATCATGGCCAGTCTAACTAGGGTGAGGTAAAGTCTCTCTCTAAGTCTCTGGCCCATTTTTTCATTGGGTTGTTGTTTTTTGAGGGTTTTTTTTTGGTCAAGAAAATATAGTACATATACACAATGGAATTCTACTCATCAGAAAGAATGATATTGTATTTTTGATAAGGAAAATCTTGGAAAAAATACATTAAGAAACATAGATTGCATGATTTCTCTCATTTATGTTAACTAGAATATGTCTATAAATCTACAAGTAAACACACTGGATGGTAAAAAAAAAACGTACTGGGGCATAATAAATTATACAGGTCTCCAGGCATATATACACTGAAAAACCAGAGGAGGATATTTTAAAGAAAGGAACACAAAGGTACAATACCTGTGTGCATCTGGTCATGTAAATATTTATCAGAATGAACTTCAGGAAATGGAAATGAGTTTTTTTTCTTTGTTGCTGTTTTATTTTTCTTTTCCTTTTGTCTTGCTTGTTCATTTATTTTTCTTTGGGAAGAGAAAAGAGGACACAGGGTGGACAAAGAGTGAAAAAATTCAGCAGTGGTACTCAGTCGACACTATGTTGAAAATGAACTATATAACTTGTGGGTGGGAATGGGAGGGAAAAACTGGAAGAGAGTGAGGGAAGGAGTGGCATTGTTCAAAAACAAATGTACAGTTTACCTGAATTATAACTGTAACGCCTCTGTATGTCACCTTTACAATAACAATAAAAATGCATTAGAGAGCCGGGCGCTGGTGACTCATGCCTGTCCTAGCTACTCAGGAGGCTGAGATCTGAGGATCACGGTTCAAAGCCAGCCCGGGCAATAAAGTCTGAGACTCTTATCTCCAATAAAAACCACTAGAAAACTGGAAGTGGTGCTGTGGCTCAAGTGGTAGAAAGCTCGCCTTGAGCTGAAGAGCTGAGGGACAGCGCCCAAAGCCAGAGTTCAAGCCCCATGACTGACAAAAAAAAAAAAAAAAGCATTAGAAAAAATAATTATGCTAATTGAGTCTCCTTTTTTAAGGAGGTTACCTGAGCACCAAACAATTCTGAATTCCACAGTTATCTTTAATCAGTAATACATAGGTAGCTCTTGGCCTGTAGTGTTCCTAATGATGGCAACACACAGACATTTGGTGGGTTCATTCATCTTATACAAGGTTCAAGTTTTGAGTTTAGAGACCCTAAAGTTTCAGGATCCACAGATGTGCTTGTATTTCTGTCTCCCTTCTTAAGCTGAAAGCCTTTCTGCAGTGGAAAGAGATGATGGGAAGAGACTTAAGACCATGAGTATCTGCTGTTGGACAGGCAGGCATGGGACAAGATGTGGTGAATAGAGTTGAGAGATCAGATTTGGTTGGCCAACAGGGCTGTCTGCTCCTCCCTTGCCTCAGCTGCCTGCCTTTGCAAGGATTTCATGAGAGATTTACTTTCTGAGAAGGCCTGGTATGGAGGGATCCCTGTTAAAGTCACAGCAAGCTCTGCTCTTTGGGGTCAGCATCTGTTCATGTCACATGCGGGCTCAGCCTGGCACACCAATCTCTTGTTGAAATCTGGGAGTGCCAGACGGGAATTTGGGGTGGAAAATGGATCTCTCACATGCTATTGTGTAGTGTATGTAATTGGCCCTCACCAGCCATGAGCTCTGTGTCCATGGATTCAACCCACTGTGATCAGAATAGGAACATTATATTAGGCATTGTAAGTTATCTAGAGATGAGTTAAAATGTATAAGAGGATATGGTAGGTTATATTCAAGGACTATGTCAGTTTATATAAGGAACTTGGGCATCTGTAGAGTTTGGTATCTGCGTAGGGGTCCTAGAACTCATCCTCTATATGGGCCAGGAACAGCTGGGCTTAACTTCTGGGCTTCTGCATTGTGATTGAATGAAGTGTTGTCTATATGATTGTTGACATGTGGCTGAATTAAATTTGCCCTCAGTGGAGGGATAAGTTGAGCAGGAGAGCCATTCCCTTCTCACATCAGACTCTTGTTTTGCCTCCTTCTCAGCCATCTCTGTCATCTTCCATCTTGCCTTCTGATTGAATCCGATGCCTGGGTCTAGCCTCAGCTGATTTCACTTTCAGTGAAAGAGCCTAAACCGCTGTGCCATTTTCCTGCTGCCTTTTCTATTTTCAACCCAAATAGGAAGTGGCAAACAGTTTTTGGTACAGGAAAATATGATTCGTTTTGTTACTTTATAACTGCTTTTGAAGATAATGTGTGTGTGTGCACACATGCCCCCCCATGTTTATATATGTGTACACACACACACACACACACACATACACACACACACATACACACGCACACTGGAAGTACTCCTAACATAAATTTAGTGTGATTTTCACAAACATCCCCTTGCAAGGGCAACCACTATTCTCCTTGTACAGCACATGTGTGTTCTGCCTGATATTGCATGTTGAAATAACATATTCTGTGTGGTCTGTCTAGATGTGCCTCTGCTGAATGTCATGTTTGTGAGATTTGTCCATGTCATCATGTCTGGTTGCGGATTACTCACTGTTACTGCCATTAACTATTTTGTTGTGAGAATTGAAGAATGCTTGGGTGATTTCCAGTGTTTTCTGTTATGAGTCATGCTGCTCAGAACATTCTTGCACATGTCTTTCTGTGGTCACATGTCTGGATTTGGATTTATCCCAGAATAAAACTGTACAGTTTGGGAGAATACATTCCGCTTTAGTACATCTAACAAAACAGTTCTCCAAAAGAGATGCTCCTCTTCAATGTATACCTTTGGATTTTAAAGTACAGTGGATAATTGGGTTTGAAATCACAGTCATCATGGCTGAATAGAAAGGCCTCATGAGCAAACCATAGCTAAGGGAGAAGCCAAATCTTAGGGAAGGGCCAGTTATCATTATTGAGGTATCCTAGCCCCTTGTTCTTTTTTCGTATCGACTCCCTACTGCATATGTGTGTGTCTGGTGTGTCAGAAGACCCACTTTTTGAGGTAAGGATGCAGGCAGAGGAAACACAGTGAGGAGAGATGTGTTAATTATACTGGAGAAAGTGTGATCTCAGTAGCTGGAGCTCTTCAGAGAAACACTTAAAAGAGAGAAAGAAAAAAAAAGACTAAGGATGACTCTTTCCAAAATGACTGTGTCTGGAATTGGGCCTGTAAGTGCTGGCCCCTCTCACCTACTTTTTGTGCAGCGTTTGCAACATGCTAAGCCTATTTTAAGTGGTAGGAGGAAAGACAGTACAAACACCCTCAGGTAGAAATGATAAGGTGGCGCATTTTTTGAATGCACCTTGTAGTTGGGAAATCCCACTGTCTGCTCTTTCTCTTATACCATGGGGCTTTCTCCTTCTGGGTAACTGATACAGGCAGGGTTCAGGGTATCCCCTCACTTGAGGCCATGTGACATTGGAGGAGAGGATGTTTCCTTGGCATGTTTGTCACCATTTTAGAAGATGATGCTCCTCAGGCAGTCCATCTTTTTGGTCTCTCATCCTTTTGATCTGGCCAGGGTGGCCTTTCAACATCCTCTGCATATCTTGGGCAGGCTGGGGATATCCCTGTCTCTCTCCTTGTTGGTAGGTAATTGATTTGATAGATACAACACCCTGTCTAGTGTGTCAGGTTTGGGAGTTTGGCCCAAGGACACATGACTTGCAGTGGTGAACACTACTCCTGGCCCCAGGACACAAGGGAAGAGAGGTCCCAGCCTAGCTGAATGTGGACACTGAAATAAAAGGCAGGTGCCTTGGATGGCTTTTATGTCACCATCAGTAACTGTCTTTGCCTTTTGACCAGGGACTGCACCCTCTCCTTGACCACTGCAAAGCTCAGGGGCTGAGAAACTGCCCCTTTGGTTTTTAGGACACTCCTTGGACTATGTGAGATGCCATGGTAATTAGTTTCTCAGGATGGTTTGGCTTCAACTTAGGCTACTCAGTTGCCCAGTAGAGTGGAGTGGGAATCTTCATTAGGCTAATCATTTCAGACTGCAATAGGCAAGGGGTAGGTATCAAGGTCTGAATTCAGAAACATCAAAAAGTACTTTGTGAGTATTCCCAGAAGCACTGATGAATGGGTAAGAATGAAAACTAGCCCCTCTGTTTGTTTATGTTGATGGTGCTTGTGGACAGATAGTGAAGTTTTCAGCTTCATCCCTTCTTGCCTGAATTCTTGCCTTCTGGATTGGTGGCTCTAAATTCCCTTCAAGAGCTTTGGCACTATAGCTTATATTGATGGCAATTGTCATGAATAGTGAATGGGGATCCCTAGACACTGGGAGTCATTTTACTGTAAAGTGGATTCTCTTTGTCTCTCTGGCAAAAGGGTGCTGAGAGATGAGTGCTAAGGACTGTGGAAATACTGAATTATAAGTGAATTTGATCACCCCACACAGCAAGTTTGAATGGCTCCCTTTGATTGACCCAGTTATACCTTCTAGGCCCCTAGACTTGCTTTGGAAAAAGTGATGGCTTTAGCATATCTCTCCTTGCCTTGATGCTATCAGATCCTGCTACAGACACCTACCCATTTTCAATAATGAGCTTTTGGTCTGGAGAATAATAATCCAAAAAATTCCTTGGAAAGGGTGGAGGACAATGAGGTGAAGTTTAAGATTGTGAATGGGCATACGGGAGCCCAGATCCAAGAGGAAGATGAATTTATAACTTGGATGGAGGGATATAGGCGTAATCTGGTACCTGTCTGTGTGGGCCCTAGTGAGAGTAAATGGAAACCCTTGCTTTGTCTGTGTTTCAGTTTCATTCAGCCTTTCACTTACTCATTTGTTCAGTCAACAGACAGGTGTGAGATGAGGCCAGCTTTGTAATGTGTTTGAGATGACCCATATAGATTGGGATTCAGGCTGTGGGAAGAAATAATTCTCTTTTTTCCCCTCAAAATTGCATCAGAAGCAACTGAGATTTTCTGCATATGGTGGTGTTCTGAAAGTAAAAAGTCAGGTGTCAGTTATCTCTGAATTATCATGGGACAAATTTTACTGCCATTTGCTAAATAATAATTTCAGAAATGGTAAGTCATAATTCTTGTATGGATATTATATAAACCTATGCTGCAGATTTCTTATAATTCATAACAAATGAGGAAACTGGTAAGATACTGCACATGCCAAGAGCAACCCAAAGAACAGATACATGTACAGATTGAGAATATTGAAGTGAATATGTAAATAGAAAAAATTGTTTTCTTCCACAGTAGAGGAGAGAATCAATTGAACTTCACAACATTTACATGTAGAGGTAATTATATTGCATCACTGACAATTTACAGTGTTGTAAAACAGCTCAAGGACATTGAAAAGTTATAGTTGGACAGTCTGGAAGGATGTGCTGTAGAGAATGCCTTATTTTCTCTTGAAGCGCAAATTTTCCTCTATACCCATAAACACCAAATTTGCTTTTTAATATACAAATAGAGATAATAAAGAGTTTGACATGGAAGTATTTGTTTTTATTTATTTTGTTTGTTTTCTTGTACTTTTTTTTGAGAAGGAGTCTTTCTATGAGTCTTCCAGCCTCAATCTCTGGAGTACTAGGATTCAAGATGTATACCACCACATCTGATTCTTTGTTGCTGTATTAAAATGAGGCTGTTACCGTAATTTGAAGAATTATTTAATGAACAGCAACACCATTTCTTGAAGTGAACTGCAGCTCCTTTTAAAACTTATTATCACATTCATTTACCAAACATTTTGATTCTCTCTTGCCTGTGTCCTTCTGTTTGACCTCTTTCATTCTGTTGTCACTCCATCCTTGTGACTCCATATTCCCTCATGGTCATTCCTCTGCATTCATCTAAATTCAGGCACTATTTCTTTAAGGGCTTATGGGTGGATATCATAAGCCAGACACTGACCCAGCTGCTAGAACTCCAATTCTGAGATGACTGAAAAGACAGACCTTAATTAGAAACATAGACTGCTAAGTGTATAATCATAACTGAGGAAAAGTTGCTAGAAGGGGTGTGTTTTGAGAGCATGCAATGTAGAGCCCCAAATAATCCCAGACAAGACTTCTCAGCAATCACAGAGAGAACATCTGAGAAATGAATAGGAGTGAAGCACATGGAAATGAGGTGGTGAGAGAGCATTCACTAGATGAGAACCATGGCTTTTGCCATATCAGATGGTTGTAGGCATGATGCACTAGAAAGACTGAGTATAGAAAACCTTTAGGCTAGGGAGAAGTGAGGGAGGAGCAGAGCGATATGGTAGGAGCCACCCTAGGAAAGGCAGATGCAGACAGAGTAAACATGTTGATTTACATTTAATTTTATTAAGTTAAATGTGCTTTTTAAAACAAATAACTGGAGCGATGAAAATAAGATATATGACTTTCAAAAGAAAAGAGGAAAAATTGGTATTCAGTACCCAGTCAATTCAAAGAACAAAAAGTGGAATGAAAATGAAAGTGGTAATGAGAAGAAACTGAAGAAGAGAAAAATCAGGATAAATAAAAGATGAAAAAGTGAGATGCCGTGAATAAATTCAAGTATATAAATAATAATAATAGATGTATTTATTATAGATTATCTAGCTGCATTATAAAAAATAAATTTCATCTCTGTTGTTTTCAAGGGACAGACATACATACAACCTAAAGACACAATTAGTTGAAAGTTAAAGACTGGAAAACAATGTAGAAGGCAAACACTAACCAAAAGACACCAGTGGATTGGATTGGACAGTATAAGTAATTAAGTAGTGGTAAGGACCATAAATACTGGTTGAGATGAAGTACTTAATCGTAAATGATACAGGGTTTTGGAAGGATACCTCAAACTGAAACATTTAAGCATATAGTAACATATTCTTAATATAAAGTAGTAGACACTGAAAGTATAATAAGAACTGGAAACTACTTACTATATTGAGACATTTTAATACAACTTTCCCCTTAACTGAATAACATTAATAAAAAAAACTCAAGCATGTAGAAATTTGAACAAACATTATATAATTTTTATCTTATTCTCAATAATATAGAATACATACTTTTTCCAAAATATATGATGAGAACATGTATAAGAGGCCACCTTATACCTGGCCCATAATGTAAGTCTCATAAGAAATTATAAGGTCACCATAACAACTAAATTGGACCACAGAGAGAATTTATAGTCTCATGTTACATGTATTATGCCCTGTTATACTACATATCATTTCTGCAGCTTGTGGTTACAAGAATCACCGGGAGTGTACTTACACTTAGATTGTGCAGTCTCTTAACATACCTAATCTATTTGTACTGCGAGTTACTGTACTGAATACTGTAGGCATGAATGGAGATAGTAGGGATGGAAGTTGTTGTGTGAGTTGGTGGGGGGTCAGTGAATGTGAAGGCCTTGGACATATTCTGTACTATTAAGCACTTAGAAACGTAGAACACATAGGCTACACAAAATTAATAAATTTCTTTGTTCAAGAATAAATCAACCTTAGCATACTGTGACTATAAATGTTCTCTATTTTTTAGACATTACTTTGTAGTTATACTTTAAAATGCAAACACATTGTATAGCTGTACAAAAATAATTCCTCTACATCCTTATTATATAATCATTTATACCTTTTTAATTTTTTTAACTTTTAAAATGTTTTAAAAGATTAAGATACAAGCATACATGTTATTTAAGGCCTATATGGGGTCAGGATCTCAGTGTCACGATCTCTACCTATCTGGTACCATGGGAAATTCTCCATGCTGATAACATGGAACTATCACTTCTCGTCATAACAATGCCTGGGTCCCTATGCAGATGATCTACAGTTAACTTAATATTTAGAAGTAAGTAGTGTAGAACTGTACATGCAGTGCTTTTCTGTAGGTGGAAACAGTGTAGATTTACTGACATCTCTTCACCATAGGCACACAGCAATTCATTGTGTGTTTTACATGATTACCAGGACATCACTAGGCAATAGGCATTTTTCAGTTCTATATAATCTCATAGGACCAATGCATATGGATTCTGTTGTTGGCTGAAATGTGATTATGCAGCATGTGATTGTATTACTCCACAATATAAGAAGGTAAGTAAGTCCAAAGACTTTAGATAAGCAGATAAGAGAAAATTATATCTATGTGTGTATGTATAGATAGACACATGAGCATATATATATTTCTATAGATCAGTACATTCAATAAAATAGAAAACAGATCTATAAGAGAATTGTCAAAACCAGGTAACAGGCAAGAGAAGTGGATCACAAAAATAGCTACAGCAGAGATTTAAGAGTTACTGCCTGCCAGTATTCCAGGAATCCCAGACAGAAGTGAGTTTTCCTTAGAAGGACACAGCTTAGTAACAGACCAAAGAAGATACTGGAATTTAAAAGAATCTGTAATATTTAAATAATTAATCATTAGTTTAAAAGGCAGAAATTTATTAATATAATTTTCTCCATAAAGAGATTAAATATGGTTATCTCTACAGATGCATAAAATATTTAAAAACTTCAAACCTATTCTTTTATTCTCTCCGTTTCCCTATTTGTATCTCTATTTCTTTATCTCCTTGTCTCTGTCTTGTCTGTTTCTCTCTCTCAGGCAAGGAAAATAAGGAGTTAAGTATTTATCAAAACCTGAAAATAAGTACAACTATTAATTATATATTAACGTATTACCTCTAAAAATCACAATGAGTAACAGAATGAGTAACAGTGACCATTATCACCCTTTCTAATCAACATCTGACCTAAAGTTATAGTGTCATTAATCAAGAAGATTTAAAGATAAAAACAATTCAAGCTGGGCACTGGTGGCTCACACCTGTAATCCTAGCTACTCAAGAGGCTGAGATCTGAGGATCGAGAAGTTCAAAGCCAGCCCAAGCAGGAAAGTCTGTGAGACCCTTATCTCCAATAAACCACTCAGAAAACCGGAAGTGGAGCAGTGGCTCAAGTGGTAGAGCTCTAACCTTGAGCTGAAGAGCTGAGGGACAGAGTCCAGCCCAGAGTTCAAGCCCCACAACTGACAAAAAAAAAAATCATCAAAACAAAGAATACATTTAGTTATAAATATATTCTAAATAATGTACAAATAGATACAGAATAAAGTTCTTCCAGATAGATCAAACAAACAAATAGAAGTTAATTTTGTATGTATACATCACTCATATATAAGCATACAAGCTTCTATCATTTATAAAGCAGCAGCCCCTCAGGTTGCTACTTTCTTGAGAAGGGCATTTCCTGATCAGGTAGGTATAAAAATGGTCATGCATAGCCTATGCTCAAATCCTCTGTTGCTTTGCTCAATACTTTTTTCTGACTAAAAAAGAAAATTAAAGAGAGGAAAAAAACCCTAAAATCCAATTTCTGAAATGTCTTCAGCACTTTCTAGTGATCTATGACTTTCTCAGAACCCTCTTTAGGAGGGAAGGGTATAATTCTAAGGTAATAATTTTGTGGCTAAAAATATGAAACTTGTAGCCACTGAAAGATCTTTCCTGGCAGCAGAAGGCAGTTCCTAGCTCTGTGCAAGTCAGAAGCCAGTGGTCATATGTGGCCCAGTGAGCTTGAGTTGTGCAGTTGACATGTATAAAATGCATACCAGATTTCGAAGACTTAGTACAGAAAGAACGGGAATTTTTCATGAATGATTTTATATTGATTGCGTGTTGCAGAGATCATATTTTTGATGTGTTGTAAAATATATTACAAGTAATTTAGAAAAATTTAGAAGTGTAGATGCTAGGCATTTTAAGCCTCCATGAACAGCAGGGCGCTTTGGGGTTAGTGCCACCTTTTTTTTCTCCTTTGTAGATAGGGATGTTAAGTGACTCTTGTACTACAGTTGTCTGAGAGCAGTGAAGAAAAACCCATCATTCAGAGGATGATTGATAGATGGTGAAGCTTTATAAAACCGACACTGTTACTTTTGCCAGTCCATTTTTGTTACAGAGTACAGCACAGTCTCAGAAATAAAAAAAATAAAAAGAAGAGAGACTTGGAAAAAATTGACCACATTTCTGGCATCTTCCTTCATTTATTGGAGCTAGAAATTCAAACCAATCTTCAAACTATTTTGCTATTTGCCGTCTTTTGGGGCTCCTAATTTTTAGAGAGAATTAATTCTTTGTACCCAGAATCCCACACCATGGTAGTACAGAATCTGAAAAATGCTCCTTGCAGGTTAGAACCTTGAAAAGAGATCTTAGTATCAGTAAGAAAAATGAGGATGGTTTTGTGAACCTTAAGACATATTTTTGCCCACATATTAAATACTCTTAATATCAACTACAAATTGTAGTAAAATAAAAAATAATAAAATGGAAATTTAATTTGAAACATTACAAATATGGAAGCTCACAGTAACTGACTTTGTGAAACGTGTGTGCATGTGTGTGTGTGCACACATACATTATCCACAGTAATCTGATGAGTACTTTTGATATGGAGCAAGTGTTCAATACTTTGGCCAGTTGTCACAATTCTTTTTTTTTTAATTTAATTTAATTTTATTTGTGAACATACTGTACAGAGGAGTTACAATTACATGGGCAGGATAATGCGTACATTTCTTACCAAGCATTGCAGCCTCCTCCTTTGTTTACCCTTCACATCCCTTCCCAGCCTCCCCCCTTCCCCCCAATCCCAATCCTTCTCCTTCCCCCCCCCTTGCCCCTCCCCACACCGACGTTGTAAAGCTCGTTTTGGACATGAGTTGTCACAATTCTTGATTGCTGATTCCTGCTTTTTATTAACATCAAATACCTTCCAGAGTTCCTCAGAAATATGATTTTTTTTTCTTAGAACTGCTTTCTTCATATGTGTGGATGAGTTCATCTTCACTAATTCTGGTGGCTGCAAATATGGTCTCATGCATCACAGTTTTGTCAGCATTCCCCATGGTCAGCTGTTCCTTCCCCAAGTCATGTATGTTCTGGTACTATGTCCCTTCCAGTGGCACTCCTTTTCATTTCTGTGCTTCACTTTCATCTGGTTGGCCAATTTCTTCTTTTGATTATTCATTCTGTAAGCTATCACATAGGTCTAATTACTGGACAACAGGGAGGAAACACGACTTAATGCTTACTGTCTTGTTGGTGGACTGAAGGAAATGACTCTTTATGACTGACTTTGTAAAAATAGACATGTTGATAATTGGTCATGATGCACAAATTATTTGCTTGGTGATTTGAGGGCCAAGGAGTTAGCAGCAAACTTTACAGTTAATATGCAGTGTAAATGAAGCTTCAACTGTCTTGTTCGGGCACTGATCTTTAAGTCAGTCATTGAAATGGATGCCTATCAGAACTGTATAAAGCAAGTACTGCTTGTATTTATATCCTTAGAAGATTGCTCCTTGGGGGAAGACATACCCCCAGACTTTATCTACTGATCCTTGTCTGATATAAAAGGGCATTTTTCCTAATTACATTTCTCAAATGCTATCCTGTGGGCACTCCAAGTGTGCAGGGTACTAATACAGGGGCCAGCCGTCATTAAGTCATTCACCAGTTGTGTGCCCAGTATCCATCTGGACTGGGCTCAGTGCTGGGCTCTCTGGCATGTTTGCTAGTTACTGAAAGTGCCTGAAATTGTTCTCATTTTTGGTTTTTGGCAGCTAACTTTCCAGCATATTTTCCAAGCCACTGCTTATACCATTTGCACAAAGTATTTCAAGTTACTTCCCAGTTGCACAAGTTTCCACTACCTTGATGACTGAGATACATACTATCAGGCGTATGAAGCTCCTGGATTGGAATACAGTCCCCATCAGGTGATACAAAAGAGATAGTCCCTTTTGAAACTAGAACAATCAGCTAATTGACAGTCTTTAAACATGCATAGCTACTAGTTAATTACTCAAAACATTTTCATCAAAGACAGTCCCATTTATGAACATCTTCCTTCTTCAGTATTCTGAATTGACCTAGGAATTAATGGCTACCAAGTTCACTTGTTCTACAGGGTGTGTTATAGTTTACTTAGAATCAGATGTCTTTGCCTGGAGGGTTAAATTCCAACTGAAAAACTACTTCAACCAAAGAGAGGTGTGGCCATAAAGAGAAGTTCATCTTAGAGCTTTAAAAAAGATTAAAAAAAATACTTTAGCAGTTCTTTGCCATTAAATGCATTAAGTAGTTTGGACAAATAATGTGTTTGCTTAAGAAGTCCAGAACACTTTTTTCAAATAAAAGTTCTTTCTGGCTCCCATTGTATAAAGAACCAAACATTTAGTGAGCGAGGAGTGCGGTGGGAGCTTTCATGTATCATTGAACTCAATCTTCATAATAGTTTTAGAGGTAGGAACCTCTGGACTTACATAGTTGAGGAAATTGAAGCTTAGACAGAAAAATTAAGATCCTCAAATCTTACATATGCTGTATATCAGAACTGCACTTTAAAATTTTTAGTTTGATCCCCAGCTTTTTATAATTTTACATATAGAAATAATTATAAGTGCCTGGCATGCTGGCCACCAATTTCCTATCTTGGTACCAGTATAGATATCACTAATTGATAGCCTATTATCCCTGCCATATGACATACTGCTGCCTGTAACGATGTTTAATGGTGCTCGGAATAGAGAACCTATCTCGCTCGCACATAGAACCTCATGCTTTCTAGGCAAGGGCTAGAAAGCCATAGGACAGACTTTAGGTTCATCCCACAAGCTCGCCAGGAAGTGGGGGCATTCATGTACCAACTTCCATTCCTTACAGGGAGATGATGTCTCCCCTCTTTCTCTGGCTCCAGGTAAGATATTCACAGTTGTACCCTGGAGATAATCCTTGGAAGAAGCTGGAAGGTGCAGGCCCTGGAGCTGGGAAGCTGGGAGCAGGACCCTGTGCAAAAGCAACAGAAGTTCTCATGGGGACTAATCAGGGCTTATCTGGCATCTGCCCTGTGTCTTGTTCTATGGGATGATTTTCCCCGATCATGGTGAAGAGTTAAGCAGATTCCACTTTGTTTGCTATAGGAAGTCACCAAGATTTTATACAGCCTGAATGCCTAATGCTATGGACCATAGATACCCCAAAGGGCTTTTCTCTGTGACTAAGGTATTTTCTTAGTAGTTGAAGCCTAGTGCTGTGGATTTGTAATTTATGGTGATGGTTGATTCCATCAAAGCCAACACAGAGTACTGTGTGTAACTCCTAATAAATTTCTTGTTATATTTGATAATCATCTTTGGCCAGCTTGGTTCCTCTGGACAAAGTGGTCCATGTCCACCAGAGAGAATGTGACCACAGACAACCATGGACTAAAGACTGAAGTGGTGTTGGGGCCAAAAATAACTAGCTTTAAAATGGATCCCAGCAGTTTTCCATTGCAGAAGACCACACATGAGACAGGGAGAATCCTCAGCTTTTGGGAGGGATGTCACTTGGGTGACTTTTGTACTGGTACGACCCTCAGCTATGTGGAGTGGTGACCCAGAAGTTACTGGTAGTAAAATCTTTGCCATCAAAGCTTGGAACAAGAAGAAGAAAACTGTGGCAGTGACAGGGTAAGGATCCATTTGTGGTAATAGGCGCTAATTAACCCAGATGACTGATTTTAATTACTGCTGTCATGTGTTGAAATCAGAAAGCTGACAAAGTGGTTCAGTTCTGTCTCTCCCAATAAGCAGATACTCTGAGAGGTTCTCTTATCCTTTCCTACCTCTCTGCTTCTAGCTTAAAAAATGCTCACAGTTGGAATGGAAGGTCCATTTTCCAGAAGCCCCTGCCAAACACTTTGTCTCGTTGGACTCTATGGATTTATTCAACTACTGTTTTGTGAAGCTCTCATGATAAATTTCTTTGGATCTTCCAGTATGAGGGAGAGAGTCAACTATATTTAGAATTCATAGGTCAATAACTCTGTGACACATTCTAAACATATAATTAGAAGTGGTATTTTAAAATCTCATGATAGAATCTGTGTATGCATTTGGACTTATATAATTGTGCAATAAGTACTTTTCCTCTTGGAGTGAAGCAAGGTCATGTGGCAACATGTGGAGCAATTCCTGGACTGTTGGTTTTCCCACAAGATTAGGCAATGACACTCATGTGCTCCTGGGCTACAGACAGAATGGTAGCATTTGTAGAGGGTATCATACATTGTCCCTCATGATGCATTGGCTTCTCTGACCCATCCTATAGGTGGAAGAGAGGGCCAGGCCTAAAGTTTCACATCCACTTGGAACATAGCGGAGTATCCCAGTGCAAGCCCTGTCATAGACATTTCAAGTATTGAGGCCAAATATCAAATGTAATGACCTGACCACCCTTGGTTGCTGGAGTTTTTCATGATGCTTTTGCTTCAGCAAAAGCATGCAGATATTCAAGACTACAGGGTCTGATGAAGGCATGCATGGGACATAATTATGAATCCTTTGCCAGGCGTCACCTTGGCAGAGCCTGCTGCATCCCTCAGGGCCTGAGTTCTGTGAAGAGTCAAATCAGAATCCTCTGGATTTCCCATATACTTTCCATGTAGTCTGGCATTCACTTCTTCTCTGATTGTTTCATGATTGTTAAATGTTGAGTCATCAGTGTCTTTGCCTGAAGGAATCACATCTGTCTGCCCTTCAGAGTCTTCTGAGATCTTGGCACAGGTTGCCAAGATCTTGGCTTTAAGGAGCTACATAAAATCACCATGAGGTTCGTCCCATGTCATATCCCCTTATTGAGAACCTACTATGATTCTGCACAGTCTGGCAGTAAGAAAGCCAAGCCAAGCTTATGAAATAGCCTTATCATCTAGGAGCTATTGGAGTAGATGGAGAAATGAGAGAGAGGATGACAAGATCTGTTATTCTGAGGCAAAGAAGAAAAAGGACTGACTGTAGAGGGAAGGAGTCACAGAAGAAGAAGAGAGCTTCAGGTTATTAGTATCTGAGTGTAGCATTAATGTGGCTTGATGAACTAGATACTCACTGCCTTCCTATGGTTAGATCCAGTGTGCATGTTCTGTGTCCATGTACCACATGGCTGGAGGGTATGGAGGGGATTGTGGTGAAATCATGGCGCTTTCCTATAGATGCCCTTTCTGCCCACAAAATATGACACAGACTATAAACCCTGTTGTCAGGTCTTATGGTTTTTCAGGACACACTGAAAACCTGGCTTTTTATGAGAAATTGGGGGAATGTTCACAACATTATATGAACAAACTATGCCTGCACCTGTTTTCAACCAGATTGTGGTCTCTAGTTAGGGTTGTCCCAGTGTATTCTTTTTTTTTTTTTTTGTCGATCATGGGGCCTGAACTCTGGGCCTGGGCGCTGTCCCTCAGCTCTTTAGCTCAAGGCCAGCACTCTACTACTTAAGCCATAGCACCACTTCTGGCTTTTTCTACTTATGTGGTGCTGAGGAACTGAACCAAGGGCCTCATGCATGCAAGGCAAGCACTCTACCCTTGAGCCTATTTCCCAGACCCAGTGCATTCTTGTGAGATGTTTTCCTGTTGTCTATCCATTCCTGATGTAACACTAGAACCTGACTCCCTCTGTGCCATCGCCCACAGGCTTCTCAGATCTTGGGAATCCCTCTTAATCTTCAGTGAGCCAAGACTGTGCAGAAAGGGTCTACTTGTGAAGAAGCCACCTGGCCGTGCCTGCCAGATGGCTTATTGTCCTGGTCAGGGTTTCCAAGAGAGGATTTAAGGCAGCTGGTTTGGAGGGGCATGGTTTTGAAGACAAAACTAGTGACTCCAAGCATTGTGGAGTCTGTCATTTCTCAGTCACACACTCAGAAGCTTTTCTTCCAATTTAATAAATCCAGAGTCTTGTGGCTCATACAAGCGTGATGACAAGTAATAATAATTCATAAGCAAAAGGAAGGATTTTTTTTGTCTCTCTGACTCATGCATGCAGTCAAGGGTGGCCACAAATGTTCTCTGGAGCTGGAAGGCAGGATTCTGGAGGACACGTGGCATGTGCTAGGAAGTCTTTGAGTTTCATTTGATGGAGAAGAGGCTTCACAGGGAGGAACAGGGCTCCTTGGATGTTCCAGAATGCTCAAGGGCCTGGAATCAAGGTCTGCTTGTACCATTTCCTACTTCTATGATCTTGGGAAGATCACTTAATTTCTCTGTGCCAGAGAGGTAAAGTGCAGATCATTAAAATAACAATAACAACAACAACAATAATACCTCTTCTACAGGGCTAGGAGGAGCCATGTGCAGTGACTCTGTATACAAATAACTTAGAAAAGTATCCAACACATTATTACTGCCTTGCAAATATTAACTGTTACTTTAATTATTCCTATACTATTTACAGAAGAAAGGATACAACTGCCTTTTCCCAGAACAAAATTGTTTAGCAGGAATGGTAGTTCACTGGCTCTCATCCACAGGCCTTCCCCTACTCAGGCATGTTTTCATCTTGTCACTATGATGAGCTCATAAAGCAAGGGATGTATATATTTTCCCTCTGTCATTGGTGACTTATTCATAGTGACTTGTCTGTTTAATTGTTGTTAGTTGTTTGTGGTGATTGCGTTGAGATTCAGCTATCTAAAGGATAGAGAGTTTTCTTTTCCTTTCCTTTTCTTCTCTCCCCTTCCCTTCTCTTCCCTTTGGCAGGGTCTTATTATATATCCTATCCTGGCCTCAAATTCTAGATCCTTCTGCCCCCAGCTTCTATAATGTGTGCAATGCTCAGCTGAGAGGAACTTCCTTTAGATAATTATTACTTGGCTGGGTCCTGATTAAAAGCAGAATGATGGTGAATGAGATTTTGAGCATTTCTGAGGGATGAGTGGCTTCCATGAGTGCTGTCCAGTTGCATGGGTTTTCATCTTTATAGTCTGTGTGATGAGACAGAGGCATGTGCTTTATGATGGAATCTAGGAACATTCAGATGTAGCTGGCATGTGACTGCTCAAGCAGTTGTCCTAGGACTTTCATTTGATTCCCTAAAGAAATATAGACTAGACTTGTGCTATCCAATCTTGAAGTTTTAATTTAAAAAACAATTTCAAATAACCTATTAATATTGTTTTTGTTCACACATTAAGTGGTATTTAACAACTAAAAATGCAGTCTGGATGAACTTTGAAAACATATGCTAATTAAAAAAAGCTATTTATCAAAGACCACATGTCCACATTAGACATATGTCCAGTATAGACAAACCTACAGGCACAGAAGGCAGGCTAGTGATGGAATGGGGTTGGGCAAGCAGATAATGGGGAGAGGGACTACTATAGCATACAAAGTGACTTTTTGCATTATGAAAATTGTCTAAAATTGGATGTTGGTGAAGGTTCCACAGTATTTTATAAACCATTAAATTATTTTATAAACCACTTCATTGTAAAGTTTCATGTGGTGAAATTCACCCAGATGAGTTATATCTCAAGTTGTATCTCAGCAAGGCTGATAAAATAATTTTCATAATGTTTTGGATATATCAGGTTAAGTAAAATTAATTTCACCTGCTTAGTATTACTTTTAATGTATCTGCTAGAAGCACAGGAATTATGTGCATGGGTCACATTGTGTTTGGATTGGACCATGAAACTACATCCCCTCTAGGGAACATCCTAGCTCCAAAATTTGATTCTTTCATGAAACAGTGCCAGGTTTGGACTTCTGCTGACTCATCTGGTATCATGGCTAAAGGCCAATTTGAGGAAAGGCCATTTGTGTGTTATCATATATATATATATATATATATATATATATATATATATATACACACACACACACACACATATATACACATACACAAACGTATATGTGCATGTGTAATTTGCATAAATAGTTCTTTAAAGAGAAATCTCGAAGGAGTCATAGTCATTTAAGGTGGCCTTAAGAGCCAGACTGTCACTCCTGCCCTTGTGAACCACCAGGGGTTACTTGTAACCATGAACAGGAATGTTTAAAAAATTTTGAGTCTGAGCCAAGAGAAGGGCTTTCCTAGGGCTCTTCCTCTTGGAAGGTTTATTTGGAGCCTACTGCTCAACAGTAGGCCAAGAGGAACAGGCAGTTGATTGGAGGGTTGTCAAAGGACTCTGTGCCATGCATGCTTGGATTCCTGTGTCCTCCCTCTATGGTTCAGCAAGGGGCCAGAGGAGCACCTTTGTTTCCCCATAAGATAAGTGTCAAAATACAAATCTTGTCCCTTGCAAGAAGGACTGAAGATGAGCTTGTGAAGCATCTTTTGAGTCATCCCATGGAAATTATTTTTCCACTGCTTCTCTTGTGAGTTGCTCTCAGTGTGGGTGCTGTGGGTGAGATTCTGAAGTCTAACTTATATTGCATTGCAGAGACCTGACTCCTGCAAAATCTGTAACGTGTCAGTATCCTTGAAAACAAAACAAAAGATGCTATCAAACTCCCAGATGTGGTTTGTATTTTAGTGGTGAGGATGAGCCATTTCCCTTTGCTCTTTCACCTGCTGCTTAGAGGCTGGTCAGAGTTTGAGTCAAGAGCTCTTGTGCAGCTCTGTGTTTCTCACCAAGTACAGTCAGGTAGATCCCTTTTGCAATATTGGTCCTGAATGGGTTTACCTCTCTTTGTACCAATTTTCATTGAAATGACTGGTGCCAGTATTCATATGCTCCCAGAAATGGACCCCTGGCTCTTGACCAGCTGAGTGCTTTCTGCTCTTCCCGTTTCAAAGTATTGGCAAAGGCCAGAGGAAAAGAAGGCTATTTGGAAAAGCCACTTTAAACATTTCTTTTTCCAGGAACAAGGCAAAAGCAAACTTCTTTGGGTCTTGGGTGTCTTTTTAAATGAAAATTAAATACACAAGGGAACAGTAATTGAAACAGTAATGCAAGGGAGATATGAATGACTTTTTTTCCTGGAGCTTTTCCATGAAGCACAAGTTTTTCAGAGATCTCCAGAGAAGAATAAGCAGTCATGGACCTTGCACAGTGATAATCAAGCACAAGAAATAGCCGGTCTTCCAAACTAAATCAGAGTAGTTTGAAGGGCACATGTGATAGGTTTGAGGTCTTATCTAGGCCTTGCAATAATTCACCAGAGAAATGAGCCATTTTGCTAGAAGATTACCATGTTTATATTGGTGCAGGGATAGGTCATGTTTCACAATTTCCTTAAATCCAGGCAAGTTTCTAGTGATAGTGATAGCCCGAGGAGGATTTGGGAGTAGAGCTGCTCAGAAGTAATTGTCCTCTGAGCTGATTATTTTGTAGATCTCTCAGAAGAGGACGTTGAGTTGATATGGCTGTGCTACTGAGGGGGCCATCCTAATTCCCGTGATGAGAAGATTAGTCAGACTGACGTTCTGGAAGATGTGAAGCACATCCAGCTTGAGAGACTGAAGGACTCCAACATGGAGATGACTCTTTAGTAAGGCTGTGGAAATGATTTTTAGGAATAGGCTGCATCTGCCTGCCTGAGGCTACCACTCCTCAGTGTGCCTGGACACAGTGTTGATGACAGGCTACTCTTGAGACTAAGAAGGCAGAGTCAACACAGTTATCAAAGCAGAGCACCACAGATGGAAGTGCCCCATCATGTTTTGGAGCCAGCTACAGAGGTTTGGACACACAGGCATGGCTACATCTGGAAGGGTTTATTGGACACCTTGAACTTGGCCATAGTTTTTGCTATTACATTAATCTTATTTGATAACACTGTCAGATACTTCAAGGGTTTGTTATCAATATTAATATGCCACTGAGGTCTTGCACCATTATTCCCTCAATATTTTGTATGAAAATATCCAGCCAGGATAAATGGGATTCCATCAGACTGAAGAGTTTCTGCATGGCAAAGGACATAGATAGCAAGATAAATAGAAAGCCCACAGAATGGAAGAAGATCATTACTAGATATGCATCAGACAAGGGCTTCATATCTCAAATATGCGTAGAGCTCCAAAAATCAACCCCTCCAAATAAATCCTCAATGAAACAACAACCCCTTTATAAGTGGGATAAAGTTTCAAAGATATACTTCTCTGAAGAAGAATAAAGAATGACCAATGGAAATATGAAGAAACGTTTAGTATCACTAGCCATAAAAGAAATGCAAATCAAAACAACAATGAGAGTCTACCTCACCCCACTTAGAATGGCCATTATCAAGAAAACTAATAATAACAGATGCTGGTGGGGACGTGGCCAAAAGGGAACACTACTACACTGTTGGTGGGAATGTAAACTTGTTCAACTACTCTGGAAAGCAGTATGGAAGCTCCTCAAAAGACTAAACATAGAGCTTCCCTATAACCCAGCAAACCCTCTCCTGGGCTTTTACCCAAATGACCACAGACCAGCCTGTACTAAAGCCACCAGCACATCTATGTTCAATGCAGCATTACTTACCAGAGATAAGATATGGACTCAATCTAGATGTCCCTCAGTGGATGAATGGATCGATAAAATGTGGTATATATACATGATGGAATTCTATGCATTCATCAGAAAGAATGACATTGCCTCATTCATAAGGAAATGGAAAAACTTGGGAAAAAACATTATATTAAATGAAATAAGCAAGACCCAGAGAAACCTAAGCTGCATGGTTTCCCTCATTTGTAATAACTAGAATATGTCTAAGATATTCTTAGGAGAGAGCCGCATAGTTCAATAACTGTGCGTATGACACATCACCTTTAATATGTACATCAACTTTACATATGTACATTACCTTTACATACGACATCATTTTATATGAAAATGATGCTTATTAAAATGAACTCCAAAAAATGGTAGCAAGAGATTTTGTTTTTATTGTACTGTTTGCAGTTATTTTTTCTTTCCCCTTTTAGTTTAGTCCCTGATGTCACTGATTTCTATTTCTATACCCTTTGTACTGTATATAAGTTTATCTGATTTGGGGAAGGGAAGGTGAATCACAGAAATGGAGGGACAAAAGTTGAACTAATTCAACAGATACTCACTAGACACTATGTTGGAAATGAACTTTACAACTTGGAGGGTGGAGAGGAGGGTTGGGAGGGGAAAAGTGGGAGAAAATATGGGAGGGGTAACACAGTTCAAAAAGAAATGTACTTATTATCTGACTTTTATAACTGTAACCCCCTGTACATCACCTTTACAATAAAACTTAAATTTGAAAAGTAAAATAAATAAAAACAAAAAAATAATTCAGCCATATGGAAGTATTGAAAGAAACATCCAGTGAACAGCCTAATGTACAGTTGAGGTTCCCCATTAACATTTTGCTGTATTTATAGCTTTTTTTTCTTGCCATGGTAAAAATCTCTTAATGTGCCTATCATGTTTCTAAAAAAGAGTCAGTCTTATCCCTCACATTTCTCATTTGGGAAGTTGGTAGAGTTGAGTAAAGTCCAGATAGCATGAGTTTAAGGTACTAAAAGGCCAAGGAATGATGCACGGAGGGAGTTAGAAGGTGAGAGTGACAAGCTAGGTTTGTTCTTCCAAAGACCAAGAGGTCATCACCTTGAGTCTTCAAGCCTCAGTGCCACCTGCAGTCTAGTTCATTGCAGAGACTCAGCATATAGCTGATGGTCTTTGACAAGTTGCAAGGCCAGATTCTGGGCAAGTTATATCTAGTTCAGATGTGATGAAAATACCCAGCTGACATTGACATAACAAGTGAGGTACTGAAAATAGAGCGTAGGCTATGCCTTGTGTGAGGTAGATAGAATCAGGATGACAAATGTTGAGTGTAAGTGCACATAGAACTTGGCACAGTGCCCTGCATGTAGTCTCATAGGGGGCAGACATTATTGAAGGTGTGCTTATACTTTTAAATAATACAGACAGTACGTTAGATAATAATTTCTAATGCTATTAGAAATCACAGTAATTGATTGAGATATATTGTGCCCATAAGCTGCTTTATTAAATGTCAATTCATTTGTACAACTACTTAAAGATAATAAAAAGAAAAAAAGTTCTTAAGTAAACATGTACTGAATGCAAAGAACAAACATTATTTTTCCCTTTACAACCTGTGAATCTCCTGCATGGATTCTTGAGAAGAACTCCTATACTTCTCTCTGTGGAAGAGAATTGCGTGGTTTACTGGTTCCCATGAAAGATTAAAATTAGGAGACCACTGTCCTCCTTGTGGTCCTTTGGGGGAAAGACTGTGGATTGCCATTGCTGAAAGTATTATTTGAAGCTTAGGATGGGGCTACTAGAGCTCTCCCCTCCAGAGTTAGGTAACCCCACTAACTCAGTTGCTTCCTGATTGTCATCAAGTAATAGCCTGTCATCAAGAGTACAGATCAGCTCAGGACTCATATGCAATGTGTTTCTCATTGGAAACTGGATTGGAATGGCCTTGGAAGTTGGGGGTAGAAAGAAAAGACTTTCTACATGTCTTCCGATGCTCCCAGCCCCTGGTGAGGCTCAACACATGCTCTAGACAGCCTTGTAAATCAGATGACACTATTCACAGTGTGGTCCTGGCTTCATTGAACATCTTTGGGGTGAGCCATTCTCTTAGAGGGATGGGAATTTATTTCTGGGAACCTCTCATGGTCTTCTCTTGTTTCTTTCTACTTCTTTCCTCTTCTGCAGTGGTGTAGAGCTGACTGATAAGGCTAGGTAGGAACAGATAGGGTGCTTGTGCCTTGATTTTCCCTGATGAGGATTCTGACCTGAGAGGGAGGATAGGGTATTTGTGATGAGCATTCACTGCCTTTATAGGATATCTTCCCAGCTAGGAAGGCTGATGCATGGCACAGTTCTCACATGTTCAAGGGCCCTTTTGGAAGAAGTTCATGGGGTGGTGAAACCACATAAGCCAGAAAATTGCAGAGCAATCATTTGAACCAGAATACAGTGCTTCATGACAAAGGCTTATGTCTTTTCAACAAGAAGCTTAATGTGACACATCAGTCATGACACCTCTTGCTGTCAAAAATAGAAAACAATTCAACGTGCTTGAGTTACTGGGAGATTTGTCTGTCACTGTTTGTGTCGGTAGTATATCAAGGCTGGAGTGATCAACAGATCAGTGTCATGTCAAGAACTCAGTTTCATTCTTTCCTTTCCCCTCTTTATGTAACTTTAATCTAAAGCCAGCTTCTACCATGTTGGTAACAATGGCCGAAGTGATTCCAGGCCTTTCTTCTTCACAGTTTTCTCTGAAGAGTGATGGGACTTCCTTCCTAGACCTTGTTAGCAAACCTCCCTTCACATTTTACTGATCTGACTGGGGTCACTTACCACTCCTAAATCAATCTGTTTAGTCCAAGGATGCTTCCTGTTGTGTTAACATAATAATTGTCTCTCCTTGGAGTTGTCAGGCCAGGTCACCTCTTTTCCATAATATTCACCTCACACAGTGAGGATTGAGGATGAATGGAGGAGATCTTGAGAAAAGGACAATGTCTTTGATGTCTGCAACAGGGACACTTCCTATCTCCACCTTCTGTGTGGTGACACAGATTAGTCCTTATACCACCCCTTCATCTTTCTTCTTTTTTTTTTCTTTGTTGTGGGGCTTGAACTCAGGGCTTGGATGCTGTCCCTGGGCTTTTTCACTCAAGGCTAGCACTCAGTCATTAATTTGAAGATAAGAGTCTCATGGCTGGCTTTGAAACTGCAATCCTTGGGTCTCAGCCTCCTGAGTAGCTAGGATTATAGGTATGAGCCACTGGTGCCTGGCCCTCCTCATCTGTCTGCCATTAAGAGATAGAGCATGCGTAATTCCAGAAGAGACAGATGTGCCTCTTTATTCCCAGGATCCTTTGCTCTACCTCTCCTCTTTGCCATACACCCATGTGTCTTCTTGTGGACCCTTTTCTCTTGTGCTCTGGTTGGTGACAACTGTAATGGACAAGGTATCTGAACATTTGTAAGAGAGTGGCTCAGTGTGATTTTGGGAGAGATACTATAGGTGGCGAGCAGGGAGCAGACAGATGTGCAAGAAACAAATTACGCAGCATGGGACCATGAGCTTCTGGCTAGGTGTATGGGGGAGATAGATGCCAAATACTGAGTGTTGAGTTCCATTTTCACTAAGTGCTTTCAAAGGGGTAGTTGTCGGAAGTCTGTTAGATAGCAGTGCTTGTCAGAGCTCTGAGAAACAAGTACTACCTGATTGCTCAAGCAAATCCCTAATAAACAGAAATACACTTGTAGGGCTTGATTAAGAATTAGCATGAGGAGGTAGCACTTACTGACTAAACTATGAGACATAAGTCTGATCATTGTCGAGGTAGCATGAGCTGGCAAGTACTTCCTGCTTGCACCAGCCTTTCCCATCCAGCTCAGTGGTGCCTTCTCACCCTTTCTCCCCTTTCTTCTTGACGGCCTCAGACTCAGACTGAAATGGAGAGGGAATGGATCCTATCTTTCTTTCCATTCAGACTTGTGGTTCTCCTATTGCTGGCTTCAATTTCCAACTTGGAAAGGTACATGCATGAGCTGAAGAGTAGGAAAAAGTGAGAATGAAGTGGCTTTGTGTTTACATGAAACCACTGCTGCTCCTATTGTCAGCCCAGTCCTCTTCTTTGTGAAACATAAAGCAGATATTTTTGATCTGGAGTCCTGTTTCATGGTGAGAAGAGAGAGAAAAGGGGGTAAAAATTAGAAAGTCTATGTGTCTGTGGCTCTAGACCAATCACATCTTCCCACTTGTTTTAAGAGATACCCCACTGAAGACAAGGCCAAAGCTACCTTCAGTAACTGACAGCATTCAGTTTGCCTCTAAGTATACCCTCAGCCTTCCTCAGGTTCCAGCCTCAGCTGCAGTGGGCAGTTCTCTGAGAGTTCAGCTCTGCATGTATTCCCAACAGGTGGGAACTGGCTTGACCCACTTGAAGTACAGGCTGGAATTTGGTGGGTTTGTGCCCTTAGGACAAGCCTCAACTGGTAAGGCATAAGAGCATCAGCCTGGCTGGGCGCTGGTGGCTCATGCCTGTAATCCTAGCTACTCAGGAAGCTGAGATCTGAGGATAGTGGTTCAAAGCCAGCCTGGGCAGGAAAATCAGTGAGACTCTTATAAGACTCCAATAAACCACTCAGAAAACTGGAAATGGCACAATTGCTCAAGTGGTAGAGTGCTAGCCTTGAGCTGAAGAGCTGAGGGACAGCATTCAGGCCCAGAGTTCAAGCCCCATGACTGGAAAAAAAAAAGCATCAGCCTTCCTCCTGTAGGTGGTTGATTTTAAGAGACATTTTGAATTCATCTCATTGCTTCCAGTGGGCTTGTGCCCTTGTTACTAGCAGCAACTGCCTCAATGATGCACCATTTGATCTTTTTTTAATTTAATTTAATTTAATTTTATTTTTGTGAACACACTGTACAGAGGGGTTACAATTACATGGGCAGGATAATGCGTACATTTCTTATCAAGCATTGCAGCCTCCTCCTTTGTTCCATTTAATCGTCTTGTTACCTTTCCCTGATTTGTTTTCTACTCTACTTCACTCCTCCCCATTAAAATGAGCTCCTCCTCAAGTCTCTTGTCTCAAACACAACTTTTGGGAAATTCAGACGAGAATCCCTCCCAGCATTGTAACCAGTGCACCTCAGTAAAAGCATTACTCCACTGTCACAATGGCATCAGAAGCTGTTTGAATGGTCTGGCCTCTGGCTGTGAGCTGGCCCAGTCTGGCTGGATATTTGAAGGCTGTGCGTAGACTATATTATTCCACTATCAGTAACCCATCTTTACTCTTTGCAGCCATGACATGAGCCTTTTGTGCTCTCTAGCCATATTAATTTCCATGCAACTTCCCAGTGTTTTTATAGCTGTATTACTTTCGTTTGTGGGAGCTTTTTGATGGGAGTTGGGGTGGGGGGCTTCATGGTAGGGTAAATGACATTTCTGAAAAGAGAAAGCTATCTGGTTAGTGGTACACTGTAATGGACACAGAATACAGGCAGGAAGATTTGGAGAACATTCTCTTTTGGATTTCACCAGACTTTACATAGGGTAGAATTTAAAAGTGGAAGCATGAATCAGCTAGGAGCCTTTCAGTTACTATTGTACAAGAGACAGTCTAGTTTGGCTCTGGTGATAGAGGAAAGCCATTGCAATGTGTAATTGTGATGATCAGTCTGGTGTCAGGTATCCAGGACTGAAATGTCATGTCATCAGGATCTTGGCTGCCTGCCTCTTGATCTGGCTCTGGTTACCTTTGTTTACTGCCTGTGTTTGAGTTTGGAGCCTGTGGACTCTCCTATTTCCAGATCAAGGCTTACTGGGGAAAGCGGATGAGTCTCTCTCCTCAGACCTGGTTTGTTTGGTTTGAATCACTTATGGCCACTTTTCAGAACCAATCATCATGGCCTGTGGGATGTAGGCCTTTCATTAGTGTGTTAGTCAATTTTGTAACAAAATATTGCATTTTGTTATTGTAACAAAATATCTGATATATAATGAACTCATAAAAAAGACTTATTTTGGTTCATAGTTTTGGAAGTTTCAATCCATGATTGATTGGCTCTATTGTTGTGGTCCTGTGGTAAGGCAGCACATCATTGCTGGGAGCCTATGGTGAAGTAAAGCCACTTTCCTTACAGGGGGTAGGAATCAAAATGGAGTGAGGGAATAGAAAGAAAAGAGAGTGGCGAGACCAGAAGGAGGAGGAGAAAAGGGGAAAACAGCAGGAATGGTAGAGTAGGGTAGGGGAGAAGAGAAGAGGGTGGGTCAGATAATCCTTTTCATGACCTAACTTCCTCTCACTATGCCTCACCTCCTAAAGGCTGTATTACTTCCCAACAGTGCTAAGCTGGAGACTAAGCCTTAACACGTGATGCCTTGGGGACATGCAGGCTCTAAACTGCAGTAGTTGGCCAGGCCTTTGTTACAGGCTGCATTCATGGCCTGAGTGGATGGAGCTTCCTCTCAGAACAGATATACTGGAATGGTGGAGGACTGCTTTGGAAAGGAAAAATCTGATGATTCAAATTAAGGGAGAAGAGATACTGAATAGGCACCGAATTCTAATGTAGCTAACATTTTCTCAGTAGAGATTTATTGAATCCTTCCTCTGTGGAAGTACTAGGGACTAGTTTTTTAAAAAGGAAAAAAAAATATGTCCAGCCCAGTCAAGGAAGTCCATTAGACTCTTATCTCCAATTAACCACCAGAAAACCAGAAGTGGAGCTGTGCCTCAAAGTGGTAGAGCGCTCGCCTTGAACAAAAAAGCTCAGGGACAGCAACCAGGCTCTGAGTTCAAGCCTTATGACCAACAAACAAAGCAAATCAGAAACGGGGCAAACTACAGGGTCACAACTGTTCAAACACAAGTTTCTTAGTCTTTGCGATGTTCTTTCTCATGATTCCTGTTGTGTTTGTTGGTCCCAGCTATTCTTCCTTCTCTTTACCCTTTGGGATACATGGTGTCTTTAAAGGAAGGCATTCGGTTTAGAATTGGGGAGAAGAAATTGCTTTGCATTTTCACTTCCCTCTGCCTCACCCCTCCTGGTGTTTTTTTTACTGTCAGCATGAATTAAGAAAAGCTTAGAAGGAGGGAAAGTCTCAGTTCTTGCCTTCTTTTGTAATGAAGGGACAAGACAGCTGAGAGGAAACAGCAGACGATTTTATACTTGTACTCAGGAATAAATTGGACTGTTTATTCAAGCACAAATGATGGAAATGGCTGTGATTTTGAGGAGCCAAGCAATGTAGTGTGGTCAAATTCTATTCAATTGGAAGCAAAAGTGTGAATTTTAAAGAGAACTGAAGGAATGAATTTGGCAGGTCTGCAAGGGTCAAAAGTATTAGATGTGTGGAAAATACAGTCACTGAGGATAGAGCAGCAGGGCATGGCGTGTGGCATATGGTATAGCTGGAGTGGAAGGAAGGTGTCGGAGGAAGCCAGGGTCTCCAGACTCTTTCAATACATGCATATTGATGCAGAAGTGATATGTAATAGCTATATACTTGTGATTTGTGCCTGTAATTCTAGGTACTTAGCATACTGAGAGTGAAAAGATTGTGTTTTGAGGTCAGCCAGGGCAGAAAAGTTTGTGAGACCCCTTCTCAACCCATATGTAAGCACAATGGTATAGACTTGTTATCACAACGTATATGGTAGTCTGAAGTTGAAAGGATCACCATACCATGGTGGCCCAGGCAGAACAGTCCATGGAAGATAAGTTGGACTCAGTGTTGCATGCCTGGGATCCCTGTGATGATGGGAATCCTAAAAGTAGGTAGATGGTGACTCAGCCATGTGCCTGGGTAGGAAGTGAGAACACAAATGTTTACAAACACTAAAGCTACCAGCACAACTATGTTTATTGCAGCATTATTTACCATAGCTAAAATCTGGAACCAACCCAGATGCCCCTCAGTAGATGAATGGGTCAAGAAAATGTGGTATATATACACAATGGAATTCTATGCCTCCATCACAAAGAATGACATTGCCCCATTTGTTAGGAAATGGAAAGACTTGGAAAAAATTATATTAAGTGAAGTAAGCCAAGCCCAAAGAAACATAGGTCCCATGGTTTCCCTTATTTGCAATATCTACTATATGTATGAGTCAAGCAGAAAAGGTCAGATAAGGTGATGTTAGGAAAATGAACCCTACGATATATATTTAAATGTTTTTTTCATGCATTTGTTTCTAACGCATTTATAAGATTATTTCTTTGTTGCTTTGTATGTCCCTCCCCCACAGTATAACCCCTGCTTTCACTGTATTTGATGTGGGTATAATTTGTGGAGGGGAAGGGGAAAAACAAGTCGTTTAAATAAGGATACAGGTAGACCCGTTGCAGCAATGAGAAGTACAAGTTGTCATGTTGAAAATGAACTTTACAACTTTGGTGGGGGGTGGGGGTGGGGAGGATTGAGTGGGAGGGGAGGGGGGAGGCTGGGAAGGGATGTGAAGGGTGAACAAAGGAGGAGGCTACAATGCTTGATAGGAAATGTACTCATTATCTTGCCCATGTAATTGTAACCCCTCTGTACAGTATGTTCACAATAAAAAAAAATAAAAAAATAAAAATAAAAAAACAACAACCCATGAGGGAGAGGGTTGGAGGTGTGGCTCTACTATTGAACTGGCCTAGAAAGCACGAAGCCCTTAGTCCAAACCCCACCACAATGTTATGTGCTATTATTAATGCTATTTTGTATTTAATTTTTACGGATTGTATACATGTTCATCTGAATTACGGGAGATAAGGGGAACAACAGAATGGTGAGACAAAGGACAAGGGAGAACCAGTGTAATAGTGATACTCACAGGACTATAAGTTGGAAATGATCTGTACAGCTTTGGGGGGGTATTAGAGGAGAAAGAAAGTAGGAGAAAAATGAGGGAGGGGGTAACAAGTTTGACAAGAAATATGCTTACTACCTTACTTATGTAACTTAATCCCTCTGTATATCACCTTGACAATTAAAACAAAAGACCCACATTATATAGCTTCAGGACTCAAAAAACTCAGACCCAGCTAAGACTTCATATATGATGAAACATTAAGTTAAGGAGAAAAATAAAGATAAAACAAGCCATTTAAGAATAATATTCTTTTTTGAGCAAAATATTTTGATTGTATCTAAGTCTTATGAATATTGTTGCTTATGAATATCCAAGATGGTCTATTGAGCATGACATGATTGAAAATATACATTATTTTTGGAAATATTACTTCCATACCAGGAGCAAAATAAACTTGAAGTACTGTTTATTTTAATTTGAGGTTCAGTTTATTTGAATATTGATGTTTAATGGCTGCCCTTTCTGAAACAGATAATTTCAACAAGATACACAGATCTAGTGCTAGAAAAGTATCATTGGCTGTTGCAACTAAATCAAAATATTTTAATTTCATTCATCAGTTATGCAAAGACTTCTCATCTTCTCTGGTTTCAGAAGGTTACTCTTGCCACTTTTTACAAGGTGTTGAATTTGCATATTTTTGATAAATGGGTTCAGATTCCTTGATTTGGAGTATATTAACCAGATTATGTAATTTGCCTTCCAGGTTTAAGATGAGACATACAAGTGTTTTATTTATTTGCATTTAATTAATTAATTTTTGGTGCCGTTCCTGGGGCTTGAACTTGAGCCAGGGGCACTGTCGCTGAGATCAAGGCTACCACTCCACCATAGTTCCACTTCTGGCTTTTTGGTGGTTTATTGGAGATAAGAGTCTCACAGACTTTCCTGCCTGGGCTGGCTTTGAGTAGCAATCCTCAGATCTCAGTCTTCTGAGTAGCTAGGATTACAAGCATAAGCCACCAGTGCCTGGCTCATGTAACTGTTTTTAGTCTACTGATTTTTATCATTGTGGGAGGAGTAACAAAATTCCCTAGTATTTGTTTTCAAAATGCTCCTGTCATAGAACAAATTCCCATAGTAAAGCAATTTCTCACTGGTTGTTAAAATGTCATCTGGAAGAACACACGGGGAGGGGAGAGTGTGGGTGTATATGTGTGTTCTTTAAAAATAACCACAAAGTGTATTCTTACCTGGTGGCTGTGTGTCTTCTCAGAAACAGCTATCATATTTATAGTAATTCTCTTTTTATAAGACAAAGTCAAAATTAAAAAAATACTTTGCTATCAGTGTATATCTATATGGTTAAAAAATTCAAGTTCATGTTCCCATCTCATTTCAAAATATTGTAAAGGGATTGTAAATAATATTAGCAAATCCATTTAATTAAACCCATGCAAATACCCTATACTACAAAGCAAGAGAGCTAGGAAGGGCACCATGTTTGTTCTGTACTTTTCCTTTAGATTGTTTGCTGTATGCAATAGTTGCTTTTCTATTATGTTATTGAGAGCACACGGTGACCCATGGACTCAATGTAGGTGGCTCTGTAATCCATATTTCAAGTCGTAAATATGTGCTTTCCTTATTCCTAGAGCTTTGTAAATACAGATATTTTACAGGTATAACACAGATACAATACAGATATTTTCTTCCAAATATAAAACTGTGTCTCTTATTCCCCTTGGAGTACACAGCTCTGGAGGACAAACTCCACCAACCTTCATCAGGTGACTCTACCCTCAACTTAAACATACATTTAAAATCCAGGCTAAAGACGCGAGTTTAGCCAGGCGCCAGTGGCTCACGCCTATAATCCTAGCTCAGGAGGCTGAGATCTTAGTATCACAGTTCAAAGCCAGTGGGGCAGGAACATCTGTGAGATTCTTATTTCCTATTAACCACCAGAAAACTGGTAGTGGTGCTGTGGCTCAAGTGGTAGAGTGCCATCCTTGAGCTGAAGAGTTCAGGGACAGAGCCAGGGCCAGAGTCCAAGACCCACAACTGACAAAAAAATAAAATAAATGAGATTGTTCATGCCTTTATTTCAGAAGTAGTAATTGAGATGAATAGATTCAATTTCTCCAATGCCCAAAGCTAGTGACAGATTAAGGGCTAGAATTCCAAGTCACCCAAATGCCCATGATTGTGAATTTGTATTACCATAAGCAGTTAACTTTTCAAGGGGATCTTGTGTGGTTTCTTGGTCAACTTGTATTGTTGTTGTTGTTTTTTGCTTTAAATTCTCATTAGGTATATGTTTCTTTGCCACAGAACAAGATGGCCATATCTCTCTGGTCTCAGAGAGCTGAGGACTAGTTTTTAATACAGAGGAGCCTTTCCATTCTCTTCTGCAGTCAGCATGATCAGCTGTTGTTTTTCTGAGGCAAAGAAGGAAAGAAAAAGAGAACAGAAATGGGACAAACCTGCCTTCTTTGTCTCTTGGAATGTTTGCTTACCTGTGTCCAAAGGTATTTTCCTTTGTCTCCACTTGTCCCTTCAATATGATTATGGAATTGGAGTTCTGTCTTGGTTCTTGACCTTGGAATGGGGACATTCTATATGGAGATAATGTCAACCCTAGTGTAGTCATTAGCTTCATGTGAATATTTAAATTTTAAGTGCACATTTAGTTAAAATCAAACACAGTAAAAAATCAGTTTCTATTTGGTCAGCCATATGTGAAATAAGAGCCATAGGTAGCTGGTGGTTACCATACTGGACAGTGAGGGTAGAGGAATTATTTGTAATCACAGATCTAGACTGATCACAGTGGTGTATTTCAGGAGATGAGTAGAGTTTCAACAATATAAGTAGTCTTCCAGTGTCTTCTTAGGCTAGATGATGGGTTAGATGGTCAGGTTCAGAGAGTATGAATAGCATTTTAACTGGAAGCCTCTATCCGAAAGGTGATCTCCATTTCACATCCAGGGATTCCTGTCACCTTCATTGAGTTGTAGGTGCACCTGTGGCCATAGTCTGCCCTTTGCTCTCCATTTTCCTATCCTAGCTAATCCAATCAACTGTAAAGGCTGTCTTTGTTAAAGATTTGGCTGCTAGCCCTTGGGTGTGTGTTGAGGATACTGGGAGAGGGTAGATACTTCTGCCACCTGAGAAGCCTGAGGAAGTGCCTTTCACTTCCTCTCAACAGGTATAGTCATCATCGTATTATGAGATTGTAGTGTTTGCTTCTCAGTCCTGGGTAATTGTTAAGACCCGGCAGGCTCCTATTTCTGTCTGGGGCTAACTATAAGTTTGCAGAGTTAGCACATGAGGAGAATGCCCTCCACACTTTCACCCCTGTCTCCTTCCAGCTGGAAACGTTGCTGATCAGAGCACCATCCTCTTCACTTCTATTCCTCCCATTTTGCTTCTAAAGGCACATGTGCTGTTTGAGTTGCTCAATCAGACCCATTCTATTGGAGGTCTCTGGGGAGTGCTTGGAGCTAGTGCAGAATTCAAATTCACTGATTGGACACTTGCAGTTTCCTTTCTGAAATGCCCTCAGGGCCTGGGAGCAACACCTCTGACCCAATCTTCCCAGGGATCTCCTGTGGGTTTTTTAAAGATGCAGTCTCCAAAGTGAAGTGACCCACTTCAGGTAGATAGGTGACTAGGGTTGGTCACACCCTCCTCCTCTATACACTTCAAGGGAAAGGGAGGCCACTCTCGGAGGGACGTAGGTCCTAAACTGAGTTCAACCTCAGTGCATGTTTCTCTGGGAGTGAAGATACTGGGAATAAGTTTACATCAAATACAAACAGTACTGCTGTGGATTGTGGTAGCTGGATTGGAGACATACTGACTAGTCCATTGGTTTCTTGGTCCTGCTGGCCACCAGTCACAGTGCTTAAGTGGCTAGAAGAATCCATGGCTTCTTTTCAGTCCAGAGAGCTCTTCTCCCAGAATCTCTGAATCGCCTCTTTCTGGAAGTTTGGTGGCATAGTTAGCTTCTTTCTTTGGTGGGTTTGGTCAGCTTGTTTGGTGAGGTGCAGACTTTCCACAATTTCCCCAGTATGTGCTCCTTCCAAGGACTACAAACAAATGCAGTGGGAGACTCTTGTTTAAAATATCCATGGAGGAAAATCCACATGTGTAAAGCTAAGACAACACCACATGAGTGCACGGCACACACTCATGCACACACACACACACACACACACACAGACACACACACGCGCGCGGTAAAAATCACCCAGTGCACCCTCCTGAGACTTGAGGGGTGGAGTCTGGAAGCGGGTCATTTGTAGAGTGTTGCTGCTCACTGGAGTCGGCAGAAGGCAGTCCAGTCTGCTGACTGCTGGCTTATGCAAACGCCACCTCCAACCCTGAGGTGAAGACCCAGGGCCAGAGTGGAGGCAGCTGTGTAAACTACAGGGTGGGGTATTTATAGTCTTGGTGAAGAGGACTGAGCCAGCCTAGAAAATCACTGCCTGATGCCATGGGCTCAGTTTCTTCTCGGAGCTTTCTGGACCTTCTTTCTTAAGTGGTGCATTAGGCATTCCATGACTTAGTTCCTGCATGTGCAAATGAGGTACTCTGTTTCTCTGGATGTTTGGGAATGGTGGTTCTCTGTCTGCTGGTTTGATAGAAGTAGGGCAGCATTCAGTTCCTGGGTTAGTATTCCTTTCAAAGGGAGCCCATGGGTTCTGGAAGGCCCCATCCCCAGGTTTCTGGATCTCTGACACAAGGTGAAAAAACCCATCTCTGTACTTTGTAGTCTGAGTGAAGATGAGTTCCAGCTTGGATTCTTGACCCATCCACAGCAGCAGAGAAAAGAGAGGTGTTCATTGTGAGAGGATGTGGTAAGGTAGCACAGGAAGAATACTTGGCACATAGGTGAGAGGCATAAAGGATGCTGTCACCGAGGATTCTTCCCACACACCTCTATCTGCTGCCTCCCTAGGTATCTGAAAGAGTTAATCCCTGCAGCAGAGAGACTTCTGGGCCTGGGGCCAGTGTTTGCAAAGGATTGGAAGCCCTGTAGGACAGATTGAACCCAAGAGACCCTTTGTTAGTCTTGGGGTAAATGCTGTGAGCTGGAGTTGTTTGTTGTGGAGGGGGCACTCAAGAAGATCTATTCTTGGTATCAGGAATCCTTGGACTCTTATGCTCCAGCCATTAGAAGGAGGATGGAGAAAGGACAGAGACAGAGTGAAAGATGAGAGTGTATAGGGAGTGAGATGAGAAGGGAGAGGGAGAGAAAGGGAGAGATGGGGGAGGGCTGGGGGGGAGGAGACTGAGAGGGAGAGCAGGCAAGCAAGCTAGAGCATGAGAGGGTGAGCACACAGCATTGTAATGGAAACTTGGCACCCAGCCTCCACTTTCCTTCCTTCCTCAGTGCATGCAGCCTGAGTCTCAGATTGAGAACAGGGCTTCCTTTCCTGCCAGCACACCCCCACACCATCTCCATGGTCCTCTCTTTCTCGTGCCTTCTTCTCAGAGTCCACAGTAATACAGGCTGTATGTACTGGTGACGTGTGACATAGGAGCCTACTGCCTTTCCTCTTTGCTCTGCAGCCCTTTCCCCTCCCCCTGACTAATTAGGCCAACATGCAACTTCCAGGGCCTGGCAGATGAAGAGCCAAGAATGCAGTGGACCAGGGCCAAGTGTTTTTGTTGACATTGCTCAAATGTAGCTTTGCGGAGCAGGCTCCTCACTGTAACAGAACAGTCTAAGGAAGCTGGGGAGGTGAGTGAACAGAGAAGGGTGAAAACAGAAAATATGGATATAGATATGGAAAGGTTTCCATATCCAAGTTGCCTTTCTACCCTCCAAGGCTTCCTTACTATCCCTCTTCTCAAAATGCAGGAATATAACTTTCCAGGTCATGGCTGACCACACTGAACACACCACCACACAAGTGGAGTTTTAGAACTGTCTTGTTCTTTTGTTTGTGAGGCTTTCTAAGGACTCATGTCTCACCGTATTTCTAATAGCTTCTGCAGCCATAGGTCCAGTGACAGAGTCTTTAACTATAACCCATCATAAGGTGCCGACTGTTTAATCCATCTAGCTATTGTCTATCTAGTGCAGCCATGACACATTTCATTGTATCTAGGGATCTACTACACATTTGGCTTTTGAAGTTAATAGACTTGGGTTCAGATTCCTGTTCTACTTTGTTCACTATGATCTTGGGTAAGTGGTTTAATTTTTGTATGCTTCCCTTTCCTTATTTGCAAAATACAGCACTAATACTGCCACATGGAACTATTATGAAGATGAAATATAATAATGAATGGGAAACTCTTTGCTTGTAACAAACATTATTAATACATAGAAGCCATGAAAACTATTAAAGGTTGTTTTTGTGGATATGGATTGGCTCTGATGTTCAGAAAACCATGTTTAGTCTGACTTACACTGAAGGTAAGTTGACCCAGGAACGTATTGCCTCTTCTTAACTCACTGGGAGTCTTATGAGGACAAATGTATTGGAGAATAGTACTGTCAGACTTGGTTCTCACTAGGAAGGAAATGAATGCAATTCAATATTTTCATTATTTTTTTCCTTCTCAAACTCTGGTCTCTGCATTATTATATCAGTGGTCAGTGGTTGAGTCTATTTTTGTTGAGATAAAAGTTTGTAGGTTTTGGAACCCAGAGGTGCTGCCTTAATAGTCTCTAATTCCTGAAGATATTGAATCATTATGTAAAAAAATTCCCTAATTTTATGCTACAATAGCTGGCTTTACTTTTACATCTCTTAATTGGTATCAGCTTTTCTCTTAGAATTACAGAACCATGGAAACTTGGCATAAAAAGGAGCTTTGAAAGTAATTTTAAGGGATACTCTTGCCTCTGCAGATCTTTGGGGTCTTCCCGAATTTTGGGATTGCAGGTCAACAGAGTACTTTTCTCTGACTTGGACTATGAAGACAGTAGAATGCCATATCTGTCAATCACAGTGTGACTCTTGTTTTTAGGTACTAAGTACTCTGGCAGATGCCAGGGTTCCTTGTCCAAATCTGCTGTTCTGCCCTCTCCAGTACTTACTGACATGATAAAATATCTAGAACCTGCATTTCATTGTCCAAGGTCATTTGATGGGTGCCTTATCTTACTTTGAATTTACATGTGTTGAGTTCCAAGAGCTGGAGCATTTGAGATCAGCCTTCAATTAGTGGCAAATGAGGAAGGTAGCATTTGGGCTTTAAATCAGGTGCCCATAAACTTCGTGATTTCTAGAAACTTAAGAAGTCTGACTTTACCCTTCCATAAAGTAGGAATGGTGATTTATTGAGCACTTACTCTTAGCTAGCAGTGATTGGATGTTTGAGAGATAGTGTTGATGTTTCCCCTTTGTTTCCTGGGTGATGTTATGAGGATTAAATTTTTAAAATGCAAATGAAATATCTTGGAAACTATGAATCACTATAGAAATTGAGAACAGGTTATGATGACCCATTGAACATTTCAGAATATGATATCAGGTGCCTGGGTATGCCCCATGGACTTGTATGAAGGCCATGGGGCCCACAAGTTAGGCCTGTACCTTGTACTTAGATCTATCTTCTGACCATAGCTATTACAGACATTTAAGATGTAGTCATGGTCTCATATCACTGCTTTCTTTAGTGGAAAGATGCTGTGACTGTCTCCCATCTTCTAATGATGTCAAGTTTCAACGGTCATATTTTTGCTTTTATCCTGACAGATTTATCTATGGTAGTGAAGACTGTTAACTATTCTGTTTTTTAAAATTCTTTCTTGCCTTCCTTCCCTGCAGCATGCTTTCTTGCTTTTTACCCTTTTCCCATGTTCCTTTGTTAGAGCATTTTATTCCACTTTCTCTCTGAAGAATGCTGGATTCCCTAGGATTTCTTCTTTTACTTTTCAATAGTTGTCCCTGTTCAGACATTTTGATGGATAGAGTTTATGTCCTTCCATGAAACATACAGAGATCATACCCACGCATATTTTCCATGCCCTTCTTTGTTTTCTTTATGTTCTCTCGGTGTTCTCTGGGTGTTAGCTCCTTCCTAGAAGTATTTTAACCCACAGGCAACATGCATTTTTTTCAAGATGTCCTAAATAGAATGGGCCATTTTCTCCCCTCATGTACTCTTTGGTCTCTGTTCTTCCTCTTGGGTATTTAGCCTCACAATCACATTGGCCAGAGCAGAGACTTGGGTGCTCCTTTATACTCACCTCCAAACATTACTTCTGTGGTGTGCATTGTCTTTTACCTCTTGTCTTGAAAACTTTCTCTCAGACCTTCACTGGCCTATGCTTTGGGGATGGTGAAATGGTGTCTTAGCTTAGGTTACCCCCAAGAGGTAGATCCTGAGCATGTGTTAAATGGTAGTTGATATATTTGGGAGATTGTTATAGTAAGTACACATTGGTAGGCTGAAACCAGATCGTGCTGCCTTAATGGAGTTGACTTAACTCTTTCTAAGCTCTATTCACAATAATGTCATGCCAGTTGTTTGAAATTGGCCTTGATAGGAGTATTAATACCATGGAAATCAGTCATTGACTGAGTATAAATCTGGAATATTTTTCCCCTTAAGATATTCTAGTTGTTAAATATTTCTAAACATGTCATTGGATGCAGGAGATTGAGATAGAGAAGAGACAGCCACTAATCAAAAACACTTTATCAGAAGAGTTGTACTGTATACCCCAAGAGCTTGATTCTATTGGGGAAAACTTGAATCCTGTTAGAATACATATCTCAAGGTTATTCTGCCCCTGCAGTCAATTTTTTCTACATTTATTCATACCTGTCATTGGCTAAGAGCTGCCTGGGTTGGAACTAGGGGGAGTCAGCAGCCAGAGGAAGTCATCAGGTGGGTAGAGGTAGCATAGCTTGAGGATCTGGGAAGAGCTGACACAATGATGGCTGATTAAGGAACTGGACACATAGCATGGCTCAAAGCTGAAACTCAACTGTTAGTGATATATGGTTATTGTCTTTTTCTCCCCAGAGCTTGATCTCATGGACCTTATTGGGGAAGATAGAAAGTGGCTGGTGGGTAGGAAGCTAATGCAGGTGAATGACAGTCTGACTTCTGAAGATGCAGGACTCCGGAGCAACAAGAACTGCACTGAGCCAGGTAATGGTCATAGATGTGTGTCAAGCAGTGACAGCCATCTTCTTTGATTATGGTTGAAGAAGGGTTGGGTACTATGTTCATCTATTTGTTCAAATCCAGAAACATTTTATGGATATTTAGGGCAGATACTGCAGAAATTCAAATATAAAAGTGCAAGAGAATTATTGAGAATCTCTCCCTTCCTCCCTCCCTGCCTGCCTGCCTCCCTGGCTTACTCCCTCCTTTCCTCCCTGCCTTTCCTCCCTTCCTTTCTCTCCTTTCCTCCTTCCCTTCCTTTTCTCTTTCCCTTCCTTCCCTTTCTTCCTTCTTCCTAGTAGGATTGAGGAAAAAGGTAAGTTGTATCCTGTCCTATACTAATAACCAAATGTGGAGGCAGGTGCTAACAAGTGGGAAACTGTGTCTTGAAAGTAGAATGAGTGAGGATATGCTGTTCTTTTCTTTGATCCCTGAGATCCTCTCTGTTTTTTTTTCTAGCTGACTTTTGCACTTAAGAGAATTTGGGTCAGATCCTTACCCATAGTGTTGGTCTTCTTCAAAGAAGTATACATTTATTTATTATATTTGATATGTATTGTACTTATTCTTAGATTTATGCAATATTTTACCTCTGATATTTTTGAACTGAAAAAGAAAATAAATTAAAAAGGGATCAAAGGGAACTGGGGATTATTGAGTCCCAGCTCACTAATCCTTAGGGAAATGACCTCAACAAATGGATGAAGTTCCTAATACCAGGGGTTGACACACTTAGTCTGAAAAAAAAACCTAAAGAATAAATGTTTTAGGTATTGCTGGCCATATAGACAATATCTATAATATGGTCTTTTAATTTTTTAACAATGTTTTAAAAAATTAAGCTATTCTTAGCTTGTGAGCTGTCTGAAAACCATCTGTGGGATAGATTATGTTTATGGCTGTATTTTATCCTAACTTGGACATTAGAGCTCTGGTGCCTTCCTTCATTACCTGATGTATACTTGGATTTCATTTGTGCCCTCCCTTAGGGCCCAGAGCTCAATAACATGCCAGTCCTACACCCAAAGTCATTTTAGAGCATTCAGGAATGACACTAAACAATCATCACTATATTTCCAAAGATCATAGGTCTTTGAGAAGATAAAGTATTTCAGCAAGTTGTCTTAAAGCTGGAAAGAATCAATCCCCCATACTGTCTCACAAAACCCTATATAGTTTTCAAGGTAGAGAATTCAAAGATTACTGTGGTCATTATTGAATGTTCACAAAGAACATTTTTGAAGATTAGTGAAACACAACACAGCTATAAAGAAATAAAAATGGCCATGAATGCTTTGAGTATCCCAATTGAGTGGATAGTGTGATGTGTGTTCTGCGAAACCAAGGACTGGCTGAAACCAACTTCTGTGAATAGGACCCTGTTGGATGCTCTAGCCAAATGCTTTCTTAACTTTACTTTACTTAACTTTAACTTTACTTAGCTGATAAGCTAACTGGGGACTGGGACATTACAAAAATAGAAATACAGTATAAATACAGAATAAAGTCAGACATGATATGATGATTAACTTTCTTTTGGATTTGGCCATGTGCAGGGTCAATGGGGATGGAGGCTTCTGATACCTGTTGTTGGGGTCATGTTTTGACGTGTGAGTGGTTAGTCTCTCTGTGATTGCTTTTCTAAGAGTGATGGGGGATAGAATTCAAGTGCACTGAAAGCCATTTTAAGAGAACGAATTCATCTTCATGGGTAGCAAAGATGATGATGTCCAGGTTTATAAAAAGGCACAACACCAGCAATTACTGGAGTTGATAAGGAGAATACAGGGAGAGAAAGGAGAAGAATGACTTCAGGAGAGAAATGGGAAGCAGTAAAACAGAACTCATGGACCTCATAGGCCATATGCATGTTGCATAGAGCAGGTTCAAAGAGAATATGGAACCATGAGAGAGATTTTTTACTTCTTCATCTATAAAGGGACTGTGCTATGTTTGTAAGAACTTTGACTCTCTATGGAGATTGCAAACCTGAAACAAGAAAGTCTAACTCATATCTTAATGTGTCAGACTGCGGCCTTCATGAACCCTGATTTGACCTCCTAGACTGTGGAGAATGATTACTTTAGGCTTGAAATGTCTGTAGTTTCACCCTTCAGTGATGATTTAAATTTTATGAATGAAAATAATAAAATAAAATAGAAAACCTAGATGCTTAGTTGCCCATATCTGGAGCCCAGTATTCCTGTATACGTAGTGTCTACTGTAACTGTACAACATAGGACCTAGATCATTTCTGGTCTAGGATTTCTAGTTATCACTGGACACAGATGTCCTTCTCAGCTCAGTCACATATATCTCAAGAATGTGGAGTGTCTGTGTATATCTAAGAACCCCATCTCCAATGCTGGGCTTGGAGTCATTCTCTCCTGGGTTTGCAAGACAGTTTAGAAGCAGTGTGTTTGGGGCAACATAGTCAGATTCTCTAAGCCTGTCTGCTTCCTTGTGAAACTGTGATGAGTGCTTTTCTCTCTCACTGCTGCTTGAGAATTGGTAATAAAGTAATACAAGTAAAATAAAGCTGTGTTCCATGTTGGGTAGCTCTCTAGTAGGGGTGTACTTAGGAACTTCCCACTGTCTGCTGACCCATTATAGGTGGGTCACAGTGCAAGATTCCTGAGCCACATTCTCTAGCTTGTGTTGTAGGTAGTATGGCTGGCCAGTCTAGTTCCTTGAATAGCCTACATCCAGAGTTAGCTTAAGTTTGAAACAAGTTTTAAAGATCTTGCACATGGCATTGCACACTAGCTTCTGTTGACCCTCTGTGTCTATCAATAATGTAATCAAAACAGGCTACAGAGTCACTTGCCACCTCTGCTGCCTCAGAACTTTAGTGCTTTTCCCAGTACCATATTGGTACCGTATTAGTTTGAGCAGGTATTAAATTGAGAACCAAAGGACTTTTAAAACCCTTAGTATTACCTTTTTAATAGCACAGTAGAGCCTTTGTCAATGAGCGTATGTTCCAGGACCACCAGCGGATATCTGAAACCATGAATAGTGTACACACACACACACACACACACACACACACACAGAGGCATATATATATATATATATATATATATACACACACATATATGTCTGTACGTATATGTCTATACATACACACCTATGATAAAGTTTACTACGAATTAAACAGTTTAACAATAATAACTAATAAATAGAACTATCATAATATTCTGTAATAGCTAACATAAAACATAAATTATTCATTTCTGTAATTTCCCATTTAATATTTTTGGATCATGGTTGATTGCAGGTAACTAAAACTGAGGGATGTGAAACTCTGGGTCAGGGGGCACTACGGTGCTCGTCTTTTCCCTCTCACTTATTGTTATGTGGGAGGACTGAGCTGGAACAAGGCAAAGGTTCATTCGCCAGTGTGGCCTAGTTTTCCTTAGGAGGACTTGAATGCAGTGAACCTTGTTTCTACTGCTTGAATAGAGGTGTGTCTGCTCTCAAAAAATCTTAATATGGAAGCTAGGAAGGGAGCCTCTGGTGTTTTCTGGGCTCTACCCCTTCCTATGTTTGATGTATGCACTTGGCAGAGATGATGGATCAGAGTTCCCTCTGTGTTTGGAGGGGTGATTGTTTATGCAGAAACTTGATCATTCATGGGGGAGAAGGGACATGCCAGCGCAAGCTGTGGCTATATGATTAATAGTGTCAAGGTCACAGGCAGAAAGTAATATAATTCCTGTTGTGAGGTACATGCAGTTGCCACTTGAGATGCCATGATCTTTTCTGATGGGTGTTCACAGAATCTCTGGCTTTGAATTCCACCAGAGGAAGGCTGTCAATTCAGGAATTAGAGTTGGAATCACTTCTGTTCCGATTGGATTTCCTGTTGAGGACACAGAGTTGGTTTGCTACTCAGACATCTATTTCCTCAACTATGAAATATATCTTCAATTACTTTACCCCTTCCATTGCACAGATCTGAAAATTACAAGAGTCTGACAAAAAAAACAAACCCTTCCACTCTAAGGTTCACTCTTGACATCCCTTAATAAGTGCTTTGCATGCCATAACTTAGTGCATCTTTTATCTGCTCCCCCACCCCCGCCTCTACCCAGAGGACTCAGTTTTAGCTAGGGGAAACCCAGGGTATGGGGTCTTTGGAAAATGACTTTTCTACCTGTGATGTGTGACAACATAGGAATGGCATACTTCATATCAAGGCTGCCATTTTAAGAATACAGTGCTCTAGACATTTTGGAGTTGTACAAAAATGGCATTCTTTCTTTCCCCTCAAAGATCTGGCTTAAGTGAAAATTTATTATTATTTTTACTTCTAGAACTGAGTGAAAAAAACTGACCTCCAGGCTCCAATTTTTTTTCTGCAATTGTTCCATCTCTCTGAATTTTTAAGGTTGTTTGCTTAGCCTGACACTGCCGATTTCATCTGAAGCCTGGAAACATATTGTTTTTTTGGCAAATAGTACTTGAAATTGTTTACTCAGATGACCTATTAAGAGAAATTTAACTTTGAATAAATTTGATCCAAGGAAAATTAAGTTAGCTAAATGTAATATTGAGGGTGGTAGACAACTGCAGCAGAAATAAATTCTTTGTAATATTTCTGCTTATACTCCACAGAGTTTTTTATTTATATACTTTTCAGTGTGTCTCTAGAAAGACCTGTCATCTTTTCATTTTCACTTTTCTGATATTTTAAGGAAATGAGCTTCTCTTTGGAGTGTCTGTTTTAAATAAACTTGGGAAGAAGGAAAAGTTGATCCCTTAAAGTGATGGCTTTTGGTGTGGACTTTACTGCTGAGGTTGCCGTGAGACTCTCTGGATAGGAGTTTACCTTACTAGGACTATATAGCTTAGTTAAATCTAAGGCCTGAGAAGGTGAAGAAGTTACCTGGGCAGGTTGCAAGACCCAGGTGAAAGTTACAAGGTACTGATCCAAGGAAATATGCCAAGTATTTACCAGATCATGTGTTTATAGGAATGGTCAGAAACCATATAACAAATGCCAGTTGTGATGGAAGAGTGAAGGTAGAGGTCCCTCTGAAGAATCCAACACAGGGGTAGGCTCAAGGAGTGAAAATGGCTCAGAACCATGAATCTAGACATACCTGGACAAACAGGGAAAATCTGTTCAAGGTACTGGCTGTGAAAAATGTAATGCATTTAAAAATTTGAACCATAACCTTAGGGGTGGCTGATTTAGCATGGACTGGACATGATCAGTCTAATGCATGGTAGGTCTAGGGATTCCTCTTTTATAGGAAAAAAAAAACAAGATCTAAAGAAGATAAATAACATTCCTAAGGCCACAGGACTTATCTGAAGCAATTAGGCCACCCAACTCCCATATAATATAGAATATATATGTCATTAGAAAATTTGATGTATGTTTACACTATCTAGAACAGTGTAATAGAAACATAGCATAGGCTATAAAACTAATTTTAGATTTCTCAGTTGTAACATTGCAAAAGTAAAATTAACAGACAAAATTAATTTTAATGATTATTTTATTAAAATAGCCAAAATATTAGGAATCACAAATTGGAATCGCCACCATGTAGTTCTTGTTGGGTTTAAATTCAAGAAGTGGAAGTTAAGTTTTACAATCCATACATTATTTTACCAGGTCACATGATTTTCACTAGCTTCTCTTTGCAGATGTAATTTTTTTAGTGATTCAGATTAATAGCTGTTTACATAAGGAACAAATTAGAAACTAATATAATCTGCTTTTTAATTTGTATCAAACGTTTAACTGAATTGGGGTAATGTTAGCTGCTGTAATAGATATGGAGTTTTTACATTAGAGAAATTTCTTTCTCATTTACAATTCTGGTCTATGGTTGAATTTGTTGCAAGAAGTGCTTCATAGGCTTTAGATCCTTTCATCTTCAAACTTGGCCTTCAAGGCACAGTGTTCTTCTGCATTGAATGTAAAAAATCATGGAAGATCATGCACTGCAGGGTTTTATTGGACTAGATGCTCACTTCTGCTTGAATTCCATTGGCCAGAACTCAGTCATATGACTGTCTCGTGTGACAACTGCAAGGGAGATTGGAACACAACACATTAGCAGAATACCAGGCTACATGAACAGCTAGCTAATCTCTGCTACATAGTCTCCTTTTTTTTAAAACAAATCTCCCAAATTTCTTTATGTTTATCTTCTTACAAAAGCAATATACTTCCATTGAGGAAAAATATTAATTCAAAGTTAAATATCTTTCAAGTCTTGCTTTAATTGTTGGCTTTATATCTCAGTTCTCACCTGGTCAGAGTGGCATAGTTTTGATTCCCTTTTTTTCCCTTGTCATGTCACTAGCAAGAAAGTTGTCCTGGTTGTACCCATTTTTTGTGTAGTTAAAGTTTTTGGCAATTGTGTAGAAAGAGTTTGAGTTCAGAAATAAATCTCAAGTCCCAGTTCCATCACTTTCAACCTACATCATGTCAAGTGAATTTCCTAAATATTTTGAGCCTCATTCCCATCCTTTTGTAGAGCACAGACTAAGATACTGTCTTTACAGCCTTGTAGTTATCATTAAGAGAAGTCAGCATTGTAGGATGGCTGGGTCCTCATTTACAGAGTGTGCTTAATTGATTGCAAGCTCTATCTTTGTTAACAGAAGGGCAGAGTGATGAGGATCATATGTCAGGACTATACCACACTATATGTGCACATACTAGAACTTCAGAATATTGGATTATTACAATTGCTTAAAGGATAATTTAGTTACTTAGGATAGTTCAGAAACAATGCAACACTCTTATAGTTGAGCTGTGTGAAGAAGACAGAGATATTAACTAGGAGGTTTCTGATTAATCAGATTTTCTGGCATAAGAGGCTATACTATGTAGAAAGCAGGATAAAACACACAGTAGAAGATTTTCTATTTTCTATTAGTGAAGAGTTTAAAAGTCTCAAGCTCTGAGAAGAGAGAGCCAGGCACTATTCACTTCTAGCTTTGACATCCATTTAGTGCTTTTTTATGGAGGTATTTTTAAAAGACTGCCCTTTAAAGCCACCCAGGCAGCCTAATCTGGTAAGTGGTGCCTAGAATCTTCTTGAAACACAGGTAAAGGTTGACGACTGTTGTTAGATTCAGGGCTTTTGTGGGCCTATTTGCAAAGCACTTTAGGCTTTTCAAAGCATTTCAAGTTCATTAGCCCACTGGAACAGTTTGGCCCTTGAAAAAAATACTTTAAGCTCAGGAATGACTGTCTTGTGACATTCAGTTGATAGATAAGTTAAAGAATTGAAAATCCAGAGTCACAAAAAAGAAGTGCAAACTGCTTCTAGTGACTTCTAAGTCTTCTTCCTTAAAGGCAGGGCTCAACATACAAAAACTCTTGGCTATATTGGGCTTGTTGACTCTTTTGGTAAATAAAGTTTTATTGGAACACAGCCACACACATCCATTATGTGTTGTCTATGGCTGCTTTTGTCTATGAAGTCAGAGTTGAGTAGTCGCAACACAGACCACACAGAGCCAGCAAGGTCTAAAATATTTACTCTCTGATCCTGCACAGAAATGTTTACTCTTGCCTCCTGTTCTAGGGCCTGAGACCAGTGCTGATGTGGTCTGGAAGGAAGACTGAAAAAGAAATGACTGTTGTTCTTGAACCTCCCTCACCCCATATAGTGCCTATGTCATATATAATATTTCTCTTTTTCTATTGGCTACACTGGGGTTTGAACTCAGGGCCTTCTGATTCCTAGGCATCTGTTTTATCACTTAAGCTATGTCCTCATCCCTGGTTTGCTATAGTTATTTTTTTGGATAGGCTTTGCATTTTTGCCAGCCTTGGACTCAGAACCTCTTGATCTCTGCCTCCTGAGTGATTGGGATTATGGGCATGAATTACTACATTTAACATATTAGATATTTGTAATGTCACCTGCTTGGGTCACTTTGATTCTGGTAGTTCTCCCTTCCCTGATTCCTCTACTCATCATGTAATTGAAAGCATTTGATATTGATGAACATGGTAGTATGCTCTTGTAATCCTATCAGTTGGAATCGGAGGCAAGAAGATCTTGAATTTGTGGGTAGCCTATATTACATAGTGAGACCCTGTCTCTAAAACCGAAATAAAAAGCAAACAAAAAGAAAACCTTTAATGCTTTTATATTCGTGTGCAGGTGATATGTTTAAAACTCCAGTTGAGGAATAATTTTCCCCTAAAAGTTAATATTGACCACCTCTGTTCTAGAGCATCTGGTATCCAAACCTCCTTAGAATTGCTTCTCTTGAGTCAGGGAGTGATGCTTCAATTCAGGCTTGGCTGATGGTGTACCAGGCCATGCCACATGTGGACAGTTTCTCCAGAGCCTGTGTTGCAGGCTCCCCTTTCTAGAACATACTCAACTTTGGTGGAAACCATCACTATTGGAATGTAGTGGCTTGGCATACTAGATGGGAGTCTATACAAGGGGAAAGCCACTTGCTTTCTCCAGTGCAAATTTTCCCTGGGAGACTCTTCTGAAGCTATCATTGAGAAATTTTCATTTTCCACACATTATCTCATTTTGCAGATGAAGCCCAGGCTGACATCTGGAGGTCTGAAGGGGAATCTCCCAAGTCCTCTGCTAATTGACTTAGAGTGAGGACCAGGATATTCTTTCATTTTTGGCCACATGGATAGGCTATCTCCCCTACCCATGTTGATATCTGTAGTCAGCAAGTCTGCAATCTGGATTGTTGGGAGATCTCATCAATCTGGATTGCCCTCATCTAAGTGTTCTCAGATGCCTGAGTCAGGAGTAGCAGCAGCCCCTGGGGATTGTCAGAAATGCTCATTTCTGGGCCACATGTGAACTCTGTTAGATCAGAGCCTCTGGAAAGAAGGCCTAGACATCTGGATTTTACTAAGCCTTTCAAGTATTCACTAGGTGTGCTTAGTGTGAGGTCCCCTTGGCTTAGCCCACAGGAATCACTCAGGGAGTTTCTAAATCTAGGCTCCTCTCTAGGCCATGAAGATCTGGGACCTAGACCTCACAAATTTTCAAACTTCCTTGGTACTATGGTCCAAATATTTGTGTTCACCCAAACGGCTTTGTTGAAATTTCCTCACCTGGTGAAGGTATAAGGAAGTGGGGCCTTTGAGAGGTAACTATGTTATGAAGGCAAAGCTCTCATGAATGAACTCAGTGCCTTTATCCCTTACCATGTGAAGGCACAAAGAGAAGGAGTCATATATGAACCAGGAAATGGGCCCTGACCAGACAGAAGCTGCCAGTGCCTGTTAACCTTGGGCATCTAGCCTTTGGAACTGTAAGCATTTATATACTTAGAAGTCATCCAACTCAGGTGACTCAGTGGCTGAGGACTACAGGGAGTTTATGGGCTGAGTTATTCAGTGAAAAAGCTTGGATAGAGGCGCCTTCAGTGGTTGCCTGTGGCCAATGGGCTGGTGGCTACCACTCCAGTCTGTATGCCAGGGGCAGGCCTTACATTGATTATGAACATGTCTGAGTTATAATATGGGTACTTCTGAGGCTTTAAATGTGATCCCATTCATTTGGTTGAAATTTCTAGGATAGAACAATAGAATCTCTTGAGTTAAAGATTAGTAGCCAGCCCTTTTTAGAAGCAGATGCAGAACAGGATGGATTTGAGCCCAGCCTAGTGGCTTATCCATCCCTGGAAAGGCCTTCATTCCATGAACTCAGCCCCCGGCCTGCAATGGGACCTCAGGGATCACTCAGCAACATACTAGTGGGATTAGCGATGTAAGATCAGGAAAGGAAAAGGTGACAGGACACAGACTGCTAGGACAAACCACTCCAGAAGGGAGCAAAGGACTGGACCACAGAGATGAGCTGGATTAATTAGAGCCTCTGTTATTCATATCTACCTTGCCTTGAGGTCATAAGAAAATCTATAGATGAAGGACACCCAATTATTTTTTAATAACTCTTGGTTAGAGTTAGGAATATAAGCCAGAGTCTGATAAATCTGAAGAGGGTTCCTAACTTGAAAACCTAGATATCTGCTAAAGTCCCAACCATTTAGCCTCCCAGGGCCTTGGGGGAACAACATGCTCTGCCAGCAGCAAATGCTCAGACTTGAATGGATGTCTGTTTCTGGAACACATACTTTGAGCAGATCCTAAGGGGTCTCTCACAAACAGGGTCTCAGTGAGTGGTACTCAGCAGATTGTGATTATTATTCATGCTGTTGGTTCATCTAATTATTAAGGCTTGGTGATTTCTACTATAAGTTAACAATAAAATAAAACTAACAGGTATTAATATTCTAAAAATCCAGGCATAAAGTGGACATGATTTAATCGTCAAATGTTTCGTGCTGGTCACGATACAGCTTGCCAGTATCAAATTAAGCTATCCAGCACATCTTTTGAGCCCATTTGCAGATTTATTTTGTGCTTGTGTTTCAGAAGAGAACATTTTCTTTAAGGTGCCCAAACCAAATAACTTAGTATAGTGGCTCAGCTTAGCAGTTCCCCTGAGGACAGAATTTCTCAGTAGTTACCCCTACAAAACCAGAATTATTATGTTAAAATGCCACAATTTTATGTGCTGTGTCCTTGAAAATTTGCATTTTCTCTCTTCTCATCCAATGTTAAAAATCTTGCCTTTTAGGTCCTTAACTCCCCACCCCCACCACATTCTAACATTTTATTATCTCTGAAAATGTACAGGAAAATAGAAAACATCTACAGTCACAGTACCTAGTCTTTGTAGTTTGCATTTTACTAAACTGTCTTTATAACATATCCATTTATTAATCCATCCTATTTTAGTGGATTTATGGTCATCAGCAGAACTTAATCATTTTCTGAGTGTAGTGGTACACTTCTGTAGTCCTGGAACTTTGGAGGCTGAGGCAGGGATATCTCAGGTTAGGGCCATCCTGGGCTACATAGTGAGACTCTCAAAACAAATCCAGACAAAAATAAAAAATAACAAAAACCTCCACCAAATATATTCCCTTACTTAGTACTTTATTGACTATATCACTAAAATTCTTTGGGGGCTGCATTTGTACACAATAAAGTACAAAGGTCTTAATTAAGCGCACACTATCAGTGAGTTCTAACATGTAAATATACATGTGCACCCAACTCCTATCAAGATATAGGACATATACCCCTCAGGAAGTTCTCTCATGATTCTCAGAAAATCCACAATGTTTCATTGCTTTTACTATAAACTAGTTTATTCCTGTTTAAGACTGTGTTATATGTGCATCATACAGTATGTGTTCTTTGGTAAAAGCCTTCTTAGCACTCTGTGTTTGGAATTCATCCATGTTTTGACACAGATACATTATTTACTATATACATATAAATAGCACATATACTATGATGAGCTATCCAACTAAATGTTAATGTATTGAGCATGTTTCTCTCTAGGAGAGGCCTTGTAGGAAGATTTTAGTCACTTTTCTTAGATATTTATTTTAGGTCAACTTTCAAAGGGACTTTTGTCAGATTTGGAAAGTTTATCAGGGAAGGTAATTTAGGAAGGACTAGTTTTCCCTAATCCTCACATTCTCCTACTTCCAAAGTAGAACCATGAAGTGGACTCTGAAACCTGGGTTGATAGGGAGGGAGGAGAGAGAGGAAGAGGTCACCCTGGTCCATCAGGCCTTGTAATCAGTTCCTCCTCTCCTCCTCTCACATTGTAAGGTAACTCATTTAGCTGTCACAATAAGTGGGAAAAGAGCTGAGGAGCTGGAGGAAAGGATGCAATCCATTGTGTACACAGCCGTGTTTATTCTGCTATGAAAGCTGTTTCCCTGGGCTAGGAGACCAGCATGGCATCCTTCTGAAGCTCTTCATTACAATCATAGCATCAGAGAGGAAAACACATTCTTTCTTCAAGCACCTTAATTGGGAAATAGATGCCCAGTTAGGTAGGATAACAGATGCCTGCACTAATGTGGGAACTGCATGTGTTAGGGTTTGGGATGAGGTAAGACCCTCATTTCCCAATACACTGCCTAAGGAGAATCCTTTAGTATTCATTTGTAGGGATTTTTATTTGTTTGTTTGGCTTGACTCTTTTAGGCCTATTGAGTTGCATAAATGGAATAGACAATAATGGCAGTTCCTTGGTGATCATAAATATATTGTTATAGTTGGATGCCACTGGCATATGGTATATAGACGCCTAGCTATTTAAGATGCTGAGATCAGAGGATTTTGGTTTGAAGCCAGTCTGAGAAGAAAAGTATACAATATGATATCTCTAATTAACCAGCAACTTTCCAGACTGGAAGTGTGGCTAAAAATAGTAGAGCACCAGCCCAGCCCTCTGAGCACAAAGTTCTGAGTTCAATCCATAGTACTGGCATTAATTAAATAAGAAATCGTTTAATGAATTATTATACCCAATAAGTACACTGACATAGTTTTTGGTTCCCCTAGAAGCAGATACCAGGTAGGAGAAGACACATAGCTAGGTGCATTTAGATTATTTAGGAGGTGATCTCAGGATCAACAATAGGGAATGGGCAAGTGAGCTAGGAAAGAGATGTGGTACCCAAAGCATGATGCTTCACAAGCAGGTTTCTATTGTAGGTATCTAGTCTTCTCTTAGGAACTATGGATACACTAGAGAAGACCCACCTCAGAATTTTCCCACCAAGAGGCAAGGAAGCCAGTTTATTTATACCATAATTTTCATTGGTCATTTATTGAGGGCTGTTCTAGGAAGTGTGAAAGCCCTGTCACATCTAGATGCTTGTCATGTAGGTAGGAAAATTCCTATGACCTTTTCATGGTTGTTAATTAGACCAGTGTGTCCCAGTGAGCTAAAGATGAGGAGAGGTGGTGAGATAGCTGGGGATCAGCAGCCGTTTCTGAACTCCTTCTCTCTTCTCAGTATGGATGGAAAGCTTATCCTAATTCAGACCACATGACAATGCTCTTCTGTGTGTGGTGTGTTTCTCTTGCTAAGTGCAGGCACTCAGGCTCACCCCATTAGTTTTCATGGCCTTGTAACATGTGTTTGTACAAGTGCTGATGGCTTACCGATGAGCCTCAGTGGCATAAGGAACAGACTCAGGTCTGTGAGAGAGGAAGCCTTTCATGAAAACCAAGAAAACATTCCAGCTTTTCTCATTCATCCTTTGCTGCATCTATCCATGTGGCAGATTTTGGGGACCCTGGGGAAGTGTCAAATATGCAAAAAGGGAAGCTAAGAAAAGCATATCTTAGCTCCTTCTATAAGAAAATAGAGGGTTTGTTCTCAAGGATCCTTTCACCAGGGCTAATCTTTTTTTTTTTTTGCAAGAGTTATTTCTAGAAATATTGCTAAGGCCTGGACCCAGAACCAATGTAAACTCATAGAGAAGACTGCATTTGAACCCTGAAGAGAAGTTGGGAAATGGTTGCATTGCCACAAATATGCTGTATTTAGTGCATGGATGATTTTGGGGGCAAACACACTGACTCTTCAGATTCCAAAGTTAAAATAGATCTTCATTTTCAGGGAACCGTTTGATTCCTTACCCACCTTGCATACAATGGAATTAATATTTCATACAAAATTATTTTTCAGTGAGTCAATACATTGAAATTAGGCAACCTGTATAATCCTAATTTTCAGATCTTCAATGGATTTGTATTTCTGAGGCCCCCCAAATATGGAATCCATTAGCCAAAGTGACGCTCTTCAGCTCAAAGTGTGATACAACAGGCGGGAAGTCTCATCTTGCACAGTAATGCAGTTTCTAGACAATGGATTGGACTTTGTGGTGTTTTAAATTATGCTCATAAGCACTTTGTTTCTGTCAATATGAAGTAGTCCTCATCTCTCCCTTGAATAGGCTAGCTCTTCTAATAGACAAATTATGATAGAAATTGCCCTTTCTCTAAGTCTGAGTCATCAAAAGGAACATAGCTTCCATGCTTCCACACGGAAGCATGAATTCCTCTGCCCGCTTCCCCACCCCAACCTCTCCATTGCTCTCTGAACCAGTCCACGATGCTAGGAGGCAACTAAGGCCAACTCAAAAATTAAGTGTATGAATGTAGACTTTAGTGAATGAGAACTGTATAAATGAGCCCAGGCATTTCCAGAACTAAGAGGGAGTAGAAAAAAAAATGAGGATTGTTGTTCTTTTGTACTGCTAGCTTGGGTTTGCTTGTCTTGCAGCCCGAGTGACTGATATCTACAGACTCTCATTAGCACACTACTGAAGAGCCACCACACCAACAAAGGGCCTCTGCAGCTCATCACTCTTCCTCTCCATGTGCAGTACACAGACTCGTTTCTTGCTCCCCAGAAAGCCAGTGAGTGTCAGAGGAGAAGGGACAGTACGGGGCATCTCTAATTCTAAGTCCCCAACTTGCTGCCAGAGGTTTGTGACCTACAGACAGACAAGAGATTTGCAGCTGTTTTGACCTAACTGGTTTGGGGATTGAGGGTCTGTTTGGCACCTGGCTGCAAGCAGCTGTTCTCTTTTTCCCCCTGGGTAGAGGTTCACAGCCACAGCAGTGGTGGCAGCTATGGGAAAGCCCTCCATCTTGTGCTCTGGGCCCCCAGCCAACTCTGGGCACCTAACTTGCTTTTTGGTCATGACTTTCACAGCTGGGCCCTGGACCTCAGGAAACAGTCAAAGCAGGGTGTATAGTCCTGGCTGTAGTGTTCCAGTGTTCTGTCCTTTAGAGGGAAGGCCCCTGTAGGCCCAGCTAGAGGTCTCTCCTCTCCTCTTCTACATTTTCCTCTGTTTAGCCTCAAAATGCATCTGCTCCGTCTTCATTGGCTCTTGAGGAGAAAAGTGCAAATGCCCATGAAAGAAAATCTGCAAAGGTGTTGCAAAAGTAGACACTACTATTAAGGGATTAATGAGCAGTTTGTAGGTTGGGAAGCATACCTCTGAAGTTGTTCTCCTACCCCTTTGCATAAGGTCGAGTCATAGTTTCTAAATACTCAGGAGTTTGAAAAAATGTTATAGATGTAGCCCAGCAGCCCATACAGTGCCTGAATTTCCTTTGTACCATCGCCATCATGTGCTTGAATATCCACACTGATAGGGGCTCACTCCCTTCAGAGGCCTTTTATTCCCTGGGCAACTGAGGTTATTAAAATCATCTTCCTTGTGAAGCACCAAAGTTATTGCCTCTTAAGTCATCCTGAGTGCCCTTAAAATAAATCTTACTCTTTTTCCATATGGCATACCTTTGAGGCCAGCTATTAATACCTTCTTTGTTCAGGCTTCCCTTTCAGTTTTTCAGCACCTCCTTCCGTGATATGATGCCACGGTTATCATCCTGGTTACATTCTAGGCCAAATGTTTGTTCTCCCTTCAGCTCTTAAAAATCAGCCTGCTGTTATTATGTTTGAACAACATGTGAAGAAACTGGAGCTTATTCAATCCTTGCTCAGCTGTTAGATATAATTATTCCAGATGCAAACTCAGCTATTCTACACTAGGACTCAAATGCTTAGGTTCTTTCTAGGGACAGAGTGAAGGAGCCAGGCACTTGTTGAGTTCCCTATTGGAGCCAGGGCTGGGTAAACGCTCTACCTACAGTATCTCCCTAGTTCTGCTAACAAGCCCATGAGTCAGGCATTCCAGGAGCACCTACTGAGGGTGGGGCAGAGCTGGAATTAAAACTTAGCCATGCTGAAGTGCACCTTCCCAGCACCCAGCTCCTCCCTTAGTCAAAATCTTGAGTGGCCAAATTATTTCTACAAGGATTGATCTTTGCTGTGAGTTAAAAGTCCAGTGTGGGCTAGGACTAAGACTCTGTTGCTTACTATTACATCTCAAGTAAATATAGGTGGTACCTGAAAAAAATAGAAGCATCATCCCAAATGTTTGCTGATGTTAAATCTTTGTTAAATAAGTGAATGCTTGAAAATGCCTTATGTAACTGCGTTTTGGCAATTTTGTTTTGCATCTTAATTTAAATAAGATATATACAAAAATGTATAAGGGGAAGTAATAATGTATTTTTTTGCCAAAGCAATAACTGTGAACACTTTAATATATGTTGAATAAACCTTATCTGAAATGCTTGGGAACAGAAGTGTTTTAGACCTAAGACTTTTTTGGATTTGGAAATTTTCACATGTACATAATGAAATACCTTGGAGAAGGAAACTAGGCTAAACATTCAATTCAATTATATTTTATATGATGGTAATTTTAAACAGTACAGAATTTTTAATGATTTTGTGCACAAATAAAATGTGCAAATTGAGACATCAGAGGTCAGGTGTAGAATTAACCATTGTGGTATCTGTCAACACTCAAAAAGTTTGCGATTTGGGGTTTTCAGATTGGAAATATTCAACCTGTATCTGCTTCTAATCTTTCACTTTGGTTTTTGGTGCTGAGAATGGAACCCATGTGCCTTGTGCTTGCTCTGCCAGCACTCTATCACTGAGTTATATTCCTAGTTTCATTTCACATTAATAAGCAATATGTATCATTTTTATTTGCCTTGTTTGGGTTTTCTGCCTGTAGAGCAGCTATTCTTCTTTGGGAGTGTCAGGCCTTTGCTAAATTATTTTTACCTCATGTGATAAGTAATTTTGGTGTGTTTTCATATAATGTGTTGTTTTCTGATCTGAATATTCTGAGATAATTCCCTTGTATATTTTTGAGGCCTCTAGTTCGTGTTACCTGCTATTCAGTCATCCGTGTTATCACTCAATGTTATTACACTCGATTATCTATCACTCAAATGTGAATTTTATTTTCCAGTTGTGGGTAATTAATATTATCATTACCCTATGTTTTCAAGCAGGAAAACTTAGAACTAGCAGGAAAATGTCCTATCTCACATGGCACACTTTTAATAGTATGTACAGCCAGAGAATGAACTCATCATTTCCATCTCAGGCATTTCATTCAGTGGTCTTTCTCACTTTTTAAGTTATCTCCCTTGAGAAAGGAGACAAGTCCAAAGAAATGTTGGGATAACCCTGGCTTTTAAAAGCTATAGGAGGAGAAATGACCATATTCACAGTCAAGTGTGAGTGTTTTAGGCAAAAGGTCACACTTAACAATTTCAGGGAAGGCAAAGACTCATGCATCACTGGCAGGTTATCCCTGATGTTGGGGTTTTGCTATCTTTGTTATCACTGCCAGGTGTGAATGATATTGTCACTAAATTTCTTACCTGATCAATGACCACTGTCTCCTGGCTTCCTGGGTAACAGATGAAATGGTACATCTACCATGAGGCTGCTTCACTGAAGAAGCAGAGGCTGTGGGCGATAGTACTAGTTCAGAGGATACAACGGTATTGGACCTCTGGGAAGCAGAACCATTTGTGTTTGAGTTAGCATTTCTATTTTTTTCCAACTGAATGTAATGTCCCCATAGGGTAGGTTTAAAATCGGTTATCATAAAAAGGGCTGATCATTTCTTTCCTTATTGAAATTCAGGGCTTCAAATAACATTAACACAAGTTTTACGAATGAATCAATAGGTGACAATAAAGACTACCTTTTTCTGCAGGGTGCCGATGGATGGATGGCGCATGCCTGTAATCCTAGCTACTGAGGGGGCTGAGATCTGAGGATTGAAGTTAGAAGCCAGAAAAGACCTGTCAGACTCTTATCTCCAGTAACCCACTCAGAATCCAGAAGTGGTACTGTGGCTCAGGTGGTAGAGTGCTAGTCTTGAGCACAAAGGGGCTTAGGGACAGGTCCGGGGCCCACAGCGCACACACACACACACACACACACACACACACACACACACACACACACACACACACACACACACACACACACACACACACACACACACACACACACACACACACACACACACACACACACACACACACACACACACACACACACACACACACACACACACACACACACTTTTTTCCCTTCTAAGGATGAGATAGCATGATGATCAGTAAACCTTTTTCTCTGTTAGATCCTTAGGGATAGTATGTATAACTTTCAGCTTTTCATCTTGCATAGCACATGACTTTCTATCTAATATCCTATTCATTATTTGGTTGGCTTTTTCTATGAGTTATATAAGCATCTGGACCCACAAATCTTGGATCTGTTTCCTTGGAAGTAAGGTTGTTATAAACAAGATGCACAACTCATCTTGTGCCAGTCACAACATCAACATACAGTAATTGTTAGGATAATAATTTAATTAATAGCCTACCGAAGAGTGAGTGTCATGCCATGTCTGGAATAAATGTAGGGTTCAATCAGATCAGTCGTATTTCTGCTCTGCAAAGTGTAGGCTTCTTAGGGTCTTCATCTTCAAGGACAGTGGGGAGAACTAGAGGTATCTTCCCATGCCTGCCTGCTGACACAGATTCTTTGTGACATAATAACAGAAACCCTCTCATTCCTTAAAAGCCCCGTTCTATGTTTTCTCACAGTTCTCCATCCTCTGGGAGCCCTAAATGATCCAGGTGACCTCACACACCCAGAATAAGGCCAGCCATCTGCTAGGAAAGAGCACATGAGATTATGAGCCATCTACTCGTGCTTCTTGCTCTTCTTAAAAGAAAATTAGTAAAAAAAAAAAATTTCAATTTAAAGCAGAGAGCAAAACATTGCATGGTAGGAAGGATGAACTATAAGAAAATGCTCATTACATTACTTAGCTAAAACAGAGAGGGAAAAAGTGTTTGGAGGAGAAGGGGTTGTGGAAAAGAGGGCAATAGGGATGAAAAGTTCATTCTTGGGCCTTCTCAGTGTTGAATAATCTATGCTTAATTTATGCTTAGATCATCTACTGCCTGAAAACTTTTGAACCAAGTACACTGGTCCTGTTTGAATTTTAGGATGTGATCTTTTTTTTTTCTTTCCTTCTTGAATGCAAAATGCACTTCTAAATTTAACTCTTCCTGTGGACTACCCAGAATATTTGTTTAAATAAGACCTGTGTGGGTTGTTAGCAGCTGTCTATGAAGTATAAACACTGCCATGGGCTATCACATTCCTGGGAAAGGATGGTCTCATGGGCTTCACAGTTAGGGCTCCTTGATGTTACCTTTCTTTTCAATGATGTATTTTTCCCAGAGTTGATTTGCTTTGCATTTGGTTACTCTGGATGTTCTCTCTCTCCTTAGGATGTATCTGGCCACTGCCTCTTTCATAAGGAAGGTGGGAAGATGATTGTTGGTAAATCACAAAGTTGTTTGTGTTAGTCAGCCTTCTGTTACTGTGACAGAACGTCTGAGAGAATCAACATTTATGGGGGAAGGATTTATTTTGGCTCATGGTCTTAGAGGTTTTAGCCCATGGACACTTAGCTCTGTTGCCTTTGGGCCTATGGTGAGGTGGAGTGTCGTGGTGGGAGAATGGTAGCCAAGAATCAGAGAGACAGAGAAAAGAGAGGCTAGGGTCCCAATATTCCTTTTAATGGCCTGCTTCTAATGACTTAACATTATTCCACTAGGCTCTACTCCTAAAAGTTCTTCTACCTCCAAATAATGCCACATGTTGGAGTCCAGCCCTTTAACACATGGGTCTTCTTTGGGGCTCTCTTCAAAATCTTAGCCACAGCACTATTTATGAAAACTTCTATTTTTTTTCCATCTCTGAGAACACTTCCTTAGTATTTACCATGCCCTAGGAGATGATTTGCAATTGAGGTGTCTGAAGCTTCAATCTATGTGGAGAGTAAAGAATTTATCAAAAGGGACACGGCAATTTAAAAACTCATGCCAAGGCCTGTCTTGAGGTTCTGCTCTTGCTTGGACTTCCATACTTGGCCATGCTTGGTGGTTTTCATGAAGGATGTTTACACTGGGATGGCTTGTAGGAGTGAAATCTCTTATGTGATTCTACTTGTATCATAGCTGTGCTGATGGCAGTGGTTCCTGATGATTTTTCACTGACCTTTCTCTGTGACAGCTGAGTCTTCCAAGGATTTGAGGCCCTATCAAAGATTTTTTTAGGCCATGGTGTCTCTGTGCTGCCCTGGTGAAGATTTTGGCTGGGGTGGAGTGTGCATTCTGGTAAAAAGAAGAATTTAAAAAGTGGTTTGGAATAGAAATGCATTTTATTACATTTAGGTCCTAGCCTTTCCATCATCCAATGAAGATATGAACTGTATTTCTGAGCTATTACTAAGAATGAATTAAATAGCATTTGTAACCTTGCCTAAGACCTGATAGTGTCCGCTGTACATGAAATGCTAAGTCAAGTCAATCGATAACCTCTTCTGAATTTATTTTTGTATGTCAAATGAAGAGATAAAGTGTTCATTAAGGCTTATGCTAGCACTAATTTTTTAACAGATACATTAAAATCTGACTTCATATGATGATGAGCATGTATGAACGAGAAAAGAGAATTTAAGAAAACAGATAACTTGTTCATAAATCCCTTTTCACGGGGATATTCAGGTAGGGCAAGTCTCTGGGGGGGGGGGTAGGGTCTATTTCCTACTATTTCCTCAAGGGTCTAGATGAGGCTTTCACAAGGAGTAGGTTCCTGTGAGCTATTTGGTGAATGAATGAATGTATAATATAATGACTATTGTTGTAGGTAGGTTATGAGATTCCAGAACTGTGGTTCTACAGAGATGGAATGGGGAATAGTTGGAGATGGTGAAAGGAAGATCTGTGGATGAAGAGCTTAATCTGGTTGGCTATCAGAGTACTCTTTTTTTTTTTTTATTGTGAAAATACCTTACAGAGGGGTTACAATTACATGGGCAAGGTAATGAGTACATTTCTTATCAAGCATTGATACTTCCTCCTTTGTTTCCCCTTCCTATCCCTTCCCATCTCCCCCCCATCCTCCCTGACCCCACCAAAGTTGTAAAGTCAGTTTTTTTTCAAAGTTTGAAATTCTTTTATTACAAAGCATCTAACCAGGTGGTAAGCATATGACATCTTGTCTGCTAGCCCACAGGCCCAGGAACCCCTGGATACAGCATTTACATAGGCCAAAATATTTTAAAATCAATATAGAAGTACAAGAATTTTAGACAAAAATAAAACTGTGAGTTCTTTTTTTTTTATTGTGAGAATAGAATACCATACAGAGGGGTTACAATTACATGGACAAGATAACGAGTACATTTCTTATAAAGCATTTTTGCTTCCTTACTGTTTCCCCTTCCCATCCTTTCCCATACTCCTCCCTTCCCCCCACCCGAACCTCCCCCCACTCCCCCCACCAAAGTTGTTAAGTTCGTTTTTCGACATAACGATTTGTACATCTCATTGCTGTAATGGGTCCACCTGTATCCCTATTTAAACAATTTGTTTTTTCCCTTCCCCTCCACAAATTGTACCAACATCAAATACAGTGAAAACAGGGGTTATACCTTGGGGGAGGGACATACAGAGCAACAAAGAAATATCTTATAAATAGAAACAATAGCAAGAAAGAAACAAACATTTGAGTCCTTATCTTGGGGTTCATTTCACCTAACATCAACTTATCTGACTGTTTCTGTTTGTCTCAGACATATACTAGTTATTGCAAATAAGGGAAACCATGGGACCTATGTTTCTTTGGGCCTGGCTTACTTCACTTACTATAATTTTTTCCAAGTCTTTCCATTTCCTAACAAATGGGGCAATGTCATTCTTTCTGATGGAGGCATAGAATTCCATTGTGTATATATACCACATTTTCTTGATCCATTCATCTACTGAGTACTCTTGTTCTAAGACTTATAGATAAACTTGAATTAAAACTGATAATACTTACCTGATGCAGATGCAGTAGGGTCCATACTGAAAATGTATTTTGTTTAGCAACTACTTGGAAAACAGAAATGAGGAGGGACTTTTTATTATCCACAGTGCTTAGGAAACAAAGGGCATCATGTCCTTGGAGATAGCTAATACCTCTCCAAATCAAATTCTCTGAGAACCATAGAAAGAATCCTGATTGAATCTTTTTAAGATTGAGAAGTGGAACCCTTTTCTGGTAATTTGCATTCTTTTAGGAATCTGAGATTCTGTAAAACAGACCTTGTGAAATGCCAGTCTAGGTGGGAATGAGTTATGTGAAATTTGGTTTTTTTATTGATTGGATTACTTCCAACTACTTTCAAATTTAGGTTGTGATCTAAAAGCATCTCATTATTGTTAGCTAATAAAACTTCAAGGGTGAAATTTTGTTGGTTTTGCTTTTGTGGGGGGCTTTGGGATTTAAATTCAGAGCCTGGTGTTTATGAGGTGGGTACTCTACCACTATAGCCACACCCTCAACCCTGGAGATATGCGTGAAGAGCTCAAGGAACTTCAGAACCAATCCTACATCTGTAGTGATCAAGCAAATGCTGGATTATGTAAGGTAACTCACAGAGATCCCTTAGCCCCCTCCTTAGCTGTGTGTTTACTTTCTATAGCTTACCTGCAATCAACCACAGCTGAAAAGATGAAAGGGAAAATTCTATAAATCAACAAGCTTTAAAGTGTGTGCCATTCTGAGTATCATGATGAAATCTTGAGCCATCCCTATCTGTCTTGTCCTGGACATGATTCATTCCTTTGTTTAGTATATTCATGCTATAAGTGCTCCCTGCCTATTAGTCACTTGGTAGTAGTCCTCTCAATTATCAGATGGATTGTCATAGTTTTGAAATGCTTGCGTTTAGTAGCAATAAGGAACCCTTATTTAAGAATGTCTGCAAGCACAAAGCTAGGGATTCTGACATTCAGACATGCAACAGCAATGTTGTAAAGGGCTTGCTTTACATGAAAGGTGAAAATTCTTGAGAAGAAAACAATTCTTATGCTGAGATTACTAAAATCTGTAATAAGGTATTTTGAGAGAAAGAGAGAAGCACATGATTTTTATTACCATATAGTTTTGTAATTATCTAATTTACTATTGGCTAGTAATATCTTGCTGTAGCTAATTTATATGTGAAGCTAATTTATATGTGTATGGACAGGGAAATACAACATCTATTGTTTGGTGGTATTTGCAGCATCAAGTAATGCCTGAGTGTCTTGAAAGTTGTTCTCCCTGGGGAGGAATTACTGTACTTAGGTTTTTCTTGTTCCTGATATTAATGGAAATAAAGATTTTTGGGGGGAGAGGGCTATTGGGGGTTGAAATTCAGGGTCTCACACCTTCTAGACAATGGCTTTAACATTTGAACCATGTCTCCAGCCCAACAAAGAAGTTTTGAAAGTGATATGTCATTGTCATTAGTTGGACTTAATAGCTCCCTTCAACAGGAATATAAAGTGAGAACAGGAAGGGATGATGACCACCAGGTGAATTCTTTTCCCCTTCCACTTAGCCCTTGCTTACATAAGCATGTTTCATATTCATCAAACTAAGTCAACTGTTGATTAAATTAGGTCCACTATTCATGCCTATGAGATTTTCAAATAGACTGGTAAAGAAGTGTTTTGGAAGGAAAAGATCTCTCTGTAGATACACTGGCCAACCTTGGCATAACCTACTTCTTGGCTTCCAGTTTCCTTAGTCCACATCTTTGAACGTTGCTCAGATAGTCCTTGCCTAAAGAAGACTGCCTCTTGGACCTGAACTGGCTTCATTATGAAATTGCAAAAAAAAAAAAAAAAAGGACTCAAGATATTTCTTTTATTACTCATGTTGTTTATGAGAGACCAGAAAGAAACTAAGAGTCTACCCTTGTCCCCAGGTCACAAACTAGCAAAAGATGACCTTCATGGTGTCCTCTAAGAGCAGGTATTGGAAAGCCAGATCACACGGAAGTCCCCTGTCTATTTGCCATGCATTTGGCTGAGGGCTTATTGACATAAGTTTTATATTTAATGCACTCTGCAAACCTTTTTGAGAGTTTTTTTAACCAAAATATCTGAAATCAGCAAGTTGGGACAGAGGAATACTAACAGAGTCAGAGGCTGCAGTGGGGACTTTATTCCATTGTTGAGGAGTCTGCATTTTGACTTGAGTACCTCATTTATCTAGTGTCATAGAGAAATGGTTTCTGCCTAAATGGTTACTGCTGATAGAGCAGTTCCTTTGCACATGGAGAGACTCAACAATCATTTGTTGAATGTAGTTGAATGAATGAAATGAAACATGTCTTCAAATGTCAGGCCATCTATGAAACTGATACATATTTGATTGATATCTTTCTAAAGAAATTCTGTATATTCTTGCCTTGTGACTCTGACTCCATTAAATGTGGATTTGACTTTCTCATGACAAATTAATGCCATGACTTTGTTGAGGATGTCTATTATGGAACCATCTTATAATTGAGACCAGAACCTCCTGTTTTATTACTACAGAGGCAACTGTCCCATCTACTGCTTTATAGGCCAATGCCAAAAAAATTTATAGCTTGCGAATCTTCTTTTCTTAAAAAAAATCTTATTAGCATATATTCATTGTATGAGGGAGCTTATTATGACGTTTTGTTACAATATGCCTGGATAAAGTTCACCTGCTCCACAACCCTTCATCATCACTCAACCCGTTCCTCCTCCTCAGAATAATTTCAGCAGGCTTCATTGTTCTATTTTCATACATGCATATAAAATACCTTAAACATATTCACCCTTATTCACCTCTCTATTAACTATGAACCCTTTGGTTGGTACCTGACCCTCAATATAACCTGTTTTACTTTCCGGTCATTCTTTTTCTCCCTATTTTAATTGCACAAAGGGGTTTTACTGTGATATTCCACATGTGCATATATTATATATTAGTCCTATTACTCCCCCTCTATTGTTCTTGTTCTGTTTTTTTCCAGACCCACTATTGCTAACAGCTTTCAGTGAGCCTTTTTTTTTGCTATCTGCAAACAGACATGTCATATATTTCAAAGGTACTCATCATCATTTTCTATTCCTCTGTTCCTCTTGATAGGAGGTATCACTAGAAGAAATGAGCCTAGGCAGAATAGACTGCAAACAGATTAGAAATATGGTCCTTCCATTCCCTTTATTAGTATTCTTAACTTTGCTGGATATGGGCTTCCTCATCAACCTCATATGTGTTGAACCTAAAAGCATGACTAGAATACTATATTAACTAATATTCACAGATGGTTCCTGTGGTACTGAATTTTGGAAAGTGATGGCTTACAGCTTCCTTTGCCTCTCCTGTTTTAGGTACAGAAAACAGTAAACTCCACGGTAGTCAAGGCTGTTGTTTTTCAGAGGGACCAGAGTCCTACCTGTTGAGTAATGCTCACCACAGGATTGTCCTTTTTTTGTATTTTTACGGTATCTTATCTCTTTAGGAAGTTAAATTTGACACCACTCTTTAAATTTTTCATTCTTTGCCATACCCATGCAGATGTAGAATCATCATCTGGGGATAAACAGTCAAGAAAATGTGCTCCTGCTGGGAGAGCTGGGCTTCTGTCCTGTAGCCCATGTGTCCTGTGCCCCTAGGCAGTTCTGAGTCACTGGGCAAGGTCAAGGTGGCAGAACATCACACTCCACCCCCAGAATTCATCCTACTTACCTATCCTAACCCTGCTGCGCTAGAATCCTTCAGCTGAGCAGAGTCAAACTTGACATTGGATGTAGTATTAACAGAGTTTTAGGGCAAAAGGCTCTGTGAGAACCATCAGACTGTGCTTGGCCACTTGTCTCATAGGCAGAACAGAGAGATGAGTAGGTAGTGGTTAAAAGCAGGGAAAAGAGATTTACCAACATGTCCCCTTTAGGAAAAACAATAAGGAAATTCTTTGTCCTCCAGTTATCTCTTTCAGGTACTGATATGAACTTTAGGGTTACATAGAGAAAGAATTCAGGCAGGGAATGAGAAGTATGTATGGGTGGGATTGTAAGGGATGAGAGAGAACGGTGAAAGGGGTGTTTCTGGTCATGGTGCATTGTACTCATACACTGACATGTTGAATTGTAAGCCCTTTGTAAAACTACTTAAAGATAATAAAAATATAATAAAAATGCTACATATAACATAAAAGTACAGAACAAACAGAAAACACATACACATACATACCACAAAGAAGTATGTTTTTGTTTTTGTCTTTTCTTATTTTTTGTTTGGTCGGTCATGGGGGTTGAACTCTGGGCTTGGGCCCTGTCCCTGTGCTCTTGAGCTCAAGATGAGCATTCTACCGCTTGAGCCACAGAGCCACTTCTGGTTTTCTAGTGGTTTATTGGAGATAAGAGTCTGAACCTCGATCCTCAGATCTCAGCCTCTTGAGTGGCTAGGATTACAGACGTGAGCCACTGGCGCCTGGCTCGCAGTATGTATAATTAAGCAGTAGTGGCCAAAATGAAATGTTTTTATCATTATCTCAGTTCTGGTTCTGCAAGATGGCCCCACGAAGTCCTTATTCCTTAAGGTCACAATCTAGTTCCTTTGAGATGATTATTCCTGATTTGGTGTAGTCTCATTGGGGCATGGTCTGTTTTGCAGGCTCTGCTGTTCTTGGAATTCATAGTATCTGCAGGTTTGGGACAGTAATATTTTTAGACATCTTTATGGGGGATCAGGAATAGGATGTTGTAAAATTTGATTGATGCCTCTTATTTTTAATTTTGTGCCCTCAGTTTTGAAGGTCGATGTGATAGTTTAGATTTCTCAGGGTTTTAGAGAAACATTTCTTGAGTGATTAACAAGCCAATGTTCAGAGTTAAGCATGAGTCTGACCTAGAACTTTGAGTTAAAGGAAAGAGATGAAGGCTTTTATCCTACTTAATTTAGTTAGGGGATCAAGTGAAGAATTGTGCTTATTAACAAAAGCAGTTTTAAGTACCTGTTAAAGCATCCCTGGAAATGGCACCTAGCCCATTTGTTCATGGATGAGCTGTTTTCACCTTCTACCTATCTCATCTGGGTATGTTGTTATCTGTTTACCCATTTGCAGTTTCTCAGTATATAGGCCCTTGTTTTTATTCTGTACCTTCCATCATTTTTCCACCATAAGATACTAGATTGTTATTTGAGGACCAGAGGCCCCATCCTAGCTAGGAGCTTCTTATTCATGAAGAAGCTCAGGGATGCAGCTATACCCAAGGAGGCCTAATGGGAATTTCAAATGTTCTCAGTGACTTTGTGCACAGTAGACTTTGAAAAGACCCAAACTAGTATGTGTTCAGTAAATATATGGTACTTAAAATAAAAATCAGTAAGATTGTGCAGGAGCACTTGAACAGGGAAGGAAGAAGGATTTTAGGGAGGCAAGATGTTATCAGAACTGTGTCTTTTCTAGTCCAGGCCAATGCTCTTGAAGGTCAGGGCTCTACAACTGACCTATGGCTACCTGGGGAGGCACCTTACTGCTTATGGTCCAGTTCTTTGCAGATGTCTGTGGCATGTGAAATCCTTGCTGGAGCCATTGTCTATGTTGCAATCGCCTGGGCACCAAGAACATAAACAGAACCTGGTGCTGCTCTCTGCTGCCAGTTACATAACTCACTCTGGAGTCATACTTTCCAGATGCTGTGTATCAACATGCTCCCCTCTTCTTCCACTACCTGTTTCTTTACCCACGTTTAATTTTCTGGGGAAAGTTCAAAGACAAACTCCAAGGACATCTAGGGTGCTTTAAATCTTAGAAAAAAAAATTGTTTTCTGAGTTCATCGTCATATTGTGTTTAATTCTAGAGAATCTGAATGCTTTTGTTTTTTCCCTCTGTGAAATTTCTCCTTCCCTCCCTCCTTTCCTTTTTTTCCTTCTGTACTTCTCTTTCTTTCTTTTCCTTTCATTAAGAAGCACATTTTGGGCCCATTAGAACTTTGGTGTGTGTGTGTGTGTGTGTGTGTGTGTGTGTGTGTGTGTGTGTGTGTGTGTGTGTGTGTGTGTGTGTGTGTGTGTGTGTGTGTGTGTGTGTGTGTGTGTGTGTGTGTGTGTGTGTGTGTGTGTGTACTTGAATTCAGATAAGTGAGAAATTTGGTCAAGAGCCTGAACCATAGGTTGAAGAACCGAGGCTTGCACAAGAACCCGAGACTTGAATTAAGAGGTTTTAGCTGGAGGAATTCACTCATAAGTTCTCTCCTACATGATAAATTAAATCTAACTCCACATACAGGGAATACAGGGAGGTGGCAATATCATAGCAGATTCATTCAATGGTTCACATAGTCTCTGACCTTTTGTGCTGGGCCAGGCATTCTCCTGGAGGTAAGGAGGCTTGCAGAGGGAAAGAACACCATTTTAGCCTTCAGGAACTACAAGCTAATGGTGGTTAGGGAAAAAAATAGTTACTTCTATCCATCTGTTATGAGTAATGAGTAATTTTGCCTTTATTTCCAACTATCATTCTAATTAGTGTTTCTGGAACATTGAATGGAAGTGAGGGTACACTATAAGAACAATAAGTCTTGGAATAGGAAATTGCTGCATGAACCAGAATGGCACTTGATCAATTTTTTAATGTGCTAATGTCATTTTCAAGTGGAAATGGTTGATAGATGTGTTAGATCACAGGCACAGTTTTAGAAGAGTTCTTTTTTGTTTTCCTTCAGTGAACAGTTTCTTGTTTGTAGGAAGGTCATATAATTGTCAGGCATTTTAAACAAGTCACCCAAGGTGTAGACCGGATGAAGAGGGTAGTTTAGAAAACTGTTCAGTAATATATAAACTTAGAACAGTTTATATATATATATATATATATATATATATATATATATATAGAGAGAGAGAGAGAGAGAGAGAGAGAGAGAGAGAGAGAGAGAGAGAGCTTTTATATTTATATTCTTGATTTTTAAAAATTTGGATCATTTTAGAATATGTACTTGTTTTAGAAAATCTAAACAGTACTGATTAAATATACTTCTAACTTTTCCACTTTTGAAATATGAGGAAATGAGCCTTTCTAAACAGGGGATTGAGAGGGCAGCTTTCTTCATGATCTCCTTTGTTTATCTGTGAGTACTTGTAAGGATCATGAAACATCAATGAGGTACATTTTATACTTTATTTTGCTACTTGTTGGGTGACTCTGTCCCATGGCTTGTTAGATTGACTTTGTTTCAACACATATCTGATCCAGTCTTTATGCTGACAGGGATCAAGAAAGGTGGTGAAGTTTATTTGAGCCCTTTAACAAAACCAGGGAGTTGCCTGGTGCTTCTGCATTTGCTCAAAACCTCAGCTATCCACAGGGCTAGCTGAATGTCACAGTGCTGCAGAATGACTCGTGGTGGTCAGGGGTGATCATTGGCATGGTCTGGCCACAGATTTTCTGGTCTCATAGGTCACTCTCATTCACTGTCCCCATATTGACTGTACTTTGTATAATCAGCAGTGTCAGGACCTACCAGATAAGGGCCCAAGGGTTCTTGAGTATTGTGGTTTATTCCTTTTTCCCTCTTGACCTTTGTTATTACTCCCTTCTTCCTGCAATAGAGAGACAAAGTGGAGCAGTGTATTTTGTCCTTTCTGAGGGAGAATTCAATCAATGCTTTCCCTAGGAGGAACAACAGGAGAGGTTCTACCCCTGGACGTGACTGGGCCACATAACCTGAGTAGGCCTGGAGTCCTGCCCTAATCTTAGCTGCTGGCCTATTTCATCTCCACGGTCTGAACTTGCTTCTCCTAGGTCTTTCTGTCTTTCTGTCTTTCTGTCTTTCTGTCTTTCTGTCCTTCCTTCCTTCCTTCCTTCCTTCCTTCCTTCCTTCCTTCCTTCCTTCCTTCCTTCCTTCCTGTCTGTTCGTTCTTTCTCTCTCTTTCTTTCTTTCCTTCTCTTCTTTCTTTCTTTTCCTTCCTTCCTTCCTTCCTTCCTTCCTTCCTTCCTTCCTTCCTTCCTTCTTTCTTTCTTTCTTTCTTTCTTTCTTTCTTTCTTTCTTTCTTTCTTTCTTTCTTTCTTTCTTTCTTTCTTTCTTTCTCTCTTTTTCCCCCTCCCTCCCTCCCTCTCTTCCTTCCTTCCTGGCTTAACAAGTCAGATTTTGAGATTTAACCAAGAATCCAAGACATTAAATCTACCATGACTTTGGTATACTGGCTGCTGATTCTAGCTAACCTCTGCTTTCAGAGGAGGTTTTGTGGATTACTATAACATAGGGGCCAATTCCTCTTGTCTTGGAACCTTTTTAATGCTTTTTTAAGCCAGTATCAGGAAGGGCCACTGGCAAGTTTAATACCATTGAGGCTTTAGAAACTTGGGCTACCCGCAGGAGCTGAAACATTTTCAAAGCACAGACCCAAAAGACAGGACAATGCTCCAACCTAGGATGAACTGGTTTCAAGGACTGGGTTCAGGAGAGGACACTTAAATTTATAAGCCTTCCCTAATGTAAGTCAGTGTTGACCATGCTGGTCAGCAGACATGGAAAGCACCTGGGTTCTGCCAGTGACCACTAAAAGCTTTTGTCTTTGTAAATTCTCTGTTCCAGGTTTATCTGTGGTTTTACTGTAAATTCCCAGGACTAAAGACCAATGTTCTTTCATGGCCAGTAGTTTTTGAGGAAGGTCAGATTAAAGGTGAGGTTGGATTTGGTTTGATTCTAAATTCCTAACCTGGACACTTGAACATTATCACTCAGGAATGAGGTTTTCCTCAGCTGCACATAGAAGGGACTCACTGTGGAAGGTTCTTGACTTTTCAGATAGCCTGAGATACCTGCTACTCTAGCATGCTGTACATTCTATGGCCTTTACCCAGACAAAGGCTTGTCATAACATATGGTTATGTCTATGAAGCCTTGTTTGTAGGTGTGTCCAGACATAGGAGAGCAGAAGGCCTGGTATGTCAGATGAAGAATTTACATGTTGTCACTGTATCATTTAAAAACATTAATGGAATGTTTTGGTATGAAGGTGAAGGCCACATCATATCAAAGTGCTGAGGAAATTTGCTGTGATCCTATGGGTCGCCAAGCCATCATGCTAGCAGTTAGACTGTTGGCTTCTGGGGCACACTTACTCTTTCTCAGCTCTAGGAGGTTATCTGCTTTGTTTCCTCGTTTTTGCAAAGAAAAGAACTCTTGTGTTATTGTCCTCAAACCCACTTATCCTTGCACTCACACCTGTTCCTACAGCTTACACAGTTCCTCTTGGCTGGGCATATCTACTTTCCCTTCTTTTCTTCCAGATTGGGATGACTTATGTTGAAATGTTCAATGAATATGTTGCAGGGCTCCCAGGACAGATTTTCCTGAGCATACTGGTCTCAGAACCAGGTCATGGAGCCAGGATTTCTATAAGAGAAGATGCACATTTGAGTCATCTCCCAGTTAGTACTAAGTAGGAATGGAATGGATTGTTCTGGAAAGAAATCATATTTGTGCTAAAACATTGGCGATGTAGTCCTATCTCACATGGTTATACGGCTACAGACAGATCTCTCAACCTCATGTGGTCACAGACTTTTCTTACAAAGTGCAGGTGCCTCTTTGTGTGATTGTGGCTATGGGATTTCCAGGAGTCGTGCTGTACTTGCTTGGAATAGTCCTAAGTTCATAAATGTTATGGTCTCTGTGGAGACAATGGCTGTAGTGGTAGGAAAGTCACCGCCCTACTGGATAGCCAGCAGTGCAACCACAAAACAGAAGACTGGGAGAACATTGGAATGAGAGAGGATGTTGAGAAAGATGAGGCCCTGGTCCTTACCACTTTAATCTTCTGCAGGGGAGAGAGAAGTGAGGTAAAGGCTCAAAAACAGGAGAAGAAAAGCTGGTTACCAGGCCTCACATAAGAAGCCGTGGAAGGAGCCAGGCACCAGTAGCTCATGCCTGTAATCCTACCTGTTCAGGAGACTGAGATCTGAAGGTTGTGATTCAGCCCAAGTAGAAACATCTGTGAGACATTTATCTCTAATTAATCACACACAAAAAAAGCCAGAAAGAGAGCTGTGGCTCAAGTAATAGAATGCTCTCCTTGAGCAAAAGAAGCTCAGTGAAGTGCCCAGGCTCTGAGTTCAAGCCTAGGACTGGCGCATGCATGCATACACACACACACACACACACACACACACACAACAACAACAACAACAACAACAACACCCATGGAAGGGACTTTGTCTACAGACATCTTTGAGTGGTGGGCTGGAAAATATTAGCGTCTCCACATCACATAAGCAAAGGCAATGGTCCATTTGACAGGACATGGGTTGCCTTTTTAATTTGAGCTATGGTCCATAAATCAGAAAGATCAATCTAATTTTGAAAATGTCTAGTGGTTCAAAAAGTCTGGAATTAAGTTCTGACAAGGGGAGCAGTAAGTCAGTCAGAAGCTAAGTCTTGCTGAGTCCCCCTGGAGGGGATATGAGGATGGAGGTCAGGTTGGTCATAGGAGTGGAATAAGGTCACCTTAGTTAGGGAGAACTCCAGAGACCAAAACAAGAATATAGTTGTGGTCTTTGTACAGGAAAACAGACTTCCAGCATTTCCAAATCTACAATCAGTCAATAAAATTGAAGTCTCATTGATTTCCAAGGAGAAGTATGGGGTGGCAGGGTGGTTGTGTTTATGTATGGGTATCAGGATTCTCCTGTTTCTATTTCTTGTCCCTTGCTAAGTGGTGCTTTCATTTCTGCTCTGCTTCCCACGATGGTTCCCGTGTGACCTGCCTTGTGGGAAAAGCAGCCACAAGGCCACGGCCATCTTTGTCCAGTCACCCACTGAGTCCCAGATGGTCAAATAGACTTACATTCCTAGACACAAATTTACCTTGAAATGCGTTTCTTGAAACAGCTGACGAGGTAGCTGCCCTGTCTCCTTTGAGTTGCTGCAGACAGTTACACCCACCTTGAAGAGGGCTCATCAGTTCTCTCCAGCTCTCTCCTTGTCAAGGAAGTAGAGTTGCCTTTTTGTATTTATGTTTTCAGGACACCTTTCTCCTGAGAGGTCTAAAGCCCTCTGTATAAAAGGTGACCTCTCACATGCTATCCACTGGTTCAGTAATAACTGCATTAGGAGTCTGTCAGGAAACAGACTCTACCCAAGCCTTGCCTTTGGCTCCTTGTATTTACCCTTTCACTGCACACAGGCCAGGTGCCAGCTGTTTACTCCTTTGCCAAAAGACTTAGACCAGAAGCTCACTTTGCTCTCTGGCCAGCTATGGAAAGCTAGAAGTTGACCTCTGTAACAGCCTACAGCCAATGGCTGATGGGAGTAGGTGTGTATTATTCTCCAGCTCCCTTGCCCTTCAGATGGGCAGATTGAGGTAGATGTGACTCTACATTGTCTCCTAGAATTGCCCAGTAGGATTAAGCTCCAGAGTCATCCATGGTGGTGACCTGTTAGATAACACCTGCTTTATTGGCCAGCTTTCCCCTATCTCAATTCTTTCTTCCTCTATTTTCACCTCTCACATAATTAGTATGCAGCAGGTATTTGTCACATTGTCCATTTGGTGGGATCTGAAACCGTGACATTTACTTGCAGCATTTTATGGTTGGTGAGGCTAGATATAGGAGGAAAAGTAATTAGCTGTTGATGAGCATAGTGAGACACAGAGCAAGACCAGAGTCTGGAGAAACACTGGCACTCCTTCTCATGGAGCTCTGTTATGTCCTGGTACCGATGTTCACAGTTCTTCCAGAAATACCAAATTGCTCCTTGAGATTAGTTGCTGTTACTACCAGATGTGAAATCAAGATAGGAGACAATATATATGTTTTTCAACATTTAGAGGCTCCTAGTGACTTTTGGCCCTAAGTGTGTAGAGAGGTGACGGCTAAGTACCAGAGGCATGGAACTTCAGTGGGAAAAGAGTTCAAAATGCTCTTCAGATCTGAGATAGAGGCTAACAAGTGGCTAGGCATGTTCTAGAACCCACCTGATTCTCTGGACCACTATAGAGTCAGAACCTACTTGTGTGTGTGTGTGTGTGTGTGTGTGTGTGTGTGTGTGTGTGTGTGTGTGTGTGTGTCTGTGTCTGTGTCTGTGTCTGTGTGTGTGTTGGGGGGAAGGGGTGTCATGTGGCTTACCCTAATCAGGGCCTGTCCCCAAGCTCTTTCACTTAAGGTTAGCATTCTACCACTTTGAACCCCAGCTCCACTTCCAGTTTTCTGGTGGTTAATTGGAGATAAGAGTCTCATAGACTTTCCTTCCCAGGCTAGCTTTGAACCATGATCCTCATATCTCAGCGTCCAGAGTAGCTAGGATTATAGGCATGAGCCACCAGGGCCCAACAGTACCTACTTTTGAGGAGAGAGTGTTCTACGTAGTTACATGCAAAATGACTGGCTCAGTATCAGCAGTTGTTTCTTTGCTCCTTTTGTGACAGCTGCTTCTTTTTTATTTCCATTCTAAAGTCTTTTTTATTTTTATTATTATTATTTATTATTATTATTATTATTTATTTATTTTTATTGTGAGAATACCATACAGAGGAGTTACAATTACATGGGCAAGATAACGAGTACATTTCTTATCAAGCATTGTTGCCTCCTCTTTGTTTCCCCTTCCCATCCCATCCCTTCCCATACTCCCCTCTCCCCCTACCCGATACTCCCCCCCCACCATGTTTCCAGCATTTTCCAGTCTTTAGAGGGCAGTTAGAGAAGGGGCTTGATCTCATAAGAGCTCCCTCATACTATGTGCTAGAGTATCCACTTCTTTAATATCCTTCAGGTGTTTGGTTTACATCTTTGTTTCTTCCTGTCCTACTTGTTATGAGGGAGTTACAATTAGTTTTTGAATTGAGGCTTAGCTTCCTTTAGGGAACTAGAAATAAAGACCAAAGTGCATCTCAAAGAATAGTGGTTCTATTGTCCATAAAGCATTTGGTGGGGAGACCAATATGGATAGAGTTGGCTTTTTTACTTTGAAAAAAAAACATGAGTATGTTTGTTATTTTAAAAATGTACTTAGAAGTCTGGCGCCAGTGGTTCACACCTATAATCCTAGCTACTCAGGAGGCTGAGGTCTAAAGATCATGGTTCAAAGACAGCCCGAGTAGGAAAGTCCGTGAGACGCTTATCTCCAATAAACCACTAGAAAACTGGAAATGGCCCTGTGGCTCAATAGTAGAGTGCTTGCCTTGAGCTGAAGAGCTGAGGGACAGTGCTCAGACCCAGAGTTCAAGCCCCATGACAAAAAAAAATTTAAAAAAAATATATGGAGAGAGAGAGAGAGAGAAAGAGAGAGAGAGAGAGAGAGAGAGAGAGAGAGAGAGAGAGAGAGAGAGAGAGAGAGAGAGAGAGAGAGAGAGAGAGAGAGAGAGAGAGAGAGAATTCTTTGTAGTAGAATTGCCTTATAGATAAGATCATGCCTCAGGCCTCTGGATTTTCTCTGGCTTTGCCCTTAAAACTTAGGTATGGCTCAAAGGCAGTATAATCTTCGTCCTAACCTTTTAAGTTCTCTGCTGTTTAACCAGTGGGGCATAGAAAGCCCTACCTCATCACTGACTCCTCTTCTTACTCAGTGGATGCTTTCTGATGTACTTAGCTGGTAGTGAGTTCAGCAATGCAAAGATGAATAAAATAGCCACCTCACCCCAGAAGAACAGGAGTTCAGAAGGCAAAGTGCTGTTTAAAACATCTCTAATGAAGAGTGGTTTGGTTGGAGCTCCATCTTGGGGTGGTCCATGGGTTATGGGGAAGTGATGGTAGTGAGAGAGGTCCTGTGGAGGGGGAAGCCCAGGAAGCTGTGATAAGTAGAGTTGGAGGGCATTTATTTACCAACTGGGACAGAATAGCTTGGTATTTGAGCAACTGCTACACCCATCGTAGTGGTGAACCCTACCTGAAAGATGCCCCATTGGCTGTGCACTATAGGTTATTCACACTTAGTGTCAGATGTGCCTCACTGTGCTAGGGAAGATTATTAAAGCTTTCTCTAACAAACTCCCAGGAGAGTTCTGTCTCCCTCTCAGACAGCTGCAGTACAGATCAGAAAAACTGAACTCATGTAGATTGCTTACCTGTAATTATGTTTGCTTAAATCTGTTGGATGTCAAAGTTGTACCTGGAACCAAATGTGCTAGGAAAAAGCCGGACTGAAGAAGCACAGAGCCCTGTGTCTTGGGGCTTACTTTGCTGTCAGGCGCAGACGGGCCAAGCGTTGTCATTTGGAAAAGTGCTGTATGTGTTTTGTTTCAATCAAAATATGGTAATTTACTAACATCATAAAGGTCAAATTATGAAATTAACATGAGAGGATGCCTGAGTGGAACTTAAAGGATTATTTCCACCTCATTTAGGAGATTGTTGCTGCATTGATATTCTGGAGCTCTTGGGTGAAGACATCTGCTCATTTTGGAGGGGACAGATGTCTCTCGTTTGGTTCATGCCATGGTCATTCTGTTTTGAGGACATTGAACTTTCTGATGCAATGCACTTCTGTATTGACATCTTAGGTGGAGCTCAATCACATTTGTTTAATCTTTCTCCCCTTACTACGTGTTATATATTTGTATGTGTTACATACATGGATATACATGTATGTGTGTATTATAGATGTTTGTAATATGGATATACATATTTTGGGAAGGAATGAAGTATATATCTACTTTTTATTTATTTATTGGGTGTATCATTTGAAAGTCATTTTAGGAAAGATATTACGATGCTTTGGTTCTAAATACATCAACCTCGTCTCCTAGAAACAAAAGCATTACATTTCTACAACAAGTAGAATTCTGTTACCACACTCAAGAAAACACAGGAAGCAACACCCATGAGTTCTTTGTTAAAGTAAGACTTGAGTCATAGAAGCAGGTACAAATATTAATAATTTACTGAGTGTTCATTTTCTAAATCACTGACATACATCCAGCATTGTCCTTGGCACTATAGAACAAAGAGCAGAGGAGCAAATAAAGTAATGAAGACATTAAAAGTACACAAAGGCCAGAAGAAACTCAAAGAAGCTCATGTTTTGTGACTTCAACTGTGGTAAATCTAGGCTATCCTTCTACCTCCAGGCTGTTGTATTATCTGGAAATCAGTACAGATCATCTTAAGATTGTCTTACTCTTTTGGTCTGTCAGAGAGTTGTTCAACTTCAATGTGTTTATCAAAGTGTATGTCAATGGTAATTTTCCAGTATGTTAAATAAATACTGTTTTATTTTTTGGTCAAAACTAATGTTAATAATATCTAATTATATGCTCACTCATATTTCTCTCAGTTGCTGTCAAAAAAGTCCTTGATGATTTTATTTTTGGTTGCAAATTTTAGAAACAACTCTCTGCATTTTTATCTTTCTTCTTACCACTGATAGTTTGGCTAGTGCAGGACAGTTAACTTGTAGAATGCCAGGCTCTGGCCTTGCCTTGTTGTCTGTTCCTGGTTAGATGTAGTTTGAACACCTTTGACAAGAATGCCGCAGCATTCTTTACACCACATACCTCAGGAACCACAGTCTTCTATTTGTCAGCTATGATTGCTCTGTGATGGTTATTCATCTCAACACTGCTTTGTGAATACATGACTTTGCTGCTTTCCAAACATCTTTTTTCCTGTAGCCCAGCAACCAGGATTCATCCTCACCAAGATCACTTATTAAATCAAGGTTCACAAAATAATGGTTTACCTCTTCAACCATGTCTATGTTAGCCGACATTCTTCTCTAGAAAACAACCCCTGCCCATTTTTTGTATTACCAAGGATCTATTAATTTATGAAGCCTTCCCTCTTTTTAATCTTTAAGTAGTTGCACGAGGGGCTTCAGTTCAACAAATAAACTTGTAAGTGCAGTGCCTCTTGATCAATGCCACCTCTTTGATCACCATCTTCGTCTTTGCTCCATTTTCATTACTCATCTTTCTGAGCTCAAATTGTTTCACTTTCAACCATGAGAGGCCATTCAGGTTGGCTCTTCCAATCTTTCTCTACCTCTCTCATTTAATAGTAGTTTCTATTTTCAGTGGCCTGATATTTCTCATTGAAACCTATATCTACCTGTTCTGCAAAAGTCTACTTTGAGTAGGGATTTTTTTTTATGACTACTAAGTATTATTCACTGCCTACTTGGTACATCTTCATGATGGACCTGCTCATGGAAGCCACAATATAGCAAACCCCGAAAATGTGATAAAGTCTATCCTTGTACTTGCTGGGATTAAGTCTCATTGTCAGCTAGTGCTGAAAATAAAACTGAGACTCAAAGACACAGAGTGAGAAAGAAACACACTTTGGGTGAACAAGTTATCCTTTGAGGATAAGTACAAGTTTCTTAATATTCTTTAAGCTTTTGAAGTATTGAGAACAAAGCTTATAATCAGAATGACCCGAAACATTTAATTATTGATATGCTGACTAGATATATAGTGTAAAACCCTCTGGAACATACAAGCTTTGGGATGGCCTTGCTTTGGGATGGCCTTGTCATCCAAAATTGCATCCTGGAATTTTACAAGTGTTTGTTTCTTTTAATGTTGTTTGGGTCTCTTACATATGAGATACTATTACATGTAAGTAGACTCTTGGGAATCAATGTTGTCAGGTCCTGAGAGGCTGGGGGTAGCCCCGTGTATTAAGACAACCATACATCATGAGTCTTGTGCACCTCTTCAGCCAACTGTCTGGGATTTCCTCACCACAGGAGGCGAGACCTAAGAGAGACTTTTGCTACCCTTTTATGGAACCTGTCAAAGAGGTGTTGGAAATGACACTTATCAGCAAGGGAAATGAAAAGTTGGTTCTTTATTACTATGATGGCAGAAGAATTAAGCCTTAGCTAGAAAATTGTTTTTTTTTTTCCTTTTGATTTTAAGGAAAAAAATTCATAGTTATAAAAACCATTTTCTTGATGTTATCAACACCATCATTACCATTTCAAAAAGTGTACTAAATTAAAAATAGTAGCTTTCTAGTCTGTCATAGACAAGAAGAGTACTTGCTTTAATAAAGATAAATGAAACATTGAATGCCCCTAGTGCAATTCTTGGCATATAGTAGGGTCTCAGAAGATACTGGATAGGATAATGGAACCTGTTGGTGGTCATAGTGATCTAGTCTTAGAATATTTCAGGATAAAAAGAAAAGTTCTTCCTATTCCATTAGGTAACTTTTCTTAATAATTTGAGGTATCTGGTTTGTCCATTGTGGTGGATATGTTATAAATGGATGTCAGAGGGAAAATCTAACGGGCCTTTCCCCCTCATTAGAGCAGGAGAAATTATCTGGAATGCTGTTTACCTTGGCACTAACAGTCCACACACATCAATTTGAAGCCACTTTTAACTTTAGTATTTTTCTTACCTGCAGTGAGATTGAGACACAAGCATTTTATCTTGTCTCAGTTAGAAACCCTTTGGCATTTATTGGGAGGTGTTTTGCTGCTTTAATTGATGAGTGGGAAATTCTGCTTTTAAGAAAATGTCTTTTCCAGAGGACACCTGAGAAATCACAACTCCATAAACCTTGGCTCATTCTAGACGAGGGGATCTGCTGTGCTCTGGGACCAAGGCTGCATTGTTTACTTCATTGTCCACATTCTGCCCCAGGATGGTTTGACATCTTCCTTTATACAAGCATCTGTGACAATCAAGTTGTTGATTCAGTTGAGATTTCCTTAGGTAATGTCTACAGAAAATCCCTAATTATGCAGCTGCAAATGGGAAAGCGAATTATCATATATTTTTCCAAAGAACTGAACATATTAGGATTAATATTGTGACATATCTCATCCTGGGAAATGTCTCAGACTTTTGTTCAGGGAGTTAATCTTTGTGGTATCTTCAGGCTTCAGTTGTCACCCTGGAGCTTGACATCTGAGAAGCACAGCCTTTCTGTGATGTCAGCTCAGAGGTAAATGGAAGGAAGAGCTTTTTCTTTTTTTTTAGAAGATGACACCATTTCATTCTTACTCACGTTCATCTTTTTCTTGTATTCCTGAAATACTTTAGGTGACTTTTAAGTCAGAGTGGGGTCACCCCATAAAGAGAAGGAATCCAGACCACAGTCTTGGATGCTGGTGTGGGTGAGGACCCCTTAGCTAAGTTCAGAGAAGATGATGATGCTCTTTAGTGCCTTACCCCATCCTGACCACCTCTAGGCGGGAATGTAGCTATCTCAGCTGTATATCCCTCTGGTGTGTTGTTCTCATTGATACATGAAATCTTTTCTTCAGCCAGCACTTGGGAAGCAGAACATGGGTTGCTTGGACACAGTAATTGGGTAGGCTCATGAAGAAGCAAGACAGAATGCTGAAGCACTCCGAGTAGCCATAGAGATTAGTCGTGACCACCTTGTACCTATAGGAGCTGTGTGTGTGTGTGTGTGTGTGTCTGTCTGTCTGTCTGTCTGTCTGTGTCTGTGTCTGTGTCTGTGTCTGTGTCTGTGTCATGTGTGTGTGCAACACTATAGTCTGAGTACTTGAAAGCCATTACAGGCAGGAAATGGGGTGAGGAAGAACCGGGGAAATAAGTATTCTGTCACTCTTTTTGTCTTCTCTTTTTCTTTACTCTCTTGGAGATTGGATCAGGAAGAGTACAGGGAGCTTTCCAGCACATTCATTTTTTCCTTTTTTTGTATTTTTAAAAGTTTTACTACAGAACAAAATTTGTCCCCTTTGTTTTATAGAAATGGATTATTTGAAAAGCCAGAAAAAATAAATCCTGCCAATAATTAGGTACTGTTTAGAAATTCATTAGGATAAGACTTTGTTCCGGGCAGAGGGAGGGGACCTGGTTCTCTTATGGAGGTTTACTGTTTCCGACATTTATTTTGATTAATATTTATTTCTTTAATTTTAGATTTTAATACCTCATTACAATTTTACTACCAAGACTTAGATCATTTTGCTCTATTATGTTTCCCAAAATGGGGAGAGAAATTTGGAAGCTCTCTCTGGTGATTGCTAGAACAGTGGATTTAGTGGAAATATCTTGAGCTCCTCTTAGCTACCAAGAAGGTAATGTTGATTCCCTGCCTGTTCGCAGCCCATGGTCAAGTATGGTAAGTGATGGAGCAGCAGGCAGCTTCTGTAGTTTGTTTCTGATGAGATTACCAAGAACAAAGCCATACCAGGGGCAGATGCTAATGGATGGAGCATCCAGATCATATGAAGGTGTGTTACACGATTTGTCCAGCTATCTGCTGGATACACAAGAGAAATATGTGTCCTAAACACCTATCCTGCAGGGTCTCACTGAGAACCTTGGCCCATTACCATTACATTTCTGTAGATTCCAGTGAGGTCCTCTAAACTATAAACCCCAAGTGGGGCTTGCTTCAGGTCATATTGTTCTGCTTCTTTGAGTATTTATTCCATTGACATTATATTACCATTGTAATATAATTTGGATGTTATTGATTTGGATGTTCTGTTCCTCAGCCTTCTGACCTTCTACCACATTCTTGGCTTGTCACACTTTTATGGTCTAAATGTATATTTCCTACTCTTCTAAAAGATTGTGTAGACATATGCTATCTGCTCATTCATTCAATGTATATTTGTTTGGCATACACTATGTATCATCCCTTGTGTGTTCTGGGATATAAAGATAAGGAATGAAATAAAACTAGAGTCTCTACCACATGAGGTTTCCATCTAGACTGGGGTGGAGGTGGTAAAGACAAATAATAGATCGCCAAATTACCTATGTAAATATGAAGGATACTAAAAAAGGAGATATGGTATGGGAAAAAAAACAAAACACGGGGAAAGGAATGGAGATAATGTGGGAAAGGTGACAAATTTAAGTCAAGGTGGAATTATATTCTAAAGGAGGGGAAGATCCACGGAGATATTTTCAAGAGCATTCAAGCAGAAAGGACACAAGGGAAAGACCCTGAATTAGAAGGAAGCATGCTTGATTTGTCCATTGGGTGATACACAGGATCGAGTGTTTCTGGAATGGTATGAAGGAGGAAAGAGAGGAGGATGGGAGGACCAAGTCACCTAGGGCCCTCAAGTCAATTGGAGGTCTCTCTCTTTCACTATGGAATCTTTAGCTATCTCTTGTTCCAAGAAGAGGCATGGCCAATCTTGGGTTTTTAATAGGAATCAATCTGAGGATTGAATTGAGAGTAAAATGTAAGGAGATGAGTGAGTAGTCAAGGAGATTGTTAAAATGGTTTTGATTCTCTATAAAGTGACAATAAGGGAGAGTGTGAGGAAGAAACAATATGAAGGCAGTAGCATCCTGATAAATGGATATGGAGATTTCTTGCTCACAGCGGGTGCAAGAATGGCCAAAGGAGGCTGTAGAAACAGGCTTTGCAGGAAACCAGGTGTTCTGTTACTAATTTTGAGATATGTTCTGTATATCCAAGTTGAGATAGTGAGAAAGAAGATAATAATGAAAAATGTCAGATGGTAAGTGAAGTCTGAATATAAAATTGGACACTAAATCAGGGGAAAGTTTGTATTTTAAGGATAGCCCCATGGGAGTGAGTATGGACAGAGAGAGACCAAGGACTGAGCCCAGGCCCTGTGGGGAGTTAGCAGGAAGGGAATAGGAGAGGAGATATGGTTGTAGAAACTCTGTTCCCAGGCAGGAATGAGCAACAGAGGGAAAGCTATGGACAAACAGGTAACTCAAAAGCCATTGAACAAGGCATGGACAAGAACAGTTCTAGTACTGGCTAAAACAAGATGTTTAGATACAAAGACGACAAGAGGAAAATTGTAGTCAGGTCATCTATGTAATTCTTATCAGAAGTTTTGGACAAAAGGGTGAAGAGAAATAACACAGTAGTAAAATATCAGCAGAGAAATAATACTTTTCATAGAGGAAAAGTGGAAATAAGATTGTTAGAAAAGAAATAGTATGTCTATATGATAATAATTGATTTCCTTGAATTTAATAGCTTCACAGATTCTTTTAAAATTAATTTTACTCTTTTATTCTACTTCTTGAGTCCACATCTGTGCCTTCCTTTTCATTGACAGATTCAGACTAACACTATTCCTATAGGAAATGCCCAGTGAGGCATTTCTGAGTTCAGATTTTGGTTCATCTATTAATGGACACATATAAGCCATTTGACAGTACTCCACAAGTAGGTTTTAATATTATCTTGGTCACTGTTTGCTATAGTCTATATATAGCTATTAAGGCTATTTTGAATATGCTATTACCACATTTGTTGTTGGCTTACAGGGTATGGGATTTTTTATATTAATAAACATAAAATCCTTCCTTCTGAATGTTCTACCCCAGAAAGAATTCTTTTCTATTCATATCTAAGGATATATATATATATATATATATACATATACAAACATATATATATATATATATTAATTTGTGGCTGAAAATATGTCCAGTGGTCCCAGGTTTTACTGTTTCACTCCATCTAAATCTAATACACAGCTGGTCCTTTGATTTGTGCTATTTCAAGGTCAAAGTTTTGATGTTGGCAGTATGCAGGAACCTTTTGTAATCTGATGTGAAATCCCACAGGTTGGAGGTCTGCCATATTATCAGATTGTTTAGATTCAGTATTTTGATCTTATAGAGTCTTTCACCATGAATTTAATTGAACAAGGCTCCTTAATACATGTCTTAGAGCAGTTTATACAATAAATTGTAACAAGATTTTTGGGTTAAGAGACTCTTGAAATATTGTTATGGCTTAAAACAGAATTGTCTGAGTTGTTTGCATGGATGGAGTGATGGCTGATGTTTCTTGGGCCAACAGTTTCCTGGGGCAAGGCTGTGATGAGAAGGGTCTTATGGGCACTCCGTCAGGCCATGCTTAAACTTGGTGGGACTGGTTTCTCTTTAGATGGAAGAGGCCATCATGGTCATGGTCATTGCAGAACTGCAGCTTAGCCAATCAGATTGCCTCCAGCTGTGCACAGTCTCTACAGCAGAGAAATGCTTACTTCTCATTCAAAGGAAACAAAAGGCACTCTTAAAGCAACTAATGTCTTACAAGTATACTTTAAAAGTGTCTCCATTTAAACAGAAGCCAATTTGAAGGGGTTCCCACTGGCCAGATCTGGGTTGAGCACCAAAGTATTTAAGGATAGGAATGAAAAATAAGATACTGTCTTCCCATACTTAGAATAAATAGGTCAACAGATAGAGAAGCAAATGAGAGAGAAGGGAGAGTCTGGCCTAAGGTAGGATGCTGAGTTACAGCTGCCAAACATGGAGAAGGTGCTAGGCCAGGAAACTCATAATTTTGCAGCCATCACAATAAAGACTAGGTCAGATAAAAGTTACCAGGACATATAAAATCTAAGAGAAGTTTTGATGAGGAATAAACCATTTATATCTCCTCACAGATTGCTGGAGCAAGAGGAAGAAAATAGTAACTGTAGAATAGAGAAATATAATCATTCTGTCCTAAAATTACCTTGATCAAAGTTAATGTGACCAGTGAGACCAGGTGGTCAATATGTGTGCTCTCAGAAGAAGGAAGAACCTTCTCTGTGATATTCTTGTGACCAAGGATATACTACCTGAACATAACTATGAGGAAATTCCAGCTTCTCCCCTAATCATGAATATCTTATGGAAACAGGGATTATTATGTCCTTCAAAAAAGTATGACTACCATGCAAGACAGAAAGGGAAAGGAACTGCTCCAGATTGGAGACTAGATAGGAGAGGGAGCTGAGGGAGCTAAATGTCAGGTCTTGATTAGATTTATACAGGATGGAAAAAAATGCTCAAATGGCCATTATGGGGTCAATTGACAAAATTTGAGTATGGATTAGATTATTATATTGATAAGGAGCTTAGTGAAATCAATGAATGTATTACAGTTTATTCTGGGGAAATAAACACAGAAATATTTCGGAGTTAAATGTTATAATGGGCTGAAACATACTCTAGAACAGCACAGAAAAAAGTAAGTAGATAAATAATGTGCAAAGTAAATGGGAGAGGATATTGACAGTAGGTGGCTGTGTATAATCTGTGGGAGTTTCATATGCTTTTGTTTCTGTTTCTCTGTTAAACCTGAAATGACTTCCAGGTTTTTTCTTAAAGGCCCTTTTGTTCACTTGATTGATTTATCCATTCCTGTAGGATTTCCAGGGTCTACACAGACAAACCTCACTTCTCATGAAGCTTCTGTTCATGGAGGGCAGGGGGGAGGAGGGATAAAAGGATTAGACAAAGAACCACTTGAGAGATTTGAAAAGGGGAATAAGTTCAGGGGTGGTGCAGGAAGTCAATGGGAGGGTCAGCCAGATCAGAAGCCCTGGGAACAGAAACCTGACTAAAAGAAGATGCTGGTCTTGTATCAACCAGGGGGAAAAAATACTCACCCAGGCTTAGGTATCAGCGCCTCCAAAATTCCACAGTCAGGACCAAGTTGAACATGCTTGAGGGCTGAGAATGACACTGTGGTATGGACTAGGAAGGGAGGGATAAGAATTGGACAGGTGGGTGGGCTTAGAGCATCTAAAATCTTGTATGGAGGTAGATGTACATTAAGGATCTAAAGTGAGGAAGGAGCTTTGATATTTTTCTAAGAAGGAGCCTGTGGAGAGCTTAGAGAATAGAAGTGATACTATTGAGCCACATTTCAAAGATCACACTGATTATCATCATGCTGAGTATGAACTATAGAGGAGCACTGAACAGGAAAAGCAGCCAACAGGCTACCTGCTGGAGTCAAGGGTCATCACCTTCATCCAGGTACCAGGAGAAGCATCTAGGGCACTTCTCACCTGTGTCTCCTCTCAGCTTACATTCGCTTGGTATTCACATCTGTAGGGTACAGATGATTCAAGAAAACATCATATCGATTTTATTTCTTTTATACCAAAACAGCTTTAGTGTAGTCCCTCAATGCCTCTCAACAACTCTAAAAATTGACCAGATTTCTTTCTTTCCAACATTACTTTGACACATGCCAAGAATAACAAGCATCCATCTTTCTCCAACTGATTTTTTTTCTTTTTAGCTTGAGTTACTTTGAGGCCTGATTGTTGAGGAAGAATAAATAGAAACCCAGAATATGAATGAAGAAGTTGGTTCCTCAAGATGGAAACTACATCAAGATTCCAGAGGCATTTATTATGCATGTGCGTGTGTGTGTGTGGGGTCATTAAGAGCCTTTAAAATCAGAGGTAATGTTGGCCTTGTGGACACTCTGGTACCACCTGGAATATTTTCAAGGAACTAAAGGTGTCTTTCACTTGTTAATGGATTCCCACCTGTTTTTCCTTGTGTCTAGTCACACTTGTTCCTAGCCACACTTTTCTAAAGCTTTTTTTTTTTCTGAGTGTAGGGAGACAATACAAGTTAGTGGGGGGACAGAGAGAAGTCTATTTAGTTTTGCCTCCCCCTAGTGTTAGATGAACTGAGGTTTTACTCTGGCAAGCTAAAGTGCCTAGTGAGTGGCATAGCCTTTTTCTTTTTCTTCTTCTTTCTTTTTTTGGGGGGTGGCTGGGTGGGTGTGCAGCACTTGTTGCTCTAGTTATTTTTTGGATAGGGTCTTGTGCTTTTTCTAGGGGCTAGCCTCAGACCACACTCCTCCTGCCTCTGGCTGTCTGTGTAGCTGTGATCCACCATGTGCACCACCATGCCTGGTTTATTGATTAAGATGAAGTCTTGCTAACAATTCTTTGCTTTGGCTGGACTCAAGTCATGATCCTCCCAATTTCCACCTCCCAAGTAACTCAGTTTACAAGCACGCACCACCATGCCTGGCTCCAGGTGATGCTGAGGCCCCATCTTGTCAGAAAATACTTGGATGGGGAAAGCATTCTCTCATATTGATTGATTCTTCAGTGAGTGGATAGTTTATGTTGAACCCTTTAAACATTTGGTCCTATGTGTGCCCCTCACCCTGTGTGTGTGTGTGTGTGTGTGTGTGTGTGTGTGTGTGTGTGTGTGTGTGTGTGTGTAAGACAGTGTAATGTAATGTGCAAATATAATGTGCATTATGAAGAGTATATCTCCATTGGACCTCATGTTTGCCTTCCCTGTAACACATCTTTTCACAACCACTCAGGTGATCAAATTAAGTCTGTGAATCAGATTTGGATGAGAGCTTAAATGGAACCATCAGATGTGAGGGTGTCAGGGGAAAATGAAGGTACTGTGGGAAGAAGAGGGAATTGATTTATGCAATTCTGTCATCAATAAGGATCAAAGAACTAGAGAGGAATGGGATTTCTTTCTTTTTTTCTTTTTGGGTCCAGTCATGGGCCTGAACTCTGGGCCTTGGCACTGTCCCTCAGCTCTTCACCTCAAGGCTAGCGCTCTATCACTTGAGCCACAGGGCCACTTCCAGCTTTTTTTTTCTGCTTATGTGGTGCTGAGGAATCGAACCCAGGGCCTCATGCATGCAAGGCAAGTGCTTTACCACTGAGCCACCTTCCAAACCCCAGGAATGGATTTCTTAATATATTTTTGGTGTGTGTGTGTGTGTGTGTGTGTGTGTGTGTGTGTGTGTGTGTGTGTGTGTGTGTGTGTGTGTGTGTGTGAATTTGCACTTGTTAAGTAAATGAAATGTTACTGGTAATTTTACATGGAATTTTTTTAATGGAAAGGAAGGAAACATTACTGTAGGAATAAGATGAGAGATCATACTGTTTGTCACCATTTATGGTGAAAGCAGATAACAAAGGCTGGACATAATGATGAATGCTTATAATCCCAGCTACTTCTAAGGCAGAAAAAGTAGGAGGACTGTGGTTCTAGGATGAGGAGGCAAAAGATATTTGCAAGACCCTACCAGAGGACCAAACTAACCAATTCCAAAAGAAAGAAGAAAGAGAAGACTAGTCTGTGTCTGAAGTTGTAGAACATTTGATAAGGTTCTGAGCTCAATTCTTTAACACACACACACACACACACACACACACACACACACACACACACACACACAATGGCTGCACAATTCTATGGGTATAGCAAAGAAAATCAAATTGTACATTTTTAGTGGTTGAATTGTATGAGCTGTGAATTATATCTGGATGAAAGTATTAGGGAAGGAAGGCAACAAAAGATCTAGTCAGAGAGCTTGACCAGAAAGAAATCTGATTTTAAAAGCCACATGGAAAATAAAGAGTATAAATGAGTGGGTCATCGTCTCCATGGCTGTGGTCCACTTTTCTAATGACTTGCTACTGGCTGAAAGGTCCTGAGAGCCGGACTGTGAGAATAGCTTTCAGAGCCAAGGGACGTATTCTTTTCAGTATTCTCAATGGGGGTCAGATGTCATTGCAGAGTAGTTTGATTTTAGAAACAGGCTAAAATGCTTTAAGAGAAGATTTGGTGATTAAGCAAATGATCACATTGAAAAATACCAACACAGAAAAACAAGGAAAAGAAAAATAATGAGAATGCTTTTAAGTGTGTAAAAAGTATGTAAGTATATTACATGGTAGGAAAGTAAATTAACTTTTTTTGGGAGTTCTCATATATGGATATATAAGTGATTTATCTTTTTCACCAGTGAAATCAGCTAATTTTCAAATGCCAAGATTCAGAGCCAAGATTAATGGGACTGTTTTAGGGTTGGTGAACTGTTGACATACTGAGCTGTCTTAGTTGGCTTCCTCCAGAAGTTGATTCACACTGAGCCAAGAAGAGGAGTGAGAGAAAGCAGATGGTCACCACAGGCAACGGGACTCATAGTTACTGGGCAACTCTGGGAGCCTCTGTAGAACACATCTCAGAGTTACCCAAATTACCCAAGCCAGGTTACATGGAAGCTGGAGTGCTTGCCTATTCACACCATCTAGAAGTGTTTGCTGGCACTACAGGCCTAGATTGCTTGCCCTGTATATGAGCCCAGTGTGTTCTCCTGGTTAGAAACAAAGCACACAGGTTGAGTGAAGATATCGGTGACAAACAGTCTTGGCTTTGGAGGCTGGCAGTGCCTACAAGATACCTCAGAGCATGATCACTTTTGTCACTTAGTTCAGTGCAAAACAATTAATCATCACTGTCACCTTATAAAGAGTATATGATTCAAATATCATTTCTACTTAAGATTCTTTTAATAGTGTATTATTGTTTCCTAACTCCACGGAGTGAGGGCACTAACAATATATGTCTCCTTTCCTGGCCTGATCTATTAAGGCCAAATCTTGGCCTACTTTATAAATAAAATTTGATGGGTCCTAGCCACACTCATTCATTTATGTGTTGTCTATGTCTGGTTTTGCAGTGGGCAAAGACTATATGACCTCCAGAGTCTGGAATACTTACTGTCTCTTTATAGAATAAGCCTTCTGACCCTGGCACAAGATTCGTCTTTTGACTTCTGTACTGAATGGCTTTCCTTCCAGTGGGCACAAAGTTAATCTAGCCTGTACTTGCTCTGGCCTGTCCCAAGAAATTTCCTATCAGTAAAATGTACACAAAGTTGCTACACCACCAAAATTAATCCATTACTGAGACAGAACTTAAGCATGTGAACTTGGAGTAAGCTGGCCTTGGATTTATGTTTTAGATTGGCCATGTATTATGCCACTCAGCGTCTCTGTTTCCTCACTTAATATCAAAATATTAAAGCTCATCTTTATGTGTTAATGAAGTACTTGTTGCTATGAGGAAAATAATAAAATGGGAAAATGCATATCCTAGAATTAAAAGTTCATAAATGGTAACTGTTTCAAAGCAGCATTTTTTTCCTACATCAAGTAATGAACCAGGAGAATAGGCACTTGCTCAGAACAAACTCATGTCTGTCATATGTGTGTCTTGGGGAACCTTCATGCATTGGCAACCTTTTGTATCAGCTATAGCTGTGTAACAAGCCTTCAAATTGGCAACCTTTTGTATCAGCTATAGCTGTGTAACAAGCCTTCAAATTTGGTAGTTTCAAATAATAAACAATTACCGTGGCTCATGAGTCCACAAGTCATCTGAGTAGGGCAGGTACAGGTATATGGTTCCAAGAGGATGGTTACTGAGGAAAGACTATGAATACTCAAGGTGCCTAGAGTTCAGTACTGAACTGCAGATGCTTACTTTGTTTTTCCCATGGTGCCATTCAGTTTCCACTAAAGACATTTTCTTTAGAAGGATCATTTCCAAAAGTCTAAAAAAAACACCTTATCACTTTAATTAAGCATTTTCACTTTTATTTTGCTTTTTTGGCAACCATATTTTGGGGGGAGGCAGAATTAAGGGCAGGTAGGCACTGAGCAGATCACATAATGATTTAAGCACAACTGGCAGCAGTGTGGGATTGACTGAGAGCTTTTAATGTATCTGTTGAGCTGTGTGGTGCACAGCATGAATTACATTTTTTTCAGATTTCTTTAGATTATTTTGAAGTTATAATTTTTTGTAAACCATACTTGATCAAAACCACATGTAATAAACCAATGAATAAGAAGGGCTTACTGTATGTTAATCTGGGATAGGCTCAACTGATGTCAGCTGGGCTAATTCTTATGTCCATGGTTAGCTGGGGGATAGCAGGACCAAGACGGCTTTATATGTGTTAGGTTGGCTGGCTGTTGGCTAAGATGTGTCTCTTATCACACAGTAACTAACAGACTCATCCACAGAGTGGTGGCAGGGGTGGAAGTACAGAAGGCATCCTGAAACCTGGGCTGGAAAATAACAAAACATCAGTAAGTTGTATGGACCAATCAAGTCACAAGGACAGTCTGAATTCAAGCTCTGACACTATCAAGGATGAGAGGACCAAGAAACCTCCTTGCAGAGGGATGAGGAACTGGGAAGGTCTTTTGTTTTGTTTTCCTATTGCCTGTCACATTGGATCCTTCACTGAAAGGATAAAAATCAAGTAGATTTTTAGTCATAGATTCCATATACCTTTTAATCTTATGAAACATTAAAGTCAAGAATCCAAAAATGTTCCGCTTTAACTTTTTAGCTTTGTAAAAAAGACAAATGAATATAACATTTTCCACCTTTAACAGAAAGAAGTTGTGAAATAGAACTTCTCTTAGGAAGTTCCACATGACAAAGCGAGATCTCCCCTGCCCTGGCATTCTTGCTATGACTTTAGCCCGAGGAGCCTCCAGCATGACAGGATATTAATTGGGGTCTTGCCTCTCAGTTTGTCTCTCATGTAACAAGGTTAGCAAACCCCAGGGCTGTTGCATATCAGATTTCTTTCTCTGGCATCTTCACTGGCAATGTAGCCCTTGGATTCTCTCATGAAGGAGCTTCTGAACTCTACTTCTCCGAGTTGTATGGAGGTACTGAAGGCTGCATCTGTGCATTGCCATCCAGGTCACATGAGAAGTGCCAGTACTCAAGAAGAGTAGTGTGTTTTTTGGCAACTGGATGGATACTTTCAGTGACCTGCCAGCCTGCTCTCATTTGCTGTTTGATTTCAGCCAGTTGTTGAAACTAACTGTCGAGAAGCATGAGGAGAAAGTTTAAGAGTTCAGATTGTGGGCCATGCCATGGTGATACCTCATACCTATAATTCCAACTCCTCAGGAGGCAGAGATCAGGAGATGTCTGAGGAATCCAGCCAGGACAAAAATGTTGTGAGACCCAATCTCAACAGCTAACACTGGGCTCAGCGGCACGTGTCCATGATCCCAGCTATGCAGGAGGTATAGATAGGAGGATTGCAGTCTAGGCTGGCTTACACAAAACCCAAGACCATATTTGAAAAGTAACTACACTTAAAAAAAGGTGAGCTTGGGAGGCTCATGGCTCAAGTGATAGAATGTGATTCCTCAAGTTCAAACTCCACTACTAAAAAAAAAGTGCTTGGCTCTAGAATCCTGTAACAGTGTAACAGTATGGAAATCTGGTCCCTTCACATGCATCCTGGGCAAGAAGTTGACCTGAGATGATTCAGGTTACCTTTTTTAGTGCAATGGGAGAAATAGGGAGTTATATAATACTGGGCTGTGAAGGTTGCTTGAGTTTGTCATTGTGAGCTATGTATCTCACTTCAGATGGTTCACTTCCCTTTCCACCTTTAAGCTTTACTTGGTAACTTGATGATAGCTCTTACATTCATTATAATGCTATGTGTTGGTCCAACTGCATTTCACAAGACTCTGTGGTAATGATCAGGTCTCAGATACACATACAGTTTTTCCTCCTCAAAGGGTTCTCCACGGTGTTTGTTAGGCCAAGTCTTGAAGACTCACTTTGAGTGGAAACATTTATGGGTTGCCTTGGAGATGTCATTTTGATTGACACAGGGACTTTCCAGTTTGAAGGGGATAACTTCACCTCAGCAAAGGGACACTGCCAAGCTTCATAAGAGCTCAAATTTGCTGAATATAGAAAGGCATACTTGGACATGGAGCTCCACAAACCTGACTCTGTTTATGATTAATTTGAACGCTTCCAGAGCTTTGTATTTAGCCTCACTGTAGTATTCCCAGGGGAAATTCGTCAGGCTGAAGCTACAGTTCAGATAATTGAGTTCAGTCCTCATTCTTATCACAGGGACCACATTTTAACAGAGGCAAATTCATTTTTGTCTTCGGGTATCTGTTCAGTTTGCTTTATTTTCCTCTCTCCCCAAATCTGTGTGGGTCTTGGCTCTGCAGGAAGGAGTACGTAAATAAATAGACTGAATGAGGAATCCATGAGAATATTTATTCATAGACGACATCACTGAGTCTGTAGAACAGTTTATAAGAGAACAAGATGTCATTTCACTTAGCTGTTAAAAACTTCTGCTATTTCCTGTTCTATTAGGAAAAGTAAAAAGAATAGGTTAGGAAAACTAAAACTAAAGGATGTCAGTATTAGAAGAAGCAGACATTGTTAAATATTTCTCAGAGTCACATTTCACTTTGCTCCCCACATGGTGTTTTAGAGAGATCCCACCCCTATCTACCTGCTGGGCAGAACTGTATTCTTAACCCAAGACTGCAATTCTTGCCAAGAGAAGGAACTGAAGGCCAGAAACCCACAGGGAGGTGTGGGGCCTGAGCTAAGCTAGGGACATCCTTCATAGATCCTGACCAAGAGCTGAGTCACTTGGATATAGCTCTGAGTTAGTAACATTTTATTAAGTGTTTGATAAATCATGCTTAACCAACCATTTATTGAGTAGAGGAAAAAAAAGGGGGGGGGAGATAGAGGAATTGCAGAATGAAATAAAGTGAGTTCTACATAATCTTTGAAGGACTCCTTTTTCATCGTTTGTGAAGCATGAAATGTCAGATGATGTGACATTCTAAGCAGACTGTGCACCCTTACAAATGTCTCATAGCCTGCCTCCATCTCTGAGATTTAGCACTTGGGGAGTGCAAGGTGATGAGCTGCGATCTTTACGTTTGGGATGGCTGTGAATTGAATTGTGACCTCACCAAAAAAGGTGGCATTGCCGGGTGCTGGTGGCTCATGCCTTGTAATCCTAGCTACTCAGGAGGCTGAGATCTGAGGGTCGCAGTTCAAAGCCAGCCCAGGCAGCAAAGTCCGAGAGACTCTTATCTCCAATAAACCACTCAGAAAACTGGAAGTGGCACTGTGGCTCAAATGGCAGAGTGCTAGCCTTAAGCTGAAGAGTGCAGGGACAGTGTCCAGACCCAGAGTTCAAGCCCCATAACTGACCAAAAAAAAAATGCAGAAAAAGGTGGCATACCAGCCCCACTTCAGAATATGGCTTTATTTAGAGATGGTGTCCTTAAAGAGGTAATTAGGGTAAGAGGAAGGCATTAGGGTCATATTAAGCCAGCATGACAGATGTCTTTATAAGCAGGGAACATCTGGGCATAGGCATGCACAGAAGGAAAATGCCATGTGAGATAAAGGCAGATACTGAGTGATGTTTTTGCAGATCAAGGAACACCACAGACTGGCGGCAAACCATGAGCCAGTCTGGGGTGGGTTATGAAAACAATTCTCCCACATGGTTCCTAAAAGGAACCAGAACTGTCTATACCTTAACCTTGGATGTCTGCCTCCAGGGCTGTAAGACAAGATGTTTCTGTTGTTGAAGTCTCTTGTAATCTGTTAGAGCAACTCTAAACAAACATATACGGATGGCATTCTTCTCTCAACTTCCCACTGTCCTATTTGTGCCACCCCACAGCTTGGGAAAGTAGGAAGAAGTGGGGTCAGGAAAGTGCAGTATAGCATTTCAGGGCTAGACAGTTCCAGGTCTCCCCAAGAGAGGTTGGGAATCACTTAGCACCTGGAATTCTTTTTTTTTTAATTGTGAAAATACCGTACAGAGGGGTTATAATTACATGGGCAAGATAATGAGTACATTTCTTATCAAGCATTGTTGCCTCCTCCTTTGTTTCCCCTTCCCATCCCTTTCCATCTCCCCCCCAACCCCGCCAAAGTTGTAAAGTTCGTTTTTTGACATAACGATTTGTATATCTCATTGTTGCAATGGGTCCACCTGTATCCCTATTAAAACAATTTGTTTTTGCCCTTCCCCTCCGCAAATTATACCAACATCAAATACAGTGAAAACAATATTCTTATTTAAACATCAAAACTGAGCTTCTAGTAGTCAAAACAGCTTGGTACTGGCAAAAAACAGACCTCAGGACTAATGGAATAGAATTGAAAACCCAGAACTGAACCCATAGACCTATAGCCATCTAATCTTTGATAAGGGAGCTAAAACAATAGAATGGAAGAAAAACAGCCTCTTCAGTAAATGGTGCTGGCAACTTTGGTTAATCACTTGTAGAAAACTAAAGCTAGATCCTTATATATCACCATGTACCAGAATCAACTCCAAATGGATCAAAGACCTTGGAGTCAAAGCAGACACGCTGAACACATTACGGGATGGAATAGGAGAAACCCTAGGTCTCCTTGGCACAGGCCGAAATTTTCTTAATAGAGACCCAGAAACACAGCAACTGGAATTCTTATAACTAATTTTTTCCAGTACTGAGGTTTAAACTCAGGGCCTAGTGCTTACTAGGCCAACACTCCAGGCTTGCTTTTTGGTGGTTAATTTTGGAGATGGAGTCTCATAGACTTTTCTGTTCAGGAGGGCCTGACAATCTCAGCTTCCTGAGTAGCTAGTATTACAGCTAGAACCACCAGTGGCTGAGTAAGACTCTTATATTTCTAATACACACCCACAAATAATAGGAAAACTTCCAAGTTTTTTTTACTAATCTTACCTAGATTTTCTGTGTATACAAAAATGTAAATATAAAATATATATATTATTCCAGGAGCTGGTGGGTTTTCCTGGAAACTTGAAAGTATCATTGCCAGTTATAGTGTCTCGTGCCTGTGATCCAAGCTACTTTGGAGACAGAGATCAGGAGGATCTATGTTTGAGGTCAGCCCAGGCAAAAAGTATGAAACCCTATCAGCAAAAAGGGCTACAAAGTGTGGTTCAAGTGGTATAGCATTTGCAAGCACTAATCTTTGAATTGAAATCTCACTAACACCGAAAGAAAAAAAATGTAGCAATGTCTCAGCAACCCGCCAAGAGACACAATCAGTTGGTGATTCCGATGATATTGTTGAAGGCCCCCAAGAGCACATCAGTTTTTATCTCACATATACTCTAGATCTTGTAATATTATCTAGCCAAGTTCTTCATCCTGCCAGTGAAACTCAAACTCACAAGAGGATATGGCCACCTACCTACTTCCTAGCAAGGGATGTTCTAGGATTGATGGCTTCTAGGGCCAATTGTTATGTTCTTTTCCAGTCTTTTTGTATTTCTGCCTACATCTGTCTGCAATCATATAGCTGCAATTCTGAGAGACTTGATTTCTGGTTGAGTGCTTCCTTAGAGTTAATTCAGTGTGGTGACAAGCAAAGCTGTTCTTGCGTAGGCAGTGTTCTAGTATTTGGGGAATGTGTCCAAGAGAGCAAGAACACATCCATTCTGCACACAGAGCTTAAAATACAGGTGTGAAACATTTCTGGTCAGGTGCAGGATATTCTGTAGAAAAAGTGACATAGTCTTCATCAGAACGTTGCATTCAACTGTAATTCTACATCCCATAGACTCATAAAAGTCATCTTGCGTCTGTCAGGGGAACCTCTGATATAGAAAATGGACATTGAAGAAGCCACATAATAGAAATGAGAATAAGATTAAATTTAGAATCCTGAGGTTTGAGCCTTTGCTCAAACTCATAATGAGGCTCATGGGCTTCTGTTTTGTCATCTCTAATAATCTGTTGAGAATATTTTTAAAAAGCAAATGAGATGGTGTGTGTCAAAGCCTTTAAAATTTTGCCAAACAGTGGTTATTATTTTTATTGTTGTCATTGAAATATTAGTCTACATGAAACATAAGGTGAGGCACAAACTTTGATTTGTACCTGTATGAACAGAATACCAGTTTTTGTTTGCAGGTCTGATTTTCTTTGGCCAGCCTTTAAATGATTTCATAATGTAATGCCCTATCCAGTGAGTTAAGCTGATTAACTTTCTGTTCTAGAGCTTAAAATTCAAGTCAGAAAAATATTGGCAGTGACAAAGATGACTGGGCCATTGGCCAAATCAGGTCCATTAATAAATCAGTCTTTACATCTTGCCCAGCCACTGTGGGAACCTGGGACAGAGCCACAGGACCTGTTCTCTGCCAGTGTTCTAAAACTTTGGCCCTTGTTACCTGTCAGGACAAATTTCTGCTGAGTTGGCCTTGTTAATCTTTGATCAGATCTCAGATGTTTAAGATCATTTTCAATTACAATAATCATACATTGGAATATTGGGCAATCACAAGTTAGATTGTTGAATGCTGAGTGACATGAGAACATGTTTATAATAATTGTTTTAGTACTGCATCGAAATATATGTACTCAGTGTGAAGAATATGTTTCTGTTGGCAAGAGGAGGTTATTTTCATGTTTGTAGCAGTTGGAATTTCAAAAAGGAATATGAATTCTGCCTGATGAAGGTGGCTTCCTATAAGAAATAATATTTGAGATGACACATAGGAATCAGAAGGGCCTGTACAATGGGAATAGCATTTGTAGCATCCTAGAGTAAAGAAAGCCCATGGTTTTTTCGAAATTGATGGCAGTTTAGGCTGGACCACATTCAGATGGTTGAGTATAAATCTTGGTCTGCCATCCTAAGAGAATCCGTTGATTTCTTCTAGTCTCAGGTGCCTTCATTTGTAAAATGTGGGTAATGTCAGGAGATAGGTATGGGAAAGCCTGAATGCTTAACAAATAAAGCAATTAGACTTATTACCTAGAGGATAGATAGTGTTTAGCAAACGCCATAGTGATGCAATTTAGTCTGTCATTTCTCATCATTATGTCAGACTTTGTGTTGGACCCAGGAGTGGTAACAGCTTTACTTCTGAGAGATGAAGGAGAAAGAGAAATGGTGAGTAGAAAAATGTCACTGATGATGGGGACTCTACTGGGTTTTTTAAATTGTGTAGATAGAAGGAAGAACAGAGGAGGGTAGGGGTGGGTAGCACGAAAGGAGAACAATTTTGATGCATTCAGGATTCCAAGTAAGTTCTGGATGGAGCAGAGGGAAGGATTGGGTTGTTGGGAAATAATGTTAGCTAAAAGTCAATTAACCCAGCTAATGGAGGGGAAGGGTTTATGGGCCAAGGTGCTAGATTCCCATTCACAGAGCAAAAGTATTAGAGTGTGAGTTTACAGATATGTCAGGCTTGGTGGAATGGTTGGAGCAATTGTTGGAATCTGGGCTAAGTCATATTTTCTGAAATCATTGGGTCATATTTCCCATGGACTTCATACTGACCTAGCAATACTTTGGTTCTCCATTTTCCCAGTCTTGATAATAAGCCCTGGTCTCTGAGCCTGGACAGAATCACAAATGGCTTCTGTTCTGAGCATTGGTCGGGGAAGGCAGGTGAGTATCTGTGGACTCCTCCTTCTCTAGGTAGACAGAGCAATGGTCAGTGATGTAGGGAGCAGTGAAACTATGAGGCCACGGATAAGTGTGTTGTCACTTTATTTTTTTTTTAAATTATTTACTTTTTAACTTTTTTGCCTACCACATTGATTTCTTAAGCTTAATGATTTAGGTGACGTGGGATACTGACCTGGGTTTTGAGGAGAACCATGAGTGCATCAGTGGACAGTACTTGAAGCATTCTGAATTCTGTATTTTATCACAGTAGATGGAACAAAACCAGTTATAAATTGGCATGTGACCATGGTGTGCTTTGGGTTGGCAGTCCCATGAAAAAGACTCTTGACACTAGGATTTGAGTACAACTAGTTTCTTTTAGGAGGTGATTAATCCAAGAAGCACTGGTAGAGAAGTGGGAAGTAAGATAGGTAATGAAGGAGGGCAACAAAGTACTTAATAGTAAATAGGTTACTTCTGTGGGCAGCAAGGGTTCATCCCATTAGGTGATACTGGGTTCCAGAGAATGTACCACATATTTTTTTTCTCATGAGGAGCAAGGATATTGGAGCCCATTCACCATTGATTGATGGCTCTTTGGGTGGAGATTTGCTGCTCAGTAGTCTTCGCTTTCTCCATATAATGGGGTGAGCTGCCCTGTAGCCAGAGAAAGCCCTCATAGGAGGAAGAATGTCTGCCAGGGAATGATGGGTGATCCTCTGTACTCAATAGCTCAGGAGGGGCTTCACAGCAAACAGTGATGGTGACAAACCCACAAGATCAGAAGGGCAAGGCTGCTGGCTCGCCACTCCTGTTCAGCATCCCATTAGAAGCCCTGGCCAAAGTAGTAAGTCCAGAAAACTAATTTTTTTTAAATGTGCAGATTTGGATAGAAATAAAACTGACTTAGTTTTATATGATTTAATTCAGTTTTTTAAGACCGTAATATACAATGACATAAGGACCTATTACATCTCTGTAAACTAGTAATGGACAATTTAGGTTTTGAAATTTAAAAAAAATTCTACATTCTTTATTTACATTTGTACCGAAAAAGTAGATACTTAGTATGAATCTGACAAAAATATCTATAGGATATGAAAAGATCTTATGAAAAAATATGAAAAAAGGATGGAACTTCAATGAAAGAAATCCAAGATATAAATAAATGGAGAGATACTTCCAATGTTTTATTTTATTTTATTATTTTTGTTTTCTTTTTGGTCGGTCATGGGGCTTGAACTCTGGGCTTGGGTGCTGTTCCTACACTCTTCAGCTCAAGGTGAGTGCTCTACCGCTTGAGCCACAGCGCCACTTCCGGTTATCTAGTGGTTTATTGGAGATAAGACTCTCACCGACTTTGCTGCCTGGGCTGGCTTTGAACCGTGATCCTCAGATCTCAGCCTTCTGAGTAGCTAGGATTACAGGTGAGAGCCACCAACGCCCAGCTACTTCCAATGTTTTAGAATAGAAGCATCAATATTGTAAGGATGTCAGTTCTTCCTGACTCATATACAGATTCAATGAAATATCAATTGACAGTCCAACAAGTTACATTGTGTAAATTAAAGCATTTCTTAAGTATATGTGTGAAGGCAAAGGCTTAAGACATAATGAAGAACATAGAGAAGACTAACAGTACTTCAGCCCTTCCTATAAAGTGATAGAAATGGATATGAAGTAGTATTGGTGAAATAATAGACAAAAGATGAAGGTCCTAAATTGGAAAGGAACCAAGATAGCCTTCAGTAGGGGTATGTATAAATTATGGCACATTGATAATTAGAATTCAGTGATAAAAAGTAAGTTGTCAAGCCAAAAAGAAAAAGAGGAGGAGGGAGAGGAGGAGGGAGAGGGAAATGAGGACACATGAAGAAAATTTATATTGCTAATTGAAATAAGCCAGTATAAAGGATTACATACCATATGATTCCAGGTATATAACATTGTAGAAAAATATACAAAAACAGTGAAAAGATCAAGTTGCTTAGAGTAGCCTGCAGAAATAAGAAGGAAGAGAGGAATAAATAAGTGGAATACAGAGATGATACTGTAATGGTAGGTACATGCCATTATGTATTTGGAAAAATCCAGAGAATATACGTAACTAGCAAACACCAAGATAATAGAAAGTGTGGTCCTTAACTAATAATATGTCATTATTCATCATTACCGGTATACTTCATCAATGCCAGATGTTAATAGAAGGGCAAACTAGGGGAGGGGTGAGCATTTGAACTCTGTGTGATCCATCCAGTTCTTTAAGCCTAAACTCACTGTAAAAATTAATGTTAGTAATAAGCCAAATACAATAAGATTATGTAGATTGCAGTTGGTAAAAATTAATATTTGTAAGTAATGAAAAATAAATCACGATTAAAGTCTAAGTTGTACCTATGAAAGCAAAGACAAAAAAGCCCCACATAGTTCATAGTGAAAGGGGAAAGGTGAAGGTATAGCATTAAATTTCATGTTTGGGGATATGCTTAGTGTGTGGAAGACTTTGGGCTTGGAAGTCAGTCATGTGCCTGAGTCCTATCTCACTCAGTCTGTACTTGAGGTAAGTTATAATTCACAGGCTCTGCGTTTGCAAAATGAGGCTGGCCATACCTCCATGTGAGATGGGAATGAAGTAGGGATGCACCTGTGTCACTTGATTAGACAATACAGTACTTGGAGCTGAGTACGCTCCTACCCTTGGTCTGACTTTAAACCTCTCCTGATGTTGAACAGAACATTTCTCCTGTGATTCAATCAAGAGTTGCACCATCTCTGGCTTATGCTCTGAGGCTAGGGTGCCAACTGATGACAGACAGCTCCTCTGGCAGGTCCCAACAAGGTGGTAATTGACCTTGTTTCCCCCAGGACATCTGTTCAGGCTCTGCTAGAAGCCAAGGGCTCCCCGCTGCGAGGTTTCAATTTCATATTGTGGCACTCCAAAGCATACTTTATGGGCTGGCAAAAGGTGTTTCACACTTCAGATGGGCCTCCAGAGAGTGATTTTCTTTCTTTGAGAAGGGTTGGGAATTTCCAGATGATTGGAAGTTTCCATACTTGCTCATTTTAGTGCCTCAGATAGACTCCATGACACGTGCAAACACAGTCCTATCTGGAGGAGCCATCATTCTGTAACAGGAGGTGAATGTTATTGTGTTGGACAAAGCAGATAACAGAACATTTTTGTCATTGCAAAGTGTTCAGCCTTTGGAACAGAACAGATAGAGAATAGTAGGTCTCCTTTTGCTAGCTATCCCTTGTTTCCTGCATGTGTCTCCTTGCTGTTAGGTTAGCCACCATCCCAGTTTCAGCTTTGGATGCCTATAAACATTCCATTAGACTGATAAAGGGCCCTGGCACCTTCATCTATGTAGTGCCTCGCTGAGCAATACATATTTGATGAATGGTTAGAGATGTCTTACCAAGAAGCAGTTTCTAATAACTTCTCCATGTTCTTTCCTAAACCACCAGAGCAACAAGACAGAACTCTCTCCTATACTGATTCCACATAGGGAGCACCTCTAGAATTTTTGCCTGGTGGGATGGTATCTTTCCTTGTGCCAATCCCCTTTCTCTGCATTAAACCCACACTGATCATATGTTCCTGCCAGAGGGATTGGATTATGTATTAGGCAGTCATTAAACAGTTCATATTCTTAAAACTTTATTACTTAAAGTTTATATTTCCCAAGCTTCCCTGAGAAAGGAAGCCTGAGTCGGAACTTGAGTCTTTTGGTGAGGGGCTGGGAGGTTCCTGAAAAACAGGGAAGGAGACAGTTTTCTGCTTGTCCCATAGAACAGACAAGGGATCCTTCTCAACCAAGAACTAGTGAGAGTCAGGATATAAATACCATCAGATCTCTTACCCTCTGAGTAGAATGACTCTGAGGTATTTGATTTACAAGGTTTACTGGAGTTTCCAGCTAGGAAATGGGCTTGATAACTTAGCTTTATGGACTCCTCCTTTCCAATAACTTTGTTATTGTTATTCTCCTTACCTCTCAATAACTGCTTGCCTTAAATAATTACATTTCTACTTCTGGGGAATCTCAATTATGATTGAGTGACTACCATTTCATCTTCATTTCTGAAGATCTGTCTTCTTTGGTTTTCTTAGCCTTTTTCTGTGGTTATGTTTTGTCGGTATAGTTTACCACCTGCAAGCATCTGTGCCTAAGCACTTAACTGGAATGATTTTCTTATTCACGTCATAAGACTAATCCTTATAAATGACATGTTAAACTACAGACGCAGCAGGATGGGAAACAGGCCTCTAAAGTATGAGCCCAAGTGGAGGTGTCTAGGAGTTCTGGAGAAGACAATGCTGAGTTCTTGGCTGCAGTAATGCTATCTTAAGCCAGGGATTACTGAAAGTAACCAGCTCTGCTATTTATAAGGAATGAATTCATAGCTCAGAGTGTATAAATGAAAAATGGGAAATACTTTTTTTAATGTGAAATTTCATTTCATTCTGTAGTCAGTTAAAAAAAGTGTTTGATTAAAATAGAATTTGGTGGAAGAGATCAGTTACCTTACAAAATTACTTCTACAGATTTATTTCTGTCTGAATTGGCTCTTTTCTTTCCTTAATTTCTGTCCTCTTTTGTCATGCTTTTCCTTCCTTCTCTCCCTCTCTCATCCCTCCTCTCTCTCCTTCTTTATGTCTGTCTCTCCCTCCCTTTTTTTCTTCCATTACTATTTGCACTGTTGTATTTAGAAAATGTGAAAGTATTTTTATACATATGTACGCAGTTCAGGATTTTAACTCATTAGAAGTTCTAAACAAAAAAGCACAAATACATGTTACATGTACTGACATGTCCCCTTCATTGTACTTGTCAGACATCAATAGTCAATCATAGCATATCTCAGCTCCAAAGAGATAATACCAGTTGATGGGGATTTGCATAGGAGATGAAACAGTTGCTATGTAATGTAAATGCTCAGACTGGAGAGACTAATTTATACAATTATTTGATAATGCTTTCCTCTCCTTTTTGCTTTCTTAGAACAATGAGGCTAACTAATTATTCCAGAATAAATTTAGAATTATATAGGAAGATTACTGGAAAGCTCAATATCCATGAGTTATAAGTTAGTTTGGGCTGAGTTTGTCATTAGCTTGAAAGAATTCTAAGAAAAGTAGAATCACACATTGGTTTTCACTCACCTGAGTTCAGGCCCTAATAACAGTTTGAGTTAGACTTCTAACAAGATGTACAAATGTAACCACTGCCCTTAATCTCCTCCTACAAATTTTGTACATATTAATACCACTCAAATTTCCTCATGACAGACTCCTAGATCCCTTTAAACATTGCCATTACTCTACTTTGTTTTGATGCTTTGATGTTCAGTTGTCTTTTTGATGGTCCTCAATAGCCTAGGACCAGGAAGAGGCCTCATAGAAACTCTTGGGAGTGAGAAAAAATATTTCCCCATATTTATACTGGGCCTTTGCCCAGTGGGTATCTCCTGCTGCTTCTCTGACTACTCCACATATAGGAATCTTTATCCTTTCAGACGTAGTTATTCTCTAATTCATCCAAATGTGGGATCATTTTTCTTTCCCACCAGCTTCTCTAAAGTAGAAGCTCAGTTTTTATTAAGTTTTTTAAATTGTGAATAGACCATACAGAGGGGCTACAATTACATGAGCAAGGTAATGAGTACATTTCTTATCAAGCATTGTTGCCTCCTCCTTTTTTCCCCCTTGCCATCCCTGCCCTCCCATCTCCCCCACCCGCCCTCCCTATTCCCCTGCCCTCCTACCAAAGTTGTAAATTTTGTTTTTCTTCATATGGTCTTGTACATCTCGTTGTTGCAATGGGTCCATCTGTATCCCTGTTTAAACAATTTGTTTTTTTTTCCTTTCCCTCCACAAATTATACCAACATCAAATACAGTGAAAACAATGGTTATACTATGGGGAAGGGACATACAAAGCAACAAAGAAATCATCTCATAAATATGTTAGAAACAATAGCAAGAAAGAAAAAATATTTGAGTCCTTATCTTGAGGTTCATTTCACCTAACATCAACTTATCTGACCTTTTCTGCTTGTCTCTGACATATACTAGTTATTACAAATAAGGGAAACCATGTTTCTTTGGGCCTGTCTTACTTCACTTAATATAATTTTTTTCCAAGTCTTTCCATTTCCTAACAAATGGGGCAATGTCATTCTTTCTGATGGAGGCATAGAATTCCATTGTGTACATATACCACATTTTCTTGATCCATTCATTTACTGAAGGGCATCTGGGTTGGTTCCATATCTTAGCTATGATAAATAATGCTACAATAAACATAGTTGTGCTGGTAGCTTTAGTATGGCCTTGTTTGTGATCATTCGGGTAAATGCCCAAAAGTGGGATTGCTGGGTCATAGGGGAGCTCTATGTGGAGTCTTTTGAGGAACCTCCATACTACTTTCCAAAGTGGTTGAACAAGTTTACACTCCCACCAAAAATGCAATAGGGTTCCCTTCTGTCCACATCCCCTCCAGCATCTGTTGTTATTAGAGTTCTTGATTATAGCCATTCTAACTGGGGTGAGGTGGAATCTCAATGTTGTTTTGATTTGCATTTCTTTTATGGCTAGGGAGGTTGAGCATTTCTTCATGTGTCTATTGGCCATCCTTCTTTCCTCTTCAGAGAAATTTCTCTTTAAGTATTTAGTCCTCTTATTTATTGGGCATTTGTTTCTTTGAGGATTTGTTGTTGGCGGTTTAATTTTTTGAGTTCCAGATATGAGACCCTTGTCCATTATGTGGCTAGTGAAGATCTTCTCCCAATCCACAGCTTTCTATTGATCTTGCTAGCTATGTCCTTTGCCATGCAGAAGCTCTGCAATTTCATGCAATCCCATTTGCCCAACATTTCTTTGCTTTGTTGTGTTTTCTGGGTCTCTCTTAAAAAAATTTCGGCCTGCACCAAGGAGACCTAGGGTTTCTCCCATTCCATCCTGTATGTTTTCAGGGTATCTGCTTTGACTCTGAGGTCTTTGATCCATTCGGAGTTGATTCTAGTGCAGGGTGATACATAAGGATCTAGCTTTAGTTTTCTACAAGTGATTAACCAATTTTGCTAGCACCATTTACTGAAGATTCTTCCATTCTATTTTTTTAGTTCCCTTATCGAAGATTAGATGGCTGTAGGTCTGTGGGTTCATTTCTGGGTTTTCAGTTCTATTCCATTGGTCCTGAGGTCTGTTTTTGTGCCAGTACCAAGCTGTTTTGACTACTAGAAGCTCAGTTTTGATGTTTAAATAAGAATATTGTTTTCACTGTATTTGATGTTGGTATAATTTGGGGAGGGGAAGGGAAAAACAAATTGTTTAAATAGGGATACAGGTGGACCCATTGCAACAATGAGATGTCCAAGACATTATGTCGAAAAGTGAACTTTACAACTTTGGCAGGGAGGGGCAGGGCTGGTAAGGGCAAACAAAGGAGGTGGCAACAATATTTGATAAGAAATTTACTCATTACCTTGCTCATGTAATTATAACCCCTCTGTATGGTATTTTAACAATAAAAAACCGTATTAAGAGAAAAAAAAGAATATTGTTTAAATAGAATCTTTTTTTGGGGGGGGTTGGTTGTGGGGCTTGAACTCTGGGCCTGGCATTGTCCCTGTGCTCTTCAGCTCAAGGCGAGAGCTCTACTGCTTGAGCTACAGCACCACTTCCGGTTTTCTAGTGATTTATTGGAGATAACAGTCTCATGGATGTTCCTGCCCAGGCTGGCTTTGAACCACGATCCTCAGATCTCAGCCTCCTGAGTAGCTAGGATTACAGGCGTGAGCCACTGGCACCCGGCTTAAATAGAATCTTTATTAACCTTTGGGACTTGTCTGTTTTTTCTCTAAGTCTGGATGTAGGCTGAAAAAAAAAGACCACATCCTTATGGCTCTCTGCGTATCTCTCCTATCTCATCTTCTCCTGTGGACATATTACTAAGCCCTGGCTTAGAATCAACTTGGAGAAATTCTTCAGTATCTACTGTGTGACCTAAATTATGTGATTAAGCTGTTTTCGATCCTTATGCATCTATAGTAGTAGTAATATTTGCCTACTCTTGTCTACTCCCTAAATTTCCTCTTTTGGGACATTCATCAGTGTATTTTATGTTACTGACACATATGCATGATGGTTGTGCAAGTGGAGCCCTCTTTTTCTGTACACTCCCACAAAGCTGTTGGAAATGCCTTTAGTTTGATTTTTCAGTTATCTCACTTATCCCCAGGCTATTATCTGATGCAGGTAGAATACTATAATAAATGGAGGAATCCATGAGTTTCAGAAGCACAGAATGTATGAAAAAGTTTTTCAGCTATGAGTCCTGGGTGATGAGCCCAGATCCCTCTTTCCTGAGGGATGCTTCTCTTCCCAAAGCCTTTGTCTGCACTGAACCTCATTGTCATATTACTTCCTGGCCAAGGAGAAAGTCCAACATGGGCTTTCAGTTCTAACTGGAGAGGAGGCATTGATTATAACACTTGTGCATTCTGTGTTGTCTTTGATGCTTTCACTCAGGCAAGACCATTTGCTTTTCTTTAGGAGGTTATAAAGTAAGTTTTTTTCAACTTCTTAAACAAGCCCCCAGTAGATTCAAATCATCAGTTAGGAAGATAGGTCATCTACAGGCAGGAGGAAATTGGAGATCTGATATGAAGGGAGAGACAGTTTAATCATAACAATTTTAGAAAATGAACAATATTGGGCCATTCAGCCCAGAAAAACTAGAACTTAGCGCTCTTTAATAGAATCCAAGGTTGTTATTACATTGTATCCTAGAATTAGCTGAAATTTGCCTGTTCATTTTTTGCAGAAGATCTTAATTGATTACCTACTGTGTGTCAGATATAGTGCCAAACATAAAATAATTTTTAAGATATGGTCCTGAATAAAGATTCTGCATCTTAAAATCTTCTTCAATGCAGAAGGGATGAAGAAGTAAGAGAAAAACAAAGGGCCTCCCCTTGTACAGGAAACTACTACTATATTAACAAGTTGATAATAAATATATGTAATATAATGCTCTATAACATTAGTCATTGGGAAATAAAAATTTATGTTCACAAGGAGTCAAATTTAAAGTGGAGAATAGCAAGTGTTACAAGGATGAAGAGCCACTAGAGCTCTAATTTCTGGTTGATAGAAAGGTTAAAATGGTACAACCACTTTCAAAATAATTTAGAGTTTTCAATAACAGAAACATATACTTGTCATGTGAATCATGTGAATCAATCATGCCGACTCTGTAGGTGTTTATCTAAAAATCATGAATCTATATAGTAAGAATGTGAGCTGGATATAGTGGTCTAAATTATCTGAGAAGCAGAAACAGGTAGATTGATTGAATTCAAGAATGCAAGCGCAGTCTGGGCAGCATAGCAAGATCTTGTGTCACAAAAATAAATCAAGAAGGAGAAAGATATGTACAGGAATGCACATAGCCTTTTTTTCTCATAATAACCCTAAACTGGTAAAATCCAGATGCCCATCAAATGGTAAGTAATAAATGGAGAAACATTCCAACAATGGGATATTTCTTAGTAGTTAAAGGATTGGACCATTGAAACACAACAAAGTCTCATAAACATATGCTGAATGAAAGCCAGGTGTATACATGCTTTGAATTCCATTCTTGAAAATACAAACTAAACTATGGGTACAGAAAACAGATCAATTATTACTTTGGAAGGCATGTGTGGGAGGGGTGCATTATAAAAGGGCATAGGGAAACTTCTGAGGGTACTGAAATTAGACACTTCAAATAGCTTACTGAAATAAATAAAGTGAATTTTCAAAAAATCGATAAAAACATATTTAGCACATAGCCTTAGTCAATAAATGATGGACTTAAAGTAGCTATTTAATTTGTTTATCTTCTTTTGTCACTTTTACAAATAATGTAATATTTTTAGTAATTAACTATCTGACAATAATAATAATTTTTATACCCTCTTAGGCTACATAGTTTTTGGTCACCTATTCATTTTCTTTTTTTAATTTAAATTTTATTGTAAAGGTGATATACAGAGGGATTACAGTTATGTAAGTAAGGTAATGAGTGCATTTCTATTTGAACAGTGTTACCCTTTCCCTCGTTTTTTCCCTTTTCCCCTCCTAACTCCTCTCCTCTCCCCAAGTTGTAAAGTTCATTTCTAACATAGTGCCTTTTGAGTACCACTGTTGAATTGGTTCAATCTTTGTCCCACCAATTCTATGATTCCCTTTCCCTTTCCCAAATCATATACACACACACACACACACACACACACACACACACACACACACACACACACACACACACACACACACACACATATATGACAAAGGGTACAGAAATAAAAACCAATGACATCAGGGAATAAACCAAAATAAAAGAAAGAAAGAAAGAAAAAGTAACTGCAAACAGTATAATTAAAATCTCTCTTGCTTCCATTTCTTGGAGTTCATTTCAATAAGCATCATTTTGTATGATCATATACACATAGCTATTGAGCTATTGTGGTCCTCTCCCAATAATATCCTAGACATACTCTAGTTACTATAAATGAGGGAAACCATGCATCATGTTTCTTTGGGTCTGGTTTACTTCACTTAATATAATGTTTTCCAAGTCTTTCTATTTCCTTTTGAATGGGACAATATCATTCTTCTGATAGAAGCATAGAATTCCACTGAATATATATACCACATTTTCTTGATCCATTCATCCACAGAGGGGTATCTGCATTGATTCTATATTTTACCTATGGTAAATAATGCTGCAATGAACATGGTTGTACTGGTGGCTTTAGTATGGTTTGTGGTCATTTGGGTAAATGCCCAGGAGTGGGATTGCTGGCTCATAGGGAAGCTCTATGTTTAGTCTTTTGAGGAACTTTCATACTGTTTTCCAGAGTGGTTGAACAAGTTTACATTCCCAACAGTGTAGTAGTGGTCTCTTTTGGCCACATCCCTGCCGGCCTCTGTTATTATTAGATTTCTTGATAATGGCCATTCTAACTGGGGTGAGGTGGAATCTCAATGTTGTTTTGATTTGTATATCTATTATGTCCAGAGATGCTGAACATTTCTTCATGTGTCCATTGACCATTCTTATTTTTCTTCATTGTCCATCTAAATAATTAAATAAAAATAATACCAGTAGATTCTTTAGCAAATGAACTAAATGGTTTCAATTTTGCTAAAATATGTAAGTGGTGGACATTCTGAAAAAGATACATTGGGGGCTTGGAAGGTGGCTCAGTGGTAGAGTGCTTGCCTTGCATACATGAGGCCCTGGGTTCGATTCCTTAGCACCACATAAGCAAAAAGAAAAAAGCCAGAAGTGGTGCTGTGGCTCAAGTAGTAGAGCACTAGCCTTGAGCTGAAGAGCTGAGGGACAGTGCCCAGGCCCCAGAATTCAGGCCCCATGACTGGACCAAAAAAAAAAAAAAAAGATACATTGGGGCCACTATGTGCCAGCCTCACTTGTCACATATGTCATTTATTTATTTTTTTTAATTTTACTTTGTTTTATTGTAAAGGTGATGTACAGAGGGGTTACAGTTACATAAGTAATGAGTACATTTTTTGTCAAACAGTGTTAACCCCTCCCTTGTTTTCTCCCACATTGCCTCCCCACCAAGTTGTAAAGTTTATTTCCAATATGGTATCTTGTGAGTATCGCTGTTGCATTGGTTCACCCTTTGTCCTTTGTCTCACCATTTTGTTATTCCCCTTCCTTTCCCTTCCTCAAATCAGATAAACATATATGCAAGACACAGGGTACCAAAATCAAAAACAGTGACAACAGGGGATAAACCATAGGGGGAAAACAGATGAAAAAAGAAATAACTTCACATAATACATTTAAAAAAAAACTACAAAAAATTTTCTTGTTTCCATTTCTTTGAATTTAGCATCATTTTATATGGTTATATGTATATTGCTATTGAGCTTTTGTGATCCTCTGCTAGGACTATACTAGACAACATATATCATTTATTGTCCTATGGACAGGACAGGAACTCCCCAGGCTTTAGGAGGAGAGCAGAATTGTAAACTCCAATTCCTTTCTTGATGGGCAGTTCTGTGGAAGTTGCTTTTTGCCAGAAGCAGTTGTGTCTTTCTTCTTATTGGCATCCTATGATCCTGGTCAGAATTCCAAGGCCTGTCAGCCACTCTAGAGAGGATTGAGTCAGGACATCATTGAAGCTCCAAGGGTGAAAGCTGAATTTGGTTCCCATCACTGAATTACAGTCTCAGTCTTTTTTCTGTTCAGTATCTGTCCTCTTTGAAGGCTCCCTTGGAGTCTTATCCTCTAGTTCTGGGCTGTGTTAAATTTATGTCTCAGTTCAGAACACTTCCTGATTAAAATCCAATAAAATAAGACAGAGAAGACAGGATAAGAATGATGACACATTCAAAAATACCTCATCTTTGTGCCTGGGCTCTGCATTCAACAGCTTCTAAAATAAACAAGTACGATTTCCTTTTCCTCCTGAAATTGAGTTTTGATTCTTGTCTCTGGCCTCTCTGACCTGGAGCTGTTGAGAATCCCCAGGACCTTCAACCTTTAGTAGCCTTCACCTGATCCAATCTCAGGCTTCTATTCTTTTGAAAGGGTCATGGGGCAAAATAACACACAACATATAAAGGTATTTAAATTATGTTGACATATAATTGGAGTTGGAGTGGGTGATCCTTAGATTTCTTTATTAGCATGTTTAGTAGCAAGATGTAGTAATGGACCTACTGTCACTGTGCCAAGCTGATGAACATCAGTGCTATTTGGGGGTGTCTGCCACTCTGTAATATGAGTAAAACACTCATGTGCTATTGGTGATGAAGTCCTGGTGGTTAGTAATACCACAAGCACTATGGTATTACCATAATGCTTATGGTATTAACTCTGACATTCCTAGAAGGAAATACACATTTACATTGGATGATCACTGCAAAAAGACTCCCTGCATTTTATTCATATACCCCTTTAGGGCCTGAAGACCCCAGGTTAAGAGCATTGGGTTAAAATCAAACTCTCACACCATCGATATTCCCACCAGAGCGAATCACTTGCCACTCCTCTCACTAGTAGAAAATATCACCACTTAAATTAAGAAATTGTGAGAAAATATTTCATACAGATAAGAGGTGGCACAGAAATGGAGGGACAAAGGGCAAACCAATGCAATATTGGTACTCTGTAGATCCTATGTTGAAAATGAACTACACAACTTGTGGGCAGGAATGGGAGTGAAAAACTGGGAAAGAGCGCAGGAAGGGATGATATTGTTCCAAATGTACTAATTAATTGACTTATAAAATGGTAACCCCTGTATGCATCATTTATAATAGCAATAAAAATTAATAATAAAAATAATGTAGAAAAATCAGAAAAAATGTAAGAAACAATATGACTAGCTATATGCCCATCAGCCAATTTTTGTATTATTTATTGTGAAGATGATGAACAGGGGAGTTACAGTTATGTAAGTAAGGTAATGAATACATTTTTTTGAAACTGTTACCCCCTCCCTCGTTTACTCCCACTTTCCTCTCCTTTCCACTCCTCTCCCAACCAAGTTGTAAAGTTTGTTCCCAACATAGTGTCTAGTGAGTATCATTGTTGGATTAGTTCATCCTTTGTCCTGCTATTGCTGTGATTCCCTTTCTCTTGCATGGATCAAATAAACTTATAACTGCAAACAGTACATAATAAAAACCTCTTGTTTCCAATTCTTGGAGTTCATGTCGATATACTTCATTAGATATGGTCTTATGCACCCAGCGATTGGGCTATTGTGATCCTCTGCTAAGAATATCATAGATATATTCTAGTTATTACAAATGAGGGAAACCATGCAACCTACATTTTTTGGGCCTGTCTTGCTTCACTTAATATAATTTTTCCAGGTCTTTCTATTCCTTATGAATGAGCAATGGCATTCTTTTTTGATGGAAGCATAGAAATCCTGTGTGTGTGTGTGTGTGTGTGTGTGTGTGTGTGTGTGTGTGTGTGTGTGTGTGTGTGTGTGTGTATGTGTGTGTACACACACACACACGGAGAAAAGCAGGACAGTAAGATCAAGGTTACCCTGGCTCTCTACCAAGTTCTGGAATAACAGATGTACACTTCCATACTTGGTTGATATAAATGTGCATGGGTACATATGTATGTATTTATACACAGGTATGTGGATATATGTGTGTCTGTGTATCTATACATATATGTATACACACATATACACACATCATGCCCTTGCCACAAAGGTATGTTTCTGTAACAAAACTGTACTTGCTACTTTACAAAAAAACAAACTTGGCATAAATGATATGGTACTTTTTGTATCATTTTACGACATGCACTTTTCAGTTCACAGTATGTTGGTGAGATTTGTGCCTGCCAAATGTGTGGGTGCCTCTGGCATTCTTTGTGTAATGTTGCCTGGTATCTTGTTATATTACTGTAGCAAGGTTGTATTTGGTTGTCAGAAATTTGCAACTTTAATGCAGATAAATGTGTCTTCTCTTGCTCCTGTCCCCAACTCCCCCCCCCACACCCCATAGTACTGATAGTTGAATTCAGGGCCTCATGCTTAACTAGGCAAGTGCTCTCAATCACTTGAGCCACTTCTCCAGACCTTTTCTGCTTTAGTTTTATTTCCAGGCAGTTTTGTGGGGTTTTTTTCCCCCCAGAACTGGTCTGGTACCAAGATCCTCCTACCTTGCATGTAACTTGGATTATAGGTGTGTACTACTATGCCTGGCCCTTTATTTCTTTACCTTTATGGTTTGTTCTGCATCTTGATCAAAAATTCCGTTACTGCCAGGCCCAAAGAAACATAGGTCCCATGGTTTCCCTTATTTGCAATAACTAGTATATGTCTGAGTCAAGCAGAAAAGGTCAGATAAGCTGATGTTAGGGGAATGAACCCTAAAATATGTATTTAGATGTTTTTTTTTCTTTCATGCGATTGTTTCTAACACATTTATAAGATTATTTCTTTGTTGCTATGTATGTCCCTCCCCCACAGTATAACCCCTGCTTTCACTGTATTTGATGTCGGTATAATTTGTGGAGGGGAAGGGGAAAAACAAATCATTTAAATAGGGATACAGGTGGACCCATTGCAACAATGAGATGTACAAGTCATTATGTCAAAAACGAACTTTACAACTTTGGTGGGGGAGGGGAGGGGGGCAGGGAGGATTGGGTGGGGGGGCTGGGGGATTGCAAGGGATGGGAAGGGTAAACAAAGGAGGAGGCTACAATGCTCGATAAGAAATGTACTCATTATCTTGCCCATGTAATTGTAACCCCTCTGTACAGTATTTTCACAATAAAAAAAGAATTCCGTTACTAAACTGAGCTTGGAAATACCTATGTATTTTGCTGTTGTAGTCAAAGTCCCTCCTGCTCCTTGGGAGCATGCTCAGTCTCTGCCTTTGGGTGAGACTCCAGCTGGGAAAGTGTTGCTCATTCTTCTGGTGATGGGAAAAGCCATGGGGACATTCCAAGGAGCCTGCTAGAGAATGTTGCACTGGAAGCTTGTCTTGGTTACAGTTTTTAAACCTTGATTTTGCTGAATGGCTATGCTAGTTATTTTGATAATTAAGTTTTGGTAGATATTGACTTGTGTACAGTTTGGTTATCATCACTTACCATGTGCCAGTTCAGATATCAACACTAAGTCAGCTCAGTTGCCAGAGATGTTCCTCCTACTCCAAATGTTTATTTATGGTGCTTAAATTTCTAATCATAAGAGTCTCATTTAGTATCTTCCTCTCAAAAATCCAGACTATGCATGGTCCATTGCATTGAATGCTTTTAGGATGAGGCAGATGAAAGAAGAGCAAGGAGGTTTGGTGGTGTGTGACCTCAGGGTGACTGTGCAGTGACAGCTTTTGTCCCTCAAATCTAGGACTTGACCACACACATCATGCCTAAATATGACACCCAGGCTCTGAAAGACAGTATGGAAGAACCTCAGTGATAGGCCACTTGAGAAGTGAGAAAGGTGGGCTTAGTCACTCCTGGCTGTAAACTCTCCAGAATTTCTAGCCTGCTCATGGGAAGTCAAGCCTACTCTGGGGGCCAGTGAACCTCCTCAGGCAGAGAAAGAGAGAGAAAGATGTAGGAATCTATAGGCTCCGATGCAAACCTCCCAAAGTTCCAAGTGCTGTCACCACTGTTTTTCTTCAGAGAGAGGGGTGTGGAAGAACAATTTGACAGACATTACTAAGAAGGAGTCAGTATCTGTACATCTTTCCTGAAATCATCTGATGTTTGAAGTCCGACAAATGAGTGAGAATTTCTTAACATCTCAGCATGTGTGTCTTAGCTGATCCTATCAGTGTCTCTACGTGCCAACCTGCAAAAACTCAACATCTGAATCTCTCAACATCTGGACCTGTGAATGTCTCAAAACCACAACTTGAAAATGCCCCCTTATCTGAATATGTGAAAGCCTTAATATGCTAACAAGAAGATATCACATCAACATTGGAGCCTGCGAATGTCTCAGCATCTTACTATGGGAATGTCTTGACAATGTCTTGACATTATAGCTTGCAACATGAAGTGAGACCTAATCTTCCCTCCATGTCCTATTCTTCAGAATCCTACTAAAATACTTAAATCTTGTCGGAACTATATTCTTGTGTAGCCAAGCACTGGGTCTCACCCTTAGAGAGACTGCTGGGCAGGCTTTGTGACATATAACTCACTGCAATTAGGTAGAAATCAGGCTTCTGGTTCTCTCTGAAGCTACCAAGTCTGTATTGATGCTAGCAGCCTCTGCCTTCCAGGGCTGAAGTGGCTTTGGAATTACTCTCAAGATGCCACCCAAATAATTGCAGATAAGATGGAGTCACAGGATAGAAACATACTTTGTACAGTGACAGCTACAGTGGGATGAGGTAGAAAGCAGACTCCATAGAGAACCAGGTGGGACTGACTAGGAGGAAGCCTTTGTGACTTTCTAGGCACAGCGATGGGCTCCATTCTACTAGGGCTTTGAATTACAAGACATATTCACCTTCAGTCAACATTCTTTTTGGATTCTAGCATTTTATTGAACAACTTTTAATCCTTTCAACAAAAAATACCATAAACAGATAGGAAATGGTATGAATGCTAAAGTATTCAGGGACAGCTATGTTGATGTCTGCAAAATACTTACAAATGCACTTAAAATGATAGATGGATGGATGCATGGATATATGTGTAATATAACAATTATTTCACAATGCCTTGGCAGAATCTAGTGGGAAAATTTGAAAATGTCCCTAAGAAAATGTTCCAGAAAAAAAATGCTGGGAAAATTAACAAGTGCAGTCTTTGGAGATAGCTATATTGCTATTACAGATGCAGAGAATGTCACCCAATTGTATCTCACTTTCATATGTGATACTCAATAATGTACTGAGTTATTTTTAGAAATCTCAAATTCTAGTCCATGTGTATTTAAGACTGCAACAAAAGAGGACAGAATTGCTTCTGGAAATTTTCTATTAAGAAGAACTACATCTTTTTTTAAAAAGTTGACTATTAATTATGGGTAGGCTTGAGATGCCTAGAAAATCCCATGTAAGTGAAATCGTGCATCCCTGACAATACAAAATTGTCATTCTAATTAGCATTCCTAGTTAGTGATGATTACATGACCTTTCCTTTCACTTGGTTCATTGTTTCCAGGGGATTTTTACCTGTACCATTGTAGGGGTTTAAAGATGATTTGAGTTAGTCATCTGAATTTGAATTCTAACTTGACCGCTTGCTGGGTACATGACAGTGAACACACTTGGCTCATTTGACTCAGTGCTTTGGCTTACTTGGGCTCAGTGCTTTTCTGTAACAAGTAGAAATGATGATAGCTAAAGTATAGGCTTGTTATAAGAAATAAATCAAATAACTTGGGCAAAGCACACTGAAGAGCCTGGCATGCCGCCTGGCATACACCATTCATAATCAGATAGTGTTCTCAGCCATAGTCCTTTTCTATTTTGTTATTTTTTTGAGACAGTGTCTCACTGTGTAGCCCAGGAGGGCTTCTAACTTGGAAATCCTGCCTCAGCTTCCCAGTGCTAGGATTAGAAGGTTGCACCACCACTCCTGAGTATGCCTCTGTCCTTTGCATGCAGTCACCATGGCAACTCTGTGATGGAGGAGATGAATCTGGTACATCATTTCCAAGAGGAGAGACTGGTGTTTGAAGATCAGTGGACTCTACTTCACTCTTAGCTAAGTTTTAGTGAACATTTGCACGTCTTCTTAGTTACATCATACAGAATTTGCAACCAGCCTTCTTTGTAATCCTATTCCTGCCAGTCTCTCAAAACAAATGGGTAACTCAAATGTATGTACTGAGTCCAGTGCTACTTACAGCTTAGCCAGTCATCCCCCAAAGTCTTACAGGACAGTCAAGAAAGCTGAATATAGGGTACAAAGATAGACTGAACTGGAATCTCCTTGGGTCTCATGTCAAAAATAATGTCCGCTCATACCAATAAGTATCACAAAGAGTTTTGAAGAAACTTACCAATATCTACTCAAAGACAGTAATAGTGCAGGCTGAAATCATAGCAAACTTACTGTGACCTTTTGACAAGTAGTTAAACAGTTGGGCTTCACACATGGCCTCAGGAAGCTCAGACTTGGGCTACCACTACTAGCAATTTGAGATCATACTGTGGCCCCCAACAGATGTGTTTCAGGCCATGAATTTTCCAGGTTTGGAGAAGGCTGCCATTTCCACATTCTTCTGCTCTTCACTCTACCTGCACTGCCCCTTCTCCCCCTACCACATCTCTTGCGGCCCCACCAGGATCCATGCACTGATGAGGAAGATGGTGACACACAGTTGACGGCACAAGAATGGATCCCAGAGCAGTGGTGACCTATCAAAGGGCCATAGGTCCTTTCACACACACACTTCCTTTTCTTCCCATCTTTGGTCAAAGCTGTAGAGTTTCTACTCAACATCACTGAAGAGCAGTTGATTAATTACCTGATTATTCCTCTGAGACATTGTGCCTTAGACTGGTCCATACTGGATAGCTCCACATGACATATCTAAGTTTTAAATAAAATTTGTATATCTTCATAGTTTTGGCTTTAAAAATGGAGGGGGAAATGTCCTCTTAAGAATAATGTCAGCCCTTGGGTCTGGGAAGGTGGCTCAGTGGTAGAGCACTTGCCTTGCATGCCTGAGGCCCTGGGTTCGATTCCCCAGCACCACATAAGCAAAAAGAAAAAAAGCCAGAAGTGGCGCTGTGGCTCAAGTGGTAGAGTGCTAGCCTTGAGCTGAAGAGCTGAGGGACAGCGCCAAGGCCCAGAGTTCAAACCCCACAAACGGACCCCCGCCAAAAAAAGAATAATGTCAGCCCTTTGAGTGCTCTGACCATGTCGAAAGGGAGAGTCCTTTCTGGCTTGGGGATGCCCATTCAGGGTGTGCTGTGGCATGTCAGAGACCATGGAAGGAACAAAGTACACTCGGAGCAGCCCCAGGAGAGACACTGAGGCCAAAAAACACACACTCTCATGTGGCTTATTGTTTTTAAAGCATGCTAGAGAATTACAACAGACTGGTTGGAGCCTTAACAATCACTTATTTTGTATTGGATGTTTTCTTAAAAAAAAAAAAGCAAAGGATTTTTTTTTATTATGTGTTACACATATGCCAGGAAAAATAGTTCCTGGAGAATGAAAACAACTGGAGGGTCAGTTTGCAACTTGAGAGGGGCTGTTGAGTCCAGTTGCAAAGATGCCATTTTCCCCAGAGTAGCAAGGCAGTGTATCCAGGAAGGAGACAGAGTCTGGGTCAGGTGGTGGGTTTGATAGTGATTGTTTCCTGTCTTATTGGAGGACCCAGCCAAGTCTTTAAGGAGAACTGCAGGTGCAGACTTCGTCTCTGGTACATAGACATTTGGCCTGCTGAACAAGTGGTATCCAAAACCTAGGGAGAAGCAGATCTGTGACACTTGGTTCCCAGCCTCGTGTCCATATGCAACTCCCAAGCTTCCTCAGGAGCAGTTAACTTTTAAACTACCTGTTGCCCCAACATTGCCAAAACTGGGTTGGAAAGAACCTAGTTTTGGGGGGGCAGTACCATCATCTGTATGGCCAAGAACTTGCCGCTCACATACAGGGGTATATGTATGGAGGAACAGTAGAAGCAATGAAATGAAGGAAGTAAGAATCTCCCAATTTAGTTGTCCATTCAAGGTAGCATCGGGTAGCCTCCCTAGAGACCACAGAGGGCCTGTGTGTGCACAGTCTATTAGGAATGATCTTCTCAACATGGCTTCTTCTTGGAGCATACATGGTGTGGGTGCTGAGATACCTCTTAAGAGGCCCTGCACTTGGATGCTAGGGACAAAGAGAAGGATATTTTCCTACTGGCCCTTTCAGCTTGACTTCCATTCAGGCCACCTCTGGCGACACTAGGAATCATTAAAGCAGAATTTCTAAAGAAACAGTCCTGGAATGGGCAAGATCAATTTCTCCTTAGAGCTTGTGGGAAATTCAGGTTCTTAGGCCCCATTGCAGATCTACTGAATAGGAACTCTGAAGTAGGCCAAGAACCTAGGCTCTTCCTCAAGCTCCCCTGGGGAGCCTAATTAGCTTCCCTACTTCTCAATTCTTAGTATGGCAGAAGCACAATGGCTTTTTCAGAAAAATGGAGATCCTGGACCTAGGGGTCCTATGGTGGAGTGTTTCTTCAGTCTTTCAAATTCTTCCCTATTTCATTGGATTTAGTAAGTTTCTGTATAGGTGGTGATATTCTAATGGATATTTTGAAATATGCAAGGCAGTAATCTGGCTCAAATGAGGTACTTACGTTTTTTTTAAAAAAACAATAATTGTTATATTGAAAAGCACAGTTATTACTTAAATTATATGTTGTAGATCAGTAGAAATGGTCAAGTTTTCCTAATGATACTTTTGTTCACACTTCATGTAAGAGTGAGAAAAATGCCACTGGGGCTTTTTCAAAACTATTCTTAGTATTCTTAGTAACTCTTGTCTATGGAAAGGGGTACTGGCACCATCTTTCTCTCTGACACACCATGCAATGGCACAGAGCACCAATTTTCTAGCTCAGGAAAATGACCTGTGAAGAAGACAACTTTTTGTTTTTTCTTTCTGACTCTTCTCTGACATGTGGGGCCACGTATTATTTATGATCTGGTTTTTCTCCCTACCTCCAGGCAAGGACTATATTTAAGCCAACTCAAACTTTGTAAGTCTTAAAAATAACTCTCCCTTTACTAACCTCTGCTAGGTTTGGCAAGAACTTCCTTGGAACAGGAAATCCATCTTTCTACCTGCCCACCCCTGGTGATTAATTTATCCCATGATCTTCTCTTAGTTTTCAAGCTATTTTAATACAATTTGATAAGGACCATTTTTGTTTGGTTGTTTCTGATGGAGGTCAGAGCAGGAGTAGGTTCTGATTTCTCCACCATGGCCAAGGATGTGATGTTCACTGAGGAAGACTAACTTCTTCAAAGGCAAGCAGTCAACAAGGCCTATCTTGAATATTCACTCCTTGAATGAGTTTATCTTACTCTAATGGTTCCTGAAAGTTATCCCAGCCTTCTGAAAGTGAAAATGACTGTAATTCCTGCCTACCCATGGCATAGGCAAGCTGGTAATTAACTCCAAAGCAAGTTGCTTGCTGAAAAGAGGCCCCTAGAAAGTTTTCTTTCCCTGTGATTCCTCCATTTAATGGGTTTTTGAGTGTATTTGTGGGTTTTGGACTCCCATGGTTCCTCTTGAATTCTTAACAACTAAAAGTTTATCTTCCTGAGGTGTTTATTTTCTGTCTCTCAAAACATTGCACTTATCAACCAAGTAGCTTACTTCTATTATCTTTGCTACTTCGAAGGCTGAGATCTGGAGGATTGCAATTTGAAAACAGCATGGGAAGAAAAGTCTACTAGACTCTATCTCCAAAATAACCTATCAAAAAAACATGGAAAGATGGCACAAGTGATAGAGCATCAGCTGAGCAAGCAGTAGCTAAGCAAGCATGAGGTCCTGAGTTCAAACTTAATACCATAAAAAATTACAATAATCAAGCTCATATTCCCTGAATGGACCTCTCCAAATGATGTTTCTCTCTTTATGAGACTCTCCAGTGGGATTCTTTGGTCACAGAGATCTCTGTAAAATCAAATTTAATTCATTAAAAGTCAAGGAAAACATAAGGACTAGCATTTGTACTCCATATTGAGGAGAAACTTTCACCTTACTGAGAGATGAAGGGTGGGGCATATTTGGAAGGTGAGAAGCTCAGTAGAAGACAGGTAAGAGTCAAATGGTCTACTATTTCCATTTCCCACTCTCTGTTGTATATGATGCGCCTATACCATATATGGAGGTGGAATTCTTGGAAATTGCCAGGGTGGTTCAGCCCTGAGCTCTCTCTACCTTGACGTCAATGTGCCAGTTCTCTAGCTCTGCTGTCTACTAGAAACTCTTGCAATGTCACTGATGTTTCCTACACTATTTAGTATGATAGCTACTTGGCTACAGGGTCTGTGGCACATTTAACATGTGGCTGCTATGACTGATGGAACAAAATTTGAGTTTTACATCTACATTTACATGTAATGTGGTTAATATATACCATGTTTGGTGGCTTAGAGTAGAGGGAACAAAGTGAAATTGCTTCAACTTCCTCAGCCACAGGATGATTCTTCCTCTGGACAGTGGTAACAAGAAGCAGCTTGGCTCCTGAAAGAAGACTTGTTTCCCAGTTTTAAATCTGGAAGCTAAGAGATAAAAACACAATTCGTTTGCGAAGAATTGGAGATAATCAAGGCTTGTGGTTTTCACTGGGATGAAACAGAGCCTTCATTATCAATGTATAGAATTGAGATGAAAGCCAAAGAGAAGGAAGGGTAAAGAGAAAGCTCTGTCTTTTATTGATTAATTGATTGATTTACCCATGTATGCATGTATGTATTTATTTATCTTGTGTTATTCAGTAAAGAACATTTAGTAGAGGGGAAATAGAAAAACAGATAGGAAAACAAATAGGAAAAACAAATAGGAAATAGAAAAACAGATGACTTTTCTCTTGTTGACTAGATTCACAAGGTGAATAATAGGAAAGGTTTTTAAACATTCCAAAAGCCAAAAGATTCATCCCTGTGGCTAGTACCATTTGATATTGGAGTTTGGGCCATATTTATTGAGAAAACAATTGTATTTGGGAACTTCCTTTAGCAGTTATTGACCAGCTGCCTTAGTTGGATGTCTACAGGTAACGGGATCCATGATTCATGTTAGGAGACTCAAGGAAGCATCTTTTCTAGCCACAACAATACAGTGTCAGTCAGTTGAACAAAACTTATGTTAGAGGGATGTTGGACTCCTTTCAATGTGAGAACCATAATAGCTGGTGGGTACCAGCTATGAGACAGTACAGTAATTGGTAATGATGAATATTAGTACTCTAAGGCAAGGTGCAGCCAGAGCAAAAAATAGAGAGAAAATGGAGTTTAAAATCAAGAAAGCAGGGTCAGAAGATTGTATGGGGAAACTGGCACAAGACTTGTGTTTCCTTCTACAAGCTTCCTCTGACTTCCCTGAATGTTGGCTCCACATCACAGTCCTCCTCTTGGCACATGCCCTTGGCTGTGTGTCTCAGTCCACTTGCAGCACTCTCAGTCTGGCTATGGCTTCAGAGCTGTTGTGTGTGTGCCCTTGTTTACACTGTTGGCATGGCCCCTCCAGCAGTGGCCACTGCACTCAGCTGAGGCCCATTGGCTCCTTGGGTACTCAGTGGGCACCATCGTCCTTCCTTCTGCAATCCCAGGCCCATTGGCTTCTAACTCTTTGCCTGAAGCAAGCAGCTATAGCAACCATTGGCTCCAGTACTCAGCAATGTAGACAAATGATGCTTTCTTCAATGACAAGCACTGAAGAAAAGATGAATCCATTCTAAAACAAAAACAAGACCCAGTATCCGTTGGTGTACAGAAGCATTTTCTAGGCCTGACATGGCAAAGGAACAGCTGAGCCAGATTGAAGGAGCTCTCACTGATCAAAACAGAAAATTTGGACATAAAAATATAGTAACAGGTTATAATCAGAATGGTGTATGAATGAATAAATGAATGATGAGAACCCTCTTTAAGTAGAAGAAATAATGTAATTGGAAAAATTACCATTTGAAAACCACCGGCACCCCACTATAGAATACTTTTTATTTTCAAGTAAATTCCTATTTATATATTTATCACTATTTTCAAATCATGTTACTTATATACATAAAAGTTGGCTATAAAGCAGTATGCTGTGTTACATTGGCAGTGGCCCCATATAGCTCATATTTACTGAGTCTACACATTAGATAGAGTTTTAGTTTTCTTCTAGACTAGCCAGCAAATAGGAAGACTAGCAAAGGCAAATAATTTGTCTGGTCTCTGAACCATAGATTAGCACTTGGGTCAGATTATACCATGGCAGTACTTGAGAAGGAAAACTCAGATTTTAAGTTGGACTGTCAGTGGCCTAGCAGGCCATGTTTGATGCTGACTCCCTCAGTACATGTTTAAGTCAGATATGCTTATCCTGCATATGATGGAAAAGAGAGGCTTGGTGATAATATCTTGCATGGAAACTGGGCCTTCTTTCCTCTTCTCCAGGGCTATCACCTACTCTAGTGTGTATTTTCCCAAGAACGACCTGAGACAGAATTTAACTGTAGGTCCTCTATCTAGGAAGGAAACCAGGGGGAAAAGAATGAAGCTCTAGGGTCAAAGGAGCTGAGATTCATTCTGCTGAGGTATTCTAGAAAATAATGTAGATACAGAGCCCCAGCCTTCTCTCCCACATAGGGGTTGGTAGGTAAATAATGTGACAGCTTCCATTAGTTGATGGTAGAAGGTGGCCTCAGAAGTGTAGGGAGGGTGCTAATGCCTAGCACTTCAGTCCCTTCCTCATTTGGGCAAAAGATAACAGCAGTGAGAGCTGGCAAAGGCCTGCGAGCAGCCTTCTCACAGTCCCCTTTAGAGTGCTAGATCATGTAGAATAGACTTCTGTGGTCAGAACAAAAAGAATATTCTAGGTTGGACTAAAAACATGGCTTTGGATTAGACACACGATGTCCAGTGGCTGGATACATTAAGAAAGTTACCTCATTCTCTAGTTAGTTCCTAAGAGCCTAAGATTCCCAACTGCCTACCATTAGTATTAAACCCTACCACCTACCACCCAGATGTGGGGCCAGCCTTCCAACAGCATTTGCCACACCCTCCAAATGGATGAAAGCTTTCCCATACTTCTTTTTTTTTAAATCAATTATTTGTTATACTTACTTGAAAATGATGAAAGGGGTGACATTGGGCAAAATGTATTATGCAGTTAATTGGCATATTGAATTGAAACCCCTTTGTACAACTCCTTTAAGATTATGAAAAGTATTTTTTAAAAAGGAATAATATCAGAGTAATATATACTTAAACCTGTGATTCCAAGAAAGAGGTTCCTTCCAAACTCAGTTTTCAAAAGTAACCAAACTTATACTTCTTTAACATGGCATGGGATTTCAACTACACCAACGTAGATAAATATATTAATATCTATCTGTTTGTCTGTCTGTCTGTCTATCTATCTATCTAGAGAGAGAGCACAAGAGAGAGAATTTTTAAAAGATGCATTGTACTCACAAACTGACAAGTTGGGTTAAAGCCCCTTTGTACAACTACTTAAGGAAAATCAATAATAAAATGATAGTGTAAACATGTAGGACCAATTATATACTCAAGCATGAATTTACTCCCCATGCTTTTTAGTGAAGTAGGACACCAGACCAGTTTTAATCTCCCATTCTCAGAATGGTAGCTCTTAGCCATATGAAGTTAAGCAATGACCTTGAACACCATGTCTTACTTCTGATGGGCTATAGCTGCATTTGCCTAAAATCCTTTACCTAGGAAAAGAGGTGCAGAAATAGGCTCACCTGGGCAGAACATTTGAGAAGAAAAGGCAAAGAGCAAATTGAAGAACAAGGAAGAAAAATGGCTCATCAGGGAATGATGGTCATGACCATGCCTCGTTAGTGCTGTCTAGGGGCAGGCACTATGAGTGCATTTTCCATGAAAATGGGAAAACAACAAGAGGATCAAATTCATGAACAGTCAGAAAAACCCAGCCTTGAATAAGCTTGCTGTCTAATAATTGGTGTTGATGTCTCAGGGCCTCTATGGGCTACTTCTGTGATAGAGAATGGGAAGGAAGGGTTCCCCAGGAGAAATTGGGCAATGTGAGCAAATATAAGGTCTTCCCTTCACCTGCTCAGCACCAAGAAAAGGACACGGAATAGCCAGCAACTTCTTTTTAGAGGGAAGAATTGCAGACTTAATCAGATAGCATCAGAAGTCAACTATTAGGACCTGTCCATAGAAAGGTCTTCTGATTCACCATTTCCTATGGTGGCCCAAGGCTAGGTGGGACCACAAGGGAATGTGTTGCGTAGAGAGGATACATGTTTAAGTTGGGTACCAATTGGAGGTAGGAGAGTGTTTTTCAGTTTTGTGATCATTTGGTCTCTTTCTATGAGAGAAGATCCTAGCTGTAAATTTTCTCTAGGGCCTGAAGTTGGTTTCCTGCCCTGCCTCATTTTATCTTACACAGGTCTGAGTTTGGGGTTTGTTGACTTAGAGAGTTTAATTTACGTCTTAGCAGACCCCAAGGAAGCCAGTCCTCTTCTAGAACCATTCTTGCTCGGCTAGCCAGCCTTACCTCCACTGCTACCTCCTATGCAGTGATGTTCCCTGGGCTTGGTTGAGCTCACCTGGTTGGGATGTTGGATGGGGAATTGGTAGACTGGAAAGAATAATGTGCAACATGGGTTTATAGTGTCAAACATTTAGAAAACTAAAGAGGAATGAAAAGAAAAAACAAAAAGGACAAAGAGAACACCCCCACATCTCAGAGAAGGTGGCAGGTCCAGCAGAAAAAAAGCCGTAATAGGAACTCCTGGTCATTATCGTCATGTCCAGGATGCCATGTGGCTTTAGAAAACCAAATTTCTGGACCTTATTTCCTCATTGAAAGAGCAAGGGCATGAAGGCAATGTGACCTTCAAAAAGAAAAACCAAAGAAAATGAGAAGCCCAAGGCCAAGGCAGAAGGGTCAAGCAGATCTGTTGCCAGCCGAGCATGATTCTTAACTGCCCAGAACCCTGGTGTGTCTCCCTTGTAATTTCCCCTCAGTGTTGTGAGAACTTCTCAAGCTTCTTGTCTCTAGGATGATCTGCTTAGCCTTCATTGGCAATATACAGCCAATAAATGTGACTTCTGGACTATCAATCCCTGGAAGATTTCTTAAGCTAAATCAAATATGGATGTATTATGCTGGTGGTGTAAATGTGCTTGAATTAAAAAAAATATAATGACTATAGGTAGATTTTATTCCTGTATCCAACCATGATCACAAAAATCTGCCACAAGTGTACCTATTCATTTTCAATGTATCACCTGACCTATGTAACTGCAACCTTGCTGTATATCACCTTTACAATAAAAACTTAAAAGTGAAAAATATATTTTAAAAAGTATACCTAAAGCCGGGCGCTGGTGGCTCACGCCTGTAATCCTAGCTACTCAGGAGGCTGAGATCTGAGGATCGCGGTTCAAAGCCAGCCCGGGCAGGAAAGACCGTGAGACTCCTATCTCCAATAAACCACCAGAAAACAGGAAGTGGTGCTGTAGCTCAAGTGGTAGAGCGCTCGCCTTGAGCTGAAGAGCTGAGGGACAGCGCCCAGGTCCAGAGTTCAAGCCCCACAACCGACAAAAAAAAAAAGTATACCTATTCCTAGTACCTCTGGCCGGGGACACCTGGGTAGAATGTTTGAGAAGCATCCCTCTGTCTTTTGGGCAGCTTGTATGCCATCAGAGGTCCGTCATTTCCATTCCTTTCCATTCCTTTTTTTTTTTTCTAAGATGGCAGTTCCTGATTTCTGGAGGATTGTCAATCCATGGATAATCTAATTATCAGTTTGAACTTAGCCATTGCACAGAATTTGTGAACATTCTTGATCCCTGGGTCCTATGTGAAGACAGCTTTGTTTTGAGGGATATGAGGAGGGGAAGGGATTAGGTGGAGAAAGAGCTTTAGGGCCTGCTGAGTATCATTTTCTGGAGTGAGTGGACTTCTACATTTGAATATGACTGCCAAGATCAGTTTCTAAGCCAAGGCAATATGAAAATGTCTGAGAGTAGAATACATGGAAGAAGTATATATAGTTACACATCCTAGATCCCTGTTTTGTATGGTCATAGTTTTTTTTTTTCAGGACAGATGTGTATGTAGGATTATCTAGGTCATTTATTTATGTAGTTGTCACTAGCCATTGACACCAGCTTTTCTCAACATTGTTTTGTAAGGTATCCTAGGTACTTTGATGTCAAATGGCATGAAGTCCTTGCAGAGAAGGGGCCTCCGACTTATGCAGAGTTGATGATTTATCCTGAGAACAAAGCAAGGAATTCCAGTCATGCTTCAAAATGGGAAAGTCCCCTAGTTTCTCTGCTGATCTGACCTCTTGTTTCTCTGCTCATCTGTCACCCTGGAGTGAGCTGAGAAAGCAGGGTGGACTTTGAGCCTCCTGCTGCTCAAGTTGCCTTTTCTTTCTGTTCATGCATGAGTGGCTATATTCCTGTTATAGTAACACATTTCCCTTGAGCCAGGCTGCTGATGAAGCAGGTTGGATTCATGCCCCTGAAAATTAGACTGAGAACCTGTTTCTTGCAGGCTTAATCAAGTGGAGTCCTCATCATGGAATGGAACTTCTGCTTCGCGCTCAGATCCATGTCTTTCCTATGTTTCTTGGAGATTTTTTGCTCATAGTGGCTTGGGACTTTCAACAATCATCTGTCCAAACTTTGTCATTACTTGGTTCATAGCATCATCAGAGGTAATTTCTACCACAAGCATGTGTGGTAGGCATGAAAGCAGCATTTTGTAGATGAGGGCTTAGTGTATGTCAACGAAGGTAAGGTCTGAATCACAGTTCTGTCAGCAGCAGGACAATAGGATTTTAGGGGCTACCAGAGCCCTACTTATTTCCTTCACCTGCATTCCTTTGTCTGAAGGGCTTCCTCTGGCCACCTAAGTGTGTTTTATATGCCTTTGTGATAAACTGTAAGCCAGAGAAATTATGCATCCTGACGGATGGACTTGGTATATAAATGCACCAACTCCCTTACCCCTTGGGTGAGATATTGAAGCACTTGGTCTATGAATCCCCCACCTCCATTTCCTAGTAAGCTCCAGTTTCCACTGTAGTAAATGACATAAGAACACTTGTATTCTTGGATGTAATTTATCCATTTATCTCCTCCAAACTCCTATACTGAGTCTCATACACCCTGCTACATGATTACCTGGATGAAAACCTTTGTCTCAGAGTCAGCATCTGAACCTAATCTTGAAATTGACATTCTTGGGCTTCAAGACCTGACTTTTCATTCCACGTGTAAAGGCTTGGCAGACTGTGTTCTGAAGCTGAGAACAATATATCCCAACACTGTAGTGTGGTAAATATCATAAAATAGGGTAGGTTTGCTTTTATTCTGATGAGAAAGAAAAGTGGTTGTAGCTGCCTTGTGTATATGTGTATATGTATATGTGCATGTGCACCAATTTCCCAGATCAACACAATTACTTATCTATAAAGAGAGATTGTCTGAAAGAAGGACAGGGCTGACAGAGATCCAAGAGAAAACTCTAGTGTTCAGAGTCTCTGACCTGAGAAGACAGACTGTGCCCACACAGGTTACAGAGTTCATGAAGTTACTACATTTATTGGGCACATGACCTTATTATATACGAGGGAAGGAAGTACCATATCAAGCTCCATGACAGATGCTCTAAGTCATGGGAAGTATGTTGTAGCCAATTCTACTCAGAAGCTTGGCAGTGAAATCATCTGGCAGACCAGGAAGCTAGCATGCCCTGGCCCTCTGTTGCCTAGCCTGTGCCTCTGAGCAAAGGGAGATAGGGAGGGGGGTGTTACTGAAGTATTCACAAAGTGGGGCTCTACAACTCCCTTTCATGCCCTTAAAGCTCAGAAAAGAAAATCAGAATTTCCTAAGATATTTTTTCTACTTGAATAGGTGATCTACAATTTACTTTATGAGTAAGGAAGGATACTTTTTAAATGAGAATAGATCCTCAGAATTCTTACACCTGTTTAGCAGTTTCTTTAGTATGTCTGGAAAGACAGTGAAATAAAGAGGTTCATGACAGCTTAGCTTTCTTCTTTAAAACTGACTATTGCTGAGTATCTGTGGCTCATGTATGTAATCCTAGCTACTCAAGAGGCTGAGATCAGAGGATCACAATTCAAAACCAGCCTGGGAGAGAAAGTTTGTGAGATCCTTATCTCCTGTTAACTACCCAAAAAAACCTAGAAATGGATCTGTGGTTCAAGTGGAAGAATGCTAGCTCTGAAGGAAAAAGCTAAGGGATAGTGCCTAGTCCCTTACTTTAAGCCCGAGTGCTGGTACAAAAATAAAACAATAAATAAGTAAATAAAACAAACAACAAAAAAACACCTTATGATTACCTGCAGCACTGTTCACAATAACCCAGTTATAAGGAAACAGCCCAGATGTCCTGTCCTACAATGGATGAATGGATAAAAAATTATTACACACAATGGAGTATTATTTAGCCATAAAGAAGAAGGGAAACGACCTGTTTAGTGAAGTAAGCCAGTCCAGAGAACAAAGGTAGGATTTTTTTCTCATATGTGGATGCTAGACCTAAAAGATAATTGTATACATAAATTCATGCATGCGTGTGTGTGTGTGTGTGTGTGTGTGTGTGTGTGTGTGTGTGTGTGTGTGTGTGTGTAATTTTGGGACTGTTTGAGGGAATAAGGGATGGAGAGATGGTAAGAGGGAAATTCTGAAATACATTGCTTTTGTGAATGAAGATGGCAAAATGAAATTCATTGTAAGCCGTTGAATATGAGTGGGTGGGAATGAGGGAAGTGAGAGTAAGAGAGGGTGTTGATCTGATTAAAACATATATTCATGTGTGGAATACCACAGTGATAACTCTTTCAGCAACTAGTGTATACTAGAAAATATCAAAGGACAGGAATAGGAAACTGTTCCTGTCCAGGATGGGAGTATTTGTGAAAGGGGGAAGGGTAAATGGAGAAGCTAAAGGAGGGTGAATGTGGTCAAAATACTTTATATACATGTTTGAGAATGGAACAGTGAAGCTTGTTGAGGTTGGTTTGGGAAGGAGAGGGAGATGATGGAGAGTGGTAATGGGAATGAGTCTGATCGAGGTAGATGGTGTGTGTATATAGACATTAGAATGAAACTCCCTTGTACTACTGCCTGATAGTAATAAAAAGTTGAGTAAAACTGATTATCTAAATTCAGTCATTTTAACCCCACACATGTGCATAGTTGTGAGTGTGCAAATATGAGTCTGGGTGGAGTGCACACCAGTTTACAGATGTGCACAGATAGGTGCTGGTACAAGTATATGCATATCCTCAAGTACACCCTAGAGGACTATATGGGGGTAAGGAGAGGGGAAATGGCGGTGTCTCCTGAAATGCAGTGAATTACCCCTACTAATATTTTCTGTAATTCTACTCTTGTTCTTTTCATTTTATTCATTGTTAATGAAACTGCCATTTGGGGAAATGAGGGTTTAGTTGATAGGGACAGTATTCAACAAGAGGCTAAGAGCAAAAGGACAAAAAGGACAAATGGGAAGCTAGCTGTGTTCAAGTTTGATTCTTACACAAAAAACCAGGCCCAGAGTCATCTCTAGGTTGCCTTTCCCTCTGGCCCCTGTGGGTCCCAGTGTGGATAGTCCTGGCAGCCTATTGTTCTGTCTTTGCTGGGAGGCTGATTCTAATTCTCTTCACTACAAGCAAGCCAAGGGGAAAAGCATACTCCCAAAACAAGAGTGTTCCAAGTGTTCTAAAAGGTCATTGTCACTTAAAAAAAATAAAACTAGCTCCCAGTACAGCAGGAATACTTAGATGTCAACCCTGTCCCTTTAACACGGCTGCTGACTTCATTTGTTGGAGATAAAACTTCCCTCTTGGTCTAGGAGCATTCATAGCTGAGTTGGCCACGAGACAGAGGACCCTGTGTTCCTAATTATTTCTAGATGAAAAGTCCTGCAGGCGAGTAGAGATTCAGGGCAAGGATGGCCAGGTGGAGCAGTCACCAGTGTGCAGTGAATTGTAGAAATGGAGAGATAATTAAATTAAGAGTGCCAGGTGCAGGCATTGAAAAATAACCATGGGTGTTAATTATGCAGTCCAGACTCTCAGTCCAGTGTTAGTGGAGGAAATGCCACAGGCCTGTCCATCACATGGCCATTGAAAGGCTTGGGAGAGACATATTCATGGTGTCTAGAGAACTTGCCAGAGCTGCCTACTTGGGATTCTGGTGACAGAGGGATAATTTATTAGTGAGAGTGTGCACATTTCCCCATTTTTCCCCACTGAGCCATGGTGTCCAATTTGGTGTGTGTGTGAGGGGATAGGGTGGGAGATTAACATTGATCTACATAGATATTTGAATGTGCCTTGCCAGTATAGGCACTTCTGGGAGTACGTCTACTTGTTTTGATTTGGAATGAATTTGACTTGAGGGGTCAGGGGCAGGGTGCCCTTGTCATGAGAGGAAAGGATAAATTGTAGCCTACATAGGCAATGAGCTATAGCACAGTAATCAAAAGGAACGGGCACTGATAGCATGCCATAGAGCACATGACTGGACTATAAATGCAGGATGCTGAATGAAGACACCAGACTTCAAAATCCGTTCTGCATAATTCCATTTTGGGGCAGATGTAGAACAGATGAAACTAGCCATAGTTACAGACATCAGGTCTGAGCTGGCACAAAAGGGCTTTATATATGGATGCGACTATTCTTTCTCTTTTTTTGTTCCAGTTTACTTGAATGTAAATATCTTTCAAAAGTTGGTCAATATATGCTTTAAAATCTTTGCCATTTCTTTTATATAAATAATGCTTCCAGAAAAGAAATGGGAAAAGATCTTCCAATGCTGCATGTTTACATGGATGTTGAACACTAGTCAGCCTATATCCAAGGGTGATAAGGATCCATTTTCTGTCTGTCATACAGATTCATCCTCTGCACAGAACTGTTCAGAAAAGCTAATTAGAAAGAAGACAACATTTTAAAAAGGGAGAGGCTCCTTGGTAGATGGCAAATTATTGTCCTCAGGCCAGGTCTACTTACAGTCATACTTGTATGTAAAATATAATATTGGGACATAGCGTCCCATACTCATTATTGTGTCTTTGTTTTCCTGTCACATGGAAGCTGAGTAGCTGCTTCAAAGGCCTGCCAGCCCAGAAACTGAAGGATTTATTTTCTGTCCCTTTACACAAGTTTTCTGACCCTCCATCCAAAGAATCATTTCTTTTTTGAAACTTTTTCAGATCTGTGTAGGTGGAAGTTTCTGGTAGAGCCTGCTGCCTGGGAAATAGAACCCTCTAGAGTCCAATTCAGAGCTTGAATACACTCACAGTTTGGATCTGTTGTTCAGTCTGTGGAGTTTGCTGGGCATGGATGGTGCAATGGACCTATAGTAGAACACAGTTTGGCCTATATAGACTTTTAAAGAAAGTTTTCTGGGTCACTGTCATTAAAAGAGGAGAAATAAATCAAGCCTGGAAGCTATCAGTGGCCAAAGCAAGACTTCCTGCTCTAAACCCTAAGCTGTTGGCTGTAAATTATCCCTGAATGGAAAATAAAACTCAGCTAATTGATTGTGATAAAAGTAAATGTGATCTGGCTAAACTTGGTTAGCATGGTTGGCCACGTTTGTTCAGTAAGTGAAGAAAGGAGAAATTGAACCAATGTAAAAATTCAGGTTTGAATTTGGGGCCAAATGAGTCACTTAATTGAAGATCTTCTATGTTGTTCTTATATTCTTTAATAAGGTTTAGAGCTCCCTTGTTTCCTTGACCTTCCACCCAGGATTAATGTTTGTGACCAGGCAGGAAGTCTTTGGAGGATTTGATAATGAGACATACAGGTCCCCAAAGCTCAGTCTTTCCTGGGTTTTTGGCAACTATTTTACTAATCTCTCTCCTCTTATTCCATGGTTACCAGAATTGAAGTGTTAGGTCTTAAGGAAGACACAGTTTTTCTAATGAAAAGAGCTCAATGACTAAATGTGTTCAGAATCTCCCAAAGCTTAAGAGGCATACATCTGCTCTCCTTTAAAAAAAAATGTCAGGGACTCAATTATATACCCCCAAGAGTCTAACACATTTTATTTTAGGGCTTTTTTAAAATGACCCCAGGTTATAGAGACTACAAGCAGATGAGGACTAATGGTTAGAAATGGAAAATTATTGATTAATCAAGGGAATTTCAGAAAACAGCCCAGGAATTGTGCATGGTAGGATGGCATTCCATAGAGCTCAAGTCTTACTGGTGTGGTTGCCTGCCTTGTGCCTTTTGGGTGGGAAGGGGCCTATGATAAATCCACCATGGTGCTAGAAGCTAGCCTGCCCGTAAGTCCACATGTGGTCCTGCCTCCCCCTGCACCTGCTCTAGACATGGGCGAGGTCAGCTTTTTTGGGTGGTGGGCACACCTGAGGAAATCCTTGGCCATAAGGCTGGAAGGTAAAGGTACCAGCAGCATGGTGGCTGTGCTCTCACTGGGTTTACTCTCTAGCCTTCATCAAGATGTTGATTCTTCTTTGGAAGTGAGAAGATTTGATGAGTTCAAGACTGACCAAGTTCATGACTGCTGGTGGATCTGGGCCATTGTGGTGGTGTTTATGATAAGGAAAGCATCTCTCTGGACCATAGGGTAGGGCTGGGGACTCACATTTAAGCATTCTGTTACCTTTGATAGCTGAAAGTGAGTCAAAGACTCTGATGCTCCATAAGAGAAAACCACATGCTATGTCTATTGTGTGATAGTGTCAGAAGTAATGGAACCTCTCTACTAACCTTTCAGACCAGCACATCTGGAAACAACAGTGACACACTCCCCACCATAAACTGAACTTTTTCCTGATAGTTTGACCTAGGGGTGTGAGATTGAAGGAGAATATGATGTTTGTCATTAGACATACTTGTCTTTAGACTGCTCATATTATAAACTGGCTAAGAATAAGATACCGATATTAGAGTAATTGAAAGAAGGAGTAGTGCAGTGATAGAGCACACACTTAACATGTACGAGGCTGTAGGTTTGATCTCAGGCACTCTAAGAAATGAACAACAGCAACTGAAACAAAAGAAATGACACTACAGAGTGAGGAAAATGGTGAGTGAGGTGCTGGGCAAGGCGGGAGGGAGGCAAGGCAGGACCTGGGGTAGTCACATTCTTCTAGGTCAAGACTGCTCCCAAGAAGAGTGGGAAGTTGTGGCAGTGCTCTAATCCAGGTGGACTAGCCTTCTGGACAGATCTCTCAGGCAGCTGCGGTAGTGTGTACCTGAAGGGGCATGGTGACAAGAGTTGGGAAAAATAAAGCACACTGAGAGAATGGAGAATGATGGCAGTGATGACCTAGAAAGGGCTGAAGGCAAAGAGCCAACTGTGCAGATGCTTGAAGAACAGGTACAAAGGCCCAGTGGCAGGAGATACTTTCAAGGATCCAAAGGGACTGTCCAGTTCAGTGTGCTTAAGGACCCCTGCTTCTCTAAGTACTAAACTGTGAGTAACTGAAATGAGGCCCCTCTTCCAGGTGGAGGTGAGGAGCAGCTCTGATAGAATGATCTCTGTTCCTAAGGCTTTGATATGTACCATCTCCTCCCAGCTTCATCATGGGTTACGCCACTAGCATTCATGTTCTAGGCAAAGATCTCCAGAAGACATGTCTGGAAAGTGTTAGCAAGTTATATTACTGTGTTTTGTTTCCAGGAATTTTCTAGATTGACCAGTATCTACATTTATCTAGCCTAACAGTGCCTGGAGAGGCAGGTAGTTGTACTGTTAAGCATGGAACATAGGAATAAGCAATGAAGATTGACACAGTGAAGTAGAAATGGAAAGAAATGCATCTTTGGGTGAAAGGGAGACCTTCTAGTGGCATTCACAATGTCTGCTCTGCGCTTGCTCACAGATGATGCATGTCCCTGTACCACCAGCATCTCTCTCCATGTTTATGTGGACATCTGCCATGAGGCCATTCTCAATTCTCACCTAGGGACTGGGGAGCATTATTTAACCTGTCAACAACTCAGTAAACAGGTCAGCAGTTTGTGTGACAATGCTGTGAATTTGGTAGCCAGGGTCTACAAAAAATTGGCACTGCTTATGTGTGGGTGGAAATGCAAAACCCAGAGCTTGCGCAGGCTGATGCCATATAAGGCATGTTGGGATACATGCAAAACTCTAGAGACCTGATGACTGATTGATGATGATGGTGATGATGATGATGATGATGATGATGATATGATTGACTGAAGCCATGGAGGGCCCTGTAGTGGAAGGAAGAAGACAATAATCTTAAAAGACAAATGAAGTGACTTTTATTTTTACTCATGAAAGTCATAGTGGTTAAAATTAAGCAGCTTCCTCCTCTTTTTAGAGAGCAACTTAGCCAGGCTGTTATCTTTGTTCTGGGTGCCTGGCAGCTGGCAGACAAGCAGTGGGAATGCACTTGTCTTTCCTGCTTAAGTCCAAGGGTAAGGAGCATCTGTCTTTGTTCATGGCTCCTCTTTCTGTGGTCAAAGCTTCCACAGAACATTGAGCCTAGATGACCAAACTGCAACCCATGCCAAGTGAAAGAGGGGACTGAATTATGGCTTCCTTGTAGAAATTGATTCGTGCAACAAACATGGCCTATGGGGGCCCAAGGAGGATTCAAGCAGGAGACTGGCGACAGCTAGCCTCGGTGAAGGGCACAATTTGCTCCAGCGCTCCTCTGTATTCACTAGAGTCTGGCACCCTGTAACTCTCCGGCAAAGCCTGCAAAAATTAGGAGCATTCAGCTCAGTACAATTGCCACTGACTCAGCTGCCAAAACATATTTTCTGTCCATTTCTGATGGAGGCTTCTGTTCAAATCTCTTTTCAAAGTGATTCCAGCCTGATTCTTGGAGCACGAGTGGTAAAGTCACCAAGTCTAATTGGAATGAATTGATTTATCCTCTCTGGCAGCCTTGATCAACACCCTCCCAAGAGGTGAGGCTATAAATGGGAGGTAATCATGATGATATACATATTTCTCTGGATGCTGCTTGGCTAATCCAGTTCATTTTCCATGGATATCGCTTCAGACAGCTGCTGTTCCATCATGGGTCTCATTTTTTTGTTTGTTTAGTGTAACCTTATACTTAAGAAAAATCTGCTAGCTTTATGAATACATTTGAGTTGTCAGAAAAAGTGGGATGGGGACAGTTGCTCTCCTTAAACATTTGTCTATACAAATTAAGGCTTTTCATCTTTCTACATGGGCAGAAATGGAATGGCCATTTATCGTGCAAAATGACATAAGCGTAGGCATGGTAATCCATACACGTACATGTGCTGGTGTTCCGTGTTTCAACATCATCAAGCTGCAGGTTGTCATGTTGCCTGCTGTGCTTGAGCAGTGGGTTCCAAGCATCATTTGGATAAAACATAGGATATTTGCATGTATTCTCCATGCATCAGCTGGCTCCTCAGCTAGAAGCCGGAAGAACTATTTGTGTGACTGTTTTATCTACCAGCTGCTAGAGAAAGCTCCCAGTCAAAAGTAAGTTTCTTAAGAACTCAGTACTTAGAACTACCCTAACAGTCTGAGGTGGAGTAGAGCCCTCATTTACCTCTGGACATCTTTTACTTCCAATAATTGTTTAATGAGCAGGGACATTTGCATTTCATGGCAATTCTGTTTTTAATTTTTTGAGGAAACTCTAAACTTTTTGTTTTTCATCATGGCTAATCTAATTTCCATTCCCACTGACAATATTACAAGGGTTTCCTTTTCTTTACATCCTCACTAACATATATTTCCTACTTTCTGCTAATATCTGCTCTAATAAATATAAGCAGATATTACATTATATTTTTAATTTTCATTTCCCTGATGCTTAACTCTGTTTTTTTCATATACCAATTGGCCATTTGTTTACTTTTGAGAAATGTTTCAAAAAAGAAACAAAGGCCCTTCCTTGTCGATTTGTAAATTAAGTGCTTTTTTCTTGTTATTGAGTTGAGCTCCTTACATATTTTGGATATTAGTTCCTTACCAGATACATAATTTTTAAATATTTTCTCCCATTCTGTAGCTTGTTTCTTCAATCTGTTGATTATTTTCTTTGATATGCAGATGTTTTAATTTTAATTTTCAGTTAGCATACATATGTAGTATGATGGGTTTCCTTGTGTATTTCCATACATGCACACAGTGCACTTTGAACAAATTCATCTCTTCCAACAGCTGGTCTTTAGTTTGATACAGTCCTGTTTGTGTACTTTCACATCTATTGTCTATGCTTTTGGGGCCATACCAAATATCATGGCCTATATCCAATGTCATGAAGGTTCTTTCCTATATTTGCTTCTAGGAGTTTTATATTCTCAGTTTCATACCTTATGTTTAAGTCTTTTGATTCATTGTTAGTTGAATTATGAAATCATCACTATCTGGATATCTGATTCTACCATTTATGGAAGAGACTGATGATTCTTCATTGTGAATTTTTAGTTTCTTTGTTGAAGACCAATGAAATGTGAAATTATGGATTTATTTCTGGGCTTTTTGTTCTTTTCTAATGTTGTTATGTCAGCTTTATTTCAATATCATGTTCTTCTGATGACTAACTTGTATAGTGTATTTTACAATCTGGTAGAGCAATGTACCTAACTTTGCACATACAATTCAAGATTTCTTAGGTCTTTCGTGGTTCCATATGAATTTTTGGATTATTTCTATTTCTCCGAAAAATTCCACTGGAAATTTGATAGGAATTTATTCAACATTTGATTGTTTTGTCTAGTATGACATTTTAACAAAATTAATTTTTGCAAGCCTGAACACAGGATGTCTTGTTTTTGTCTCATTCCACTTTCTTCTTCAGTGTTTTTAAGTTTCACACATATAGAATTTTCCCCTCAATCACATTTATTTATTCCTAAATCAGCCTTCCTGCTTGCCTGACTTCTTCCCTTCCTCTCTTCCTCCCTTCCTTCCTTTTTCTCTCTCTTCTTCCCCCTTCCTTCTGTCCCTCCCTCCATTCCTCCCTTCCTCCTTTTCTCCCTCCTTCCCCCTCCTTCCTTCCTCTCTTTCTTCCTTCCTTCCCTCTTTCTTTCTCTTCCTCCTTCCTCCCTTTCTCTCTTCCTCTCTTTTTCTTTTTATTTATTTATTCATTTTAATTTTTTGTACTGATACTAGGGCTTGGACTCAGGGTCTGTGTGCTGTCCCTGAGCAATTTGCTCAAGCATAGCACTTTATCACTTGAACCATATCTCTACATATGACTTTCTGATGATTAATGGAGATAAGAGTTTTACAGACTTTCCTGCTCTGGCTGGCTTTGAACCATGATCTTCAAATCTCAGTCTCCTAAGTAGCTAGGATTAGAAGCATAAGCCAGTGCTACCTGGCTCTGAGTATTTCTTTTGATGTTAATGGAAATGGATTGTTTTATTGTTTTTTCTACAGATACCTGCTTGTTAGTTTATAAGAACTCTACTGAGTTCTGTAATTAATTATGCATGAATCCTGCAACATCAATTGATTTCTTAATTTTAACCATTTTAGTGGCAAATTTAGTTATTTTTTGTATATAAAATTATGCCACAGCTGGGCGCCGGTGGCTCACGCCTGTAATCCTAGCTACTCAGGAGGCTGAGATCTGAGGATCGCAGTTCAAAGCCAGCCCGGGCAGGAGAGACCGAGAGACTCCTATCTCCAATAAACCACCAGAAAACCGGAAGTGGCGCTGTAGCTCAAGTGGTAGAGTGCTCGCCTTGAGCTGAAGAGCTGAGGGACAGTGCCCAGGCCCAGAGTTCAAGCCCCACGGCCGACAAAAAAAAAAAAAAAAAAAAAATTATGCCACATTGCTGGAAGCCAGTGGCTTATGCCTGTAATCCTAGCTACTCAGGAGGCTGAGATCTGAGGATCGTGGTTCAAAGCCAGCCTGGGAAGGAAAGTCTGTGAAACTCTTATCTCCAATTAACCACCATAAAACTGAAAGTGGCGTTGTAGCTCAAGTGGTAGAGCACTAGCCTTGAGCTAAAGAGCTGAGGGACAGTGCTCAGGCCCAGAGTTCAAGGCCCACGACCGACCAAAGGAAAAAAAAAGCCATCTCTTTTAATTTGGATATCTTTAATTTCATGACTACTCTGGGTATTAAATCTATTGTTTTACTGAATAGAAATGGGTAGATTGATTTTTGTACCAGATCTTGAAGGAAAAGTTTTTGGATTTTCTCCCACTAATTATGATTCTAGCTATGAATTTCGTGTAAGTAGCCTTTATTGTCTTAATTTCCTTCTATTCCTGATTTGTTGAAATCTTTTATTATAAAAGAATGTGAATTTTGCAATATAAGTTTTTTATCTATTGAGATGATCGCAATTTTTAAACCACCTACTGTTAATGTGGTTACATTAATTGATTTGTGAATATTAAATAAAATTGGCATCCCAGGGATAAATGCTACTTAGTCAAAATGTATTATCTTTTTGATACATTGTTGCATTTAGTTTGTTAATATTAACAAGGATTGTTGCATCTTTATTCATTGAGATATTGACCTGAACTTTTGTTTTCTTGCAATATCTGTGTCTGGTTTTGATATCAGGGTGATCCTGAACTAAAAAAATAACTTTGGAAATATTCTTTCTAGTTCTTTTTTAAAGAGTGTGTTGGTATTTAATCTTTGAATGTTTGTTAGAATCCAACTATCAAGACATCTGCTTCTGGGCTTTTCTAGGGGGGAGATGTATTTTATTCAAAATCTTCACTCATTATTTGGCATTTGAGATTTTTCTCTATGTCCATCATTTTGTTTTAGTTGGATATTTTTAGGGATTTATCTATTCCACCTTATGCAATTAGTTGATGTATAATTGCTCTCAATAATATCTTAGGATCACTAGTATTTTTATGATATCAGTTGTAATGTAGTATTTCATTTAAATCTTCTCTTTTATTCCTAGTCTAGTTAAGATCTGTAAAATTGCTAAAAATTCTTACCTTCATTTGATCTTTCCTATTGTTTTTCTATTCTCTATTTCATTTATTTCTATTGAGATCTTTATTTTTTTCCTTTTTTGGCATAGATCCTGCTTTTCTTCTGTTTTTGGTTCCCTGAGGTATAAAATCAGGTTGTTTATTTTAGAACTCTATTTTTCCTTCTATACACATTCATCACAGCAAACTTCTCTCAAGTAGCTCCTTTTTCTGCATGACATAATTTGGGGTATGTTGGATTTCCATTTTCATTTGTCTCAAGATATTTCTGGATTTCCATTTTGATTTCTCTGCCCCATTGGTTGTTCAGAAGTATGTTGCTTAATTTTCACATATTTGTGTATTTTCATTTTTTTCTCATTTTGCATTTCCACTTTCACTGTGGTTGGAAAAGATACTTGATATTTTAGTCTTCTTGCATTTGTTCTGACCTATTTTGTGGCCAACATATGATCTGTCCTTGAGAAGATTTGTGGGTGCTTGAAAAAAAATGTGTACTATGCTGCTATTGGATGTAATGTTCTGCATATTTCTGTTAGGTCCATTTTCTTTAAAGTATTGTTCAAGTCTGTTTTTTCCTTGTTGATTTTCTATCTTGATGACTATTGTTGCAAATGTGATAATGAAGTCCCTCACTATTATTACGTAGTATCTACTCCTTTAGTTCTGTAAATATTTGCTTCATCTATTTATGTGTTTCTATTTTGGTTAATATAGATTTACAGTGTATGCTTCTAATGAGTCAATCTCTTTTATCATTATATAATAAGCTTCTTTTTCTGTTATGGTAGCTTTGACTTAAAGTCTGTTTTGTCAGATATTAAGTATTGCCTCTCTTGCTCTCCGTTTGCATAGAGTATCTTTTTCATTCCTTTACTTTCAGTCTGTGTATGTCCTTAAAGCTAAAATAAGTTTCATTCAGACAGCACAGAGCTGGATTTTTTGTCATCCCCTCTATGTCTTTGGATTGGAGATTTTAATACATTTCCATTTAAAGTTATTATTGATAAGATAGGATTTACTACTACTACTACTATTTTGTTAGGCTTTTTTTTTTGTTTTTGGGTCCGGTCGTGGGGCCTGAACTCTGGGCCTGGGTGCTGTCCCTCAGCTCTTCAGCTCAAGGCTAGCACTCTACGAGTTGAGCCACAGCGCCACTTCTGGCTTTTTTCTTTTTGCTTATGTGGTGCTGAGAAATCGAACCCAGGGCCTCATGCATGCAAGGCAAGCGCTCTACCACTGAGCCACCTTCCCAGTCCCTGTTAGGCTTTTTTGTTTGGTAGTTCTTTGTTGCATTCCTCTTCCTTTATGATTTGATAAAATTTGTAATGGTATGTTTTGAATCCTTTCTTAAAAATCATTATAGTGTCTTTATCTAATAACAATTTAACTAGTAATCACTCAAAAACAGTCTACATTCTAACTTTTCCTACTGTTTTTATGTGCTTGATTGTTATATTTTGCATCTTTTAATGTATTCATTACCGAATTATTATAGCTGTCATAGTACCTCATAATTCCCATAGGTTATCTTAACTCCCTTCCACTTACATCTCTTTTTGTTTCTCTGAAATTTTAAAAGACCAGTTGTCAAGCTCACTAATTCTTTCTTTGCTTGATCAAGTCTGATGTTTAAAGTCCACTGGGTGATTTTTTTTTTCGTTCAGTCACTGTGTTCTTTAATTCAGAATTTTTCTTAAGTTTTTTTTTATTATTTTGTTTGTATTTTACCTTCCAGATTTCATTTAGTTGTCTGCTTTTTCATAGTTTAATACACTTCTTTTATTTTTATTGTGAGAATACCATACAGAGGAGTTACAATTACATGGGCAAGATAACAAGTACATTTCTTATCAATCATTGTTGCCTCCTCTTTGTTTCCCCTTCCCATCCCTTCCCATACTCGCCCTCCCCACCCCATCTTCCCCCCACCCCCCACCAAAGTTGTAAAGTTCGTTTTTTGACATAACGACTTGTACATCTCATTGTTGCAATGGGTCCATCTGTATCCCTAGTTAAACAATTTGTTTTTTCCCTTCCCCTCCACAAATTATGCCAACATCAAATACAGTGAAAGCATGGGTTATACCATGGGGGAGGGACATACAAAGCAACAAAGAAATCATCTTATAAATATGTTAGAAAGGAAAAAAAACAAAAAAAATTTGAATACTTATCTTGGGGTTCATTCCCCTAACATCAACTTATCTGACCTTTTCTGCTTGACTCAGACATATACTAGTTATTGCAAATAAGGGAAACCATGGGACCTATGTTTCTTTGGGACTGGCTTACTTCACTTAATATAATTTTTTCCAGCAATCCCACTTTTGGTTCTTTACTCAAATGACCACAAGACCACACTAAAGCTACCAGCACGACTATGTTTATTGCAGCATTATTTACCATAGCTAAGATATGGAACTAATCCAGATGCCCCTCAGTAGATGAATGGATCAAGAAAATATATACACAATGGAATTCTCTGCCTCCATCAGAAAGAATGACATTGCCCCATTTGTTAGGAAATGGAAAGACTTGGAAAAAAAACACTTCTTTTAAAATGATTACTTTGAATTCTTTGCCTGGCAGTCTATAAATTTATATTTCTCAAGGGTCAGTTAATAGTTCTTTACTCTTTTGGTGATGTTGTGTTTTTCTGATTATTCATGATCCCTGAAGTCATGTGCTAGTGCTTGCATGTTTGAAGACATGACTGCTATTCTAGTGTTGACAATGTTGGTAAGGAAATACCTTCTCTAGGCCTCTGATTTAGAGATTCTGGGAATGTTATTTGGTAGTGTCCATGAACAGACTTGATGCTGGAGTCTTTGATTAAGTTGGTCTAGTTCTTGTATCCGTAGAGGACAGTTCAGAGGTTAGCTCATGGTAGTAGAGTGAAGACTGGGCCTATGGAGGATGGGTCTAGAACTGGGGCTTACCTACAGGCTAGGTATACATGCTAGGTTTACTGGGCCATGATCCTGTGAAGGCCAACCTGGATGCTGAAGCCATAGGACTGGACTGGTACTGATTGGGTCTGGAGCTTGTCCCTCGTGTCTAGCATGGAGTCTGGATTGCCCTAGAAGTTGTGACTATAGGGATGATTGTGGAGCTTGGATTTGTAGGGGGTGGCTATTGGCCTGGAGTGGGCTTGAAATTCTGAGGTTATATGGCTAACATGGTATTAGGACATATTTGACGTGTGGGATTCTAGGACCATTCTGAAAGATGGGATTATGGAATCTTTCCTGGCAGTGGTGTCCACAGCAAAGTTAGGGGCTCAGTTCATCCTCTTTGCCTCAATCTGAGGCTTTCTCTCCACTCTGTACTGCTTAGGCTTGGGTAAGGGATGATGAGGGCAATGTGAACCTGTCCTTCCAATCATCATCAGTCTGTTTTCCTATTTATTTGCTCCACCCAGGTGCTACAGTCTCTCATCTTGATTTCTTAGCTCATGAGAAGGTGTTTTATGACATGGATTGTTGCTTGAAGTTGATGTTTCTGTGAGAAGATTAGCTTTGGAAATTCTTATTCTACCGTCTTACTAATAACACCTTTCTCTGTCTCAGATATTTATTTGCTAATTTTCCTGCATCCCCAACTTATAAACTGTGTGACAGTTACAGGAATTTATTTTGTTTACTGTTGAATTCCAAGTAGGAGACAGTGTCTGAAATATAGGAGATACTCTGTGATACTAACTCAATGAAAATTTAATTAATGGAAGATAGTACATTTTAATTATAGTTCATCCTAGATATTCTTTTCCCTTTGGCTCTTACCAATGACTTACATCCGCATCCTTCCACTACTGTTCCATCCCATTCCCTGTTTTCAGTCACAGAGAGCCCTCACTAATGTGTATCTAGTCACCACCTAGATCCTATCATTGACAGTTATTCTGATTGCCCTGGTACCCCTATCTCCATTCCTCTAAATTAGAAAATACCTTGACATAAAGATGGAGAATGTGAGCAAAGGAGGGAAGCTTCCAAGCTTTCTTCCAATCTGGTTGTTCTAACCTGGGATCCGTGAGCCTTTTGGACAGGCACAGTGAAAATATTCTGCTTACCTAAGGCAGGAGTGGGGAGGGGGTAAGGAAGGTGTGTCATCCCCGTGAATCTCCAGGAAATCCTTTGGTCTTTGGCTGACTTTTTGACTAAAGATGATTGCTAATCTCTAAGGTCATACAACAGAACACTGTGTTTATCTCTGAGGAGAAGTGCTGCCCTGATTTAAAAACAAACAAAAAATAAAATCCTCCAGAAGCCTTCAGGAGAGGATGTGTCCTCAGCTGTGCTCATGGCGGCACACTCTCATAACTGCTTACCTGGCATGCAGCCCCATGTCACTGGGTCGTGTGGTTTAGCTGACTTGAGGGATCCTCTCCCTTACCACCAAGGTCCTCAGCAACTTAGATTGAATCCCAGATATATTTTCTGTTCCAGGCCATGGTGAATGGACTAATGAGCGTTTTTTACAGAGGATTAGAATGACTATAACCCCCTATTAAAAGAGAGGACTACCTATGGTGGCTTAGATAATCAGAGGCGGAATTGCTCCACCAAAGCCATCTGCAGTTGACAGAGTTGGGAAAGTAGCTGTTGAGTCTGAGGGAACTCCAAACAAGAGATCCATCCAATGATGTAGTCCAACTCTAAAGCTGAAGGTTGGAAAGCTCCCAGGAGAGCTGCTAATGCAAGTCCACATTCATATCCTGAAGAATCTGGAATCCGATGGTGACAGGTGACAGCAGCAGCAGCAAAAATGCAGACTTGATCGAGAAAGGCTATATGTAATGTGAGTTTTCTGATTCTGGTTTTTATTTTTTTGTTCCATCGGGGTTGCTCACTCAGGATGGGTTTTCCTCACTCAATTCACTGACCCATCATCAATCTCCTTGGCAAATACCCTCAAAAACACATTCAGAAGTTTGCTTCCATCCAGTCAACTTGACATCCAACATTAATCATCACCCTGAGGCCCTGTGGTGACCAGCTGAAGGACTGAGAGACTGCTGCTAAATGAACATGGCTTGAGGGCCTGGGAATGAGTCCAGATGTATGTCACTGAGAAGTGGACAGGAGTTTGTCTGGTCTCAAGGAGGAACTACTTAGATCTCCAAGCTGAAGGATCCTGCAGCCAGTCATTGTTAGGTTCATAAATGCTACTCTAAATATATGGTTCTCCAAATGGGGTCCCATCCAGCAGCAGTATCATGGCATGTGGTCTCATTAGATACTTCCTAAATTAGAACCTCTGGGGAAGAGCCCTTCAGAATGTACTGTAACTAGACTCCAGGAGTTTCAGACATCTTCCAGTATAACAGCATTTGGCCCTAACTACTGTATGTTTGGATCTGCTATAAGAGGGGGCTAACTTCAATCTTTGGAAAGACCTTGGCTAACCAGTGTGAAGACTTTCTCAGGCTTCCTTACCAGGAAGCATTTCTCTTAAGGCCTGGGTGTAAGGTTGCATAACAAGACATGCTGAGAATTTAGCTTCCATTCTGCTACATGATCATATGTCATCTGACATATAGTAGGATCTGAAGTTCTAGGGTATAGAAAAGAGAACTAGTCTCCTGGACTTTCAGCATCTGTGAGGCCAGGCCTGACAGATGCCTTGGTGTCACCCTGACACAAATAAATTTGTAAAAAAAAAAAATTGAAAAAAAAGGATTTTGGAACTTACATGTCTAGAGGTCAGCAGAGGAACTAAAGCCCATGTCTGAACATTTTCCTGAGGCTAAGCTACGATTCTCCCAAGATAAACAAGTCTGAAGACTCCTGCATTGTGCCTTCTAATCACCTGGAGGTTTAGGTAGGTACAAGATAGTCACAGAAAGCACAGTCTTCCTTAAGTGTTCAAAGCATTTTAACACTGGGTTCCAGGACTGTTAACCTCCCTTGAGAATAGAAACTATTGGATTCTTTCTCACGATGCAGGGTTTTGAGCAGGAATTATAGGGTGATGAGAACTGTTCTAACACAGGCCACAGGGCTGAGTCTGAGTATTTCTGACTCACCTGTGAGGAGCTTCTCTGTGACATATTCCATTGTTTGGGGAGGAAGAAACAGGAAGCAAGTATGGTGGTACATGTGTAATCCTAACAATGGAGGTTAAGATAGGAAGATCATGAATTTAAAGTCAGTTTAGACTACAGAGAGAGGCCCTGCTTCAAAATAAAAGTTATATCAGGGACTCAAACAGGTATCTGTATGCCCCTGTTTATAATATCATTTTTCATAGTGTTGAATGATGGATAAATACATAGCAAGATGTGCTGTAGACATGTGGTACTTACTACTCACCCATATAATGGAAGAGGCACATGCTACAATATGTATGAACCTTGAGGAATAAGCCAGTCATCAAAAGACAAATATTCTATGTAATTTTACCTCTGTGAAGTACCTAGCATGACATACAAACATCAAGTGAAACAGTGGTTGCTTAGGGTCAGGGAACAGGGGGTATAGCTAGTGAGTTAAACAGCTATGAACTTAGACTTCCACAGCTTAGAGATGAAAATATCATACAATAATATGCAATAGTGAGCACTATTGAACTGTACACTTAAAATGTTAAGATGGTTACTTTTATGTAGTATGCTTTACCATAATTAAAAAAATTTACTCACTAGCTACCTATCTCCTTACCAGAACTGGCAAGTTGTTAACTGGTTTACAACTATATTAGGTTTATAGATTTTTCTTTTGTGTGTGAGCAAGTATGTGTTTACAAGTATGTACATAGGAGCATGCTCACATGCATATGCATATCTAGAAACACATGAACACACATTGATTTTGTGCCCAGCACATAGCAAGCTACAAATTAGATGAAATAATTTCTGCTTTCATGAGTAGATGAAGAGAGAAACAAGTAATTATCATGAAACCTAGTAATGCTCTAACAATTAAATACAAAAAGGTTAAGAAAACTACAGGAGCAGGGTGAGATAACGGTAAAGAAGAAGGCATCCAAGGTAGGTTTTAAGGTAGGAGTAGAAGTTTTATAGGTGTAGATAAGGAATCTGAGCTTCAGAAGGAGATCAGCATGTGAAAAAGGCTTGGAATTGTGAAAGGCTGTTATGTGTTGAGGGAAGAGGGAGGGTATCCAGGGATGTGTATGTGGTATTGGAATGGTGGTCGCCAAGTATGAGCCTGCAGAAAAAGGATTTGGAGACAGAATGAGGAAGTTTGATTTCCTTGTTGTTTAATAGCAGTATTCCCATACTTCCAGCTCCCATGGGTGTTTCTTTCTGAGTTTTTCCTTAGTTTTTATTTTTTTTCAATTCCTTTAAAAATTATCTTTAAGTAGTTGTGCAAAGGGCTTTCCACTCAACCTGTCAGTTTGTGAGTACAGTACATCTTGACCATTGTCACCCCTTTCACCATTCTGTTTGGTATCTTTGTTTCTAAGAATGATAATAATATGGTGGCTGCACTGTGGTCCTAACTGATCACCAGGGATCAGTTTAATTGCCGAAGTTATTCATGACCCCTGAAGATGACCATTGACAGCTCTCAAAAGGAAATTCCCAATATCTGGGCTCCAGAGGGCTGGCTTTCTAATGCATGTGGGAATGGACTCAAAGAGTGAGGCCAACAGGTTATTCATCTTTCCACCAAGAATGGCATTATGTAATAATGGTATAATGCAAGATACATAATGTGCTTTTAAATCTTCTAATATCTGCCTTAAATAAGAAGAAATAGAGAAAATTGACTTGAATAATTTTTATACATTTTCAATATGAAATCAATATACAGATTATTAATTGGGTACTTACATTCTCTTTGTACCAAGTCTTCAAAATCTCACCTCAGACTACCCACATTTTGAATGCTTACTCAGTAGCCACATGCTGCCAGTGGCATGTGTAGTCAGTGGACAGAGTAGGTCTTAGAAAATGCAGTGGTTTAAACACAATCTCATCACCACATTGTTCACCCCTTTTGGTTGGAATAAGAGGTGATCAGCATTAGCACTATATTTTGGTTTTGCTCATAGCACAGATCAAATTACCTCCCTGGCACTGAAGAAGGTTTAAGTTGATAGAGCATAGTTTTCCCTGACACTTTATTTTGTCAGGATCATACACTGTCTAAAAATATCTATAGTCATGTCAAATCATGGTAATTAGTGCCAAAAATGAAAAAGAAAAGCATGTCAGGGTCATGCATACAGACTACACCACCTCTGGTGGCCATCTTTGCATATGGCTGGTCTTTACCATGGTCATTAATTTCACTAAATATTGGCCGTAACACACATGTGTGTACCACACATTCTGGCAAACAGATTTGCCTATCTGTATGTATTCCAACTCAATAGAACACATTCTTTTGGTTCCAATTTAAACACATTCTACCCACCTTTCAATCCTTCACTCTATGTCTTACAGATTTAGATCTTTCAAATCCTTTATTGGTGTTTTCTCATTAACAAAATTTATTCTGTATGCCATATGCTTTCCTTCTCTCAGAATATGAGTGATTGGTTTGTATCATAACCAGTGAAGTTCTTGCCAAAGGCATAAAATAATCTTTGAGATAGCCTATCTTAAAGCCCAGCTCTCCAATCAAGATAACAATCTCTTGGAGACTATAGCAGTAGGAAAGAAAACAAGATCTGAATCCAGTGTTCAGCAGTGGTTTCAAACTGACAGAAAAGCAAAATCTTCACAACAGTTTATTAGATGGCAGACATTTGTTCTTTTCCAAAAGACTGTTTTTTTTTTTTGCATGAGCTCATTTTTTTTAAAAAAAATACATTTTTATTATCATTAAGTAGTTATAAAAAGGAGTTGTCTCAGTTCTTTTTATCTTAAAAATCTTAGCCTTTTTCAAAATGCAGTTCATTATAAAGGGAAACACAATTTTTTAAATAAAAGGTACGAAGAGACAGTAAAGAATTCAAAATTTGAGACTGACAAAAATGGCAACAATGGGAAGTATGCTTATGGTATGAAATAACATGCAAGAAAGTTGATTGCTGTCACAAAACTTGAGCAAGAGAGAAATGTACCTAAGGAAACCAGCATCATTTTCTTTAAGCGCTGTAGGAGAATGTAATTCACTTTACTAAAATAAAGGTGTCCTATCTTTCTTTCTTATATATTTGTTTCTTTAGGGTAAATCTTCACTTTTTAATGTATTTCAGGATTTGGAGTCTTGTCTCTTCTCTCATGGGCTATCATTTCCTTTTGGCTTATGTCTAAACTTTTAAAACTGAGTTTCCTTTATTACTTAATTTATTTTTAGGACACCGTGGCTCCTTTTCTTCAAACAAAATTTTTGGGATTTTGATTGGGACTGTGTTGAATATAGAAATTAAATTGGAGAAAAATGACATTAATTAATATTGAGTCCTCTGATAAATGAACACATCATGTCTCTATTTGTAGAAGTGATTTTTTTCTCCCAGCAGTATTTTATAATTTCCAGTGTACATATTGTTCACTGGTAGTGTTTAAAATACAGTAGGCACAAATAAAATAAAATTAAATTAAAAAATAATAAAATAAAATACAGTAGGTTTTTGTGTACTGAGTTTATATTGTACAGTCTTACAAAACTCTTATATCCCTTCTAATACTTTTATGTTTACCATACTTCATAAAGGGTCATGATGTCTTCAATTTTTCAACTATGAATGCCATTTATTTTTTTCTGTGCCTTACTTCAGTGGCTCAAACTTCGGTTATTCTTAACACAAATGGGAAAGAGTAGACATGCTTGTCTTGTCCCTTATTTGGGGAAAAAGTTTCAGTCTTTTAATATGATGTAAGCTATATGTCTTTTGTGTAGGTACCCATTATCAAGTGAAAAATTTTCCCTCCTAATTTCCTGATTAATTTTTGTCAGAAATAAAGTTTAGATTTTGTGAAATGCTTTTTATGCAACTATTAAAATACGTATGTGATGTTGCTGGCTCATAGTTTGCTAACCTTGTCCAGAAGTTGAATCTGGAGCAGATGTTTAAGTCTCTGCTTTGGTTTATTTAGCTTGCAGCCATCTTTCCTAGAGCTGCTGTGAGAATATGTAAGGAGATTGATATATCAAGTGCCTTTCCTGTTTCAGGAATGAGGATGACTGAGGTCTGATGAGAATAGTTGTTTTAATTTATTTTCCTGATATTGTCAAAACAAGCATTGAGATATGACGTGGATACTTAGAAAACTCTCTAGGGTAACAGAGTTAGCTGAACAATGAGTCCATGGAGGTAGAATGGTTCTGTCTAGAATGATGTCAGCCTCGATTGTCATCTCTTGGGGTTTTAACAAAGAGTGAGAATAGGAGACCCAGCTTCCCTGAAGCAGCTGTGGAACCTGTGCATGACTTGTAGGTTGACACTTGTTGCATCTGATAGTCTGTTGTCAGACTTGGACATGAGTTGAGTATTCACTAAGATACCTATCAAAAGTAGCTCAGAGTTTCAAGAATGTACAGAAGTTTTCAGAACTTTGAGGATCATCTACCTTGGACCCTTAGTTAATCTGAGAGTTATACAGAAAAATGAAAATATTAGTGACTTTCACCCCCCCAAATCCCCCAACTTCAGGGCATGGCTGTTGACAGCTTTATTGTATTAATACATAATTTACAATGTGTTATTTCCATACATGCATATTGAGATTCATTGGGGGCTTTCTTTGAATGGCAAAGCCTGTCTTGCCTGTCCAGTGCCAAAAAGTCTGAAAATGTGCAAAAATAGCACCCTTCTCAAGAAATCCCCTTCATGGTATGACGGTGGGAGTTGAGCTCAGCTTCTTTAACCTCAGAGTCACATGCTTGACTCTGCTTCCTCAATTTCCTGTGGGTTCAACTCCAACTGTGTGCTATGATGCTGGTTTCTATAACATAGTCTTCATTGATTGCATTCACTTCACTTCCGGTCTCCCCTCCTTCCTGCTGGTATTCCTTTGGCTCAGCTCCCAAAATCATTACTTCAAGAGAATCTTGGTCTTGGTATCTGCTCCTGGGAGAGCTCAGACTAAGGCAGGGTCTACATGGGAACAATTCAGAACTCTTAGGAAGGACAGAATTCACTTTTTAATGTAATGTTATGAAATACGAAAGAAGAATTACTGCTCTAAAGCTCTAATCTAAAGATTAAACAGAAGCCTTGAGAGAAATGATCACAAAATAATCAAAGCCATGATGATCTCAGTTGGAATAAGCCAGCAAATAAGGAGAGTTCAGCCCAGGAAAGCAGGTTTGCTTAGTTTTTTCTTTCTCCAGCCATCTCTCCCCATCATCATGTGAATGTAAGTGAGAGATAAGTGTAGATATTGCAACAGTGGTTCCACAGTCTGAAGAAGCAGTTACTGGTTGCCTCGGAAACTGACTAGGGTCCCAGAAGGACAGAAATGATGAGAAACCAACAGGAAATTCAATGTAGTTTCCATACAGTCAGGACACCTTGGAAATGTGGCCATATTCTCAAAGACAAGTAAAATGAGAGTGCTCAGTGACATAAAGGCAGCATCAAGAGGGCCAACCTTGAAAGGAAGTTGTTGTCAGCAGAGAACATGAAAAATAATGAAAACAAAAAGGACATTAACATCTATTGGGTGGAAAGACAGATCACAGAAGTTTATTTCTTTGACACATGAAAGCTTTTTAAAATCTTTCTCTCTCTGTCCTTTCAGAAAAGATCAGCAGAGAACATTTGACTAGACCAGGTCAGAGCTGTGATATTAGGAAAGAAGGCAAACCTAAATGGGGAGCAATGCAGAATACTTGGAATTAGGGAATATGGCAAGCTGGAGCTTTGGAGGGTGTGCAACAGTGTCCAGACTTTCTGCACTGGTAGAAATGGTCTATCTCTGCAGTGATGGGGAGTAGTAGGTACTGGGGCCAGTGGTGGCTCTTGAGCACCCAAAAAGTAACTAGTATGATTAATGAACTGATTTTTTCTCTTATTTGATTTTAATCAATGAAATTAATAAATGTGTATGAAAGTGTTCAGATGAGACTACCAGGGACTGAACCTAGGAGAAACCATTGTTCTGGAGAAGCCACTGCCTTGCCATTTTGAGACATCAACTGGATTCTAGGGTGAGATCAGTGCTGTTTCTCTTTTTTTCTAAAAGAACTATATCCCTGGGAATTATCGGCTTCTCCAACATCTGGAAGTATTTGCAATGGTGCCCTCATCGTAATGAATATGTAAGCAACATCATTACATTTTTATTCATTCACCATTAATTTTTTAATTTTAATTATTATAAAGGTGATGAGCAAACGGGTTACAGTCTCATAAGTCAGATAAAGAGTGGATTTCTTTTTGGACAATGTCACCCGTTCCCTTTCTCTCTGCCAGTTTTTTCCTCCCATACCATTAATTACTTCATTCATTCATTCATTCATTCATGAAATAGTTGTCTAGGAAGACATTCAACTCCAGGGACCAGGTGGTGCAGGCACAATCTGTATTCTCATCTTTGCGCAGATCATAATTGAGTAAGAGGACCAGACATCAGACCAATAATTAATTACATTGATTTATTTAATTATGGCTATAAAAAGCATTATCAAAGTTGGATGTTGGTGGCTCATATTTATAATCCTAGTTACTCAGGAGTCTGAGATCTGAGGATTGAAGTTCAGAGCCAGCCCAAGCAGGAAAGTTGGTGAGACTCTTATCTCTAATTAACCACCAGAAAACTGAGCGATGGCTCAACGTGGTAGAGCACTAACCTTGAGATAAAAATTCTGTGGGACAGTGCCTAGGCCCTGAGTTCAAGCCCCACAACCAACCAACCAAAAAAAAAAACTCTGTGAGACCTGTACTGGGGCTCAGACTCATTTGAAGGTGGCAGGGTAGTCTTCCTGACAAAGTGACTTATGAGTAGAAGTTAACCTGGCAGAGAAACAGCAGTATGGGTAGGCACAAACAGAATTCCAGGTGAACAGAACAATTTGTGCACTGTTCCTGGAAAACCAAGGACTCTGGAATATTCCAGCCATAAGAATGCCAGCATAGCCAGGATGCTTTAAGGAAATAATATAGTCAGGTGGCGACGCCTTTAGGGACAGTAGATTCTAGTGTTTTGTTTATATTATTAACAATGCAAATTTTAGTCAAACAAAATAATATGAGTAACACTCATCATCTGTATTGGGTGAAAGCAGAAATGCTTGGGTTTCCAGTGCAGCTCCTACACAAAAGAGGCTTTGGCAAGCTTTGTATTGGACATTACATAGTTAGGAACCACTGATGGAGTGAACTCTTCCTGATGCACACCTGAGGAACATGTGGCTTATGGTAAGCATGAGACATGATTAAGATCATATCATTTCTAAGAGCAAAGTGATGACAGCCCCCAGGTAATGTGGTATTCATGCTTTACTGCAAAGCAAAAAAATGAACCCAGACTCAGATATCAGTTCTGTCTATCAAATACTGTTTAGCAACGGCTGTATATGCCAGGTGTTCTCCTGGGAGCTTTATCAGTTTATATTATAGATGATAGTCCCTTTGTGGAGGTTAATTTTTGTGAGTTATAGTCAGACATAGATACATTGAGCTGGCTAAGCTCATGGCCTCTCTAGTTGTAGAAATCTTTAGGTTCTTTATATCACGGTGGACAAAATATTTTCCTTATCTACTTGTCATGGTCATGTAGGTAAAAGTGGGAAAGCAAGGGGTTAATGAGAACTACTGGGTAGAAGGTATTGGTAAATACGCTTTGCTGGGCATTTCTCATCAAGAAATCACCTACAGCCTCCAGAATGTCCCATTGGTTTCCCTGCCCTTCAGTCGTTGTCCAGAACCATTTGTTGATTTGAACATGGGTTTAATCCAGCTCCATGCACACTTGCACACAGTGTGCATGGCTGCTCATGGCATGAGGGGAACCATTCAGGTATGGTCTGTAACACCCAGCTCCAAACTCATCCTCTTGCCTGACATCCTTCTCCTCACATGAGACTTGGCATGGCTGAAGAAGGGAAGGGGCTCCTCCTCAGGAGACGGGTTCTTCCCATTTGAGTGATAGCTCTTTTATTTTTTATTGGGTTTCTCCCAAACCCACTAACAAGACATCAGTTTGGTTTTTAAGAGGCTACTTAGTCTCTCCCCATCTTTCTTAGAGTCCTTAGCATAATAGAGAGAGCAGATAGTGTGACTACCCTGTAGACATTCTTCACTAGCCACCACTAGCCAATATTCTCAGCATCCTCTGCCCATAAATGAGCTCTTACTGAACGTCAGTAATGTTCTGACTTAGTCCCTTTTACCACTTCCCAGCTCATCTCAAGTCTTACTTCCAAGGTCCAATACATTTCTTCATGGTCCCTTGTCCCTGTGTCTCTGGAAAGTTTATTCTTGGTATCATTTCCAGCGTGGTGATTTGAGTAAGGAGCTAACTAGCGTTGGTACAACTGAATCCAGGCCTTGATCTCCTCACTTCAGTCCTGCTTCCAACAGCTCTCTGGGCTAGCCAGGAACCCCAAGTACTACGACATAGCAGTCTCAATTCTGTCTTTCTGTTCTTGCTGTAAAGTAAAACTTACAATGTAGGAACAGAAGATACAGGTTTGAGAAATCCAAATGTTGATGCCATCTCAGCGCTTCAACTTCCTCTTCATTCTGAGACAGGGACTAAACAATTAACCAAAATGAGGTTGGTGGTTGACTGCATACACAGAAGCATCACTGACAGTAAAAACAACAGAGAAGCCCTTTGTTCTTGGTCAACTGGTGGAAGTGTAATTTTAGCTGTATATACCTTCATGTCTGTTCTCAATGAAAGTCATCCGGTCACAATTCACCCAGTTCCTAACAGTAAATTCAGTATTCATGGTTCCCAGCCACTTTAAAAGAAAAATCAGAAACCCAGAAGAAAACATTTTTTTTTACTTATAATAAAGTAAAATTCTACTTACCAAAAGATGTATCCACCTAGGCTAACAGGACTGCATAACTAGGTGGTATAAGGATGGAAGTGTCTGTAAATTTCTTTGTGTAGAAAAAGGAACTTTGGATAAAATAATAAAATGAATTAAACACCTGGATTTGGAAATGTATTCATATTTGTTCAATGAATGATCTCCTGTGTGATGAATTGTACTAATAAATACTCTATCAGCAAACGGAATTTAAGAAAGAACCTCTAAAAGCCTGATTTGAAAATTTTGTGTGTGTGTGTGTGTGTGTGTGTGTGTGTGTGTGTGTGTGTGTCCGTGTGTCCTTCCTTTCTACTTTGATTACTTTGAAAAGCCCTAATGATTCAGTCTAAGACGATTAACTGGCTTTAGCAATATTGAGGTGTCCAACCCAAATTAATCAATATTTTAGCAGAATGCCTAGAGTTCTTAAATATGGGTTATTTGTGAGTGTGTGCATGTGTGTGTATATCTGTGTGTGGGATAGGTTGATTGTTGTTTAGAAGTTTAGAAGTTTCCATCTTTTTTGAAATTTTGCATTAAGTATCCTTGTGTTTACATGTAAAAGCAGTGAAATTATAGAGGATTTGCTCTATTAATTTAGAAATTGAGGCGCTTGCTTGGGTTCATTTTTATATCTTTTCTGCCTCTCTGTCCATGAAAAGACTAGAACAATTGACGTAAAGCTCTTCCTTCACCCAGAAAGTCTGATTTGATCCACAAATGCTTGTTGAGAACCTGTTCTATCATTGGATTCTGCACAAACAGGAAGGGAGGGGGTTCCAATGCTGTTTGATCCCAGTGTATGTTGATACATTTGCTAGAGTGCAGGATGACAGATGCAGTGAGAAGACTAGGGAAGAGTAAGTACAAGAGTGTGGTTAAAACAAAAGGGAAAGTTTAGTTGAGAAGGAGAAATGATTAAATGTGAGGATCTGGGAATGCTGCAGGGATCCAGAGGGAGGCCCAGAGCGATTGTCCTCAGTGATCAGGTCAGTCCCAGACTGGAATGAGATGTGTTTGTAACCTTGACATCCCATTGCATAGGTAATGTGGGTTGCTATTTTCTCTACTGTATGTTAGAGAAATCTCCCACCTTTCTTACACAGTGCTAAGTTACAGTGATACAAACACACCAAGCCTGGATAGTATAAGAGGATGGATGGAGTAGGCGCTGACAGTAGACATATGTGGTACTTACAGGCCCTCCTCAATTGAGACCCATCATTTATTTCCCTAACCAATCACAGTGCTCTTTGCTGATGGCTGGTACAGAGATGATAGCTTACCAATCAGCTATCATAAGGATGATACCTTTTAACCTTGGACAGAAGGTCTGTTTCTGGAACTGTGTAGGAAGATGATAGTTCATTGGATTTGTTGATGCAGGGGCAGTAGAGGCTACCATCCTTCTCAGAGTCCATGGGTGGAGCAGTGAGCTATCAAGGTGCACACTTGTACAGGTGAACTGAGAGGCTGCCTGAGAAAGTCCCAGGCAAAGGAAGAAGTAGGAGGCCTTTTGTGATCAATTGAAATAATAAAAGTGGGAAATATGTGATAGTTGGAAATGCCCTTCAGATGGTAAACATTTGTCATTTTTAGTTTCTCTGTGTCCCAGTGCTGTGTCCTCATTTCTGTCTCCCTCCAGGGAGTTGAGGAGGGGCAGGCTGTGCTCTTATGAGCCCGCTCCAGCTGCTCTAAGCATCCAGGGAGGCCACCTGGTGGGGTGGAGCTGCCTTTCATATCACTGATCGAGATGGGAAAATAACAACAAAGTTTTTCTGGCTTTAGAAGAGATCTGCAGGAAAGTTGCAACAGGGAAAGAGCATCAGGGAGAATAAATGAATCGTGAAAGTGTCTGTTTTTCCAAAATTTTACTCTTGGTTAATCTCAGCAATGGAAAGAAAAAAAATGGGTTTAAAAAAAAAGCTAAGCAAGAACAACAATAATAACCATAGTTATCATTTATATGTGCCCATTTCCCGCCTTGTTACAGACCATTTCTCTTTATCATATTGATTGCTGAATCAACTCACTGACTGGTAGAACCCCTCCCCTGTCAGTTCATCATCTTGTCAGATATAATGAGTGCCTTGATTGATTAGTGATATCTGCTTGTGAGGGGTCTTTTAAGAAGGCCTCTGAGTACCATATCTCTGAGTACTGACATCCTTACTGTCATGCCCCTACTTTACCAAAAACTAATAGCAAGGATGTGTTTCTTTTTAAATAATTGTAGTGTGTTTTCACTGTATAAAATAATAAGCTTCACCGGGTGTCGGTGGCTCACGCCTATAATCCTATCCACTCAGGGGCTGAGATCTGAGAATCACGGTTCAAAGCCAGCCTGGGAAGGAAAGTTTGTGAGACTCTTATCTACAATAAACCACTAGAAAACCAGAAGTGCCGCTGTGGCTCAAGCGGTAGAATGCTTATCTTGAGCTGCTGAGGGATAGCACCCAAGCCCAGAGTTCAAGCCCCACGACTGACAAAAATAATAATAATAATAGTAATAATAATAATAGGCTTCATTATATGACATTTTTGTATATGCATATAATGTGTTTTGATCATATTCACTCTTCTTATCCCCTTTCTCTTTGCTGACCTCACAAGTCCCCTTCCTCTTTGCAAATAGTTTCCTTTCTACTTCCATGCCTTAAAAAAAATCTAGATTCTGCATATGAGAGAAAATGACATTTTACTTTTTTTATAGCTGAATAATACTCTGTTCTGTATATATACCATATTTTCTTTATCCATTCATCTCTTGGTAAAACCTAGGCTGATTCTAGGGCCGTGGTGACTAGCGCTACAATAAACATTTTATACGGGAGTCTGTACTACATGTTACTTTGATTCCTTTGGGAGAGGTATAGCAGAATCATATGGTAGTTCATAATGTTTTGAGGAATCTCTGTACTGATTTTCATCATGGCTAGACTAATGTAAAATCCCCACCAACAGTGTATGAGAGCTTCTTTACCCCCACTTCCTTGCCATCATTTGTTGTTATTTTATGTTCTTCATGATTGTGATTCTGACAAGGGAAAGATGAAATCTCAAGGGAGTTAAGTTTTCCATTTCCCTGACGCCTAAAGGTGATAGACATTTTCCACATATGTAGTGTCCATTTGTACTGTTAAGAACTCTATCCAGTGTACTTGTCCACTTAGCAATGCTTTGTTTCTGTCATAGGATTTTCTTTCTGACCACTGAATGGCTACAAAACAACTTGGCAGAAAGTGACAATGAAGTAGAAGTCCTTAAGAGTTCTTTTTGCTTAGTAATAGGAGTTGATATATCAAAGATGAAGGTTACTAATAGCTCTTAGTTTACTTATAGGAGTAAATCCATAAAACTGGTTCCTCTTTTTTGTACATTCCATAACATTTTTTAAAAATGCTATCTGCAAAATTAGTTCTTGTATTAGAGGAAAACGACAGATGTCAATAGTTTTTTAAGATTATAGCCATTCTAACTGGGGTGAGGTGGTATCTCAGTGTTGTTTTGATTTGCATTTCTTTTCTGGCTAGGGAGGTTGAGCATTTCTTCATGTGTCTATTGGCCATCCTTCTTTCCTTTTCAGAGAAGTTTCTCTTTAATTCTTTAGCCCACTTATTTATTGGGCAGTTGTTTCTTTGAGGATTTGTTGTTGGGGGATTTAATTTTTTGAGTTCCAGGTATATTTTAGGTATGAGACCCTTGTCCGTTGTATGGCTAGTGAAGATCTTTTCCCAATCCGTGGGCTTTCTATTGATCTTCCTAGCTATGTCCTTTGCCATGCAGAAGCTTTGCAGCATTATTTACCATAGCTAAGATATGGAACCAACCCAGATGCCCCTCAGTAGATAAATGGATCAAGAAAATATGGTATATATACACAATGGAATTCTATGCCTCTATCAGAAAGAATGACATTGCCCCATTTGTTAGGAACTGGAAAGACTTGGAAGAAATTATATTAAGTGAGGTAAGCCAGGCCCAAAGAAACATAGGTCCCATTGTTTCCCTTATTTGCAATAACTAGTATATGTCTGAGACGAGCAGAAACAGTCAGATGAGTTGATGTTAGGCAACCCCAAGATAAGGACTCAAATGGTTTTTCTTTCTTGCTGTTGTTTCTAACATATTTATAAGATGATTTCTTTGTTGCTTTGTATGTCCCTCCCCCACAGTATAAACCTTGCTTTCATTAGATTTGGTGTTGGTATAATCTGTGGAGGGGAAGGGAAAAAAACAAATTGTTTAAATAAGGATACAGATGGACCCATTACAACAATGAGATGTACAAGACATTATGTGGAAAAATGAACTTTACAACTTTGGCGGGGGGGGGCGGCGAGGGCCTTGGGGGAGGGGGCAGGGGAGTTTGGAGGGCAGGGATGGTAAGGAGAAACAAAGAGGAGGCAACAATATTTGATAAGAAATGTACTCATTTCCTTGCTCATGTAATTGTAACCCCTCTGTATGGTATTTTCACAATAAAAAACTTATTAATATAAAAAGTATTTTTAAGAAAAAGGGAAAAATTAAGTACAAACACCTCAGAAACTGGAGAAAAATTTTGTTAGTTATACTTTTGTCTAGTTGTAACATGAATGCGTGCTGAGTAAAGAAAAATTATAAAACACTGCAAGTATAAGAAAAAATAATTCTGTCAGTCAGATATGCCATTAACATTTGGTACATTTCTAACTATTTTCAAGTCATCTAAAATTCTTTATAAGCATGCTTTAATGACTACATGATATTTTGTCATTCACCTAAAGTTATTATGTGTAATATTTTCCCCCATTTTACTATATTAGGGTTTCTTTCAATTCTTGACCTAAATAGTGTTTGATGACCATCCTTGTGTCAAAATTAGTGGCTCTACTTTTATCTCTGACATCAGGAAATTCCCAGAAGCAAAATAATTGGCCCAAGTATTGTATGTTTTCCAGATTTAAGAAATCCTTTGTATAAAGTACATCCCTATCAGATGACAAATAAAACATAGAGCATTTCAATAAGGATGAAATTGGCCTTTGTTACTGTTTGGCTATGGTTTAATTAATTGTGGTCCCTCACATAAAGTTCATAGGATTAAAACCATGGTTCCCAAGGTGCATGTATTGGAATGTGCTGTGGAACCTTAAGAGGTGGTGGGACCTTGTGGGAGGGTCTTAGGTCATTGGAAAATAGGAGCTTTTCCTAGAGGGTTGTTATAAAATGACCCAGCCTGGCACTACCCAGACCTTATATTCTTCCTGGCTCTCATTTCTGATCTTTATCCCTCATGTGTTCTACCATCTGCCATCATCCATAAGGCAGAGCCGGAGGCAGAGCCTGTGCCATGATGTTAAATTTGAACCTCTGAAACTGTGAACTAAATAAACCTCTTTTTCTTAATAAGTAGCCTTTTTCAATTATTTGGTTATGATTATGAAAGGCTACTAATACAGTTTCCATGTACCTGTTCATTTAAGGAATATTTATTGACCTCCTGCTGGATACTCTCATTGTTGTGAACAAAAGAGACACAGTGATAAGCTTAAGAAAGTATATTTGGTTAAAGAGCAAAAAGAATTAAATGCCACAAAGAGCCATATATTTTCGGAGTGCTTAGTGAGGAGCTCAGTGATTCTGGGTGATGTTGAGAACGACTGATGGGAAGGCCTCACACAGCTTCTTTAGACTGTAAATCTAGGGATGGCTCACTGAGAAGGTAACCTGCAGAAGGAGCTGAATAGCAAGTTGAGAAGCTGTAGCAGGAGCAAGCAGGAGTGAGCGTTTCCAAGAAAAGCTGAAGCAGGTACAAAAACTGGATAGAGGTAACTGTAGGGGTGAGGTGCGGAGAAACCACCTGGAAAAGTGTCAGGCTCAGGCTCAAGGGGGTGATGGAGGCAGCACCATAATTGCACATGGAGATATGGTAGGATCTAGAGGCAGGCCGTATCTGATCTAGTGAAGAAAAAGGGGTGCGTTTCTTTTGCCCTAAGAACAAGTAGGAAATTGCATTATTAGTGTGATAAAGGATAAGGTTCAGACCACCATTGTGTGTGAGGCATGAATGTAGAAGATTGCAGCACAGTTAAATCTAACTGTCTGTTTAGAGAAGGGCAGAGAGATATAAATGGTTGATACAGTTATAGCAAGCAAGAGGAAACAATCTAAATGACCAGCTGGGAAATGTATGCAAAAAGTTATGGTATATGCATAGTATGAAATACTGGGTCACCACTGAAAATCAAGGTTGTGAAGAATTCTGACAGGAAAACATTAATGATGCTCTGTTAATTTTTAAATATAAAATATAGATAATAGCATAGTTATATAACCTATATCCTAGAGTAGAGTGGTCCAAAAAGTTCTCAGTTGATATCTTTGGTTAAGTAGGATCATGATTATATTTTGCTTGTACTCTTTTGAATCTTCCAAAATTTTCTAAAAATTTTATTGTTATTAAAATTTTATTGTTATTTATTGATATACAGAGGGGTTACAGTTATATGTCAGGTAAAGCGTACATTTCTTTTTGGACAATGCATCTTCCAAATTTTTAATGATATATGCATTACATCTCTAATCTGAGAACTATGCATGTAAGTTTTTGAATACAAGAATTAAAGTTACACTGTAACTTATAGAACAAGAAGTGCAGTAGAGATAGGCTCATTTGTGAGAAAGCATTAAAAAGAGCCATGTAACAAAGCCAAAGCCTTAAAACAAGCTGGTAGACTTAATCAAACATCTTATTAGAGATCTAGGAAAAATACTTGCAAAGAAGCCTGAGATACAATACCCAGAGGAGAGAAAATAAACTTGAGTTGTTTAGTTGGGTGCTGGTGGCTCACCTCTGTAATCCTAGCTACTCAAGAAGCTGACATCTGAGGATTGTGGTTTGAAGCCACCCCTAAGCGGGAAAGTTCTGAGACTTGTATCTCCAATTAAAAACAACAACAACAAAAAAAAACAGAACTGGAGCTATGGCTCAAGTGGTAGAGTGCTAGCCTTGAGCAAAGGAAGCTCAGCCAGGACCTGAATTTGAGTCCTAAAATTCATGCATGCACATGTGCGCGTGCGCACACACACACACACACACACGAGACAATGCCCTTAAACTGACTTGCTGTCAGTTAGGGAAGCAAAAACTTCTGTTCTGGACTGCTAGGTGGCACCTCTCCCATTTCTCTCCTGACTCCTTTTTCCCCCAAGTTACATAGTTCATTTCCAATATAGTGTCTAGTGAGTATCACTGCTAAATTGGTTCACCCTTTGTCCTACCATTTCTATGCTTCTCCTTCCCCTCCCCAAATCAGATAAACATATATAAGATAAAGGGTATAGAAATAAAAACAGTGACAAAAAGGAATAAGCCAAAGAAAAATAGAAATAAAAAGAACCACAAAGAGTACAATAAAAACCTCGTTTCCATTTTTTGAAGTTTATTTCCATAAGCTTCATTTTATATGATCATATGCACATAGCTATTGAGTCCTTGTGAGCCTCTCTAAGAATAGCCTCCTTTGGTCTTTGTGAATATTTAGAGTCCTGTTTAATTTATCATGTCCAAGTGTAATTTTTTGTCTTTTTACTATCCATTGGGTTTACTTGTAGATTTATAGACACATTCTAATTATTACAAATGAAGCAAACCATGAATCCTATTGTCTCTTAAGCAAATTTTTTCCAAGTCTTTCCATTTTCTTACCAAAGAGGCAATACCATTCTATCTGATAGAAACATAAAATTCCATTATATACCACATTTTCTTGATTCATTTATCCACTAAGGGGCTGCCAATAGGTACCAAACATTTCTGTATGCAAAATAACATCTTCAACAAAGAAAAGAATTCACAACAAAGTCCACATGATGTTACTGGATTCATATTTGATAGTGGAGGAGAACTGAGGTGGAAGATGTTTTTAGAAATAATGATCATTTGAGGTGATCAGGGAGATGAAATGAGAGCCCCCCATGCTTCCTTCCTACATTCCTTGCTACCTTACTAGGGCCACATTACTGCTGACTTGGCACCCCTAGTCTTCTTGACCCTTCATGTTTCTCTGTGATGTTTTTGGCAAAGATGGCTCATTGACTGGCTAGTTTAGAGAAAGCCTGTTGGGCCTAAGAGGATCACCATATGGCATGAACCTGGGTGTCCTTGTTTCCAGATGCTTCTACTCCCAGGAACTCTGGCAATGAATCTCTCCCAAGGTTCTTAAATAGGACCTTCCTCTTGTAGACCAGGAAATGGCCTTTCTTCACAGTACTTTTTCAACAGAGTGTAGGTGTTTTCTTTTTTTTTTTTTGAGAGAAAGGACAGTGGTTCTGTACACTGACCCCTCTTTATTTCCCTACCACAAGCTTTCACAAACCCTACAGTCTTAATAGTTGGCAGAGCAACAGAAGACCAACTACATCCAGATATATCTTAGACTTAAAAGATATATTTGAACTTGGCCATGGATATCATTAGATTGATGACCCTTCATTGCAGTTTTAGAAGCTAGATTTTTTTCTGTACCACCAGCAGCCAGAAGTAAGTTGGATTTCTCAGGAAGCTGAAAGCTCTTAGCTGTCTGAACTGAGTCAAGCAAACCTGATAGGGGAATGGTTTGGGGAAATCAAATAGGGAGTAAAAGATATCCCTTGAGGAGTATCTTATGTATTTCCTCCTCAGAGTTTGAATAATTGTGGCTTATGCTTTTGAGAAGCAAAATCCCAAGTGTCTCACTCTAGCAGCCTCTAATACAGTTGATCTCCAGTAGCTGAATGTAGCTGAATGCTATAGCGTGGAGCCTGGGGACATTGGATTTTCATTGTCACTTCTAATATAGTCAAGTTTTGTTTCTTACATACTTGATAGACTTTGCATTCTTCTGTCGTGATATAGGAAATTTATAGTGTGAGTTTAAGAAAGGTTCCCAGATTGCCTCCACCTCACTTTCTACTTATTCCTCACCTTCTTTTATTTTTTTAACCTTGAGTATGTACAGTGTTTTAGCTCCTCCTTCAGCAACCATCTGGGAAAAGTTTTTGGAGATATTAAACTACAGTTTATTGTGTGTGACACTAGGGAGACTTCAAACCCCAGTGTCTCTAGGAATTTAGGGTATTTGACCTGCAAATTTATCTTGTGACATTTTTTTCAGATTTAGCCAATGTATCTTTGTTTCAAGGCTAATGAAATAATTCAGGCAGAGAATGACTTAGATGAGGAAAAAAAATCTTGATTGGGTGATAAGACAGAGCTGAAAAATCTTATTGAGCAAGGATGGGAAAATATTGAAGATTGTGACTGTTCAGTTTCCCTCATGGGTGAATTGTCAAATTGAACAAGAAGGAAGAGGAGGAAGAAAAATAAGGCAACCCAAAGGCAGTTGCATGACCTGATGAACTTCTTTCAAGATCTCTCACAGCACAGCACAGCACAACACAGTATAGCACAGCACAGCACAGCACAGCACAGCACAGCACAGCACAGCACAGCACAGGGCCCTTATTTTGGCTTAATACCTTGCAATAAAGTAGGAAATAGGCTATTTGTTCATGGCTTGGATCCCCCGTACTTCTCCATATGTGAAGTAACAGCTGAACAGCTTGCAAATCATTACCTGATTGGCTTGCAGCCACCACACTCTCAGTAACTGGCCAGTTGCTGTTTGTTTGTAGGCATCCTTCTTGACAACATGCCTCTGTTGAACACAGTAGTGTTTTCATGAGAAGTAGGATAGTGATGATCAGAATTGGACATGTGGCTTAGAGAAGAACCTCAATGCTTGACATTTTCTACCAAAATGTATCATCTTGCTGTGTCTGCTCTAATTAGTAGCCAACTGAGACATTTCCACTCTGATAGCACCTAAAATCAAGTTCAGCCCTTTTGCTTTTTGTTCTAAGTCACTGAAAGGGCCAAACCTAGAAGTGTAAGACTATGACAAAATTCTTCCCAGAGTCAACCTGTTTGTAAAAATGTTGTAAAGTTATATATTTTTATGTTAGACCCTTTTTCTGGACATAGGAAGCCAATGCCAAAGTGAGAACATGGGTAATTCTGTAGTTTATGATGCTTCATAGAGTTTCTTGGGCAAAGTGAAGATGCAAGTATTTATTGAATGAATGAATGAATGAATAGATAGATAAATGGTACCAGATTGGCATATATGACAGAGAAAAGACTGGAAAGTTAGAAATATTTTCCAACTCCTTTTGAAGAAGAAGAATGCTGAGTCCCAGATTGGCCCCTCTGAGGAGAAGGGGAAGTGCAGTATTCCAGCTATTCCCATTGCCTCATCTGGTTGCTTGTTTTGGTTTCCACTAAGGAAATCTCTTTTACATAATCCTAATCCTGAGCTTTGCAGCATGCTGTTTTAGTCAACTATCAGTACAAAAGATATATGAAATACATATCAGCACAAAATATGGATGAAATAATTTATGTAAAGAGAAAAGACTAATTTTGACTCATAGTTTTAGAGGTTCAGTCCTTAATTGAATGGCCCCATTGCCTTGGGGTCTGTTGTAAGGCAGTTAAGTGAACAAACTGTAAACAAAAATACTTACTTGATGGTTAAGAAGCAAAGAGAGCTAAGTGAGGGTCCGAGGGCCCTGCAGTCCTCTTCAAGGGCACATTTCCAGTGACCTAAGGACCATCTGTCAGGCCCCACCTGGTTCCACACCTTTTGATAACATCACTTTGGGGACCAAGATATTAACATATGGATTTTTAGGGGACCCTGAAGCTCTAACTTCAGCAGAAACCTTTATTTTTGGAAAAACAACAAAAGGAAAAACAACAGTCTTGATGATTGTCAACTTTGTTTCTAGAGAAGGAATATTCTAGTAAAGTTCTGTGCTGTAATTGCTTCATGTAAATGTATGGGGAAAAAACACAATAGGAATAATTTGACTTCATAACATGTTAACATTTCTCTCCATAATGCTCACTCATGAGCAAAATTGATGGGCAAATGTCAAGTTAGGAAATATTTGAAGCAAACACGGCAGAATAAAAAGATGAATATTTTTAATATATAAAGAAGTCATCAAAATCAATAAGAAAAACATTAAGACCCAAAATAGATGCCCAGGTAAAGGACAAACAAATCTCTAAAGAGGAAATGTAAATGGCAAATCAACATAGGGAAGAACTTCCAGCCTCATTAGTTTTGAACAAAATGCAAATTTGAATAGCAGAGGGACATCATTTCCCCTATCAAATTAACAAAGATTCTAAAATGAAGGTCCATGAAAAGGGTGCAGTGAGGTAGAAGGTCATGCACTAGAAGAAACAGACTTGCTGGAAAATAACGTTGCTCATATGCAACAAGAGCCTTAAAACATGTGGTAACCTAGATACCCTTTACCAGAAGAATTCAGCTTCTAGAAATGTCTTGATACCATTAGAGAGAGGTGGGACTTCACTTATATACTGAAATGCTCATATTAGATATTGGTTTGTTTAAATGAGCCAAATTATACCTATGAGCATGGCTCAATAAATATGAATTATTCACTTTATATAATACAGAACCATTCATTAAACCTAGTAAGTGTATTTTATTTATTTATTTATTTTTGTCAGTCATTGGGCACTGCACTCTGGGCCTGGGCACTGTCCCTCAGCTCTTCAGCTCATGGCTAGCACTCTACCACTTGAGCCACAGTGCCACTTCTGGCTTTTTCTGCTTATGTGGTGCTGAGGAATCGAACCCAGGGCCTCATGCTTGCAAGGCAAGCACTCTACCACTGAGCCACCTTCCCAGCCCCTGGAACAACTCTTATGACAAAATGTTAATAGAAAAATAGCATAATATATGATTTCATATATATATTTGTGTACTTGAATTTGCTAGGCAAGTGCTCTGCCATTGAGCCATGACTCCAGCCCTTTTGTTTTACTGCTTTTGAGATAGGATCTCACTTTCTTTCCTGAAGAATGCTTAGACCGTGACCTGCCTATTTTAGGTTTCCTGTTGTAGCACTGCATCCAACTCTCCACTGAGAAGGGATCGTGTGAACTTTCTTGCCCAAGCTGGCCTTGAACTGCTGTTTTCCTTATCCTGTACTCCCAAGTAGCTAAGATTACAGCTAAAGGTTTTCGCCATTGGTCCTGACTGATTTCATCTATATTTTTAAATGAAGAGACTGGAAGAAAATATTCCAAATACATCCATTATTTCAGGGTAATGTGATTTCAGGTTACTATTTTCTTTTTAAACATCTTCTCCCGGGTTTTCCAGAAAAGGGTATCTTTTCCTTTTGAGAAAACAATAATGATCTCACATAGATGCCTTCAGTCCAGATTAATGACTTTCTGGTTTGGCATTGTTCTACAACATTTTATCAATCTGTGGGCAAATATTGCATCAGTTAGGTAGCTTATTCTATTATGTTTCCCTTTCTTCTTTGGCTGCCAAAGAGCTTAGACTAAATACAAGCCTTTTTTTTTTTTTATCAAAATAAAGGATTATCTTAACTTGGTATTGAGTTTTTCTCTACTTCACTTACCACTTTTTGCCCCATTTTCTAGTCTTAAAGTCTTACAGTATTTCAGTTAGGAACCTACCTCAGATTCTTTTCTGTTTGAATATAGTTAGTGATTTCATTATTCTGAAAACATGATTATGGTATACTGAGTTGCAGCAAAAGCAATGTAGCCATCCGTATAAGTTGTATAAGGATGTTAGTAGTGCAGATAATATATACTTCCGTTGATCTACACAGTTAGTTGTGCTCAGAATGACACACCCATCTCCCAACCCTTCACTGTCCATTACAGAATATAAAACTCCTTCCTTTCCTAGCTTGTGTGTAGACTCATATAACATGATGGTGCAGATTGTAGTGAGGCTTGAATGACTACCTGACAAGAAATTTTATCTCCATTTACATAGTGAGACAGAACTTTACTGTAGCTTCTGGTCCAGTCTCACACAGGTCTTATGTAAAAGCTGGGGTGGAAATCAATGTGTCAGCCATATCCGCACTATTCATTTTTCCTAAAAAACAAAACAAAACAAAAACCTAAATAGTTCATCCCTTTAACAAAAAACTTGAGATGAAACAACTTTCCCAAACCAACTCTCAGCTCACAACAATGTATACTGAAATGTATTCACAGATTTTAAAATTTACTTTCAAATAGTTATACTGCAGCATTTCAATTCAACATATCAGTTTATGAGTCGAGTCTATCTTGAACTCTGTCACCCTTTCCATCATTGCCCTGGATGTCACATCTGGGATTGAGACTGCAGCTGTACAGTTTCATAGAGCCTGTGGAGTGATCCTTTGAGGTAGATATGCCTAGCCAAGGAAGGGTGTCTTACAAACAGGTTCAGGTCGTCTAGCTTTGAATTTCAGATCTGCCACCTATGATCTGTGTGAACTTTAGCAGACAGTTTGGTTGTTTTATTTGGTTTGGGGGCCTCAACTCCCTCTTTGCATTTGGCTTAGCCCTTGTAAATTATGAGCAAGGAATGTGTTGTCATTGTGTATATTTACAAGTTTGGAGCTTTGATGGAACTTTGAAAGGCTCATTAATCAAGGTGCCAGATACCTCTGGTGATAGAGTCGGGGAAGAGATGAAACCAGAAGGATCAGTTGATCTTTAAATAGATAGCTAGTATGGTATAGATAGATACGTGAAACATGAATAAAATGATAAGCAGTAGTCTTGGGGATAATGGAACAAGAACAGTATTCCATAAAACAGGAACATTCAGGGCATACACTAGAGCTCTTGGAAATTAAAAAAAAGAACCACCACCACCACCACCAACAACAACAAAACAGAACAGCAAAAACAAAAAGTTCTATAATGGCAATGTAAAAGTTGAAATCTCTCAGGAAGTAGAATAAACTTCAGTGCCATAAGAAAAAACTGGAGAAAATCAGAGGACTGGCCTATGAAATCTAAAACTCAGATAAATAGGCATTACACAAACAAAACACAGAGAAAATGGCAAAGAAGAAAATATCAAAGAAAAATACAAGCAAATGTCCAATTCACAAACAGGATTTGTCTACTTTGAAAAGGCTATTGAGTGTTCATCACAGTGAATTTTAAAAGACCATTACCTAAACACCATTTCTCCTTAAAGGAACCAGAGATCACTGGGAAAATGTTTGAAGCAGAAAGTGTGTGAAATGAAGAAGAAAACAGTTATCAGTATTTTTACTTCTGTAGGACTCGAAAGCTAACTTGAAAAACTTCCCACTGGCCCGAAGTATGAAGATCTCAGCATCTCTTAGAATAATGACTGCAGTGCACCAGGTGTGCTTCAAGCCACAATCTATGATGATTCTCAAAAAGGAAAACACCTTGTCTACCTTGAGAAGATGCTAGGATTCCAAGTCATTATTTTGAGAGCTGGTAAATAAGAAAGAATCAAATATTTATTTTGTCTTTCTTGTAAAACTGTAATTGAGGTAACCAGTTGACAAGTATTTCAGCTAAGAAACAAAATAGGAATGGAAACCAAGGAGAACTTCATCATTTTGTATCTCCTAGTGAATGAAAGATCCAGGCCAAGACTATTGATAGCTGTTTATATCACTAATAAGTGGGCATTTTGTATCTCCCAGTGGATGAACACTCCACCCCCTGTGAGGTCCTGTCGCTGAATTCCCTTTCCTGTTGGCACAAATCAGGTAATAAAAAGCTAGTTTCTTGTGTTCCTGCTATTTAAACTCCAAGAGAATATTTCAGGCTGGTTCTCAGCTTTCACTGAGTGTGAGGATGAAGAATCTGGCATAAACTCTTTGGTAAGTGATTGATTTAATGGGTGACCTGCTGCCTCCAAGAGAACTTTCCTGAATCTCTGCCCAGAGGAAGGTTGGAGGTTGAGACTGATTCCCTATCTACCAACTCTTCTGCCCTTCAGGCAGTTCCAAGGGGAGGGATGAGGAGGAGCCAGGAAAGGAGGGTACTGTAAACATCCCAAATTGGAACTTTCCCCTCAGCCCCTTCCCTGCCTCTTCCTTTGGTGGTGGTGAGGGAGTGCTGTGCATAACTTCCAACTCTCCACATCATGGGCTGTTAGAGGAGAGGCTACACGGGCTCAGAGACATGAACTGCAAGGGTCATGATGCTGATTCTGGTTGCTTCCAATAGCTGAGTGTAGGTCTGATGATCATGTTTAGGAGGCGACACCAGGAGCAGGGTGAGTGAGTAAGGCCAATAGGAATCTCTCCACATGGAATTCTGAGCTAGACACACATGACCAAGGTTTTGGCCAATACAAGCTGCAGGAGGGTCAAGGGAGGGAGTTAGCACCATAGATATCTAGAGCTTAATTTCCTTGGTGACCTGAGGAATGCACTCAGAGCTATCCCATCCAGTGCTGAGGAAGCAGGAATGTCTTTTCCCCATTAATTGGGTCATTCATAGGGGCTTTTGCTGAGTATGCTATCTGGCCAGAGATAGGCAGCTAGGTTGAGGTCTCCCATATCTATCCAGGAAGTGACCAAACTCAAAGCAGAACCAGACCAACTCGGTCCTGGTGCTTGGCATGTAACGGCTGGAGCTTGAGAGAGGTCCTGAAAAGAAAGGGGAACACTTGTGCTCACTGTGTCACCGGGGATCCAGCTTCTGACCTGAGCTGTCCTCCTCATGGGTTCAGCACCTCTTTCAGCCAGCTCTTTAAATAGGGCGAATTCTGCCTCTGGCCTGACAGTTTTGATGAAAAAGCTGACAGTAGTCATTAACCCTGCCTGTAAGTTAAGGTCACCTGAGGAACTTTACAAATACTGATGACTCTTCTTCTCCCTAAAGTGGGGAAGGTAATTGGCTGCTGGCACCAGGAGCTTTTAAAATGTCCCCAGGTGTTTCTAATGAGCAGCCACAGCTTCTAAGAGAGCTGAAGCAGGAAGCCCTATTGCAGGCCAGTATTGTTTTAGTAATCGGGAAGGAATTTCTCACGTCTTTATACAACTCTGCTCACTGAGTTTGGGGAAGAAAGAGACTAATACAGGGATGTGTGACTGAGCCCCTTTGCTTGCAGACCTCTAGTGGGAAGAGAATGACACATTGTCACTGACTAAAGAATGATTTATTGATTGATTGTGAAGGTTCAGAAGTCCTCCCCCTTGGTCCCCTTGCAGCCATAAAAGACTGCTTGCCAGCTGGAGCTCTTTAACTCCCCAAACATCCGTTTCCACATTTATAAAAAAAAAGTGTATTCTTGTTGCCTGAGTAAGTGCAAATTAAACATAGACCTAGCATGCAAAGCACAGATACGCCTTTCATCTCTCGTCCCACATTCAGTAGGTCTGGCCAAGAGTGGTCCTATGTTGTAGGTCACAAGGAAGCTACTGTAACAGGTGAGGAAATACCCTGTTAGTCCTCTTGTGCTGGTCAGTCAGATACAATGTGGAAGAGACATTTGAGGAGCCTTGCTTCAGCTGGGAGAGAGCACCTCTCTTTCTTCAGCTTTTTCTCCTTGGCCAATTTACTCTCAACTACAGAGACTGTAACCCAACAGCCAGGGTGAGCACCAAGGACTAAAGGACCTTCAAGGTTTGAAAAGGATGGTGCGTAAATTAGGACAGAAGAAAGTATAGCTTCTTAAATGGTCTTAAGCAGGAGTGTTTGTAGACTTGTTTGCTCAGCTCCCAGGGGTTCAATTCCTGGTGTGGGCGCCGAATGATATTGGTCCTCTAGGACTCCATTTATTGTTATTAATACGTTATTAATAATGTGGCATCATCCAGAGTGTGAGGTCACAGTAGATATTAAGAAAAGCAGGATTCTGTTTACTGAAAGCAGCATATTTGGAGGCTTCTCTGTCCAGTTCTCATAATAGATCAGGTTTGGGGAATTTGGGAGGTGCCAAGGCTAGACAGTATAATCACAGTTTGAAGCCAGTCCTTCCAAGGAGCCTGCGTGTTAGGTCAGTGCAGAATGCCAGGTATAGCCACAGTCCATTTCAAGCCACAACTCAGTACCTGATATAATGAGAGATAGGTGCAAGCCTGGGAGGTGCACAAAAAGCATTTCCCCCACCCAAGTAGTCTTGACTGATGTGAGTTTAAAGGAAAAGTAGTAATAGGAAGAAAGGAATTCTTTGGAAAGAAGCATGGAGCTATGGTAGAGCAAGGAAGAAAGGCATCCTGTGATGGTGAAACAGTAAAGCAAGCGGTTGTAGCAAGATTCCAGGGTGAGTGAGAAGAGCTAGCGCTGGGAGACTGAGCAGGTACCAAATACTGAAGACCATTTCTGTGTTAGAGAGCCTAGACTCTATTCCTCCTCAGCCTACTTTGTGAAACTTGCAAATTTACAGAAAAATGGCAAGAATATGGCAGTAAATAACTATGTGTTCCCAATTTGTTAAAGACATCTTAACTAAATGCTTGGGCATCAGCCTCTAGGAGGAAAGGACATTGTCTTAATTAACCACAATGCCATTATCACACCGCTAGAACTAAACATTTAATAACATATTGAATCTATTATCTGACATTCCTTGTAAAATTAAATGCCTGAATTAATCTCTAACTGAAGGTTTTAGATCTCCTGTTCTTTATCTAGAGTCTGCTTGGGGATGATATATTGTGTTTGTACATATTGGCTCTTTCATCGTTTGTAATGTAGACCAGCATCCCACCCTTGATTTTTTTTGCCCCTCAGCGCGAATGTGTGTAAGTGTTCCCTTATAATTAGGTTAAGGTTAAACATTTTAGCAAAATCACCTCATAGAAGAAACCCTGGCTCTTTCACGATGTCTCATCCAAGGGCCTTAGGATAGCAGCTTGTCTCAATATTGTTGGGCTAAGTGGTTCACTGGATTTTGTACCACCACAGTCTAATTTAAAGATACAGTTGACCCTTTCTAATTTAGGGTCTTTTTACAATTCCTTCATTCCCCAGTTGTAGCTTGGCATTCTTCTCTAGAGAAAATTTACAACAAGCCACCCCCTCCTTTAAAAATTATCGTCGTATACTCATGAGGTTCATTTTTTAAAATTCAATACATATTATTGTGCTTTTTGTGAGACAATGGGAATCCTTCAAAACCAGCTTCTGTGTCATTGATTGTTGACTTTGATTTCGAGTAAAGCCAGGATTTTTGCCCTCCTTTGTACTTTCCTGCTTCATCCTTATAGATAATCATGTCTCTAAAGATCCCTAAATCCTTTTGGTGAGAAATGATTATTAGAGACCAATGGTGTTAGGGATGCCCTTGTTACCTAAGAGTCTTAGAAATGGATAGCTAAAAGTATATAAAATAACACCAGTTCAAGTATTGTTCTGTCCCTCATCCCATATCCCTGCAATAGCTCTGAAATATACAAATGCATTTCCTATTTGCTCTATCTCTCTCTATCTATATATCTATGTATATCTATCTATCTATACATATATATACATATACATATACATATATATATGTATATACATACATATATATAATATATATATATATATATATATATATATATATATATAGTCTTTCCAGATTACTACCTAAGTAACACCAGCAATAGCAGCAAACTCACAAAGGTATACTTCAGAGGATTTCATTAAGAATTGGTTGAATTTATTAGTTGTCTGCACTTAGGTTTTCAGTGTGTACAATTTGTTTTTTTTTTTTTTTTTTTTTTGTCGGTCATGGGGCTTGAACTCTGGGCCTGAGTGCTGTCCCTCAACTCTAAAGCTCAAGGCGAGAGCTCTACCACTTGAGCTACAGCACCACTTCCGGTTTTCTGGTGGTTTATTGGAGATAGGAGTCTCATGGTCTTTCCTGCCCGGGCTGGCTTTGAACCGCGATCCTCAGATCTCAGCCTCCTGAGTAGCTAGGATTACAGGCGTGAGCCACCAGTGCCCTGCTAAAGAGGATTTTTTTTTTTTTTTTAAATTTTGGGTCCGGTCGTGGGCCTGAACTCTTGAGTCTGGGCGCTGCCCCTCAGCTCTTCAGCTCAAGGCTAGCACTCTACCACTTGAGCCACAGCACCACTTCTGGCTTGTTTTTTTGCTTATAGGTGCTGAGGAATCGAACCCAGGGCCTCAAGCATGCAAGGCAAGCACTTTACCACTGAGCCACCTTCCCAGCCCAGTGTATACAATTTGATTCATTTGTGTGAATAACACTTTAGGGTGTTTTGTTTGTTTGGGTTTTGTTTTTTTGGTCTTTAGTTTCTACTTTGGAAACAAAATACCTTTCAGAAGTTAATACTAAATAAAATGATTTCCCTAACAAACTTTCTTGTTAGGGGAGTATTTTTTCTGATAGTTTCTTTATTATTACAAATACTGCTTTAGTGAATTGTTTTATGCACGGATTTGTATCCTCTGGGTAAATGCTTGAAAATGGGATTGCGGCATTGAGGGGCAAAGGCACATGGAGTTCATGAGATGTTGTGTCATTCACTTCTGTAAAGATTGTTCTATTTGAATATTTATTGGTTTTGTTGGAGAGTGAATTTGAGGGAAATTGAAATGTGTGTGTGTGTGTGTGTGTGAGAGAGAGAGAGAGAGAGAAAGAGAGAGAGAGAGAGAGAGAGAGAGAGGGAGAGAGGGAGGGAGGGAGACAGAGGGAGAGAGAGAGGGAAAGAGAGAGGGGTTAGGAGCCACTACAGATATCCAAGCAGGTAATAGCAAGTGACAGATCCAGTGCAGTAGGGAGAGAGCTGAGGATCTCAGTTTGAGTCTCTGCTCTTGGTTGGTGTGTTCATCAAGGAGATGAAAAGAATGGAAGAACACAGGAACAATATGATTCCCAGTTATTTCAGCAAAGGTAAGAAAACATGGATAAAATGGAATAAAAAGACGTGCAGGTATTTAGGCAAAGGTAAAATGGCATTTTTGATTTCTGACCAAAGACAGAAAATACAAGGAAGAAGGTACATACATATTTGTGTGTGTATGTGTGTGTGTGTTCCTGTGGGTATCTACACATATTATATGACCCTGTAATATTATGTGCTTCTCTGTGTGCATGTGTGGCTATGTGTACATGCATGTAATTTGTGTACATGTATCATTGTGTGTACAGGAATATACATGCACTAGAATGAGTTCAGCCTGAACATAAGGAATTTGAGAAATAGATGCCCACGAAGCCTGGAACATCAGGCAGGTGGGACTATTAGCAAAGCAGTCTTAGCATTATGAAGGCAGTAAAAAATGTGATCCTGGCCGGATACTGGTCGCACATGCCCATAATCATCACTACTCAGGAGACTAAGATCTGAAGGTTAGGGTTCAGAGCCATCCTGGAAAGGAAAGTCCGTAGGACTCTTATCTCCAGTTAACCACCAAAAAGCCAGAAGTAGAAGCGTGGCTAGTGCCCAAGCCCATAATTCAAGTCCCAGGACCAGCATGCCATGTAAGCCCAGGCACGCACGCGCACGCGTGCACGTGCGTACGCACACATACACACACACACACAGACACACAGATGCAGTCCTGTATTATATGGATGTAAACACTGCAGATTGTCCCTAAACTCTGGTTATTTAAGTGCTGCCATGATTTTTCTTTTTCCCAATGAACAAGTGTACTCTCTGCTTTACATGTAGAAGTATTTCATCTGAAGAAACATCTGAAGGCTAAAGAATAATGTATTGAACCTCTCCTGTAAAAATATAAAAGTGCTGCTGAAAAAAATAATTGGACTTTATTTTCTAGCCTTTTGGATGCTACACATGTTATAGCATTCTACCGCAAGGCAGACAATATCATCTTGGTCCAGTGTGCAGCAGGGAAACAGATTGCTGTCTCATGGGACCTCCTCACAACCTGTCACGGTACCTCCCAGGCAGGGTGAAAGTATTTGTCTTTGACAAAATATAACATTGTTTCATGATTAAAAACTCTAAGAAAACCAGAAACAGAAGGAATGTGCATAAAAACAACAATGGCTATCTGTGACATAAACAATATAATACTAAATAGGGAAAATTGAAATTATTTTTTAATTGGAACAAGAAGGGCTGTCCATTCACCCTTTTCTTATTAATATAGTACTGAAATTTCTAGCCAGAGCAATAAGAGAAAAAAAGGATTCACATGGAAGAACTTATTCCTATATGCAGATGATATGACCCTATACTTAAAAGATCCTAAAGAAACCACTATAAAACTCCCCCATCTGATAACACCTTACAGAAAAGTAACAGGTTGCAAAATCAGAATACAACAACCAGTAATGTTTTATATACTAGCAATAAACAGAAAAGAGAAAGTAAGAAGATAATTTACAATAGTCTCAAAAAACACACAAAACAATACCCTAGGAATATGCTTATCTATGGAGGTGAAAAAATTTTATAAGAAAAACTATAAAACCTTGAAGAAAAAAAATTTGGGAACACACCAGAAGATGGAAGGAATTCACATGGTCATAGGTTGGCAGAATAACTATGTAAATGGCTATCGTGCTGCAAACCATCTACAGATGCAATTCCTATCAAAATCCCTCTGCCATTTCTCATAGGAAGAGAAAATTAGTCCTCAAATTCATGGAACATAAAAGACCCTAAATGAAAAAAGTAATAGCAAGAAGAGAACTACTGGTGGTATAACATTGTCAGATTTCAAGTTATAATTCAGAGTCATAGTAACAAAATAACAAGGTATTGGCACAAAAACAGACAAGAAAAACAATGGAACAGAATAGCCCCAGAAGCAGACTCAGAAAGCAATAGCTGTGGTTTTTGTTTTTGCTTTTTTTAAGGAGTCAAAAACATGTGCTAGAGAAAAGACTGCCTCTTCAGCAAATGGTGCTGGGAAAATTAGGTATCCACATGAAGATAGAAAGTAGATCCTTCTCTCTCCTGCAGAAAAATCAATTCAAGATGGATCAGGATTGTAAGACCTAAAACTTTAAAAAGTAATAGTGCAAAAGATAAGTAAAACGCTGAAAGAAGTAGGAATGGCCAATTATTTTCTGAATAGGGTATCAGTTGCCCAGGAAATAAGAGCAAAAAAATGACAAATGGGATCTCATCAAATTAAAAAGCTTCTGCACATCAAAGGAAATAATTACTAGAATCAAGAAACAACCCACAAAATTGAAAAAAAAAACCTTCCAGCTATTCATTAGATAAATGATTAATATCCTGGATATAGAAAGAGCTCAAAATTAACCACGAAAAGGACAAATAACTCAATAAATGCTCAAATGAATTGAACAGACAGTTCTCAGAAGAACAAATGGCTAACAATACACAAAGATATATTCAACATCCTTAGCCATGAAGGAAATGCAAATCTAAACTACAGGAGATTCCATCTCATCCCAGCCAAAGTGGCCATCATTAGAAAATAAGTGCTGGTAGGGATTTGGAGCAAAAGGGAATCCCATACATAATGCAGGGATTTCACATTAGTGAGACATCATGGAAATCAGTATAGTGGTCTTTGAAACACTAAAAATTGAACTACCATATCTTGTATATATATCCAAAGGAGTTTTAATCAGCAAACAAGAGAAATACTTGTACACTCACATTTAATGCAGTAGTATTGACAATACCCAAGTTATGCAATCAGCTTAGGTGAAGACCAACTAATGAACAGATAAATAAAATATGGGTACTTGCAAGGGGAGGCGAGAGGAGAGAGGTGGATGAATGAAGTGGGAATGGAGAAAATGCAGTCAAGAATTTCTTGCATATGCCACACAATTAAGAAAAAAAAAGGGAATGGTGGGTTGAAGGCTGGTCAAGGATAACCCAGATCAAGATGTATTTTATACATAAACTGTGTTGTTAAATAGCAAAACATTTCAATACATAGCCTATAGAATTAAGTGAGGGAATGGATGGGAGGTGTGGGTGAGAATGTTGAAAAGAGTGACATTTACCAAGATGCACTGTATTCATAAACTGCTTTGTTGAATAGCACCTCCTTTCTACAACTACTCAAAGACAATAAAAGATTCTTATATACAATGGAGTATTGTTCAACCATAAATAAAAATTAAATAATTAAATTATGTTGCTTGCAGGAAAATAAGTATAACTGGAGATCATCACATTGACTGAGATAAGCCAGATATAACATGTTTTTGTTTATATGAAGAATCTAGACTTAATATAATACTGACAATGATAATGAGGATGATGATGATGATGATGGGGCATGAGCATAGAAGAACTGTTCAAGAGAGGTCGGAGGCGGGTGGGAGGAAAGGAGAGTGGCCTGGGGAGTGAGCAGAATTGAAGTATACTACATATATATGTATATGCTACCATGATAAAATTTCCAAATTCTGTTTGAAAAGAGGTATGAAAAGGATACTTAAAGGAATATAAAAGAAGTGGTAGCCGGGTGCCAGTGGCTCATGACTGTAATCCTATATGCTCAGAAGGCTGAGATCTGAAGATTTTGGTTTGAAGCCAGCTCAGGAAGGAAAGTCTATGAGACCCTTATCCAACTAACCCCCAGAAAACTGGAAGTGGCACTGTAGCTCAGTGATAGAGAGCTAGCCTTGAGTGATAAACCTCAGGGACAGCACCCAGGCCCCCGAGATCAAGCCCCATGATGGACAAAAAAAAAATGAAGTAGATACAGTGTATACAACTATGGAAACATTACAATGCAATCACTATGTACAATAAATGTATGATAACTGTGTGTGTATATATGTGTGTGTATGTGCTCACTAACATGCTTCTATGGATATGCCAAGTCACCAGGAAAAGAGACTCTTCCTCTTCTATTAGAAATGTTCATTGTTTTCAGAGAGAAAGTTGTGTTTGGCAAAATACTGAGCCTGAGTATGATTGCATGACTTTAACACCAGTGGATATTTCCACATTTTGGAAACCTTATAAAAAATTCTGCTGTTAGCAAGCATATAGATTTGCCTATTTGCAGGAGCATGCTGGAGATCTAGCACAGTCATGTTCTTCATGTTTGCATTATACAAATAATGGGAAAGTTCCCTCAGACACCAATAACAATAGAACACAGCTCTTTTTTCAGTTTTGTTTATTTTAGTTCAATCCCTTAAGAATACTTCCTAGTCCTCTTACACAGAACCTAGCACACCATACATGACCATTTCCTAACTTATTTACATCAGCAGGAGCCCAGCTGGGCTGTGATTATTATACTGGTTCTTTACTCCCTAGAAGCAAGGCTGCCAACTTTGACTTCTGCTGTCTTTTGCTTTGCCTCTGACAGCTCTCTTCACGCTAACAATACCATTATTCTCCTTGTTTGCTGGCTTGAAGATCTAGTGGGCTAGGATGCAGCTATTCATATTACATAGGGTCAATATTGTGTATTAAATAAAAGTCATGAGACTCTGAGAGACATCTGAAAAATAAATGTGTCACCAGGGGTCAGGATGTTGATATAATAAAGTAACAAATCTACTTTAAAGGAAATGAGAACATTTATTTTGAGCAACATGTGAGTGACCGCGGTGTGTAGGGACAGCTATTCAAAGTGCCTAAATGGCATGTACACCTTAGAAGAGGTGACATGAACTTTTATAGTCACCAGATGAAACAAAACCCATACATTTTCCAATGGATATAGCATCAGGAAGGCAGGCTAAAGCAAGGTAGAGAAATCTCTTCTACACATTTTACATGATGTCTTACATAACTTGTAGCTTTAGAGTTAGTGGAGGCTAAGAAGTCTGGTAAGCTTAGAAATACATTCTAATTTTATTAGCTGTGAGAATATTAGATCAAATGGGAAAATTAAGGTAATTGGCAATCAAAAGCCTTAAAATAGCCCCAGATAATGTTGGCTTGTGATCTACAACATTGCATCTCTCAATAGTCACTATATCCTAGTCTATCAATGTCCAGCAATCTGCAGCAAGATCTTTAATACATCCTGTAGCTTCTCCACAAAACTTCAGTTAACAAAGGCACTTGCAGCAAGGTGAGAAATTTCATAGTTTAAGAACAAGGATGTTCCTCCATATCCTTGAAAGAACTGTGACTTTTGCATCATTAGAGTCTTAGCCATAAAACCTACCTGCTCATGCTCATTTTTACCAATGAGAAGTCTTCCAGTGCAGCTGACCAAAGAGCTATGGCTCCGTTGCTCACATGAATTCTGTCCTTGAGTAGTAGTAGATGGACAGGGATTTTTACCTTGAGGCTGGAGAGAAGAGGCCCTACACTAGGGTTCTGAGTTCTGACCTACTCCAGGTCCCATCACTTCGGACTAGAAGGTCTTGGCGAGTTGGAACCTCCTTTTCTACAGTTCCTTAGGTGCAAAAATCGAGCTGTTACCTGCCCTGCTCAGGTGGTGATGGTGTGAAACTTTATGCAAGCATTGCAGTCTGCAAATACAAAGTACCTTTGTTATATTGTTATATTGGGGATACTGCGAATATACAACAGACAAAGTAGGCACACACATCATGCTTTTCCTCAGTTACAAGCATATAATCATTTCTTCCCATCTTTAATGCTCTCCCCTTTCTTTCAATATTTCCTCTACTGCCAGGAATTTTATTTCCCTTATCAGGTTAAAGTAAGTGTTTTTTAAATCGTTTATTAGCCTATTTTAGAGTGGTTTTCTTGTGACATTTATATATATTTACAATGTGTCTTGATTAAACTCACCTAAAAGCTGAAGGCAGTTTCACTTTTCTGAAGGTAACTAAATTCAAAAAGAAATGTCACAAAGCCTCTATTGTCCCAGTCCTTATACTGTTGCTTTTATTATCATCAGGAAAATGACTGATATGTTGGCTTGACCAGGGAAGCTCTCAATTTCTGACCCCCTTTGATATTCCAACATGGTAATTTCCTGTGCTCAAGCTAATAATTTCTAACAAAAGAGAATTACATTCTCCGCTTAAGATTATCTAAGCAGTATTTACAATGTGATGTTGGCCTCATTTTTATGGTGAAACTCAGGAGGAGAATTAAAACAGAGCTCCATGTAAATAAAGGCAAAGATAATGCACCACCTTCTCTATTATTCTGTTTTTCCCATGCTCAGGAGATATCACTCTTTCTTGAATCAGACAGGAAAGAGATAGGTTCATGGGGAAGATGATGAGAATTGAACTTAAATTTACTGTGTCATTTTAATATGCTGCTTCCTTTACTTGACAATGAGGTTCTTAGAGGATTGTCTTCAAAGCTCTGCTGATATGCTAAATAAATAATGCCCTGGGCTGGTAGCCTCTAGATAGGCTTCCACCAAGGTCATAAATCTGTGTTCCTCACTGAGCATCAGCCCAGTTACTCCATCTTTATTTCTGCCTGACCCATAAAAGCCGTCTTCAGTGTTACTGATTATGAGCTCTTCATTTGATTTCAAGTTATGTCACCCTAAGGCAGGGAGAATTTCTTCACAATATATCTCTCATTTTTAATACAGAGCTTCAGTGGGAAAGCCTGTGTGCACAGCTGAGAGAAACAAGTAGGGGTCAGGCAGGTTAAGATTCAGCAGGGGACAGGGCAGTCAGGCCACCACTCCCCTGCTGACAGAAGTTGTGCTGCAGGCATGTAGGAGGTGTGCAAGAGAGGCTTCCGTTTGGTCTTTCTGCCTCATCCCTAACTCTACACTAACACTGCCATTTTTCTTTGAGCCAAGTTCCAGCTGTGGCTGGGTCAGAGCCATACTTTGGGCGTTTCAGTCTCTGCAGCCATTATCTCTGCCAACACTGGTTTTACAGAGACATGGTCAAGAGCTGTATGATTTTGCTTGGGGTTTGTTGAAGAGAGCATGTAGGATTGGAGCCAAGAACATAAGTCATCGAGAGTTTTCTCTTGGCTCTGTACTCAGGCAGGTGCAGTTTCTAGCCATACCAAGTGTCCTGATGCCAAAAGCGGAGTAAAGTTGGGAGTGAAGGAGGCAAAAAAGAAAGGGGGAGAAGAGAGAAGGGGGGAGAGAAGCTGAGAAAGGAGGAAAAGGCCATTCTTCCAGTTTATTTGTGTGGAAATTAAAACCAGAACCTGTTCTGTAGAGTTCTGTAGCCTTCAGGGAGAACATTAATGGGGAAAATAGTGCATAAAAATGCAGCTGATCCATGTTGGCAGCCCTTCTCCCTTGAGATACCTTTGCCCCAGGTGGTGACCACACACACACACACCCATGCATATGTAGATGGGCAAACAAACATGCATGCTCACTCATGCAAATATTACACATGCACATGTATGTATACATACTGGTAGATAAGCACACACAGTCATCGATGTACACAGAAGCAAAAGTTACACTTGCATGTACCCACAAATAGGTATAGGGGTGCATCTGGCTCCATCCTTCCTGTTTAGAGTCTTAGCATTTGAGATTGTCTTTTACCCTGATTAGTAGTGGAATCATGCCCTTCACCCTCCACCTGTGCTCATGACTATAGCCCAGCCCAGACACATATTACTGCTGGGAGGGGAGGGGAAGGGGGAAGATCTTAGGTCCTGTGTTCATGATGGTAGAGGAACTGTTCTGCAGCTGGTGTTTTTAACTGGCTGTTTGTCAATAGAAAGGGAGCATTGATGTTTTTGCTTGTGCCCCTAGTCCCATCCCTTTTCTCACATCACAAACATATTGATATGTCACATTTTGGTCTTCTGGAAAGCAGATGCCAAAGCAGGTTGCAACATACAATGATTTTATTAGGGAAATGCCTGCAAAGAGGATCAGGTTGCTGGGGAAAGGGAGAACATATAATGAACCCTGTGTTGTCTGACTTTGAGCAAAAGAGAGAAAGAGTGTCTGGAGGCATTCTTTTGGTTAGATGTGCAGTCTAAGGGATGTTGAGTAAGGTAATCAGGGAATCCCAGAGTCCACAGTTATTAGCTGGGAGCAACCTACCTCTGCAGTCATGAATTTCATCCCCCTTGCTTAGTTGGTGTTACCTGCCAGGAGGCCAGAGTCTGCCTTGCCTGCTGCTGGCAGAACTACAGTTGAGCAAAGGGAGGAGGTGAATGTAGCACTTATCCCAGTCAGAAGCAGTAGACCCAGTTACTTTTATGCTAGGATTAAAAAAAAAAATCAACGTTTCACGCAAGAAATAGGTTTACAATAGAAAAAATAAAATCAATCATGTAAGCATTTGGTAACAAGGTGTTCTCTCTATCTGATTTCAAGGATATTCTCCCCACATCCAACAGGGGTAACCCATAGGCAAAACTACAGTCAGTGCCAAGAAATGCTACAGACTTAAGCTCTGACAGGGAGCATTTATCTCGGAGTACAAAGAGTTTCTAGATAGTGAGAGTAGCTGTAAGCATTCCAGCAGGTTATAGCATCGTCATATTAGGGGCTTTTAAAAGCAGGCGAGAATCCTCTTCTGTTATGATAAGTGCAATGACTATGACAGGAGATTTGAAGTTACTTTCTGAGCTACCTAAATTCCCTAGTAGCTGGTTGAGGTCAGCATCTTTGCCACCAGAGCATCTAAATGAGGTCAGCAAAAGTCACAGAGGGAGAGGAGCGCATATCCTTGCACTGAGGCCAAAGATATGCTAAGGATGTTTATACAGAAAGGTCATTAGCAAGATCCAAACCCCAAAGCAAGTAGTCTGAGACAGAGTTGTCACTTCACATCTTTTTTTTACAAAATTAAGCAGATATTTATATGGAATCTTAAGAATCGTCTTAACAAACAATGAAAAGCCCCAGAGTTAAACATTCAACTGCTCAATCTGTCACTGAAGACAAAGAAAAGTACCTCAGTACTTTAAAACTCTTTTTCTGTGTCCATCTTCCAGTTGTTCTGTGGTGACCATGCTCATCAAAGTATAGGCAGAGCCCCTAACAAAGGAGTCCCCCACTACCTGTTCCCGAAGACATTGGTAAGTGAAAGAAAAAATAACAACAATCAGAAAGGAAAACCAGGAAGCCTTCAGTTTGAGGCTCCAGGTCTCTCTACATTGGATAGAAAGCATGCAGAGGTCAGCCCAATCGTGTAGCCTTGGCCAAGAAAAGGAATAAATATTTTGCCAGTTCATAGTAGCCAGTTGCATTATCTAGCATATATTCACCAAAACATCTTCAAATACTGGTTTAGTGCTATGAATTATGAGAAGTACAAATCCATGTGAATAGCTAGAGCTTTCGATGAATTTTCTGTAAATAGTGATGGCAGTAATTGTCTTCATCTTAATTAACTTTAGATGGAGACAAGGAATATGGTTCTATTCTTCAGGTAGTTCCAATTATGATATGGTTTTGTTTTGTTTTATCTCTTTCAAGTAGCTATCTCTCTCGGAAATTCTCTGTTCTCTAGATTTAATGGAATATGCCTGCTCTCTGCAATATATTATTCAGGGCATTTCAAGTTCTATGTAGAGCAATATTTCCCATATTTTATTAGTAGACTAATGATAGATGACCAAATCCTTGTGCATAAAAGATTTATATTTTATTTTCAAGTTTGGGAATTGAAACTGGGTCAAATCACAGGGAGCTCTTCCACAAACTAATGAGCTTACAAAATCCAGATCCTCGGAAATCATGCTTGCGGTGGTTTTAATGAATGTTCCACAGGGAAAATGCACCAAGACTTTTCTTTTGAATCAGGCAGTGACTAAACTTAGGTCACTGTAGGTAAATTTTCTCCATGATGCAGACTATTAAACTTAACATCTGAATTACCTTTGATTTTTTTTAATCTCTTGCCAATCACAATAGTTGATTTTCCTCTTTGAAAAGGAAGAAACTGAGAAGATGTTTTCTACTGCCTTGTCTAGGGCCAGCTGTGAAGTTGGCAAGAGTAACTCAGTTTCTCATTTTGTTTTAAGATATAACGTATTCACACAAAACTTGAGGTATGACAAATGCTACAAATACCATGCCTGCCACTGAACCAATAGTTTGTTACTCTCAAGCTCCTTCCATGCATGAGGCTACATAGGGCAGGACATGGTGATCATCTGGGGCAAGAAGAACCAAGTGGCAATGTGGCTTTTATTTTGGTTTTCCTAGAAAGGAAAAGGTAAAACAGAGTGAGCAGGACTTAGAATTGCCTGGTTTTAATAATTTCTGAGGCTCTGGGATATAGAAGATGTCTCTAGGATTTTGATGCCTGTCTCTAGTCTGCTTGGGACAGGTGGGTGGTAACTCCAGAGAGTGTGCAAGGTGCTTTAGAGTGTGGGCTCGCGTTGGTTACTTTGTACTTTTTTGTTGGTAATGGGGTTTGAACTCTGGGCCGTAAGCTTGCTGGGCAAGCACTCTGCCAGTTGAGCCACACTGCTTTTAGGCTTACACTTTTTTGCCTTGGCTGGATTAGACCACAGTCGTCTTATTTATACTTCCTAGGATAGCATATGTGAGCCATAGTGTCCAGCCCTGTTGGTTTGTTTTTGAAAAGTACATTTTTGAGGTTAAGTTAATTTCTAGAAGTTGGATGATGCTGGTAGATGTTCTCCTTTTCAGGGTCAGCCAGAAATTCCATGTCAGAGCATCAGAATCCAGAAAATGAAAGATATCACTTATACACAGTCATAAGCTGAAACTCCAGTGGTTTATCAAAAAAGATAAGACTTAAGGTACATTTGCCTAGCCAGAAATACTCCATAATGGAAACCTTTATAAATAGAAAATTTTCCTGAGCAGTAAAAACAAGGACCCACAGAACTTTCTTTTCCTATAGAAGTCCTTAAACTTGAAGTCTATTTGTCCCTTCTCATCACTCCATTGAGAGGGCAAAAGCCACTTTGTAGAGAGAAGTAGAAAGCTTGAACCAGACATGAAAAAGAAGGAATATAGCTTTTGAGTGTAATAGTACAAACACATTAGAAAACATTTTTAAGGTGACTTAGTCCAGAAAAGTTCACACTGCAGGAATGGTGTTTCAATTGTGGGATAAGATAGAGATCACTGAAACTTTGGTGAGAACTTGTTAAAAATGTTAACTATAACATCTAGTTGTGTAGCATGGTATCTACATGTGTTCACATGGGTATTGAGCATAATGGGGGTTTTTCCACATGAGGAGGAAGTTTAGCCATTGTGCTGGTTGGATGGCTGTAGAAGAAAGAAATTTAGATTTAAGGGTATGTGTGAGGGATTAGGGAGCATTATAGTATATATAAGAGCAAATACCTCAGCTCTGCCAGTCTACCTATCTTCTATTCCTGACAGTAGCTCAGCCTTATCTTCTCCTCAGGTCCCTTACATAGGATGTTCTATTTGTTGTTTTTGTTTGTTTTGTTTTTTAACTTTTTTATTGTCAAGGTGATATACAGAAGGGTTACAGTTACATAAGTATTCTTAGGAATACTTAGGCATCTTGAGGATCCCAACATAAACATCATATCCTCAAAGAGACCTATTCTGAATCCATGATCTGCAAGTACCTATCTTTTTGCTTTCATAGAGCCCTCTTTCCTTCTTTAGTCATCTGTTGAATTGTTTGTTTATTGTTCCTTGCCTGTCTTCCAACTGGTCTATGTCTATTTGGCTCCTGTGTGCATCTTCATGAATTATTCAGTACCTGGATGATCACTGGGCACTCATTAAATACCAGAGGAATAATAGCATGGACTGGTGTGAATGATCATGTGAAGGGATAATCACATGTCAAGATGGGGAGAAGAGAAAGATGCAAGAGTTTATGAATCAGTAGAAATCAAAAAAGTGGACCAGCTTAATGCCATCAAGTATCCCAGGAGTGATGAGTGAGGACATTGGTTTCCTACCTCATGTTATTTTTCTAGGCAAGCATATGCACATGTTCTGAGATGGATGATATCAGTGGGCATCTAGATTTCCATGGTGTGACCCTGCTCTGTGGTTCTCTAGCAAAACTGTATATCTGAGACAAGATAGTTTTAGAACAGCTGATGAGATGACTGGTGAGCAAATGGTTTGCACCTCTGCAATCTGGTCCAATATTCATTCTCCTGTACTTCTCAGTGATATTTGGGCACTGTGGTTGGTTAGACTTGCCTCCTACAATTCCAGAGCATTCTTCCCCTTTACCACCAACAGTGAAGGCATTTTAATGAGGCAAGTGCAGGAGCCAGCTGAATTTTTGGAACAATATTCTATGCACAATTATTGACTCCAGGCAAGCCCATGGAGAATACAATGATTTTCTAATGCAAGGCTTTGTCATGGTAGCTTCCAGCACACTCCTCACTTCAAGGCTGAACCTGTGGCCCTGTGTTTTGAGAACATGTTGAAATTGTAATGAAGGAAAGAAATGAGTTGCGTTCGTGGATCCCAATTGTCTGGGAAGAAAATGCTGGCCTTAGTGAATACAAAATGTACCTGACACTTAGAGTTGAGTGACTCTTAACCATATTGAGCTTTCAAAAGAGGCCTTCATTCCAGGAGGATCTGGTCTGTACCATCACCATGACTGAAAGGCTGAAAAAGATGATCTTGGACCCCTTGACCGACTTCCTGTTTATAGGATGGTAGGTAGTGTAGACAAAATGGCATTCATTGACCTCTGTTTCTACATCTCCACATGGAGATGTAGCAGAAAGTAGCCCGTGGTCCATCCCCATTCTCCTCAACTTCTACATTTTTATAGAGTGATTTGTAACCTTTATCTCCTGGCCTGTTGAGGAACTTTGAACCATGCCTAGAAACCACTGTACAGTCAGGGCAGACATCTTTCTATTGTGGACTTCTAGGATATAAAGTGGCAATCCCCCAGGCCTAACCACCTACCTTATGTGTTTTATTCCATAAATGCATCTACATGGATACAGAACAGTTGATAGAGTTGATCTACCACGAGGCTTTGAAAAAATAAGACGGAAAATCCCACACATCTGTTCAAGGCCTGGTCTCTTCTTGTGGACATAGCTAATTCTTGCTGGAGATTGGAAAGGGACAAAGAAGTTGAATTCAGCCTTGAGTCATAAGATGATTTGTGGTACAATTACCCAGCTTTTTTATTGTGAAAATACTGTACAGAGGGGTTACAATTACATGGGCAAGATAATGAGTGCATTTCTTATCAAGCATTGTTGCCTTCTCCTTTGTTTCCCCTGGTGAGAGACTGGATTAGTGACTGAGTTTCTGAGTGAATCTAGAACTCTCAGTACTACAAAGGAAATACATATTCCTATGGATTGATTATGTTTCACTTTGTTGAATATGGAGGAAAGCCTTTACATTTTGCCTTTGCTGAAAGAATGATCTGAGAATTCTTGGACATTAGAAATACTCTTAGAATTCATAGGTAAACTTGTTTTATTTTGAAGTTCAGAGATTTCAAATGTAAATTTATGAACAAAACCATACCCCATACTTTATTCTTCTCAAACTAGTCCCATCTATGTACCCACTGTACCTAGCATGTATGTAATTATTAAAGCAGAGATGAGTGTTATACCAGAGAAAAATTCCGATCTGTAATCTTGGAAGAAGTTGGGACTCAGGTAGAGAAGAAGAAGAGGATACATGTCTAAAGAGCTTTTACATCCTTGGCTGAAGTCAGTGGCTTCAAAAACAATGAGCTGAAGAGCCACCAAAAAACAGTAACTCAGTCCCTCTAGTGTGTCCTTATGAGGACAACATTTTTAATATAATTAATGGACTTCCAAACACCACAAGGAAAGGATATAGTGGTCAGAAGCTGTTCTTACATTTTTTTTCTAGACAGAAGAGATTTATTTACTTTAAAAATCCAGAAATAGTTCCTGGAAGAGAGGCCTGGCTGACTTACTCTTTAAAGCATGAGTAGAATTTCAAAAATCAAAAAAGAAGTCAGATTCAAGGAACAGTGTCATTGGAAGACTGGGTGTCCTAAGCCTCCAGGAGCATCTGAGAGGAAGGAAGGGAAAGGAGGTTCTCCATGGAGGGGACTGTGTAATCTGGGCCATTGGCAGCAAGGGGATATGTATATGTGCAGATAGACTGTGCTTTCTGCAGTAATCTTGGTGCATGTGTAGAGGATGTGTTAGCTAACAGCGGTGCTATTTGCTTTCTGAGTGGGAACCAGGCTGTTGCAGAGTCTGCATATCTCTTAGATTTTACGCTACATCCTGCAGCCATGTTTTACACAAGACTGTGGGATCCTGTCCAGGCCAGGCTGTTTTTGAAATCCCAGCTGGAAGCTGTCCAGCTGTCTCACCAAGCCAGGGACAGGCTGATCTCTTTATGGGCTGAGCTCTCCTTCACCAGTAGGAGCCTGACCTGTTTCTAGTTCAAGCCCTGACATTGACAAACTCTGTGACCTTGGTTAAGTTATCTCATTTTCTCTGGCTCTGGCATCCCATCTGCAGGCTAGAAGGAATGACAGCTGGCATCCCAGCACCAAGCACAAGGCCAACCCAGCCTGCTCTGGGCTTACCCTCCTGGTATCCAAGTGAGGTACACTCTGAGCATCCAAAAGCAAAGGATAACAAGTTACAGCTGAATTTCACATCCAACCAGAAATTGTACTTATAGAAAGTTCCCCTACACCTCTTTACCCCACCTGTTTCCCCTATTTCTAACAGCTTACATGACAGCTCAAGAACAAATGATGATGCATTACTAAGCTCCATAGTTTACACTAGACTTCATTCTTGTGTATCATTCTGTAGGTTTTGCTAAATGCAAAATATCTTTTATATACCATCTTTTCTGCAGAATAGTTTTCCTTCCCTAAAAGATTTCTCTGCTCTGCTTATTTATCTCTTCCCCCAATAGTCCCTGGAAACCACTGATCTCTTATCTGTCTCTGTAGTTTTACTTCTTGCAGTGTATTATTTAGTTGAAGTCATATACCATATTGCCCTTTCCAGATTGGTTTCTTCTACTTGATTTTTTTTTCAATACTGACACTTAAATTCAAAACCTCAGTGCCCTGCCACTTATACCACACCACTAGCCCTTTTTCCTTCTTTCTTCCTCCCTTCCTTCCCTCCCTCCCTCCCTCCCTCCCTCCCTCCCTTCCTTCCTTCCTTCCTTCCTTCCTTCCTTCCTTCCTTCCTTCCTTCCTTCCTTCCTTCCTTCCTTCCTTCCTTCCCTTCCTGCCTTCCTGCCTTCCCTTCCTGCCTTTCTGCCTTTCTGCCTTTCTGCCTTTCTGCCTTTCTGCCTTCCTTCCTTCCTTCCTTCCTTCCTTCCTTCCTTCCTTCCTTCCTTCCTTCCTTCCTTCCTTCCTTCCTTCCTTCCTTTCCTTTCCTTTCCTTTCCTTCTTCCTTACCTCCTTCCTTCCTTTCTTCCTTTGAACTTGAACTCGGTGCCTGGGCACTGTCTTTGAGATGTTTTGCTCAAGGCTAGCACTCTACCATTTGAGCCACAGCTTCACTTCTGGCATTTTGGTGGTTAATTGGAGATAAGAGTCTTAAGACTTTTCTACCTAGGCTGGCTTTGAACCATGATCCTCAGATCTCAGCCTCTCCTAAGTAGCTAAGATTATACTCATGAGTCACTGGTACCAAAGCATTATTGCTTTCAGTGTTTTTCAGGTAGGATATCAAGATTTTTTCCTAGCCAGCCTCAGTTGACTACATTTCTCTAACTTAGTAACTGTAATTTCAGTCATGGGGCCACCAAGCCTACCTTGCTTCTTTTGCTTAGGCTGTCCTTGAACTTCAGTCTTCTTGCTTCTGCTTACATTATAGGTATGAATCACCACACCTGTCCTACCTCATTTCCTTTTTAAAAAATTCATTTCTTTTTATCACATAAAAATATTCTTTTGTCTGGTATGACAGATCTAGAAGATCCAACATAATAATGGAGAGCAAACACTGTTTGCTACTAAGGAACACCTTGGTCACTTCCAGGTTTTGGCAATTTAGCTACTATGAACATTCATCTGTAAGTTTTTGTGTGTATGAAAGTTATCAACTAATTCGTGTAAACATCAAGGAGCAAATTGCTAGATTAGAAAGTGAAAACTGGCTTTGTTTTCTAATGAGCTGCGAAGTTGCAATATGGCTGTACTATCTTTTGTTCCCACCAGCAGTTAATGGAGCCCCATTACTATATATCCTCAATAGCATTTGGGTCTATCAGTATTTTGGATTTGGGTTATGGTTTCTTTACTGTTTTGTGTTTTCTTAGTGTCATGTGACATAGAATGTTGTTTTATGTACTTATCTGTCATCTCTCTGGTAAACTGTTGTTCAGATATTTTTATATCTTTTTTTAAAAAATGCCCATTATTCCTTGTATGAGGTCTTTCTTGGGTCACAGAGCAAGCTAGTCCTATTGTGTGGAAAAAGCCATAACTCCTGACAAGTTAATAAAATATTTGATTTCTCACTATTAAATATGATATTAGCTACAGGCTTATTGTAAGATGTCTGATAAGGCTCTTCTTTATCCCAAATTTACTGACAGTTTTGCTCATGAATGAGTGTTGGTTGGGGCATATGATTTTTGTGTATCTGTTGGTATGTCCGTATGACTTTTTTCTTAGCCAGTTCATGTGATGAATTATATTAATTAATTCTGAAGGTTGAACTCGCATTGAAAACTTGGAACAAATCCCACTTTGTTATGATGTATATATGTTTACATATTGTTGAACTTAATTTGATAATATTTTGCTGAGGATTTTGCATCTGGATTCATGAGAAATATTGGTGTGTCATTTTCAAGTTGTAGTTTCTTTGTTTTTGGCATTAGGAAAATTGCTAGCCTCATAAAGTGAGCTTAGAAGTATTCCATCTGCTTCTATGTTCAGGAAAAAACTGGAAAATTGATACAATTATTTTTTTAAAAATGTTTTAGTATAACTCATTGGTGAATTCATTTGTATCTAGTTCTCTTTTAAAAGGTTATTAATTTTTCTCTTAGAAAATTATTAATGACTTTATGCTTATTCAGGTTATGTATTTCTCTGTGTTTGAGTTTGGGTAGATTTTATCTTTCAAGGAATTGGTCTGTTTAAGTAAGTTTTCAAATTTGTAGGCATAGAGCTGTTTGTAATATTTTTATTATCTTGTCATTGTCCATGAGAGTAGTATGGATCTTCTTTCATTTGGTTTGTTAGTAATTTGTGAATTTTCTCATTTTTCTTTTCAACTGGTTATAGTTTGATTAGTTTTACCAATCCTTTTAGACACTACCTTTTGGTTTCATTAATCTTTCCTTCAGCTTTTCTATTTTCAATTTTTATTGTTTTCTGCTCTGATTTTCTTTTAAAATTTTTATTGTAAAGATACTGTACAGAGGGGTTACAGTTACATGAACAAGGTAATGAGTCCATTTCCTATCAAGCATTGTTACCCCCTCCTTTTTTTTTCCCCTTCCCTCCCAACCTCCCCAACACTTCCCCCGCCACCAAGGTTGTAAAGTTGATTTTCAACATAGTGTCTTGTATATCTCATTGTTACAATGTGTCAACCTGTATCCTTATTTCACCATTTTGTTATTTCCCTTCCCCTCCCCAAATTAGAATAACTTATATACAAGATGCAGGACACTGGAATCAAATACAGTGACAACAGAGGTTATACCATGGGGTAAGAACATACAAAGAAACAAAAAAAAATCACATAGTACAATATAAGTACATTAAAAGGAACAAAAAGAAAGATAAAATCTTGTGTCCCTATCGGGTTAATTTCGCTTAGCATCAGCTTATATGGACATATGTATATAGCTTTTGACCTCTTCTGCTTGTCCTAGACATATACTAGTTATTGCAGATAAGGGAAACCATGGGACCTATGTTTCTTTGGGTCTGGCTTACGTCACTTAATATAATTTTTTCCAAGTATTTCCATTTCCTAACAAATGAGGCGGTATCATTCTTTCTGATGGAGGCATAGAATTCCATTGTATGTATGTATGTATTTTCTTCATCCATTCATCTACTGAGGGGCATCTGGGTTGGTTCCATATCTTAGCTATGTGTTCAATCCTCTATATAATCATTCTTTTTTACTTCTTACTTTGGATTTAATTCTCTGTTCTTTCTTAAGTTTCTAGTGGCAACTCAGATTATTGTGCATTTTTCTTCTTTTCCAGTATATACATCCAGTGGTATAAATTTATACCTATGCACTATTTTTACTGCATCTAACAAATATTGTGTCATTTTCTTTTTTTTAAATTTGAGATGTTTAAATTGGAAAGATAATATACTCTGCCTAACCACCAACCAGAAGTGACCTTGTCAATGACCTTGTATTTGTTTTTGCACTTTATAATAAAAGTCAGTCCAACACTATATATAACAGACATCACCCTCTTACTATCATAAAGGCTCATCACACTCCACCTCTCTTCCTCAGGTATGGCAACTGTCATGAAGACAGTGTGTTTTCTTCTAATTCAATTGCCTGTACTGCCCTAGATGGCTGCCTGGATTATTCCTGCATCAACATTGTAGATCTCAGGAAGCTAAAAAGGGGAGCAGTCATTACATTGGAAGATAGAATCAGAATTCATAGATAAATAGTCCAGAATGTATGGATATATATTTATGCACAATGTATCTCTCTTCGTTTGAGATTACCCAGAAGATCCAAAGTCAAGAATTCAAGGGATAATAGTTTATTTTGCAGTGTATGTCAAGGAGTGGGAATATAAAACAATGAGGAGAAGAAGTCTAGAAAGGTTGCATGATCATGGAGCTTATCTTGGTAGGTGAGTGGAGCTTTAATTCCTCTAGGAACTCAGGAACACATGAGAAATGAGGGAGGGGAGTATTCATCCACCACAAGCCGGCTTATTGGTTCAGGGCAGTTCTGGGGCATTGTCAAATGTTGAAATAACCCTTGGGGGGTGCGGCACAGATGTCCGCAGGTAGGTATGCTTTGCAGTGGTTAAAGTGAGGGAATATAGACAGTCTATCAATAGCATCTGCTTTAAAAAAAAGCCCCTTATAGAGGCTTTTAGTCTTCATTCGTATATAAAATGAGGAAAGAAGAAAGGATGTCATCCTTATCACCTGTGTGCTAGGTGTCAAGTCCTCTGGTGTTGCTCCATCCTCAAGATCCTGTGAGGAAGCTACAGTTACCTTTATTGCCATTGTCCAGGTGTGGATCCCAGATGTTTGGCACTTAGCAGTGACTTAAGGGAGCACTACAACTCTGACTCACCTGCCCAGTACCCTGAACTTCAAACAGTGTTGCTTTAATAAGTCACCCCTGGGAACATTTGGGTAGGAATAGGCTGTGATGGCAAAGAATGCTTATTTTTAGCCAACTTTTAGATGGCAGGATTTAATGAGTTCTGGGAGCCTTTTAATTAAACATTGAAAAGTACAAGAGGTTGAAAGCAAGCTGCTTCAATGGGAAAGCTAATATTTACAGATTAAAAAACATGTAAAAGTCTGGATGTCCAGGTCTCTAGTCATAATTACTGAATTTCTGTTTCCTAGCAATGAGGAAAAAGATGTCAATTCTCTGTCCACAGATTGCATTTAGGCAGGGCTTAGATTTGGTCAGCAGCTGAAACCTGTTGCCAAGGGGCATGACTTCAGATACGTTAATGGAAGCAAGTGTTCCAGGAAATTGCTCCGGAAAGGACAGAGGTACTCTTACTTGCAGGATTCAGATGACTTGGATTAACCGTTTGAGCAGGAAATGCTAGGAAAAGAGAATGTTCTTTAAATGACTTGATTTATTGTTCCATTGAAAACTCTTGCTATTAACAAAGATTACCTCAGCTTTGTTCTTGGCCATCTGTGGAATTTTGAACAAGGCAACTCTTCAGTTGCTTCTGGCAGACAGGTAAGCAATGGAGCCATTGCCCCCAGAACCCTTTCCATGCACTTTGCAGTGCTCATTGTCAGCTGCAGCCAACATCTGCCACTAGGCTTATGCCACTCTGGCCAAACCTGGTGATTTGCTGGAGTGCCCAGCATCTGCTGCATGACCTAGGTTAGGATACTGTGGGCATATAAACCCACCTTATGGATCTCATAAAACCAGAAGGCCAAGCAGACAGCAGACAGTACTTTGTTGCTTCACAAGTTGGCTTCCGTTTTTAGTTGCTTAATACCATGAAAGTTTATTTCTTACTCTTGCAAGGTCGTGTGCAGCAGTTAGCAGGCACCTATTCACATAGTGACTCAAGACCCCAGGATGCCATCTGCTGGAACCTCAGACATTCCCTTCTGCCTGGCACACAGGAAAAAGAGAGTAAAGAGGGTCATAAAAGACATGATCAAGAAAGAGTGTATGTTCTTTCTATCCCCTCATTGCTAGACAGAATTCAACTGTACAACCAAATACTACAAGTGAAGTGAGCTCCTTATATGCATGGAATACCTGTTTGGTGGAACTGTAGCCAACTCTGTATTAATTGTATTAAAGCAGAAATGGGGTCATGAAAGTCTGACAATTTGCAATGAGGAAGGCATATCTTAAAGATGACATTTGGCGGCAGTCAATATAAATTCAAGCTTTATTTGAGGAAAGCTTTTTTGAGGAAGCATTTGGGATGGAGATGGGTTTTGAAAGCATTGTACATATGAGTGGTTACGAACTTTCTCAGTCTGAACTTAATGTAGTAAAGGAGTAGCTAGTGTTTGCCTGGTACTTTCTACTGGGAGAGGCTCTGCACTGGGCATTTGTGTGCATTTGCACTCACTATTTCATTTTCTGTTCATAAGCCTTATGAGGGAGGTCAGCATTCTCATCATCCACACTTACAAGTAAAGAATCCAAGGCTCAGCCAGGCTCACTGGCTGTAATCACACCTGTAATCACACCTGGCTGGCTCCCACCTGTAATCAATCCTAACTACTCAGGAGGCTGAGATGATGATCATAAAGCCAGCCCCCGGTCGGAAAGTCTGTGAGACTCTTAACTACAATTAATGCCTAAAAGACCAGAATTGGACTGTGGCTCAAATAGTAGAGAACTATCCTTGAGCATGAAAACTCAGAGACAGCATCTAGGTCTAGTTTAAGCCCAGGACACTCTCTCTCTCTCTCTCTCTCTCTCTCTCTCTCTCTCTCTCTCTCTCTCTCTCTCTCTCTCTCTCTCTCTATATATATATATATATATATATATACATATACATATATATATATATACATACATACATACATACATATAAATATCTCCCCGTCCTCTCCTCCCTCTCCCCCCTCTCACTTTCTCATGCACACACACACCTTCACCCCCCCACACGTGCACACACACATGTGCACGCACACACACACACACACACACACACACACACACACACACACACAGAATCTGAGACTCAAGGAGTTCAAAATCATACAGCTGGTATAGAGCAAATGAAGTGAACATCCCCCTTGTTATTCCATGCCTTCTAAAGGAAATAACTTCTAGAAGAAAAACTTTCTGAGCCAACTAAGTTAATCTTCCTCCTCTTCCTGCTAGCCAGATCTTTCAGTCAGTTTTCAGTGCCACATTCTGTCCGATGGGAGAAAGAGGCGGACTCTGGTGAGGGGTAAGCATAGTGTCTAATCCTTATCCTGGAAAGAGAAACTTCTCCCCTTTACTGTTTGGTCTGGAAAGTGGCATTACAGGCGTCTACAGCATCTGCTGCAAAGAGTAGAAATCTGAATGGAAAAGTTTCCAGAGCTCTTTGAAGGGAGATGAGTTGCTCCAAGAACCCATAGGTAGATGGTCCACTGACTTCATTGCATCCCCATTTCATCCTTGAAAAACCCTATTGCTACACTAGTGACACCTTAGTGAACTTAATTTCTGTGGTAGATTTATCATCCTTTATATCTCCAGAAGTTAGCACAGAGTGGTTCTGAGTTGCTGGGAAGGCCCACAGTAACAGCTATTTCTTCCTCCAGGAATGCAGGAACCTGGGTTTTCATTGCTCATCTTGCACATACTACATTGTCTGGGCCTGGTTCCTAAACTTTCAGCCACAGAAATTACAATGCCAGGGTTCTAGATTCCATGCTTGGGGATGATTTAGCACTACAAACAACTGTGTGAATGATATTAAGAGCTGCCATCTGTTGAATGCTTAATAGATACAGTCACAGGCGGTTACTTCACATACTCCCTTTTAATTACAGTAGCTTGCTATAAGGTGATCTTTATAGCCTGCAATGTGAAAGTAAAACCTTGGGTTTCAGAGAAGATAGCAGTTGCTCCTGGAGGCAAGCCTAGTTTGGGTCTAACTTCAGATTTCTCTAGGATGTCCTATAGCTTCTCTGAACTCAGGAATTACAGCATCAAATATGTTATTATTTGCCCTTTCAGTACTAAAAGCAATCTGTAATGATATTTCTTGTCAACAGTGCATTGCAGTGTTGTGCTGATGATGAATTGGCAGAGGTCCCCAGAGCCAAGATGAGGGTATCAGATTGGGTACAGGCCATCTCTAGCCCATGATATACCTCGTAGAGAATTATGCTGAAGTGTCTATTGTCTCCTGGGTCATTCTTACTGGGAAGCTGTCCAGGAGTCAATGAGATAAACTGTATATTATTAGTTTTATACTGTTAGAATACCAGAATTACAGAATACCTAGAAAGAAATTTATTTTTCAGTTCTGCCAGCTGAGAAGTTTTACAGGACAAAGGACTGGGAAGAGGTCAGAAGGAGGGGCCGCTGCATTATCCCTTGACTAGATCCTTGTACTTCAGGCCTAAGTAGTTTTACGAAGCTCTGGACAGCACCCAGAGGCTGCTGTGGTGCTAGCAGAAGGATGCCGCTCAGGACTACAGCATATGCCCCTACAATTTCAGGGAAATAAAAGGGCCAAAGTAGGGCAACCTCCTTGCCCCAGAAAGACCCAGACCCTGATACACAACTGCAGGAAATCAATCCCATGGTAATCTAGGTATGAGTTTTGTGCTGGGAATTAGAAAATGCCTTGGCATCTATAGGAAAATAAAGTCTTTGGGTCTTCTCACCATAGTGCCCAACCAGAAGGGTGCCAGGGCTCACTGGTCTTGCACTGAAGTCTCCCACCTTTACTGACTTTGAACTTATACATTCCTTTGATTGAAAAATGTTTATTAGAAAAGATGAGCAAGAAATCTTTCCTGGTGAGTTGTATTTTCAAACATTGCACTAAACTATACACCTTGAAGCTTTGGGAGAAGAAGAGGAATATCTGGCTACTGTAGATTTTCAGATATGCTCCCAGCCTTGCTCACTGGCTGCAAACCCAAAGTTCCAAACCCTGGCCTTCAGTGGGCTTCCAAATATATAATGTTCATTATTTGCAGACTTTTTGGAACAAAGTATCAGGTATAAAATAAGAGGGAATAAAACACCTTTTAAATTTTTTTATTATTTTTATTGTCAAGGTGGTATACAGAGGGGTTATGTAAGTAAGGTAATAAGTACATTTCTTGTCGAACTTGAAACATTTTTTATTACCTTTGTATTCATTTGGTAATTTTTTAGTATGCCATGGAAGAAAACTATGTGGTCCGCACCTTAAGACATTTATGGTCTGAGAGAGAGGGTAGAAAGTATGTCGCTTTGACAAAACCAACATGAAGAATCAATCATCATTTTCAGGCAAGAGCATTATAGTTCAATGTCACTGGGTCTGTAGGTGAAGGTGTTCATAGCATACACCTTTCTTTGGCACATAAGAAGTTAGGCAAAGAAGCTTCATAGGACATGATTGTATTTTCTTTCCTCAAGAAGTACACTGGATTTGCTTTTAGTATTCAGACAACAACCAGTGATCAGTGGGCAGCATTTAAACTCAAGATGATTCTCAAGGTAAGATGGGTCAGACCATACCCTCTTACATCTCCTTTATGCTCCTGCTGCCAATGATATCCTCATTCATGTCTTCCCAGCTCTAATGGGCTCTGGTCTTCACTTAAAAAAGGAGGTAGCAGAGGGGAAGAAGGAAGATGGGGGACACAAGAAGCACTTTCCTAAGTTTTTGAAAGCAGTGACCACCACCCTTTTCTGGATTTCACTGTCACAAAGAGTATGCTTTTCTTCAGATTTAGAAAAGAGGTTCCTTCTGGTGATCACAGCCTTGTGGGCATTGATTCAGTTAACAGTCTTTTTAAAAGATACCCTTTGGCTGGGGCGTGAAGTTGCAGGCTTATAATCCTAGTTACTCAGGAGACTGAGATCTGAGAATTGAGGTTCAAAGCCAGCCTGGGCAGAAAAGGCCATGAGACTTACATCCAATTAACCACCAAAAAGTGTGGCTCAAGTGATAGGATGCTTGCCTAGAGCAAAAACAAAATGCTACTTCTAGGGGTTTGCTAGTAATCCTTTTCTTGACCCATTAATAAATGCAAGGGTGTGTTCAATGTGTGAAAAAATACATCAAACATGGAACTTGTGACTTAATGTACTTTCCTTGGGTGCATATTATAGTTCATAGAAATGGACAAAACAAGGATTAAGAAAAAATAGAAAAATATTTTAAGTAAGCCTTCTCCCAGTGTGGGTTGGCAAGAGGAAATTGTGGTGAGATTTAAGTAGAAGAATTCTAGTGCACTGTGCATTCTACATACCTCTGCAGGGCGACCCTTGCCTTACCCAGTGTTTTATGTCGTGAAATGGTGTTTGGCTCTTAGGAAGTTACCTTGCCCATGGCTGTCTACTTCGTCCATTTCTTAATCATGTGAAACTTCTATAACCCTCTGAGCAAAGACTTCTTCTTATCTTCTTTTTCTGCTGGCGGGAACTGTGCTGTGCAACATAGGGAAAAGTGATTGGTGAAAACTCCCGAGTTTTGTTGCCAGCTTTTGCAAGATCAAATGAAAGCTTGGGTCATACTTCTCTATGGTAGAGATATTTTGATGATGGCTGAAAATGAGTACACTTCTGAGAGATTCTCAAGGAGGTTACATTCCAGCTGATAGCTTTCAACTATTTTTTTTTATGGACTCCATCCATCTCAGGTCTTGTTTTCTTCTTCCTTTCCTACATGCCTGCCATATGGACCATAGAGTACTTGTGCAATTGGCATCTCAAGTCCAAGACTATTAAAGGAAATCAACTTTATCTCAGGGTTTTTTCCCCCACCTAAGCATTACTTAAAAGGCTTACAGCCCCAATTCAGTGAAAGAAGGAAGTGGTTACCACAAGTCTTCCTTCCCATCCTTACTTGCTTTTCTGAACATGCCTCAGTCTGTCCACATGTTGTAAGACAGGATCCTCTCTGTGGCTATTTTCAGAAGCCCAGACCACAGCTCATTATAGTGCAAGAACATAAGTCAAAAGAAGCCAGCAACACTCCTGGGAAGCATTGCGTGTGAGAGATAAGACTCTTGAGGCTTATCCTGCAAGTATACTGGCTCTACATCAGCCACAGACATACATTTGAGAAGCCATGGGGAAGAGGAGTGCTCTTAAAAAAAAAAGAACTATAATTTTCCAGGAGAAAGGGGATAGATGACATTTATCAAAGGTTGACATTGAAACCGTTATCTAGCCATCAGGCTTCCAGCATTATTTCTGTCTTCATTGTCACAACTCATCAATGGGAAAAACTTTTAAATGGAAATCAAGTGGCTAATGTAGAGATGTGTGTGAGTCTCTCTCTGTGTGTGTATGTGTGTGTGTATTATGTCTGTGTATGAGAGAGATAGAGAGAGAAGAAATATGGGAATAAAGACCTTAGAGAGGAAGAGAAGTTGATGGTATGTCCTCAGCATCCAAGAATAGTGGAGAGTCTGATAGTGTTGGCAGTCAGAAGAAAGCAGGTGTTCCTCTACTGAGGGACCTGTAGGAGTCACATGCTGTACCCTTGCACAGAGCATCAAGGAAAAGCCAATCTGTGTCCCCATGTGCCCTGGGAGATGATAATATATTGGTGGACACAAGAAACATCCCGATAGGCACTGGAGGCCTTTGGGGACCTGAACAAATTCTGGAGATCCTTGATTTCTGACTCTGAATGAAAAGCTACCAGGAGACACGGCAGGGGTTGATGGCGTGGATTGTCTGAGGACAGATGCTATTAAAGTTAAGGGCTGGTGGGTGAATATTTTCAGTTTGCTATAGACATCCTCAGGCTCCTTTGGTGTCACTGTCAGATGCTCTGGCCCCGTGTGTGTTCCTGCCCACTTCTCTGTATGCAGGACTCTTGCTTGCTCTCACCCCAAGCTGAGCTGGCTTCCCCCTCAGGTCCCTTGCAGAGCTTGTCCACTCATAGTATAATAGGCATATCAAAACATAAACCACTCCCAAGAGGACTTGTGGAGGCTGAGGGTCTTCTCTGACTGCCCCATATGTTTCATTTACTACAAGCAATTATTTGAGAAAAAGATCACTATAACCAGTGACAAGACCAATTTTTTTTTCATTTTACAAGCCAGTGTCTCCATTTCCTTAAGCAATTACCTACAAATTGTAGTGAGCTCTTCCTTGTAATCATCTAACCAGCCTAATCATAGTAGCAATTCATTCAAGAAGCATACTCAAAGTCAATGATTTAGAGGTGGATGTGCTATAATTGGCCCATGTTGAGGAGAGAGACTGGGCAGTGGGTCTTGCTCACTTTCTGTCCATCTGTAGAGTTCAGCTCTTAAGAAGTATGAAAAGAAGACATGTCATTAATTTTCCCACAACCTATAAATCCCTGATCCTTCATGGACAGAAGGTCCATTTATGGCATCTTTTGCATTGGGCATTCATTTCCTAGTTGTCAGTTAGGGTATTATGTGGTTATTCAGGACAAGGAGCTGGGTAAATCTGGCATTGGTTTCACCATAAATTTTTAGGATCTATTATGGGATCATTGTCAGACAATGACTTGCTGTGGGTCAAATACAGCTGGTACCTTAGTATCTGGCTGAAAGCTTGTTTCCAAAAAGTGATTAATCCAGGCACTGGCAGCTCATTCCTGTAATTCTAGCTACTCAAGAGGCTGAGATCTGAGATCACAGTTCAAAGCCAGCCTGGTCAGGAAAGTCCCTAGGCCTCTTACTCCAATTAACGACAAAAAGCTGGAAGTGGAGCTCTGGCTCAGGTGATAGTGTACTAGCCTTGAGCATAAAAGCTCAGGGACAGAACCCAGACCCAGAATTCAAACCCCAGGATGGGCACAAAAAAAGGAGAGAGAGAAAGGAAGAAAGGAAGAGAAGGAAGGGAGGGAGCGAGGGAGGAAGGAGGGAAGGAAGGAAGGAAGGAAGGAAGGAAGGAAGGAAGGGAGGGAGGGAGGGAGGGAGGGAGGGAGGGAGGGAGGGAGGGAGGGAGGGAGAAAGGAAGGAAGGAAGGAAGGAAGGAAGGAAGGAAGGAAGGAAGGAAGGAAGGAAGGAAGGAAGGAAGGAAGGTGATTAATAGCCTGGAGGTGGAGTGAGGGTCTTTTAAAACAGGATAGCTACAGTTGAACTCAAGTTCAACATTTATACAAATGATTGAGAATGAGAAAAGTCAAGCCATAAACAACTCTAGTGAAATAAAAGACATAATTATCACATTTGCAAAAGGTCAAAGTATCGACAAAATATAATGAAGAATCAAGATTCTAGGCTGTCTCCCTGGCTACAGGTGAGTGGAAAACTACAATTTGTGCAAAGTTCCACATGTAAGTTTCCCCAGCCAGCTACACAAGTACAAGGTGAGTGAACTCTGGCTAAATATCACTTTCTCTAGCAAATGCTTGTATCTTTTGATTTTATCAGTGTTAGAATGATCAGATATGGCTAGGCTTATGCCTTATTAGAAATAGAATGTTCTCTCTCCTTGATATCTCTATCTTCTTGTATGTCTCTTTTTAGCAAAAAGGATGACATTTAGTGTCCTTCTTCTTGAAGACCCATCCTCCATATTTCTTTTCTTACTATCTTTAAGTAGTTGTACAAAGTTTTTTCAATTCAAGTCACAGTGTCATTATTTCTATCATTCTTCTCCCATCTGTACCAACCCCATCCATCCCCTCAAGCTTCCATTTTCACTTATAGGTATTGAATAGAGGTAGGACTGTATTGGCCTACTCTTCCTGTTTTTCTGCCCTCTCTCCCTTTGACCTATCCTTCTTCCCCAAGAACACGTTTCAGGTACCTGATATTTATTTTAAATTTGTTGTTCAAAGGAGTTACAACGTTGGAATTTTTCTTTATACAAAACTATATTTTAGTTCATATGTTTGTGCATATATGCATATGACCCTATATATTCTTTAATACATATTTATAATTTAGATCTAACTTTCCACAGATGAGAAAAATTTATACCCTATGTCTCTCTGAGCCTGACTTCACTTAGCATAATTTTCCTAGGTCCATGACATAATCATTTTTTCCTGATGAACGGAATTCCATGTGACATATACATATATGTGTATGTATGTATGTATCACAGTTTCTTGATCTTTTTCCATTGAAGGGCATCTGGACAGTTTCCATTACTTGTCTGTAGTGAACAGTGAAGCAATGAACACTACCACCCTTCATATTTTATATCTTTTCAAAGCCAGACATTTGCAAATAGATACAATGGAAATGCCATTATGGCTAATGAACACCTGACTCTGAGAAGGAGAAAAAACTTCTCTGGGCAAAATCAAGATCCTGTTAGATGGATGTTAGGTAGATGGTTATGTCAGCTGCAAAAGTGCACAGTAACTATAAAATTATCTGCTTCTTTGTTCTTTTCCAGAGAGCCTGGTTTCAAGTTAGGTTGGGTTGTCAGTAGGTTGATTGATTTTATGAAGTTTTTTTCTGGTCATTATAGGTAGGTAACTGAATAAACTTAGTAAGTAGATGGTATGTAAGATTATGAGAGGTACTATCAGTACCCTGTGTCCTCAACCTACCCGAAATCTCACCTGTAGGAATCATGTTTCATGAATGTGTGTTTCTTGGAAGTATGCCCAAGTTGCCCGTTGGGATAACAAGCTCACGAATGTGCCTTCTTGTCCCTGTCTCACTCTTTACTGGTGATTCTGGGGACCACTCCCCCAATTAAAATACTTATCTCAGGGTCAGCTTCTGGGAACCCTAAATAAAGACCGATACTCTGTAATTAAAACTACTTGGTTGAAAGACAAAAATTCTAAGATTGTAACAACACAGTTTCTTAAGTAACATGTATTAGGCGTTTATAATGGACAAAGTATTATTCTATATGTTGGGGATTTTTTTTTGTCGGTTATGGGGCTTGAACTCTGGGCCTAAGTGCTGTCCCTCAGCTCTTCAGCTCAAGGCAAGTGCTCTACCACTTGATCTACAACACCACTTCCAGTTTTCTGAGTGTTTATTGGAGATAAGAGTTTCATGGACTTTCCTGCCCAGGCTGGCTTTGAACCATGATCCTCAGATCTCAGCCTTCTGAGTAGCTAGGTGTGAACTACCAGCGCCCGGCTTGTTGGGGATTTTTTATGTTGGTGAGTGGACTATGTCTTAATAGTGTATTGGGGAAGGTATGATAGACCACATTCAATCCAGGAAGTTCCTAGGCTACCAAAAATTAGACTTATAAGAACTGTGATTCCTATTCCTTCTCTCCTGTATCTACAAAACTTTTCTTAACCTTGAAGAAAAGAAGCATTGGAAAAAGACATTGGGACCCATGATTAGGCAGTTTTGGAGGGCGACCCTATGACAACAGAATGCCTTTGAGGAATTACTTCCAGGAGCACAAGTTCATTCTATCTCTCAAATGTGCTACCCTCTTAGGATGTTCAGCAAGTCAGTGGGACCTCTCCAAAGCTGTTTCTACAGCCAAGCAGCAGCTCAAAAATCCTAGTCTGTGATCATTGGGCAGGACAAGCTGTCAGTGGCATGGGTTTGATTATGGGCCGTGACTTCAAACTTGCATAGCTTTGATCGTGGAGTCAATGCGACATACCAACAATCACCTGGACATATAATATTCCCTCATTACTCAGTCTGGTAGGTGCTTAGTATTCACTGAGACAAAAGACAATGCTGTTACTTTCTTATAGGACCTCCTTGTTAAAGCCTTGGATATTAAAACGTAAGCTTTCTCTTGAGAATATAAGAGGATACATATGTCAGCTATATCATATCTATGCTCTATCAGATCTATAAAAATAAACACTACAAAAGTCATCTAGGAAAAAATGTCTGAACCTAAGAAAGAAATGAGTGATCATACAATTCAGGGGCATTAAGCACATACAAACTGATCTATATCCATTACCAGTATCTATCTTCCCAAATGGAAACTCTCTACCATAAAACACTAATTCCCCAGTCCCTCATTCCTACCCCTGGAAACTACCATTCTATATTTTTTCTGTGTGAATTTGACTATTGTGGACATCTTATATAAGTGGAACTGTACAGTGGCTGATTTATTTCATAAAAAGTCTGCAAGATCCAGATGCATTGTAGCATATGGCAGGATTTCTATCCCTTTTAAAAGGTGAATACTATTCTATTATGTGTTCATACCACATTTGGTTTATTCTAGACTGTGTCTTTTAAGGTTAAATGAGAAATCTCTGTGGGGATGGGGTTAGCAGTCCATATTTAGAATAAGAATTATATGTAATTCTGTAGAGATAATGGAGCACATGGGAGAGGGTTTTTTGTGTAAGCCCTTTAAGTCACATATCTTAATGAATTTATGAATTTTTAAAAACATTTATTTATTTTATTATAAAGATGATGTACAGTGGGGTTACAGTTATATAAGTAAGGAAATGAGTACAGTTCTTGTCAAACATTCTTACCCCTCCCTCATTTTCTTCCACTATCCCTCCCTTCAAATTCAGCTCCCTGCCAAGCTGTAAATTTCATTTCCAACACAGTGTCTTATATCACTGTTGTATTGGTTCACCCTGTGTCCTTTGTCTCACCATTCCTATGATTCTCCTTCCTATCCCCAAATCAGGTAAACTTATATACAATGCAAAGGATACCAAAATAAAATACAGTGACAACAGGGGGCTGAAACAAATGGGAAAAATAAAGAAAAAAAGAAATAACTGCATAAGAAAAAAACCTTTTATTTCCATATCTTATAATTCATTTCAATTAGCATCATTTAATAAGGTAATATGTGATCCTCTGGTAGAACTATCCTAGACATATACTAATTATTATAAATGAAGGAATCTAGGCAGTTTATATTTCTTTTGGGTCTGGCTTACTTCACTTAATATGATTTTTTTCCTAGTCTTTCCATTTCCTTACAAATGGGGTGATGTCATCTCTGGCCATAAAAGAAATGCAGATCAAAACAACATTGAGATTCCAGCTTATCCCAGTTAGAATGATGAATATCAAGAAAACTAATAATAATAGATTCTAAGGGGAATGTGGCCAAAATGGAATGCTACTACACAGTTGGTAGGAATATAAACCACTCTGGAGGTTCCTCAAAAGACTAAACATAGAGCTCCCTTATGACCCAGCAATTCCACTCCTGGACATTTACCCAAATGACCATAAACACCAGAGCCAGATATGGAATCAACCCAGTTGTCCTTCAGTGGATGAATGGATCAAGAAAATGTGATAGACACAATGGAATTCTATCATCCATCAGAGAGAATTACATCACTCCATTCATAAGGAATTTTTATCTTTAGGGAACTGAGAATTTAACACTCTTACCTGGGCCCATTAGGTGGGGGAGTATTACCATTGATTTGTTCAAAACTCAGTTCTCCCCTCTACCATAAGGAAAGGGGTCACTGAAACATTCTTAAATTTTGAAGAATTTTGGTCCCAATATCTACCTGACAATAAATACTTCTCATCATCAATATGAGTCAATACATAAATCAATATGAGTCCCTCTGGAATCTGAGTATAGAGAGAGAGACTCAGGGAAGCGCTTTGGGTTTTTCTTCTATATTATACTTACCTCTGCCCAACCAATGCTAAGATGGGAAAAAAGAACCTGATATTTCTGCCCACTCCTTACCACTACTACTTTCAAACTTCATCTTTGTAGTTGTGAGTCACCTAGGGATGTGTTAATATATAGATTGTGGCTTAGGAGACCTGTAATGGACCCTGAAGTTCTGTACTTCTAGAAAGCTCTTAGGTGGTGCTCTTGCTTTGCAGCAAGAACTCTCAAGACTTTTCAATACAAATAAAGTGGGGCCAGACCTAGGGTAAGGTGAGAGAGGTATCTAGGACACAGTGAGGAGTCATCCAGGTGTTTTTAGTGAGACCAGATGGAGGTGCATGGACAGTTTGATACCCAAAGTCAATGCCTCTTTAAATTTTGTATTTTATCTCACTAGTTCCAATCCTGAAAGGAACATTTTGGTACAGGGAATCAGGGGCTTATTGTTTGGCCTGAGTTGTTCTACAGGCTAATGTAAAAGAAAAATCTGTTTTTTTGGAATGAGACACCAAGCCTTTCAATTCCCTAAGCCATCTCTGGACAGGAGACTCAGGCTCATCTAAATGACTCCATAGCCTAGCAGGATGAGAACAGGACTATCTGACAGCTGAGTTCCTTTGGCTGCCTGACTTGCAGTACATCAAAACCAGCACTTCTAGCATGTTCTGCAGTTCTCTGTGGTTTGCTGTGCACAATGCCCCCATGGTATCTAAGTGATTTAACTATACAATGTGACTGGAACCCAAGCAGTCCCTTGACTTGCTGTGTCTCAACCATACCCAGCTTTACCCAACTGAAGATTGTCTCATGTACACATTGTTTTATTTTGATGGTTTTCTCTCCAGGATGATTATTTTGGATAATTATGTTCTCTTCAGCATGCTAACAGTGTGGAAGAAGACATTTTAAAGCCTTCTACAGCAGGCACTCCTTGTTCCTTTATCTGCCTTCTTTCTCCTCTCAGCAAGCCTCTAATGATACACTGAAATTGAATTATCAAAAAGGAAAGAAAAGAGGATCAAGGGAGTTGTTGGCAAATGACTGTGCCTCTTCCAGCTTTGGACTTTCTTGGATAGTACAGTGGGTGTGTTGGACAGTATAGAATTTCCCAATGGAATCAAATTCCAGATGAGACCAGATTGTGCTTTCTTGAAAGAATTCATTGGTCAGAACTACATACTCCACAGGCCTAGAGATGAATATCTTGTCATAACAATTCTAGAATCAGCATCCCAAAAGAACAAGTGTTGAGGCTGGGGATGCCTGAATACCTTGGTCCTTCCATGTACTGTCCTCAGCTCACCATGTTTGTTGCCTTAGGAGAACCAAACATGTCTGGGGCAAGGCAGGGGAGGGCACGTGGCGGGGAGGGGAGAGGAGGGAAGGGAGGGAGGATGGAGTCTTGAGATTCTAAGTGTAGCATTACTCCATGTTCTCCAGATGGTCTCACACAAATCAGTTGTCCTTTATGTTGAGTTTGGGTTTTGTCCTAAGAGAGATTTGTCTCTGATTTCCTCAATCACAAGAACAAAAAAGAAAATAAAAAGTAACACACTCAACGTGCAACTATACAACATACAGCTCTTCCTCTAATTGGGTCCACTTTCCGGTGAATACCAAATCTGTGAGTGCCCAATTTCCTTGTAGGAATTGTTAAGGCACTTGCCTTACATGTTTATAATATATTTACATCCTCTTAATCTCTAGATTACTAACAATGTGCAATCAAATGTCAATACTATGATAGTGTTGTTTAGGGAATAATGACAAAGAAAATGGTCTGTATATGGTCAACAGAGTTAAAATTTATTTTTTCTGAATATTTTTAAGCCATGGTCGATTGAATCCATGGATGTAGACCCTCAAGGAGAAGAAGAATTGACTTTGAGTGCATATGCATATATATACATACATACACATATACTCACATGTGTATATGTAATTTATTATATGTATTATATATTATATGTTTATATGTAATTTATTATATATTACATAGATGTATATGCATGCATTCAAGCCATTTATATATTGTATGGAATATACAGATTTTTAGTCCTTATTTGCATATATTTGGTTAAGTTCTTTACTGACACTATTTCATTTATTCTTAGCAGCAATTTTAAGAGGAAAATGTGAGTTTTCATTTACTCTCAAGTAATAAAATATCATAACTTAGACAAATATTAATTGGTTGATCAAGGATTTTGATTCAGGTGCTTTGATTCAAGTGTCTTCAATTTTGTTTTATTGTTGTGTACTAAACCCTGGACCTTATGCATGCTAGGCAAGCACTCTACCCCCTAAGCTACATCCCAAGTACCAGGCTCTTGAGTTTGAATTGTTAAAGAATCATTCTCAAATTTGAATACCCAACAGAATCCCCTAGGAAGCATTGCTGAACTGTGTTAATTAGACTTGTGGTGAGAAAATACCTGACAAAACAAGTTAAAGAAGAAAGGACTTACTTTTTTGGTTTGTAGTTTCCATCCATTCTTCATGGTAAGGAGGAAGTGGGAGAACAGTTCACAACGTAGCAGCAAGGAGGAGACAGTAGAGAAGGGGTGAGGGCAAACACGTGATTCTAGGGAATACTCTCATTTCCCTCCAACTAGGTCCCACATCCTACTTTTCACACATCCCCAATACTGCCATCATATCATGAAGGCAATTATCCATTGATTAGGTCTGAGCTCTCAGGATTCACTTTACAGATGAACCTTTTGAGAATAAGCCTTCTACACATAATCCTTTGGGAGGACACTTTTTAGCTAAACCATAAAATAAACTTAGATTTCTTCTTCATCCCTAGGTGTTCTAACTCTATAGGTTTTGAGGGAACATTTGTACAGTTCCCAGAGGCTGCTGTTCCTTCTGGGCAGGAGGGTCACACTTGAGAACTAGTCTTGGAAGGTCCATAATCATGGAGAGCAACATGAGACCTGAATCCTGTTGGAGACAAGCCTTGCTGAGGCATCTTCTTGTCCTCAGTCACATATACAGTCATGAGCTCATAATGGTATTTCAATCCATGATGAACTGTATACATGATGGTGGTCCTATAAGACTATAATAAAGCTGAAAATTTTCTACTATCTAGTGATATCATAGCTGTTACAGTGTCATGACACACTGCTTTGTCTTTGTAGGATGCTGATATAAATAAACCTACTGAATTGCCAGTCATATAAAAGTATAACACATACAATTATGTATGCTATATTATGCTTGGTAATGAGCAGCATTATTACTGATTTCTATCTTTATTATACTATACATCTCATTGCCATTTTAGAATGTACTCCTACTTATGCAAAAAAAAGTTTGCATGAAATAGAATGCTGTGTTATATACTGGCAGCAGCTTTAGATAAATTGTGTTTACCTGGTCTCCTGATTGCATCATTTTCTCTTGTGCTTGCTTTACTCTTGCATTGTTTTGTTTAATCATGGGCTTGGAAACAATGGGCTATCCTGTATAGTTTAGGTGTATAGTAAGCTACACCATGTATGTGTGTAATTATGCTCTATGAAGGTCCCACAAAAACACAATCGCTTAATGCCACATTTCTCAGATGTAGCCTTGTCCTTAAGTGATGCATGATGTCCATGGTTGTTTATTACTGGGTGGGGGTGGGGCAATGTACTTGACCTTCCATCCACCCAAACAAGAAAACCTAGGCCATGACCAAAGTTTCTCATTGGCATCACCATGAAACCAGTAAGACTTGGGTTAGGGAGGTGATGAGAGCAAATTGAATCACATCAGCCATCAGGGGGCACTCTGGACCCCAATCCTGCCCTTCCATTTCACTGGCAACATTTCCTCACTGAGGAAAAGTGTGTACACCCTTGTCACTTTGGAAGTTTAAGTCAAATCTATCACTTTTTCTCAGGCCCTAATCTGAGAGTCTGTCTCCAAGTTACCTGGCCCCACGCTGCTTTAGGAAAAGGTGCCTTTATATGCCTTTGCCTCTTCCTTGCCTGGAATCTGACCTGGCTACCTCTTCAACAGGGTTAAGAATATTCCCAAGGGCGAGAAGTCATGTTGTGAAGGGGTTGCTTCAGAGCATGCATGCAGTGAAGAGAAAAGAGTTTTATTTGTGGTTTGTTGTTTATTGACTTGGAAAAGTGGCAGCTGTTTGAAAACAGAAATCTCTTTCTACCCTTTTATTACTTAATAGAATTTTTAAGGAAAAAAATGTTGACTAGTGGGGGGAAGGTTGTAACCTGGGGTTTTCGCTTTTCTGTTTGCACAGCTGTTTGACCCCCATGTCAAATTTCCCAGGATGCAGAGCATTCACCTAGCTTCTTAGACTTCCTAGTATAGGTGACTTACTGTCACTAGACAGACAAAGATCATGATGGATCTACTTGACACTGATGATCCTCTTTCTTGGATGCCTCCATTGCCACTGCCACCTGCGTTTTTTAAAGTAGCTTTCATTCCCCACTGATCCCACGGCATCTAAGACTGACAGTACTGTTCATCAGAGTCACAGTTCTCCCTTCCTCCAGGCACATGGTAGGATCACATTCTCATTCCTTTGAAGCCAGGCATGGTCACATTGGCATTTTCAGCCAGCCAATGAAAGGTGAGAAAAGGCAAGATCCATTGTTTCAAGTGGAAGTTTTAATAGCTAATCAATGACTCATTTATCACATTTCCCTTCTGTTCAGGTGCAATCATATGAGCAGAAGGTTGAGTTGAAACCTCCCAGACTAATTTAAGTGAGTACAATGCTCCTGCAGGCCCACACTGGATACCAGTTGTGTGGATGAGAAATCTCTGTGTGTTTTGTTAAGCCACTGAGCTTCTTAAACTGTGATTACTGCACCACCACTTCACTTGCCCTGAGTCATGCATTGACCCATCCCCAGATAGCAGGCTACTCTCTATCCTCTAGCTTCTGGTTGACAATTGTTCCTCCAAAGCTATCCACAGAGTAATTCATCTTCTAATGGTGACTTCTGCTTCCAACATAGTGCTTAGATTCCTACTAGACACACAGACATTCCCTAAAAATAACTTTAGAGAAATTCTCCAGGCCAAGTTTCTTAGAACAATGTCCATCTCTCTTGCTACTTTTTAAGTAAACACCTCTTACCATCACCTTGAAGATAAAAATATAAAATGCCAGAGAATAGAGTTGTGATATTCTGTTCAGTGTATCCCACTATTAACTTGGAGGAATGACTGGATGAGTTCTACCACCACGGTAGAAACTTCTAATGACAAGGAGACCGTTTCATTCCAGTTTTCCAATGGATTCTATGTAAATTCCTTTGTTTGGTTATCAGCATAATATAAACTCCTTTCTTTGCCAATAGAAAAAGAAATATCCTATCACTTTTCACAATGGTGAATGCCTTCCCACTTTTCTCTATGTATGTACAAGAACATCCTTATACACCAACTTTTCCTTATAGCACATGCTAGTATTGATACAGCCAGCATTCCCTAAGTAGGTGGTGAGCACAAGGATTGTGCCCCTTTTGCCAGGGTGCAGGTGCCCACTACAGTTTCTCTATCAAATTAACATTTTAGTCTAGGTGAAATAGCGTCATAGGTACTGATCACATATTTGCATGGAGAAGGGCACTCAGGATTTCTCTGTGAAAGCTTCTGCCTCTTGTCTTCATGTTTTCCCACAGACAAATATGAAGGTACAGAGATCTTTTTATATCTTTCATGTGGCATGTCCTAATACAGCTCCCAGATAAATGCAGAGCATGCATGAGAAGTTGAGGTGAGGGACTGAGTTAGATATATAGGGACCATCAGACATACTTGGGGGTCACCAGGATGGGCTCAGTCAGGAAGTATGGGCAAGGAGCCCATCCTTATAGTATTGACTGTCCTACTGAGGAGCCCACTCCTTGACTTGAACACAGTCTACTCCCTAACTCACATCCAGAGTAAAATATGTAAGAGCAAACCTGCCTTATCAAGTAGGCTGGAAATGGATCATGGCCAAGGGAATGTGGAAAGATGGAAGAGGCTCCTTCTGACTGCATAGAGGTCTTGGGGGAAGAGAGCTCAGGGACAGACAACACCTCCCTTATCAGCTACACACTTTCCCAGGAGCTGGGAGGCAGCCCAGGTAGGGGAAGGAGGTATCCCTAGCACCTTTTCAACTCACTATGAAGGTCTTGTTGAACACACATATGCGAAGCACCAAGAATGAATTCTCCCTGTGCTGTCACAGAGGCTTCTAGAAAGTTAATGGTTTTTATTAGCCTGTAGAGAGGTCAGTGGAACCTATAAAAAAAGATGCCACAAGAGGTTCTGCATAATAGGGACTGCTAGGGCCTGCCCGGCCTCTTGGCTGACCCTAGCTGGAAGAGGGTGGTGAATTTTTTTCTGTGCTTTTTCCGAGTTGGAGGAATGAGCATCTGGCTCATTCTCACTCTACACTCTGTGGCTTACCTTCCTCTCAGTTCCTGAGGCTACGGGCTCAAATACACACATGCACAGATACACATATGGCTTCCTTTGCGGGTATATACATAGCCACATTCAAGCACGTGCTAATAAAGACAAGTCCAAAATGTTAAATATTTGCTGGAGGAATGACTGTGTGAAACATCGTGGGGTTGGACGCATTGCTAACTGGAGAGCTTTGTGTGTCTTCATCACTTGTTTGAGTTTGGTAATTGTTCCATCTGAGCCTGACTGCTGGGGCTTTTTGTTAGTATTACTCAAATTGACAATTACATGCACATAGTACCTTTAGCTTGGGAATTTAAAGCTCCCCTTTTAGCAAGTCTTCAATTATATAGACGCCAAAACAATAGGAGAATATATACTCATTATACATATGGAGTAACTAAGGCCCACAAATACACAGCAAGCCTTTTCCTGAGAGCATCCTAGTTTATCCTTAGGTATTTGATCTTCTTTCACTTCTCCATCCTTCAGTATTAGTATCTTCACAGATGCAGCGATGAAGCTGTTCCATGCCCCTGTATCCAAGATGGTGGTAGTATTAGCCGCCGGCAACTGTTCACAACTTGATACATGGATAATACAGCTGAGGTCTTGATTTTTACGTTTTACTCAAGTTAATTCACTTAAACATAGATAGCAATGTATGGCTCCTCTATTAGAGAGAGTACAAAATGCAAGAAGCTGGAGTTCCATTTTATGGAACTGACAGCTTATCTCTGCTGCTTTTCTTCCAGGATGCCGCAATGGGAACAAGCAGGGAGGGTGAACCGTGAAGCTCCAGATCTGAGGGCCTGTTCATGGTTGAGTCCTCCAAGGGAAGTGTCCCATTTGGAACAGATTCTCTTTTGAGGGGCTAGGGAAAAATTTTTTCTTTTAAATCACAGAAATAGAAAGTGGAGGTGTGGCTCAAGTGGTAGAGTGGCAGCCATGAGTGAAAAAAAGCCAAACAAGAGCCAGAAGTCCTAAGTTAAAATCCCAAGACCTCTAGCACTCCTCCCTCTCCTAAAAAGAAAAAAGAAAAGAAAAATGCATAAAAATAGAACACGCAAGAGACTTTTCAGGATCTTACTTCCACAGTTTGCTAAAGTCAGATTTGTTGCTAGAATCCAGACAGTGAGCAATAAAATTTAGTTAATGCACTTCCACAAAACCCAAGAGAGTTGAAGATATGCCCGTTACATCAGTGTGTGTGTGTGTGTGTGTGTGTGTGTGTGTGTGTGTGTGTGTGTGTGTGTGTGTGTGTGTAAGAGGGGGAGAGTTTTCATGTGGGCTGGGTTCTTCCAGGTAAACAGGAAATCTTATCTCTTCAGACCAACTTGCAATGTCCTTGTAGCAGAAAATGAAATTGATGTGGCTCAGCGTGTTTCCCTTTTGTCACAGATGTCAGAAAATGTACAGGCAAAGTCACTGCCCAATTGTACTCAGTAGTTCATCTCTGAGATGTAATAGAATCTAATTTTACCTCCTCCGGGCTAGTGCTTCTACCACTGGCATCACATTAGAATCAATGGTGAGCTTTAAAAATACCACACCGAGGCCCACTAAACCAGACAACTAAACCAGAGTTGTTGCGTGCAACCTAAGAACTGACATCTTTGGAAGCTACGAAGAGCTTCTACTGGGCACTCAGGGGACCATCACTTCTCAGGTTCCTTTCTTTATGTTCCCCTTGACTTCTTATTTCATCTTTTAATTTCCTTTTAATCTGCCCGAGGACGTTTTTGGAAGTAAACTGGGTATAAACCTTAAATGAAATTCTATATCTGGTTTATTAAAGGACAATCCTATTTTCATCATACATATGGAAGTTTAGATTTTCTTAAAAACAGGAGCTCAGTGTTTAAGTCTGAACAGAATTTCTGTAAAAAGTCAAATGACGTCAGGTCAATGCCCTTTCCATCTACTTGCTAAGATAGTTCCTAAGATCAAAATGTCTGGTTGTCACAAGGAAGGATGCTGCAGATTGTTCTGAATGGTGATTAAGTAAGGTACACCATAGAAAGGAGAGTGAGCAGCAGTTCAGGTACCTGAAACATCATGAGCAAACTAGGCGAACCTGAAATGCCTTTTTCCAGCTGATGTGCAGTGGAAATGGAGTGCAGGTGTTCAGTATTTGGATTGGAGAACAGAGCCTAATCCTGGCTCTCAGGGAAGCTGCTCAAGAATGTTGCCCCAGTCAGACTTCCTTCAAAAGGTGATAAAATATGCGCATTCGTTGATTAGGAGCAAATGTCAGAGTGCCCACTAGGATAGAAGTCTCCGATTTCCATGGCTCTGATAAATCACGGCAGGAGCTCATGAATCATTAATAGCTGGCCTATATTTAGGGGCTTTCAGTTTCTGAGGGCGATAAAAGGTTCTGCAGAGATGCAGTTCTCCCTGGCTCCCAACAGGACTAGTATCTATTTAAAGCACATCTCATCTTTCGAATGTACAGAGATTCTGCTGACAATGAGAAACGTTCCTAGGCCTAAAATCAAATGATAAGAACTCCTACCCCAAAGGTATTCATTAATTTATTCAAAAAATGTGATACAGTTTGTCCACTACATGTCAGGCCCCATGCCTGCCACTGTGGATACTAAGACAGAGCCTCTGACCCTCTTAGCTTGCATTCTACTTGGGTGATACCATCCATAGATACAAAAACAAATAATCAGGGTAATTATAGGCTGGGATAATTGTGGTGAAAGAAATAAGCAGGGGGAGTTGACATGTTTATAAGCACAGAAGTGACATGAGCCCATTTGCATTTTGAAAGATCACTTTGGCTGCTGGATTGAGAAAATGGATGGCAGAGAGCAAAGGTGAAAGCCAGGGCACCAATTAAAGAAGCAGCTTCAGTGGCTCAGGAAAGAGGGCAGATTTGCAATATATCTTTGGTTTTATTGGGCTGCTAGGCAACATTGAGCTATATCCTCAGCCCTACACTGTATCTTTGAGAGTGAAAGAGAACTTGCTGATGAAATTGAATTGAATAGCAAAAAGAAAATCAAGAAAAAGTCCTGACTCTATGGTATAACAACTTGGTGGATTGTTGTACATTCCCTTACACACAGAAGACCAGGACATTGGATAGGTTTAGGGGAAGATATTTAGTGCCACCTAAATGATCTGATTGTCTAGCTAGAGCCTAGACTGGAGCTATTCACTTTGGTGACACAAATTTATAAGTAGTGTTAAAAGCTCTGAGGTGACCTGAAATGACAGCTCTCTTAGAGAATAAGTCCTCTGAGCCTTCATTGCTTAGAACCCATAGTAGATGAAGCATTAAAAGTCCCTGAATCGGAACAGCCTTCACTGCTTAGAACCGATGAGTAAAGGAAGCATTAAAAGTCCCTGAATGGGACTAGCCAATGGGGAGAATCCTAGAAGCCAATATAAGAGAGAGTGTCAATAAGAAGGCAATGATCGAGGAGATGAGATTACAGAATTATTCTCAGAGGCCTGCAATGTTAGAGGGAAGTTTTGGAGTCAAAAATGAAAAGAATGAATCAAAGAGGAACTGTAATGAGAGAGTGGAATTACACTTTTGCAAAGTTGTCTTAGAAAATTGAGCACAGAAATGGGACAGTAGCCAGATGTCCTATATCAAACAAGGGAAGGATCCCTTATAAGGTAAGAGGTATTTGGGGTAGATTCTGGAGCATATTTGTTTGCTGATAGAGATGATGAAATAGGATATTAATGTGGTAGGAAGAGAGGAGAACTCTAGAATTCAAGTTCACTAATCCCACTTCTAAAACAATAGCAGCTTGTTCTTACAGAGGTGAAGAATTGGGATATACAGAGTGGGAGGCTGGGAGATTTGGTGGAGAAAGTGGAGACCCAGAATGCACCCATTTTTTTTTCAAACACGAAGCAGTGATAAACTGATGACATGTCTGAAGGGAGAGAAGAAAGTATAAAATGGTCAGTCTCCAAAAATAGAGATCAGACTAAGAAAGTGTAGCATGATCATCCATCCTGTTGGTAACTTTCTGAATAACTGTGGCCTATTTAAGGTCAGGCTTGCTGGCTTAAATCTATAACCTATCATTTTCTCTGGTCACACATGTTGCTCCAATATGAGCTAAATTAGGTGGATGAGTGAGTTTAATCACAGCCACAATCTGAAGATGTCACACCCAAGGGGAAAAACACAAGGGTGATTGAAAAGAAATAATTAAAAGGATAGAAAATGAGACCTAATAGGCATCCACGGCAATAAAGAAAAAGAAGGGCAGATGAAGAAAGTAAGAGGGTTGTAGCCTTGAGGGTTCTAGAATTAGTGGGCAGGGCAGATAAGAGGAGGATCTGAAAGCAGGATGCTCAAAAATTAGATGTTGGATGCCGTGACATCATTCATGAGAACAAGAGCCAAAGCGTCAATGGGATAGAAAACATTATTGGAAGTAATAAAAATCAGGGTGGATTGTGATCCTTGTGGATGTGGAAGTCCTCTGGATTATTACAAAATGTGTGAGGATGTATCCCTGGAAGGCAGGAGACATGGAGGATGAGGAAGGTTGCCATAGGAACTGAATAGCATGCACTCTCAAAGGAGCTGGGAGTTGAAGAAGAAGTGGGGTTGGCAGCAGCAGTGAGGAGCTTGGATGAAAATTGAAATAATCTGGATTTTTCTCACCATGTGGCCTTGGAGATAATGTTTTACTCAGTGCTGAGAAGCTCTTCAGAGAACAACATGTCCCCAGCTTGGAGACTCCAGCTGCCTTGGCTAACCTGCCGTGCTAGCTCAACTACAGCCTGCTCACAGCACCAAGCAGGGAGCCCTTCACTGCCAAGAGGACCAGTGTCAGTGTTGCATGGTGCCTACATCTGGAGATTACAGGACCTGAGGTCCAGCCTAGCTATACGTAGTTTTGAATTTGTGAGTCTACCTTGGTTCACCAACTAGAACAGAGAGAGAGAGAAAATGTACTGAACACCTCTTTTTCTAGTTTGCCATGACATCTGCTGTCTACTCAGCCCAACGTCTCTTTGCATTATTAAAAACACTAGGAAAAACAAACAAATAAAACACTAGAAAGCCTCAATTTGCCTATACTGATAAAGGAGACTATCACCTATTTGACACATATTAATAAACCAAATAGATGTTTTCCCAGCTGTCCAAGTATATCACCATGTTCACTTCAGCTCTTCAAACCTGAAATCATTCCCATGCAAATACTCATCTCTGTATTGAGGGTATCTTCCCACATAGAAGTGCACACAAGCCAGCCAACTTCAAGTTGTTTCTATAGTCTTAGGACTGTGCCTTAGGTGTTGACAGCTACCCCTCTGACAAACTTCACCTGTTCTGTCAGCTGTAGATTCAAACTAGGAGCCAAAGCCCTTCCAACAAAAGTCAATACACATGTTCTTCCTTTCCTATATACATGATACACATGCTCTTCCTTTCCTACATACATGATGCACGCAGTCTTCCTTTACTGTAGGATTTTCTGATGGCTCTGCTTCCCCCAAGCTAGGTAGCTGGCAATGTCTAGGCAACAAAAAAAGGAGATCCTTTGGATTCCTGAGCAGACTTTTCAGTTCAATGACTCTTCTTGTAGGATTTTAGAACTGGCCTTCCTTCTCTGAGAAAGAAGAAGCTTGTAAGTGGGTAGGTGGCCAGGCTCTAGTGTGAAGAGAGGATTCTTCTTTCAAAGACCTTTTAATAGGGATCATGCCATCATTCCTGAGATAAACACTTAGATTCATGGCATTTAACTTGTGCCCTAAGCTTTTCTTCCTCCTTTGTGCATATATGCATACATATTTACATTCACACAGCAACATCCCCATGAACAGTACAGATTGTCACAAAGGGAATAGGATGTCACAAAAGGCATAGGATTTGACCTACTTAACTCCCTTCGATTGGATGGGATTGGTACCAAGTAGATTGTGCACATATACATCAGCTCATTCATTTCAATTTCACACTCACTTGCAACAATGTAAGAGCCAGAGTTGAATTCGGGAGAGATGAAACACACATGTGTACACTCAGGAAAACGTGGCGGAGTATACTGGAGGATGGATTTCTCCTAGAAGGGGAGATAGGAAGACTCCAGAGAATTGAGGCGCAAAGATGCTTGAGTCTGTAGCCTGCAAAGAATGAGAGTGGCAGAGTAGATGTCAGGGTTTGGAAAACGTGAAACAAACACATGGGCATTTCTATAGTCAGCTTTGCCTGTTCTGATGGTTTGGGGTCAAGATGTATGAGGGGACTTGAAATAAAAGCAGAGTCATAGAAGAGTGTTCACACTGAAGCTACCTGTGACAGTCTAGCAAGAAGCCATCTGACGTGATGTCATTGTGCAGCCCTTGCCCATGGGACATTCCTGGATTCACAGTGCTCCTGAAACAGTAGCAGAAATTGCCTCAGGGTTCAGCTTTAATTGATATGCCATTAAGCCAGCGGCACCGGTCGCTTCCTTAGGGTTCATTGCTTATGCATTTCTCTTTTTGTTCTGCAAACTAGGTTGTCACACACTACTTTTAAGAACATTTCTAGGAATGAGACAGTTCTGATGTGATATAATGGCTAAGTGGGGAGGAGAAAGAGAAAGTTGCTATTTTTGTTTGCATAGATACCTTCACAGTAGCCAATATCAGGACCATAACAACTTCACAACGGGTTCATCAAAATTACGTGTATTTGACACTTGGCTCTGACGGGCTGACTCCCGGCAACCCCAGCTCATCACTTGGTCAGGGAAAGGTGGATGAGAAAATAAGTGTACAGAAAAATGATAATGTTTTGTAGCCTCCATTTCCCTGTCTTCCACTCTAGCATTCTCTATAAACTGATATTTTTTAAAGCTAAAAAAACCTTGCTTGGCACCAGTGGCTCACACCTGTGATCTTAGCTACTCAGGCGGGTGAGATCTAAGGATCGTGGTTGGAAGCCAGCCTGGGCAGAAAAGTCCCCGTAAGACTCTTATCTCTAATTAACTACTCAAAAACTGAAGAGGCACTGTTAGCTCAAAGTGGTAGAGTGCTAGCCTTGAGCAAAAGAGCTCAGGGACAGTGCCCAGGCCCCAAGTTCAAGCACCATGAGTGAAAAATAAAACAACACCTTTGTAACTAGATGAATGCAGCCAGTTTATCTTCCTATACCCACATTTCAACCTGATCCTTTGAAAACAGCAGCAATTCAAAATCAAAAATACAAAAATAAAAGCTGCAAATCTCTACACAACAGAAAGATTGTTTTACAAAAGCCATTGACTTCTAGTTCTCTTGGAATTTTAAAGTTAGTCAGTTTTGCAGATATTTAATTTCCTTTTTTGTTTAATTCCTGTTGTATAGAGCAGTATTTCTCAATTTGGGGTCTGCAGATAACTGGAAAGATTTACTGGAACTTAGTGAATAGTCGGAATTAGTGCACATATGCTTTTCCAGTAGAGATGGAGAGTAGGTTTCACAATATTCTTAAATATATCCACTACTCAAAATACACTGAATGGCCTGTGTCACCTGCCATGGCTCTCTATGTTGAGTACATAATAACTTTATGGGTGATTGTCTCTATGAGTCTAATGAGAGACTTTAAAACTCAAGATGTATTTATAGTTGGTGCACATTTGGTCTATGAATGACTACCTTTACATTCCAGAAAAACAGGATTCACTTTGTGATAGTGGGGACATGGGCTTTACTGGCAAGTGTGGCTAAATAGTAAGGTTTAATATTTGTGGAGAAAGAAACCAAGCCAGAAGCCCATGTGTAACTCTTCTCTATCCAGGAGCTCACTCTAATCTGCATCTGAAACAGAAGATCTGATAAACACAGCTACTAAGTGACTAATGGGCAGGGAAGCACATACAACATGGATACTCTAGACAAAGGGATGATTCAGGCCCTGAGCAGAGCAGTATAGTATGTCATTTAAAAATTAGGAATTATTTATTCCAAAAGTTTTCCAGTTTATGTGTTCAGACCATATTTAACCACAAGTAACTGGAAGTTAAGAAAGCAAAATGGCAGATAGGGAAGGTCTACTAGATATTTTTCATAGTTACATGCTCAGCAGAATATGAAACTCATGTCTGTACACCCATTCAGGATTCTAAAACATTGGCTTCTTCTGGACAACAAACTAGACTTACTTATAGTGTACAGGGAAAGAAAAAAGAAGGGAGAGAGGGAGGGAGAGAAGGGAATGAAGGAGAAAGAGAAAGAAAGGAAAAGAAAAGAATGGAGAGAAGAGAGAAAGAAAAGAGAGAGGAGAGAGATAAAAGAAGGAAGGAAGTGGGGGAGGGAGGGGGAGGGAGTGAGAAGGAAAGAAAGGTGGGAAGGAAGGAGTGCAGAAGGAGGGAGGAAGAGAAGAAAGAAGGTAAGAAAGAGAGGAGGGGAGGTAGGAGAGAAGAGAATGAAGGAGATGAAGAAAGGTGAAGAAAGGAAAATGAAGGAAGAATGGACATCAGAGAGAAGAGAGAAAGAAAAGAGAGAGGAGAGAGATAAAAGAGAGAGAGACAGAAAGGAAGGAAGTAGAGAGGAAGGAAGGAAAGAAGGAAGGAAGGCAGGTAGGCAGGCGGGAAGACTGACCTACCTGAGGCTCAGGCTATGGAATTGGCAATACTTAGAATTCTAGATTTTAATACATAATCTACCATAGTTTCTTCTGCCAAAGAGAAAGTAATAATAGTAATAGTAGTAGTAATAATAGTAATAGCAGCAGTAGTAGTAGCAATAGTATTAGTAACCACAATAGCAGCAATAGCAATCATATTAGTAACAGTAACAGTATTAGTAACAGCAGTAATACTACTAGTATTACTAATAATAATAGTAATAGTAACAGCAGCAGCAGTGGTACTAGTAGTATTGTTGCTATTAGTAGCAGTAATAATAGTAGTAACAGTAGTAGTAGTAGTAACACAAATGTTTGTAGGGGCAGCAGAAGCAGCAGCAGCAATAGTAGTAACATGGAGAGCAATAAAAACTGACTTTCTGGAAGCACTTTCTGAATGTGTGTTCAGTCCTCTCTGTGACTTTCTCTGTATGTACCACAGTCTATGCCATGAAACATTACTGCTGTCTACCATTTCTAAGATCACAATGTGAACCACTCATTGGTGAATCAGGAAGCCCAGGAACCATGAACTGGGTCCTTGTGACTGACCTTGAGACCTGAACTCTAGAGACCTTCTCATCACGTTTTAGGATGGCCTCTGGAGTTCCTGCCAGACTCTCTGAGGGAAACACTGTTACTTATCATGGAAGATCCAATATCCTTGCAGGTGCTGACAACAAGCTCATGTAAATTTGCTCTGAGGTGGGTGGAGAGATTGGTCTGAAGCATGCTTTTGCGCTTATGATCTCACCACCCTTTAGATTGCGTCAGTCCTTAATTCTGTGGTTTGTTCTACAAGGACTTCTAATTAAAAGATGGATTTTCTAATGAACTTTTATTAATTCAGCAATCTGGATGCTGAATTGTCATTTTTGCTAATAGAAAAAATGGTTTGGTTTATCTTCCAGAACAGTGAAAGTCAGTCAACTTAATTAAACTGTCTGAAGAGATTTTCTCCTTTTCTTACTCAACAGAGGCCCACGAGGGAGCTTGCTTTATAAGACCTGTCAGCCACAGTGGCAGTTTGACTCTAGCTTTTTGTTTGAAGCCATGGTGGATTTGGTGTCCACTACCTCTGAAATTCCTAGTATGATCTCCAGGGCTCCACACTTGAAACAGGGCAAAGAGCAGAACAGAGCCCATGCTACATGGTTTCAGGTCATCAAAAAGGTCCCCACGTACAGGGAGCCTCCTGTGCCAGGCATCAGAAAATAGTAGAGGACAACTTTTATTCCCTACCATAGACAATGCCATAGCCCAGATTTAAAATCTGTCAGAGCACTAGAAAAAGAAAATTACTGAAAATACTAACTACTTTTGTAGCACATAGAAAAACTCATCTCTTGTGAGCAGGCAGAAGTTTATCTCAGTGATTTCAAATGATTAATACTAGAATCTACCAAGGGCATGCATCCTAGAAGTAGCTATCTACAGAACACAAAACAAGACAAAAAACAACAACAAACAAACCACTACTTTGGGATAAAACGTTCATAGGAACATCTTTACTTTTTCTTCATTGTGTATAATGTGTTTTCTTTACTTGTGGGTTACTTTGAAATATGTAGTGAAATATTTAGCTATATTAAATCAAGTTAATTAACATATCTATAGAGAATTTGGTTTTTTTGGTGAGAATGTTTACAATCGACTTCCAGAAAATTGTCTCAGCAATTTTCAAGCATGCTATTTATTACACTGCTGACTATAGTATACTGAAATTAACTATAGTTGCTAAGCTACACAATAAGACTGCAGAACTTCACCCCTAATTAAAACTGCATACCTTTGACCAACATCTCCCCATCCATCCTGCTTACCTAGGCTCTGGTAGACACCATTGCATTTTCTGCCTCTATGAATTCAGTATCCCCCAGTGTCAAAACACAATCAAGTCAACAATAGAGGTGACAAGAAACACATATGCCAATCAAAATCACATTCAAGCCAATTTTCTTTAACATTCTAAATGGCCATATGCATAGGTATTGTAAACAGGATAACTCTTAGTTGTAGAAAATATCATTTTCTACCTCAAAAGTACATGAGAAAATACTTATTTAAGAAAGTGTCAAGGGTCAATGACAGGAGAAATATATAAAAACCAATGCATCCCTATGTAATTGTCCATGACTAGTTATCAGGTTCAGTGAATCCTTTTATTTAGATAATAACAGTAAAGCTGTGATAAAGTAACTAAAATTGACTTTAGCCATGTAAGGTCTATACAAAGGAAACTTCAAGGCTAGAGATGTGGCACACACCTATAATCCCAGCTACTCAGGAAGTGGAGATTAGGAAAAAAAAATCATGGTTCGAGGCCACCCTGGGCAAAAATGTAGTGGGACCCAGTAGGGCGCCAATAGCTCACACTTATGACCCTAGCTACTCATAATAAGATTGAGATCTGAAGGATTGTGGATCAAAGCCAACCTAGGAAAAACGGTCTTTGAGATTCCATGGTCAGTTAGCCAGCAAAAATGCCAGACTGGAGATGTGGGTCAAATGGCAGGCTCAGCCAGAACAGGGGAAGGACTGTTAGGTAAGTATTAAGGAAAGTTGGCAAATTATTTGAGAAGATTCCAGTTCAGTCCCCTCATCCAGTTCACTCACAGCTCTGTCATACCTCAGTGATCCACCCCCCAGCCTCTTTTGCTGGTCTTGCAGCTGGTTATTTCTATGCACCCAGAGGTTCACCTCTATGAGAAATTGATATTAATCCAAATGTTACTGGTAAAAAAAAATAGTTAAAGTTTGCCTCAAGTAAAAGAACTTGATTAAAGGCAGAGGTAAGAGGAGTCCTGGTGGTCTTACTTAGTTTGCAAATGACTATATATTTTCCTGCTGAGCAATATAAAATATAAGCCTAAATATAAAATGCAAAAGTATAAAGTACCTAGGAGAAAATCTAGGTGGCCTTGGGTAATTAATGAGTTGTACTCTATTAAATTCAGGTTTTTTTTTTTTACAGGAAACATAGCTCAGTGGTAGAGCACATTCCTAGCTTGTGCAAGCTCCTGGGTTTAATCACAAGAGCCAAAATTATTACTATATAAAATTATTATTTGTAAGACACTATTAGAAGAATATAGAACTTAGGTAGGGCACACTCCAGTAATTCCAGCTACTTGATGGTATGGGTAAAACAGTCACAGTCTCAGCCTAGCCCTGGAAAAAGAGGTTGATAACTCATCTGAATAATAACTAAGACAAAAAGGGGTGGTGGGAGAATGGCTTCAGTGACAGAATGCCTGCTTCACAAGCATGAAACTCTCGATTCAAACCACAGTACCACAGAAGAGAGACAGACAGACAGACAGACAGAATGCAAGTCACACAGTGGGAGAAAAAGCTTGTAACACTTACCTAAAAAATGTAAGAACCCAAAATACATAGAAGTATAAAACATATTCTTGGAGAGAGCAATGTAAACTCTTAAAGAACATTGCTTAAGAGAGGGATATTTGCTGTGTTATGTGTATCCAATGGCATTCAATTGAAGATAATTTCAGCTTAGCTGGGTTTATTGGGATGCATTCCTATTGAAAGTCAAGGCATGGCTCCAAATGTTTCTTCTGTACTATGTATACTCTGGGTAGCCTAAAATCACTTATCCTTGATTAAAAAAGGTGTAAGGTTTTCTAACATTGGGTTTTATAGGTATTGAAAGTGAATGAAAGAACCTGGTTGTCATTTTCACAAGGGGTAAGAAGCCTGTGCCGAGGGATGACAAACACCATAGAGAAATAGAATGCCCAGGTCCCAGGATATCAATTTCCTCTCTTAGAGGCCTTCAGGAGTCTCATCCATGTTACCAGCCAAAGAGTCCTCAATCATTCTTTTTCACTGCCATCTGTCATCTTGATTATTTCTAGGGATTTCATTTAGTGATCTGAATCCAGAGATTGCCCATCAGAGTCAGGCACCAGGGAGTCACCTTGTATCCTTGCTCCAGTCCTGTCCCAGCCTTCCTGAAATTGATAAATGTCCTCCCTCTCCCCTGGGAGACATGAAGTGCAAGCTCTGGGCCTTATTGATTTCCAGAAAAACTGATGCCTCTTCAAGGTTCCATTTCTATTTCTGAAGTGGCCTTCTGACATGGTTCAGGTCTGTAAATCAGCTACAAAATGCTTTGCTGCTGCTGTTCTTCTCAGCATGATCCTTTATATAGTAGTTTTTCCCCCTTTTCTTCTTTTAATTTGATACGGAAAATATCCTTGAACTTCAGGTTCATCCTCTTATTGTGGGGTTGAGGGAGGAGATCTGAACCTTAACCTGAAATTTTTGAAATGAGAGAACAAAAGAACTACAGCCCCAGAATCCATTGTAGCTTGACTAGTCTGACTCAGAATGTGTGCCCCAGTGGGTAACCACTGTGCCCCTTGTGGCCAGCAGTGTGTCTCAGCCCCTGCTGGGATAAGAACAGACATTTCTATCACAGGAGTTAGGATCCAGGTCCAAACTCAGGTAGTGACTCACCCTAGAGCTTTGATGTACCAAAAGAACCACACATATCCTTCTGTGTCTAATAAATAACCTCAAGCTCCCTAGTCTGTCCAAACCCTGAATGGTTCATCCACCTTACAGTAATCCTCTCATCTGCAATTTTGCATTCCATTGTTTCAATTATCCATGACCGAATGGAAATTTCCAGAAATAAACAGTCCTTAGTTTTAAATTGTACTCCGTTTGAATAGCAATGAAATCTTGTACTGTTCTACTCTGACTTATCTGGGATATGAATCATGCTTTTGTCCATAATATCCATGTGGTATAAACTACCCTCCTATTAGTCAGTAGCCACAGTGCTTGCATTTATGCAGTACTTAAATTTACTGAATAAATGATCCCGAAAGCACAAGAGTAGTGATGCTGGTAAATTCAGGTATGAAATGCTTCTTTAAAGTGAAAAAGTGAGCATATAATGTTTTGAGAGAGAGGGAGACACTCCAATCATCATTATTATAGTACTCTATATAATATTCTATTTTATTACTGGTTAGTGTTAATATCTTACTGTGCTTCACTTATAAGTTAAGCTTTATTACAGGTATGCATGTAGGAAAAAATATATATAGTTGTCATAAGAAAATATGTATAGTTGTCATAGAGCTCAGTGGTTTCAGGTATCAGCTAGGGGTCTTCAATAGTGTATATGCCAAGAAACTGCCAACCAACAGTACTTTGACCAAGAGTTGTCTTGAGTTCATATGCACAAACAACCCAACCTCTGGCATAGCCACTTTCCAGCATCTGTGAACTTTTGTGTATGGAGTTAGTGACCCCATGGCCTTTCTGGTCAGCTCCAAGTCTCCTTAGGAAGCAAAGTACTATCCATGACCTGTCTATAAAAATCTCTTTTCCCCTACTTTGGAAAGCCACTCTTTAGCCTGTAGCAGGGTTCTGGGAATAGTGCAGTCATATTACAGGCCATCTTAGACTTCTGTCAGTGACCCGTCTGCTCCCACAGCTTCCTTGCCTGCATTGACTTGTCTCAGCACCGTTATTAGGAGTGTCTGCAGACCAGCAGGTTCATAGGTTCATTACTTGTTGTCAGCATCTTCCATTTGCTATGGTCACATGCATGGGCAATGATCCCCATCATTTCTGATCAGTTTCAATGTCTCTAGGATGAGAGAATGGATTCCTTAGGTAGAGAGTCTTGACATATGAATGAAGACAGTGTCTGCTTTTGAGTACTTGGTTGGCACACTGACAGCCCCAGTGACACTTGAGTTAAGATGACTATGAAGGAAAATTCTAAGGGGCTTTAGGCCTCAATACATCCTCATTCTGGGAACTTGGACGAACTCCTCAGACTCAATGAGACTCAGTTCTGTCTGGGAAAGGAACCATTGTAGCACATACTTACTAGGGTGGTTACAAAACTAAGAAATGCATATAAGGTGCTAAAGATCCTGGCTACAGAAGTACAAAGACATGTGAGCTCTTAACAGAGTTATAGTCATATTTGTCTTTTGCCACCTCTTTTGGACTGTAGTATGTTAAGACAGTATAATTGGGGTGGCCTGGTGATTTGGCAGAAATTTGTGGTTTCTTGGTAACAGGAGGCCTGGGTGTCTATAATGAGGACAAGTAGGCCAAGAACAGTCATTTTCTTCCATGGGTACACCAATGTAACTAAGTCACCGATTTCTCTACACTGTATAGTAAATTCTGTACTCCCAATGTTTAATAATGGACAGACATAATGCAGGTACTTATTGAATGCTATATGAATAAATGAATGATGATGGAGGAAGGGGCAAGCTTGGGATATCTCCCATTCGTTTCTTATTAGGTGATTGTTCTGCTTCTTTGAGGATAAGAGAGACATAGCTTAAATGACTATCCAGACAGTGAGAACTATTGAGCTATGTCTCTACCCCCTGACTTTGTGGAATCTTAAAGAGATTTCAAGAAGGACTTAGAGGTAGCATTTGAGGATGTCCTCAAACAGTTAAGGGGTAGCCATGACCTTCAATTGCAGGGTTTCTGATTCCATGTGAAGGCCAGTTTAGCAGATGGGAAGGCTGCTGAGCCATAGAAATGCTCCACGGCATTGCTGTGGGCTTGCCACTCAGTGATAGTGCAGCCAACCGAGCCCTCTGGCTGAGCTCACTTGTCAATATACTCTGTCTCCACTGCAGAGAGCTAGGCTTTATGGAATAAGTAACCTACTAATGATTTGCTTGTTTCTTCTAATTAATGACTGACAAAGCCACACAAAATAGGGACAGTGATCAGTTCTTTCTCATTGATCAAACTATCTCCCCTGATCATGGACTCCAGAAAGAAGCTGGACTTGGTCACTGACATTTACCAAACAATAGTTATTTGGCAGATTTTTGGCTGAGCTAAGCTTTCCAAAACAGTGAGAAAAGGGACCCAAAGAGAAGTTTCTTTACAATTAGAACAAATGGAAAATAAATGTAGGCCATAGCCAGTGGAAGACACTGGACACAGAATTTAACTTTCACATTCCAGTGGCTTGTGAGGTTCTTCTGTGTCTCTCCCTTAACCAAACTTGTATTTAGAATTCAGAAGAGTTGGCAAGAACTTTAGGTGGCATTTTTTTTTATCAGCTGTACCAGCTGTTTTCCTTCCCTAAGGTTAAATGATGTTCCAAATGTCTAAAGGAACTGCATCCTTCTCTGTGGACACCTGCAGCTCAAAGCAGAAGAGACACTAGCAGATCAATACACCTAGGAGGCTTAGCTTAAATGCCCCCAGTGGCCACTTCATCTGGAGCTTGGGGGCGGAGCTCCTCCAAACGTTGGGGCTAGTTTGGTTGGGCCTGCAATGGTAAGGCTGATTGATTTATGGCTTCTTTCTTTTAAACTTGAGAGTGGCTTTTAGGTTTTCTTTTTAATTTATTTTTATTTTAAAGGTGATATACAGAAGGGTTACAGTTACATGACGTAGGTAATGAGTACATTTCTTTTTGAACAATGTCACCTCTTCTGCTTTCTCCCAGTTTTTTTCCTCCCGAAACCCCTCCCCCACAAGCTATATAGTTCATTTTCAACTGTGTCTAGTGGATTAGTTCACCCTGAATTAGTTCACCCTTTGTTTCTGCTTCCCCTTACCCTCTCCAAAACAGATAAACTTACATACAGGACAAAAAGTACAGAATTCAAAAACAGTGACAAAAGAGGAAAAACAAAAAAACATAACCAAAAAGTAATCACAAAAAATAAAATACAAAAACTTCTTGTTAGCCAGACACTGGTGGCTCACGCCTGTAATTCTAGCTACTTAGGAGGCTGAGATCTGAGGACTGCAGTTCAAAGCCAGCCGGGCAGGAAAGTTTATGAGACTCTTATCTCCAATAAACCACCAGAAAACAGGAAGTGGTGCTGTGGTTCAAGTGGTAGAGTGCTCGCCTTGAGCTGAAGAGCTGAGGAACAGACCCCATGACGACAAAAAACAAAACAAAAACAAACTTCTTGTTTCCATTTCTTAGGGTTCATTTTGATAAGCGTCATTTTATATGATCACATGCAAATAGCTATTGTATGGCTTAATTTTAGATGAAGTCTCAGATTATCAGAGGGAGATAAGGCCATATTTTTCTATTGGCTTGAATATTCCTAGAAATCAAGGCCTGGTGAATATTTAAGGTTTTGATGGCAACAAAACAGCATTACCATGAAAGTATTAAAGGTACCAATTCCAATTTTTTTTTTGGGGGGGGGGTCCGGTCATGGGGCCTGAACTCTGGGCTTGGGCGCTGTCCCTTAGCTCTTCAGCTCAAGGCTAGCACTCTACCACTTGAGCCACAGCACCACTTCTGGCTTTTTTCTTTTTGCTTATGTGGTGCTGAGGAATCGAACCCAGGGCCTCAGGCATGCAAGGCAAGCGCTCTACCACTAAGCCACATTCCCAGCCCACCAATTCCAATTTTTATTATGCATCCAAAGAATTAAAAGCAAGATCTTGAAGAAATATTGACTACTTATGTTTATGGTGCCTTTTATTTACAATAGCCAACAGGTAGAAGAGAAACTAAATGTAGTATATCCATACAAGGAATATTATTCAGTCTGAAAAAAAGAATTTCTGGAACATGCTTAGCACATAACTTTGAGAGTATTAGGCCAGGTGAAAGAAATAGCTACAAAAAGGCAAATACTGTATAGTCTCAGAAGCTCTTCAATTATATGTGGTTTCTAGAGTAGTCAAATTCATACTGACTGAAAGTAGAATTATTGACCAGGGCTGAAGGGAGAAAGAAGCAGGAATTCTTATTCTGTGGGTACAGAATTTCAGTTTTCCAAGATGAAAAGTTTCTGGATAGTAGTTGTACAAACAGTGTGAATATGTTTACACTGAATTGTATATTTAAGAATGCTGGTTAAGGCCTGATTCAGTAGCATTGGAAGGCAGAGATCTAGGAATCACAGTGTGAGACCATTCCAGGCAAAAATAAGTTTGTAGGAATCCATCTCAACCAATGGCTGGGCCTGGTAGCACACACCTGCTATCCCAGGTACAGAGGAAACACAATGGTTCTACTTGAGTGACACAGGAAAGCACAAGTAGAAGACTCATAGCCACAGAAAGCGTAGGCATAAAGCAAGACCCTGCTTTGAAAATAGTCAATGTAAAAAGAGGGGTGGAGGCATTTCTTGACCAGTATAGCTCCTGAGTTCAAGTGCAAGGCCCTAAGTCCAATCATAGAAAAAAAAAAAAAGGAAAAGAAAGGGGAAGGGGAAAGGGAAGAGGGAGAAAGAAAAGGGGGAAAAAGTGCTGGTTAGATGATTTTATTTTATTTTTTTGAGTCATTGGGCTTGAAGTCAGGGCCTGGGCACTGTCCCTGAGCTTCTTTTTCTCAAGTCTAGCATTCTACCACTTAAGCCACAGCTCCACTTCTGGCTTTTTCTGAGAAGTTTCTTGGAGATAAGAGTCTCATGGAATTTTCTGTTTTTGAACCATGATCATCAGATCTGAGCCTCCTATGTAGCTAGGGTTATAGGCATGAGCCACCCCCAGCATCAGCTCAGATGAATTTTTGTTATGTGTGTTTGAACAGGATTTTTAGAAAATCATCCTGAAAGATATTCTCATCAGTTATAAAAGAAAATACAAAAGAAAGCTACTCTGAGCCTGTTTCCTGTATAGGTAGCCAAGGTCACTGAGGTCCATACTTCATTATGCTGGCAACAATCCCAGCCATCCTGTCATGTTGCTGACAGGTATAAGAGTATTGGGATTAGTTCCTTTGGATGGCACAGGTGGAATGGCCCTAATCCAAAAGTGCTTCAAAGTCAGAAACTTTTTAAGCTTTGACATGCCACTAGTAGAAAATTCTACACCTAAGAAAATATTGCTTAAAATTACCTTCAAGCCATGTGTATAAGGTTTGATAAAACATAAATCAGTTTTGTGCTTACACTTGGGCCCTGGCCCCAAGATACCTCATTATATATATGCAAATATTCCAAAAGTGAAGAAAAGCCAAAGTTTTAACTACTTTGGGTCTCAAGCATATTGGATACGGAATACTCAACTTGGATTTTATTTCTATGAAATTTAAAATGCATATCACCTATCTCCATCAGTTCCCCTGCCAGGAATTTGTCCTGTATATATTCTTGTCCAGGTACACAAAGAATTATGCACAGGGTACTGGAGAGCCCAGTTTGCAGAGCAAATGATGAACAGAAAGGGAGATATCTGTCCACTATCCGGGCTTAAATGAGTCATCCTTCTACCCAGGCAGAAGATGACACAGCTGCATTATAGCCTTTCTTGGAGATTTCCAAGATATGTAGAGGAAAAACAGCAGCATGCAGACCACTGTGCTTAATCAGCTACCATTTGTGTGAAAAGAAAGGAGGCTGTGTTTATTCCTAAGTGCTTCATATGCATGAAAATACACATGCCAAGACCCTCAGGAGACAGAGTATTCTGCCTGTATCTGAGCCAGGACAGGGTGTGTGGAAGCTGTATTCCTTCTTAACTCTTTGAGGGTTACTTATGAAATGCATGTATAACTTTACTGGACATCCATGCCTAATATATTTACTCAAACATGCATTCACAGTTTTGGAGATGACTGTGATGAGAAATGCCCTAGCTATGCTGGCCTCACAGCTATTCTAGGTCCCACTGAAGAATCAAACCATCAGATTCCAGCACTCATAAAACACCTGCTCAAGCTACCTTTCCACAGATCAGTTACTAGAATCATAACAGAAGGTACCCCTTGCCACCCAAAAAAGAGTTCTCCCTAAGAGAGAGAGAGCACCCTCATGAAACAAAGAACCTCTTCCATGTATCTGAAACAAATAATCATTGTTTTTCGTTCTGTTGTTCCTTACCCCTGGTGCCTTCCACTGTGGGGTTGCCCTTGGGTGATGCCATCTGTGAACATTGTTGCCGAGGGCTGTGGGGTAGGTGTGTTGAGGACAGCTGTTGTGAGGGTTATGTGGGCAGGTGGTGGGGGTCAGTGCCCTATTCAGGGCATTGTTCCAGTTCACTGCCCACCATCTCCACCTGTGTCCTTAGGCTGAGCATGTCTTTGTTCACCCAAGGAAGGAGATTCTCCCCTCTAGGCAAATCACTAATTAGGGAAACAAGAATTTTTTTAAGGTCTTAAAAAATAATCATTAGAAAGAAAAAACATTTGAGTCCTTATCTTGGGGTTCATTTCGCCTAACATCAACTTGTCTCAGACATATACTAGTTTTTGCAAATAAGGGAAACCATGGGACCTATGTTTCTTTGGGCCTGGCTTACTTCACTTAATATAATTTTTTTTCCATTTCTTTGTTGCTTTGTATGTCCCTCCCCCACAGTATAACCCCTGCTCTCACTGTATTTGATGTTGGTATAATTTGTGGAGGGGAAGGGCAAAAAAAAACATTTAAATAGGGATACAGGTGAACCCATTGCAACAATGAGATGTACAAGTTGTTATGTCAAAAACAAACTTTACAACTTTGGCGGGGGGGGGGGCAGGGACAGCGGTGGGGGGAAAGGGATAGGAAGGGGAAACAAAGGAGGAGGCAACAATGCTTGGTAAGAAATGTACTCATTACCTTGCCCAGGTAATTGTAACCCCTCTGTATGGTATTTTCACAATAAAAAATATAAAATAATAAAAATAATCATTAGCATAATAAATTAGATTCCTAAATTATAAGAACAGAAGCATGGATTGCCATTTTCCAAGGGCTGGGAATTGACTACCAGAGAATTTGGAGGATAAGGGAAGTGTTTTGCCATCTTCCTAGTGAAGGGAGTTGAATGAATGAATGCCTTTATCAAAAAAACCAAATCCTCTCAAAGTAGTGAATTTGATTGAATGTTAAGTTTTTGAAAAACAAATGGAAGTTTCCAGAATTTCCAGAAGACTGTATCTGCATGCTAGTGAGATGAATTAGGAAAAGAATACTGTTATTCTATTGATGGCATGGGCTCAAGACCTCAATCCCTTCTTTATTTAGGGATGATGGCCTGAGAGTCCACCCACAAGCTCCCTTTTACGAACATATTTTTATGGTTCTTGTGTTTCTTCCTCTCCCTTTGCCTGACTCCATCAACAGTACTGACTGCCACTTCCTGGAAATGGTTAGTATTGGCTTTACTTTTGCATATTTTGTCATCCAGTGGCTCATCATGGGGAACAGAACTATCCAAGAAAAAAAAAGGATGAGGTGACATCTCTGTAGTACCTAAAGGAAAACTTAGATTTGACTTACTATCTACCAAGGGACCACACATTGTCCAGAATCAGTAAAGATGTGGTATCGCCTAGGAAGCCTAGAAACTGAAGCGCTTCAGGCCGTTGATCCCAAGGGCTGAGATATAAGCATGAGCAAGTCGTCATGCAGTTTTACCCTGTTGAGTGATAGTGAGAGATGCTGAAAATGGCGTCATTTGAGTATAGTATTGAGTTGGGTTCCAATTTTTTGAACACATATATTCTAATACCTAAATCTCAGTTTCTTATCTGTAAAATGTAGATAAAATTAATATGTTCACAAGAGAATCTGCAAGACCTGTTAGTGTAGAGCATTGAAACATTTCCTTGTAATGTTTCTTTGGCATCTCTTTTAGAGCCAAGTGAGCAGGATACAGGCGATGTTGGAGAGATTCCTCTTAAATTGAGTTAATGCCCTGAAATGGAAAATGAGGGACTCAGCAACTGGAGGCCCCAGTGCCATTGGGAATCTTTGTTTCCTTCTAAGTGCGCGGTATGGCTCTGCTTTCTCACCATCTGAGTTCTCTCTTCATTTCCCTCCCTAGTTCATTGTTTCTGTACATACCACTCCTTTCACCAAGTCTGATGGGTTCTTCTTACATCAGAGTCAGTGCTTCTGAATAATATTAATCACAACAACAAGGAGAACAACAAGAACAATTTCCAAAGCAAAACACCCCTTTCCTAACTTGGTGAAGGAAGAAATCAGAGGAGGTACATGTCTCAGCTATCATCCTCAAACTCACAGATTTGGTGGATCCAAAACCCTCTGGAGAACTCAGTCTAGCGGATACACAATAGCATCCATATCACCAGACAGTAAGAAATGCAACTTAGAGTTTATCACAGCCCCTTCAGCTGGTCAGTTTCTGTGAGTTAAGAAGGTGAAGGCAGAGGTCTGTGCACCATACTACAGCCCAGTGAACTTACAGAACATGAACTCAATTATAGAAACACTTGGATATTGGTTCCACTTTGGAGGTCATAAAACCTTGTCCTAAGGCTTTTTAGATTGATAATCTTTGGACTTAGTCTTCATAGGGAGATTTGCTTGCTTTGTTTCCCTCTGAAGCTATGTGTCTAGGATGCTTGCTTCTTCTGATTTGGGATGCAATGAGTGTGTTGGTATTCATCTCCACATGTTTTACCACCCTATTCCAAACACATTTCCATTGTATCACAGTTTCTAAAAGATCAGTGGAGATGGTCAAGGTAGACTTTCTTAAGCAAAGCAAGTGGAAAAGTAGCATGTGTCTGGTCATTGTTTACTCTGCATTTGTTCTGTGGTCCAAACAGGGCCTCAGATCATGCTCAGTTTCCCTCACCTGTGCCAGGCAGAAGCTGGAGGATGGATGCTTGGGAGAACTGACTTGGGTTTCTCATTTCAGCACGCTTCCTGTTGCTCAGCTTTGAAAACTGCACCACCTATCTGCCTGGAATATGTTAAGACCTAGACTGAGAAGTTAGGGAGGCCATCTTCTGTATGGCAAAATTAAACACTTGGTTAGGAAACTTCATGTGTGGGGTTTCTACTCTCCTTCCTTAGACTCAGAGAAAGATCCCAGGAGTTTCCTTCTTCTGTAAGGAGGGAGAAAGGTAGCCCAGCTCCATGCAGCTGACAGTATCCTCAAGGAGAAGGCAGTGTAGGACACTTGGCTTCCCAGGGCAAGAGCCACCAGGAGATGGTCTTTTCCTAGAATGCTAATATCAGAAGGCCCTATGGCCAGGCTTAGTGGCTCATGCCTGTAATCTTACCTACTTGGAAAACAGAGATCAGGAGGATGACAATTAGAGGCTAGCTGAAATGAAAGATTCACAAGACCTTCAATCTCAAGCAATGAAAGGCTGACAATGAATATACCCCTCTTATCCTAGACACATGGATACCTAAACAGGATTTCCCTCAGTCCTGGCCAGCCAGAGCATAAACATGAGATTCTATTCAATAAATAACTAAAGCAAAAGTGCCCAGGTTGTGCTGGAAGTGGTAGACACCTTCCTAGAAAGAGTAAGGTTCTAAGTTCAAACCCCTGCTCTGCACAAGGAAAAAAAAATCCATGTGGATGTGTCTAATTGGGAAATTGGCCAAATTATTTTTAACTTCCTTGTTAATGGGCACAAGCAGAGAGAACAAGCTCAGAACACAAACCTGAGTACTTTCTAGTCACATTTCCCCTTTTTATGTCCTTAAAATTTCTGGGGAGGGCACATGGTATAGTACAATTGTCCTATAGGACAATCCATGCATACAAAACTGCTGCCTGTAATTTCTCAATGGTCATTGTTTGTGATGAAATGGTGACTTACTGGAGTCTCAGTCACATTCACAGGAACCAAGAGATACATAGGTCCCCTTCCCTATGGGACTGGTGGCCATTTCCTTCATAACTTCTTATTTTCTCAGCGTATGTGGATTTTCACATTTCAGAATCCTGAGTTAAGATCACAGATTTTAATGGCACATATTTCATTTTATTTAAGTTTAATTACTATTGCAGGATAAAGCAGCCCTTGACTCAAGAAAATGAAATAAACACACTTGTTGTGTATCTGCTGTGGCATTGTAGCCTTTTTTTTCTGGGTTTCTAATTTATATTTACTAAGCACCTGCCATTTTATAGATATTGTTCTAAGCCTGAACATGTTTCTCTTCTTTATGAATGTTTCCCAATTTATTTTTCTTCAAATAAGGTCTTTGGGATGATCCAGAACGCCATCAGTCAGAGGCTATAATTTAGAGATACCGAAGTACTTGTCAATGGAATTTTTAACTGTTGTCAAGCTTGAGAATGGTCCCAAGGATCTGCCAGCCCTGAATTCTCTGTGCGACATCAAAGGAAATCCACAGTACATTCAGGAAAGTGTTAGCATAGAGTGTACTTTATAGCACATGTCTCTCTCATTTATGGTTCATCTGTTAACATATGGTAGATGCCTCTCTAGAATATTCTGTTGTCCCATTTTTGCAGATTTCTGGCAGAAGAAAGTAGAGAATTTGGGGGGGGGAGTGGAGAAAGTGTGTGTGTGTGTGTGTGTGTGTGTGTGTGTGTGTGTGTGTGTGTGTGTGTGTGTGTGTGTGTGTGTGTGTGTGTGTGTGTGTGTGTGTGTGTTCGTTCCTGAATTGCTAACCTAGCTCTTTGTAAACCTCACATACATCTAGAGATTGCTGAGTTTATGCTCTTAGTCATTGTCAGCCCCAGACTACACAAGGGATTTTGGCCACTTCACCCAAATTAACTCCCAAAAGCCAAATGTCCTCCCTTCTGTCACTCTGAACAGCAATAGATATATAAGTTAACCTTGAGCTCAAGGAAGTATATCTCTCAAAGACAGAGCCAAAGTCCTTTGGGAACTGGGAAGGTAGTCCCTGATTAATATTCTCCAAATAGAATGTCTTACTGTGAGAAATGAAGCTATTAGAAAATATCTTCTGCCCCTAACTCTATCAATGAAGCTTGAGAAGCAGGCCAGAGCCCAAGAGTCCCATGCCCTCTTCTTTCCAAATCAGCTAGCACAGAGAGCTATACAGATACCTGGCCTACATTAGCCTGTCTATGATTAGCTCAAGAAACTGCTTTAAGAGCAATCATATTTGAATCTCTGAGAGGGCTTGATCTGAACATCTGATTGACAATAATAATTTTGACTCAGTAGTTGATACCGTTAGAGCCTTCCAGTTGGGGAGGGGAGGCTGTTTTATCAAACACACCAATGTTGGAAAGACATTGTTCCTCAGTTGTTGTTCTGCGTCCCAGATCCCTTTTCCTAGAGGACATGGGATTTTGTGTTCTTTTCACAAAGCAACAGAGGATCTGCCTACATGGCAGTTGGGGGCAATCTGTTCCTTGTCTTTCCTCAAGGGTTTTGAAAATATGCATCATAGCCAGGCTCTAGTAGCTTATGGCTTTCATTCTAGCTACTCCGAAAGGTGAAATCTGAGGATTGTGGTTTAAAGCCAGCCCAGGTAGAAAGTTTTGTAAGACCCTTACCTCTAATTTTGTAATACCCTTACCTCTAATCAACCATCAAAAAACCAGAAGTACACAAGAACAGACATGAGGACCAATGGAATAGAACTGAAGACCCAGAAATGAACCCACAGACCTGTAGCCACCTAAGCTTCAATAAGGCAGCTAAAAATAAACAATGGAAGAAAGACAGCCTCTTCAGTAAATGGTGCTGGCAAAATTGGTTAACTACTTGTAGAAAACTAAAACTAGATCCTTATATATCACCCTGCACCAGAATCAACTCCAAATGGATCAAAGACCTCAAAGTCAAAGCAGACACCCTGACTATATTACAGGAAGGAGTAGGAGAAACTCTAGGGATCCTTGGAAGAGGCTGAAATTTTCTTAATAAAGACCCAGAAACACAACAAATCAAAGAAGGTTGGACAAATGGGATTGCATGAAGTTGCAGAGCTTCTGCATGGCAAAGGATATAGCTAGCAAGATCAATAGAAAGCCCACGGATTAGGAGAAGATCTTCACTAGCCATATAACAGACAAGGATCTCATATCTAAAATATACTTAGAACTCAACAAATTAAATCCCCCAACAACAAATCCTCAAAGAAACAACCACCCGATAAATAAGTGGGCTAAAGACTTAAAGAGAGACTTCACTGAAGAGGAAATAAGAATGGCCAATAGACACATGAAGAAATGCTCAACTTCTCTGGCCATAAAAGAAATGCATATCAAAACAACCTTGAGATACCACCTCACCCCAGTTAGAATGGCTCTAATCAAGAACTCTAATAACAACAGATGCTGGAGGGGATGTGGACAGAAGGGAATCTTACTGCATTGTTGGTGGGAGTGTAATCTTGTTCAACCACTTTGGAAAGTCGTATGGAGGTTCCTCAAAAGACTCCACATAGAGCTCCCCTACGACCCAGCAATCCTACTTTTAGGCATTTACCCAAACGATTACAAACAAAGCCATACTAAAGCTACCAGCACAGCTATGTTTATGGCAGCCTTATTTACCATAGCAAGATATGGAACCAACCCAGATGCCCCTCAGTAGATGAATAGATCAAGAAAATGTGGTATATACACAATGGAATTCTATGCCTCCATCAGAAAGAATGACATTGCCCCATTTGTTAGGAAATGGAAAGACTTGGAAAAAATTATATTAAATGAAGCAAGCCAGACTCAAAGAAACATAGGTTCCATGGTTTCCCTTATTTGCAATAACTAGTATATGTTGAGAACAAGCAGAAAAAATAAAAAACTATGTACATATGACCATATAACCTGATGCTAAGCGAAATGAACCCCAAGATAGGGACATGAGATTTTATCTTTCTTGTTGTTCTTTTTAATGTACATACTATGTGATTTTTTTTGCTTCTTTGTATGTTCTTCCCCCATAGTATGACCCCAGTTGTCATGGTATTTGATTCCGGTGCCCTGCATCTTGTATATACATTTTTCTAATTTGGAGAGGGGAAAGGAAATAACAAAATGCTGAAATAAGGATACAGGATGATCCATTGTATCAACAAGATGTACAAGACAATATGTTGAAAACAAACTTTACAACTTTGGGGCGGAGGAAGGAGTTAAGGAGGTGGGGAGGAAAGGGATGGTAGGGGAAAAACAAAGGAGGTGGTAACAATACTCGATAGGAAATGTTCCCATTAGCTCACTCATGTAACTCCTCTGTACAGTATCTTTACAATAAAAAATACATATTTAAAAAAGCCAGAGGTAGAGGCATGACTGAAGTGGTAGAGCACCAGCCTTGAGCAAAAAAGCTAAGAGAGAGTGAGTCTCTGAATTCAAGCCCCAGTACTGGCATTATGTATGTATGTATATATGTATGTGTATGTAATATATACATACGTATATTAGGAATGACTGGCTTTGGGGAAAATTTGCTACTTCTCTCAAAGCAATCTACAATTGCTACTTTTAAGATATTTTGTAGTTTAAAAAGTTATTTTAATTATACAAATTTATGGAGTATGATAATTTGGTGCATGTAGATAGTATGTAATTATCAAACCAGGGTAGTTAACATGACTATCTTCTTAGACATTTCCTTACAGTGTTAGCTGACACAGTTATTTATGGTGCAGTGTGATATTTCAGAACATGAATATAATATATGCTGTTCAAATCACAGAATATAAAGTGGCTTATTCATATTTTAAAATAGGAAACATTAATAAAACTGGTCTTCTCCCCTTTTCATGCATCACTAATTTGATTATGGCAATAATCATTTAGAGCATGTAAAGGTGACCTTGCCTTGTCTTAGTGAGGACAGTTCTTCACTGTGTTTTGGTGTCAGGAGTCTAGACACGCAAACTATCAATGTCCCAGTCCTTCATCTGAACTTCTAGTAGGCATCTAAACAAGGAGGGCTGGTTCTTCCTCCTGTTCCTCTGCATGAGTATTTGTCATGTTCTAATTTCTCCTGGCCACTGTGTTGTCTGTCCTTTGCATTAGTTCCCCAGTCCTGTAACTCACCTATTCAAACATTGTTCCTTCAACATGCTCGGCTTCAGCACCAACCTCTGTTGTTTGACATGGTCCTGGGTTTGTTAAATTAGTACCATTAGTCTGCTTTGTTACATTAATAACCTCAGGTCAGAAATGGCTAATCCTTGTCCTTAATTGACAAAGATGGCCATGTAAAGGCTAACGTTTGGTCTTTTTGGCTCCAGCCTCACCAAATTTTCATTTTAGGTGCTGCCTTCATGTACTAGGAACTTCTTATAATTTCTTCTTTAACCTTGCTCATGTGTCAGGTACAGGATGCACATGATGGGCTTCCCAGAAGTAGTCTCAAGATGATAAATTGTGTGCCAGCCACTTACTTTTGGCATGTCAAAATTAGGGAGTTAGGAAAGAAAGAGGAAAAAGGGAAAACAAATCAAGGGTATGACCTCAGTAAAAGTCCTTCCTAGAGCAGCTTCACACTAATCCCACAGGGCACTCTCAAATGTGAATACTCCCCATGTACCATCCCAACTCTAGACCAAGAAGCTGGCTTGCACATATGCTTCCATTTATGTTAAGAGAAAGGGGCAAGTAATTAAGGCCCAGACTCTGATAACTGCTCTTGGGCTGTACTTTGAAGAAGACATGCAGGTGCTGGCTGTTGGAAGGTAGAAGCAGGAGAGATGGAGGGGTACAGTGAAGATAAAAGGGTTATCCACTGTGTGCCCAATCTGAAAGTGTCAGCTAAGGACACAGGTGTTTGCAAATGTTTTAAGTAATGCCTTCTGCCTTGACAGAATCATGTATGTATGTTCTTCCTTACCCTCTCAACTGGATATTTTCTTCTAAGCAGGACAACATTGTGGTTAAGAAAGTTAGCTCTAGAGTCAAAGACAGATTTCAGTCTGGTTCTGCTTGGGGTTGTGTGGCTTTGCACATTATTTGTCTTTTTGAGGAGAATGTCCACATCTGTTGAGTGAAGACAGGTTGCTGAAGGACCAGTGTTCATACCATGGCACCTTCTCAATCCTTGGCATGTCCTAAGTTCACCCATCCTTCTCATTTGGACAGTAGAGAATGCTGGGAAGTGAATGATATGTTAGGACAACACCCCTTTCCCACACCATATACACTTGCTATGGACCTTTGACCCTTTAATCCACAGCTCAAGGGTCTGCTGTTTTAAGTTCCTGTGTCCCATGTTCATAGCGATATTGTATCTACCTACTCCTTAGGAAAAAACTATATCCTTGATATTTTTCAAAAACTGTTTCTTTTAAAATATTATTTTATCTGTTTCATTAACAAGCAAATAGCTCAACAATATTAAAAATAACCATTATATGACTACGTTTTGGTTTGCTGGGCCATACTTTGGAATCACACCTAGAGCCTTATGGATACAAGGCACATTTTCTACCACTGAGCCACACCCCCAGTCATTTTGTTTTGTCAATAAGTTCACTAACTACTTAATTGCCACTACCTAGCTAGGCTAGCCTTCGATTCATGATCCTCCTGTCTCCCAGCTAACTGAGATTATAGGTCAATTTTTTTGTTTATGGTCACATGACCTAAAATTAGCTCACATAACCCTAGAAGTACATGAGTATCTCATTCATTAAAGTTGCCAGCCCATCACCACCCATAGCCATGGGGCTTACAACTCTGTAGTTTAAGCAGCTGTTATTAAGTATGCCATTTCTAATATTTTCAGTAACATTTCATATTTCTGATTTCTGACTCAAGGCATAGAATCATTTCTGACCCTGAAGTTGCTATAGGGCTGACAGATAGTTCTCTGAATTAAATGGCTAGCTCTAGTCTTGTTACTATGGCGACAGAAATCAGCGCAGGCTGACCAGGTGACCAGGGGGATAGAGAAGCGTCATAAGTGTGAGGCATTTCTTTGTCAGCCATCTCTGTGGCTCTCAGTTCCATCCTATTGAGCTGGTTACAAGAACAGTCATCTCAGATCACACATCTCAGTTGGGAGTGAAGAGCATACCTAAAATCCATAGAACCCAGGCTAACACTTACAGCAAGGAAGGAAGATATATACGATACTGTGAAATACAAAAATAAGGAGTAAGAAATATAAGCAAACAAGTAAATATTGACTGTGCATGTGTACAGGAACCTAGCGCTTACACAGAGTACTACTCCAAATATTTTTGTGGAATGAATAAACCAAGTACTAAAACCATATTATATAATTAGGTATCCTTTAACTATTTATTGGCTAATTAAATATTGACTAATTAAATATATATTAACTAATCTACTACCAGCTTGAAGATAAGAGTAGGAAAGTCCAGAAATGAAAATGTTCTTCAAGGAAAGATAATGGTCACAAGATCACAATCTGGGAACACTGGTGGGTGGAGGATCAGAAATCTGAGTTAGGGCTACAAATAGGCTGAGTTGGTCAAGGAATAAAGCCTTTAGGTCAAGTGTCAAGTAACTCAGTATTCCCTTTCCCAGGGGAAGTATGGCTCAGTACTCCAAACCAAAGAAACACAAAAATGAGACAACTTTTTAGGTGTATACCATAGATGACCAGTGCTCCCTACATCTTTGTCTCCTAGGAAGCCTAAGTGGAGACAAATGGATGTGTTTGATGAGCACCCTTTTTTTTGGTTCTGCCACCTTGACCTGCTTTGTTGCATTCCAAATTAAACTAGCTCATACTTCTTTCACAAGGATTCTAACTAGCTATCTATGACCTTGATCATATAGACTTGTCTGGAGGGAAGAGAGAGTCTGTGATTGTTGACTCTCCTTTTGATAAATATCTCTACATTGCTCAGCCATGACCACCAGGTCTGCATGTAACCAGCATGTGCTTTCTGTGTTAACTGAATGTTTTTAACTATGAGGTGGTCTTATCAGTAATCCTTTCTCACCTAAGTCAGTTCTGGCCATGGAAAACATATGAAACATTTTCGGTGCTTGTAAGAAAAAGAAGGGGGGGAGAGAGAAAGAGTAGGGGGAAAGGATGGGGAAAGGGAGAGGGAGAGAGAGAGAACTAAAAGGTGGTTCTAAACCAGAGAAATGATCCTTGTAGTAGGATGGTTCAATCTATAAGAAATATAAACTCTTCTCAGGAAAGCTTTGCAGACTCAAATGTTTACAGTGTCTCTACAAGGATCTGATTCCATCCAGACTCATTTCTTTCCAAGCAATGGAATCATCTAGGAAAGAAATTTTTATTAAAATATGAAACATCCCCCCCCCAAAATCCCTCCTCAAACTTCAAAGGGAGATTTGGCAGTTGGAAACCCTTCCCAATTTTAACTATCTTGGAGCTATTTAGGGGTTGGGGAAAGAGCACACTTGTTTCTTGATGCCAAATCTGAATCAGTCTGTGCTGTCAGTCAGTTTCAGAGTGCACAGCATGGCAGGCAGCTTTTTCAGGCCCATGGGTTTGGCTTAGAACAGAATGAGTGAGGATTACAGATACAACTCTGGGCTGCAGGGATTCAAAGGGGATGCTCTGGTCATCATTAAGTAGCTAAGGGTAGGTGAGATAATGATGACATCTGGCATGAATTCCACATTTCAGGAAATTACCTGCCCCTATGAAGACTGACAGCAGTAACTAACCAAGGGAGCTATCTTTGGTTTGGTCCCTAAAGCAGAGATACAAATGTAGTTATTTATTGATGGAGAGGTCTTAGGAGAAGGAGAGTGGAGTGTGAGAAATTGGAAGAAAGGGGCTCAGCAAAGATGTAGTTTTAGTTCAGGCTACCTTAGCCTTGACCTACAGCTACCATGAAGGATGGGTGACCCCATAGCTACCTTGAGGTAGAAACTGCCCTTTGTACCCTGAGAGCAAAGGCTTAATCTTCCAGTTATTTCTGGTTGAGGTAGCAAGCACTGGCCAATAGCAGTTTACTATAAAATTATATCTTTGGAGCCATTAACAGACAACACACACAACACTGGGTGATAGAATCATCAGCTCAGTGAAGGGCTTTTGGAAAGGCATCTACAGCATCTAAAACATGAGTAAATAGTCGTATCATCTTCTTTATACTTGTATTGGCTAGGTCACTTTACTGGGAAGTATCATCCATCTTCTATAAGAGCTATCTTTCCTTTTGAATCTATGCAGGTCTTAAGAGAGGGATAGAGTGGAAGGAGAGGCATAAGAAAAAGTAACTGGTCAAACATGAAACCCTTCTTCCATATAGATCACCACCAGCTAATTATATAGCCACTCAACTATTCATCCACGCTTATTAAAAGATGAGGACATAATAGAGCTGGCTCCCATCATTTTATGGTAAGATCATCCCCCCACACACACCCCAGGAAAGGCAAGGCTGGCCAATAATGTGTGTGGTCCATACCTTTTGTGTGAAAGATATTTGGAAGGCTTTTCTCTCTTGTATATGTTTGGTCTTGCCCCTGACCATTTACCTTTTCTCTGCCACTTGCCTCTATGCTATTTAGAAATGGTACAAAAGTTAAAATCTTCTCCATTGCCAAACCCAAGTTGCCATTTTCTATCATCCTGTATGGTTCTAATATCTAAATAAATCCTTCTCTGTACTCCAGGCTGAGGTATCCTGATGATACCTGAGTACCTCTTTCCAAAGGACAAAGATAATAACCACACATTCTGCTCCTTGAGACTATTTGAATTTGACCTTCCCAGGAAAAACAAGTCTGAAAAAAGATAATAATGTGATGAGCAAACACAGAAATGTCTGGAACGTGTTCAAGACCAGTTAAACACTGTAAGAAGACAATCTCACAGCCGCCTCAGTTCAGACTAGCCAGACATGCCTCTGGGACACCCCTGGCTGCTTTCAGCTGGCATGGGGAATGGAAACTTTGGCCATGAGTATTTGTTTCTGTGGCTTCTTCATTCCCTGCCTCATCCTCACTGACAACTTCCTAGAGCAAGTCCAGTCTTGCATCAATCCATTCTACATACCAGCCTGCCCATTTCAGTGCAGTAAGGATCATAGACATGTGGTGTCTTGATAGAAGGAATATTCTTCTGCAGAACACAAATAGAGACCTCTAGGAACCAATGCATTGTGGAGCTTACTGGAGTTACCCTCACTGAAAGGAAAGCATGTGGTGTCATACCCATCCCTGAAGAGTGTGAAAAACAAATTGCTGCCCACCATCCAGTCACCAGTCTACACTCATGAGTCTGGATTCTGATCTCTCCAATGATTTAGCACAGGATTCTTTTGGGCTGACTGAGGGAATGTTGGAGGAAGAAGCAGTACTTGTGTGGTTCCTGGCTTAGCCTGGTGTGAGTTCATGGGAAAGGGATGTTGAAAAGTGCCCCCTGGAAAATCAGGTTATAGAGCAGGCAGTGGGAGCAGAGAGGCTAAGTCAGGAATTACAATATAAAAAACAGAGCCTTACAGAGGAGTCCCTGCCAGGGGCCCCCGAGTGTTGACCACGAAAGCACCCTGAGAATTAAGTGAGCAAAATGGCAAAGGTATCCTTAGGGAGATGGGCAACGCACCTGCTTCTCTTCTGTTCTAGCCACTTTCAGATCCATTTTCTCTAGTGTCTAACCCTTACTTTGTTACAAGTTAAGATCTTTCAGAAGACCAATTCCAACTTTTTCTGCCTTATAGAAAGAAAATGTTCAGGACTACAGATGTGTCTCAAGTGGTAGCATGCCAGCCATGAGCAATAGAACACAAAACCCTAAGTTCAACCCCTGGTACTACCACAAAAAAATAAATAAATAAAAGTAAGCACTTAAGGTATAGATGTCTCATGACCATAAAGAATATAGGTGATAACATGGAGCCCTGGAACACAGGGAAGAATTCTGCAAAAGATGCCAACATGCTTTCCTTCAGAAAATATGCCGGGTAATATGAGAAGCTAAGTTGACTCCTTGCTCATTCTAGGCCTACGACAAATGTCAAGACACAAGAGGACATTGGCCTTGAGTAAGACAAGACCCCCCCCCAAATAAGACAGGAACTTCTTCTGAGGTAGAAAGGACTGGAACCATTCCATTAGAATAGGAAGTTCTGGATATGATAAAGATACCACAAGTCCTGAGCTTGGGGGATATGTGAGCTAAGCTATGCCCAGTGATGATTCTAAAGAGACTACCCTGGTGGGAGGGACAAGACACTTAGTTTAGAAGACTCGGCCCCAGGAACACACTTGCTTCGTAATTGGGCCCAGTTTCCTACACAAAATTCTTGAATCATGAATGATCAGGACAATGAGAACAATAATGTGTAAACACATTAAAGATGTCTGTTTCCATTGGAGAGCTTGGTTGTTTCTTAGGAGAAACATGTTTACATTTATTTCAATTAGGGAAGAGGAACAATAGAACGGTGAGACAAAGGACAAGGGGGGAACCAATGCAACAGCGATATTCACAAGACAGTATGTTGGAAATGATCTGTACACGGGGGGGGGGGGTAGAGGGGAGGAAAAGTAGGAGAAAAATGAGGGGAGGGGTAACAAGTTTGACAAGAAATGTACTTATTACCTTGCTTATATAACTGTGACCCCTCTGTAAATCACCTTGACAATAAAAAGAAAAAAATGTTAAAGAAAACCTGTCATATTAGGACATAGGACTGCCCTACCTTTATACCTTCCTGTCTTCTTTCTTCTCCATCTACATGGTCTCTTCTGTGCCATGTAAAACCAACCCTTTCACAAGAATACATTTAAATCTGACTTGTCCTAGGAAGATCTTAATCCTCTGGACTTTTTCTCCTGACCTGTGTGTGAACTCTACTCACTTCCCTAGTAATATCTATGGATTCATCATTTCTGATAGAGGCAGAATATATCTTCCAAATTGGCCACAGCAGTAACTCCACATGTTTTTGCAGGATCTTGTCTCACCTCCAGCAAAAACTCAAAAGTCAAGGCCACACAGCCTCCCAAAATAAGATTGACCCGAGCTTAGTATTTTCCCTAAAGAACCGACCATAGTCAAAATGCTCTGAGTGAGTTCCTAGACAGGTTATAAATTAATGGTCATACTACTCATATCACTTCTTCCTGGCTCTCTCTTTAAAAAAAATTATGTTAGTACTGGGGTTTGAACTCAGGGCCTTGCTCTCTTGCTTGGCTGTTTTAACTCACAGCTGGCAGTCTACTACTTGAGACATGCCCCTACTTCCAGATTTTTGCTGATTAGATGGAGATAAGAGTGTCGAGAATTTATCTACCCTAGCTGGATTAGAACCTTAATTCACAAATCTCAGCCTCTTAAGTAGCTAGAATTACAGGTGTGACCTTCCTGTGTGACCCTAGCTCCATCTTGGTACATGCATGTACAGCTAGATGAGACATTCCCATGCTGAACAGACCACATGGAAAGACCAGGGAGAAAGAGAGAAGGGCCAAGAAGCCCCTGTTGTTTCCAGCCACACCAAGTGTGTGGCTGTTCTCATCCCAGTGCCAGTAGGCCCTGAACTAGGAGCCTTCATGTTTCCAAATATAACCACTGTGAGTGGCCAAGTAGGAGCTGAGCCAGAAAGAGAGAGAAAATGGTGAAATATGCATAATGTTTTCTTGAAGCATTACTGTTAGAAATGATCATTAGGCAACAATATTTAGATATAATATACATACGTACTATCGTAGTTTGTTCTCTGGTTGGTATAGTGAAGTACCATCCTGGGTGGTTTATAAAGAACAGATACTTATTTCTAATAGTTCTGGAGTTCTGAAGTCAGATATCAGGGGTGCCAGCATGGCTGTGTTCTAGAGTGGATCCTCTTCTGGGTTCCACACTTCCAGATTTCTCATATATCCTCAAATGACAGTAGAGAGCCAAGCTAGAAGCAAGCTTTCTCAAGACTCTTATAAGGGCACTAATCCCACTCAGGTAATTACTCCTCAAGGTCACATCCTCCAATACCATTGCATTGGGGATTAAGATCTCACACTTGCACCTGTGTGTATATACATATATGTAAATATACAAAATGTAGACATAATTGATCATGTATGTACATACATGTCTTTGTATTTGTGCATGCAAGCAAAATTTGGAACATATCCTGCCTTCTGACATCTCTCAATTTTTGTTTGTGTCAGTGTGCATGTGTGTGTGTGTGTGTGCGCACACACACACACACACACACACACACACATACACTCTACAGCTTCTCCATGAAGTCAAGACCATGTTGTAGACTCCCTTGTTATTCTTTGACAGATGTAGAGTTACTTGGCAGATGTAGCAACTATATACTAAATGCTGGAGTTAAATTGCTGGTGAAATGTGCACATCTGTGTCCCTGAAAAGCTGATTGTGATCATAAAGAAACCAGTCTTTGAATCTTTCTCATAGGAACTCTGTGTCCTTGGAAAGAGTCATTTGCCTGAGATTGCGGAGAATAAGCCACTTGCTCAGAGTCTCAGAGAAAGACAAGCTGCTCTTAGCAACCCTCCCACCTACAGATAGTCCACAGCTGGCCTCTCCAGTGTTATTAGGCTGGGTTCTGCTTCCTTGATTCTTACTCCCCACAGGATTTGCTGCTTCTAGTCATCAGATTGAAAAAAAGCCCTTTTACCTCTCTCATCTGAGTGTTACCTAGGAGATAGATTTTTATGCTGATAGGCTTGACGGTCTGATTGCATTTATTTGAGCTGTGCAAAATAATCTTAAATATTAGAGTCTCATAGCCTATAATATTATTTATAACTTTTAAAGGAGCTCAGCCATCAATAGGAGGGCTGAGGCAATAGTTCAGCCATAAAGCACTGAATTCAGTCACCTACATGGGGAAAATACAACATCTTGAAAAGATCATTTTTAAATAATTATTTAAATATTCTCACCAGATCTAGGAAATGTCCAGAAATTTAATGGTTATGAGAAAATGTCAAAGGAAGTAATAACGAAATTCTGTCTTTTAAAAGTCTGTTACTTTATCCTACCCATTCCATGAACTCAAGCATCATTCCTGGTGATGAGCTAGAATCCAGCTTCTTCAAGGACACAAGAAACACTCTCTTGGATGGTGGGACTAGAAAAAGTGTTTATTTCTTTGATCAGCTGTTTGCTCAAATGAGGCACATTTGTCCTGGTTCATCACAGTAAATATGTACATTAACATCTGGCCTCTTGTGATGTCATAATCAAGATTGTGACATCACAGGGTTTAGGTTGGTGCCACCACATCTGTATTATTTGTTCTTGCATAATTGTGTTGATTGGGAATTTCTTTTTATCTGTCTTCAACTCTGGCCAACTCTACAGTGAAATATAACCTCATAGAAGAACACAAAGGCAGTCAGTGACACAAACTCATTAGCTCTGAGGGTCTTCAAGGTCACTGCCTTGGAACAGGGAAGAGATTCACTTATGCAATGACAACATGAAATCTTTCCTTCCTACTTTGTGTTGTCTTCTCTTGTGGTATTTACTATTTTGGTCACACCTGACTTAAGAATTAGACAGAATTCTCCTTTTTTTACTTCAAAAAACTGTTAGGACTTTTATGTGTTCTATGTAATGTCTGGACTTGGTCAAAAATCACATTTTCTGTCTACCTTTATTTCCTTTTCATAAAGCTTCACAAATTTGTCCAGACTTGAAAAGCATTTATTAAACACCTACCTTCTATTGCTGTGAAGTTCAATTTGCTAACATCACATGGGACATCAAAATCTGACACTTATAGGAAACATGTAAGAGATCCTCCAGATTCCAAAAGAAAAGACAGAACAATTTCACTCCCTTGGCTTTAACTGGTGTCCAATACCATTTTGCCTCTGAACACACATTCTTGCTTCTGAGTCAGGGGTATCACCTGTCAGGGACATCAGAACTGTCACAAATGCTTGTTTGAGATGGCTTGACCTTGAAATATTTATAGCCAAGGGCTTTAGAATGCTGTAGGATTTCTTGTAACTTCCTATTGTACCAAATGCTTCTTCTGTCTAATCAGTCTTTATCCTTACAAGTTTGTATGAAGTTAAGCCTCCTCCTAAGCCTTCATCTTATCTTGTCAGCCAATTCCAACAACCTTTATTTACCCTGTTTTTTTATTTATTAGTGGGCTGGCTGTACAGTTGATTCAGACAGTCCGTACTAATTCCATGGAGGATTTAATGGGACAAGTAGCAAGTCTGGTGAATATTTTTGTAAATGTGATTTGTTGTGATTTATTTTGTTTTTGCATCAGGTCATGACAAAGAATATAATCTGGACTTTGGACTTCCAGGGATATAGAGTATAGTGGATTAACAGTTCTATAGAAATAAACTCCAGACAAGATAAAGAATGATAGTTGTTTTAAAGTTCCGGGAAGTGAATAAAGCAAGCAGAGGCTGGAGAGAATATGAATCTGAAAGCAGGAGATCATACTGGGGATGGAACACACCAGTTGGCTTTTCCTCTTGGGAAGCTAGCATTATGTAGTGTGTAAGGAATGGAGTTCCAGCAGAAGATACAATCTTAGTGAGTTGCGGCATTAGAGTTTTGAGCAACCTGAGCGGTGAATATTGAGGGAATCATCAAAGAGAAAGTAGTCACTCAGGAGAAGTCCTGAAAACTCCTCTCAAATTTTTGACTGATCTTTCAACTGTGCATGCTTGAGAAAGATTCCAAGCAACCCAGGTAGAAAGAGCAGCTGAAAGGCTTAATGGCTAGGAAGACAAAGTTATGAGTTCAAGTTCCCAAACTTTAATGGGCCTGATAAACAGCTCATTTTTTTTCCATGGAAATCCTATAAGGAGCATCTCCAAAGACCAAAGACAGAACACAAGCTTGTTAGAATAGAGTCTTTCCACCCACAAAAGATGACTAATTCAACCGAATCCTAAAACCACCATCACAGATAGCCCTCCAGTAATAAGATCTTTTTGAACACTCTTCAGAAGAAAACAACAAAACCAGAGTCTCTTCAGTCCATCATCCATGAAATCAAATATATAATAAAAATTATTAGACAAGTAAATTCTAAATTCTCTTGTTTCCGTCTAGTCTACTCCAAACTGTGACAGTCCTGCTCTGCTAATTGTGACAACACACTGGTCTTTCTCAGGCTTCCCCCTTATTATTGGTTCTTACCCTTGGTTTTTGTGAGAATAGCCTTTTTTCAATCAAAGTAGTTTGTCTTCTTTCTGGTAATCTTGTGAGAAATTTTTTTTCTGAAAAGTTCTTGCTTTGGCCGGGTAGCTTGGGCCTTGTTAATTACATTTTAGTTACAACCTTTTCATGCTTTTAAGATAACCTGTGCACGTAGACCCTATGCACTATAGAGCCCTTGTGATCCTCTCCTAAGAATACCCTCCTTTGTGCTTATGATCATATAAAATGATGCTTATTGAAATGAACTCCAAGGAATGGAAGAGGTTTTATCGTACTGTTTGCGTTCTTTTCTCTTTCCTTCTATTGTTTTCTTTCGTTTATTCCCTCTATTGCTGTTTTTTATTTCTGTACCCTTTGCCTTGGATATATGTTTATCTAATTTGGGGAGGGGAAGGAGAAGCACAGAATGGTGGGACAAAGGGTGAACCAATTCACCAGTGAAATCCACTAGACAGTAGTGGAAATTAACTATACAACTTGTTTGAGGGGGGGGGGTCAGGAGAGGAAAAACTGGGAGAGAATGAAGGAGGGGATATTACTACTTAAAAGGAAATGTACACTGGTGCTGGTGGCTCACACCTGTAATCCTAACTACTCAGGAGGCTGAGATCTGAGGATTGTGGTTCAAAGTCTGCCTGGGCAGGAAAGGCCATGAAACTCTTATCTCCAATAAACCATCCGAAAACTGGAAGTGGTGCTGTGGCTCAAGAAGTAGAGTGCTAGCCTTGAGCTGAAGAGTTTAGGGACAGTGCCCAGGCCCAGCACACACACACACACACACACACACACACACACACACACACACACACACACACACACACGAAATGTACTCATACACACACACACACACACGAAATGTACTCACACACACACACACACACACACACACACACACACACACATGAAATGTACTCATTACCTGACTTATATAACTGTAAACCCTCTGTATGTCACCTTTACTATAAAAAGATAATAACCTATTAGAAGATCCTTAAATTTTAGTTATATCCTGTTACTTAAACCACATCCTTTTGTAGATTGTGAACCTAATCTCAGCCAATGTAAGCAGAGGGGTGGAGCCTCCTGGCTTAGGGATAAAAAAGAGAAATAGCCTGTCTTCTCTGTTTGCTTGCTTGCCAGATTTGGCTCTGATAGTGTACAGTTCTGCAGAAGTAAACCTTACCTTCCTGAATTGCTTTCTAGTTGGTGTCCTTAGTCCTGCATGACACCCCGTGATCTCAACACCCCAAAATCCTGTGTTATTTCTAAGTTTATACCCTAAAAACCCAGTTGGAAGCCAAAACATATTGTCAAAGCAAAAAGCACCTAGTTATTTTATCTAAAGCTATCATATGCTCTCACCAGAGTGCCAGTGGAAAGAAATGGACAAAATAATTTTGAGTTTGGATTAATTGTTGGTCTTTTAATGTCTCTTCATATGCAGTGACATGTTTAAAACGAGGTGGACCCATGATACTTGTAGTCTAGACTTTGAACACAAAGCTGTTACCTGACCAAAAAAAGTGTTGAGTTCAAATCTATCCTTGAAAAGAATTCCAGGAATAATTGGTAGAATCTTGAGTGTTTTTATCTAAATCCATATGAAAATGATCAAAAATATATAACTTGCAGTTACATATAAAGTTAAGTGATTTCCTATAGATGGCATCAGCTTGTTTTCCCCTTAAGGTATGGGGCCAGAGATTGTCCAGCACAAACAAAACTGAAGAGTAAGCATAGCTTGTATGTGTGTGGGGGGAGTGGGGATGCACGCGTGCATGTGCACCAGTCCTGGGGCTTGAACTCAGAGCCTGGGTGATGTCCCTGAGTTGCTTATTTTTGCTCAAGTTACGTACTTTGCTACTTGAGTTACAGCTCCACTTATGAGGTTTTTCGGGGGGGATAGTTTACTAGAGATAAAAATCTCATGGAGTTTTGTGCCTGGGCTGGCTTTAAACTGAGTCTCCTGAATAGATAGAATTACAAGCATGAGCCACCAGCACCCAGCTATATTTTTCCCACTAAATTTGCCAGTAATTTAGTTTTCCTACAACTGGCTATGAGTTTTCTTACTTATTCTATTATCATAGACTAAATTTCAAGTTAAGGGTTTATGGGTAAGTAACAATTTAAGCCATATACTTGACTGTATTTAGTATCTTCAGAGTATTGTATTGCTATATGCTGCTGTTTTCCCCTTTTAAATGGCTTATATTTTGAGAGAGATATAAAGGAAATGATGGTGGGATCACTCCTACCAAGACAAAACAGTGTTATGAAAGTTCAAAAGCCGTGCACATATAACCATTTAAGATGATGCTAAGTGAAATGAACCTCAAGATATGGACACAGGAGGTCTGTCTTTATTGTTATTGTTTTAAATGTACTATGTGATTTTTATTTTTGTGTTGTTGTTGTTTCCTTTGTATGTTCTTTACCCTATGGCATATCCCCTGTTGTCACTGTACTTGATTTTGGTACCCTCCTCTTTTATATACATTTGTCTAATCTGAGGAGGGGAAGGGGAATAACAAACTGCTGAAACAAGGACACAGGATGACCCATTGCAACAATGATAGCCACAGGACAGTATATTGGAAACGAACTTTACAACTTCATGCGGGGCTGGAGGGAGATGGGGGAGGGAAGGGGACAACAACAAGAGAAGGGGTAACATTGATTGACAAGTAAAGTATTCATTGCCTTACTCATGTAACTGTAATTCCTCTGTACAGCAGCTTTACAATAAAATAAAATTTAAAAAGAGAAAACAGTGACAGTTGTTCTCACATTTTAGAACATTCAGTGAACATCCAGTGTAAAAACAAGAAGAAAAGCCACACACACACAGCCCTATGCCCATTCTTATTTTTTTTTTGACAGGCATTATAGACATAGTAGATCAGCCTCAGCCTAAGTCAGTCATTATGCAGTCACCTGATGAACACAGATGAGACCCATTTTCTGTGCCCAAAATTCACAACCACAAAATGACCTGGAAAAAGAAAAAAGATCTGGTTTGTGCATTTCACAATATCTTTCTATTATTATTTTCCCATTTAGAGTCCAGAAGGACACTGAAGGCTACTGCTAGCTCGAGATTTGATCATTTTAACACTTTAAACACTGATTTTTGAAACCTCTAGTCATTTAGCATACATATTGTATCTGTTATAAATTAAATGATTAAAGAGTAAACATATTAAATTCATATTCCAATAGGAAGTTGATTATTTCTTTTTTAAAAAATCTGTTGTAGTGCAGGGGTGTCTCTTAGTCGTAGAATTCTTGCCTAGAAAATAACAGGTCCTGAGTTCAAACTCCAGTATTACTGCAGAAACAAAAGAAATATTTCAAGCTTGTTTTCCTAAGAATTTTTCATTGCATCCTTATCCTTCCCATGCGTGCTCGGGCCATGGACTTGCTTTTTTCATGGATCCGTGGAAGGAATTATTAAGAGGGTTCCTGGGTACATCCGCTTGTTGGTCTCAGTTTCTCTAGGTCAATCATCAGACATAAGAAGTGAAAGATGCAGCATCTGGATTCGATCCTTAGGTCAGTCATTCAAATGTCTGCCAGTCAGAGGACTGGCACCAAAGGACATTTTGAGAAGCAAAGAATTCCAAGAAGGGCATCAGGTTCTGATGGTAAATAAGAATATTTACCATAAGTATTTAATTTTCTCCCATGAGAATTCATTATTGACACGACCTTGACAATCCAACATGAGCAGTAAATGCAGGTGATAGGCTATATGTGCATAGACCTCCTACTTTCTGCTATGTTTGTGGCCTGCGATCACTACATTATTCATGAGATCACTGAGTCCTACAGTAGCTACTGGCTCAGAACATGAGCAGTACTAATGCCGTGGTTTTTTATTATTGATAAAAAAAATATGTTTCTTGTTCATCAAATTACATCTCAGTGCTTTGCCAGGCCAAACATCTACGTAACTAATGATCAAGGCTCTTTAGTCCCAAAGAATGTCTGTTCCCTTCCAGGAGAAAATCTTGTGGGATGATTGTTTAAAGTCTCCTGCCAATATGGACATGAGAAAAAGAACTCTGAAGTAGAAACTGAGGAGCTTGTCATGGGTGTTGGATCAGCTTCAGTGCCATGGAAAAGGAGCAAAGGCAATTATCCAACCTGCATTCAAGAGTGAAGTGATGCTGTAATGCTATCTAGATGGCCATAAATGCATGAAAATAATAAGTCTACTGAAAATTGCCCACAGAAACTATTACTATTATTTGGAGGAAAATATCACCTGAATATAAATGAGTCCTTTGAATACAAATCTAATCTTTGTTGAAATGGAGAGGTGAAAAAATACAAAATTTCTAACTCTCTTTATCTAACTATAGATTTGCTAGAAGTAGTCCCCTAAAACAGACTCAGGTACAAGTAGTTTGTTGGGGAGGTGATCCCTGATAGAGTGCCGAAGTGAGATAATGAGAAAGGGAAAGAAGGCATCCACTGAATGCTGTCTTATAAAGACAGTCACCACTGTGAGCAACTTCCTTTTCCTCTAAACTCCAACAGTGTAGAGCATACTTGAGTTCCTTCATCCCAGTGCTGAGGGAGCTAGGATACTTGTCCTCTATCATTCAATGAGACCTCTAGAAAAAAGAAAGCTATTATTTCTTCAGACATACAGCCTCCCATGTCTGGGCAATGTGTTCTTGTCTCAGCTTTGAAGAAAGCCCTCATTCAAAGAGATACAAGTGCTGGAAGGTACCATGAAAATGATAGAGCCTCAGGAATAATCCAATGATGTCTTGAGAAATACCTGTATATGTCTGGAGAAATACCTGTATGTCTCTATTTCTCACCTTCCCATCTTTATTAACTTTAAATTATAAAGATGCACCATTTAATAATTACTTGTTTGAGTCTAACTGTTACATATTTCATAACATAAACTTGTGTTATTTTTCTTCTTTGTGTATTAAGAACTAAGACTCTAAAAGATTAAAACACTTTTCCCAAGGTTTCAGAACTCATGAGTGCTGGACTTCAAATCCAGGCCTTCAGGCTCTAATAAAATCCTAACTTCTTGGAATAGGCAAATATCACACTTGAAGCTTTTTATTCTTGCTATGTAACCCAGGCTAGTCTAGAACTCAGTATGTATCCCAGGTTGGCCTTGAACTTACAACACTCCTGCTTCCATATTCTAAGTGTTAACATCTCATAAGCATATGACTAATCCAACTTTTTTCAGCCAATCTGACAGTGTATTTCTAATTATGATCACCCTCTGAAGGCCCTTGCCCCTGTGATTTTGGTTATATCTTCCTTCTCAAAGACCATTCCATAATCCCATTTCCATTCACTCATCAGTTCATTTAAAACTGAACTTCATTTCTGGTTTTTTACTTACTTTCTTTTGGCATTGAATAACTTTATCTATAACATGAGGACTATGTTTTATATCATTGAGAAGTGCTGAACATGTGATAAGTATGCATTTGTTTGCTAGATAAACTTTATTTCTATCCTTAGGTTCAGGATATTAAAATGACTGGGATAATTTTACAGAATGAAGAACTCTTTTGCCTCAGATTTACATTTCCTCAAAGACAATGACTACGAGCCTTTTGCCTTTCCATAAGTAGAGTCTGGCATCTAGTACATGGTAAGGGCTGACTAAATATGTGGTTCGTTGCATTGTATTGATTTGTTAATCAAGTTTTCAAACTAATTAAGGCTTGGTCCTTAGAAGCAGACAAAATTCAGAAGATGATATCAGAGCAAACTTAAGTTCCCTGGAACAACCAGGGCCCTCCTTTCTGATTCTCTACCTCCACACTAGAGCTGGCTTAATTAACCTTTCTGAGTATAAGAAGACAGTGATGTTTCCAAAAATTAAATATTTAGAAATCTAACTTGTGCCCTGACATCTCTAATGCAAAATATCAAAATCCAAGGTACTCCCAAATCTGAAACAGTTTAAGGGCTTACATGACACCACAAGTGGAAAATTCCATACCATGAAACTGTTCAGTGCACAAATGTACAATATTGTACAAACTTACCTTTCAGCTATATTGTGTTTAGACTTGGATCCCATTCCCAGAATTTTGCATTATATATATGTAAGTATTCAAGCCCCATAGGCAAATCACAAATCTCCAACATTTCTAATCCCAAACATTTTATATAAAGAATTGTCAACTTGCATAATCTTTTACACAGGTTCTTTTACACAGGTAGATAATTTTTGTCATGGTCCTCAGATATGAAAAAAAGTCTTAATTTCAGATTACTTCTTGGCCCCTTGGCTAAAATCACCTGAGAAAAGTGTGTTAATTTCTAAATTGAACATTATGCTCAGCACTGGAAAGACAGAGAAAAATAAACTTTCTGCAACTTAAATTTTCACCTCCCCTGTATAATGGAGAAAAAAACAAAAATATTTTGGTAAGGCAAAACCTTATGTATTGGGCTGGGAAGGTGGCTCAGTGGTAGAGCGCTTGCCTTGCATGCTCAAGGCCCTGGGTTCGATTCCTCAGCACCACATAAGCAAAAAGAAAAAAGCTGGAAGTGGCGCTGTGGCTCAAGTGGTAGAGCGCTAGCCTTGAACTGAAGAGCTGAGGGACAGCAAGCGCCCAGGCCCAGAGTTCAGGCCCCACGACCGGACCCAAAAAAAAAAAAAAAAAAAAAAAAAAAAAAAAAAAAAAAAAAAAAAACAAAAAAACCTTATGTATTAAAACACCATAGGGATGCTACAGATCATATTAGCTGTGGCATCATTCAAAACAGGCTAGAATATACTAGATAACAAGCAGTTCCCAAATCTCAGTGGCCACAAAGATCAAAATGTTTTTACTCATGCTGTATGTACAAAATGTATGTATCAGACACTGCAGATTCTGATATTGTCACTCAAGGACCCAGGTGATGAAAATTCAACCTGAGATATGTTTTCAGGAATCTTGAAATAAGGAAATGCAAGATAGTGAGTTAGGCACTGGCTTTCAAAGTGACATGTGACACATGTCAGTTTGCTCATATCTTATTCACTAAACTAGCATGCTGGACTCACCCAACAATGAATAGCTTATAGAAAGCAATCCTTCCAAGTCATTGGGACTAAAAGAAATGGGATATTTGTGATCAACCCTAATGAGCACAGAGTTGGGATCAAGTTTTGGAAGTTTTACTGATATGTTGTCTTTCTCAACAGCATTTCTCAGTTAATAATTCTCTTTTGTGTCTGCTCAAAAGCCACCTCCAGACAAAAGTCTCTGTATTCGTTCACGCTTAGAGTCACTTGACATTTATTTTATTTTCATGGATCCCCACTTGGTGTAGGTGCTGGCAGTTGAAAGAAAAGAGATAGGGTTCCTATCCTTATGGAGTTCACAGTGTCCCTGAATATAAGGTACACAGGGTAAGCAAATGACTACAGTGTGGTTGGAAAATCATTTGATGGGTGCTTGCCTGCTACATTGGGACAACAAAGGGAAGATTTTGTGGGAGGACAAGTCAATACCTCACCTGTCAGAGTGCAGAATGTTCCAGCCAGGGAAAGTGAGAGGAGTTTGTTTTATTAGGGAAGGTGTTGGGGTGGGGCGGGGTGGGGGGGAGACAGTCAGTGTCTGACACAATAGAATGAGGTCACCCATCACTTCAGGGAAGAGTTAGGCAACAATGGACCCCACACACACACACACTTTGGGGAGCAGTACTGAGAAACCTTTCAATCAAGTTGTACTAGGTAATTTGTCATGAGGAAGTGGCTTGGATGGGAGCCTGGTTGATGGCTACAGCAGCCTGATTTCCTTTTGTAAGACATGTTGAAAGATCTGGTCTCTTAGGATGTGCTTATGTTGCTTGTGTACAACCTGGGCTGTTCCTTCAGTCTTTCTAAAGATGGAATGCTTTTCCTAGCTGCATTGCTTTTCCAGACAAAACAGAAAACACTCTGACCTCTCTGTGCAAACCTCTATTTAGACTCATCAAATGCAAGCCTTATGAACATAGCCAGGAGACAGAAGCAGGGACACTGATTGCTGTTGCCTTGGAAAGGGGAATCCATCCAATTCAGGGATCAGTAGTTTCCATGGGAACAGCACTGATGCTGTTGCTGGTCCCCAGGGCTGGTGGAACATACTGGAAAGAAAATTAAGAGAAGAAAGGGGCAGAAAGAGATTTTGAGGTCTTTGAAGGTGCTTGGGCAAAGCTGCTGTATTCTCCTACATATGTAGCTGTTCTTAACATGCTACATGGGCCTTGTGATCCCAACTGCTATGAATGCATAGCTCCATAGATGAATCACTATCCTGTGGAAACAGATGCCAATGCAAGGTAGACAGTTGATCAGTGAATTGAATCAGTAGCAGAGAGCAATGCGCCCTATATGTGTCCCATCCCAGACCAGCATCTTGTTGTTATGTTGTAAGGCACAATGGCTCACACCCACAATCCTAGCCACCCAGAAGGCTGAGATTAGGAGAATCATAGTTCAAGGCCAACTAGTACAAAAAGCATTATCTCAGAAATAAACAAAAAGGGCTGGAGGCATGGCTCAAGCAGTAGAGTGCCTCCCTACCAAATGCAGAACCTTGAACTTAACCATCAATACTGCCTCCCACCTGAACAAAGATATTGATTGGTGGATCCAGGAAGCATGGTATAGTACTATTTCATATATACCATCTCTACTCCTCACAGTAACTCTGCAAGAATGACATTAACATACCCATCTTCAGATGAAAGAAATGAGTCTCTATGTGGTATAGGTAGAATCCGAACCCTAAGTTCGATTCCCCACAATAGGCCTTTATGCAAAACAGAGCCAGCTGATCCAAGAAAATGTCAAGCTCTCAGAGACATTGAGCTTCTTAACACCAGTCTTAAGAAAAACCCTTGGTTCTTTTGGATTTGGCATGAGCAACACCCACAGGAAGAATGGCATCAACACCAACGATTAGCTCTGCCAGAGGCCCTGGAGGCCCCACACTGTCTGGCCTCCTGTTTATAGAGAGGGAAACCAAGGCCAAGAAGTACTTGGGGTAGTGCCCTTCAGTCCAGTGTGTCACCCTGTTTCCATAAACTCCTCTTAGTTGTAGCTGTTCTAAGACCACAAGTTCCCACAAGCAAGGCACCAGAGTGTGTCAGCCACATGGACAGTTTGCCTGGTCTCTGGGGGAAGGAGCTTAGCCTGTGCTGGCAGCACTTCTCTGAGCCATTGGGCCAGCTGGACAGAACTCACCTACTTCATTCCTGTGCTGTGTTTGAGGCCTACTCTCTTAAAGCATTCTGTCCTTCTGACACTTGGTAGGCATCTGCTGTATACTCTATATCATATTATATGCTTAAACCACCAGTGGAACCAGCATAAACAACCTTCAGAGACCATTGTTGAGATGATCAATAGGCCCAGAGAGATGCAGTCATCAAAGGCTCCTCTGGGGAGTGCTGTGCATGTCCAGATTCCCAATTGCAGGTGTTTTCCTTGACTAGACTTTTTCCGAAGGGAAGTTAAAAATCCCATCCTAAGAAACAATTTCAGAACCATGATAAGGCAGCCCTGGGAAAAACTATGCTTTGGCAAGTGTGTGCCAGTGCACATGGAAGAGGCCAGATATGAAGGATAATGTCAAGGGCTGCTCCCCACACACAAAATGAAGTTGCTGCTCCAGTGAGTCTCTGGTGATGGGACTCCCCTTGTGTCACAGTCAGTGTCACCAGGGTCATCTGGCATGTCCTTTGCAAATGGATCAAAGTTGCTTCTAACAGAATGGAATTAGATCCTTACTGTGAGGTCATATTACAATTGAGCTATGGTTGTAATCTTAATATTTGGTCCCTATCATACTGGAGTCAAAAATACATGTGTTGGAAGTTGATTGTAACTTCCCTTATGTACCTCTGCATAAGGCATCAGCCTTGATGTTGTGTTTCGAAGGTAATTACGTAGATATAAATCATGGGGTCTCTCCCTGTTCCTGGTTTTATGTGCCTTTATAGCACCATGAGAGCACACAAGAGTCCTAATCTGGAGGCATCCTAATCTCCAATATGGTAATATTTGTAGTTAGGCTCATTCTAATCTCCAATATGATATTTGTCGATGGGCTCTTTGGTTTTGTTTTCCAAAGCTTTAGTACATGTGGTCTACTATGGTCCAAAATATTTATTCTTATTTGCAAGCAGTACATAAGTGCTCTGAAGCCATTGTTACAATTTCAGTCTGAGCCTACAGTATTTGCTAAGAGGAGCCACAATGAAAAGGCAGGCAGGTTACATGCAACAGATGCCAGGAGACGCTCCCTAGGGGGAGATACTCAACCTGGTCATTCTTTCCATGATGTTATTAGCCACCCAAATAAGAATTCCTATTGTTGTTCTGGAAGCAAATTATTTTGAAAGCAAGCATTTGACTGATTCACTTCTGCCTTCCCCACCCTTCTCCATACCACCTTCTCTACCTCAGCCATGCGCCAACCACGTCTGTTTAAAGAAAAGTTCCCCAGGGCTCCTCTTGCTCTCCGTCCAGCTTCTGGCATGAGCTGTGCTGAAGTAGTGGCTGGCCTCACTCCACAGAAATTTTTCACACCATTTCTCATGACCAATCACTGCTTCTGATGGGGAGACACCAGGAGTTGATGCTGGATCAGAGTTCAAGCTCTGGAGGGCACAACAAGATTGAGTCCCTGCCAGGAGCCTCGAGGAGTCCAGGGAGAAAGAGGGAGGAAAGTCCCCAAACTCATTTCTAGAGTCTCATCTCAGATCCTTCCTGATGGGGCCAAGATCTTAGGAAGCCCATCAGTGGACTTTGCTGAGCTTGCTTTAGATCTTTTGGGTCCTCCTCCATCTTGTGTACAGTCCCCAGCCTGGTCTTTCCCAGGAGTTTCAGGTAAGTTCATGTAGTCCATATGAGACTAAACTACAATCAAAAATCAAAGCCTAGTTGGGTACTAGTGGCTCACACTTATAGTTCTAACTACTCAGGAAGCTGAGATCTAAGGATTATGGTTCAAATCTAGCCCAGATACACAAATCCAAGAGAATATTAACCCTGATTAATCAGCAAAAACATGGAATGTATGTTAAATGGTAGAGTACCAGCCTTGAGCAAAAAAAGCCAAGTAAGATCAGGATGCCCTGAATTCAAACCTCATTACTAGCATGTACATGTGTGTGTGTGTGTGTGTGTGCGCGCGCGCACACACACACACACACACACACACAAATCCAGTGGAATCCTGGTCTTCACTCACTTTCATTGATCCATTTATTTTTGTTGATGTCAAGAGGATTCAAAACCAAAATGCCAGATTCAAAACCCAAGTTTACATTTATTGACATACATGGTTCATCCCACCCTCAGTTACCCACCAATGAGGTAACAGCGGGGCGCGAACAGTAGAGCTGGTGTGGACACATCACAGATGCAGATTTACACCTCTGTCTTCTTTCTAACGTGTGGCCTCACCTCCTTTCATCTGCTGTCTTCAGTCCTTATTTCCTTTATTTAAAAAAAAAATTGCCATTATTGGTGGTTGAACTTAGAACCTTGACATTGCTTAGGTCTGCTTGCTGTACCATGCCTTCAGCCTGGCTTTTTGCTAGTTAATTGGAGATGAAATTAACCATTTTTTGTTTTATCTGGGCTGGCTTTTGAATTATGATCCTCCAGTTGTTGTCTCCTAAGTAACTAGGGTAATTGGCATGAGCCATTGGCTCTCAGCCTCAGTTTGTGTTTCTTACAAACACCTGACTCCTTGTGTAGGAAACCTGCTGAAGAGCAAGTAAAGAAATAGCTCACTGCCACATACTTATCACAAAATGTACCTCAATCCCAATACTATGCACTATTTCTCTGCACTGATGATTGAACTGTCTGATAATCAGAGATAATTTTGGTTAATGCCCTCGAAGGATAGATGGCTGGCTGGTTACCTGTCAGTGATAACTGTCATGACAGATATGTTCTGACAACTGCTCCAAAGAGGGAGACACAGATTCCTGGTGGAGGACCACAGGAGCCTCATAAAGAAGCAGTGATACGTGCTCTTGGCCGTGAAGGGCAGTTGGATTTTATTAGAGTCAGGGAGAGGAGACAAAGGTAAGGGTGGGTGCACACTCCTGGCTGATGCTAAAAGCTGTCTGGATGAACAAATAACCAGAATAAAGGTACATAAACAAAGCGCAATGCATTATCTGGGAAAAAGTCTAGGATTCCATCTAGTGGGAACATGAGAGCACATATGTTGCCCCCTGCTGAGCTTCCAAAATGCCTTGCTGATAGAACTGCCCCATGAGCACTTGTGTGAGTGAATAGATTGTGTGTGTGTGTGTGTGTGTGTGTGTGTGTGTTGGGGTGGTAGGGGTCCACTGGAAAGCAGCTAGGAATCCTACAGGGCCACCAGATCATCTTCTCAGGCTGTACTCCTGATATGGGGGATCCAGAAGAGGTGTGCCCAACCCCTCCTGGTGATTAACATCCTGGTCCTGGAGAAAACTGAGGGAAGGAGTAAAAGTTTGACAAGAAATGTACTTATTACCTTACTTATATAACTGTAACCCCTCTGTACATCACCCTGACAATACAAAGAAGAGAAACAAAAAATGATACTAACTGAAATGAACTCCAAGATATGGAAATGAGGGGGGAAAATCATCCTGGTCCTGTGGCAATTGTGGATTAAGTCAGAAAGGGGAGCAGAGTTGATAAGACAGAGAGGGAGTTGTATTGTGTATGGACCACAGCTCTAGGCCAGGGCAGGTAAGAGTGAGACAGAAGGGAGGAAAATGAAGGTCAGCTTAGTTCAGGGGGCCTTAAACTGAATGGAGTGTAGGCCCTCTTGGTCTACAAGTCCTGCTCAGACAAAACGTTTTTATGTATAACAAAATGCATAAGGTGACAAAGGAAGGCTGATCATACTGAAATGAAATGTCAGAATAATAGACAATGAATTTTTGTGATAGTAGTTCACATGGTCCTTCAATAAATTTCAAGTCACCAGTGGTGATCTGCAAACAGCCAAAGCACCAAGGTGATGAGGGGAAGCTGCAAGAATATAATATAACACAGTCAGCCCTTTATACTCACAGGCTGTGCATCCACAGAGCCAACCAGCTGACACTGAAATTGGTGTTGTGTGTCTACAGATCATTTATGAACTTTTTCTTGTAATTCCCAGGCAACACAGTATGACAAGTATTTACACAGTATTTACATTGCATTCGGTATTATCCATCATCTAGAGGTAATTCAAATGTATCAGAAGTCATTCGTAAGTTATTAGCAAATACTGTGCTATTTTCTAGAAGAACTTGAACATGCATAGATTTTTGGTTTCCCTCCTAGAGTCCTGGAATTCAATCCTGTAAGCATATTAAGGGACAACTTCAGTATAAATATTTCTATTAGGTGTTGCTTCTCTAGGTCTGCTACTGTGGTTTGTCATCTATATTTTTGGGGAGGGGAGTGCTGATACTGGGATTTGAACTCTGGGCCTTGTGCTTGCTAAGCAGGTGCTCTACCACTTGAACTATGTCCCTGGACTTTGTGCTTTTAATTACTTTTCAAATTCGGCCTCATGTTTTATGTCTGGTATAGCCTGAACTATGATCCTATATTTATGCGTCCAGCAGAGCTGGGATAATAAATACACACTACCTTGTCTAGGTTTTATTAGTTGAACTAGAGTCTCATGATTTTCCCCCTAGAGCAGCCTTGAAATATCATCCCCTTAATCTCTTCCTCTTGAGTAGCTAGGATTACAGGTGTGAGTCATCTTGCCCAATTGTTACCTCCATCCTTATTTGAGGGAAATACTAAATTCTAATTAGTCTTGTGAACTTAAAAATACTTTGCTTTTATTCATCCAAGTCCTTAGATGTCATATTAAAACCAAGACTCTACCTTGACAGGAAATGTACTCATTACCTTACTCATGTAACTGTAACCCCTCTGTACAGTATTTCTACAAAAAAAAAAAACATAAAAAGTCATAAAAGCCAAGACTCTAAACTGAGACCTAATGATTCTGTCCCAGACCTTCAGCATTGAAAATGTTGTCATTTATACTGATTGAGCTGGTTTTCTTTCTCTGTTCTTTAGCCCTGCATGAATTCCCCAGTGACATCTTCAGCAATGAGGACAGAAGACAGGGAGCGGTAGTGCTGCATGTGCTCTGCGTAAGTACCCTTCCCCTGCCTCTGCCTGGATGGCTCAGAGGGTGGAGGCCCATGGGGAGCTGAAGTGCCCATAGAGACATCTCTCTCCCTTGTGTCTGCTGGTAAGGGTCCTTGGAGCTCTGTAGGGGATCTCCAAATGCAGTATCTCTTCAAGCCATAAATTCATGATCTGAAAGACATTTGGATTCCCTATGCATTATTGCCCAGCTGTAGACTCCAAAGGCAAAGAGACTTATTCTTGCCATTTACTCTGAGTCTCTCTCTGCTCGCACCACCCACTTGGAGAGTCCTTTTCTAACACACTATTTCCCCTGAATATGCTTTTAACTTTTTCTCCATGTGACCTGCCATTATGTGGTTACTTGTCTGTTTACCTCACTCACATGCAAGCCTTGTTGGGAACATAGACTTTATTTTGTTCCTGGCATCAATGCTACTCCTATTCATTTCTAAATCCATGGATTAAATATGATGACAACTAGCATCGTATCTAGTACAAAGTAGACTATCAGTATGAGCTTGTTCCCTTCTTTGTAATTTCACCATTGCCCCAGTTTCTTCCCTGTGGTCTCCAGGAATTAGACTTCCAAGTGGCAGTCTGAGGCTCAGAAAAAGCAAGGTACCACAAGCATGGAGGAAATTTCTTGACCATTTGTGACAGCCTTGGAGATTACACAGTGTCATTTCCATCATATTCATTGCAGCTACAAGCCCAGTGATACAAGGAAGAGGACACAAAGTTTGTTTTCATTCTATACATGTAGACAGTCAGTAGGCCAACTTGGGTTCTGAGGCTCTCTGAAGACAGATCAGTCATGAGGCTCACTTCTGCTGTCCTTGCTTTTTGTGTGGCTTCTGACAATATGGTTTACCTCACTTGATCCATAAACCACCCAATCTTGATTCACTTCCAGGTCAAAGCAATCAAATTGTTTACAACCATTCCCATGGGGTGGGGGTGGGACAGCATTAGATGTCTCCTTTAAGCAAATACACTCTCTGAGAGTACCAGGTAGAGAGTAACACTGGAACCCTCTCATTCCTCCTTGCCCTTTGAGAGAGGTTCATGCACTGAACAATTAATACAGATGCCACTTTTGGCACCACAGAGGCTTCTCTGTCACTGAAGTGAGGAGTCCCAGGCGCTGAGTGGAATCCAGAATTCCCTGGTAGCCGTTAGCACCCTGCTGCCTTGACATGTGAGATATTCAATTTCTACAACTCGCCCAAACAGTGAGCGCTTTCATCCTCCCAAAGCAGTGCTGTGGCCTGCAGCTAGCATCACCCTTTCTCCTCACCTCATCCCCACTCAGCTAAAGACCAAGTGTCCACATTTTCTTTGCCCTTCATGACCCCAGAATGCTCAAGAATACCTCTGCTGCCTATGCTAGTGTCATTCCACATAAGCATGAAGGAAAACTGGGTAAGAATGGGTAATATGGGCCTCAGACACATCCTTACAATCTGCAGGCATCAGTCTGCAGATTAATACTTTGTAGTACCTCATGCTATTAGTCCATAACCTGATCTCTTCACTTTAGAATCGATAGGGCAGAATTTTCCACCCAGATCCCCCAAGCCTTAGAGCTATTTACCCTGGCCTCCATTCAGGGTCTACTTCTTGGGGGTAAGAAACTCAGATGAGGCAGGTTTAAATTTGCTGCTTAGGCCTCACATACATATGTATTGTCTAGGGCAGAGACAAGTAGACAAGTAGGAGTGGGAAATGTCTCTCCTATAAACAAATGTGACAGTGGACTTACTGATGTATCCATAGAGTTGAGGCACAACTCTAATCCACTTTAGGCTGTAATCAAGACATAAGCCAATTTGTACCATTTTCAGCACATTGAACAACCCAAGTTACATACTTACTATTTGCACAGTGCAAGATTCATTTTATTCCCTTTACTCATCATGCCACCCAGCATATTCAAGATGTTCAATGATCATTCAATGAACGTCATTGGCTGTAAGAACTACTACAACAGCAAACAGCATTTAGGGACCAATGGGAAACAGATGAATGCATGAATCAAAATTGCAAGAAGCTGGGGCTGGGAAAGTGGCTTAATGGTAGAGTGCTTGCCTTGCATGCATGAGGCCCTGGGTTCAATTCCTAAGCACCACATAAGCAGAAACAAACTGGAAATGGTGCTATGGCTCAAGTGGTAGAGCGCTAGCCTTGAGCTGAAGAGCCAAGGGACAACACCCAGGCTCAGAGTTCAGGCCACATGACTGAAACCCCTCCCACCCCCCCCCCCCCAAAAAAAAACTGCAAGAAACTAAATACAAACTTCCTGAACTCTCCTGTCTGGAAAAATTTTCCTGCCCCTGCCCCCCCTGCAATGAGATAATGTTGTGCTAGATGGTTGAAGCACCCTCCTCTAGTATCTTATGAAGAGAACCACTTGTGGTCAGCATATGCCATGTGCATAGTGCTGGGAATGATCTGTGTGACTGCTGTGGGTGCTCTGAGAAGGCAAAATCTGGAAGCCAAGGTGGCACTCAACCTTGAAGGATGGATAGGGAGGCAGTTTCCAAAGGAGAAAGGAAAGAAGGATGTGTCCAAGCAGTAGTCGAAAATTACTGCTCAAGGATGCATCAGTGTGAGGGTACAGGGTGTAAGAAGCATCCAAGGACAGGTATGCTGGAGAGTGAGTGAAATGGGGAGTTGGTAGGGGAGATGGAGAATCACTCTGAGGATACTTGCCCGCTGAGTTAGACAGGGAGAGGAGCATCTTTCTGATCTCACCACCCCTCAGCCGTCCTCCTTGCCTAAGGTCACGGGTGGCCAGAGGCGTTCTTCCTTCCTGAGAAAAGCCTCAATGGATAGAGGAAAAGGTTCAGGGCAATTTGGGTAGGGGATCAAAAAGTCCAAGATACTCTGAGGAGCACCCCAGGCCTTGTGAGTATCCATTCAGAAGTGCTCATCAAAGTGCCACATCATCCTGTCTAGACTCTTAAGGGCCCAGTCTGCTTCATCCAGGTGAAGAAATGATCTTCAACCAGAGGATTCCAGCAAGCATGACCTGTCACAGGCTGTTCCCCACAGAATGGAGCATGCACAATGTTGTCACTTCATGGGGCTAACTGGACATAAACAAGCCTTTTGAGCAGGGCCAAGAGTTTTACAATCCTTTAGTGAGACCTGGACCAATTCAGCATTTGCATCCAAACTGTACCTTCCCATATCCAGGTCTGTAGCTTTCCATCTCAGTTAAGTGCGAGTTTGGGGATACAGATGATTCTGGGGACTCCTGGCCCAATCCTCTAAATCTCAGGTGTCCAAACTTGCTTCTGTTTTTCTTTCATGTATAGGCTTATCTCCATTGTATGTGATTTGTGGAAGTCAAATATCCATTTTGAGCTCAACTTGCCAAACACTATAGCTTTAATTTCCCTTTGGATCTTTCTGTTTTTGTGGATAGAATCCTTAAGCCCTGAGACTGCACTTCAAAAAAGGGATTCCATTCCTTCCAACACTTCTTTGTGTGTGTTTTCTTATAAGTGGAGGAGGGGGGAGAATCCATGATCTTCATGATTTTTTTCAACAATGAATATCCTCCAGAAAGCACATTGGTCTTTGAAATTTGCTTTATATCCTATTTTTCAAGACAGTGAGATATTAAAGGCTGGATTTCCTATTGGTGAATAAATTCTTACCCATCTAAACTCATTGAGGCTCCCTTAATACAGAGAGAAGCCTGTGAATAATTTTCTGGAACTGTGATTTGTTTGTGATTTATAAATACCTTGCAGAATTTTGCTAATTACCCTGCATGACATGAATAGCTGAATCCTTGAGATTATCAGCCAAGCTATTTTTTTAATTCCAGTAAAAGAAGCTTTAAATAATCAATATTTGAGGTTCTCAAAATCAGTGTGGGAAGTTGACTACTCTTAATAGACCAAACTCCACAGCAGGAATAAATACACTCTGCACCTTGTCAGCTTTCAAAAGTGTTTTCCTAAGCTTTGAGGTTTCTTTTTCCACTTTAATGTAATTCCTTTCTTCCAGCTGGCAGATATTTCTGTGCTTGTGTGAATGGTAGTTTTAAAGCATCATAACCTGATAACAAGTCTCTCCTTTACTAAGGCAAATTCTTGTTACATGAGTTTATTTAGAAAAGGGCTGCTGCTAACTAGTCCAACAACCTCTACCTCTAGTGCTGTCCGTTGGCATGCTAGGGAAACCATGATCAGTATGAAGAGCTAGGGGTGTGGCTCAGTGATAGAGTGCTTGGTTGGCATGTGTGAGACCTTGAGTTTGATCTCTAGCACCAAAAGGAAGGAAAGAGGGAAGGAAGGAAAGAAGGAAGGAAGGAAGGAAGGAAGGAAGGAAGGAAGGAAGGAAGGAAGGAAGGAAGGAAGGAAGGAAGGAAGGAAAAGGAATAGAAGGAAAAGGAAAGGAGGGAGGAAGAAGGGAGAGGGGAGGAAGGGAGGATAGGAGGATGGGAACATTTTAGTGAGAATGTTTCTTATGTGCATCTTCATGTTCTAAAGCTTAGACTTGCTTCAAACACTCCCAGAATTTTCATAGGAAGCTTATGGGTTTTCATAGGAATGTACCAGGAAGGATTTTTTTTCCTTCTGAGCTGTTAGAGTGGCGTCCTTTCATCTTGGCCTCCTCTGATGTCTCAAAACAGTGAATAGGATACCTCAGCCCTATGGGAAATTCCTGGCCATCTACTTTAGCCCATTCCATCCAGCAGTGGAAACCACCTTGTTCACAAGTCCAACTTCATCTCGACCCAGTCTGCAGTGACCACTGGGGGATTGCATGTAATAAAGGATGTGGGCTCACGCAGGGTGGGTCATTCTAGGAGACCAGGCATGATACCTGTGCTGCCCATCAAGCCAGGACTTGTGTGGATGGAGGCCCTCCCTCCAGCGATGGCAGAGAGGGACTGTTGCTATTTCTTTTGATGTCCCCCTGGGATGGTGTGCAGAGATGGATCCCAAGATTGTTGATCTCCCCAGACCTCTCACCTATAGTCCATGTTTTTTTCTCTTCCCCAATCCCAGGGAGCTCAGGAAATTGGGGAGATTTACACTGTGGGCTTACATCCAAATTCTCTTATTCTCACATCAGCTTTCAAATGTTAGCTGGCTTATGTCTCAGAATTCCATTGTGACCTAACCTTGCTCCTCCAAACTGCAGAGTAAACCTGTTGGCATTAGCGAGATAGAAAGAGATGAATGCCATTACAAATAGGGAAGGAGAGGCAATACTTAAATAGTGTCTTCGGTCTGGTTTTGTGGATTGAGCATGTGTATGCCCAGTTTTCTCTATTTTATGTTATTCCCAGTCTAGCAGGGTGCCCAAAATACCTGGCCACCCTTCTCTCCCTATACAACTTCTGTTTTCTTCAAATATGTGTTTCTGCTCCATTCTAGCCCTGACTTTACCTGGTGACTCTTCTATGCCCTGCTTGTTCACAACCTAATAGTACCTGTTCATTTTTTTTTCAATTCAGATCTCCCAGAAGTCTCTCACTGGATCACCTCATTGTTTTTCTGCCTGGCCATGGGTCACTAGCCTGTATAGGCTGACTGACCTCCCTGAGTTAGGTCTGAACCTTTCAGCAAAACTGAATTAAACAGCTTCCTTCCAGAGGCCTAAAGGGTGGAATAGTTCTCAGCGGGGGAGTCCAAGCTCTGTAACACAACCTCCTCTGTACAAAGCATTGTTCTTGAAGGAGCTGGACCTGAGGCAGGCCTCTTCCCAGGCCCAGGAAGGAGGGGCTCCCTTACTCCCCACTTTTCCCTTTTAAGTTTGTTTGAGCAAAGGGAAAGCAGCTTTGCTTTGGAAGAGATCTCACCGAATAAATGGCTGTCATGTCCGATCATTTCTACTGTTTAAGTTTGGTATCTTGAAAATGGTTTGCCCAGAGCTGCTCCTCTGCGTCAAGATTGCTTTTGTGAAGAGTCAAAGAATAAATTTACTGATCTATTACCTGATTGTTAGGAAACAGGAGGGCCAGAATCCTTCTCAAGGGGGGGGAGAAGGCCCCTTTCCCAGCCCCCACCTTCCTTAGCAGTCTGTATATCTAAGTTCCCAGCCCACCTCAGCCTCAGAACTTAGTTTTGTCTTCCCAGGATGACTCCTTTGTTTCTTGGCCCTGGGACTCAAAGTTCCCCTTTCAGACTATCTTAAACCATCTTCATCCAACAGAATCTTCTGTGCTGATTTTATTCATTCTTTCTAAAATGGCATTCACTAGCCATAGATGAAGAACTATTTTTAACTGAGATTTGAACTTAGGGCTTGTGTTTGCATAGTTTGCTTGCTTCTAGGCTGATGCACTACCACTTAAGCTATGCTTCCAACCTGGTTTATTTTATTTTATTTTTAATAAGTTTTTTTATTGTGAAAATACTGTACAGAGGGGTTACAGTTACATGAGCAAGGTAAAGAGTACATTTCTTAATGTCTTATCAAGCATTGTTGCCTCCTCCTTTGTTTTTCCCCTACTATCCCTTCCTTCCCAAAGAGATTTCATAGGGTTGTTGTTGTTGTTATTATTATTATTTATAGGGTTGTTGTTATGTTGTTATTGTTATTATTATTTATGTTGTTATTGTTATTATTGTTATTGTTATTTAAGGGTTGTACAAAGGGGTTATCATTTAACATGTCAGTTTATAAGTGTAATGCATCTTGATCACTATCACTCCTTTCTCTATTTGCCAGCCTGACTTTTTACTAGCTAACTGGAGATGCAAGCTAGTGAGCTTTTCTGTCATAGATGACTTGGAACCATAATCCTTCAGATCTTAGCCTCCTGAGTAGCTAAGATTACAGGCCTGAGCCCCTGGTGCCCAGCATTATTTCATTTTAATTAGTATAAATGTAAATAGCCACATGCCACTGGGATTACCTTAGGAGGCCTAGTGATGAATTCTAACTCAGCATCTTGCTTCCCTTTCCTTCTTGTCCACTTGAAATCAAGAAGCAGAGATAGTCATGAAGAAAGGTTACCAGCAGATGCTCTGCCCCTTTATTTGGTCCTCTTGAGGGATGGCCTGGGCTTGGCTGTTCCAACAAGCAGGATGCAGAAGAGGTACTGGGCTTACAGAGACAAGGGCAGGGTGTCACAAGCTGGGAGAAGAGGGTCATCCAGAATATGAGCCAGAAAAATGTTTGCCTTAACAACAAACTCAGTGCTTTAGACAATTCCCTGGGCATCTCCTGGCCTCAGTTTACAAATCCATCAAGTGAAGCATGAGACAGATGCTCAGTAAGTGTAAGGGTTTTTGATCTTCACATTCTCTTACCCCTAGACCTTAGGAAAAGCAGATGACTTGTGCTTCTTTAAGCTGTCATGTGACCAGTACCAGGTGTACTCAGATACAGCCACTGTTCCTGTGAGCAGCAGGACAGTGTGCCCACTGAAGGCCTCTGAGACTGGTGTTTCCTTCAAGTCTGGGGTTCAGGAACAGGGTCCTGCAAACTGATGTTTCTAATTTTTGTGTTTGTAATTGAAAAATAATAAATTTCTGGATTTCTGAAGTACATTAGGATACTTCCCCTGTGTATTGTAGAGTAACCAAATCAGGCAAATTAATATATCTGCACATATGTATCTTTGTGATGAGAACATTTAGAATCCACTGGGGAATGGGGCAGGGGAGGAAGGCTCAGAGTATACCTCAGTGGCAGAGGGTTTCCCTAACAAACAAATCTGGGTTTGATCCTCAGCACTGATGAATGATTGAATGAACAAATGAGTAAATAGAATCCATTCTTAGCAATTTCAGATATGCAATTCATTATCATTAGCCACAAAATAGACAAATAAGAAATGAAACTCTGATCTCACATAGAGGCAACTAAAATCCCACCCAGACTGTTAAAACCAATAAATTTCAAAGTTACAATGTATAAAATCAATCTAGGAAAACCAGTAGCATTTTAATAGTAAAATCTGAAAAAAAGAAATTACAAGAGCAATCCCTTTCACAATCACATTAATAGAATAACTTGAGAGTAAATTTAGCCAAGGGGATCTATATGGTCAGGTCAGAAAGGACCCGGCAACAATTCAAACTCTGGGCAGACATGTTTAGTTAAGGGATTTCACCCTGGAAGAGCAAAAAAATGATTAGAGCAGCTTGTGGAATTTGCTGTTTACTCTTGGAAAAGTGCTGAGCATGTCCTTAATTTGTCAGTGTCAACACAAAGCTAAAACTGGTGTCCAGAGAGGATTAGCACAAAGAGAGTAACATTACATTTCCATAGATCTTCAGCCACCCCCCTCCCTTCTTGCCCATGAGACTTAATTCAGAAAGCCTACATCAGATCATTAGGCCTATATGCTCCCTAGGTGCTTGCTGGTGGGTTCATATCCCAGCACCCCTAAGGTGGATATGAAGTGTGATGGTTTAGAGTGTGTGCTTTCAATGATACACACCTCAGTTTAAATCCTGGCTTTTTCACTTACTGGCCTTCAGTCATAGGCAAGTTACTTTGCCTTGCAGTTTCTTCATCTTGCACAGGAGAGAAGCACAGCACCAATGTCAGCAGGTTACCTTGTAAGATGCCTGTGGTGCTCTTGGCATAGTATCTGGCACTGAGTAGAGCATATTCCCAGCCTGTCCTCATGTAGTACTTGCCAGTTGTATGTGCCCACCCGGTTACCAACTCCGTGCCTTGTTCCAGTTCTGGATGTTTTCTGTTCCCCAAAGCCCATTCTAACAGTAGGATAGTCTCTAAATTCCAGGTCTCAACAACTCTGGAAGCAGCCCTTTGTCAGAAAGGGCTTTTGTGAAAGATAAATAGCTCGTTTCCTTTATTCCTCTGTTGCAGTGTCTTCTAACATTCCCTGGTAGTAGTGAGCTCTAGTGGTCATTATGATAACTTGCTCTTTAGCATACCATTTTGTTTGTTTTTGTGCCAGTACTGAGGCTTGAACTAAGGACTCTTGTTTGATTTTTTTTTCTCTCAAGCTTGGCACTCATCCACTTGAACCTCACTTCCATTTCTGGCTTTTGGCTGGAATTGGAAATAAGAGTCTCATGGACTTTTTTTCCAGGATGGCTTTGAACCATGATCCTCAGAGTTCAGCCTCCACACACCTTATCTAGTAGCCTTTTGTTATGTGACCCACTTCCAAGGTCTCTCACTGATACTTCAAGGATCTCTTTCCCAATACAGTGATTTGTACTAACATCTTGGTATTGAGTTTCAGTACTGAGGCCCAGGTTCATCAGGCATCACTCTACCCTTCTTACTATGTAAATGAGGACAGTGTCAAACCCAGGAGACTATATAGGAGATGCAGAATTCTGAGACCAGAGTTCCTTCCAGATGTGCAAAGGAAAAAGTCTGGTATGAGTCGTTCTGTCTTGACATCACTTCAGCTCATGTCCTGAACCCAAGGCAAGATAGAAAGCAGTTTGGGGAAGAGGGGAGAGGAGGAATGGGAATAAGAGGAAGGGAGATGAATTTGTTCAAAATACACTGTGTGCATGTATGCAGATACCACAGTGAAATCTCCTATTAAAAATGTATGTTAACGGCCAGGCATTGGTGGCTCATGCCTGTAATCCTAGCTATTCAAGAGGCTGAGATCTGAGAACCATGGTTCAAACAGCCTAGGCAGGAAACTCTGTGCTACTCTTATCTCCAATAAACCACTCCAAAAACCAGAAGTGGCTCTGTGGCTCAAGTGGTAGAGCACTCACATGTTGCTGAAGAGCTGAGGGATAGCACCCAGGCCCAGAGTTCAGAGTTCAAGCCCCATGACCTACAAAAAAAATGTGTTAATTTAAAAAATAATTCAAATGATCATTTTTTTTAAAAGAAGGCAGTTTAGAGAATGAGCTTTGAGGTAAATGGTTTCAGAGTTAATTTTATGAGATCCCAAATGAAAGTAGTAAAGACAGAGTTTTGTGTTTTAGCTCATTTCTCCCCTGCAGTAGAGCATTTACACATTGGTTAGATACCACGTGTTTACATATGGTATCCATAGTATGCTCAAGTACCTCCTGGCTTTTATATTATTTGTCTAACTTATTACTTGGTTCACCTTTTTACCACTCCAATATTTATTTTGTTTTTATTTTTAATATAGTAAATAAACTGTGAGATGACACTGGCCATCACAGAAACCATTGGCAGATAATATAGTTATCTGTTCTGTAGGTTACTTACAATCTAAGAATACTTTTTCCACTGGTAAATGTAGGTACAAAAGTTAAATCAGTGATTAGATACAATGTTCAGGTTTATCATGTGTCATAGCTTAAAGAAACAGCCTTTAGTAAATATTCAGCAAATCAACCTGGAAAAAATAGTCAACTACTATAACTTATCAGAAAATACCTCATGCATATTAAATGCTGTTGGTATTGGATGGGTTTTGCTTTTTTTCTTTTGATTGTCTTCAATTATTTGTACAAAGGTTTTTCCGTTTAACAAAGCAGTTTATGAATACAATATATCTTTATCAATACCACCCTTTTGAACACTCACGCCTATCCCTCCCTTACACACCTTTTCCCTCACTCTTCTGAATTTTGTAGGATATATTTTGTATTCTTGACTGCAATCTCCCCCCTCTTCTCTTCTTGACTCTATTACACCCTTTTTGAGTACCTGCTTCCTGCTGAATTGGTGTGTGTGTGTGTGTGTGTGTGTGTGTGTGTGTGTGTGTGTGTGTGTGTTGTTTTGTTGTTGTTTGCTGACCTTTGATTTTGCCTTTCTAAGAAATTACACTATTTAAGATCTACTTTGAGGGGCTGGGAAGTTGGCTCAGTGGTAGAGCGCTTGCCTTTCATGCCTGAGGCCCTGGGTTCATTTCCTCAGCACCACATAAGCAAAAAGAAAAGAGCCGGGAGTGGTGCTGTGGCTCAAGTGGTAGAGCGCTAGCCTTGAGCTGAAGAGCTGAGGGACAGGGCCCAGGCCCAGAGTTCTACTTTGAATCTACCATATTTCAGTTAATACATTTGTATACAATTGCTTACCAACCCACATATTTACTTACAAATTAATAAGCTAAATCTAGCTTTCACATATAAAGGAAAACATGCATCCTTTATATCTCGGGCCTAACTTCACTTAACATAATTTTTCCAGGTATTTCCATTTCTTTATAAATGGTACAATCTCATTCTTTCTAACTGGTGAGTAAAATTCCATTGTTTATATATACCACATTTTATTCGTCCATTTGTCCATTGAGGGACATCTGGGCTGGTCTTATACCTTGTCTAGGGTGAATAGTCTTTTTTTTAATTTTTACTTTATTGTAAAGATGCTGTACAGAGGGGTTACAGTTACATGAGTAGTCTGCTTTTTGTCAGTAGTTTTCTTCCAGTTTTCTTCTCTGGAAAACCTCAATACAAGTCTTTCATTTATTAGACCTTGTGGCTTCCAAATAAATATTACCTAGTGGGAACTTAAGTTTTTATTCTGATTTTCCTTCCTTTCCCCTCCCTACCTTCCTGACATAATATAGACTCTAGGTAAGAGTTTCAAGTTTAACAAAAAAAAATCCTAGCCTTATTGCCAGGAAGATTCTGCACCCTAGGAACCTAAATATGCTATGTGTTTCTTAGGATCATTATATCCTTCTCCAATTTTTTTTTCCTCCAGGATCCTTATTTTCCACAAGGAACAAAAAGAAATGGTGCTAGCATGCATCTTCCTGCTCTTATTTTTTTTTAATTTTATTGTCAAGGTGATGTACAGAGGGGTTACAGTTACATACATAAGGTAGTGAGTACATTTATTGTCAAACTTGTTAACCCCTCCCTCATTTTTCTTCCTCAACTCCCGCCCCCAAGTTGTACAGTTCATTTCCAACATACTGTCTTGTGACTATCACTGTTGCATTGGTTTGCCCTTTGTCCTTGGTCTCACCATTTTGCTGTTCCCCTTCCCTTCCCTAATTCAGATAAACATATATTACAATACCCAGGGTACCAAAATCAAATACAATGATAACAGGAGATAAACCATAGGGGAAAAACACAAAAGAAAAAAAAAACACATAGTACATTAAAAACAACAACAACAAAGAAAAACCTCTTGTTTCCATGTCTTGTAGTTCATTTTGCTTAGCATCATATTATATGGTCATATGTACATAGCTATTAGCTGTTTTGCTCATCTGCTAGGTCTATTCTAGACATCTACTAAAATTCTTACTTTTCTTTGTTTCTCCCCTATAACAAGTTTATTCTTTTCCTTTCTTGCTAGATTGGTTTAGAGGTTAGGACCATGTCCTGGTCATCTTTATGTCCCTGTCATGCCCAACGTGGCACTTTACATTAGGAATTGCTCACTCAGTGTACAGTGTCTGACTAAATGAATGAAGTGTGCTCAATTTCTTAGCTGTTGAGTAGCAGTTTGTCCCTTTCACTAAGTCAGAGTTGCTGCTAAGTGTTTTCATAAGACTAGTGATCTGTCAAAGATGGACTTCTGGAGCCAGGCCTACTTTGCGAGACATGTAGAGTTGAATCCATAGAATACTTCAGTTTACAGGAGCGAGAGAGCAAGTTGAAGCAAATACTTGTAGTATGTCATCTATACTAACAGTATACCTTGTTTCTCTCTAAAATATCTGCTGCTCAGATAGTCTGGGACTTGGAAGGACCTAGTAACAAAGGAGATCTTCCCTTGAAGAAAATATGTCTGTTTCACAACTTAATAAGGAGTTCTTTCTGACCATTTGTACAAAGACATAACATCTAAACAAACATCCTCATTAATGAGGATTGTAATGTTCTCTAACTTCTGTTGAGCTAAATTCTTTCCCTGAAGGGCCAGTCTCTACAACTAGTCAGGAATTATTTTAGCAACCAAACTCAGTTGCCTACTTATGAAAGGTGTCCAAACATGTCATGAATTAAAGATGGGTGGAGATGTTTGGGAATGTGGCTTTGATTTCCTAAGCCTATTTGGCCTGAGATACAACCACCAGGAAGTAGGAGTCCCTTTTGCCCCAAACTCTGGGAGTATGCCCAGCCAAGGCCTCAGAAGGCCTAAATCTAGACCATCTCTCTATTCCCTGCGATGCCAATTGCTTCTTGCATTGCTCAAAAGCTTCTAAAGACCTTCACAAATTTTTCTTGTTTCTAGAGATCTTTTATTCTCATACTTTGAGGAACTTTAAAGATCCCAAAAGTGGTTCACTCTTTCAATTTATGTAAGGTCTTTGCTTTAGAATTTGGAACCAGATTTCAAAAAGTTGGTGGAAAGATCCTTCAAGTAAAATGTGTCACTCATCAACTTCACTGAGCCCTGGGCTGGTAGTCCACGATTGGCCCATTTGTCAATCTTTTTAGGATAATTGTATGTGCCTTAAATTGTCAATGGTGGGGGGGGGGAAGCGGGGAGGATTGGGTGGGGGGTGGGGGGAGAGGCTGGGAAGGGATGTGAAGGGTAAACAAAGAAGGAGGCTGCAATGCTTGATAAGAAATGTACGCATTAACCTGCCCATGTAATTGTAACCCCTCTGTACAGCATGTTCACAAAAAATAAATAAAAAAATAAAGCTACCAGCACAACTAAAAAATAAATAAATAAATAAATTGTCAATGGTACTTTGCTTGAGAGACTTATTTCCTAAGATCTCAATACTATTTCCCCCAGAATCCTAGGAGCAATTTGCCAATAGATTCTTTGATGATGTGAAAATGTCCAAGTATATATGATAATTAGGTCCATATGGAGCCCTAGGTGTTAGGCCTTTGGTATATCCTCATAGTACTCAAAGTTTCCCTGTCACTTTCCTATGAGCACATTCCAGAGGTAATCATAGAATCTGTCTTATCAGCTCTTTCAGTTTTTGAGGTTTTTTTTTAATGTACAAAGGTGGAAGCCTAAAGATTTCTTTTTTCCTTCTTGAACTTGTTAAAACTGACTTTTTCTTTCCTCAGGAGAGACCACAGGAATTAAGCAGAGGTGCATTTTTGGCAGTTAGCAAAATGCTTCTCAGTATCTGAAGCTGTGATGGTAACAGCATTTTTTTGGCAAATTCTGTACCATCTTGCCCTATCCTGGACACAGGCCCAAATTCATCTGAATTCTTCACCTCAGTTTTGCAGAGTCAGCTTGGGGAAAGACCCATTATTCTCTATAGAGGGCAGGTCCTGGAGGGTAATTTTAGCCTCATGCACAGATCTGAATATATCCATTTTACACACACACACGCACACACACACACACGCACACACACACATACACACACACACACACACACACACACACACACACACACACACACACACACACACCATTTTGTACAACACAATAAGCAGGTCCAGGCAAGATGACACACATCTGTAGTCTCTGCTACTTGAGAGATAAAGGTAGAAGGACCTCAGTCTGAGGCCAGTCCAGGTAATGTTAGCATAAGAACTTAAGTGTAAAACAAACTAAAATAAAAAGAACTGGAGGCATGGATCAAGTGCTAGATCACTTGCTAGCAAGCATGAGACCCTCAGTTCAATCCCAAGTATTGCCATTCGAAAATTTTCAAGATATGAGATACAGCTACTTAAAATGAAATTCTGGCTGAGTGCTGGTGGCTCACTCCTGTAATCATAGCTGCTCAGGAGGCTGAGATTTGAGGATCATTGTTCAAAGCCAGCCTGGGCAGGAAAATCTATGAGACTGTTGCCTCCAATTAACCAGCAAAAAAGCTGGAAGTGGAGCTGTGGCTCAAATGATAGAGCAGAAAATCTCAGGGATAGTGCCCAAGACCTGAGTTTGAGCCTCAGGATGAGTACCCAAAAACCAAATAACAAAATGAGATTCTGAAAAAAAGTATATGTGTGTATGTATATGTATATCTCATACATGTATGAGATCTGTTTTGTGTACATGTGTGCATATATTTGCATGTGTATCTCCCTTGACAAATCATACAGCAATCTCTGGATTCATACAGTGTCAGGATATAAGAAATAGAGCTACAAAGTCGTAGTAGACTTCTTCAGCCGCATTGTTCTATCCTTGCCATCTCAGTAACTGTTACTACGATGCATTGCCTTGCTGAAGCTAGACTCTTAGAAGTAAACCTTGATTTCTCTTCCTCGTTTCAATGCATTGTCAAGTGCTATGTCTTGATCCCATCCCTTTTTCTCCATTTCCACTGCCCTGGCCCTTGTGTAAGTCATTGCTGTCTCTCATTGGACCACTGCAAGCGTGTGTGAATAAGTCTCTCCTTTATGACCATATTCCATATAGAAATCTGAGTGTTGCTTCAAAATATACACAAGAATCATGGCTGTGTGATCTGGCCCATCTGGCCAATTTTATTTCCAACCCCTCCCCCCTTAATACTTCTGCCCTAGACCGTCCTCCTCCTTTGCCTCTAACAGTCCAGGGGTCTCCCTCCGTAGGAGCCTAGGCACAACCCTTTATTTGATTTCCTTTGACTATACACGCTGTCTTGTGCAATTAGTTACACATGTCCCAATTTTTTTGGTTTCTGTGTGAACTCTCACCAACAGCCTGCCACCCCAATGTTTTGTCCTACTCTTTTCTGGCAAAGGAATTCGACTACTCTATACCAAAAATGGCAAAAAGTAAATCTTCCTTTCTCCCTTCCTGTAATAAATAGCTGAGTCAGCTCAGGGAGGAATCTGTTCAAACTAGAAAAAGCACAGCATGACTAAAGAGATGATTTACTGTGTCCTTCCTTATAAAACCAGTTGGCCTTCATTTTGAAAAAAGTACTAGAAATGAAGGTTTGAAAAACTCTGTTCTGTGAATATATTCGTAGAAGCTTGGTTTAGTGGTGGTGTTGGCACAGTGTGTGGTGGTAGAGACGCAGTGTGACAAAGGGAGGGAAGGGAATGCCCTGCACGGTGAGACATGGGCAGAGACTTCCATTACTTTTCATTATGGTCTGATGCAAAGAAATTGTACCTACTGGACATCAGCATGATAGCCATTCTGCTTCTTTTTGGTTGTCTGGTGATAGTGGGATCGACCTCAGGGCTATATTCATGATAGGCAAGCTATCTAGCATTGAGATATCACTCCCAGTCCTTCATGCTGCTTTCAATGTCTTTGAATCAACCGAGTTGCTAATGGTCTCTTTATCTGTGCCCAACCACTAAAAGAAAGTGCACGTGGCTGCCTGAGAATATCCAGATCCTCAGCTTGTTGATTTCCCTGACAGGTAATGAATAGGTCATTCTGTCCCAGAGATACAAGCTCTGTGACCTTGAGAAAGTCATTTGCCCTTTGGAATCTTCAGTTCTTCATCCTTAAAAGAAGGAAACATTCCCAGGGTCTGAGATTGATGATTTATACAGTCAAAGACGAAAGGTCTCTGAGTGACCTGAATCCCTATCTCTGAGCACCTGTGATATGGTTAGATTCACCAGAACACAACACCTCCTGGGGAGCCTGAAGTTCCTGCAAATATAGCAGGAGAGCTGAGATTGCCCAAGCTCCCTAGGCAGTAGCTGAGAGCTTGAACACTGCAATATGATGAAGCAGTCCCAGAAGGAGGTTCTGTACCTTCCTATCCTGAGTAGATGGGCATGCCTCAAAGGCCCTGGGAGTTAGATCAGGCCACAGGACCAATGCAGGGCCACAGCTATCCCATCTGTGGAGTAGGGCTCATATCACAAGTAAGAGTCCTTTGCCTAAAAGAAGATTAATATTCAAGTCAAAGATGCTGGACCATGGCTGGTTCCAGTTGTTTATAGCCCAGCTGATAACAGACCTGTCCACATGCATCAGGTTGAGAGGTGAGCAGAAGACTACTCCATTGATCCTCTGTGTTTATTTCTCAGCCAGCAGATGTACCAGCCAGGGAGCCCCCATTTCAGGTTTTAGCCACAAATAGACTCAATACTAAGGTACTTAGTCCATTAGAAGGTATCCTAAAATTTCCAAAATAAGCAACTAAGTAATTAGGACTTCAAGATGCTTCCTTCTAAGATGCTTTCAAAGAAGAATGGGAGAGAGAAAAATGTGGTTCCTGGAAATACATAATGTAGAAACACAGCTGTCCAATTGTTTTTGCCTCCCAGTCTTTAAGAGGAAATGGTATTAGCTTGAGCCCACTGTGTGGAGAGGAATGCATTGAGCTGAGTTTTCTGCTTGCTCCTCCTGAGGGTCTGTAATCCTCACTATTATATCAGAGAGTAAATCAGGGATAGTTCAAGGAAAAAATATAGGTTGGATTTAAACCAAATGGGAGGTCGGTATCTTGGGTTTAGTCAGGTGAAGAAATATTCACTGAGATCTTTGTAAATGAAGGATGCAGAATGGGGAGAAGGAAGAATATGTAAAGCGTGGTCTACCCCACATAGGAGAATGCTAACTGGGAGTGTTAGATGAGTGTTAGTAGGAGGGGTCAGAAGCTCTCTAGACACTGGCATAGACATCAAGTGTTCTGTTACATGGTTGCTATCACCCCCATTTTGCAGATAGGTCACTAGGACTCAGGGAGGTTAAATGATTTGCTCCCTGTGGTGCAGCTATAATTCTTTCCTCCATTTTATAAAGGAGGAAAGTAACTTGCCGAGAAATTGAGGGAAATTCTTCAGGGCACCTTGCTCATGTGTGGAGGAGCATGACCTCAGCTTGTTGAGAGAATTTCCCCTTCCAGTGACAAAGGCTTTCAGGCCTGAGTGGTTAAGCACATTGTTGGATCCATTTTCTCAGCTTTGTTCTAGTTACAGATCTAAAATCAGCTTTCCCAGATTCCTATAAGTTGCCAATGGATTTGAAGGCCTAAGGCTTCAAAACAGAGATCATGGCCATCTCCTAGGTCAAATCTAACACACAGGGAAGGCAGGGACTTATGGACAGGCTCTGCAGTGCTCTCAGTCTGAACCTTGAGGGACTGGGGTCTGCCTTCCCTCTCCTATATCCATTGAGTCCTCAAAGCCCTGGGTTCTCATCAGAGCAAGGGTCCACTATACCACTGCAGGAACCAAAGACAGTAGTATCTTCAGGATTCCACCAACTATCTGTTACGCTCTCTTGTCTGAGTGAGGAAGCCTTTGAATAGCACTCATGATAATTACAGAATCTCCACATATATTGATGAGAACCAGCTACATAAATAGCACAGCTTGATATTTACAAAGTGCCAGTTTCCTGTAAATACAGAATTTGGCAGTTACCACAAAGTGGTTCTTCTACTCTCAGGAGCACTTGTCCTGTTATAGCTCATTCCAGGGCAGGCATCAGGTCACCTCTACTTGTGGCCAGTTGAGTCTGGCCAGGTACAATTAGGGGAAGCAAACGGCAATCTGCAAGTAGAAACATAATCCCTTAAAGGCTTATTTTGACCCACAGTTTTGGAAGTTTCTGTCCAGAATTAATTGGCTATGTGCTTTGGGATATGGTGGGAACATGTGATGGAGTAAAGTCTGTTCACCTTTTGGCCAAGATGCAAAAGGAAAGAGGAAGAGGAAGATATGAGGGGACAGTCAAGATCTAACATGATGGACAGGATGGTGATTAGTTACTCTTAGGAATTCATGACTATGGTCCTGTTGTTTCATTCTGATTACTGATTGCATTGGTGTGTTCACTAGGCAAATCATTCAGACTGCTGGCTTATCATATTCCTGTTCCACTTAAAAGGAAATTTTAAATCAGGATCGTTGGTAACATGGTAGTCCCAGTCACACAGGGCCTCGTCTGCCTCCTGCCCTCTCTGCCTCAGGGAAGCAACCTGGGATGGAAGCCTGTGCTACAGGTCAGCCTGGAACAGTATAAGGGAAGGGCCTCCAAGCAGGCTGGTGCATGCATTCAAAACTGTGACACAGCAGATATTATGGATGTGTTTACTGTTACTGCCTACTACATTTTACAGGCTCAGAGAAGACAGATGACCCATCTAGGACATACAAGAGATCGGGTCAGTGTAGAGTTGCTGTTAAATCAGTGTCTTCTGGAACTCCAGAATGAGTCTTCTAAAGGACCTGTTCCTACAGCCAGGAAAGGGAGATCAAAGAACCCAGTAAACAGTGCTCCAAATGTGGATCTTCCTTGGCCCAATATGTACAGCCCACAGCCAAGAGAAGCCCATTGGCCAGTATCTCTGCTGGTATCCCCAACGTAGATGCAAATGAATGATCAAATGCCCTATGAAAATGCAGACACTGGGGCTGGGAAGGTGGCTCAGTGATAGAGCGCTTGCCTTGCATGCATGAGGCCCTGGGCTCAATTCCTCAGCACCACATAAGCAAAAAGAAAAAAGCCAGAAGTGGTGCTGTGGCTCAAGTGGTAGAGTGCTAGCCTTGAGCTGAAGAGCTGAGGGACAGCGCCCAGGCCCAGAGTTCAGGCCCCACGATTGGACCCCCCCCCAAAAAAAAAAAAAGAAAAAAGAAAATGCAGACACCATTCCTTCACGCAGATGTTAAGCAGATGATTTTTAAGGGCTACTCCTAGACATGCACGCTACAGCAACTCCTTTATGCATGCTACATTCTGAACAGTATGTGAGGACCAAGCCAGTATCACAGGGAGGAAGACAAGAAAGGTACACCTCAAGGGTCACTCGTGGGTGTTACTATCACACAACTACTGAGTGAGGTCATTTCCTGACATTCTGCTTCCACGTTGTAGACATTGGCTGGCAGCATCAATGGGCAAGTTTGCATGGATTTGCTTAATTTCCCAAACTATTTTTAGCAGTGGAAAAGGAAGTTAAGAGAGGGAGAAAAATCAAATATTACCAATCTTAGACCAGGCAGTCCTAGGTCATATGGTTCCAACACCAAAGGCCTACTACCAGTGTGAATGGAAATCTATTTCAGTAAGAGTATCACTTGAAGTATATTTGAAATGTATAGGTTTTGAAGCAGTTTTCAAACTAATATTCTCCACAGGCCCTTTTTCCTGCTTCTTGTGAGATAACCTTGCAAAAGAGTCCTGGTTAAGAATGGGAGAGAGAGGGCAAGGACTTGAAAGGTGGCTACTTTAAGAACCTACACACACATACATAGCTCACATGTTCTGATTTAAAAGCAGCTTTTGGCACTGTTCTCCCTTTATACTGCACACAGTTTGCTTAAACCTTCCGGCAAAATGTACCTTTTAGGCTCAAACCCACAGTGGAAGGCTTTCAGACAGAAAAAAGCACGGCTTGTGTGAAAGACTTGATAATAATAGTAATAAGAATGCTGCCTCCAGGCTCCTGCCCTGTGAGAATAAGTTGGAGCTGCCTGTAGACTCCTCAGTGCTTGCTCACTTTCTATGCTCTGGAAAACGCTCATCTCCTGCCCAGCCCTGTTGCCCTTTTATAGTCAGTTAAAATATTAAAGAGGCTGCACCCATTTAGAAGCAGCACTTCCCCATTGCCTCGCCTGCACCCACAGCATAGGTAACATTCATCCATCAGCAAGTGTCATGAAGGGTTCAGGACAGGTGCAGAAGAAAGGACTTGTAGGGGGAGCAACTAAGAGAGTGATGTCCTCACCTCCTCCTAGCTCCTCTCCAGCTAGTATCCTAGCATCTCAGATTTGGAAGATTCCTAGTAGACACAGCCTTATTACTTACCTAACTAATTTCTAGGGATAACAGTTGGCATTTTTTGAATGCCTCTATTCAAATAAAATGTCTTACCTGAGATTTAAGAGAACTTTAGCAAAGGGACAGGATTGGACTTCAGCAGGCCGATCTTGTGGGGATAGGAGCTATGTGTGACTCTAGATCTGCTCCATGTTCCCCTCTCACCCCACTTTGCTTTTTCAAAGGTCTTCAACTGCAGCATGCATCATGGTGCCCTGACTCTGTGTGTGTGTGTGTGTGTGTGTGTGTGTGTGTGTGTGTGTGTGTGTGTGTGTGTGTGTGTGTGTGTGTGTGTGTGTGTGTGTGTGTGTGTGTGTGTGTGTGTTTTGTCAGGCCTTTCTTGGGATTTAAGGATCTGGAGACAAAAAACAAAGAGTCTGAGCTCTTGCCTTCATTTACACCCTGTTAGAGATAAGCTTATAGCAACACCAAAGGAGAATTCAGGAGATCTGACCCAGCAAAGCATGAGTCATGTTCAGATGAACCAACTGGGACCTCCTGCAGTAAGGTAGAAAGTGGGCATTGTAACAATGAGATGTTGAAAACTACAACTTCGGGGCAGGACAGTTACTCATGTAACTGTCACCCCTCTGTATAGTATGTTTACAATAAAAATATATATTTTAAAAAAGTAAAAAAAAAAAACAAGGGGAAAGATGAGATCAGACAGTGCTAAGAAAGGCAATGTCCAGGAAAGGAAGCACACCTGAGTGGGTGCAAACTGTTCAAACAAATGTGAAAATTGCTCTCCTATCTATTCCGAAACACTAGAGAATGTGAAGTGGGGGGAGACCTTGCATCTGTTTATTAGGTTCTAAAAATATCTACAGCAGCCACCCCTCATACATAGTTTCACTTCCTCAGGTCTGTTACTTAAGGTCAGCCATGATCCAAAAACATTTAATGGAAACATTAAACATTTGTTCCAGAAATAAACAATTCCTGAATTATAAATAGCATGAGGCTCTGAGTTGCATGAGGAAATCTGGAACCATCTCTCTTCCATCCAGGATGTGAATCATCTTTTTTGTCCAGTGTACCCATGCTGTATACACTACCCACCCACTAGAAACTTAGTCTCTGGGTTGTCAGATCAACTGTCTCCCTATCACAGTGCTGTGATCAAGTAACCTTTACTTTATGAAATGATGACCCCAAAGTGCCAGAGCAGTAATGATGGCAATTTGAATAATACCGAAGACAAGCCCCAGAGTATTTCCTTAGGACCATTTATTTGTTCCTGACTTAAAAGGAAAAATGCTATCTAGAGAGTTTTTTCTTTATTTTATTTTAATTTTCTTTACTGTTCTTATAAAGGTGATGTACAGAGAGGTTACAGTTACACCAGTCAGGTGAATAGTACATTTCTTTTTGGACCCCCTTCCTCAGTCTCTTCCAGTTTTTTTCCCTTCTATTCTCCACCCTCAAGTTGTATAGCTCATTTTCAATGTAGTGTCTAGTGAGTCCCGCTCCTGCATTTGTTTACCCTTTGTCCCACCATTTCTTTACCTCTCCTTACTCTCCCAAAGACATACAAACAAGCATACGAAGCAAAAAGAAAAGAGAATAAAACAACAAAGAAAAAACTCCTGTTTCCATATACGAGGGTGCATTTTGATAAATATTATTTTAAATAATTTTTATTGTAAAAATACCGTACAGAGGGGTTACAGTTACATGAGCAAGGTAATGAGTACATTTCCTATGGTGTATTGTTACCTCCTCCTTTGTTTTTCCCCTACCATCCCTTCCCTCCCACCTCCACAATTACACTCCTCCTTCTCCCGCTGCCTAAATTGTAAAGTTGGTTTTTCAACATAGTGTCTTGTACATCTCATTGTTACAACGAGTCAACCGGTATCCCTATTTAAGCATTTTGTATAATGAAGGGCACATAGGCATTGCACCTTTGTATTCCTCTCCTAAGAATATCCTCCTCTGGTCTCATTGTGTGTGAATGCCTAGAATCCTGTTTAATCTATCATCTCCCAGTAGATTTTAGATCTTGCTTCCACATATGAGAGAAAACATATACTGTTTGTCTCTCTGAGCATGGCTTACCTCACCTCACTTGATTTGTTATCTTGATACCATCCAAGATTTCAGGTACCCACAGAGTATCTTGGATTTGCTCCACCTGAATAAGAGAGGCTGCTTTCAATACATAGTCACTATAGTGATAATCAGAATGCCTCATCATTTTGGGAATTTTTGATCATCATTTGGGAAACTTAGGATCCTGGGTTAGGAGGGCAGACTTTTGACGAGGGTCAGTGAAACTGCAGCATTGAGCACAAAGGCTACAAACACAGGAAGCTGCATAAATGATGAGACTTTTCCACTAGGTAGATGAGAAGACTTCAGCCAGGCCTTGCAAGGAAGCACAGAATCTTCATTCTAGGGTAAACCAGACATTATGCTTTGTGGGTTGTTGGCCTCAGAAAGTGTTGGTTGCATAGATTAATAAAGGTAGTTGCATGCACTACTTCCTATGTGCTCAGCAATCCTGTCCTGCCAGGTGCAACTGATGATGGCTGCACAGATGAGGTTCATCTTGCAGAATGCACACACTGAAATGAGTTGTGCCTCCATCATGTGTCTCCATCAAAAGATGGTTCCTGTGATAGCACCATCATGTTGAAAACTTTTGGACCTTTTTCTTGCTGGGTGAAGAGTTTGTTGTTTCTCCGCCCCACTGGAAAGTTGAGATGGTTATGCTACTACAGTCACACTTCATTTCTAACCAAAAAATATGATTATCCATCTTGACCACCCACATAAGCCACATATTTTACCTCCAGTAGATTATGGGCCAATTCTCAAAATCAAAACCACCCTTTCCAGATCTAGTTTGCCACATTTGAAGTTGTTATAATAGATAAGCTATAGCTGCAAAAGCAATTCTAATAAGAAGTAGTGACATCACAGAAGTCCTTCCTCAAGAACCCCTGAGAGCTTGTATTTGGTCCTGTAGAAGATGTAAGAAATGGTCCAGTAAGGGAAAAGGGCACTTTTCATCCTCTGTCTTAGTTTTGAGAGTCTACATTCTGGTGTGACAGTCATAAAATCAACAGGCAGATAAGTATAAAAAGATCTGTCAAAGTTCTAGCCCAGGCTTGAGGACGTGGGACATGACTCTGCCCAAAATCTGCTCTAAAATCCATAGGGCTAAAGATGGTGGGAATGGAGATTAGTAAACATAACATCTGCTCCTCCTGATAGGGGAACTTCTTAGCAAAGGACAACAGCAAGCTTTGAAATTAAGCATGCATCTGATAATCAGATTGCAAAACACTGACAACAACTAGCTTTAGGGACCCAAGGCTAGGGTTCAGATGCTGCTTTCTTTGCTCTCACCACCAGATCTAAGATGGTACAGTCAGCAGAATGGACCAGAGGATGCATGTGGGATAAAAGGCACAGATGCAGGTCATTGGAAGGAATCCCTTGGACTTGAATTCTGAGCTCAGATTAGCATCCTAATGGGAGAACTAGAAACATGGCAATGGAACGTGGATGCTTCATTCCAACACCAAAGCCAAGGATCAAGGAAGAATATGACACACTCATTTTTCTTAAAGATTTAGTGGAAGAACAGTCACATAGAGTTTTAAAACAATGCAGCGCTATTATTTATCTTTAATTACTTCTGAAGCTCTAAGAGGTGAGAAGGAATGATCCAAACTATACATAGGAAATAGACGAAGCAGCTTTTTTAACTCAAGATGCTTATCATGTAGATGGGGAGATGATATATAATTATGTAAAATGAGTGAATCTTTAGGAATAGATCTGAGTGAATAAGTAGTTCAAAGAGCCTGCATAGACAAATGCAACTCAGAATTCCCAGTGTCCCAAGTATAGATATGAATGTTCTGCTCCCAGCCTCTGCCTGGGTTCTCTTCTGAATCCTTCCTTCTTGTCTCCTGCCCCAGCCAGCTGACCTGCCCTCCATACTTGCACAGAGCTGCTTCCATCTGTGTGAATCATGTTTAATTAAGACCAGATAAAACAGCTGCTTTTTTTCTTCTTCTGACTTACTCCCATGTAGAGTTGAAAGAAATCAAACAAGTAGGTCAGCCACACTTCCCAGGCCTTGGGGAGGGAGTGGTACTGGCAGATCCCCCTGAGATGTGTGGGTGTGGACAATCTGGGCCCTGCTGCTGAGGTACCAAGCCCTGCCTTCATCCCCTTGGTATATTCATAAGGTTCCTTGCTCCCTCCTCCCAGGGTGGATACCTTGAGGTATTTCTACAGTGCTGGAACAAGTGAAATGAGCAGTTTGGAAGTGTGTGCCTTTTCAGGACCCTCAAAGACACAGACAGACACACACACACACACACACACACTTATACATACATACATTTTTAGGGTCATGGATACAAATTGATTAGTAGGATGCATTCCAATGCCACATTGCCTCCTCCATCATTTCTTTCTTTTTCTTTTTTAATTAAGAGATTATAAACCAAATCTCATCAATATGTAAAAAAATATTGGCATCTGGGCATCAGTGACTTAGACCTGTAATCTTAGCTATTCAGAAAGCTGAGATCTGAGGTTTGGGTCAAAGCCAGCATGGGGCAGGAAAGTCCATGAGACTTTTATCTCCAGTTTCTAAAAAGCAAGTACAAGTGTGTGGCTCAAGTGGCGGAACGCTAGCTTTGAGCAAAAACAACAACAAAATCTAGAGGACAATGCTCAGGCCCTGAGTTCAAGCCCCAGTATACACACATACATACACATACACACATATACACACACATACACAAACACACAAATAACAATAATAAACAGATAAACTTCACAGCTCCAGCAGGAAGGACAAGAAACCTGTTCTTCCTGCCCCATCACTTCTCAACCTTGTCTGATTCCAATATTGTTTCATGGAACGTTCAAAACTGCACATCATAATATTAACCCCCCTCTCATTTTCCAGAATTTCAGACCAGTGGTTCTTCTTTTCAGATGTATCCTAGGCTGGCCTGATAGAGCTCACTGTGTTGCTCAGTCTGACGTGGAATTCTCCATCCTCCTGCCTCATTTTCCTGACATCTGGGATTATAGGTATAAGCCAGCACACATAGCCAGACTAGTGGTTTTTCAACTAGATCCTTTCCAATTTAGAGGTACTTTGATTCTTTGTAGAACAATCCTACAACTTTCAAGCCCTTGGCTCCTGAGGTGAGTTCCTGCATTTGTAGATCCCAGGATCCTGGGTACCATCATCCTGGATTCTATTTTTGTTGTTCTGGCAGGTCTTCACAGTGCTGGCTTGGAAGTGTGGTTCACAGACCACAATTTGGGTGTTACCAGAGCACTGAAAAGAATACAGCCTTTCAGGCTCCACCCTGAGAGTCAGAATCTGTGTTTTAGGAAGATTGCAAGGAGGCATGTACGCATGTGACAGTGTGAAGCAAATAATACTCAACTTCAACTACTTCCCTCTCTGCTGACTTCACTGCTGTTGCCTTGCCTCCAGATGTAGCAGCTCGGGTACATTCCCCCTCCTTGGGGCTGTAGTTGAAATAGTATCCTCCAGCTCTGTCCTTTCTAACCACTTGTTGTGACCCACAGAGTTAACACCTCTAACCTTCCATTTCTTCTCTGACATTTATTCTCTCTTAAGAAGATTAACTGCTGCTCACTCCTTAGATCTCAAATGAGAGATCACTGCTTTACTGCAGGCTCCTCTGACCACCCAGGTCAAATCACATCCCCTGTCTGTATGGATGTGTACTATTCTTTACCTTTTCTGTGCTTTACTGTTATCACAGTGTGTAATTACACATGTTTGTAGGATTGTTTGATGAGTATCTCTCTCCCTTAACTAGTCTTAACCCATGAGGGTAAGGACCATGTGCGTTTCAATCCATCTTCAGTGCCTTCAGGATCCAAAAGCATCAAGCTAAGTGAAAGAAGGCAGGTATAAAGGGTGAGATCTGCATAATTCTCATGATAGGATATTTCTAGAAGAGGAAAAGTAGTGGGAGAGAGCAATTCATTGGTTTTGTAAAGGTAGGGGTAGGAGTGAGGATTGGCTGCAAGTGGATATAGAAGAACCTTGGGGGTTAATGAAAGTATTGTAAAACCAAATGTAGCAATAGTTGCATGATTATATACATTCATTGAAAGTCATAACTATGTACTTACAACGGGTGAATTTTCTGTATGTAAATTATATTTCAATAAAGCTGGTCAGGAAATGAATGTAGTGCACTGCAATGAACCAGGATCTCACCAGAGACTGCAGCCACACGGCTGCTGTCATATTCCTCCTTTCCTAGGAAGGAGCTGTGCATTCTCAGCAGCAGCTGGGTGAATGGACAGGCCAAAAACAACTCTCTTCTCAACCCACCCTTGCTCGGGGCCCAGCTCAGAGGCAGATGCTGAAATTACAGTTCCTTTGATGGTGTCCCAGAGCCAGAATAAGAGATTCATGATTTCTAATAAACCTCAGCCTTTGCTGTAGTTCTGTCCACTCTTTAATTAGAGTGGTCTCCTTTTGGGCACAGTCCAGAACCAGGGCATTTTCCTAGATATCATGGCCGACTTTAGCAAAATAACAAAGTATTGGCAACTATAGTGGTTCCAGATTTCCCTGCCCTTCAGATCATAAAATGAACTCCCAGCCAAAGTTTGTTGTTTTATATTTCTCTTTTACCTTCCTTCTTTTCTCCTCTGAATATAGTTATACTCCCCCATCACCATGCAGGGTATTTCAGGTCATATCATTCAGTGTATGAATGGTATAGTTGTGCTGTAAAAATGCATTGTATTACAAGAAAGGCTAACCGTAAGCCCTTTTCTCATCTGACCAGTTCAGTATCTATCTTGACTGATGCATATTCAGGCCCTATCTGGTACCACACAGTTGGAATATCCCTTCTGCTTACAGATAACACACTTGGCAAAAATCAGAAGACTTTGCTTCCAAAATAAATTCATCATTTTTACATACTCTTAACACTATAATTAGTGGCCTTGAAAAATCAGTGTCATTAATTAGAGGTGTACTTTTTAATGAATAATGAGATGTTGAAAGATTTCTGACTCTCAGTGGGTCCAGATAATAGTGTAGAATAACATATAACAAATAGACCCCTTATTATTTTTTTAATTGCTGTGTACAAATTACCATAAACTTAGAAGCTTAAAACAATACTATCTGTTATCTCATGTGTCAGGCGAAGTTTGGCTGGGATCTCTGCCCAAGTTCACAAGGCTAAAATCAGGATGTTGGCTATCAGTAGAGGATATCTTCAGGGAAAATATCTTTGGCTCTTCAAATCTCTTTCAGTAGGATGCGCCTGGCCTCTTTTGAGGGTTTCCCTGACTATGTCTGACTCACCAAGAATAAGCTATTTTAAGTTCAACGGATTAGATACCTCCCTCCTGCCAGTTCACATTTGATTGGTTAGAACAGAGTCACAGGATGGTACCTAACTACAAGGGCTGCTGAAATATGTTTTATTACTCTGGTTAGTCATTTCTGCATAAAGTTTTTATACCATGAATAGGTGAGCAACACATTTTGGTGGATAGCTAAACAGGTCCCTATCTCAACTGAATTTTAGAGAAACAATCTAGAATGAATCAAACTAAATGAGATGTTCGCTGAGGTTAAAAGTTGTAATAACGACTTGTACATCTCATTGTTGCAATGGGTCCACCTGTATCCCTATTTAAACAGTTTGTTTTTCCCCTTCCCCTCCACAAATTATACTGACATCAAATACAGTGAGAGCAGGGGTTATACTGTGGGGGAGGGACATACAAAGCAACAATGAAATAATCTTATAAATGTGTTAGAAACAATCGCATGAAAGAAAAAAAAAACATTTGAATACATATCTTAGGGTACATTTCCCTAACATCACCTTATCTGACCTTGACAATTTTGGTGGGGGGGGGAGGATTGGATGGGGGTGCGGGGAGGGGGAGGATGGGAAGGGATGGGAAGGGGAAACAAAGGAGGAGGCTACAATGCTTGATAAGAAATGTACTCATTATCTTGCCCATGTAATTGTAACCCCTTGTACAGTATTTTCACAATAAAAAAAAAGTTGTAATAGCAGAACCTCACTCAGTACAAACAGAAGACAGGCACAAATTTTAAGAACATTAACATGTTCTTAATATGTATGTATATAACTCATTATTTAATTTTTCAATGTATTTACCAGATTCCGACTTAAAACTTTTGAACTTTTGACTCATTTGAAAGCCCAGTATCTATTCCCAACTGATGAGGAGTTTCTGCCTTAGGTTATAGTGCATGTGATCAAATTTGATTTCCAAACATGTTTTGAAAAATGGAAAGCATGAGAAAAAACTTTTCCAAGACAACTAATTTGAATTTTGATATTTATTTCAATATAAAAGTTCTAGATATTTTTCTTTCAAATATGTTGTTTTGTTTCACATAATCATTATTAGTCCTTCTTATCAAGGAAAAAGTATGTTTGGAAGAAATACAAGTAAAATCTTTGAATTGCCAAGACAGTACTTAATTGAATTTGCTCTTGAACATTTTCTGAAAGTAAGTACTATGCTATTTTCTAAAGTCTCTCATTCTAGTTTTAATCCAGAAATTACATCAATTTCTTTTATTCCTTCTCTTACTTTTTTCTACTTCATGAATTCCTTTTTGATTCTTTGAAAGGCAATGGATAAAAACACATTTACTCATGTGTCATTTGAGAACTCCAAACATAGCTATGGTAATAAAATGAGCGTAAATGATGTTGGGCATTATATCATTTAATTCTTCTCACAAAGGGGAAAAGAAAGACCTACACAGAGAGTGGTAGAGCAGTCGCTTTTGGGTTTTGTTTTCTTCAAATAGTTGTAGAAAGGGATTTTAACATGTCAATATATCTTGATCAGTTACCCCTTCCATCATTCTCTCCTTCCCCGTTTATCCTATCCCCACCTATCTCAAGTTTTCTAGATCAGTTTTTACAAATGTACATTGGGTAGTATGGTCCTATTGGCCCACCATTCTTGTTTTCATTTATCTGCCCTCCTCTTTTAGTGAGGACATAGTTCATGCTTCTGGTATTCATTTTGCTGAACTAGGCAGGCACTAGTTTTGAAAGACTCTCCTTAGTTTATTAAATGGGATCAATAAACAAGTGAAATTTGAAAAGAAAGATTCTACTATCCTCTTTTGTGTAGCAACAAAATCACAATTAGAAAAAAAAAAGATGGGGTCTAGGGTATGTGTGTGTGTGCGCATGCGTGCACACGTGTGCACACACGCATGCACAAGGAAAATGGGCAATGCAGTTCTACTTTTTATTTGAATTTCATTTAAACGCCAGAAGAATGATGTCATAATATAATTAGGTTTGGGACCAATATAATTTCCTTTTGCCTTTACGTAAGGCTTAACTCCTACCCTTCAACCCATGGCCTCTAGCTCCTTGTACTGTACCTGTGTAGATAAGTAACCCCTGAGTCTAATTGAGAGTGGAAGTGCCTTGAAAGCCATGACCGATTAAAGAGCCATATTGAAAAAATTAAAAAGAAGTAGTAATTAAGAGCAGATGATGCTACGGGTGAGAGCAGAAAGTAAAGTAGACCCTAGAGGGGAGTGGGGTCTGAGAGCAAATGAGAGTGAGAAGCGGAGGAGGGCATGTGACTCGCAGCTCACCTGAAGGGTCGTGTTTGGCCGCTGGGAATAGAAAACCCAGCCAATAGCTTCAACTTATAAGCTCCTATTTTTCTCAAGGAAAAGAATTCAAATGGGGTCAGTTCAGGGACTATGGCAATGGCTTTGCACCTTCCTTAACTTGCTGGCCCTTTCTATCTTCCCATTTAGCAAAGTTTCTCTTTGGTTCTCATAGTTTCCAGGGGGAAGCCCTTATTAATAAAGACAAAAGGAATACTGAAGTCAGGACATTAGAGAGAATTATCTGGACAGGCAGGATATAAGGATATGAGTAGAATGGATGAAAGAATGTAAGACTAGGGAAGGAGGTATTAGGTATTAATAATGGCAAGGTCTACTATGACTAGGAAAGGAAAGGCTCTGGGGTAGAATGGATCATAAGACCCTTGAAGGGTAAGAATTTAAAAATTGGGTGGGTGTAGCAGCTTCCCCAATATTAAAACAGTAGTATCATTATTTTAACGTTAATTCTTACTCTTCCACATCCCACATCCATATGACCTGCCATTACCTGCATGAAGGAGATAGAGATACAAGTTCCTTGATGAAGTTGCTAGCACATGCCCTGAGTCTGTTTACTTGGTGTGCAGTTTCCTCTCCACTTCTTCCAGAGAACATTTATCAACCTGTGTTGAGGTATCCCCCCACAGCTGTTAGCCTGGGTGGAGAGGGGCTGTGCTCCTTTCCTGCTGGGGAGGAAAACCCTCCCATGAAGGCCCTTCTGTTCATTTCCTACCCTGTGGGACATGTTGTCAACTGTCTGCTCATGAGTCCTGGAATCAATTTCAAGAGGCTCCTTCATTACCTTCATCCTATTTCCATTCACTCCTCAGAGGACCAAAAAGGCTGATCTTTGCTACCAGATCATGGCTGAAGCTCAAAATGCATCAAAATCTCTCTAAAAATCAAAACACTTAAAAAAATAAAATAACAGGGAAGGAGGGGGAAAACATTGAAAGTTGGCTTTGCCAACTGTGCAAGAAGCTACTCATTTCTTTACTGTTGCTCTTGTATTTTCCCAACACTGTTGTTAATTGAGTTAACACTCACCTCGGAGAATTTTACTTTCCCTTAAGATATACCTTTAAGAAAACTTACATTTTTTTGGTCTTTTTCATTTTAAACCTATTGCTAGTACATTCCTGGGAATATTCTTTTCCCATCCAATTATTAGGCTGAGCAGGAATAAGAGAGTGAGCAGAGAAGAACCAGACACACATTTCTCCTCTCGTATCCCCAGATCTCCACAGACAGCCCCTCTTGGATGTCTACAGGTAAAATTCACCTCAGGTGTGCCTACGTATCTACCTGATAACTAGGAAAATCATCAAACACATTCTTCCAATTTGACTTAATTTCACCACCAACTCTTTTTTTATTGTTAAGGTGGTAAACAGAGGGGTTACAGTTACATAAGTAAGATAATAAGTACATTTCTTATGTATACACCACATTTTCTTGATCCATTCATCTACTGAGGGGCATCTGGGTTGGTTCCATATCTTAGCTTTGGTTAATTATGCTGTGATAAACATCGTTGTGCTGGTAGCTTTAGTATGGTCTTGTTTATGGTCATTTGGGTAAATGCCCAGAAGTGGGATTGCTGTGTCATAGGGGAGCTCTATGTTTAGGTTTTTGAGGAACCTCTAAACTGCTTTCCAGAGTGGTTGAACAAGTTTACACTCCCACCAACAATGCAGTAGGGTTCCCTTTTGGCCACATCCCCTTAAGCAACTGTTGTTATTAGAGTTCTTGATTACAAACATTTTAACTGGAGTGAGGTGGAATCTCAATGTTGTTTTGATTTGCATTTCTTTTATGGCTAGAGAGGTTGGGCATTTCTTCGTGTCTCTATTGACCATTCTTATTTCCTCTTCAGTGAAGTCTCTCTTCAAGACTTTAGCCCACTTATTAGTGGGGCAGTTGTTTCTTTAAGGATTTGTTTGGGGGGGGGTGTTTAATTTTTTGCATTGTAAGCATATTTTAGATATGAGGCCCTGTTGTATGGCTAGTGAAAATCTTCTCCCAATCTGTGGGCTTTCTTTTGATCTTGCTAGCTATGACCTTTACCAAGCAGAAACTCTGCAGTTTAATGCAATCCCATTTGTCCAACCTTTCTTGGATTTGTTGTTTCTTGGCTTTATTAAGAAAATTTCAGCCTGTGCCAAGGAGCCTTAGAGTTTCTCTTATCCCTTTCTGTAATGTTTTCAAGGTATCTGCTTTTACCTTGAGGTCTTAGCATCTCATTCTGACCATCTACTGAGAAGTTTAGAATTAAACCATTCGTAAGGAAATGGAAAGACATGGAAAAAATTATATGAAGCAAAGCTGGCCAGACCCAAAGAAACATAGGTTGCATGATTTCCCTCATTTACTGTAACTAGAAAATGGCTATAAATCTACAAGTAAACATACTGGATTATAAAAGACAAAAAATTACACTTAGAAATGATAAATTATACAGAAATCTACACATTCACACAGTGAGACCAAAGGAGAATATTCTTAGGAGGGGACTGCAATGTTCAATATCTATGGGCCTATGATCATATAAAATGACATTTATTGAAATGAACTTCAAGAAATAGAAACAAGAGATTTTATGTTATTTTTTTCTTCCTGTTTTTTTTTCTCCTTAGTCACTGTTTTTATTTCTGTACTTTTTTTTTTACATTTCTTATAGATTTTGTAATTTTTTTTATTGTGAAAATACTGTACAGAGGGGTTACAATTACATGGGCAAGATAATGAATGCATTTCTTATCAAGCATTGTAGCTTCCTCCTTTGTTTCCCTTTCCCATCCCCTCCTCTCCCTACCCCCCAACCCTCCGCCCCCCCCACCAAAGTTGTAAAGTTCATTTTCTACATAAGGACTTGTATGTCTCATTGTTGCAATGGGTGCACCTGTATCCCTATTTAAATGATTTTTTTCCCTTCCCCTCCACAAATTATACCAACATCAAATACAGTGAAAGCAGGGGTTATACCGTGGGGGAGGGACATACAAAGCAACAAAGAAATAATCTTATAAATATGTTAGAAACAATCGCATGAAAGAAAAAACATTTGAATACATATCTTAGGGTTCATTTCCCCTAACATCAACTTAACTGACCTTTTGTGCTTGACTCAGACATATAATAGTTATTGCAAATAAGGGAAACCATGGGACCTATATTTCTTTGGGCCTGGCTTACTTCACTTAATATAATTTTTTCCAAGTCTTTCCATTTCCTAACAAATGGGCAATGTCATTCTTTCTGATGGAGGCATAGAATTCCATTGTGTATATATACCACATTTCGTACCTTTTTTCTTGTATGTAAGTTTATCTGTTTGGGGGAGGGCTAGGGGGAGCATGGAAATGGAGCCACAAAGGGCGAATAAATGTAGCAGTGATACTCACTAGATGCTATGTGGAAAATGAACTATACAACTTGTTGGGGAGGGAGGTCAGGAGGGACAAACTGGGAGAAAATGAGGGAAGAGCTGACACTGTTCAAAAAGAAATGTACTCATTACCTGACTTACGTAACTATAACCCCTCTGCACATCACCTTTACAATGACAATTTTTTAAAGAAAAGTGGAGGCATCTTCCCATTTTCCTCCAGTTTTACATTCCTTGCCATTATTTTATTGACAGCAAGAACTATTGCTTCACTGTTTATTAGCTGAATCTCTGGGCCCCAGTGAGGAGGCTGAATCTAATTTCATTAGGAAATCACACTTAATATCAGTTTCTTACATTCACTTTTTACTTGGCGGTTAAACATTTCTAAGGATTTTTTTGTCCTCTTTCTATTTAGGTTTTCATGGCAGCCTCTGGTCTCATTGGCCTGTTAGAGAAGCTCCCTCCCCAACTACCTCAAGTATAAGTCTCTATTAGCGAGAATAGGCAGGATTACCTGAAATTATTCATATGTCATCTTGATTCTTCTGAGAAAGAGACATATAGTTACCCAGATCATAGATAACAGGCAGTATGCAGTGTGGTGGGCAAATGCCATGGAGCATAATTCTCAAAGCTTCCAAATGTGCCAGACTGGCTTTGCCTATCCTTTCTTCCCTCTCTCCCTCCTTCCCTCCCTCCCTTCCTTCTCTTTTCCTTCTCCAGAGACTTATTCTGCTAAGTCATAAGTACCTTATAGGACACAGCACAGCATATGTGCTTACTGCTGTATGTGCTTGTGTGTGTGTGTGTGTGTGTGTGTGTGTGTGTGTGTGTGTGTGTGTGTGTGTGTGTGTGTGTGATGAATATAGGTAGTTTGTGGTATTGACAGAACATTTAAAATCCATGGAAAGATGGTAGATTGGTCACAGTACTGTAAGGTGACTCACCTCATCACAAGAAAGTAAGGTGACCTTCATGGTGAATGTAAACACAGAAAAGTGAAATCTTACTCATCAGTGCTCCTAACAATCTCTCTTTAACACAGCTCTGTAAATTTCAAGAGGTAGAGTCCAGGTGGGATTATTCCTTGCTTGTCCTTCAGAATGTCTTTGGCATTGTGGTACTCAGTAAATAAGGACAGAATGAGTAGGGCATGTGTGAAAGGGATACTGATAAATGCATTTGGGAAACACAGTGTTCTCTGTGTCAGATGACTGTGAAACAGTGAGGCCAAGCATTAATTTTCCATGTGTGTATGTGTGTGTATGTGCTGATCCTGGGTCTTGAACTCAGGGCCTATTCACTGTCCCTGAGCTGTTGTGCTCAAGGCTAGTGCTCTACCACATGAGCCACAGCTCCACTTCCAGCTTTGTTGGTGGTTAATTGGAGATAAAATCTTACAGACTTTCCTGTCTAGGCTGGCTTTGAATCACAATCCTCAGAACTGAGCCGCTTGACTGGCTAGGATTACTGGGGAGAGTCACCAGGCACCCAGCTTGAGGCCAAGCCTTATATATTATGAAGTCAAAAGCAGCACCCTTGACTGAGGGTATGCATGCATTCAAGCACACAAGGAACCATTCCTGCAAATGTTTTAGAAATGTACACCATGGAAAAGCAGGTAACTGGAGGAGGAATGGGTGGGGTTGGGAAAGACAGGGAAACAACAGAAGAGAGGGACAGAAAAAAAAGTACAGCGTGGAAAATAGAAAACATTCTGGTGTGCAAAGGGAGAAGCATTCAGAGAGCCAGACCAGCCTGTAGAAATTTCTGGTGAAGTCTCTGAGAGTGAAAGAAAACAAAAAGATTCATAAAAGGCATGAAATGAAGACATCTGTTTGGGATGTTTCTTTACATCGTGGAAAGGCCAGTGATACTTTCTGGGGCTTCTTTTAGAAGGGTTATTAGTCCTATTCTTGATAGCTCCTTCCTAATGACCTCATGAAGGTTAATGTTACATTGGTGGTTAAATTTCAGCACATGAATTTGGGAAGGATACAAGTATTCAGAACATAGCACTAGGGACATCAAAAGTTGCCTGTTGGAGCCAGACATGTGGTACACACCTATAATCCCAGCTACTTAGGAGAGAGAGATAGGAGGATGGTAAACTCATTGAGCTCAAGACCATCCTGGTCAGCAAAACTGTGTTAAAAACAAAAACGCTTGCTGCATCATAGGGGAGTTCTTATGTTTAGTCTTTTGAGGAACCTCCATAGTGCTTTCCTGAGTGGTTGAACAAGTTTACACTCCCACCAACAGTGTCTCTTTTGGCCACATCCTGCCAGCATCTGTTATTATTAGTTTTTTTTGATAATGGTCATTTTATAACTGAGGTGAGGTAGAATCTGAATGATGTTTTGATTTGCATTTCTTTTATGGCCAGAGATATTGAAAATTTCTTCATGTGTCTCTTGGCCATTTTTATTTCCTCTTCAGTGAAGTCTCTCTTTAGCTCTCCCTCATTTGTAATAACTAGAATATATCTAGGATATTCTTAACAGAGAATCACAATAGCTCAATAGCTATGTGCATATAACCATATAAAATGATGCTTATTGAAATGAAATCCAAGAAATGGAAATAAGAGGTTTTTCCAGTGTACTGTTTACAGTTATTTCTTTTGTCTTCTTTCTTTTCCTTCTTCCCTGAATTTATTCCCTGTTGTCACTGTTTTTTATTTCTGTCCCCTTTGTCTTGTATAGAAGTTTATCTGATTTGGGGAAGGGAAATCATAGAAATGGTGGGACAGAGGGTGAACCAATGCAACAGTGATACTCACTAGACACTATGTTGGAAATGAACTTTACAACTTGGGTGACGGGGGAGGGAAGAAAATGAGGGAGGAGTAACACTGTTCAAAAAGAAATGTACTCATTACCTTACTTGTGTAACTATAATCCCTCTGTATACCACCTTTATAACAAATTGTTTTTAAAAGGGCTGGGGGATATCTTAAGTGGTAGAGTGCTTGCTTAGCAAGAATGAGGCCTTGGGTTGTATCCCCAGCACATAGGTGTTGGGGAGAGGTATCTTTCCCAATATATTTTGGGCATGAGGATAATTCAAATAAATTTATTCTCTCCTAACACAATATTCTCATGGGAAAATCATATGTTGTACTAATAATCAGTTTGTCTTATTAAAATGTCCTTTCCCCCCCCCCATCCCATTACTCAAACTGGTAGAGAATTCTGTGTCAGCTGAATAAGTTCAGCATTAAGTAATTTAATGTGTGTTTTTTCTGGCAAACTCTAAATAATGATATCAGTTTGAGAAAGAGGCATTGTTGTTAGCTGGAGTGTTAAAATGTTGCTGTAATGGCCAGTGTGTTTGAGGAAACACCAGGCTTTCTGAATTGCATTTGAGAAACAAAAGACATACTAATTTTTTTCAGTCAATTATACTAAGGTATAATTTTAGCCCATCAATTCACTATTGCTAGGTATGTTTTATTTTAACACAACTTTAATTAATATCCAGGCTATAGAATAGTAAACTGGTAGAAAATTCCCATCTGCCCTTCACCAAGTTTCCCCTGATGTTAACATCTGTATTTTAAAATGATGAAATTATGAATTGACATAGCTACAATGCTCTGACTCAACCTACAGATCTTAGACTAATTCATGTTCCGTTCCAGCCAACAGTCCCATATTGCATTCAGCCTCTTTAGTTGCCTCTAAACCTTCCCTTACATTTTATGACCTTTACAGTATTGAAGAGCCCAGAACATTTAGGATTTGTCTTCTCTTATCTCATGATTTGATTATAGTTGATTATAGTCTGTTGAGCAGACTTCCATTATATAGGAGAATTGACGTTTGCTTGTCCACTCACCAGTTGACAAGTATTTGATTATGAGTTAAGGTGCTATGACCATCCAAGTCCAGTCATTTATACCGAAATTTTCATTTCTCTTAAACAAACACTGGGATGGTAGGGAAGTGCATGTAGAATTTTATAAGAAACTGTGAAACTAACTATTTAACTGTGAAACTATTTAACTATTTAACTGGTTTACCTTCTAGTTTACAACTTATGGATGTTACACTTTCTCTACATTTTCACCAACATTTGATATGGTTATTCTGTTTTTTGTTTATATTTGGTGAGGTTGTTTATTTGTTTATCTTTTATGTTTTTCAGACAGGGTTACACGGTATAGTCGAGGCTCACCTCAAACTCCCTATCTTGTCCATGGCTCTCCTGCCTCAGCTGGGATTATAGGCATGGGCTATCATGCCTGGCTATGGTTACTCTTTTTAATGTTTGTTGTTCTAGTGAGTTTGGAGGGATATTTTACTGTGGTTATGATTTGGATTATATTATTGGCTAATAGTACTAAAAATCTTTCATGAGCTTTTTCTTTATTCATTTATCTTCTTTGAGATCTGCTCAGATGTTCATTTTAAATTGGGTTCTGGAGTTGTCAATATTCATCATATATAAGAATACATGTACTTTATAAGATATATTCTGCAATTATTTTCCTTCCAATCTATGGCTTTCCTTTTAATTTTCTTAGCATCTTTTCAAGAGGAAAGGGGGGTTTTGGTTTTGTTTTTTAACATTTTAATTGATATGGTTTCTTTTTTTTCCTTTTCTTCTTTTTTTCTTCTCATATCTTTTTTTTATTGTGAAAATACTGTACAGAGGAGTTACAATTACATGGGCAAGATAATGAGTAAATTTCTTATCAAGCATTGTAGCCTCCTCCTTTGTTTCCCCTTCCCATCCCTTCCCCTCTTCTCCCCCCACCAACCCCACCCATCCCTCCTCCCCCCCCCCCACCAAAGTTGTAAAGTTCGTTTTTGACATAAGGACTTGTACGTCTCATTGTTGCAATGGGTCCACCTGTATCCCTATTTAAATGATTTGTTTTTTCCCTTCCCCTCCACAAATTATAACAACATCAAATACAGTGAAAGCAGGGGTTATACCATGAGGAGGGACATATAAAGCAACAAAGAAATAATCTTATAAATGTGTTAGAAACAGTCACATGAAAGAAAAAAAAAAACATTTGAATATATATCTTAGGGTTCGTTTCCCTAACATCAACTTAACTGACCTTTACTGCTTGACTCAGACATACACTAGATATTGCAAATAAGGGAAACCATGGGACCTATGTTTCTTTGGGCCTGGCTTACTTCATTTAATATAATTTTTTCCAAGCCTTTTCATTTCCTAACAAATGGGGCAATGTCATTCTTTCTGATGGAAGCATAGAATTCCATTGTGTATATATACCACATTTTCTTGATCCATTCCTCTACTGAAGGGCATCGGGGTTGGTTCCATATCTTAGCTATGGTAAATAAGGCTGCAGTAAACATAGTTGTGCTGGTAGCTTTAGTGTGGTCTTATTTGTGAACATTTGGGTAAATGCCCAAAAGTGGGATTGCTGGATCATAGTGGAGCTCTATGTGGAGTCTTTTGAGGAAGCTCCATAATAGTTTCCAAAGTGGTTGAACAAGTTTACACTCCACCAACAATGCAGTAAGATTCCCTTCTGTCCACATCCCCTCCAGCATCTGTTGTTATTAGAGTTCTTGATTCTAGCCATTCTAACTGGGGTGAGGTGGTATCTCAATGTTGTTTTGATTTGCATTTCTTTTATGACTAGAGAGGTTGAGCATTTCTTCATGTGTCTATTGGCCATCCTTCTTTCCTCTTCAGAGAAGTTTCTCTTAAGTCTTTAGTCCACTTATTTATTGGGCAGTTGTTTCTTTGAAAATTTGTTGTTGGGTGGTTTAATTTTTTGAGTTCCAGGTATATTTTAGATATGAGACCCTTGTCTGTTGTATGGCTAGTGAAGATCTTCTCCCAATCCATGGGCTTTCTATTGATCTTGCGAGCTATGTCCTTTGCCATGCAGAAGCTCTGCAATTTCATGCAATTCCATTTGTCCAACCTTTCTTTGATTTGTTGTGTTTCTGAGTCTCTATTAAGAAAATTTCGGCCTGTGCCCAGGAGACCTAGGGTTTCTCCTATTCCATCCTGTAATGTTTTCAGAGTGTCTGCTTTGACTCCGAGGTCAAAGTTGATTCTGGTGTAGGGTGATCTAGAAAGATCTAGCTTTAGTTTTCTACAAGTAGTTAACCAATTTTGCCAGCACCATTTACTGAAGAGGCTGTCTTTCTTCCATTCTATTTTTTTAGCTCCCTTATCGAAGATTAGATGGCTATAGGTCTGTAGGTTCATTTCTGGGTTTTCAATTCTAGGTATGGTTTCTTTTGTCATCTTTTCCCGACCCCTAGAATTTCCCTTTTTAAGAGCAAATACCAGATTTGTTTTGAAAAGATAATTTATATCTTCTAATCTCATCCATGAAACCAATATGTATATATATACATTTTATTATTCTTTAAGTAGTTGCACAAGAGTCGACATTCAAGACTGCAGTTTGTGAGTACAGTGCATCTTGATCAGTGTCACCCACCCCTCCCAAACCACCTCTTCCCATACTTTTCTTAATTTTTTAGAATATGTATTGAATTCTTGACTGCATTCTCCCCCATTTCTTCTCTTTATTTATCTACCCTTCTCTCCCTGACTGACCCCTTTCAAATACTTGCTTCCCTAGCATTTATCTTGTTGAACTTTAATTTTGCCTTTCTAAGGAACCACAGTATTTGAATTCTCTCTTGAATCTTCTGTATTGTATACCACCCAGCATATTTACTTATATGTTTATAAACTAATTCTAACTTCTACATATTTATGGATATTACCTAGAAAAATTTTGTGTAACTCAAGTTCACCAATATTTTCTCCTGGAATTATTATCAATTGGCAATTGCTCCTAGCATTTTTTTTCCTTTTAGTTTCTCTAGCCACTTGCCACGAAATCTAGTAACAAAGCATCTACCAGTTTTATGTACTGAGAGTCATTAATGCTCTGGCCCACAAAGAAATATTTCTAATATCCATGGAAAATTTTGACTTTTTTATACTAATGATGCTCATATGTTGGCACTGTCAGGGGTACCTCCTATTTGTACTCTGAATTTGGGTGTCTAGAACAATGACTTGAGTGAAAAAGCTGCTCTGAAGATAAGCTGAGGAATATTCTGCTGCCCTGGTAGAAGCCCCAGGCAGAAAGTCAAAGAGTGGCAGATGAGGTAAAAACTGTCAGTTGTCAGCAGTAGATCAAAAAACGGGTATATCTGCTCCCACACTTTTTTAAAGCCCTGTTGTCCATTAGCACCAGTGGACAATATCTCCCATTAGATCCACAGTCAAAGGCGTTATTCCCTGTTTGGCACATTATTGTGAAGATATAACTAAAAAGAAACCTTTAATATCCAATAGTACTGTTTTCCTTGTTGGCTGATAGCAGTAGATTCAATGTTCCCCCTTGACCAGATCCTGGTGACATTCCCTGCAAGAGCCATGCTATCCGCTCTTCTTTTTTTCAATTAGTAGACTTCAAAATTACTCCCTTACTGGTTCTTAAAAAGATAGAAATATAAGTAATACAATCTAATAAGTGAATTTTCCCATTTGAGTCACTTAACTATTGGAATTTGTGTTAAGGGATTGGGGGGAGGGGGAGACGCGGTGTACAAAGATTGTCTTACAAATCAGTAGACAAGTCATAGTCAGATAGTTTCTTCCCTCTGTGATCATATCATCAGCTGTAGTAGCAAGTCCACATTCCTGAGGTATTTCCACTGGCTTTTTCTTGCTCGGATGTTTGACCCAATATTTCTGTGGTTATGTAGATAAGAGAAAAATCTTATCATGACAGATAATAAGATAGTTTCTTAAATGCAACAGTCCAGACTTTCTTGGAGCAAAACACCAATTGGCTATGGTTCTGTCATATGTGCTGGGGAAATGTCCCACAGATGTGGAGCAGATGGGCCTAGATTTAGATACCATCTGCTTTCAGTTGCAATTAACACTGGATCCAGGGGTGGGTTGTATTTTACCATCGAGTTGGCCATCCCCATTGACCACTAGGGAATCCTAAAATCATGTGTTTTTTGGAACATGAAACTTGGGTTGGATTTCTTTGGTTGGGCAACAACCTCTTAGAGACAAAGGAAGAAAAAGAAACCAAGGTTCTTAACCAACCATTCCCTTGTGCCTACTTCTATGGAAGTAACCTCTGTAGAGAGGGAAAAAAATGGGCCAATCTTGTGATCATGGAAAGAAGAGAGTAAGAGTACTTTCCTTGGTTCATTCCTATTAAGTCACATCCCTCTGTGCTTTCCTATTTTATTAAAATAGTAGTGATCCCACCAGCAATTACCTGGAAATTTACTGAATGTTCACAACATTGCTGCTATTAATTCCCCCATTTTATAGACAAGAAAAACCAAAGCCATGATGGTATTTAAATACTTAACCTCATATCACACAGCCAAGGTACAGACTCAGTCTATCTGATTCCAGCTTCTTGACTGTGGTAACCTCACTGCCTCCACTGATTGACTTACACTTGAAAAGAGCAGCAATAATCACCTAGCAAATTTCTTCTCCCCTGTTTTGTAAGGTGCAAAATAAGAAAAAAACTCAAAGATATCGCTGTCTTCTAGACCCTTTATAACCTCAAGGGGTTTCCCTTGTGCATGCCTTTAGAGGGTCTCTTGGGTTCCTATTTGTAAGTTTGCTTCTTGCTTTTTCAGGCTCCTGGGAGAGGGAACTGGAAGGATGATTAAATTTTAACTTTCTGCCTTGCAGTCACAGCTCCTAATGTTGGTGTCAGCATCTACAAGCTGCATCAAGAGTCAGTCTTTCTCATTAATAGGAGAACATCTCACATTTTTCCTCTGACAACAGAGAGGTTTTGAGTATAGCAATCTACTCAAAACATCTTTCTCTTGAGCCCCGATTGCTTTTTTAAGGGTACACTGCAGGCAAACAGATTGCAAGAAGAACAGATTAAGACTACAAGACATTTGTACTGAGGAACCATTTTCCCTGGACCACCCCTCAATTGAAACCAGCCTACATCAGCTAGACAGAAGGAGCCTGTGTGCCCAGCCAAGCTAATTGTCTGACAAAAGAGATTTTGAATCTTCTACTTTAAAAAATCCATAGTAATCATCTGGTAATTATTTTAATGGATTGTCATTGAAGGGTGAAGTTGAAGCTTTGGTATGGCTTAGCTAGCTCTACTAGTTCTTAAGCAGTAAAATAAAAGTCAGACTTTAAATCCCACTTGAGCCTGTTGGCTTTGTTCATTTACACACAACCTCAAACTGGCTCTCTGCCCACAATGATCCAGTGTGTTGACCCTTTACATTCATCACAGGAAGGATCCAGTTAGAAGCCCTGAGATGACTCATTGTAGCCCATCACCACTATGACAAAACCTCCTTATACTCCAGGAGCTCATCCTTTGGGACTGGGTCGGTTCTGCCAGTATGACACAGTAAGGATGCATAGTTAGGTGATGGTCCCTCCTTGAGAAGGTTGTTGTGGCTCCCACGTGCGTTGCCAAAGGTGATTCAGGGTGTGAGTCTACCAGGCATGCACTCATTGCTGTAATTAACTGGAAAGATGATGCCACTTACTTTGAACTTCCAAACAACACAATCTTGATACCACTGAGGGTAAATAACTGATCCCTTTGTACCTGAAGTAAATAACTACCTAAAGTAAGTATAAGAAGCATCTTCTTCTCTTTGCCCCCACCTGCCTATTCCTATCATATACATTTGGTAAGTGATCACCTCATTCCATCCAGCTAAGGTTTTCAAATCTAATAGTATATAGTATTTACCAACATCCAATAAAATGTAGTTTTCCACCTAAATGTTAAATATCAAAACTTTGAATTTATCAACAAGACATTCTCAACTTTAGAAAAGTACAAGAATATGAAAAGCAGTAATAAATACAAAATGATGGGAAATAGTCTTCAGAATATTGACTATATTTGTACCAGTGAAAATGAATTACTAAATGCTTTTAATTTTATATATACTTTCATTAATAGATGATGAGTTTTGCCCCCCATCCTTCATAGAGTCAGTGTTGAAAAATATGTAACGTGTATGGGTATGAAGAGACACCAGATTGCCAGGCTGTCTTAAAGTGCTTGGGTCTCAGGCCTGTTCTGGTTTTGGTTACTCAGCCTTGATTGGCCTGCAGTTCCACTGTTTGATGTTATCTGACTGCCTTGAGTCTCTACCTCCCTTGACCATGTTTGTAGAGACAACGGGGGGGGGGGGGGGGGGGAGGGGGGAAGGGCCCCGCCGGCGGGGGGGCTGGGGGAACAGGAAGGCAAGAATGCGAGTATCTTGGTATCTTTAACCAGCCTGCCATCTTTCAAATGAACCATGTAGTGTAATAGATTTAGTGCTAACTCTAGCAAGAAAATTACTTCCATATCATGTCTTTCCTTGGAAAGGCTCAACTTGGGTTATTAATGAAATCCTTATTAAGAAATTGGTCTTAGCCAGGTGCTGGTGGCTCATGCCTATAATCCTAGCTATTCAGGAAGCTGAGATCTGAGGATCACGGTTCAAAGACAGCCCAGGTAAGGAAAGTCCATGAGACTGTTATCTCCAGTTAACCACCAGAAAAATGGAAGTGATGCTGTGGCTCAAGTGGTAGAGTGCTCACTTTGACCTGAAGAGCTTAGGGACAGCACCCAAGCCCAGAGTTCAAGCACCATGACCAACAAGAAAGAAAGAAAAGAAAGAAGGAAGGAAGGAAGGAAAGAAGGAAGGAAGGAAGGAAGGAAGGAAGGAAGGAAGGAAGGAAGGAAGGAAGGAAGGAAGGAAGGAAGGAATTGGTCTTTTGGCCTTAAAATGACACTCTGTCTTGCAGAGTATCAGGCACTCTAGGCCTGAGGATGCAGAAGTGTTTGAAAGTATCCTAAACCTTTGCACTTTTCATTTTCATGGACTATTGGCCTGAGGAGAGCAATTCGTCAGTGTGAGGTGCTTTTCTGCAGTAAGAAAGTTGATTCCTCTTTCCTAGAATGAGCTAGAAAGGTGATGAAATGAAGAAGTAAATAAGGACTCATATCTTTGTGGATATGTTATGGTTATATCTCAATCCTCATCCTCCCCTTCAAAGGCCCTCTTTTTTTCCCCTGTGCCTCCTCTTCTTTCTCTTCTTCCCCAAGCTTCCTGGTGGTCTTTTCTGCTATATCACTTCTCCATTCTTTATTCTTTTCTTTCTTTCCTGCACTAGAAAATCAGTCTCGAAAGACCTTTTTCAAGTTTCCTGTTCCTATAGTTCCACCTCAACCAACGAAAGACAAGTCAGGAGAGGGGAGGGTGATAGGAGAGAGAATGGGTCTTTCACTTGATCCTACTACCTCCAGGATTTAGAATCAGCTCGGCCTCTTTTCTTCCTTTGTGATTGTCCACCTGTTCAGCAATCCTTCCCCACCCTCACCAAGCTGTAGAAACTCTATTCCCCTCCTTGAGTCAGAGAGAGGTAACTGCTCTCCACCATTTTTGAGATTCTAGGTGTGTGAAGAGTCATTGTTGATTTTCCACACTTTGACTATGCTGCTGGAAACAAGCCCATTGTTAACATGTCTTCAGTTAAAAATAATGTCTTTATTCAAACTTCTTAGAACTGGCTTTTCTTTCCTGCTGGACCTAATCAGGTACCACTAGCTGTTCTCTTCCACTATTCTGAACTTGACACCTTCAAGATGTCCTGTTTAGTTTTTGCAGTATTTCTTATTTGTAGTTACTAGACACACAGGAGTCCCTCTTAGTATGTTCCCTTGGACCAGTAGCATCAGAACCACCTGGTTTGGGGTTGGAAATGTGGCTTCCTGAGTCCCAGCCCACACCTGTGAATTCAATCTTCTAGAAGTGTTTCTAGGGGTATCTTCTGTTTGTGAATTTCCCAGTGACTCTGGTGAATATTAAGTGATATGGTGATATAGTAGCACACATGATCTTTTGTTACAAAATTAGAAGATCTGGCATTGAGTCTTGTCATTTCCTACTTGTGAAGTAGTGATGGCTGTACGTAATACTTCAAAGTCTCTGCTACTCCCAAAGTGTGATATAAAAGATCTTTGATTTCCATTGAGGATGTAGTCCTAAATCTTACCAATACCATTATTACTTGTTGCCCATATTTATAGAGGAAGGGAATTTGAATTCCAACTAGAAGTTAGTGAGAAAAATTGCACAGCAGAATAGATAGCACTAACAGTGATGCATTGTGTGTCTCAATATAGTTAGAAGAGAGGAGGATTTTGAATACATTCAACAAAAAGAACTGATGGAAGTTTAAGATGGTGAATATGCAAAATATCCTGCCTAATCTTTACCCAATGTATATATGAATCAAAAAGACACATTGTGAGTTGGAATGTAGAGCAGTGCTTGCATAGTATATGACAGGTCTGGAGTTCAGTCCCCAGTGAAAGAATAGAAAAAGATAAAAGGTGAACAAATGCAGCAGTTGTACTCACTAGATACTACGTTGAAAATGAATTATACAATTTGTGGGTGGGGATGAAAGGGCGAGAACTGGGAAAGAGCAAGGGAAGGGCAAGACGGTCCAAAAAGAAATGTGCTCATTACCTGACTTACATAGCTTTAACCCCTCTCTATATCACTTTATAAAGCAATCACATTGAAAAACTAAAGCAATCACATTTTATCTCATAAAGAAGCACAAATATTGTCTCAGCCAATAAAATAAAATTAACCAATGGTAAGAGTAGCAATGATGTGTTCTCATTCAGATCAACAAACTGTGCAAAGCTTTCTTTTTTGTTAAGTTTTATATTGTAAAAATTCTGTACAAAGGGGTTACAGTTACATGAGCAAGGTAATGAGTACATTTTTTATCCAGCATTGTTATCTCCTTTGTTTTTCCCCTACATCCCTTCCCTCCCACCTCCTCAGCTACACCCCCACACCCCCTCCGCCTAAATTGTAAAGTTCGTTTTTCACCATAGCTTCTTGTACATCTCATTGTTGCAATGGGTCAATCTGTATCCCTATTTAAATAAAATCTTTCTAAATGTTCCTTGAGTTTAGGGGCTTATGGACCTAGGTTAAAAACTTCCATCTAAAAGTAATCTCCAGGGGCTGGGAAGTTGGCTCAGTGGTAGAGTGCTTACCTTGCATGCATGAGGCCTTGGGTTCCATTCCTTAGCACCACATAAGCAGAGAAAGCCACAAGTGGCACTGTGGATCAAGTGGTAAAGCACTAGCCTTGAGCTGAAGAACTCAGGGACAGCGCCCAGACCCAGAATTCAAGCCCAGGACTGGCAAACATAGATAGATAGATAGATAGATAGATAGATAGATAGATAGATAGATAGATAGATAGATAGATAGATAGATAGATAGATAGATAGATAGATAGATAGATAGATAGATAAGATAGATTAGATAGATAGATAGATGTAATCTCCATGGGGCTGGGAAGGTGGCTTAGTGGTACAGTGCTTGCCTTGTATGCATGAGGCCCTGGGTTCAATTCCTCAGCACCACATAAGCAGTGAAAAGTTGAAAAGTGGTACTGTGGCTCAAGCAGTAGAGTGCTAGGCTTGAGCTGAAGTGCCTAGGGACAGAGCCCAGGCCCAGAGTTCAGGCCCCACGACCAACAAAAATAAATAAATAAAAATTTCAAAAGTAATCCCCACAGAAGAGCAGTTGAAATCTGATACAGGTGTTAGGAGTATATTTACTTCCACTAGAAGATAGACTATCCTCCTTCTGAGTCATAGTGGTCAGAATTCTGACTCAAGGTCACCTTAGTTCAAACCTTGCCTGCACTAGGTTCATGAACTTCCCTGTGCCTCAGATTCCAATGTGAAGCTAAATGACACCTCGCAGATTAGGAGTCAAAATGGGGAGAGGTATACCTGACACACATGGAGCACCCATATCAGCACAGCACCAGCACAGCTGTCTCCAGACCTTCCTTCACTGGTTATCAAGGGGACATGGCAATGATTACCGGGAACTCTGACGGCAGGGAAAAATAAATGACTTCCACAAAGACACAGGAGCCAATAGTTCAGGGAGTGGACAGTGTACACAAGGCACACTGAGAAAGGAAAAGAAATAGAAGCTAAAGAATACAAGGAGGTATCTAAAGGTTCTTTCTTTGCTAAAATACCTTCCCAGAGATAGCCTTCTTTGCAATACCTCCCCTTCTTTGTAAGGTTCTAAAACAATGGCTTCCAGTGTGGTCACCTCCAAGAACACTGAACAGCAGTGGACACAACTGGACATTTATTTATGTGTATGCTGGGAATTGAACCAAAGGCTGTGCTTTCTAGGTAAGTGCTCTGCCACTGAACTATCTCACCTCTGGGTATCATGAAACCCCTTTAGGGTAAAATAATCATAGGATTTGTGCTAATGTCACAGCTTCATTAACGTGCACTTCTTTCATTTAGAGTTTGAGTCCCTATAAGACTGGTACTGACTCCAGAGACCTTGTCAACTGACTTAATGACTGTGGGGTGGAACTCAGGAGGGAGTCCCCTGAACTTTAGAAAGACAGTTATCGATGAGAACGGCACACCTTACATCTTAATTTCTAACTGCATTTCATTCCCACTCCACAATCTTCTTTAATTCATTTCACTCGTATTAATTTGGGTTCTCACAGAAGCAGACCAGAGAAAAGGACTTTCTGAGGCTTTCTGTGCTATCTGTAGAGGAGTAGGAAGTGGGACAGAGACAGGAAGGGTGCAAATGAAAGGCTCGTACACAGTGGGCAGCCCTCTAGGCATGTGGAACTTCATCTGCCAGAGAACTTGGGGGAAGCATAGTTACCCCAGTTGTAGTACCAGGGGGCTGGGCACTGCTCCCTGACTCCTATTGGTCACTCCTATTAGTTGAGGACTCTACAGAGGGTCATTTCCTAACGGCTCTTGACCCTGCTAAAAGATTTGGTGAGAGTCTTCAGAGAAGCAGAGGCAGATTCCCCCACTGGATAATTCATGAATTCTAAATGAATAAAGCCTGAAGAACATGCTAGGCATCAGGTATTGCCCTTTCAGCTTCCCTCCTCCAGTCCTCCTGTTCAGAAAGCTTTCTCTAGGCTGTGAAGCTAAGCTTGGCCCTCTTTGGTAACTAGAGTTGGTGAGTATTTCCAGATGAATGATGTCCACAGAGGTAGCAAAACCCAAGAACAAACATGCATTGATTTCTTCTTTGGTCTCATGGGCTACGATACATAGAGCCTGTAATGAGAAGGAATGCGTTAAAAATAATAATAATAAGTTCCTTTTTCTCAGCCTAATCATATGATCACTTGAAACTGAAACAGAGAAGGAAAAAGATCTCTATTTAAAAAAATATTCAAACCATATTCCCTGAGAGATTTCAAACAATTACCATTCAGACCAGCGTTGTATTCCCTAGGATATGCTTCTCCAGCTATACCTTCATTGAAATTAAAGACAGAGACAGGAGTGCAGATGATGTAGTAAAAAGAAATTATCTGTGAAAACTGCTGACTGTAGATGAACCATAAAACAGCAGGTTAACATGGGGCTGCTCAAATCCATTTGCCCTCACGATTCAGAAGCACTTATGTCTTAACGACATTTCAGCTAGAGCCTGTTCACCTCCATTAAGTCACAGGCCACAAAGATTTCTTGTTACCCTACATATTTTGTATTTTAAGCACTGTCACCAAAGTTCTTCAGTTTTATTTGTCACAATCAACCTTTGAAATTACCTGATGAGAACTATTGGACCATTTATCTTACAACATCCCTATTCAGTTTCCACTTCTATGAAGGCTGCCTCCTTCACTACCCCTGCTCAATAGAATTTCCTCTGTGCCCCATATCTGTGAGGGACTCATGGCTTCAGGCTTATAAACTTCAACTATTGGTGACTAACACAGATAGGGGATTCCTTCTCTTATATAATAAGCACAGGGGGATTTTGAACATTAGTTCAAATGGAGACTGGTGTCCTTGAATACTGGACACTCTTAGTATGTTGGAGTCTATTTCTTAAGCTTTCTGTCTCACTCATGGTCATATAGTAGCTACTGCCTTTCAAATATTAAGTTAAAGTTCAAGGCAGAAAGAAGGATATTAAGTTGGACCTGTGCCTTATTCTCATTGGCCAACTGGTGCCACATGACCATGACTAGTTCCAGGGAGGCTTGTAAAGCTAAAGATAATGTTAATCAGAGCAGCACTGGAGTTGTAGTCACATGGCAAAAGTGAATGGCTATCAAATACAGTGAAAACAGGGGTTATACCATGGGGAAGGAACACTGTATTTGATGTCGTTATAATTTGGGGAGGGGAAGGGAAAAAACAAAATGTTTAAATAGGGATAGGGGTTGACCCATTGTAACACTGAGATGTACAAGACACTAATTTGAAAAACGAACTTTACAATTTAGGCGGTGGGGGGAGGTGTGGGGTGGGGGTGGGTGCTTGATAAGAAATGTATTCATTGCTTTGCTCATGTGACTGTAACCCCTCTGTACAGTATTTTCACAATAAAAAACATTTTTAAAAAGTGAAGGGCTAACGCTCCTCAACGGAAAGAACACTGCTGGAGGAATATCAATACCAAATTTCAAACTCTACTATAAAGCCATAGTAATCAAAACAGCTTGGTATTGGCATAAGAACAGACCTCAGGACCAATGGAATAGAATTGAAAACCCAGAAATGAACCTACAGACCTATAGCCATCTAATCTTTGATAAGGAAGCTAAAACAATAGAATGGAAGAAAGACAGCCTCTTCAGTAAATGGTGCTGGCAAAATTGGTTAACTACATGTAGAAAACTAAAGCTAGATCCTTATATATCACCCTGCACCAGAATCAACTCCAAATGGATCAAAGACCTTGAACTCAAAGCAGACACTCTGAAAACATTACAGGATGGAATAGGAGAAACCCTAGGTCTCCTTGGCTCAGGCCGAAATTTTCTGAATAGAGACCCGGAAGCACAACAAATCAAAGAAAGGTTGGACAAATGGGATTGCATACGGTTGCAGAGCTTCTGCAGGGCAAATGACATAGCTAGCAAGATCAATAGAAAGCCCACCGATTGGGAGAAGATCTTTACTAGCCATACAACGGACAAGGGTCTCATATCTAAAATATACTTGGAACTCAAAAAATTAAACCACCCAACAACAAATCCTCAAAGAAACAACTGCCCAATAAATAAGTGGGCGAAAGACTTAAAGAGAAGCTTCTCTGAAGAAGAAAGAAGGATGGCCAATAGACACATGAAGAAATGTTCAACATCCCTAGCCATAAAAGAAATGCAAATCAAAACAACATTGAGATATCACCTCACTCCAGTTAGAACAGCAAAAATCAAGAACTCTAACAACAACAGATGCTGGAGGGGATGTGGACAGAAAGGAACCTTACTTCATTGTTGGTGGGAATGTAAACTTGTTCAACCACTTTGGAAAGCAGTATGGAGTTTCCTCAAAAGACTTCACATAGATCTCCCCTGTGATCCAGCAATCCCACTTTTGGGCATTTACCCAAATGTTTACAAACAAGACCACACTAAAGTTACCAGCACAACAATGTTTATGGCAGCATTATTTACCATAGCTAAGATATGGAACCAACCCAGATGCCCCTCAGTAGATGAATGGATCAAGAAAATGTGGTATATATACACAATGGAATTCTATGCCTCCATCAGAAAGAATGACATTTCCCCATTTGTTAGGAAATGGAAAAACTTGGAAAAAATTATATTAAGTGAAGTAAGCCAGGCCCAAAGAAGCATAGGTCCGTCCCATGGTTTCCCTTATTTGCAATATCTAGTATAGGTATGAGTCAAGTGGAAAAGGTCAGATAATGTGATGTTAGGAAAATGAACCCTTAAATATGTATTTTAATGTTTTTGTTTCTTTCATGCATGTGTTTCTAACGCATTTATAAGATTATTTCTTTGTTGCTTTGTATGTCCCTCCCCCACAGTGGAACCCCCGCTTTCACTATATTTGATGTCAGTATAACATGTGGAGGAGATGGGGACAAACAAGTCGTTTAAGGATTCAGGTGGACCTGTTGCAACAATTATGAAGTACAAAATGTCATGTCAAAACCAGCTTTACAATGTCGGTGTGGGGGGGGAGGGGGGTATGATTGGGTGGGGGGGAGGGGGGAGGCTGGGAAGGGATGTGAAGGGTAAACAAAGGAGGAGGCTGCAATGCTTGGTAAGAAATGTATGCATTATCCTGCCCATGTAATTGTAGCCCCTCTGTACAGTATGTTCTCAAATAAAATAAAATAAAATTTAAAAAAAAAAGTGAAGGGCTAATGTATAGGTAAAATTGTCTATCTTAGGATCTTCACAGGTGCTTTCCTAGGGGAAGTTACTTACTTTGGATATTCCCAACTGGAAATTAAGTCATTCTTCATTATCCCAGGACAGTGACTTTTTAAGTCTCAGACTTCCCACCAACCAGTGCATCTGGAGTTGGTATCCCCATTATTTTTTAAATGTTTTTGTTCCAGTCTTAGCACTTGAACTCTGGACATTGTCCCTAAGCTTCTTTTGTTCAAGGCTCACACTCTACCACTTGAGCCACTGTACCCCTGGCTTTTTCTGAGTAGTTTATTGGAGGTAAGAGTCTCATGGACTTTCCTGCCTGGGCTGGCTTCAAACCGCAATCTTCAAATCTCAGCCTCCTGATTAACTAGACACCAGTGCCCAGCTGGTGAATGAATAAGTAAGTATATAATTTTTAATCCTAAAGCTGTGACTTCCTTAGAATAGCATTTTTTCTTGGAATTGTGCATACTTTAAGCATATAAATACTATTTCTGCAGATAGGAGAGTCCAAGGTCTAGGCTGACCTGGAAATTCTGTTCTGTTGTCTTGTCTCCTAGGAATTTTTCAAGTCTGCTGTCCTGAAGTTACTCATTTTTGTTGTTTTCATTACAGTTGTTGTTATTTTATCTTGGCTGTATCTGTTACCTGTACATCAAAGATACAGTCAACATATTGCCACAGCAGTGCTATGCAGCACATGGCTTCACAGCCTCCGTGATATATAACAGTAAGCCATTAGTTGGCTTGAACTTGAACTGAGCTTACCCTAGGTTAGAGAATTCACTGAATGTTTCTCACCTGATCTCTTATAACCTTGGCAGGGACAACTTCGGTGACTCAGATCTGCTTCACATGTCTTTTTTTTTTTTTTTTTTTTTTTTTTTTTTTTTTTGCTGACAGGCTAGCTTAGGCATATCCCCATGACATTATTGTTGCAACAATAATCATTATGTGTGAGGTGTGGTGTTCTGCTGTGTTCAAGCTCCTTTGCCCATTCATTACCATGTTCTGCTCACAACAGCCTTGTAAGCTCACTAGAGAGAACACTGATTCGCCTCATGTTGAGGGCTAAATGAGGTGAGAAGAGTCATTCGAAGTCATACAGTTCAGAAGCATCAAGCCAGGACTTGCTGTGAGATCCTGCACCTATCCTGGGCTTCCCCCAAGACTCCAGGCTACATCTCTTTCAGCAGCTATTTGTGCCCAGCCAAAACTACTTAGGCATTTCTTTTGTAAGATTCCAGATATAACATCAGATACTCTGTGAATAGTATACTGGGATCCATTCACCTCATATGAAACATCCTATGCCAGCTGATCAGGGACAGGGTCTTTTGAGAAATATGACACACCAGGCTTCACAAGAACAGATTGCCAAAGTACAGATTCCCACAGGGGGAAAGAGAAGCTCTAGTGGTTATGAAACTTGAAGTAAAACTCCAGAAGAGCCCTTTTCTTTTCTTCTTTTTCTTTTGTCATTTGTGGGGCTGGGGCTTGACCTTAGGGCCTGGACACTGTTCCTGTGCCACTTTGTGCTCAAAGCTATGCTCTACCACTTGAGCTACAGAGCCATTTCTGGGTTTTGAGTGGTTAATTGTAGATAAGAGTCTTACAGACTTTCCTGCCCTGGCTGGCTCCACAGTCCTCAGATCTCAACCTCCTGAGTAGCTAAGATTACAGGGTTGAACCATTGACATCTACCTCAGAAGACCCTTTCTCTAAACCTGCATCACTTGTCATTTCTGGAGAAGATCCTCCATGGTCTCCATCATTTTGGCTGTTGTAGGGCTTGGATTCCAGATTACACTGTAACACCTTTTGGGTACTCAAGGGTTGGGGCCAGTTCAAACATGTTTTTATATTTTTATTAGCATACATCAAGGGATTTTTCTGTGGTGATAATTAAGTGAGATATTCCTTACAAAGTACCAAGTACATGCATGGAGTTTCTCATAACCAACCGTAGCAAATGCAAATCATTATTATCTATGATATGATCATATCCTTCTGAAATACAGAAATAGTCAAATGAATCTGAAAACTGCCTTACTTCAAAAAATAAATAAATACTTCTGCCAGTTGTACTGACAGTGCCATCACTTCCAGTAAGACCTCTGTATCCTATATCCTATACTTGGACTTTGTACCTTTGTTTTGCTCCTTTGTTCTATTTACTTGAGTATTTTTTTTTTGTTTGTGTGTTTCTTTTTCTAATAAGAACCTGTTTTCCAGTGAATAATATGGGAGAGATTTATCGTGGGGGTATGATAACCACAGGGGCAAGCCTGCTCTCAGATGCCAGGGACATCCCTTCCGCCGGCAAGGAGCCCTACTGCCTCGCAGGCCTTTCAGAGAATCTCCAGAGGTGATTTGTCTCACAGGGTGTCTGGTTGATAGCAAGCTTCCCTGCTTCTCCCTGCCTTAGGCATACAAACTAATGTGGCTTTCCATAGCTATCACCCTGAAAAGCACTAAGAGTTCAGTCCATTTCTGCTGTATTTTTACTCATTCCTCATACCAATCCAAGCATTGATATTACAGTGTGTTAGATGGTGCTTCTTGCCTTGAAACAAGATCAATACTTAATATGGGAACATGGTCCGGGTGAGATGGTTTTATGGACTTCTAAGCAGTGCTGGCTGCTTCAGTGAGTTGAATATGTCAGTGATGGACAGCTTATTTAGATCTTGGTTAATCCACAGATGTGCAGTTCTGTGTTTCAATTACTGAATTTGGATGTCCTTTCAAGGATAATGTTAAGACCTGCATATTATTGGATCAGCCAAGTCACATAGCAAAAGAGGGTTTGAATCCATTACAATTTGGATATGATTTTTCTGGCTTATCCACCAGGCTGTAAAATACAGCATTAATTATTTTTAAATTGAAATCTTCTAAAAACAACAAAGGCAAATAATTTTGTACAGATTATTAATATGTCAATCCATAAAAAGTTATTTTTAAAGATTTCTCTGTATGTCCATCTTACCAGATCCTCAGAGGTTAGAGAAGCATAATAGGGTCTTTACACCTACACACCAACTACCTACATAGAAAATCACACAAAAAGACAAGTTCAGAGTGGAAAGATAGAAATTCTATGAATAATAATTTTTCAAAGGAGTCACACCAATGGAGAAACCATTGCTATTACTGTGATGAATGGCTTTACAAACTCTATGTATATATGCATATAGACAGAACACATATGCCTAGAAAATGTAACAAAAGATATACATTACTATTTTTAACACTTTTTACTTAGCAATGTACTATGAATGTATTTTTTATGAAAATGTGGATGTTCCTCAATCCTTTTAATATTGTTACATTGGACAATGAATCATAGTTTATAAAACTCATCCCTATGGTATACTTTATTAACTTCTGATAATTTTACATAGCCAGCAGCTTGGGAATAAATATGTATTTGTGCATTTGTCTGGTGTTTCCCAGAATCGGAAGTGTTAGATTTTACTTTAGAATCTTAGAATCAGGCAGAAAGGACAAATGTTTATGTGTGTGCATGTGTGTGAATGCACACACACACACATACACAGAGGACTAAAAAGGGGACTCAATTAGTTCAATAGTCAACAGTCAAAAACTTGAGACCATTTTATACTTAGGTTGCTACAGAAGGCTTTGTGAAAGACAACTCTTGAGTGACAGAAACTCAACCCAAAACAGCCTAAGTATACAAGGCTCATGAAATTGGAAAGTTTACTTGGTTTCAGATTGAACTGGGTTTGGTGTCACATAATGTTGGTAGGTGTTTGTGTGTGCGTGTGTGTGTGTATGCATGCATGTGTGCAGTATTCTCAGGTGAGTTCTTTTTGTAGGACAACTGGCTCCAACGTCTCTAAACCTGAGAGAAGTGTTTAAATAGGAAAAGAGGCCCTCTCTCATATCTTCTCTATTAATCTCTACATAGCCCCATAATCAGACTTTCTATTCTCCTACCATTGTAAGACAGAATAAATTCTGGTAGCTAACCTGTGTCTTATGATGAGGAGCAGGGGTGAGAGGATCGAGGACTCCATGTTGTGGAGCAGTCCTGTTCTCAACAGGAAAAGATGCGGAGATTCATTGAACCACAACTCAACTCATTGAGGTTGTTGGAAATTGAGCCATTGTAGATGCTTTAGGCTACAAGTAATTGGGAAACTCCAAATCAACATGGCCTCAGCAATGCTTGTAGTATTTGAGAGAGTCCCGAGACAGAGTGGACTCTAGTAATATATGGCAAATGACTCAGTGATCCCATTAAGGACTCAAGTGCTTTCCAACTCAGGGTTAACTTCATCCCAAGTCCAATTTCCTCCAGTATGACTGCCAGTGGCAGCTAGAGCCCAAGTTTCCTGTCCAAAAGTAGCAACATAGGGTGAGGAATGGCTCCCTTTGTCAACACAAACATTGAAAATATGTGGAGGGAATGGGGTTCCCTTAAAAAGGAATGGGAAGGGTTGGGAATGTGGCTTAGTGGTAGAGAGCTTGCCTAGCATCCATGAAGCCCTGGGTTTGATTCCTCAGTACCACATAAACAGAAAAAGGCCAGAAGTGGTGCTATGGTTCATTTGGTAGAGTACTAGCCTTAAGCAAAAGAAGCTCTACCATAGTGCCCAGGTGCTGAGTTCAAGCCTCAGGACTGGCAAAGAAAAAAAAAGTGGGAATTAATGTTGGGTAGTCAGCCAACAAATGATATTTCATTTCTTGTGGAGGAAACATGAGGTTAGATAAGGTGAAGTAATTTCTGTCTAGAAGGTAGACTTCTAGGAGCTAGCCTGCTTATAGGTGACCAAGATGTAGAAACAGGTTTGCAAAGTCAGCCCTGCAGGGATCAGGATAATAAGCAAGCTCAGTTTGGAAATGTTCATCTGTTTATTCTCCTTCATTTCAGACTACCTATGAGGCACCAATCCTGTACCAACTTCTGGAGATATGGCAATAATTATAAGATAAATTCAATGTCCTTATAAATTTCTCATGGGGGAGTTCAACAGATAAATTAACCTAATATAGTATCAATTATAATGAGCGGGGGCAGATGAAAAGGGGTAAGTGGGCTGTTAGGTTGACATTTGAGGGAGAAACTGAGGGGAACACGGAGTTGGTCATTGAAATACTGAGCAGAAGTGTTCAGGAACAGCAAGTTCCAGGGTCCTGAAACAGCCATCCATGGCATGCTATGGAGAAAGAGGATGAGGACAAGAGGCCAATGCCCAGCAGTGAGGTAGAAAGGAAGCTGAGGCCAGTTCCCATCAGGTCTTGCAGGCATTGCAAAGACTTTCTACTTGCTGTGAGTCTGAGGGTACATTCGTGAGAACAAAGCACATCGATGAAGCAGAGGCTGACCAGTCCCTCAGCCCCTCAGCTCTGCCTGACCTTACCTCTTTCTTTTCTCCTCTCTTCTAGGCCATGTACATGTTCTACGCACTGGCCATTGTTTGCGATGACTTCTTCGTCCCCTCCTTGGAAAAGATCTGTGAGGTATGTCCCTTGTATTCCCTGTGTGTCTGGATAAGCCCTGGAATGGGTCCTGTGCTGTGATTGGATTCCAGCCTCCTTGCTAAAATCCTGGTGAGACTTAGATGCCAGACACCTGCATGTGTGAAAGAGGACAATATTAACATAAAAGCTCAGTCTCTTTAGCATTCCATAATATAAACAGATCATCAGACTTTAACCAGCCAGCTTTTCCTGCTGCATTTAGCCATAACTGGTGCTAGAATTGTCCCAAAGTGTCCCCAAGGGACCTGGGGAATACCATAACCTGGGGCCGCTCAATTCCCTTTTGGAAAATGGAGTCATATTTGCATGCACTCCATATATCTCCTTTATACCTTAAATCATCTCTAGATTACATGTAATATCAAATGCTGTACATATGCTGTAAAGATAGCTGCCAAACTATGTTGCTTATGAAATAATAACAAAAATTTTCAATACAAAAATTTGGAGCTGGATGCTGGTGGCTCACACCTATCATCCTAGCTACTAAGGAGGCTGAGATCTGAGGATCACAGTTCAAAGCCAGCCCAGGCAGGAAAGTCTGTGAGACTCTTATCTCCAATAAACCACCAGAAAAACAGAAGTGGCGCTGTGGCTCAAGTGGTAGAGCATTTGCCTTGAGCTGAAGAGCTCAGGGACAGTACCCAAGCCCAGAGTTCAAGCCCCACAACTGACCCCCCCCCAAAAAAAAATTAGGCATGTTTAGTACAGACACAGTTTTATCCAATGTTTATCAGCCATCATTGGTTGAATTTGCAGATTAGAGCCCTCAGGAAGGGCCATCTGCCTTTGTGTTTTGCTTCCCCACTTTCTTTTCCTCTTTTAGATCTTGCCATTTCTTATGTCCTTTTCTTCCTCTATTTTCCCATCCTCCATTTCCTTCTGCTTTCTGTACTGTCTCAAGATAAGAATCCTGTGACACCACACATTTCCCTCAAGACTCCTCTCTGTATATGTTACAGACAAGGTTCATGAGGAAACCCAAAAGGCACTAAGGTAAAAGAACTGGGCACAGAGATCCAGGAAAGTGTCTAGATCATAGATCATCACAGTGAACACTTAGCCAAAGAGCATGTTGAATCTCATTCATCAAAACATATTTTCCCTATCTAAGGACTCTCTCATTCTCTTTCATCTCTACATCTATTCTGAGGCATGTTTTGATTTATCTTCAAGATTTAAATTTATGATTCATTTATTGTTCATTCGGCATCCTAGTTAGCAGAGAACGTGTCTCCCAGACAGAGCTCCCATCTGGATCTCTAGTTTTATTATGTCAATGATCCTCAAACCTTGGACAGCATCTCCTTCCCATCCTCCTCCCTTCAGCATCTGGTTCAGTAGATCTTAGGGAACAAGGAGGAAAATGGCTAGAAGTTACATTTCTAATAAGTTCCCAGGTGATGTCAAGGATTCTTACTTGGAAATCACACTTGGAGAATCACTAACTTAAGCCATTTCTTCTATATTCAAGAAGGTTGTTTTTGTTTGTTTACTGTTTTGGAACTTATAAATAATCACTCCACAATAATATACTGATTTCTGCCCCAGACAGTCCCCCTTTTACATTCATGTCCCATTATTATTTTCATCCTCCCCCTCCTCCTCATCATCATTTTAAGTCAAAATTCCACAAATGAGTAAAAACCTTTGATGTTTGGCTTTTTTTAACTTACCTTACTCCACATGATGAGCTTGAATTGCATCCATTTCCTTACAAACAACATAGCTTCCATTTCTATGGCTGAGTAATACACCATGGTACTAAATATTTATACACACATACACATATACATTATATAGACATCATATTTTCTTTAGCCATTCATTGGTTGGACACCTTGGTTGAGATTCCACAGCTGACTATTGTGAATAGATCTGTAGGAACAGAGAAAACAGAGCCTAGAGACTTTGAGAGAACTTGCTCCAAGATCACCCAACTAGTTAGGGGAAGAATCATGATCTGAACCTGTCAGCCTGAGCTCTACCCTCCATGCTTTCCTGCCCCTCTGCTCCACAGAGATGAGCTTATCCTTGTGCTGTCCCTAACTCTGCCTGCTGACACAATACTGTGGTTCCTTGGGGGGGACAAAAGCCGAGCAAGGGAGAAAGCTCAAAGGGAAATTGTTTTCAGGTTTTGTGAATCATGATTTGGGAAAGAAAGCTACATTATTCAACACATCATAGCTAGGGATAGATTCTTAGTTTCCAATCCTTTAGAGTCATTTACAATAGTGAGGTTGGTGGGAAGCAAGTGAAGGAAAAGGAAGAAAGAAGAGGACCGATGTCATGGTGATCCTGAAAGCACATGCCACGCCCTGGCGTTAACAAAGTCCCTACTCCACACCACCCACTTCACCTGCCCAGACCTCAGTTTGCCCTTTTCCCTGTGTGAAACCCCAACTAAACATAAGGAGGTTTCTTCATGAGACATACAAAGATGTCTAGCACATTGGGAAATCCTCTGTCTAGGGTGAATAGAGGCAAAGGCGGCAGGGGGAGGGAGAAAGGGAAGAAGGAAGGGAGGGCATCGAAGAAAAACCAACAAAAGCTCACCAAGGGTGAAACCACAGCATTCGTTCCTGGGGCATAAGCAGAAGCTTATGGACCAAAGATGAAGTCAGATGGGAAGAGCAAGAAAGCTCTGAAGCCATGATAAAGTCTCCAGGGCAGCAGTAGGTCTTTCCAAGCAGTAAATATTAAGCTAGGCTCTGCTTAGGCCCAGCTCTGTGCCAAAGGCTGTGGAGGAAACCAAAATACAGTATTGTTCTTTCCATTTAAGGATTGGCAGGTTCTAGAATGATATCATTGGCTCTCTATGTGGTAAGTCTTGTATCTGAGCATTCAACCTTAGATTGGAAGTATTTTTTTTTAAGTTCCACCTGAACTAAATATGTACATACTTCTTTCTTGTCATTATTTGCTGCCAGTATAGCAATTATTTACATAGGAAGTAATCTAGAGATGATTTACATATAAAAGATTTATAGGTTATATGTACACACTACAAACATCTTCAGAGCTTAGTATCCTTGTGGTTCCTTTGCTAACAAACATATAGATGGCTATCTACTAAGAGGGTGGATAAAGTGTGGGAACTTAGAAAGTGAAAGAGCAAAGGGATTAATGATGCTGGGGGTGGCATGGCAGGGCCTGTACAGGGGACAGGACCAGAGGAGTGGTGCTTGAAGGAAAGATCTTATTGACCAAACATTTCAAGAAAATATAAATGTGATGGCTGGATAATACACTCCCATAATCTCAGCACCCAGGAGACAGAGTCAGGAGGTTTGTGGGTTAGAGGCCAGCCTGGGAGTTACAGACCCAGATCAAGGGCTTGTATTAACTCTTTGGATCCCTGTATGTCAGGCTGGAGAGTAAGGAATTCTTCCATGCCCGAGAAGCAGCCTGGACTTACCCAGACTATATCATAGCCATTAGAAGTGTAGAGGCAAGAAAGTCTCTAGCTGCTGATTCTAAGACCTCAGGATATTGCCAAGGATCAAGGAAATTGGAGATGAGATAGTGAATGGAAGGAGACATGGGAAAAGCAACAAATGGACTGGATGAAGAAGAGAGCAATAGGACATGAGTCAGCTTCAGAGGCTGTGGAGCCTAGGGGGAGGGAAGGGGCAAAGCTCACCACTGTGGCTCACAGCAGACCAGCCACAACAGATCTGAACTCTGTGTCAGGCTATCTTCCTTGCCATCCTCTGCTCCACAAGACTGAATAATCCAAGCATCCCTCCGAGCCAAAGTTTTCCATACCTTATGGGTTTGGTTTTCTTCACTCCTTGTAAGAAGTTGTGCTGTTGAGTGCAGAGCTGAGGAACCCAGGATGCAAGATCAAATTCTTCTCCTCCATTGGGGTTCTTGCTCCATGCCGCTCCTTGCCCCACAGTCCATTGTCCATCAGTCCATTGTCCATCAGTCCATTGAGCCAGTAGCTTTCCCAAGGCCATGTTGCCCCTCTATGGCTGAGCAAGGGGGTGCAGGTGCTGTGGGAAAGGGAGGATGGCATTCCAGACTAGTGGTCTTGTCTGGGATGCAAGAAAGGAACTGACTGCTCACCGAGAGCCAGAAACTCACATGCTAGGTCAGGATGGAGTACAGAAAACATAAAGACACTAAACAGCTTCTAGTGTTTATTACTTGTCCTCTTGCAAATCACCTTTTGCTCTAACAACCTGGGTCATCCAAAGAGTCCATCGTGTGGGGCACCTCAGCAGAGATGCCATTTGATGGCTTTCTGCTCCACTCCGACTCTGCTGCCCAAGATATGAAGGTCAAATACGGGGAGTGAATATCAGAAGGGAGCCCCACAGGCACACCTTCCCCCAGAGCCACCTTTTTAATCATCATAACATGAAAGCTCCAAAACTGCTTCCCACGAGCTTTATTCAGCCTGAAGTTATCAAGGTGTTAGAAAAATCATGACATGCTGTACACAAATTTGGGCTCTTGTTATCTCTTCTGAAATCATAGTGTCTGGCAACACTGAAGATACAGCACAGCTCTGCTGTCGGACAGGTGAACGCCCACTGTCACAGTGTGCCTGCCGTCTACTGTGGCTTCAGCCTCCTCGCTCCTCACTCCTTCTCCCAGAACACCCCAGGATGCTTTGGACTTGGTAACTCCTCATTCTTCCGCAGAGCCTTTGACTCTTGAAAGCCATGTGTCCCCTCCAGAATCCTGCCTAAGAAGGGTGGGGAGAGGAGCTTTGTCTGAGCAAGGTCCAGGAGGAGTGTCTGGGCTCTGGAAGGAGAAGGAAATTCAGAAGGTCTGAAGATCAGAGCCAAGCCCCAGGTCACACTGAAGCCCTGACCCTTCATTTTTCAGGGATTGAGACCTTAGGAACCATGCTCACCTGCACTCCCCGTTGGGATCCCAACTCACCTGTGCTTTGTCTTTTTTTCTTCCACAGCGTCTGCACCTCAGTGAAGATGTGGCAGGGGCTACATTCATGGCAGCAGGCAGCTCAGCCCCAGAGCTGTTTACATCAGTCATAGGTACGTAACCACATGAGGGCAAGGGAACACATCTCAGCCTTTGCCTACGTTAAAGCAAAGTGCTGTAGAGATAGTGGCTCCCAAGCTGGAATTGTTGGCCATGATAGCAAGTGAAGTCCAGGGGGCCCTAAGCAGAGCATCAGTCTCCCACAGTGCTGTTGGCTTATTTAAGTGATACTTTTTTCCTATTTGAACTTGACCCAGACCCAGGACCCATAAATCAGTTTCCCCTTTGCGAAGCTCCCATCAATCCTCAGTTGTTTCCTGTAGATCATGAGAATAATCCTGTATTTGGAAAGGTCACCAAGTCCCACTAGGATATAGCTAGGCTACTTGAGGCAGGCTGACATCTAGTCTGTGTTTCAGGGGTCTTCATCACCAAGGGCGATGTAGGAGTTGGCACCATTGTGGGCTCTGCAGTGTTCAACATCCTGTGCATCATTGGTGTCTGTGGACTCTTTGCAGGGCAGGTAAGAAGGACAGCTCTTTTCTGGTGGTGAAGCAGGGAATCTGGAGTTGAGGGGCATAGTGCAGAGATGGGTTTTTCTTGCTGGGGTACAACTACATCAGGGATTGGTGATCTTGGGAAATGGTAAGTTGGAGTCTTGTACCCTACAAAGTTGGACCAGCTGGAATGGCCATCTCTGAAGATTGATGAGGCATAGAATCATCAGTTCTCTATAAATAATAGCCATCCTGAAAGACAGAAGTTATGAATTTGAAAGTATCGCTCATATTGATGGGCTACTGATGTGGACTAGGACGAACTAAAACAATTTTCAGTCTGGTTTAGCCCAGAGGAAATAAAATAAATGAGAGAAAATGAAGAATAGGAAAAGACCCACATTTTTTCTGCCAAAATAATTTGAGGTAGTCAGTTTCAGACACAGCTTTTCTTCCTACAGAGGTGGCATTTTATTTCTGTGTTTGCTTTGGCTGCTTTAGGAGTTCAATGGGGGCATGCAGGCCTATATGTTGCCTACTGCCAGGAATTGTCTCATGAATATTGGTATCTACTTTACAAAGTCTTGGGAATTTGATTAGAAGTCACCTAAGGGTGAAGCTGTCAGTCAGCCCAATTGCTTCTAGGGAGGAAAGAAACTTCTAGAAAAAGCAGCTTCTAGAAGTCCAGTGAAGTGTGACTCCACTTGTAATACTAACCATAATCAGTGACCATATTCACCCAGTCAGCAGCTTTGATATGGTTGGTGCTGTGCCCTGCTGGAAGTGGCTGGTTGACATGAAGGGCTACAGACAGCATCTCCTGACAGCTTTCTCCTTGACCCTGTGCCAGCCACCATCTCTTTTCAGCAGCCAGCAGGCATCCCTGGTGCAGACTCAAGAGTACCCATCAAGGTACATTTAGGTGCACCATTGCTGGACTTTATAGCCCATTTCTTACTACCGCCTTTTCATGTCATTGGTTTGTCTGAATTGCCAGATTGTGTTTGTTTGTCACACTCTTAAGTAACAGGGAGAGGGGTAATTTTTTTCCAGTATTAGGACTTTAATTCAGGGCTTCATGCTCATAGTTTGCTTTTTCCATGCATGGATGCTACTCTATCTCTTGAGCCATACCTCCACTTCTGCTTTGTGCTGGTTCTTTGGAGTTGTCTGCCTGAGATGGCTTCGAACAGCAATTCTCAGATCTCAGACTCCTGAGTAGCTGAGGATTCTATAGATGTGAGCCACTGGTGCCCAACAAGCTGGTCATCCTGATCTTGTCAATAATCAGCTCCAGGGTTCCCAGGCAGATAGGATCCTTCTGAAAAGGGACTTCTAGACAGTTGTTTCAGCTCATGATGATTTGCCCAGCTCATTGGACTGAATGTTTTCTATTTTCCCAGTGATCTACTGTCTTAGATTTTGTGGGCCTGCACTACAGAGCTTTTATAATCCTCCTGTGTATGTGGTTGGCATATATTGCCTTTGGTGCTTGTTGCTTGCCTCTGCTTGGTCACCTCCTTTTTGCCTCCCAGAGATGAATAGTCACACCAATGGAGTCTGTTGCTATTAACACTCTCTTAATTAGCATTGTCACCTTTAGCACTATGATTATTAGGCTGGCCATTATTAGTGTTGTCATTAGTTCATTAGTCATTTGTACCTGAAGCTTGATTGAAAAGCAAGCCCAAAGGGGGAAGAGATCATGTAGACTCGAAACAAATGACTGGGTGGGGTCTAGTCAGTGTCACACACAACTAATTACTTAGGAAATGGCTTGAATGCATATGTAGCGCATAACTCATCAGCAACACAGTTCATCATCAGCTTGGTTAGAATGCCTGCCTCCAGGGCACATGGCTGCCTGAACTTCAGCAAATGCTGCTGTCTATCCCTGCATCTGTGCTGGGTCATCTCACAACTCGACCTAACAAGAGAGAGAAGTAACAGCCAGGATTGGTATATAAGTCCTTATAGTGACTCTGGGAGCCAGATGTTCCTTCCAACTTCCTTTGTCCTGTTCCCATTTGGAGGTTTCCAAAACTATCCAATTCTCTTTTCCAGGGTTTTGTAGAACTCTAAAAGTCTTTGTAGAGGAAGCAAAATTGTTTTTTAGAAGGAACATGGACAGGGGAAATCTGACTGGCCTAAGAATACATTTGGACTCTGTCATTTTCTGAATAAGGGACTTTGGAAAAGTTACCTCTCTCTAAGTCTCAGTTTCTTATCTACAGAGTGGGTAGAAGCACTGCTATGTGCTAACATTGCCACCAACATGAAACTAGACATGCAAACATTACTAGTACCTGGTCCCCCAGGATGTCACTACAAGTTACATACCATTATCAACTCCAGTCCCTAGAGTTCTACCACCACACTGGGAAATTAGACAACTTACTTGGTGAAAGTAAGGAGCATGAGGGGTTCCCACCAGACACAGGATGGGCAAAAAGGAGGAAGTTACAAAAGTCTACTCACTGAGAATCAAAATAAGATATTAACAGGACAGTTTTAGAGGACTAGCACTGGGGTCGATGTTGTCTGATGAGTGGGAAAATAAAAATCTGGGTCCTTTTTTTCAAGAAAATAAAAACTAGAAATGAAAACTGCCTACTTTGCATTCACAGAAACCTTCCCAGGAGGCAGAGCTGGTTCAGTGGAACATTATGGCAAAGGATAGAAATTGGGAATTGACGTGATTAGTAAATCCAATCATGGGTCTCACTTAGCATTATTATTTATGTTGATCTGCAGCTTCATTTGGCTGGGAGAATTACTAGTGAGCGTCTGTGGGTCTCTCTCTAACGAATTTCAGTATAAAGGGCAGTACATGACGAAGTCTGTTACCCATCTGAAATTAAAGTAATTAAGCTGTAAGGTTTGAGCTCCTGTCTCAATTAGGGTTTTGATGAATTCAGTGTAATTAAATGTCTGCTGTATTTGCAGTTTGCAAACATACCCAATGTTTCAGTGTTCGCCTAAGGTGCTTTGGGGAGTTTTATGGGACTGGACGGAAATTGCTTCTTAGAAACTGGCTTGGAGAGTTGTTCTTGGCATTCCTGCAAGACATTTACAGGTCTGTGGTCCTACCAGGTTGATTTTTCTTTTAAGAATAAAGAATAATACTGAAGAGAGAAGGTCTTGATGCAATTTTACATATTGCATTGAAAGGACTTCATGCCAATTTTGTAAAACAATGTGCTTATGAACTTAAATCCAGCATTCAGAGCATGTTAAGCTTTAAATACAAAACCACAAACAGAGAGTAAACAGTTTAACTGCATCCCAGATTAGGACTTCATCTTCTGGTTATTACAGGCCGGCAGATGGCTCCAGCTTATTATAAAGAGCTTCCACATTGGCTTCTGGCATCCTCAGAATGTTCCTGATGTTCTTTGGCAAGGCCCATCTAATCTTGGCTGAGTTTACCTTTCTTCAGATACACCCTATCTGAACTGGCTGTTAAAACTAAGTAGAAGTTGCAGGTCTGAATTGAAACTGGCCTTTGTTTCAGTATCCTCAGGAGACACTAAGCAAACATTCAAGTGCAAGTAGTTAATTTTGAAAGGTAACCCCATGAAATGCCAGCAAAACTCAGAGGAAGTGAGGTAGGGAAGAAGAGGCAGCTATGGAAAATATGCTATTGAGCAAGTTATTTCTGAATAATTTCATGTCACCCACCAACTTCTATCATTCATTGGTTAAGGTTTCTCTTTAAGGAATATGAATTCTCTAGCAATCATGGTTTGTTGAGCATCAACAGAATGGACTTTGGGGCCCACAGAATATCCAGCTAGACTGGCATTGACTATTAAAAGGACCTGAAATGTTACAAGTAGGTATGTATAAGGGGGCCCATAAAGCAGAATCAAGACTAAAACTTTAAAATAAGCCATGTTGAGCTTCATCTTCAACTCCACTGGAGGAAACACAAGCATCAATACTAGTGGACTATTCAAAGATCTGAGCAATAGGTTAGGGATATAGCCCATTGATGGAGCACTTACCTAGCATGTGTGAAGCCCTGGGTTCAATCTTCAGTGCTGGGGAAAAAAACAAAAACAAACAAACAAGAGCCCAGAACCAGAACATCTTGCAGTTAGAGTATGTCTTATAATGTAAAAAAAAAAAAAAAAGCTATTGAGAAGGAAGGAAGGTGTGACATTGCCCCCCCAAAAAGTATTTATTACCTGACATGATTATTAAGTCAGATTATCATAAGCCAGGACTTATTGGCTGACTTCTCTATATTACCTTAAGAATAACTATTAAAAGCTGGGGGCCAGTGGCCTCACATCTGTAATCTTAGTTACTCAGGAGGCTGAGATCTGAGGATCACGATTCAAAGCCAGACCAGGCAGGAAAGTCCATGAGATTTACCTCCAATAAACCACTTAGAAAACCGGAAGTGACACCATGGCTCAAGTGGTAGAGTGATAGCGTTGAGCTGAAGTGCTGAGGGTCAGTGCCCAGGCCCAGAGTTCAAGCCCCACAACTGACAAATAAAACAAAAACAATAGCTATTAAAAAGGCCCAACTATTCTTTATTAAGCCTCTCTAATATGCAGGCCCCCTACTCAATGTTCTGGGAATGTTTGTAGAAATACACTGCTGAGTTTTGAGATAATGCCATTCTTACTGACCACAGGAAAGTAGATACTGAAAGCTTGGGGAGAAGGTCTACCCATGTAGTTACGACCAGAACAGACAAGTTGGCTGACTGTAAAAACTATTCTCTTCTCACTATGCTCTTAAAATATCAAGATGTAATTACTGTATCTCATGATTCACCTGAGATTTTTACATGTACTTTATAAGTCTGGCCTGTACAGCCTGAAGACAATGCAAAGAATGGACATATCAGTACAAGATGGAGTCCAAGACTGATGATGAAAGTACTCAACCCAGCCTGGAACCATCTAAAAGCTAATCACACAGCATCTTTCGCAGGGCATAGGGATGGTTTGGGCTGATAAGCATAAAAGGAGCTCTACAGACCATCCCAGTTTATACCTGGGTTCCTAGCCTTCTGTTCCCCCAGATAAAACCTAACACATGGCCTGTCATGTGCCAGTTCTGGAAAGCATTCAGATCCTCAAGAGGGACTGGGAAAGGCAAGGCTTGAAAAACCATTTGCTACCAGTGGCTAAGCCTACAAATAGAGTTAAAGGCTTTTTTCCCACTATTTTAAGGGAGATGAAAGGATACAAAAAGAGATTCCCTGAGGCATGGAGGAACTAAGGGGTCAGAAGCAGGCTGTTTTGATAATAGGTGCTGTGAGTGGCAGGAAAGCAGAATGCATGGTGCGGGAGTGAACGAAGGCCAGTGCCATGGCCTTTGGAGCAGTCATTGGATTTTAGGACCCAAGAAAACAGAGTTTCTCCCTGTGTCTTTTACAAGCTACCTAGTCAAGAAGGAGGTCCCTGTCTGAATGCAGATCCCTAGCCCCACTCCCAGGCCAACTAAATGGGAAGAGCATCTGAATCTGCTTCAGCTCCAACAGCTGCATTCACATTCTTAGGCTAATGCTGGCCAGAAAGAAAGTACAGGCAGCCCTGTAGCATGAACAGTCTCCCTTTGATGTCCTAGTCATGTAACTGGCCATTTGCCTGAGGCAATCTCCTCGTTTTTCAGGTAGTTTCTTCTCTCTGGCTGTTCCTACCTTCTTCACCTCTAGGTCGGGTCCTGGCCGAGTGCCAGGATCTTTATGCAAGACACTTATTTCCAGGCTTCAGAGTTCCAAGCCCTGAGCTGCTCCATTTAGATTGCCTCCCTATCTTTTTACCTCACATCTCTGTGTTAGCTTTGACTTTGTCTTCCAGAACTTGTTTTCTGGTTTCATTTACCTCTTTGAACAGTCTTCTGAAATCAGATCCATTCACAGATCCACATTTAGATTAGTTAAGAGGCTTTTAGTTTCAGGTAACAAAAATTATCCAACTCTAACTGGCATTGTGTATGTGTGAGAGACAGACTGACTGACTGGGGATTGGGCCTTAGGCCTTGCACATTCGAGACAAGTACCCCATGACTTGAGTTACTCTTCTAATCCTTCCAGTTAGCACCTTAAACAAAGAGAATTAATTGGTGTTTTAATACCAATAAATTCAGAGGAAAGTGGACATCAGGTATGATATGATCAAGGATCCAGCCCTATTTTCATTATCCTTTTGTCTCTCATCTCCTCTGTCTCCTTCCTGAGACTGGTTTTCCTTCATAGCAGAAAATGACAGAGACAGTTTCAGGGCTGATATATACATATCACATTGATCAAGAAAGAGAAAGAGTATAACTTCCTGCCCACACCACCCTCCAACCTCCACTTAGCATCATCCTATAAAATCTTGTTGGGCCAACTCAGGTCTGATTAAACCATTCTGGTGAAGGCACTTGCATTGCCCTATTGATTTAGGTTGATCACAAACCACCTACCCGTATCTTTTCTCTCCTGGAGATAAACATCTGATCAGTTCCACCCAAGATGTATAGGTTTTAGTCTCTAGTTCTAATACAAAGGTAAGTGGTGAAAGGGAAAGGCTTGTTCTGCCACCATGCTTAGCCACACATGAACGGTAAAAGGCACAGATTGCTACCCCAGGATTTTCTGTTGGCATATATTTGTTATTTCTATTGAGCAAATAACCTAGTAGTATTACTGCATTGGATGGCGTGTTTGATTAAGAAAAAAAATGCCAAACAGCTTTTCAAAATAGTTGAACTATTCTATTTTCATCAACAATGTTAAAGATTCTGGTTACTTGTCATCAGCACCAACATGTGGTATTATCAGTTTTACTTTGTTTTCTTTCTGACCATTCTGGCAGTTGTGAGCATGAATAGTACCTCGCTGTGCTTTCAATTTGCATTTCCCTGATGAGCCAGGATATCGATCATCTTTTTCCCTACAGATTTCCCAGAACTTGGTTCAGAACTTGGTGTGTTATTGAAGGTTAGCTGTCATCCTACTCCATTGTCCAGGCAGTCTCAAAATCACTCCACTCAACCACTCCTCTGAGTCCTTCTGTTCAATTTGTTTTTATTTCCCAATCAATAGAGAGTGGGACCATTAGAAATGACTTCTAGTGGTCACGGTAATGCTTTATTAGTGTTTTTGTTCACATTTGAGTTTACAAGAGATGTGCTGAGTATATCACTACTCAGCTCTGCAGAAGAAAATGAAGAGGTCACTTCCCTTGTGCCCAGCAAGGCCAAATGCAGCCATAACTGAGATGTCAGAAGCATCATCACAAAATGTGAGGAAGAAAGCCAGATGTGCTCTTCCTGGCAGCTGTGGATGTAAATCCCTTTCACATAATTAAGCCTCACATCATCACCCTGGGAAGTGAGCTTTGAATCAGCACCTATATCCTTGGAAAGTGTTTCGCTGGTACTGGCATAGACTATACAAGGAGCCCAGTGCCTTGCCACCATTACCAATGAGCCATTACCAATCCTCTCAAGAACAGAGTCTTAGCTCTTGACACAAAGCCATTTCCTTCCAGGACACAGTGCATACCACACTTCATTTCAGACAAGTGGGCTCTGGGCTCTTGGTTGGGCTCTGGAATCTCTTGGTTGGCTCATACCTAAGTGAACCAAAGCTAGGCTGGCCCTCAAGAAAATCACAGAGTAAGCAATCTTCTGAAAAAAACTTGCCTTCTAGAATTGGGCTGAAGGATGCTAAGACTCCAACAAGGATGGTTGATTGGTAGATTGTTAGATAAGTAGGTGGGTAGATAGATATGTAGGAAAGTAGATGGATGCAGGATGGATGGATGGATGAATAAATGATGGGTGGATAGAAAAACAGAGATATTAATACAGTGGGATAATGAACTAGGAAGGAGACACATAGTAAGGTCTACAGTGAGTGCCTGAGAGAACAGGTACTGTCTTACAAAGGGCTTTCAAAAATGAAGGAAACTCTGCAAAGGCTGATGGTTTAATGTAGTGGGAAAAAATACTACTGTCTTCCACTTTGAGAAGAAAATGTTACTGCTTAAAATGTACTTTCTGATTCAAGTGTTGCTACACTCATGAGTCACTCCTCAAGTAGAGGAAACACCCCATCTGAACACACAGACAGCCGTTGCCCCTGGAAACACTGGGAAATGCTGGTCTGCTGGCTTCATATGCTAGAGTAAGCAAACAGCAGTGCCAAGAGCAATAGGAAGCTGTGCATCCAGTGACCATCTCCATCCTCAGCAACCATGAAATGCATGATGTGGCTTCAAAGTTATAACCAATCAATCTCTTTTCTGCCAGGAAAGAGTGATGGTGCTAGACTATAAGCTCCCCCAGAGTCCAACTAGTTTCTATCTGATTCCCAATATAGCCTCCAACAACATAGGAAGAGTAGTGCTGGCTACTGCTTAGCACTCAGATGATCTTTTTGTTGGTGGTGGTGGTGGTCCTGGGGCTTGAACTGTGAGCCTGGGTGTTGTCCCTGAGCTCTTCAGCTCAAGGCGAGCACTCTGCCACTTGAGCCACAGTGCCACTTCTGGTTTTCTGGTGGTTAATTGGTAATAAGAGTCTCACAGACATTCCTGCCTGGGCTGGCTTTTAACCACGATCCTCAGCTCTCAGCCTCTTGAGTAGTTAGGATTACAGGTGTGAGCCACCACTACCCAGCTTCAGATGATCTTTGATAAGCTGAGTGCCTGAAATCCTGGTGGTTGGATCGATGTCACAACTTGTTTTTAGGCACACTGAATGCAGGAAAATTGAAACAGTAGAAACTCTTTGAGAAGAACCCAAGACAAGTCATAAAACAGAATTAACAGTTTAATGTTGCCTTCTGTTCACTGACTATTATGTACATACAGGCACAGGGCATGATAAGTGAACAAAATAGGAAAGATTCTTGCTATCCTAGAGCTTGTAGACCAGTAATAAATCATAGAAAAAGAACATGTGGACCAATAAATGATTTTAAAAATGAAAGTGGAAATGCATTGGGGAGTAGGCTAGAAAATGACAGGTGGGGGAGGTGGAGAACTGGCTTTAGTGAGCTTGATCAGGGAAAGTATACCAAAAGAACACTGGATTATGTGGGCAGCCCCATATACAGGTCTAGGAGAAGAAAATACCAGGTAGAAAGGAGAATAGGTATACATGACTAAGCCTGGCATAGATGAGGGTCAGAAAAAAAAAGGCCAATTTCAAGCCTCGTTCAGGAGGAGGAGTGAATGTGGTGAAAAGAGAGTTTAGGGAAGGTGACAGGAAAAGATCAAGTCTGATCCAGGGTCCTGATGAGAATTTGGATATAATGGGAAGCCACTGAAGTATTTAACTCCATAGACTAGCATTTTCTGATTAATCCTTTAGGGAAATTACTCTGGCTACCTTGTTGAGAAAGGTCTCTATGGGGGGAAGATGAAAGCAAGGAGACCAGACAGAAAGTCTGTGGCCTACCTTGAGTAGTTTTCAGAATGGTTTGGTGATGTGGCTGAAAGGATTTGCTGATGGACTGAAAATAGGCTTGATGCAATAAGACAAATCATGGAAGACATTAGGACATTTTTTACTCAGGACATTTTAAAGAATATTTGTTGACTCTACTAATGATTACAGATTGGCCACGAGCACTTAGAAGAGTGTTTTCAGAGTGTAGACAGACTACATTCAGCATATCCTGAAGTTGACTATTGTGTGTTGAAGGTGACCTTGGGAGATATACACTGAAATAAATACTGAGATTTTATTTTTTTAATTGAAAATTAATTTTCAATTTAATTTCACAGCCCACACTAAAACGTCCCTCAGCTGGAGAGTCGTAGTCTCTGGCAGCATGGCCCAACCTCTCTGAGCACCCAGTTCTCTCAAGGAGCCAGCCTGGACTCCCGTTGGTGACAATGTAATGAATGTGCTGATTGGCTCTTTGCAGAATCCCACATAGAGTGACACCTAAGCCTTGGCTAGCACTGCCCATCTCCAGATGAGCCTGACTTTGTGAATTTCAAATAGATGAAGATTCACAGACTGCCTGGCTTGGCTGTGGTAAAACAAGAAATGAATCAGGAGAGTGTCCCAGCCTTTACACTAGTCTGCTCAGCCCATCATGTTCTCTGTCCTCTCCTCTCTCAGCCTCTTTCCCAGCTAGCTCTTCAGCCAGCTAGCTGTTGCCTATTGGATCAGCACATATTGTGATGCAAAAATCATTGAAATGCCCTTATTACAAGTTCTCTGAGCTCCTAGCCATCCCTATCTCTCCTCGCTAAGCCAGTGAGCAACAGAGATTCAGTTTACAACTTTAAAGTGAAAAAAGAGAAAAAAAAATTGAAGAGGTTTTTTTTAAATTGTGCTGTTTTTATAATATAAAGGAAAAAGGAAAAAAAAAAACATCTTTCAAGGTCAATCCTTCTCCTCCCAAGCCAATCTCCTTTGACAGATGTGAAGTAAGACATGTATACCCTCCCGATCCAGCTGCTCTTTCCTGCAGGGGAAATACAACTCTGCGATTAAATGGAAACCTTAAGACTGGACCTGAGCCTGAATCTCCAAGTGAGAAAAACAAATGCCATTCATTAGCCTGTCCAGCTAATGTGCAGATCATTTGGGGCATGGAGAGCTCATGGACCAAATATCTTATTTTCACTGGCAAAGGATACTCTGTCCCTCCTCTGGCTCTACCAAAGGGGCCATTTACTTTGTACGTGCAGAAGGGTTAAGTTCCTTCCTCCCTTCCCTGGGAGATGGGAAAGAAAACTGGCCTCGTGTGCTTTATTTATTTGTGACTTTTTTCTCCAAGATGACATTGCCGCTGTAGTTGGGGCATGGAAAATTGGAATTTGTGTATTTGATGCGGTAGCCAACAGCTGGGAGACTCAAAGACTAGGTGCAGCTGTTGTAAAACATTGACCCTTGACCTTCGTCATTTTCAGATCTTGGCCATTACGTTGTGAACCTTATTTTTTTCCACTCTCTTGCTCTGTCTTTGATTATCACAGCTTCTAAAACCATGTGTCCTGCCTCCCCCCGGTGGCATCTTGTTTTTCCTTTTTTAAAGACAGTATACAACTTCTGCTCCTTGTTATTATCTATTTTTTAAATTGAGAACAGCATTTGTGTTAATACCTAATCTTTATTGGGATCCCAGTTGGTTTAATACAAAATTATATGTATTCACTCATTTAATCCTTCTTTCAACCAGTACTATGATGTAAGTACTGTTTTTCTCATTTTCCAGAGGAGAAAATAGAACAGAAAGAAGGAGGTAGAGAAACTTGCCCTGGGCCACACATGTAGGAATAGCAGAGCGTGGATTTGGAGCTAGGTGGTTTGGTTCCAGAATGTGTTCTCAATCTCTGGAGGGCACATGTAAGTGAAACAAAGCTATTCAGAGGGACCTTCTGTGGTGAAAGGTAGAGGAAGGTTGACCCTCACTAAGAGAAGATGAAGTTGTCCGAGACTGCCACACACTCTTCCCTGGTCTAGAAAAACACATCTAAAACCTCTTTGGTTTAGAGTCTCTTGTAGAAAATGCTGAAACTTGCTACCCAGGTGGTCTGTCATGAATGAAGAACATTTCTCCTTTCAAAAAGAGACTCCATTCTGGCCTACATTTATATGTGCCTTGATTGTGGAAGTTAGGAATGATTGAAAAGTAGTGTGGGGTGAAAAAATTTTGAGGTCCTTTCTGATACCTGTATTTAATACCTCTGTACTTTGCGGCAGTGGTATTCTACTGCCTAGAACGGCAAAGCCTGCACCTCCCACTGTCTTCTGTTCATAAAGGTGGCCCAGAATCAATTTATTTATCTATTCTGCCCATGGTCTCTATTCTTTCTCTTAGGAGAGTCCACTGTTTCAGGAACATGGGGGTAAAATTGACGAGGGGAAGGAGAGCACCCAGTTAACTCCTAGGTGACCCGTGAATCAAAGCTCAGAGTTATTCATGGCAATATGTTTACTTCCTTTCTCAGAAATTTGGAAGGTTTTGGCACTTGCTGCCTGTTAAGACTGGTACAAGGTTAAAAGCTCAGGCAGTCTTTCAGAAGGAAGGCCTCAATGCTGTTGGTTTCAGAGATGTGAACCAAGTCAGGGTTAAGAGATATGTAGCCTTTATGCAAGTAAGGGAAAGAATCTCTCAGCCCTGTAGACCTTGTGTTGCCTGAGGCTCTAGCTTTATACCCTGCCAGATCAGCCTAGATGAACACCATCCCTCTCCCCCCCCCAACACACACACACCCTCTCTAGACAGATCCATTCTATGCAGGCAGTAAGCTCCAGGACAGCTCCTAGCAGGAGCCTTCATGAAGGCTCAGTACCATCCAAAAAAGTAAGCTCTACAGTTTCATATGAGATAAACAATATCAAGCTAAAATATAGTTCCTTAATCTCTATGACAATAAGATAAAAGAACATTGCACATCTGTCATCTCCCATAAATGAAAATGGATTTTAATGAAATGTGAATCTACTCAATTTTAATGATACTTAAGATATATGGCTCCAATTCTGGCCCTAAGCAGAGAGAATAATTGTAAATATTAGTCATCTTGTACTAGGCACTAGGCTAAGTTTTTTTTTTTTATAGAAAGGCTGATTGCCTTCAAATCCTAGCCTCCTCGCAACTGGACTATGTGAACTGAGGACAATTACTTAACCTCACCATGCCTTAGTCTTCTTGTCTGAGAGTAACAATAATACCCACCATTAATAGTGCTGTTACCGGACTCAGAAATGTTTGTATCTGAGAACACAGAAAATTGTCACTTCATAGGAAATAACCACATTAGCTGAGCGGGCAGTTCATCTGCTCAGCACCGAAGAGAGGAGTGTTTTCCTCCTCCCAGAGGACTGAGAAAGTGAAGCTTCAAAGGAAAAGGTGAGTTATTCAGGATCCTGCAGCAAGTAACTGCAGAGCTGAGCTCCCAATGCCCAGATGTGACTGACTCCACAGCCAAAGCACTTCACCTCTACCCAGAGTCCTGCCTACAGCTCAAGCATGAGCACAAGCAAGAACATGAACACAGTACAGTCCTTCCCCAAGGCTTCACTGCACCATGGTCCTAGGGATCCTGCCAGGTCCACTTTAATTTTCCCATCTTTCCCTCACTCTGCACATTGTAGTTCATCAAGATGTTCTCTGCTGCCCAGCTTCTACCAGGGAGCCCCGCCCTTTGCCTATGTTGCTGCCCCAGGCCTTGGCTTGGCCTCTCTGCCCAGATGAGAGCTTGTCTGGAGAATGCAGGCTTTTTCCACAAGGCTCCTGGCCTAGAGGCCCTGGATTTATTTTCAGCATCTGCAGCTGCCTTCTCAGACATCCCCTGTTCCTTTGGTACGCTGATCTGTGGCTCTCCTCTGGGAATACCTAAGCCTTGGCTACCAGAGATCAAGGAACTGGAATCCCCTCCATATGGAGATTGATACCCAAAGATGAGCAGAAAAAGTGCCACACCTAGATACTACACATCTACACCCTCTCACCTCATTCCTGGGGGGAAATGCCCAGCCACGCTGAAGCCTCCACTCTTCATTTTCATCCTAACCTAGTGGCAAAAATAAGGATGTGACCAGGTCATTCCTGGTTACTCACAGGGAACAGAGATTTGGTACAACCCTTTCTCCAAAGGGATCTGACACATGACTGCAAAGCCAGGGCTCCTGGAGTTTCAGAATGTGTAGGACCGTGGTCGAAGTTGGCATTATGGGTTTGAGCATCTTGCAAATCAGACCACATGGAGCACTGGAGTTTTCCTGAAGAAGGGTATGAGTTCATGTTTTTGTCATAGAGAATACTGTGATCAATATCCCATGTCAATAATTTTGCTTCCTAGGATCCTAACACTATATGGTGTTCAAATCTAGATTTTATCATGATCTGCTTTAAGTAAGACAATTGGAATGTAATTAAGAGAAGGCAGGATCAATCTTATTTTCTGTTAGTAAGAAAAATTGAGAATAGTATTTTTAAACAACATTACTTTTAACATATGTTGAATATTTTAGGTACTGTGGTTGTGCTATGGGCTCTACATACATTATTTTTCTCAGTCCTGTTGAAGAAAGTACTGTTGTTAACCCCATTTTTCAGATGGGAGCACAGGAAGATAGCTCAACAGTGGCAATGTCTGTGGTTTATCTGGGAGAACTTCCATTTACCCACTCTGCACACAAGCCTCTACGGCACCCTTCCTAAGATGATAGGGGGTCAGAAGAGCCCTTTGCCTTCTACTGTATCCAGAGCTATCTGAGTCTCTATATAGTGAAGCCATGGCTGGTTTTCAATGTCTCAAATTCATACTTCAAACCCAGGGCTGGCTAAATCTAAAATTTCATCCATTCCACATTCTCAGCTATTTAATTCCAAAGCCGTCCCTTGCCCTAAGCCTGGCTTCACTTAAGTATTTCCTCTTCACAGGCAGACACATCTGAAAGGTTCCCTGTCCACAATCACAAAATCCTTGTCTCCATGCTCAACACAGGAAACAGGTCCAACACAGATGGCTCTCAGCTCTCTTTCTTTCTCTTTGGTGATGACCAATAAATGGGTGTGTGGAGAGTTGAAGGCCAGTTTGCATGTCCTGCAATACCCTATTCTGCTACCACTGGGAGCATTTCCAACCCAGGTGGGCTTACATACACCAAGATTCACCTAAGTTGCATCTGGAACACACACAGTGTATGTATAGTTAGGACCCAGTAACGTGTCAGGTTTTCCATATCTTTGAAACTATTGCTCTCTTTCATGCCCTATAATTTCACAGTATGGCACTAGTGAGGAACTCTTAAGTTTATCCAGTGAAGCGCAAGTAGGAATTAGATATAAAAGGATCCTTATGTATAATTAAGTCTCTGGTCCTGATTGGCCAGAACTAGGCCTGCCACACCAAGTCCCTTGGACTGAGTTTAAATTTAAAGAGGGTCTTATCTAAGCACTGTTGACCACAGCACAGCATCTGCCTCCTGATCAGATCAACTCTTTGGGGTATGGATGTACACTAATTCCGAAAGCTCTACAAAATCTTTTTCTTCTGATGGATGAAAGAGTTGACTTAGCTTGGGGATGACAGGATGCATTGTATTTTCGCATCTCCAACCTTGTGTACTGAATTTCTCTCCTATGCCAAGGAAAAGAAACAAGAAACAAATGTTGAGTGGGGATTGGTGGATGGTGTTTCTGCTTTGTCACATGGGCCCCATCAAAGATGAAATCAATGGACTCCATAAATAGTCCACAATGACTTCATATTTGTGACTAAATCCTTCCTGAGTCTTAAGTCCTGTTCACCCAGCAGGCTCTCTATTGCCAAACCACTTGGCAATTGTTTGAAAGAAAGAAGTCTTTTCTCCATCAGAAGAAAGAAGAGATTTTCTATAGCCTTTAGAGTTTGGCTACATTTTTTCCTCTCAGTCTTTTTGTTTTTTAATTTCTCGACTGCTTTCTCCATTCTGGAACTAAGTGCATTATCACTGGCCTTGAGGCCGAACATGTACATAATAAAAGGGGGCAGGGCTACAAATTCCTGGGGTGCCTACTGCAGCTGTCTAGGCCCTATGTTTCCCTCCAAGGCTGATATATGTAACAGCTGAGCTAGCTGATCTTTTCTGATATTTCTGGGCTACACTGAGCACCATTGTTTACAGGTCTATAAGAATTTCCAAGGAGAGCCAGAGACTCCAGTGTCCTTTTATTACAAAGGGCACAGAAATCTTTGTAGTCTTCAGATAGCACCAAGTGATCTGATCACTGAATCAGTTAGTTTAAAAATCTAAGAGGGATACATGCTACACATTACATGTAGTTATACCTGACACATATATATTTTCTTGTGTATTCATTATATTAACATTGAAATTTGAAAAAAATTACATTTAATATCCATGTGGCCATCCTCCCAAGATGGCATCCCATAGACTTCAGCCTCCAGATATTGAAGCTTTTTAGTCTCCTCTTACCACGAACAAAGCCAATAGTACATTATGAAAATGGTCGCATGAGGCTTACAAGACTTCTGCCTTACCTTTCTTTGTTGGCTCGCTTTTTCTGCGGGAAGCAACAGCCATGTTGTGGGATGCTCTAGTATCCCTGTTGGATAAAACTACATGTGAGAAACTGAAGCCTGCTGCCAGTAGCACAGATTTTTCTGCTCTGTGAGCAAGCCACCTTAGAAGCAGTTCTTCTATGCCGTGAAAGTGACTGTGGGCCCCAACCAACATCTTTACTGCAATCTAATAAGTCATCAAGCCAGCATGACCCAATCAAGTGACTTCTGAATTCCAACTTTCACGAACTCTGTGTGATAGTAAATATTTATTGTTTGAAGTTGCTAGGTGTGAAAATAATTAGTTGCACAGCAGTTGATAACTCATAGGTAACCATTTCCCCATTTGACAAACAAGAAAACAGACTCTAAGACATCAGGATTTAGTAGCAAGTGGGAAAGCAGAGAATCAGACATTTACCTCTTTTATGCAAATAGTTTTCTTAACCTCTCTGTCCTCCTACCTGTGGCATTCAACTTTTAACAAGCAAATGATCTAGGAAAAAGCAGCCAACTATGTTGGTCCCATCTTGTTTCTGGAATAGTCATCAATTCTGTGCTCCCCCAGTGGTTTAAAATGGTCAAAGACTGGACAAAGAGAAGTTCTGCACTATTTGTATCAAGAGTTTGATTATATTTAATTAAAGACCTATACTCACAGGCCCACCTACAGCTGTCAGATGTTTAAAGGCTTTCACATTATATTTATTTCCAGTTCTTTCTCTTGTGATATTTTAAGATCACTTAAATCTACTGACTCAATATTGGTTCCAATTATGACTCCTACTAAGGTTTCTCCACAAAAGAAGTTTTTCTTTTCTTCTTTTTTTTTCCTTAAATAAATTGTAGCCTTAGTACTAGAATATAATACTAGCAACCTGTAAGTTCCTGAAGCCAACATCTTCTGATTCTTAGTAATTTATATTGACTCCTAGTAGGAGAATGAAGGTCAACCCTCTTCCTACCAGCCTAGTCAAGCATTTATTGTCATCCAGTGCTATAGCATGTCTTGCCTTCTTTTTATTTTTTGTAATATTTTAGTTGTACAAAAGGGGAGTTGCCATTCACCAAACTAGTTTTATGAATACAGTACATCTTGACCAATGTCACCCCTTTCAACATTTTCACCCACCCATCCCTTCCCTTACTTACAACCCACCCCTTCCCTTACTTATAGTAATTTAGGTTATGTGTTGATTTATTTGCCATTTAACAAAGCAGTTTGTTTATACCATGCATGATTTGTGTTATCATTTCAACATTTTCATCCATCTTCAACCCAGCACTTCCCTTATATTTATTATTATTTTTTTTGGGGGGGGGCGGTTGAGGGGCCTGAACTCTGGGCCTGGGCGCTGTCCCTCAGCTCTTCAGCTCAAGGCTAGCGCTCTACCACTTGAGACACAGCGCCACTTTGGCTTTTTTCTTTTTGCTTATGTAGTGCTGAGGAATCGAACCCAGGGCCTCAGGCATGCAAGGCAAGCACTCTACTACTGAGCCACCTTCCCAGCCCCTATTATTATTACTATTATTTCACCAGTCCTGGGGCTTGAACTCTGGGCCTGGGCGCTGTCCTTGAGTGTTTTTTGCTCAAGGATAGTGCTCTACCACTTGAGCCACAGTGCCACTTCTGGCTTTTTATGAGTATTTTATTGAAGATGAGAGCCTTACAGATTTTCCTGCAGACTTTGAACCGCAATCTCAGCCTCCTGAGTCGCTAGGATTATTGGTGTGAGCCACTGGCACCTGGATCCCTTACGTTTATTTGTGGGGTTTATTTTAACTCTGTGGTATATACAATTAATTCTTGCTTGTATTCCTCCTCCTTGCCCCCTTCATTCTTCTACTTTTCTCCCCTTGGCTCCTCCTTCCCCTCTTGCAAGTACCCATTTCCTAGTACTTATTTTGTTGGGATTTAACTTAGTATTTTTTAAAGAATTATACTATTTGTGCTCTCCAAAGAGTCTATTACACTTCAGTTAATTCATTTGTAACCCAGTGTGCTTACTTGTAGATTTATAGGCACATTCTAGCTGCTACAAATGAAAGAAAACATGCAACTTATGTTTCTCTGGGTCTGGCTTACTTCACTTGATATAATTTTTTCTAAGTCCTTCCATTTCCTTGCGAATGGCACAATATCATTCTTTCTAATGGATGAGTAGAATTCCATTATGAACATATACCACATTTTCTTGATACATTAGTCCACTGGGGGGCATCTGGGCTTATTCCATATCTTGGCTATGGTACGTGATGCTGCAATGAGCCTTCTTTTTAAATAGTCTTTAGAGTATAGGCCCTTGCCTTCGATCCCTGGGGTCTCTGTCTAGTGAGCTGATTTTTCAACATCTTTCTTAATATGTCACAACCAGAGATTTTAAGCTTCAGTTTTTCATACAAATCAGTCTGTTGAACTTGATAAACCAAAAGTAAACAAGTGAAATGTAGTATCTTTGAAAGGAAGAACAAAAGCAATACACCTGTCAAAAATGCCTTTTTTCTAACTCCTCTCTACTCAATGAAAGCAAGAGTCAGTGGCAAGAGTTTTGGCAGCACTTGAAGAGATTGCACCTCGCTTGTCCTCCCTGCTCTGGAGAATTGTTCTCACCTTCTAAAGCCAATTCTAACTCCAGCCCTGAATGTCTAGTCTGGTGACAGTCATTCTAAATGCCTGGGACTTCATGACGCTCCCCAGCTGGACTGGCTATCTAGCCATAGTGTGTGATAGCCAAGCAAAAGAAAGTTGGCTTAGTTAACCAGACTCCCTAACCTTTCCCTGAGATCAAGTGAACCTGCAATAGCAATGCCCTGAACTCCATGCTCAAGATAATCTTCTCCCTGAAATGTGTGGGATGTTGGTGAGACAGCATGCTTTGGCTCCAGGAGAATGCATCCAGTGAGCACAGGCTTGTCCTGTTCTAGCTGATTGTCATTATGAGTGGCAGTAACCTTTAAATAAGCTTCTCTTACAGCTAAGGATAATTCTGATTGAGATTGGCTCAGAAAAGGTAGTAGCAGTTGATATTTATGCTCATTTTGAATTTCATAACTTAGAGTGTTTAAAAATATTTTAGTGAGGAGAGGTGTGGGGTTGGGAGGGATGGGGGAGAATATTGAAAGTGGTGACAATGATCAGAATGCACTGTACTCATAAACGGCTTTGTTGAATGGAAACTCCTGTGTAATAACAACATTTTTGAAAATAGTTTGGTATTGAAATGCATAAACACAAATTTATTACAGAGAGATTTCAAGTTCTGTTACAACTCTTAAGATCTCTCACCCAATTTGAATCTACATCTTGAGCAGTATTTGTCTTATGACTTTGATGAATTAATATTTAGACCCCACTAATGTAGCCTCTTCTTTTTGAGTGACTACAAATAGAAAGCATTTGTGTCTCACCAGGGTGTAGGTGAGAAGTCTGTGGAATCTGGGGCCATGAGGATGGAGGATGTAAAGGTAGAACGCCAGGGAAAGTCACAAACCACGAAAGAAAATCTATGGCCTAGAAGAATGTTAGAAAAAAGAAGAACTCATCCTTCAATTTGCAGATGATTGGTCTGATGCTCAGAACGGGGTGTGGTCTTTCAGGCCACACAGCTTGGACTTGATTTCCACAGTTTTGTTTCACATCTAACCTCCTTTGTTGTTCCAGTATGTATGTGGACAGTGTGTGACCATGCTGGTCTCGCCACCTAGTGTACCTGTTAGCATCTGCTCCTGTGCAGTTCCTCAGGCCTCTTCAGGAATGAAGGAAGAAACATGAGACATGGGGGAAGGAGAGGCAAGTGAATGAGTCCAGATGCTTATCTTCAAGGAAACCACCAAAAAAAAAAAAAAGCTTAAGGATTCTCCTAGGAACTCACAATGTAACTTAACCTCCTTCTTCTGCACTGCTTGCCAGTTTACACCAACACAAGCTCCACATAGATATCTTTGGATACACAAATCTCAGCTAGAAACATTCTTTCCTACTACTCCATTTGACAGAACATTCTCTTCTTTCTAAAATCCCTCTGTCCCATAGTGACATACCTTTCCCACGGAGCATCAGTTCATCCTGCTCTTATATGCGATGTTCTTGTCAGATCTCAACTTCCTTTTCTGAGTATCCACTCTTCATCCCTGGCGGTGACTTCTCTTCCATCTTTAGGACTTGGTCTGCCAAGATCATTCCAACCTGAGTCTTCAGAGAAAGCCTCCAGTTCAAGGTATAAACCTTGAGTTAAACTTGCCTGCCATGACACCTGAGTTCTTTCAGATGCATTAAATACACACATCTGGCTTCTGTCCCAGACTCTTCAGATTTGCTGTCAGATTTGACCCATTCTTCCACAACAGCATGTCTGTTACATGTTTCTTTGTCTCTAAGACGATTCCACTGTCTAGTACAGACTGGCTTCACACTTGGTCATCTGGTTTCCCAGAGTCCCCTCATGCCTCTGTAACCCTCCCCCCTCACCTGAGCAGACTTCTGAGCCACCACTCATATTCCAACAGCCATCTCAAATGCTTGGCTGCTTTTCTCTTACCCACATTCACAGCAGAACTGAACTACTCATTGTATGATTCTCATTGTCCCACCTGCACAGGAGTTTGTGTTTTTCTCCTAGTTGGAATTCCCTCTTCACCTCTATTTATTCCATATCACCTCCTCAGTTTCAAAAGTACATGTCATTTTTATTCTTCAGGGCCATGTCCAACATCACTTCCTGCAAGAAGCCCTCTCTGATTTCACCAGGTGAACATAATCTCTTCTACAAATTCCATAGCAGTCTTTGAATGTTGTTGCTTGTATGTGCAGATTATATTCTCTAGTAGATTTCTCAGCTTACCCAGCCAGAATGATTTCTCCACTCTTTGTTTCCTTTGGTGCTGATGATACAGGAACTAGGGAATTGAGAAAAATATATTAATATGCATTAGCAATATAAGATTAAAATATACATCCAAACCAAGTGAAAAGCTTCAGTTTGGTAAGTTTGAAGTGCCAAAGGAATTATACAGACTTCAAGATTCCAGTGCGTGGTTCCATAGCAGGAACTAAATTGGCTCACTGATAGCTGTTCTGTTTGTTCATGGGTTCTTATGTCTAGTACTGTTTTATGAAAAAGCATCACTAAGCCAATGACTTTCTTTGTAGATTAACTCCATTTTCAAGTATGCTTTTGTTTCTGTAGAATCACCATATCACAGCTCTAAAGCAGAAAAGTAACATGATGGCTTTTTCTAAGTGGACAGAGCAAGAGTATGATGTGTAGTGAAGCCAGGGGACCTCAGCGATCTAAGTACATTGTTCATTATCTGAGTAACTACCATTCACAGATTGCACTGGACACACAGAATTCACTAATGAACTGACCACGTCACAAAAAAAGTAGACCCTCTCATCCCTCTTTCCCAGCTTCACAATGCCATCTCTTCCCATTCATTACATCAACCTCTTTGTCCAGTTTGTAGCTCTCTGTTGGAAGTTGTAATACCCCATAAAAATGCAAACTGACTGCATGACTGCAAAGGGAGGCTGGAATTCTAGCAGAGATGGAGGACTTCATAAAGTGCTTGTGTTGGACAAAGGCTCACAGCCCACACACTGAGCATTGACAAATGAGAGATTCACAGTTGAGGATGGAAAAGAAACAAGGATGATGACATGGCCTCTCTAACCTTCCAAAAAAGGAGGATTAGAAAATTAAAGGATTAGGACAGAGTCCTGGAAAACTTGATGAAACTCATGCAACATTTTCCCCAACTCCCTTTATGACTATGTGGGAGAATGAACTATGCAGTGGGGGAGGGGAAGTTATCTGATGCTCATCTGCCATTGTATAGGGGAAATGATAGTAAGGAACAATCAAGGCTTCATTCTCCTTTTCTGTTGCTGCAAGCAGGGTATGGTAGCTACTAGAGCCTAACTTATGTTTTAAGGAAACATTCTGTCCCTATATTTTATTTTGCCAGATAAAATTTAAATGCAATCATTTCTTTCACTTATGCAACTTACTACCATTTCATATAGTTTATATGAAGGTACCTTTCATTTTGTCTTTACTTTTCATCATATTTATTATGTTTAAATAATAAGAAATGTTTCTTTCTCTGAGTTTAAAAAAAATACTGAGGCCAAAAGGGTTTGGTATGGAGGTCTCTGTATTCCCATGAGTTGGGTGGGAGCTAATAGTAAGAATGAGACTGTATGGTGCTTGCCATCACATTCCACCAGCATTTGGCTGAAGCCACAAATCCTCAGTTTGTACTTACTGAGTCAAAATCAGGTCTTGAATTGCATGTAAGGGAACTCGGGTAGAAAACTGCCCCATTTGTTTTCCTTGTGAGTTAACCGAGTCTATTATTGTAATTCCAGTGAAATAAGGTTTCCCTGAAAGTTGGTACCTTGTTTTCTATTCTTCTTTTCCTTTTATTCTCTCCTGTTTCCTTTCTTCTTCTCCTCCTCTTCTCTTCTAGCCCCCTATTTCTTCTTCTTTTCCTCTTCCTCCTCCTTTTCCTCTATTTCTTTCCTTCTCTTCCTCATTCTCCTTTCTCATCTCTTTCTCCCAATCTTCCTCTTTCTCTTCTTCATTCTTCCCTTCTCTTTTTTCTGATTTTTAAAGATTTTTCTTAACTAAACCTAATTTTACTTACACAGAGATACACTGAGATCACAGAACCATAATTTCTCTAAAGTGTGAATCACTGCTGCTAAAATAAATCTTAGAGATGACCTGGCCATCCTTCTTTGGCCTAGGAACAGAATGGTGATCTGCCCCCGCCCCAGTCCCATGCACAGCTATATCAGGAACCCCTAGGCTACTACCCACTCTGCCTTCTGCTAGGGATGGCCACAGAGAGAAAGGATGAAAGTCTGGGGGTGACATCTTGCAGCTTTTTCCTTCTGTCCATTTTTTTATTTCCCAGAAGCAGAACCTTAGAAAAAGATTCAAGAACAAGTAATTTATTCAAAACAGGGTGGTCACAAACATTGGACGCATGTGGGAGGCAGAGACCAAAGAGGGAAAAAAAAGGTAGCCAGCAGTGTGTTATCTAGCTGCTTGCTGCTGCTCTACACACTGGAGACTCAATGTATGGGTAGAATTCTGGGAGATGGGAGGGACCTGAGGTGTATATATACCAATTCTCATTAGTCACTAGTGCAGAGCTGACCCCTGAGATGGTGACTCCCCAGAACATGCAGCCTGCAGCATATGGGGGCAGCATGGGCTCAGGCAACCAGGAGATGCTCAGATAAAAAATTTCAGAGACTGAAAGTTTGCAGTCCATCCTGTGTGGGGAGAAATGATTGCTGTTGACAAAATTAAAGCTGGGTGCCACTGGGTCTTCCATGTACTATGTCCTGCAAACACATTGCAGAGTTCTAGCATCTATTCTCCTATGCCAGAATGGAAGTTGCTTGCTTCACTATAACAGAATGCGTGAGATGATCAGCTTATAAAAAGAAAAGTTTGGGCTAGAAATGTAGCTCAGTGGTAGAGTATTTGCCTAGCCTATACAAGGTCTTGGATTTTATTTGCTCTCAAGACAAAAAGGTTTTAAGTTGCTGCATAGTTTTGATCAGTTGGTTCCATTGCTTTTGAGTCTATGGTGAGCAGCACACATCATAATAGAACTATGTGGCAGAGCAAAACTACTAACCTCGTGGCAGTGAAGCAAAACAGAGGAAGAGGTTCTCTTCAAGGCCATAACCTAAGGACCTCCCATTAGGTCTCTTTTTCTCAAAGGCCCCACCACTTCAGAATAGTGCCACACTGAACCCAGTCTTTAACCTGTGAGCCTTCAGGGACATTCAAGATCCAAAGTACTGAGCAGCACGAGTCATCTTTGAAGGCCAAAGGTAGTACATATCACCACTCTACCCAAGGTCGTATCATACCTAGAACAAAAGCCAGGCAGTAGCCTCTGAGGTCTGATTCCTTGTTATTCTTTAGGGCTGTGATTTGCCATTTGTGATTGGTTCATCAGAAGATTAGATGTATTCTGTTTTGACTGACAAGGCCAGGGAGGGACTCATAGTTCACTCCTTCCTTTATCTCTATCCTCACTGGATCTTTGCTGGTTCCTGGATACACCACTTGATCCAGACTTTGGGCTTTCTCTTCTTTCTTCGATGAACCCCCTGTTCCAGATACATGTACCCTCTGCTCCATCCTAGGGCCTCTCCAATCTACATTATTGATCACTTTTCTTGTGCATCCTACTCATGAGTTCACACATGCCCTCACTCAGAACTCCCATTTCTTCTTTTGTTCTGCCTTGTTTTTCTCCATAATAAGTTATCATAAAACATGCTAATTTAACATCGATTCGTGTATTATACACCTTCCTCCGTAATGAGACAAAATGAGTCATAGCAGTGTCTGTCAGTTATGTTTCCTGATGTCTCCTCAGTTCCTAAACAGTGCTTGATAGCTATTCGGTAACTGACAGGAACCAATGTTATGATAAAGTGTTCATTACTCCTCAGTGGTTTATCACTCAGGGATACAGTTTGCCATTTTGTTTTGAGTTTATAAAGAGTTCATTAGTTTTTTTTGCTGAATTTTCCTTTCCTGGACTGTATGATAACATACTCCATTTCTGTTTTCTCTGCCAAAGCAAAGCACATTTATTCCCTATGTAATCAGACATGAAAAGCACCCCTGTGCCTTGTTCATATCAGGACATGTTTCCTGGATTCTCTTTGGTTCTCTCAACCACCTTTATGGAATTTGGCTGCAAAATACCTGTAATTCATGGGTTGTGTACACCTCATCAGGGTCTCTATTCGAGGATTGTGACCAGAACTAGAGGATATTAGTCTCTCAGTGCATAATGACCATCTCTTCCTCATCATATGAGTCACCCTTTCACCAAGATGAAGACAGCAATGGTCCAGGTAGCAACGGTTCTTAGACTTGGCTCATAATATTTGAGCAGTTCCCTCTCTAGGTGTTTTTCTCAGGCACCACCCTGTTCTTTATTTAGGAGTGAGAGTCTTTGCATTCCTCCCTCTTATAATCTCCATGTTTGTCTTGACAGAGGCTGTTGACATCTTTCTAAATCTTCATTCTTTCACTGTGAGAACTCTGCTTCTTCTTGTCTGTCTGCAAATCTGATAAACAGTTTCAGAGGTGTGATAAAGGTGGAGCCAGTTTACATCTGTTGAATAAAACCGCTCTATCTTGAAGTTATAGATAAGAATGCTGGTGGGAACAGGGCCCAAACAGGTGACTCAACACTTTCCACTGTTAACGATCACCTAGGAATATGAAGCAGCTCTAAGAATGAACCTCTCAGATTCCTGATTACAGAAAATGCTGGTAGCTTGCCACTCCTCTAATCTTAGCTACTCAGGAGGCTGAAATCTGAGGATCACTGTTTGAAGCCAGCCCAGGCAGGAAAGTCTATGAGGAAGGAAGGAAGGAAGAAAGGAAGGAGGGAAGGAAGGAAGGAAGGAAGGAAGGAAGAAAGGAAGGAAGGAAGGAAGGAAGGAAGGAAAGAAGGAAGGGAGGGAGGGAGGGAGGGAGGGAGGGAAGGAGGGAAGGGAAAGAGAGGGAGAAGAAGGGACGAAGGAAGGAAGAAAGAGAGAGAAAGGGAAAGGGAGGGAGGAGAAAGAAAGAAAAGAGGGAGGGAAAGGAAAGAAAAGAGAGGGGGAGGGAGGGAAGAAGGAAGAAAGGAGAGAAGAGAGAAAAGAAATTGAATGACCACCTTGGTGGGTCATAGCAATGTTCTGAAATTGATCACCATATTTAAGCCAGGATTGTATTCCTTCCTGATGGTTTTCAACTTATGGATGAATGATATAGGAGTAATAAATAGTCCTGGGAAACCTAGGACTCTTCCAATGAGTGATTTAGTTTGGGATTTCTTTGATAGACACATTTTCTTAGAACTTAGACTAAAACTTAAAATTTAGATTACCTTCTAAGCTGTTTCCACCAAAAGCAACCTGTTGATATTCCCTTGAGTCTGGTAACCCTTATAAGAGTCTACAGCTAGATGTACATATGACCATATAAGATGATGCTAAGTGAAATGAACCCTAAGATAGGGTTGTTGCTGTTGTTTTAATGTACTTATAATGTACTATGTGATTTTTTGTTTCTTTTGTATATTCTTCCTCCATGGTGTAACCCCTGTTGTCACTATATTTGATTCCAGTGCCCTACATATTGTATATACATTTTTCTAATTTGGGGAGGGGATGGGAAATAACAAAATGCTGAAACAAGGATACAGAACCATTGTGAAAATGAGATGTACTATGTTGAAAACGAACATTACAACTGGGGAGGAGGAGGGGAGGGGAGGGATGAGTTGGGGAGGTGGGAAGGGAAAAACAAAGGAGGAGGTAATAATGATCGATAGGAAAGTCCTCATTACCTTACTCATGTAACTGTAACCCCTGTGTACAGTATCTTTACAATAAAAAATATATTTTAAAAAAAGAGTCTGTATCTAGGTAGGAAATTGGATTGGCAGGAGGGGCAGGTATTCTTACCATTTCTGTAGAATTGCACGAAATGGCCTGGGTAGCATTTGCAAAGTTTGTGGTTGAACATGTGATTGGGCACTTGGAATTTAGAACTCAACTACTGGAATTGAATCTTATCTCTCCACTTGCTGTCTCTACAACATAGAGCAGACTGCTTAAATTCTCTGGGTATCTGTTTCTTGGTCTGTAAAATGGGTTTGTAATAGGAGCGGTACTTCATGGGATCATTATACTAGTTAAATGCATGAGTGCATGTAAACACTTAGAATGACATCTAGTAGTATGAAGTGAAAGTGACCTGGCATTACACTCTTAACCATACAGTGCTTTAATCTCAGAATGTGGTTCTTACAGGGCCCAAACCAAGCCCTTCCCTCCAGAGGCTGTCCCATAGTGTCCTGGGCCCATTGCCCTCCTTTGCTTCAGGCATTGGCCTTTTATTGCAGAACCTCATAATGACCCATTTTGCTCAAGTTACGCTTTTCTTTCTTTCTCTTTCTTCTTTTTTTGGGGGGGGAGGGAGGAGGGTGTCAGTCGTGGTCCTTGAACTCAGGAGCTGGGTGCTGTCCCTGATGTTTTTTACTTAAAGCTAGTGCCATACCCACTTTGAGCCACAGCACCACCTCTGAGTCATAGCACCACTTCTGGTTTTGAGGGAGTTAATTGGAGATAAGAGTCTCATGGGTTTTACTGCCTGGACTATCTCTGAACCATGTTCCTCAGATCCCAGCCTCCTGAGTAGCTGGGATTACAGGGATGAGCCACTGGTACCTGGCTATGTTGTACCTTTTTTTTAAACCCACTTTACTCCTGTTATTCTGAACCACCAAGGTGAGACAGGGAAAGCAAGTGGCATACAGTAGGCCCTAAGAACCAAATTTGCAGCCCAAACTGTAGAGTCAGGAAAGTATAGCATGGGAGATTGCAGCGCCTGTGGAGGCCCTGTGCTTCAGATTCAATTGCCACCAACTTTACAGTTGCTGTTCCCAGGTAGTTTCCTCCTGCAGATCCTTCTGCTAAGTCTGAAAGTGAAGAATGAGCTGAATTAGGAGCATTTAAGAAAGATCAAATAATCTACTGGTTAGCACTTAACATCCCCAATCACAAGTATGCTGGTGGTGGTGATGGTGGTAGTGGTGTGTGTGTGTGTGTGTGTGTGTGTGTGTGTGTGTGTGTGTGTGTGTGTGTGTGTGTGTGTGTGTGTGTGTGTGTGTGTGTGTGTGTGTGTGTGTGTGTGTGTTATGATTAGTAAGTCTCTTCTGTTTGCTCATTATCCTATCTGTAATCTCTTCTTTAAGCCATAATCTTTTAAGCTTTAATTTCACAGACTATGTGGAATTTAGCTTTATCCTTGAACAGATCTTTATGGAATAGAGGCTCTTTCCTAGTGAGTGACTGAACTCCCCTTCCAGTTGATTTTGTTATTGTTTGGCTTAGTTTGTGCATGCTTTGATTTGTCTATAACCAAAAAAAACAACATTATATTAGGCAAGAATTGAAGCAAAGTCTCCGAATGGTAGATGAATGAATCTTATGCAGTTACTGGTGAGAGTTTTTTAGAGGAAGATGCTGAGGTCGTGTTCATAGTGCAAGATGTTATGTAGGCCTCAAGATCTATGAAGGAAAGGAATGAGAAGGTAAAGTCAGGCTGTGTGATATAAGCTCACCAGACCCTGGCAAAGATTTATGGAACAAATAAGGCCCATGTTAGGCTTGAACTACCAAAGACCTGGTAAGTTGGCTCTCTGCAACTGAGTGGTAGCCACCCAATAACCACAACCCTACAGCTGGGAATCAAGTGCTTTTATGGAGAAGGTTTTGGTATCTTGTTTCTGTGCCTACTGCATGTGCTAGGCAAACCTCTGGAGAGACTCATGTAGAACCTCTGAGAATTCCTGGGCTCTCAGAAGAAAGAAGTGAAGTGCAATTGGGTGAGAGCCTAAAAGTGTTCTAGCAAGAGCTACGCCCTCCCAGTTTTCAGGTCCACTCTTCATCTAAGACAGCTGACCTTTGCTACCAAAGAGAAGATGCTTGGAAATGGACCGAGATATTTATGTGCTCAAAATCACCCCTAAAAATTGAATTGCAAGCAGTATTTAATTATCCAAAAGGTATCAGAAGGCCTAGAAGACACTTCAAAACGCCTCAAGTTCTGAAGGCCTTGTAATAAGCCAGACCCTTAAGGATATCTTCCATTGTCTCACTCCTAAAAACATCTCAGTACTGTTTGGCCCCATTAGGCAGACATCATTTGAGGCCTAGTTAGGAATAGAATGAAGGAACAAATACCTGGAGTTCCTCATGGGACAGAAGGTCTGTGGACAATAACATACTCTCCCTTTAATTTGATGCTTATTGAACACCCCCTTGTGGTGAATGCAGCAGGTGAAACCCTTGCCTGCATGGACTTTGTTCTCCCTTGGGCACGCTGGGCACCAGGCTGGAGTATTACATCATTGTTAAGGGCTTGATCTCACCCTTCAGAGCTTACAATCTCACAGGACAAAGCTCAACATGAACCTTGCTCCATAGACTTCTCTAAAGCATCTTCATCTGAGCCCACTATAGGGTTTGATGAGTTTTGAGAATCTAGGCAGCCATGAAACATGCCTCATGGGTCCATGCCAAGGCATTTGTGCCCAACCCACTCTTTATCATGGTTTGATGTCTCTAGAGCATCTCAGAGATATTGGGGAAGGAAGCTCCCAGGACTGTGGCAGCCATGGTCCTTCTAATCACTCTCCTCCAGGAAGAAAGAAATCAGCAACCCACATCATCTTCAGGGCTTAGAAACATGCAGTGGAGCTGGTACTGTATTAGTATGAGGTTTCTTCTCATCGAGGCCTACAGGACACAGCCAATGAGATTTAATTCGGGGCAGATTTGGGAAGGCAAATGTTGAGGAAACCTCCTTTCTTACAGACCAAGACTAGCTGGTCTGTAAGACCAGCTGGAGGCTAGTCCAGGCTGATTCTCTAAGCTTTGGAGCCAGGCTGTCCCAGCAGAAGTCTGATACCCACAGTACCGACCCCAAGCCACCCCCAGGTCCACATTCTCCCAGACCCCTCCATGTCCATGTTCCTTCTTTGTATCACAGCAATGATTGCTTTGATTTTTTTCTCTTAACTTAATGGAAAGAATGGCAGTGTTGCAGCAAGAGTTCATGTTATATAACTGTGGGGTAATGAACAGACAGGGAGCTCTGAGGACCCCGAGACTTTCTTTTTTTGATCTCCAACTTCTAAGCCAGATTCCCAGAGAGCTTTAAGACACTCCTCATCCTGTTTTAAGTAATTTCATTTCCAATCTTGGTGTTCGCTGTCTGTTTCCTGATTCCTTTCTCACTTTGAATTGGCTTCTCTTCCATGCATTACTATGAAGCACTTACCGTGAAATCTGCAAGGAAGAATTGAAGTCTGATTTAAAATGCTTTTGTTACGAACGGTGGGAAAGGCTGGAGAAGATAGTCACTGAGGGGACCCACCTTCCGGCCACAGAGTGGGATGGGTAAGAACACAGGCAGAGGCTGCCTGGGTCCTGACTCCACACCACAAACACGCTAGTCAGCTAGGGCTGTGTAACAAAGTGCCTAAGCCAGAGAGGCTTATGAGGCAGAAATTTATTTTCTTTTTTTTGTATATAGTTTTATTGCAAAAATACTGTACAGAGGGGTTACAGTTACATGAGTAAGGTAATGAGTACATTTCCTATCAAGCATTGTCACCTCCTTTGTTTTTCCCCTACCATCCCTTCTCTCCCCAGGTCCTCCCTTCCCACCCCAAAGTTGTAAAGTTTGTTTTCAACATAGTGTCTTGTACATCTCATTGTTGCAATGGGTCCACCTATACCCTTATTTCAGCATTTTGTTATTTTCCTTTCCCTCCCCAAATTAGAAATATATATATATACAAGATGCAGGGCACCGGAATCAAATACAGTGACAACAAGGGTTATACCATGGGGAAAGAACATACAAAAGAAACAAAAAAATCACCTGGTACATTATAAGTACCTTAAAAACAACAGCAAGGAAGATAAAACCACTGTGTCTCTATCTTGGGGTTCATTTTGCTTAGCATCATTTTATATTGTCATATGTACATGGCTTTTGACCTTTCTGCTTGTCCTAGACATATACTAGTTATTATAAATAAGGGAAACCATGGGAGCTATGTTTCTTTAGGCCTGGCTTACTTTACTTAATATAAATTTTTCCAAGACTTTCCATTTCCTAACAAATGAGGCAGTGTCATTTTTTCTGATGGAGGCATAGAATTCCATTGTGTGTGTGTGTGTGTGTGTGTGTGTGTGTGTGTGTGTGTGTGTGTGTGTGTGTGTGTGTGTATCACATTTTTCTTGATCCATTCATCTACTGAGAGGCATCTGGGTTGGTTCCATATCTTAGTTATGGTAAATAAATAATGCTGCAATAATCAGTTGTGTTGGTAGCTTTAGTGTAGCCTTGTTTGTGACTGTTTGGGAGAAATTTATTTTCTCATACCTGTAAAAGGTTAGAATTCTGAGATCAAGATATCATCTGGATTGGTTCTTCCAGGCCTCTCTCCTTGCTTCCTCTGTGTACCTCCCTGTCCTGCTCTTTCATGAGGGCACTAGTTGGATTGGAGCAGGCCCTGCCCCATAGGCCAAATTGAGTGACTTTTTCTTTTTTTTTTTTTTTTTTTTTTAAATTGTATTTTATTTTATTTGAGAACATACTGTACAGAGGGGCTACAATTACATGGGCAGGATAATGCATACATTTCTTACCAAGCATTGCAGCCTCCTCCTTTGTTTACCCTTCACTTCCCTTCCCTGCCTCCCCCCTCCCCCCACCCAATTTTACCCCCCTCCCCCCACCCAATTATACCCCCCTCCCCCCCCCACACCGAAATTGTAAAGCTGGTTTTGACATGACATTTTGTACTTCTCATTGTTGCAACAGGTCCACCTGAATCCTTAAACGACTTGTTTGTCCCCATCTCCTCCACATGATATACTGACATCAAATATAGTGAAAGCGGGGGTTACACTGTGGGGGAGGGACATACAAAGCAACAAAGAAATAATCTTATAAATGCATTAGAAACACATGCATGAAAGAAACGAAAACATTAAAATACATATTTAAGGGTTCATTTTCCTAACATCACATTATCTGACCTTTTCCGCTTGACTCATACCTATACTAGATATTGCAAATAAGGGAAACCATGGGACCTATGCTTCTTTGGGCCTGGCTTACTTCACTTAATATAATTTTTTCCAAACCTTTCCATTTCCTAACAAATGGGGAAATGTCATTCTTTCTGATGGAGGCATAGAATTCCATTGTGTATATATACCACATTTTCTTGATCCATTCATCTACTGAGGGGCATCTGGGTTGGTTCCATATCTTAGCTATGGTAAATAATGCTGCAATAAACATAGTTGTGCTGGTAGCTTTAGTGTGGTCCAAATTGAGTGACTTTTTCAAAGCCCTGTATCCAAGTACAGTTACATTCTGGGAACTGGGGCTTAAAATTTCAACATATGTCAGGCACCCATAGCTCATGCCTAGAATGTGGACTACTCAGAGAGCTGAGAGTTGAGGATTGTGGTTCAAAGCTAGCTTAGATGGCAAAGTACATGAGACTCATTTTTAATTAGCTAGAAGAATGCTGGAAATAGATTTGTGGCTCAAGTGGTAGAGTGCCAGCCATGAGGGGAAAAAGCTGAGATAGCACACAGGCCTTTAGCTGGGGCCTGGGGGTGGGGGTGGGGGTAAAGATTTCAACATGAATTTTGAGAGAACACAGTTCAGTGCATAACAAACACTTAGGTGACCTTAAGTAATGGGTACAGGGATAGCACCTGATTGGGGTTGTTAGCAGGATTGAGTTAATATAGTTTGAGTTAGAATATTGTATATTTAATTGTTTACATGGTTATTGAGAACGATTACTATTTTAGAGGAAATTACTATTTTGAAGGAAAGCTGAGCTAATTCTCAAGGCCTAGCCCTTTGCCTCCAGTGATTGATGGGCACAAGGCAGACCCAACTGTGTCTTCAGGTTCAGAAAGCATCTATAGTCATTTATAGTCAAGAGTTCAGATTCTGATAAGCCAGCTGTAAGACAGTGGCTGGGTGAGGGCCAGAGCTCCCCACCACCTTCACAGCCTTGCTGCTTAGACTTCTCTCCCTATCCCCCCATTCCTGCCCACCGCAACTTAAAACATGGCAGCAAATCCTTTTACCTTGCTCCTATCAGCAATGGCAATGAAATCCCCTCTCCTGTTATCACTGGTTCAGTGATTGCCTTCCAGCACAGAGGAGACAGAATGGGGGATAGCATATGACTCTGAGATGACATGAAAGGTACTTGGGCTCTCCCCCCTCCCCACTTACATTCCCCCCCACACACACAGATCCATATTCCCATGACATGGTATTTTGGGACATGCACCATCCTGAAGCAAGCCCCAGCTGCCATATTGGATAGACCTCATAAGAACAGATAGAGCCCAATGCCTGAAGCTCCTCAACCATCCACACCCCAACTGAGTATTTCCACTCCAGAACCCAGACATGAGTATAAGTGTTTGTCACCTGACTCAAGTCTCTAATCCTCAAGCTACCCAGTCAATAACAACCAGAACAGACACAACCCATCCCTACAAATCTATAAAACTGTGAGCCTGAGAAGAGTTGTTTTATTTCACCACATTTTGAAGTAACCTGTTTTAATAACACAGCTGGAGCAAGTATATAGATAAAAATCCAACCACTTTGGGTCAAGCTTTGTAGGGAGCTATTCAAGGCTCCTCAAAAAAGGAAGAAGCTATAACCAGCCTCTTGAAAGCCAATAACAATGAATTCTACAGCCTTTTTAATAGTATTCTTACATTTATGCAACTGAAAATTGCTAGAAAGAACTTTCATTTGTTGACCAATGACAGTTAATAGTCTTAGAAGATCAAGTCTGGTTATAGGGTAGCAGTGTGAATGAAGTTATGATAGAAATTAAATTATGACCAAAAAAATTATTGGTGGAGACTGAGTAAAGGAGAATTATAATTGGTCACCCATGGCTCATACCTATAATCCTAGCTGCTCAGGAGGCTGAGATCTAAGGATCTCAGTTTAAAGCCAGCCCAAGCAAGAAATTCTGTGAGACTCTTATCTCCAATTAACCACCAAAGAAGCCAGAAGTGGAGCTGTGACTTAAATGGCAAGAATGCCAGCCTTGAGGGGGGAAAAGTAAAAGCTTAGGGACAGTGCCTGGCCCTGAGTTCAAGCTCAAAGCTGCACAAAATAAATGGAAGGAGGGAAGGAAGGAAGGAGGGAGAGAGGAAGGAAAGGAAAGAAAGAAAGAAAGAAGGAAGGAAGGAAGGAAGGAAGGAAGGAAGGAAGGAGAGAGAGGAGAGATCAGGACATACCAGTGGGTTTATTAGGATACTTTATTCTACAAGCAAAACACTCCCCTGTGGCGGGGGGGGGGGGGGGGCGAGGAATTCCCCTGAAATCCACCAAAAGGAACCTAAGACCTCTTGCATCCTCACAGGCCCTCCTTTGCATGTCCAGAAGAATTGGACCACTTTTTTCCTTGGCCTACTCACTTTACGATGCCCAGGTTTAATGAAGCTATTGAGCATCTGTCAGTGTGTCAAGCCCCTGAGGGTCTCTCAGTACCACGAGATGGTCAGCCTGCAACGCCTCCTCTTCACCTTTACTGTTAAGCAAGTCTTTTTCTCCAGGTAGCTTCCAGCACACTAGAAATAAGATTAAATGATGCTGCTAGTTCCTTTGGGATAAAGACAGTGATGGTCAGGAAGTCTTAATGAGTCAGTGTGCTATCAGTCTTCTCTGGGAAGGAGGGGCAGCTTGGTGAGATCGTGATTGCACTTGAACACCTCAAATTCAAGCTCTTTTAGAACCTAGACAGTTGGTGGTTCTCTGCAGTGGGAAGCCTAATAGACACTGAGAGATAGATGTGTCATTATTGAGAGAGAAGGATTGCAAGAGTAAGAACTGGCCTTACCAGACCCTTGGCACTTTGATGTTGAAGCGTGATGGCAGTAGAAGCGTGAAGGAAAGAAGCTCATCAGGAAGCAGGCAAAGGGAGCGTGCGCACCAGCTGTCCTCAGTGCCACCAGGCCAGCAGCCCCCACATCGGTGGAGAGATCGTATAAAGCTTCACCTGCCAGGTTGTCATCATGTTTCCTTTCCTGTGTTTGCAGACAAGCTGGAAGGATATCTCATCTGCTTTTACCTGAGTAATGAGTCCCAAGCTCCCATGGTAGGGTGGTAGCTGGGAAAGGAGGAGAAGAGAGCATCTACAAGGAGCTGCAGCTCTTTGCAAAGGCAGAGGACAGAATAGAGAGACTTCCTAGCCCTCATTACATTTGCCAGAGTAGATGTTGGAAAAATCTACTTTTTTGGTTGTTGTTGTTGCTGTTTTTATGGTGGGGGCTGCAGTACTGGGATTTGAGCTCAGGATCTCAGGCCTGCTAAGCCGACACTATATGGCTGAGCCATGCCTCCAGACTTTGTTTTCACTGGTTATTTTTAGCATAAAGTCTTTCTCCCATGCCTGATCTCTGCTCTGCCTGTTTTAGACTTCTTGTAGTTGCTAGGATTACAAATGGAGTCACCAAACTTTCCTGCCAAGGCTGGTTTGGGAGCAACTGTGATCCTCTCAAATCTTAGCCTCCTAGGTAGCTAGGATGATAGGCATGAGCCACCAGCACCCAGCAGGACCTGCCTGCCTCCATTCCAGCAGAATGAAAATGTCACTGGTTCTGACAAGATTTATCCAAGAAGGAAACTTCTGTGAACTCTTGGCTTCTTTCTGGAATGGGTTTGATGTGATGTGTGCCTTTAGATTTTCTATTCTTTTTCTTCGGTAGCCAATTGATGATTCATTTTCTAGACTTTGGACCCTTACTATTTAGAAGTAACCAAAAGAAGCAAAGGACATTATTTCTAACAAAGGCCAAAGACAGCCTCCCAGCTTCCTGTCCTGAAGGAGACCTTTAGGCCAATACCTTCTCACTTCCTCTTGAACAGTAGCCACACAGGGAGCTTGAATTCAAGCTGATCATGTCAGGTTTGACATGATCAACCCGGTAAAGAGAGTTAAAGTAAGTTCACCTTGCCCCTAGATCTCTAATTGGATGGGTTCTCCTTCCTCTCCCCTCTAATGCAACCTCTGCTCTGGTGCCTAACTTCCTCAGGTTATGAGTAAAGGCAGAGGATTTGTTTGATTGGTCTGGTTTTTACTACAGATATTCAATAATGTTCACCAAGGTAAAGGCCTGGGTCCTGACACTCTTGGTCAGAGGGGTGCTGGCCCTGGTCCCTCAGGAATCATATTCATTCCCAAATGTGTTCTGTGAAGGGTTCTTTTTTACTAAGATTCACACATTTATGTCTGTCTCAAATGCCTGCCTGCTTACTTCTAAAGCAGCACTGCTCACATTTCATTGTGCATGCAGGCCACTGCTGACCTGAGAAAAGTGGAGACTGTGATTCAGAAGGGCTGCAGTGGGTGCCTTTCTAACCAGCTTCCCTAGCCACACTGAGGCATGAGCCTATAGAGCAGCCTCCTGTGTCCTGCTCTTTGCAGGCTCACCAGGGCCACATAGGCTACCTGCTTTCCTTCAGAGATGTTCTTAGATGTTCGGTTTCCAGGTTATTACCAGAAGGCATTGAAGCCCAGAAACTCCAAATCTCTTGGTAGCCAATTCAGACTTGTCAGTTGCATCAGATTCCATTCATCCAAGCATCAAAAATATCTGGAACTTCTTTGTTGGACTAACATCAAGAGAGATGTGGGAAGGAATGGAATCTGAGAAACTGTCCTCAGGGATTCTTACACACTTACAAAGTCAAGCAACCTGGGCGCGGGGGAGGGAGGGAGCCAGGAGGAGAGAGAAAGTGAGGGTGGGGAGAGAGAGAGATTAAGGAGAGATTAAGTGAGCAAGAAGGAGAGTTTGTAAGTGTGTGCCCTGTGCCCATGCTGGGAGCTCCAGGGACTCAGTAGAACACTTGGATAGGAGCAAGCTAGCACAGTGGCTTGGTACAAGAGAGCTAGAACATGTGTCAAGCAGGTGATTGAGTGTCCAGGTGCAGTGGCTCATGCTTATAATTCCAGATGCATGGGAGGCAGAGAACAAGAGGACCTCAGTTTGAGACCAAGACAAAAACTTAGGAGACTTCCATCTCAATTAACAAGCTAGACATTGTGGGGCAGACCTGTGTTCCCAGGTATACAAGAAGCTTTAACTAGGATGACCACTGTTCAAACCATTCCCATGATAAAAATATATTTAAGCTGGGCACCAGTGGCTCATGCCTGTAATCCTAGCTACTCAGGAGGCTGAGATCTGAGGATCAAGGTTCAAAGCCAGCCTGGGCAGGAAAGACCATGAGACTCTTTAATAAACCACTCAGAAAACCAGAAGTGGTGCTGTGACTCAAGTGGTAGAGTGCTTGCCTTGAGCTGAAGAGCTGAGCCCAGAGTTCAAACCCCACAACTGACCTATATATATATATATATAAAGTGAGATCCTATCTAAAAATTAAATACATAGTCAAAAGAGCTGCTGACCTAGTCCAACTGGCAGAGCACCTACCTAGCAACCACAGGGTCTTGAGTTCAAACCACGTACATAAATAAATAAATAGATGGATGGATAGGATGATTCTATTGTAAACAGCCATACTGTGAGCATGAGGTCATCAAAGGCTAAGTGGACAAAAGGTACAGGACTTACAGGAACACAGAGGTGGTACCTGGGGTAATTGGGCTGGGTAATGTTCAGTGTCTCTTACAGGCCTAGAATGGGGCTGAAGGATAGTTTCCTGCATGTCATGAAACCCACAGCTATCCTTCATATACCTGGAAGATGGGTGTCTGATCAGAAAGGTCTGGGAAACAAAAATCTGTTTCAAAGAGCATGGTCTAACACATTTCCACTCTCATTCCTGAAGCTCCTATGTGCTTCTGGAAAGGCCACTGCCAGCACACCCTGCTCTGGGCTAAACTAGGGGATAGCATATCTGAAAGTGGACTTAACATTCCAGCCACGCTGGATGGTTTTCCAACCCTGGAGCGGAACGTGGAGTTCACATGAGTTCAGTGGTAAGGACTTGTTTAGTTTTGCTTTTAAACAAGGAGAGCTACCAAAGCAGTCACTGGAATGTAAAGAGGTTCTCATTTTTGTGGTACTGGGATTTGAACTCAGGGTCTCATGATCACGAGGCAGGTGCTCTACCATGTAAGCCATGTCTTCAACACTTTTTGCTTTAGCTATTTTTTTGGACAGTCACAAATGTTTGCCTAGGATTGGTCTCAGACCACAACCCTTCTGCCTGTGCTTCCTTTGTAGTTTGGATAATAAATGAACCACCATATCCAGCTTCCATGTTGAGAGGTCATGCTGAATTTTTCCCTGACTGGTCTTGCATGGCCCTCCCAATCTCTAAGTCCCAAGTAGCTAGGATTGTAGGGATGTACTACCTGCCACACTTGGCCTCATTCTGGTCTTCAGTTGAGTAAGAGAAGGGAATTCTTGTCAGAAGGTGCCATGTGCTGTCAGCTTGCTCAAGAAACTTGTAAAACCTGGCAGCACAGGTCCAGGTTGCTGTCATGTATTTAATTTTCTGGTGACCACTGTCCTGCAATTAGCCCTTCCTCATATTCATTGGAACACTGTGTGCCGATTAACCCACCATCAGCACATCCAACGTGGGAGCAAACACTTCTTCAACAGCTTTTACATGTCCAATTGGTGGTACTATTTATTAAAGGTGTATAATACCCTGTAGATTTATACTGTCCAGAATGGTAGCTGCTGACCACACATGGCCCTTTCAATTAAAATTAGATAGAATGTCAGATTCAATGCCTCCATCACACAAGTGACAGTCCTCAGGCTTCTCAGCGTAGGGCTGTGGAGCGTACCCACGAGTCCCACCATCACAGGAGGTTTTATTGAACAATTCCTGTAACTAATCATGTGCACCATCTTGGTAGTCTTTCCAGTGGCCAGGAGGAAATGAATGGCCTTGCCCAGAAGTAATCACATACTAAGGAACAAGAATAGGTATGTGTCCTTTGGAAGAAATATCATACCCAAAGGGACTGAGCTTTACCTGTTAATAGGCACCAACACAAATCCCTGTTTCTCAGAAAGGAGAGAGGGAGCTGAAAAGTTTTGGCTTTGTTCCCCATAAAGCCTCTTCCAGTGAACTGGCCTGCTAAGTCCCCTTGTCAGATGCTATATACAGACCTCTATCCAGTAATCTTGTAAATCTCACTTGCTTCCTCTTACTTTTTCTTCAAGAGCCTGCCCTTACTTGGGTACCTTGAAGCTCTTGTTCTGAGGAATTTTCATTTACACATACCATTATACCCAGACTTTTTTCTATAATGTTTTGCTTGGACTCTGCTTAGTTATCTTACCTTGGCTTCAGAAGGTCATTTTTCCAAAGTCTCTTGGGAACTTCTGTGCAGGCAAGTACCCTGGAACCTGTCAGACTCCTTAAGGCCAAACCTAGAAGATAGCCAAGAATTTCATGTGACATAACACTTGCCTGGAAAAATTGAAATGAAGTTATTGCTGTAGTCACTGCTGTGTAACAAACAGCCCCTTAAATCTCAGTTACTCCCAATATAAACATTTATTTCTCACTCAGCCTTCATTCTAGGGCCAGACTGAAATGGCAGTTTTTACAAAAGGGTAAAATATTCTGGGCTTAATACTGGGCTTAGAGAACAGCAGGTTATTACATCTGCTCTCATCCCAGTGTCCAATGGAAACCACATCACCACACCTCAAATCAAGGCACCAAAATGTGCATTCTTCATTTTGTAAAAAGATCTACAAACATACCTACAATACAATATAAACCCAGGATTGAGGGGGAAATTTATGCCTGTTAATTCAGCCCAACACACTGTATTACACAGATTATCTAGATCTTGAAGAAATAAAGTAAGCAGGGTAGGGTTGGTAGGGTACTGCCTAGCATGCCAGAAACCTAGAATTGAAAGACAACAAAAATAAGATCATTACTTACAACAGGAATGGTAGCATTAGTCTGTAAGCCAGGCATTCCAAAGACAGAAGCAGGAGGACTGTGACTTTGAGGCCATCCTTGGCTGTATAATGAGTTGTAGGATACCTTGGGTTTTGTAGTAAGATCCTGACAAAGGAAGAAAGGAAGGAATCAGAGAGCTAGGAAGGGAAGGGAATGGGGGATACAGGAAAGAAATGGCTCAGTAAAGTTGCTCTGGAGGTCTCATTTATCTATTGCTGTATGACAAACTATCTTAAGATTTCAGGACTTAACACCATTGCATGAAGCTCGCAACGGTGTGGGTGAGTGGATGTGAGCCCAGCTGAGTGGGATGGTCCTTCTGGTCTGGGCTGCTCCTGACTGGCTGGGTTTACTTAAATGTCTCAAGCAAAAAAAGTTCAGCCTTGCTTAGACCAGCAGGCTAGCCCAGGCTTGTTCACATAGTGGTGGGAAATTTTCCAGTATGAGAATGGATGTTAAACCTCTTGAGACCAAGGCTGAGAACCTGCCCTTGGCATGTCAGTGTGCTGTATGGCTCAAAGCAAGTCATCTTGGATTGGATGAGAAATGAGCAGGACACAGCCACTTCTAGGTTGTACAAGCTCCAAAGAATCTGGGGTTATTTTTGCAGCTGGCCAGATGAAGCAAGGTCGTATAGTCTAGGACTAGAAAGAAAATGCCAAGGTTCATTCCCCATCTAGAATTTACTATGTAGAGGTGACCTGAGGGGTAACAATTACTAAGCATAGGTAGAGTTGAGAGAAGGAATCTGCTTCAGTGACTACACAGTAGGACATCATGAAATACCCTGTTCGTACTCGATAGGACAATATTAAAAAAGAGTCCAGCATTGTAGTTTAATGGCAGCTGATTATTATCAATACAATATTATACCAACAAGTACCCTGAGAAAATCCACAGGGTGGGACTTTACTAAGAAAGTCCTCCTGTCTCCCTATCCTCGTTCAATAGCATTTGTCAGTTCTTTTCTAAGAAACAAGGTGCAGCTGCTATGAACAGCTGATGGTAACAGCTGTTCCAATAACACTAACCCCACCTTTCTATAGTTTCATTTTCCTGGGAGCCAGGGACTGCAGACATGCATGGTGTTATTTGTCCGGGTAGGATGTGTCTATTCAGGACAGTTGGCCATTGTGAATGCACGTAGCAACTCTTTGAAATCCTTATCTTTTCCATATAGACCTGGTCTCTTCTTTCATCCCGAGTTTTAAGCCAACACTATCTCCATATCAGGCATGTGTGTGTGTGGTGTGTGTGTGCAAGCACGTGTGTATGCGTGCACACAGGCACGCACATGTGCCAGTACTGGGACCTAAACTCAAGGTGTAAGCACTGTCCCGTAGCCTTTTTGCTCAAGGCTAGCACTCTACCATGTGAGCCACGGCCCCACTTCCGTATTTTTTTTTTTGGAGGTTAATTGGAGGTAAGAGTTTCATGGAATAAATTGTAAAGATACTCAATGAGCTAAAAGAGAACAGGAGCAAACAACAAATTTTTTAATGATGATAAACAAAATGAGAATCTAGACAGAAAGAGAAAAACTTTAAAAAAAAACCTGGAGAACAGAACAACTGAATTGAAAGAATAATCCCTAGAGTAGATTAATAGTAGATAAGAAAGAATCCATTATTCAGTGAGAGGGGCAGGAAGGAAAAAGATCAGAGGATGCCACCCAGTGGACTAATCCATGCATCATAGAAAGGCTATGAGCCTATCTGAAGGAATAAGACTGATAGATTTCTTGTGTTTCTGGGTCTCTATTAAGAAAATTTTGGCCTGTGCCAAGGAGACCTAGGGTTTCTCCTATTCCATCCTGTAATGTTTTCAGAGTGTCTGCTTTGACTCCGAGGCCTTTGATCCATTTGGAGTTGATTCTGGTGCAGGGTGATAGATAAGGATCTAGCTTTAGTTTTCTACAAGTAGTTAACCAGTTTTGCCAGCACCATTTACTGAAGAGGCTGTCTTTCTTCCATTCTATTTTTTTAGCTCCCTTATTGAAGATTTGATGGCTATAGGTCTGTAGGTTCATTTCTGGGTTTTCAATTCTATTCCATTGGTCGTGGGGTCTGTTCTTGTGCCAGTACCAAGCTGTTTTGATTACTATGGCTTTTTTTACAACTTTGTTGGGGGTGGAGGGAGGATCAGGTGGAGGGGGGGGAGTATGGGAAGGGATGGGAAGGGAAAACAAAGAGGAGGCAACAATGCTTGATAAGAAATGTACTCATTATCTTACCTATGTAATTGTAACTCCTCTATATGGTATTCTCACAATAAAAAAATAAAAAATAAAAAAGAATGATACAGAGGAATATCAGAAGCTCAAAGATTCCCCACAGGACTGATCCTGAGAGACACCATACTAAGACACATTATAATCAAAGGGTCAAAAGCCAAAGCAAATATATATATATATATATATATATATATATATATATATATATATGTATGTATATGTATGTATGAGATTTTTTTTGGTACTGGATTTTGAACTCAGGGCCTTGCCCTTCCTAGGTTGATACTCTTTCACTTGATCCATAAACCCTACCCCCTACTTTTTGCTTTATATATATTTTTTGTCTAGAGTCTTGCCTTTTGCCTGTGATCCTCCTATCTCTTTCTCCCATGTAGCTGAGACCACAGGTAAGTGTTATCATGCCTGGCTTGTGAGTTATCCAGGCTGACCTTGACCTACAATCTTCCCAATCTCTGCTTCCTCACTAGCTAGGATTACAAGAGTAATTTGACAACAGTGTGACAGTCGACATAAGCCACTTATATTAAACTCCACTTACACCAGAAGAATTTTTAAAGGGCCTAGCAGGCTGCCATGGGAAAGGCCTGATTCCATACATAAACTGTCTGGAGAGATGCTCCCACAGAGCAAAAAAACAGCCCACAACCAGGACAGCATGGATGAGTGGGTCTGCCTCTCAGCGATTCAGATGCTGGCCCTCAAAGAGCTCAGTGTATGGGTGGAACGTGTTAACTACTAGGAATAAAACTCAATTACATTGACAGTCATCTTCGTTATGTAGAACATAATCAGCATGACCATGTCTCTGTGAATGTGTAGAATGTGGTTATCAATTACTTCATTATGGAAGTATAATTGTGAATGATGAGTCAAAACGTTAGCGTGTTTTACCAGTATATTTAAAAGAAAGTCTAAATGCCTCGTTTAATTTGTTTAAGCTTATAGATTAATAATGCCTCTTTTCCCTCTATCATGGTTTAGATGATCCAGAAAAGCAGAGGTGATAATGTGTTTTGGGTTTTAAAAAAAAACAAACAGCATTCTAAGCGAAGCAACAGTGGCTGACACCTCTCATCCTAGCTACTCAAGAGGCTGAGAAAATCCATGAGATTCTCTTTTTTTTTCTTTTCCTTTCTCTTTTTTTTTTTTTTTTTTTTTTGCCAGTTTTGGGCCTTGAATTCTAGGCCTAGGTACTGTCCCTAAGCTCCTTTTGCTCAAGGCTAGCACTCTACTACTTGAGCTACAGCACCACTTCTGGTTTTCTTTGTGATTAAGTGAGATGAGAGTTTCATGGACTTTCCTACCCAGGCTGGCTTCAAAGTATGATCCTTAGATTTCAGCCTCCTCAGTAGCTAGGATTACAGGTTATTAGCCACCAGCACCTGGCTCTGTGAGAGTCTTGTCTACAATTAATCACCAAAAAGCCAGAATTGGAGCTGTGGCTCAAGAGGTAGAGTGCCAGCCTTATATAAAAATGTTTAAGTGACAGAGCCTAGGCCCTGAGTTCAAGTCCCAGGACTGGTACCAAAAAGAATTTTGCTATCACTTTTCATTTTGTCATCATTATTAAGCTTCCATGGGCAATACAGGGACAGTCTGAGCAAACACTTCTGTCTCATAACTCAGTATGACAGTATTCTTTATGACCAAGAATGGGTGGCAAATTTCTGTAAGTTTGAAGACTAGTGCTGAGATGGTACAGCTTGCATGAGCATCCACGGGAAATGGTGTAAGGGCTGAATACATGGCTTTGAGAATACTATGCTGAGTGAAATAAACTCCACACACAAGGACAAATGCATAGCATTTTGCTTATGTGCAGTACCCATGCCAGGAAACTGGAAAGGAAAAATGGGCAACTGTTGCTTAATGGGTACTAAAAGTTTGAAAACATGAAGAAGTTCTGGCAGTGGTTGGTAGTGATGGTGTATATTAATAGCTATAAAGGTTGTAATACAAAGTCCACCACAAAAGCACAACAATGTGAATGTATTTAGCAGATTTAGTGGTGATAAACTGTGCCCTTGAAAATTATTAACATGAAGGGGCTGGGAAGGTGACTCAGTGGTAGAGCGCTTACCTTGCATGCCTGAGGCCCTGGGTTCGATTCCTCAGCACCACATAAACCAAAAGAAAAAAGCCAGAAGTGGCGCTGTGGCTCAAGTGGTAGAGCGCTAGCCTTGAGCTGAAATGCTGAGGGACAGTGGCCAGGCCCAGAGTTCAGGTCCCATGACCGGACCCCCCCAAAAAAAAAAATTATTAAGATGACAAACTATGAACAAAAAAAACTGGTCAGTGTGGTATCTATAAAGAATTTTAATATTTTAAAAGTTTGAGAGTTTTGTTATTTCTCATATCTTCTTTTTCATCTCTTGCTTGCTTTCTCTCTGCCTATTCGTCTGTCTCTGTCTTTTGAGACAGAGTTTTATCTAGCCCAGGGTGATCTCAAACTTGTGTTCCTTCCAACTCAGCCTCCTGAGCGCTGGGGTTATAGGAGTGTGCCACAGTGCCTAGCTCTGAGTTAAGGTTTGAACTTGCAGTGTGGTTTGGGGTCTCACTCTTGCCACTCTTCTCTCTTGAGACGTCTCTGCAGTTCCTTCTGTGGAAAACGACAGTGACCACATGCTTTTCTATGGGATATGAGTTAAACACCACACAGTGTCTAATGCAGAGTTCGGGAGTCCCGCTTGGTCTGAAGAGAACAGGACATTTCTTCTTTAATCTCAGAAGGACTTTACCCTTGATTCAGAGCACTTGCTGGCCATAGAGTTGGTGGAGAGATCTATGCTGTGTGTCAGGAACACAAGCAGGACAGTGATAATGGTTTCCTGGGGACTCTATCACAAGTTTTGATAAACTCAGTGGCTTAAACGAATTCAGCTTGTAGTACTGGAGGTTAGAAATCTAAAATCAAGGTGTCGGCAAGGCTGTGTTCTTTTCGAAGCCTCTGTGGGGAGAGATCTGTTTTCTGCCTTTTGCCACTGCCCAGCCACCTAGCGTCCTGGACTCTGGCCTCATCCCGTCCCGTGCCAATTCATCCTCTTGCTGCCATGGTCACACCTCCTACTTATCCCTCTCATCCTCTTCCCCTCCCTCCCCTACTTGTAAGGACTCGTGGGATTACCTTGGGTATGCCAGGATAATCTGGGATAATCTTCCATCTCAAGATCCTTAATTTAATCACATCTGCAAAGCTCTTGTTACCAAGCAAACTAACATGTCCTTGGGTTCCAAGGATTAGGATATGGACATCTTAGCTGATTGTACCAAACAATCTATTTTCTGCATAGACCATCAGACAGGACCTACATGTCAGTGCTGAGCCCAGTGCCAAGGAGAAAGAGCAACAATGCTGTAGGTGAGGCATTCCCAACAACACATTTGCCATGGGGAAAGCCTCTGAAGACCTATCCTAGACTTGTAGCTAATTGATTTCATGACTGGACCACACACCCTGCTCCCCAGACTGAGGTGTATCCTCACTCAAGACACAGAGATTCACCACCCCCACCTTTTGTTTTTATTCCATGAGAAAAGAAAAAGGAAGTCTTTTTCTATAATGCCTCCAAACATGAGCTTTTGAGCCATTCATCTGGCTCCATGCTGGGCAGATTACCATGACCCATGGCTGCCCACGTCTTTAAAATGAAGACTACATTGTATAGAATAGCATGGGGTAGCCAGGGCTGCTACCACAAGATAGGGGTAGATGGCTTTGATCAAAAAATCTTACCTTCTTGCTGTTTAGAAAGCTGAAAGTCAAGAGTAAGGTGTGGGAAAGCTAGTTTTTTCCTGAGATTTTTTTTTTCTCTTTGGCTTATATGTGGCCATCTTTGTCCCTCTATCTCCACCTGGTCTTCTTTGGGTGTATCTCTGTATCTTACTAAACTTTCCTTATCAAGAAGCCAGTTGGATTTCCTCAATTAATTTAATTACCTCCTTCAAGACTGTATCTCCAATACAGTTGCATTGTAAGATATTTGGGGTTAAGACACCCCAAATCTACTCAGCTAAGTAGCAAGCATTCATCTTAAAGAGTTGCATGAGTATGCACCTGTAATCCCAGCTGCTCAACAAGTAGAGATAGGAGTATCTTGGTTCAAGCCTGGCCCAGGCAAAAGCAGGAGGCTACCTAAAAACAAACTAAAAGCAAAAGGACTGAGTCATGACTCGAGTGGTAGAACATTTGCTTACCCCAATTGGATATCTTCAGTAAGGGGGGAGGGGTGGTGAAGAGGGGTGATTGGGAATTAAATGAAATAATGTATTTATAGCATATATTAAAGTTCTCTGAACTTAGAATTGAAAAGTTGGAGGTGGTTCAACTTCTCTAAGCCATTCCCTCATATGAAATTGTGAAATAAAACTTCTTTTTGTGAGGATTAAATGAGTTTAACATTTAAAAAAAAGAGTTGCATGAGCATTGAATTAGTTAAAGCATACAGAGAAAATTCCTTAGAATGTGCCTGGTATTTATAACCATTCAATAAAATGCTGCTGTTGTTGCTGTTGCTAGTGCTATTGTTATTCAAGGAAATTGTCCAGCACACCCTCCCACCCCTTTCTATATCTGCTATAAAATAGTTCACAGGTTTAGAAAGGAAAGAAATACTTCCTGTACCTTCTACTTCCTGTCAAGTTTCCTACTCAAGCTTATTTTTATAATCATGGTCATTCCTAAATATTGAGACATTGTCAGTCTAAGGGGAAGCATTTAGGTCTTTCTCTCCGTGGTTTGTATGCTTGTCTAAGGCACGTTTACTATCAAGGAAGTCCAGGGTCAACTATTTTCACTTCAGCAATCCTGGCTTTGATTTTCACAGGCCACTTTTGATATGGTTAGTTTATTCCTGCCACCCCCTCAGAGCCAAAGTTCTAGCAGTCATAGAGAAACAGAGACTCATCTACACATTTCAGTTGCTTAGCTGTCACCAAAAACTTCCAGGAAGACACTAGACCCTTAAGGAGGAAACCAAGGGCTTCAAAACATGTATATCTAAAGCATTCCTCTAGTATCCATCCAAGATTTGTTTCAAAATGTTCATAGCAGCTTTAATCATATGTCAAAACTGCTAGCATCTCAAGTGTCCAACAGGGAGATGGATGAACATATGGAATACTGCTCAACAATAAAAGGGAACAAATTACTGATATACAACGTAGATAAAGCTCCAAAGTACAGTGAAGAGTTGAATATGGAGGCTCATGCCCATCAACCCAACTATTTGGAAAGCTGAGATTGGGAGGAAGGTGATTCTAGGTAGCCCCAGAGCAGAAGAGTTCAAGAGACTATGTCTCCACCGAAAGAATCTGTCATGAGGTGATACATGCCTGTCATCTCAGCAATTATAGAAACCTAAAAGCAGAAGGATCACAGCTTAGACATATGCTGGGAAGGACCTAACACCTTATCTCAAAAATAACCAGCTAGCCGGGCGCTGGTGGCTCACAACTATAATCCTAGATATTCAGGAGGCTGAGATCTGAGGATCACAGTTCAAAGCCAGCTCGGGCAGGAAAGTCTGTGGTGCTGTGGCTCAAGTGGTAGAGTGCTAGCCTTGAGCTGAAGAACTGAAAGACAGTGCCCAGGCCCAGAGTTCAAGCCCCATGACCAACAAAAAAAAAAATCCAGCAAGTCTGCCACTGGTAACTCATGCCTCTAATCCTAGCTGCTCAGGAGACAGAGATCTTAGGATCCAGTGGTCAAAAACAGCCTAGGCAAGAAAATCTGTGAGATTCTTATCTTCAATTAACTACCAAAAAGCCAGAAATTGAGTTGTGGTAGAGTGCTAACTTTGAGCAAAAGAGCTCGGAGACAGTGCCCAGGTCCTAAATTCAAGCCCCAGGAGAAGAACATGCGCATGCACACACATGTGAGTGCGTGCGTGCACACACATACACACGCACACACACGCACATGCACGTGCACACATACAAAGTACCAACAAAAAACAGTGCTGGGGGCACATGACTCAAGTGGAAAAGTGAAGGACTAGCAGGCAGGAGGACATGAATGTCAATCTCAAAAAAGCTACAGTGAAGAAGGGTACTTGCTATATGCTACATGCATGATAAAAGTTGTCAGTGATTGAGTGAAAGGTGGTGACTGAGAGACACTTTTCTGGAAAATAGAAATATTTTCTATCATGACTGGAGACTACATGAGCATACCAAAAAATTCTAACTTATTAAGTTATATATTTTATGGTGGTACACTTTATTGCTTATAAATTATACTTCAAATTTCCTATTTAAAAGTCATCATTAAGTAAAACAAGATTCAACTAAGATAGAAGGAAACTAGTCATTTCTGCAGGGTGTGTGATTGGAAAGTACCTTTAACTCTTTACATTTGTCCAAGTGTTGTCTTCTGGTTATATCCTGTGTCTAATTCATTGATAATGGGGAACTGTCCCCATTTTTTTTGAGCAGAGAACATATCTCTTTCCCTGAAGTGAGTGCTGGGAGGAGGGGAACACTTACCTCCCTTACCTCTCTCTATATTTTTATCTAAATATTGTTCAGCTCCTTGGGGAGGGCCTTTGATGATTGGTGGATTTATTGGCTGTCTTAATCCCTTAGCTCTGCTCTATTGTTTAAGGCGGATCAAGCCTGGATGTGTTATTGTTGTATTATCATGTTTTTAATTCTCAATTCATTTAATGTGGGAGGATTATGTCTTCCAAGCACATGTTATGAAATGTCCTTATGTTCAGTTTGCCCTGGCTGTAGGATTGATTCATAAGCGTCACCTGCTTTCCCTACTCTGAGTCACCAAAATTTCTTAGAATAGATTGTCTGAAAGTGAACTGCAGCCAGTAGCCATAAAGGCATAGCAACTAGTATTTTTTAATAGGAAATGATCACTGTGCACCTGTAAGAGAAGAACTGGGGCCTGTGTCCTCACCTGCAAGGGGGCATCTTCCTATCCTGGAGCTCCCAAGTATGGTTGGGGAGAGTGATCACACACCCATTTTAAGTCCTTTTAGCTCCTGGCATAGCAGCTATTCCATTCTTTAACCAAAAGTAGGTAGAAATCAAAAAGTAGGTTGTGAAAGTGAAGATTCAATCCTTCTTGCTCTTTGTTAATTGATGAAACCAGAGAAGCTTGGGTTTTTCCAGGTTATGAAAAGGAGACTTCTAACATCATATCCAAGCCTGTGAACTGAAAAATGGCTCATTCTATTTCTTATCACCTTGGCTTACAGCTCTTTAATTTTCAGAGCAAGTAGAAGGAAATGGAACATGCTGCGTCCCCAGGATTCCATTATCCATTCACTGACACCTTTTGAAATGCTTCTTTCCACAGGCTGGTAATATTACATTATGACACCAAATGCTAATGCAATAAATTATGTCACTTGAGGGAGGGTCTTACTTCCATATGTTTAACCTCAAATTCCATGTAAGGTCTATTGTCTGATTTCTGAACTCACATGATACGTATTAACTTCCCATTTGGTCAACACTTCGGACACAAGGAAAGCTCTATGCCAGCTTGGAGACCAAGTCCTATGATGATGAATTACAGAGCAGGCACCAAAATGTCCCCGCAAGTTTGAGGTGGCCCTTTCATGTTATATAAATGGTAAGAGGAGGAACCATTTATTCCCTAACCCAGAAAACATGCATTTTAAAATAAACTATGCACCACTCAGGTTTGGATTTCCTGTCTCTTTAGGGAGGTATCTTGTAAGAGAGCTGGAATCATACAGTTCTGAGGTATGAAGAGATGATTTTTCCCCAGCTTCTTAAGCAGGGTTAACGCTCAAAATAGATCAAGTAAGAAAGCCCCAATAGGAGCTGTGAGTGTAGCTTAGTGATCGAGTGCTTGCCTAGCATGCATGAAGCTCTGGGTTCAATTCCTCAGTACCACATGAACAGAAAAAGCCAGACGTGGTGCTGTGGCTCAAGTGGTAGAATACTGTTCTTGAGCAAAAGAAGGTCAGGGACAGTGCTCAGGACCAGGCAATGAATAAAAACAGAACGAAAGAAAGCCCCAGTAAGTAAAGCTTCTCATTTGTAGCTTCATCCTCTCAGCTCTAGCCTCCTGACACACAGTTGCTTTCTGACCCAAAGAACCTAGATGGCTTCCCATGCCAACTTCATCGTAACTAGATCCCATTGTTCAGGGCCAGGGCTGTGCCCCCTCACCAGTGTCTTCCTTTTTACACTCACGTTTATGTGACTCGAGGATTCCCCAGCTCTGGGCCAGTCAGTGCTTCTTTCTTGGCAAATGCTTGTACATCAGCTTTGCATCTTATTAAGATGCAGACTCTGATGCAGTAAGTCTGCAGTTGGGCCTGAAAGGCACATTTCTAACAACTCTCCAAGGATGGCCACACTGCTATCCTGGACCACACTTGAGGTAAATTTGCAGCAGGCACGTGCTTCACTGTGGAGACAGAAAGCATCTGTCTCTTTAGTCCTCTGAGGACTGACTCCACTTCTGTACTTCTCCACTTATGAATATTGCAAGCCACTTTCATTCTTCCTGAAAAACTACAGACATATGGCCAACTTTCTATCTATTACAATGGACCAAACAGTACACATAATTGAAACCTAAATATAGCCCCAGTCAGGATTTTCTGCCATTTGTTTCTACCTCCTGCACCTGAATTTCTACCAGCACTGCCAGGATAGACCCAGAAACACATGACCTCACATCCTCCTGCTGGTGGAGAGATAATTAAATGACCAAATGCCAGGAACTAACAAGTAAAACCTCAGGGCTTCCATTTCTGTAAATTGGACTAGGGGGAAGTCAGTGGATTTGGGTAAAGAAAAAATTTACAGTATATTATCCATGCGTGAACAAACATTGGCAAGACCTGTCACACCATCTCCTATGGAAATCTAGGATGCTTTCATATGTTCTAGTTGTTGCTGGTATCTCCCAGTTTCCTTCTTTATTCATCCCTTTATTCTAATAATTGCCTATTCTGATAATTAAAAAAGAACTTACCGGCTCTCATTTACAAAGAAGTGCATATATTAAAATAGCTTCCATATTTGGATAACTGAATTTCAGTAAACAAGTTCTTGCGACTCTTTGCTGTTTATTTTATGTCTCTGATACATTCTCCTGAAAGGAGATCCAGAGAGGATGAATGAGTGCCTAGCATAACAGCTAGGATAATAGGACAACAGCTGAGTCTGGGCTTTGGAGTTGAGGGGCACATGGCAAGCTGAGTAGTGCTCGCCTTGTCTAAAGAGACTGCTACAGATCAGCTCCATGGTGACAGGAGGGTGCCTTCCACGAGAAAACCCTGTCTCCCTACCCCCAGAATCGCAATGTATATGTGGAAAAGTACCTCAATTAGCAAGTACAAAGTAAAACTGATCAAGCCAACAAACAGAATAAAACCACCATCAGTATCCAGCCTGAGACACATAAGCGATGTAAAGGGTCTAGCTTTCCAAAATCACTCAATTGCCGGTGGTGTGAAATCCAGAGAAATGCAAAATCATTCTCTTAATACATACCTAAAAATCTTTCTGTATCTTGTGTGGTAATGTAATTAATAAGCCAACCTCAAGTTGCCATGGAGTGGTTAATATTAAAGCTAACATGTAAGCAGGGCACTGCTGGCTCACATTTGTCTTTCATCCTAGCTACTCAGGAGGCTGAGTTCTGGAAGATTTGGGTTTGAGGGCAACCTGGGAAAAAACGCTCACTAGATTTATCTCCTAAGTAACCTGCAAAAAGAAGGGATGGGGAGGCATGGCTCACGTGCTCAAGTTCCAACTAAGTGATGGTGAAGTCCTGAGTTCAAGTCATGAACAAAAAAGAATGAATGAACGAAAGGGAGGGAGGAAAGTGAAAGGAAGGAGAAAGGAGAGGAAAGGAGAGGAAGGGAAGAGTTGGGAGAGGAAGGGAAAGGAAGGGAAGAAGGGAGGGAAGGGGAAGTAGGAAAGAGAAAATCTAACAGGTAATATTAACTAATAAACATTATAGTTTCATTTTCTAGTAACTTTTTTTGTGGTTCAAGGGATTTGAGTAACGTTGTTATTGAATATACCCACATTTACCCAGAAAAGTGATCATACCACCAGTATGAAATGCTTGATGAAATTTCCCTAAATGAGCTCCACTTGCTCAACAGACTTGAGTCAGGCACTTAGCATTGCAGTTGTTATCAAATGCTAGTCCATGAGAGCCTGGGAGTGAATGCAGGTGCACTGGTCCCTGGTCTCTAGCATGGGCAGAGGGCTCTGGGGCTCAGAAGGCAAGTCAGGCCCTGTGATTACAAGACCCACATTTTCTTGCTGGCAGTGGAGCCAACTCTGAATTCTGATGTGTGTGTGTAAGCACTCTGAACTACCAACTTATGAAGGCCAAGTAGTTAGCTTCCATTTAATATGAAAACAGCTGCACATAATGCATGTTGTGGAGAGGGAAGAAAGCACTTGTGAGTTCTGCAGAGACCTCAAGTTGTCTTGAGCATGTCTTGTTTCCTGTGCTCCATGAAGAACATTCAAGAGATGACTCTGTGTGCACAGTCCTGATGTGGCCTCTTTTCTATTTAAATATATCACCAGTAGCAATTTACTTACTTATGTCATTTTTCCCTAACATAAACCTAGAAATCAAAATGAGATTCCTCAGAAAACATATATAAAATTTAAACTAAAACTAAAAATGCATTGTGTGTTCCTGGACATAAAAGTTAATAAGCAGAAGTTCATTATATTTTTTCCAAAGCACAGTTTTGAGTTTGAACTTAGGGCCTTGCATTCACTCATCAAATGTTCTAGTACTTGAACCATACCTCCAGCCTTGCTTTTTTCTTACTATTTTGCGATGGTGCCTCACAGACTTTCCTGCCCTGTCTGGCTTCAAACCACAATCCTCCAGATCTCAGCCTCCTGCGTAGCTAGGATTATAGGTGTGAGCCACTAGCACCTAGGTATTGTCCATTTACAATAGTAAACTTCTAGGGAGTCTGTTAGATTTCAGTGGGGTTTTTCCAGCATAAAAGTATATTCAAACTGTACTGGAACAACCCACTGATTTACCATTTAGAAAAAAAGCCCATGTCAGGTTCTCACCTGAACAAACCTTAATGCTGATGTCGTCAGACTATTTGGAGGACACCTATAGCCCTTCCTAGCTCCAAAATGAATGGCTATATATCCTGAGACAAGAATTCGGGGCTGGGAAGGTGGCTCAGTGGTAGAGCGCTTGCCTTGCATGCCTGAGGCCCTGGGTTCAATTCCTCAGCACCACATAAGAAAAAAGCCGGAAGTGGCGCTGTGGCTCAAGTGGTAGAGAGCTAGCTAGCCTTGAGCTGAAAAGCTGAGGGACAGGGCCCAGGCCCAGAGTTCAGGCCCCATGACCGGACCAAAAAAAAAAAAAAAGTTGTAGAAATCATGTCAGCTCAAAAGCTTGCCATGAAACTCATGTTACAATTCTCAAATCTTTTTTTTCTGTGAAATTTGTGTGAAATAACATTTCTCCAAGAAGATAGCAGTTTTGTGTCATATAACTATTATGGTACTTTATCTGCTTCAATGATTTTCCTTTTTAAGAAAAAAAATCAAACACTCACAAATTGAGGGTATTTATGCCTTTGAAAATGTGCCTGCCATGTCAAATTCCATCACTTGACAAGAAATGTGGCTATAAATATTATGTTGTGTTTTATACATGCACAGCATCCTTAGGTATGGGGTGTCTATTATCATATATTGACAGCTGTATATAGATTTGCAATGTATATGTATATACTTTTATCCTCAACTATTATTTTTAACCTCCTAAGAGGAAAAAGAATTCTGAAAAAGAAGAGAATGTGTTTTCCTGTGTTTTGGAAGTGTGATTTCTTTCTGCATTATGCCATTCTGAAGCTAAATGAAATTATAGGAAGGAAACTGAAGCTGAATAATCAGTAGAGAATGTGTGAAATGCAGTCTAGAAATAGAGAAGGAAATACCAAGATGACATTCCAGCTGGGAGGGATTCCTAGAGCTACGGGGAAGTAGAGTCTCTGGCTGGATTTCTTGCGGGCTTTCCTCAGGACTGACTTTTTATCATCTCTATTACCAATCAGATTAGGGGCAGAATTGCTCACTTTGGGTTTTTTCCTTGAATCCTTGCTTCATTGTAATCCCTTTGCCAAGGAAGTGCCAAGGAAACCAAACTGGCTTCCCATCAGCCTGCTCTGGGTTGATTGACACCTGCCTCCAGCTGCAAAGGACCTTCCCTTTTAATGCCAGCACAGTTCTCCCTTCCAGGAACTATGTTCAAGGTCAAAGTCAGGTGGTCACTAAAATCCATCTAAGAGATTTACAGACAAAAACAAAAATTAAAGAAGTGTCCAGATGTGGTGGCATACTCCTTAATCCCAGCTATAAGAGAGGCATAGATAGGAAAATCACAATCCAAGACCAACCCCAGACAAAAAATATCACCCCCATCTAAAAAATAAAATAATATAATAATAATAGGAACTAAAATTTAAAAAACAAACAGGTTGGGCCTACCTTGTGACTCAGTTGGTAGAAAACTTGTCAAGCAACCTTCATCCCCTGAGTTCAAACCCTAGTAATGAAAAAAGAAAGAAAGAAAGAAAGAAAGAAAGAAAGAAAGAAAGAAAGAAAGAAAGAAAGAAAGAAAGAAAGAAAGAAAGAAAGAAAGAAAGAAAGAAAGGAAAGAAAGAAAAACTATTCTTCACTGAGAATCAAAAGAACTGTGTGGGCCCCCATCAGGTCAGTGTAGTTGTACTGATGGAATAGTGAAACATTCAATACCAATGACATGAATTTAATTTTGAAAGCTAGCCACAAGGACCAGTGGTGTCAGTGTTGATTTAGTTGCTTCTCTCCTAGGGCATGTCCATCCCTAGCATATACCCCCATGATGTCTTTTGCTTAATGTCTTTCTGCTTTGATAGCTCACTCTGAATCTCCTTAAAGCAGTTTATTTTTTAGATTTAACTGCGGGCTGCTGTTTTGGTTCTGTTTCATTTGGTCTTTGAGCCTTTAACAATGCCCCTTTGGCCACAATTGCTAATATACTTACCTAACAGCTTTAAGTAATAGAGAAAAAGCCTCCCACCCCATGGGAAGCAGTCACAGTGATCAGCTGTGTTGTTTTTTAATACTGACCTCCATTGGAGTGTTTGTGCACAGGGACTTAGAACCCAGGATTCCCAGTTCTTCCTCAGTACACCTACTAGGATCTTGGTCAAGTCTCTCAAATTTGCTAAACTCAGATGGCTGGCAAAAAGAGGGTGAGGCCCACTGGGCACACTGGTGACTCGTGCCTATAATCCTAGCTACTTTGGAGGCTGTGGTCTGAGAATCGAAGTGCACAACCATCCAAGGCAGACAGCATCTCCAGACACATCTTCAATTAACCAGCAAAAAACCGGGGGTAGAGGCGTGGCTCAAGGTTGGAGTACAAAATTGCTGAGCAAGAATGAGAAGGGCTCAAGTTCAAGTTTCAGTACTGGGAAGGGGAGAAAAGGAACACCTATATGTTTGTGTACAGATTGAATAAGATAACCCAAGATTCCCCTCAGCCATGCTGCACATCTTCCAAGTCTTGGCTGGCAGCCTGGAACACCCCGCTTTCCCTCTCTGCTTCCCAGAGTTCAAACCTGAAGGTTTCTGTCACTGGCCGTTGCCTCCCAACCCAGTTGTTCTTGTTTAATCCTATCTTTGTACCTGCCTCTCAGAAGATCCAGATTAATCTGTGTAAAGACCCTCAATGAATTCCTATTGATTGGCTGATTGATTGGATCCAAGACAGCAGACAGACATAAGATTGTCTCTGGTTTGTCACTGCCTAAAGGAAAATTGATCTCTCAGCCTAAGGAGGAGCAAATTTACCCTTCCTGTGCCTTTTTTGTTCTATTTATATGCTCTACTAGGAGAATAAAGCCAGGAGAAGTCATACTATTGGACTGTATGTGACAGTACACATTAGTTTACATGGAAGGCAAAGATAGGAGGATCATGGTTCTAGATTAATGCAAAAGTCCCTATCAAAAATAAACATACCCGGGCACCGGTGGCTCACACCTGTAATTCTAGCTACTCAGGAGGCTGAGATCTGAGGATCACGGTTCAAAGCCAGCCCTGGCAGGAAAGTCTGTGAGACTCTTATCTCCAATAACCCAGTAGAAAACAGGAAAGTGGTGCTGTGGCTCAAGGGGTAGAGGGCTCGCCTTGAGCTGAAGAGTGCAGGACAGCGCCCAGGTCCAGAGTTCAAGCCCCACCACTAATAATAAATAAATAAATAAATAAATAAATAAATAAATAAATAAACAAACTTAGAAGTCTTGGGGTATGTCAAGTCATAGAGTGCTTATCTAGCAAACCCAAGGTACTGCTTTCAGTTCCTATTACCAAGACCAATAAAAAAAAAAAAGATTACACTGTCTGGTTTTCACATTCTGACAGTCTATTTTTTATTCTCTTTGTCTCCTTCTTCTTTAGGTTGTGGCTCTCTCCTCCTGGTGCCTGTTGAGGGATTCCATCTACTACACGCTGTCCGTGGTGGCACTCATTGTGGTAAGTTGATCTTTCTGTTTGGGTCAGCATATTTCACGGCACGGGGCAATGCACAGCTCCTCTGCCTGGAGCAAAGGACACTGGTGGTGAATGGGCAAGTGCAGGTCTATGTGTGGAAACAGCTTTTCCATCTTCCTGTTACTTTGGTCACCAGAATTTCTGCCTGGTAACTGAGTCATGGAAAGGGGAGTTATAACTTAGGATGTCTGGGTCCATAGCAGTCCCGTGACTGTTTCTGTAACCCTCCTAACCATTTGCTCTGACTTGCCTGATGGTTCTTTGACTTCCATCTTGAGTCTCCAGGATGCTTGCGTCTCTTTCACAGTACCTCTTACCATAATCACCTTTGTGCCAACACCCTCCACCTGTGTTCTTAGTATGAACATATGCCTAATATCCATTTGTGGGTACATGACTTTATATTCAACCTCATGTCCCAAATTCAACACATCTCTAAACTTGATGTATTCTCCCAAGATCCTCTTCCTATATTTCAGCCCCCATTCTATCACAATCACTTAGCTTAGAAAAATGATACTAAGTTGACATTTGACCTTTGCATCCCATGCATTAGAGTCTTGTAGAAATCTGTCCCATATCCCACATGGAAGGGCTGCTCTACATCCTGGGACCGAATTGATGCAACAGCCATGATGCATCCCATGGCAGGCAGGTCAGGCAGAAAGGTGGGAGCAACACAGCCATTTCTTCTCACTTCTTTACCCTGAGTCAATCCTCAGAGCCCCCCAAGTCTCTACTAGGGCTGAGTACCTGCTCAGCCCTTGTTTAACTGATCTGTGGTACCTGTTTGGCGTGGAGGGGGGGAACCTGGGCAACTCTATAAGTTTGCCAAGCTGATCCATGTGGAAGAAAATAGTAGCAAAATGGAAAGAACAATGTAACAGAGGTTTGAAGCTCTGACTCCTAATGCTGGTCCCTTCCCCCTCCCCATACACACACATGTAATGGTTTATTTTATACACCAACTTGATTGAGATGACAGATCCCCAGTGGACTGGTTAGATATTATTTCAGGATGTATCTCTGGTCTTTCAGGACAGATTGGCCTTTGAATCCATACAATGAGTGAAAAAGATCACTCTCACCAATGTGGTAGATGTGAGTGAATCCCTTGATGACCCAAATAGAACCGAAAGTCAGGAATGGTGAATTCGCTTTCTTCTTGAGCAGGGTCATATCTTCCTCAGCCCTTAGACAGCAGTGCTCCTGATTCTTGGGCCTTTTAATTGGAACTGGAATTTACACCATTAGCTTCTTGATAGTTAGGGCTTTGGAACTAATCCTGTTGGGTTTTATAGGTTGTAGGTCATAGAACCTCTCAGCTTTCATAATAATGCAAGCCAATATCTCATAATTATATGTATATATAGTAGGTATGATTGCATGTGTGTATGTATATGAATACATATCTCCTATTTGTTCTGTGTTTCTGGGGACCTGGGACTGATACACCTGACTAATAATCTTGGAGAAATCGAACCTCTCTGGCTTTCAGTTGTCTTACCTACAAGACAAGAAAGAAACACTTAAGACATCTAACGTCATCTGTTTCACATAACACTCACCTACACATTATTTTATTGGAACTTTCTATGCCAATGAACTAAACATGCTGTTTGATATGCAACATGGCACTTGGAAGCAGCTGGGTTCTTCAAATCTTCATGTTGAAAATCGCGGGTTTACCAACCATCCCAAGGTGTGCTGTAAATATGGAGTTATGTGTGCATTGACACTTGTCCTCCAGAGCTTCTAGGACTAAGAATAAAGAAGATCAACACCCAACTCAAGAGGAAAAGGGCTCCGTAGGCCATGCTGGAGTTAAAGATGTACTTCATTTTTTCAAGTCCTGATTAATAGATTTAAAGATGCAGGAACTGTGTTCTTATTCTTGGCTGTTACTATGGAACCTAGCAATCTCTCCTTTTTGCCCCAACCCATACTTACCGAATTCTCTTTTCAGTGAGATTTGTCCTGAGATCAGCCAACCTATGCTCATCATGTGTTGTTGTTTTTCATGATGTGCTTTTCTGCCTTTTGGGGTATTTTAGCATGATTTTTGAAAAAGACTTTTTCAAGAGAGATGGATAAGACATAGTGTAAATGAACACAACTATCTACTTTGCTGAATTCCAGAAAGAGATGACACAGCTCATAAAGACAAGGCGATGAAATGGAACGGAGAAGGTCAAGGTCTGCCGGGAGCTCTGGCTTAGCAATCTCCACTCCCAAGAGCGATTTCCCTGGTGTCAGTCTTCTTAAACTCTTTTCAGCATTGACACCTCCTGGACTGTATGTGAAATAACTTGTTTGGGGGCCAATTTATCTGGACCTGTCCAAGATAAAATAAATGTAAAATTGCTGTTAATGATGTGTGAAGAAGTAAAGAGATTTGGCTTCTTGTGGGTCGCAGGTGATACTCCCCTGAGCCCGATCTTTGGGACAAACAACCATCCACCCTCAGGGCAGGATGTATAAATCACAGAGCGGAGGCAGTTCAATGCGCAGGCTGCCAGGGCAGCTCCGTATTTCCTCTGACAGCAACAAACTACAAAATCAAATTGGCTTTGCCCTCATTGGAAAATGTACACTGTATATTTCAGATATGTTTTCAAAGCCAGAGTTTGGTGATCTTCAGGAACATTGCACTTAACCATTGTTGAAGAAGAAATGGAAGTGATAAAGTTTGCATTCTCGGGGCTGGATCTTGGTCGTCTTCCTTGGACTGGTATTCTCTGCAACTTCCGCATGCATTGGAAACAACTAGCCTATTGAAAATGCAAGAGCCATTGAATTCCATTCCACAGGCTGTGGCATGAGACTTGGGAAACTGCATTTCAGCCACATCTTCCTCCACCCTCATGGGATCCTGCTGCCAGAAGCTCAGCATTTTGAGAGCACGTTTGAAGGTTCTAGCAGGGGAGTACAGCTACTCTTACACCCTTTGCCAAAGGTCATTCCTCCTCTGTGAGCAATGGTCTTGTCTTTGACCGGAGTAAGCATGGAGCTGTGAGGGAGGAAGGCGACACCATCTGGCTAGTCAGATCATCTGATTCAACCCTGTCGATCGCTGGGGTGACAGGTGTCACCACTTAATCACCCTCACATTCCACAGGGTCTTGAACCCTGATTGAAAACCTTTGCCTCGCAGAGTATTCATCCTCATAGCCAGGCAATAATCAAATCTTGAGAGTCCCAAAGAAAAGGTATCATGGAAGCCTGAGGAACTCAAGTTTGTCTGGATTTCTAACTTCTGTTAGTCTTCCTGGATTATCTATTCTTGTTAAATAGAAGCAACACTCTCTAGGGTCATTTTTATTTAAGGCTTAAAACTGAACAAAGAATGAAAGAACGTCACATCCAGAAACACTGCACTTAGCAAAAGCAATGTTCATGGTGTCTCCAAATCTCTTCCACGGCCAAGCCTCAGGCTGTCACTCAAATACACTCACAAATATCAGGGTTTCTTGTTCTCTTCCTACCCAAATAGCGTGGTAATGAAATCATTTTTCTTCCTGTGTTCCTTATAGAATACAAGGCCTCTCTTTAGGATTTTGCTATGGGCACTTACGACTCCTTTATTTCAAAGCCCTTTCTCCCGCCCACAAAATAATTACCAACCTTCCCAAACAATTTATTTAGCTATTTGAGTTTTCTTTTAGTGTTCTCCCCTATTACAGGGTTCTGAAGTATCAGAACAAGTAACTGTTGTTCCCCTGAGGTTCTACAATAAAGAGCCCATTCACCCACAGGGCAAGATCAGAATAAATGGGACCAGATGCTATTTCTGTGTTTATCTCCACCAAGAGGCCCCTTGAAGTGGTGCTCAGGAGCCCTGAGGACAACCATGGGCTCTAGACATCCAAAGAGCTGGCAAGATGGCTTCTCCAGAGATGTTGATCTGCTCCGGGGCAAAGGGCTCAGAGTAGGCCAGGAAGGAGCTAAGAACATCGTCCTGCCCGGAGATCTAAAACAACTGATATGTAAACAGACACAGATGGGACAAGAAGGCAAAAACCCAGGTGTAGGACAAGTACAACTGACAAATCTAAACAATTAATAGAGAGACATCACGTCTGTATTCCCAAAACCCATTACCTAAACATTGCTCAGTACAACTTTATTTGCTTGTTTGTTCTAGTGAGAAATTAGGGAAAAAGAAATGATTATTTCAAAAGCATAAAATATGTTGTTCTCGTGCCCTTCTCCCACCCTTTCTCCCTGGTGATATTCTGTGCAGTGAAGCACCAGACCTTGGGAAACCTGGACAATACCTGGACGCTTCCTCCTATTAGTTTCTGAGGCCATGCTGAGTGTTTTTGTTGTATTTCCCTATCTCCCTCAATCAGGTCCAACAGATGTCTACAGGCTACAGGTCATTGCAACGCTCCGTCTGCTTCTCTGCCACCCACCAGGAGCACTTGGACCTTGGGCATCTCAGGCCTCCCATGCCTGCCCTTTTTCCAAATTCTAGCAGGCCTATCTCTTTCCTCTATTGAAATGTTACTGTAATTTACATAATCATGTAATTTCCATAAATGCAAATGATTCGTTGCATCATCAGTCTAACAGCTGCCCTCAAAGAAATACTTTATTTTTACCCTTCATCTCAGTTTGAGGACAGGAACTCAAGAGAGCTTCAGGAGGAGAGAAACCTCCAGGGAAACTGAAGAGGCCTGTGGAGCAGGTTCCTCATCACCAGGGCTGGTACTGAACTCCAGCTCACTAGTGCTGCCCATGGGTAGCCATGTTGGAGTGGTCATCAAGGTAGCCTGGGCACAGGCCCAGCAGTGAGGCTAGTCAAAACTAATGCTTCCCTTTCCATCTCAGGACTGCTCATTGTCACTGCCCAGGTGAAAGGATCTCAAGATGATTAAGGCAACTCAGCTGAGCACTGCCTGAGATGGTCGGTGCTTTCTGTATGATTCACCATTTAGATATTTGAGGTCAATTACAAAGAGAAAAACTTGGTATGGGCCTCTGATGAGAGTGGCTCATCATGGCAGGAGTGTGTGATAAAACAAACCTCTTACCCCAAGAGAGACAATGAAAAGAGGCTGGTTCCCACAATCACCTCAAGGGCATACCCTCAATGAGCGCTTGCAAAGGTCTTATTAGCCTTCCAATAGTACCACCCAAGGGACCAGATCTTTGACAACTGGACCTTAGAGGACACTCATCCAAACCATGGACACTCCCCAAAGACCTTCTGTAGCGATTAGAAATAGTCTGGAACTTTGTATTATTATCCAATATGGTAGCCACTAGACTGTACTATATGGTTCCTGAACTCTTAAAATAGACCTGACAAGACTGAAGCTTTTTTGTGCTTTATTATTTACTGTTTTCTATTGTTTTTAAAAATTATGTTTTTATTATCTTTGTTGCACAATAGTTACCATTCAACTTATCAATTTATAAGTACAATGCATCTTGATCAATGACCTATTATTATTCTCCCCCATCCTTCCCAACCTAACCCTTCCTCTCAATTTTCTTAAGTTCCTGGTATATAGATGGACTGTTATTAGCCAGAAGTGGCACTGTGGCTCAGGTGGTAGAGTGCTAGCTTTGAGCAAAAGAAGCTCAGGGACAGTGCCCAGGCCCTGAGTTCAAGCCTCAGGACTGGCCAAAAAAAGACTTATATGGAATATTCTGACTGGATTCTCTCCCTCCCAGTCTTTATTCGTCTACACCTCTCACCTTGGCCTTCTCCTCATACCTTTCAAGTGCCATTTTCCTGGTAGTCATTTTGTTGGACTATGAGTTTATTTTTCTAAAAACATAAAATTGCACCATTTGAATTCTTCCCTGTAGATACCACATTCCAGTGAATACACTTGCGTACACTTGCATACAACCCAGGATGTGTTTACTTGTACATTTATAAATACATACTTTTCATTTTATTAATCTTACTTAGCTAAATGTATATCGTTATAGGTAACTAGTGGTTGCTGTATTGGATAGTGCCATTCTACTGAGCCAAGCATCCCATAGGAAATATAAATGCACCCTCACAAGCATCCATAGCATAGATCAATACTCAGTGGATCAAGGGCGTATACCAGGGCTACTGAAAACAATTTTGTAGTTTAATGCTCATGACACACAGGCTACATGGCAAAATCAAGGCTCCAGAAGTTAAATGACTTGTCCAAGATCAGCGAGCTGCCTGCGTCAGGTTTCCCAGAACAGGTCCCTAAGACAGTATGGCTTTCTTCATTGCTCCAGCATAGCTCCAGTGTTTGCAACTAACACAATCCAATTTTTCTTCTAACTAAATCTTCCTGTTACTGTCTTTTTAATCTTCCTGGTTTTATAGTCTTATTTTTAGTCAGAAAAGAAACAGGTTTTACTCCTCCTCTTAGAATTCATGAGGACAATGAATCTTAAATATTATTTTTAAGAAATCTTTTTTTTGTTTCTGTGCTGGTCCTGGGGCTTGAACTTAGTGCCTGGATACAGTCCCAGAGTTTCTTTTATTGAAGTCTGATGCTCTACCACTTGAGCCACAATTCCACTTCTGGGTTTTTAAAAGTTTATTGGAGATAAGAGTCTTATGGACTTTCCTATCCAGTCTGGCTTTGGACCATGATCCTCAGATCTCAGCCTCCTGAGTAGCTAGGGTTACAGGCATGAACCACTGAAGAAATCTTTTTATCTTGCCTTTTCCATGGAAGAGAAAAGAAATCTTAATGGTCACATTAGTCATTATCCCTCAACATCCTACCAGCCTGGGCCTGTTTTTCCCTGGGAATTAACTGTTTCTCTCTCTTTCTTTGAGTATACTCATTGTACCCCATTTTCATTTCAGCCCTCCTTATACCCACGTGGCAATATCAGGGTCACAGGCAATGACTGTGAGAGACTGACTGACTAGGGTCATACAAACAAAAGTTCCCTGTTTTGCAATCCCTGCTTTTGATAGGTGGAGGACCTGCTTTTAAAGATGCTGCCAAAGCTAGAGGACTAGGGTCATCCTTGCATTCGTTTCTTGAACAAGTTCATGGGTCAACTGGCCTTAGAGAATGCAAGCGTTCAAAAGGGAGTCACCCAGCTTTAATAAGGAAAATGATTTGGAAATCCTAGTTTGTGCTTTTTGTCTTTTGTACTTTCTTCTGCTTTGGAAACATTCATCTTCTATTTTCTAAATTTGTGTTCTCATTTCTCTTTATTCCCTGGAGTCTGCCTTTGTACATTTACATACAATGAGCTGCTCTTTTCAAACTCTATCTATTTCCTTCCTGCAAACACTGACACCATCCAGTCAGCCTGCTAGGTGTCCTGAACTGGGAATCTCTGTGTAGCCTTAAAAGCATCAACCGTTTTCTGGTATATTTCACTGGATACCTCTCTCCATGCCATTTACTCTGGCCTCAGCTAAGCCAGGTAAGCCAGACTAAATACCTCTTAATCCCAGAGCTGAAAAAGTAAGGATCCAAGATGCAGATCAACTGAGGAGTCCCCGTGCTGTATGGAATGAGAAAAGCCTGTGGGGAGCTAATAAGGAAAAACGAAGGTTTTCATTTCCTGAAAGAAAGTGATGGTATTGATTTTTCTCCTATTATTTTCACTGCTTAAAATTCTAGTGATGCCAATGATTATCACAGAGGCTGTGTAACCCTGGCTGCAGCAATGTCTCCACCTCTGTCTCCTGGTTACAGCTTACAGGACGGACGTGGTTGTGTTGAAGGAGCCACCCATCTCCCCTCCCAGCCTCACCTCGCCTTGGCCCCCTGCCACCCTCCCTCAGTTTTTCCTCTGCTCTTCTTATCTTGAGTGCAGCCATTCTTTTGGCACTTCCCTAGGATACTCTGACATCGAGGGATTCACTTACCTGATGTCAGCCTGTCTTGCTTAAAAAGAATTCTAGAGCAGACACCAGGATTGACAAGCTGGTTTCCATGGCACCCAAACGTTTCTCTGAAGCCTGGGGAAATGAGTGGTTTGTGTGTGTGTATGTGTGTGTGGTTTTTTTTTTTTTCATTCCTGGTTGGTTCCCATTTAGTCCAGCTGCAGAGCACATGGAAACCTGAGGCGTAGCCAAGGATAGCTTTGGATGGACTGGATGTGGGTCAGAGGCCAGGATCCCTGCCCCCACCCCTTTTACTTAGCAAACCTGAGGTCTGGCTGTCAATCAGCACCACCCCTATGTAGTCTGTGAGCCATCCCAGTGCCTGGCCCCACCTATAACCAGCCACATCTAGAGACCAGAGCTGCTTACTAGAGACTTGCTTTCAAAGGACCAATTGTGGAAAAGCTAGCTCAGTTCCAAAGGTTACACAGGGGGTCTGTAGATTGCAACTCCGGGATCAAGTGTCCACCTACATGATCATTTGTCCCCAAGAAAGAGCATTATGCAGAAACTACCACTGCCCCCTCCCCCCGCCACCCCACCCCAGAATACCATCTTACCCAATGATAGCCATAGGTTGGCCAGAGGCCCTTCAGCAGGCTGTCTGCCTTGAAGTGCTTTCCCTCCTTCCAGGAGATTTAATGAAGCTTTGAAAATGGACTTGGACTGACTTCATTTCAATTGGACTGCCTTGCCAGGGTAAAATGAGTAGAGGATTGGAGTGTGAGCACCACCCAGTGGCCACTGGTGGGAACTGAGGCTACCGTATCCTGTTTCAACAAGAAGTGATTTCAGTTTCTTCCACACTAGAACTACTGCTATAAGAGGTGGAGGGAGTTGTTTTGTTTTCTTACAGCTAGAGCCTAAGAACAGAAGGGTATGCCTTGCTTATCCCAAGATAATTGAATGAAATAAAATCTGTAATAGCAAATGCATTTCTCCCAAACCATCTGCAGCCTCAAGCAAAATTAACACCTGCCCATGTTGTTTTACGAACTTGAAAGTCTAATGATTTTAATGCTACATCAGGCTGGTGTCACTTGTCCTCTCCTAAAGGGGCATTTTGCCATCCGTGCCTGTTGCCTGAACAGCCTTCCACCTGCTCCAAGTACCACCTCTGAGCATTCAGAGTCAAATCCTAATGCCTTTCCTTCTCATTTCTCTCAACAGACTATTTCCATTTATATTTTCCACAGGCCTGCCTGATTTCAAGCCCCTGTCATCCATGCTGTTGTACTTTTATGAGCCTTCTTTTTATTCTACATAGTCCACTTCACATACAGGGATAAACCTGTACCATGCTTGCTCAATCAGCCCAGGACAGCTAAGTCCTCTTGGCTTTATGAAGGCCTCAACATCAGCACGGTGTACCCTCAAGTGATGGCATATCCTCATGCTAGGAAGAGAAATCAGGGGGGAAACTCTGTTGTTTGGATGTTTACAGATCTCTACTATTTGTTAGAACTTGCAGCAAGATGACCTTCATTTCTCTTGCCCTATTGACCTCCCTGAATCACACCTTTCCCTTTCCCTTGGCTATGCCAATCCTTCAGGTTCACGAGGCTCTACCTCTAACTGGGTAATTTGCCCAATCTCATCCAAGTTGTCCCAGTCTCTGGTTTACTTTGATTTACTGTAGACTTTATTCACAGTTTGGGGACTTTTGTATAATGAAGCCCAGTCTCATATTTTTCTTGGACATGATCCTTGAAATTATTAAAAGCTACAGCCATGTTTATCCATAATGATTCCTAGAAAGTAGAGGAGGTAATTTTTGTGAGTTCCAGACTGAGTGAATTCCAAGCAACTCCTTTTGAAGGGCCTGTGCCCCCATTTGTGGGAAAGGTCACAGAGGAGAAGAGCTTACTAAAAAGCTGTATTTGTATTATTGGTATTGCTCGCTTTCTCTGACAGAAGAATATTTAATTGGCCTGCTCTATAAGCTTTCCCCTCCCCTGCTATCTTATAGTCTCTTAAGTGGCTATGAACAGATTGTGCCAGCTCATTGCTAAGACTACTATTGAAGTAATTAATTAATTTTAAAAAATGTTCCAGCTTAAATAACATAGTCTGTTCCATTATTTCTTGATAGCAATTTTTTAAAGCTGGTAATTATACAAAAACAACTGTGAAGGCTCCCAAGGATTGGAATTCATACCATCCAGCCTAAATTATGACATTGTTTCTCTCCCCCCCTTTTCTCTCTCTCTCTCTCTCTCTCTCTCTCCCCTCCCCCGCTCTCTCTCTCTCTCTCTCTCTCTCTCTCTCTCTCTCTCTCTCTCTCTCTCTCTCTCTCTCTCTCTCTCTCTCTCTCTCTCTCTCTCTCTCTCTCTCTCTCTCTCTCAGGCACTACCAGCATTTGGCCTCAGGACCTCACACTTGCTCAAAGCTGGCACTCCACCACACCTCCAGTCTGGCCTTTTGCTAGTTGTTTTGTAATAAATTCTTGACTTTTCTGGCTTTGAATCAGGTGTGGGCCACCAGTGTCTGGTTGTTTTTCCTTTACTCTTTCCATTCTTTCCCATTCTTGTTTGGCATTCTCATCCAAATGTCATCTTGTTGAATTTAATGACTAAGACAAGAGGAAAAGAAATGATGGCTTCGGTGTCCTTTTTTGAAACACCTTATTAAGAGAATAAGTTACAAATGAGTGTGTGTTCCTTTTTTCCTTCTCTTGGAGCTTCAGGATATTGAGAGCACTCCCTGTACGTGTCTTGTAGGATGTCTTTGAGGTTTGGCCTGCATCTCAACATAACTGGTGCTTACTCTCATCAATGGGGACTGAAGCGGGGCCTACATTGTTAGCTACATTTACCATCTGAGTGTCATAATGACACTTAAACCCAGATCAATTAGCAAGCATCTGAGTCTCCAGGGGGTCTTCCTCCAAAGGGAAGTGCACCTCAAAGATGATCATGTGCAAAGCAGTCGCATTTCCTGAGTGCAGAAAGGACTGTCAGACATCCCGGGTATCCTGCCTGAATAGCACACGTGCACCCATTTGATTTCTGCATTCTTATGTGGGTAGATAACTGTATTACGAAAAGAATACCAAGTTAAGAGCCAGTGCTGAGTTCTAGAACCAATGTGTAACAAAGCAAGTGCCCCTGGAAAGTTACTTATGTTAGGTAGCCCTATGTAAATCAAAGGATTAGCATTTTTCCCATAAGTGGGAAATGATCTTATGTGGTATATGAACCATGGCTTAACCAACATACATCCTGATGCATACGTTCTCTTGATCCTGACTGATAAGAAAATCTGTTTGGCACTTGTGCTTCTCATTGCTTATAACCTTCTTTAATCTCGGTAGGGCCAACTCTTGCCTGGGGCTCAGGCAGCCAACAGTGCCCAGCCAGGATCTGCACCCACTGATGTTACTGCATTTATCTTTCAGGGTCCCTCTCTCTATGTGATGCCAGGGGTATTGATCCCTGCTGGTGGTTCACATCTGTAATCCTAGATAATTTAGGAAGATGAGATCTGGAGACTCACATTTCAAAGCCAGCCTGGGCAGAAAAGTTCACAAAGACTCCATCTCCAGTTAGCAAGGAAAAAACCAGGCTGGAGACGTGGCTCAAGTAGTAGAACACCAGCCTAGCAAGCAAACCAAGCAAAAGTATGAAGTCCTTGAGTTCAAACCTTGGTAGCAGAGAAGGAAGAGGAGGAAGAGGAACATGGAGCACAGAGAATCGTGGAAACCGAAGAAGCTGCACATTGTACCTAGAAGTGTGGCAATCTCACAGCTGCACACAGGGGACTAACATTTGGAAGGGCCTGCCCCCTCCTCTTTCTGCTTCCCAACTTAAAAGTCTGCAATGTCTTGCTTTACAAAGAAGGATAGTGAACCTTTCCCATTACTACACTGTCGAACAGAAGTTGCAGGGAGCTACCTAACACTTGTTCCCCTCTCCACATTCCCACCCCAATCTGCCAGCCATACCTTCTGCAAACCCTGGCTAATGACTAAACCAGAAAGTTTGCCCACAAGAGCTTCCTGTACCATCCTAGCCCTTATTACTCTGTACCAACAACAAAAGTCAATGTACCATCTTAAAGCATCGTGTATGTGTGTGTGTGTGTGTGTGTGTGTGTGTGTGTGTGTGTGTGCATACATTTCTAATCTTGTCCTTTTTATTTTTTCCCAGTTCATTTATGACGAAAAGGTTTCTTGGTAAGTATCTCTTTTCCTTTCTCTTTTTTTCTTGTTAGGTTGTGATTTCAAATGTATCAAAGAGACTAGAGTTAGGGTTTAGAAGAGACAAGAGTGTCATGACAGTCTGGAACAACTAGAATTTCTTAGGAATTCTGTGTAACTCAACAAAGACATTATTTTGGCTTTCACCAAGCAAACCTATGTTCTAGTGGAGATCTTCATATCTAAGGTGTTTTTATCATCCAGATACAATATTGTCACCTTGCCATGCCTTTCTACATCCAACCATTTGCTAAGCTTTGGCTAAGATTGGACTGATCATTCTAAATTGTATACGTGTGTCTTTCTATAACAAAATACTTCAGATACAATCAGCTTATAAAGAAAACAAGGTTTATCCTCACTCACAGTTTTGGAGGTTTTCATCCATGATCAGTTGGTCCTGTTGCTTTTGACTCTTTGACATTGAATTCTGGTAAAAACTTCTCAGTCCATCACTTTACAGCTGGAAAACAGAAAAAATACACTATTGTTTCAAAGGACATGCCCATCAAGACTTTAAATCCCCCACTGGGTGCCTCCTCTTAAAGGTTCCAGGACCTCTCTACCTCTCTATAACACCTCTCTCTGGGAATCCACACCTTCAATGCATGAGCCTTTAGGGGCATTCCAGATCCAAAATATAGCAGTATCCAGACCAAGTTCAGCATTCCAAATTGAACATGTCCCTTAAGAGTCAGGATCCAGGCACATCAGTGACTTTTAACCCATTGAAGTGTTTCTGGATATTAAAAAAAATAGAGAGCTCTGAATATCAGTGGTTATTTCTGATAGAAATGTTGGCCCAAATATAGGATATTTTGCATTTTGACCAACTGTCCAAATTTCTATTCTTGAGTCAAGTTCTGAGCAAGTCAGATGTTTGAAGTGGAAATAGAAATTGATTGTACTGTGCATTCTTGTTACATTTTTTTCCAAATATTTGATCTGCAGAAGTAGAACAGTGCAAAATAACCTCTTAGGAATAGGAATGATTCTGTAGTTAGAAAACTTTCATGGAATCACTTAAAGCTTAGAATGAGCTAAAGAAAGGGTTTATCCAGCTTCACTTTCAGCAAAATGAGTGTTAACCCTTTGTTCTAACCTTCTGTTGGAGGGAACATGTGTCTTAGGACATCACTGTAATTTCTAGAATTTGAGGGATGGCAGGAAACCTATCTCACTGATGATGAATCTTATGTGTTATACTTTTGCCAGCCCTCTTTATCCCCCATCCAAGAGGGGAGAGGTAGATACAGCTTAGAGAATATCCTTTAAGCTGCATGATCTCCACATTGACTCATACAAAATAAGCAGGTCTTGAGCTGGGTATCAGTAGCTCACGCCTGTAATCCTACCTTCTCAGGAGGCTGAGATCTGAGGATCACCATTCAAAGCCAGCCTGGACAGGAAAGTCTGTGAGACTGTTATCTCCAATTAACTACCAAAAGGTTAGAAATGGTACTGTGGCACTAGCCTTGAGCATAAAAGCTCAGGAACAGAGGCCAGGCCCTGAGTTCAAGCCCCAAGACTTGTACAAAGCAATCAGTCAAGAAGAAGGATTATTTTAGGACTATTTATTATTAGGACTAATAGTGATCAAGAGCCTGAAAGGGATTAAAATATCTAGAAGTACCCCATGTCAGAGTTAAGTTGTAATCACCTAAGGGTGTGGCAGATTCCCTCAAATACAATTCTTGGAGATAAAGTGCAGTGCAAGGAAACTTCTAGAAGCAATTTCTTGAAAACTGATGCTACCATTAGCAAACTTACTACTCTGCCTTAGTGAACAGTAGGTGCTTTGAATGCGGCTTGATGTTGCTGGTCTTTGCTAACAAGGCTGCCCTAAAGACAGCAAGTTATGATTGCAGTTCGATCTCTCGATGTGTTCTGCTGCTGTTATGCAGGAAATTCTTAAGGATTTTTGTCTCCTTTTGAAGGAAGTTCTCTCTGTGCGTCCTTCATGGCATAGCTGCACTGGAAGCCCACAGGGAGAGGAGGTGAAAGCAAGCTTTAGGACCAGTCAACTTTAGTTGTTACCATGAAAACATCTTTCCCCATCTCAAACAGGATGGACCAAGAACTAGAAGAGTCTATGTCTTCTTTCCAAATCATTTTCCACTTGTCATACTATATAATCCCACTCTTAAGTCAGACCCCCAAGCCTGCATCTGAAGGCTCTAGATGTTGAAAGGCAGGAAGTCACTGGGCCTTGTGGCTGAGCATCAAAGCTCCTGTATATGGAATTATGAGTACAGGAGGGCTGCAGATAAATGAGGTCCAAAGATGTTGTGTGCCTTGTTCTAGCCTGAAGGATGTTGGAATCATAAATCATTCAGTCATCACTGCCAGGAAAGAACTAAGCCAGGGGAGCTTCCAGGGCCCCAGAATAACACCATTCCCAGAGTGCAGGCCTGTTGTGTAATTATTGTTATTACATGCAGCGGCTGATGGAGAGCATTTTTCACATGGGTAGCGCTGAGAATTAAACTGCACCACTGGCCCATAGCTGCTTTGGGACTTCCAGGGATTTCAATTCCTCATTTAGGGAATGCAAAATATATTGAACTCGAAGATATTTTTCACTGTTAACTTCTGCTTTCTTACCCAGCCAATCCACAGCATTCATTTTGTTGAAAGGGTATGTGTAGGAGCTGATTTCTTTCTTTAAAATCAGATTCTTTAATCTGAGCAATCAAAGCACAGTAACATTTTGATAATACTTCAAACAGTGGAATCCATTCCTCATTATAGAATATTCTAGCATGGCCTAGAAATTGCAAGGCATTTAATTAACTCACTCCAAGTCTTCAAAAAGAAACTAATTTCAGCTGTGTTTATTTTGAAACAAGAGTGCTTCTTTTTTAAGGAGGAAATGAGCTTCACCAAATACAAATACAATCATCCTTTGGGGGTTTGGATCCTGGTCATACTGAAGATACCAAAACCCAAGGTTGCTCCTATCCCTTAGAAACATCATAATATGTGTACAGCATTTGCACACTTGCTCCTATAATACCTAATGCAATGAAAATGTGGCATAAATAGTTATGATGGGTGTGTTGTTGAGAAAATAATGACAAGAAGAAATGTCTATACATGTAGAGTACAAATGCAGATCTTTTTAAAAATATTTTCAATCTGTGGTTAATAGAGTCAAAGATAAGGAACTTGCAGGGTGCACAAATACAAGACATCCCCATCTTACATGGTAACTTCCTTGGTACCCTTTCAAGTACATCTATGATAACAACTAGGTCTGCCTTGACCAATACATGGCCAAGTGGGGAGTTTGGATTACAACCTGACCAATCACAGGTCATCCTCTGGGACATGATGTGGAACTCACCTTCCTTGATATCCCTCCCTCTAATCGCTTTCTTCCTCTTTCTCTTTCCTTCTCTCTTCCTCTCTCTCTCTCTCCTTCTGCCTCTCTCTCAGGTTCTTTGTTTGTCTCCTTACCTTCCTGTCTCTCTCTCCCTGACTTTGTCTCTATCTCAATCTCTCTCTCTCTCTCTCTCTCTCTCTCTCTCTCTCTCTCTCTCTCTCTCTCTCTCTCTCTCTCTCTCTCTCTCTCTCTCTCTCTCTCTCTCTCTCTCTCTCTGTGTGTCTGAGTGTATGTCTCCTCTCCCTGCCTGTACCATTTCTATCTAACTCCTATGCATCCAACAGCCTCTGTCACTCTTGCCAATTCCTCTAGCTTGTTTTTACCTTTGTGTGTGTGTATATATGTATGAATAATCTCAGTGAATTCTTAAGCTTTGAACTGATTTACACATAAAGGCCTGTATTCATAGCAATGTACATGAAAGACTTGCCACTTTCCAAGAGCTCTTTAAGGTGAGCAGAAAAGGAGAATCTTCCTTTTAGATGAAAGAGAAAGATGTTGAATGCCATATGCAGCATAAAGATGTCTGTAGACCAGAAGAAGTTGGCCACCCACCTACATTGCTCTCTGTATCACTGGCATCAGATGTTTTCTGAATGGAGTGGTGTGGGCCAAGAGTCACCTTCTGTACCTGTTCTGGTTTGTGTGCAGGTGGGAGTCTCTAGTCCTTGTGCTGATGTATCTCATCTACATTGTCATCATGAAGTAAGTAACAGACTTCCATACCTTTTTTTCCAAAACAATTTCCTATGCCTAGAATTCTGTGGTAACAGAGGAAGAGGAGGGAGGAAGAGGAGGCATCAAGCTGGGTTTCAGTATCCATCGTCATAAACTCATTTAAGCCCTTGGCAACATGGTGAGAGTCCCTGTGATCCTGGTGACGAGTGATCGCAGCAGCCCTTTGTAGTCCACATGGGATGACTGCCTCAGAGTCAGCCATGGTCCACGGTTTCTCCATGGTTCACTGAGAACTCTCTAGAACCCTTGCTACCTTTTCAGGACTTACTCTTGACTTTCATAAGAAAGAAGTTGTGTTTCTACATGGGGTGAGGGAAGAGGAAAGCAGAGAGAATTAGAAGACTTCTAAAAACCAAGAAGCCCATGCCTGCAGACTTGCTTCACTCCTGTTGTATTAGTCATCCATTGCTGTATAACAAATTACCCCCAAAGCTCAAGAGCTTCAAACTACAAACACGTATTATTTCAAATCATTTATGAGAATTAGGAATCGAGCAGCTACTTCACTGGTGTAGGAGTGGTCCTAGCTCAGAGTCACTTCTGAGATTGCAGGTAGGATGTTAGCCAGGGTGTCTATTAGGTCCACACACAGCTCAGGTCATCACGTGCATCTTCCCTTGGATTTCTCAAGTGGCTTCCTGTGGATCAAGAGAGATAGAGTATGAAGGTTCCAGCCACACCTTCTGTGATCTCAGAAATCACCCATTGCTCCTGTTATAGTCGATATATTAGGATCAAATCACTAAGTAAAACCCACTGGAAGGCTCCATCTATTGAAAGAAGAGTGTCAAATACTTGCTCATGTATTTTCCAGATACCCCCTCTAAGTTCTTTTTACCTCCTGGCATCAAGGCAGCTTTATTTGTATCAGGAATTATATTGCTGATGCGTTCGTCCTCTGGGTAAACTGAGCCTGCTTGTGTATGTTTTTGCCTGGTGTCACTGAAGTACAAGTTAAAATCATCAGCTGCTTCCTGGGGACATAACTTTCAAATGACTTTGAACATTGGTCTGAAGGTTCAAACACAATTTCAGATTGACCAGATAGAGAGAAAGCTTAAGGGAGTGCGTGGCACTGGTGTGTGTTGGCAGGATTGATTTCTGTACACCGGTCTTTGACATTTGTTCCCCAGGCAAGGCATATGGCCTAGTGGACAAGAAAGAGCAAGTGCTTTTCATTCAGCACTGGCTGCAGGCCTCACCCTGCCACTTCCTCCCCATGGTACCTTGGTCAAGTGGCCATTTTGACTGTTTGTTTCCTGCTCTGTAAAATAAAATTAGTAATTCCAACCCCAAAAGATTTCTTTCTTTTTTTTTTGCTTTTTAATGAGGATGGAATATGACAGCTTTGGGGGATTTTTTTCTCTTATTTTAAGCAGTTGTATGAGGCAGTTCTAATTCAACACGCCACTTTATGAGTACAATGCATCTTAATCAATGTCACCCTTCCATCATTCTCCCCCATCTCTTCCAACTCGAGCCATACCTGCAGTTTACTTGGTTCCATTTTTCACATCTGACAACTTTATTAAGTCAGCAACCTAATGTCCAGTGTTGAGAAATCCCTCATTGTATAGCAGTATTTCCTGCTCTCCAAACCCCACTAAAGGAAAAACACACAGTAGTTCTTGCAAGGAATTGTCTCATGCAGGACAGTGTTTTAATGGGGGAGAGGGTTTCTGTGGCAGGGGTAGAATCCCTGTATCTCCTCCAATGGGAGAAAGAGAAGCATCCTATCAGAATCTAGAAAGTGGGCAGCTTTGTCTTTGGGAGGATATTAAACATGCACAGAAGTTGACTCTTGTGACCACTACCAGCCCCATCAACCATCAGCACATCTTAGTTGCTCCATCCATATAGGATCTGTGTCCTTCCCTCCAGGGTATTTTGAAACCCCAGACATCAAATTTGTTCGCCTGTAAAATTTTCAGCATATTTCTCAAATACTCATTTTCTAACATAGCCACAATTACTGTTACCATACCTAAAACTAATGAAAAATGAAGACTAATTTCTCAATATCTTAAAATAATCAAATGTTCAAATTTCCAGCAATCTCATAAATGCCATATTTTATAGTTTTTTTTGAGTATCAGTAATATTTTTAAAATCAGAATTTAAATGAGTGACTTTTTAAGTCACTGTAATTGCTGTCAGCCTACTTGGGATCTCTTCCCACCCGCAAATTACCCAGCTGTTTTGTGTGTGATGTTCTTCCTTCCAGTTCATTCTGTCACAAAGTTTAGTTGTTTGCCTGCAGAGCTTGCTATGGTTTAGAAATTGACATTGATCAACCTATATTGTATTTATAAACTGCTTTGTTAAATGGCAACTCCTTTGTAAAACTACTTTTAAAGATACTATATTTTTTTTTTTTAGAAAAGAAAGAAATTGTTGGTTGCATGCTTTGTTTCCTATGTGTCAGTGTGTGACTACTGATACCCCCTCAACCTCAAGTCATACCAAATGTGGGAACTAAAGAAGTGTGTTCCTGCTGAGGCTGTGGCTTTCCTGCAATCTACCTTGGGAATCAATCAGATCTACCTGAGTTGGTATCCATTCAGGCTAGACTGTGTCCTGAGTGGTAGTGAATGTGTCTTCAAGAGGCACCACTGATGGTTTCTTTGTCTCTTGTTTGTCATGTTGGCTGCCATTGCCACTGAATATCTGGATCCACTAGTCCATGAAAAATAGTAATGTTCAAATTCTATACCTACCTCTTACACATTCTAAGAATCTTCCAGGATCTTTTTTCTCAGACAACATCCCTCACTTTGAACTAGTTTTCCATTCTTCTTCATGCACTGTGGGAACAATCATGGGCTCCAAAGAGTAAGAGGAAGTAGCTCAAGGGAAAGAGGGTCCAGGCACAGAGAGTCCATCTGTTTCTACCATGGTAGCTGACTTGTCCCCATCATCCACCCACCTTAGAGCTGCTCTAATGGAAAAGTAGGCGCAAGGATATAGCACCAGGGGACTCCTATAGCAGCAAAAGGGACGAGAAAAAGAAAAGAAACACAAGTGGTTTGATCTTCTAGCTGGCAATTGAGATTCTTCTATTTCTGGAGGCTATTCCTATGAGAAGCCACAGGTCAGGCTAGGAGTCTCCACAAACGAGTTTTTCTTTGTCAGTAAATCATGAAGACTTCAGATCTTTGAGTGGGAGAAGAAAGAAAGAAAGAAAAAACAAAAAACAGTGTGGCCTACAGTGCTCTGGAAACCCTGTCTAGATCTTTACCCACAGGTATCCAGAAGTTTTCTAGGATTTGTCCATGAGAATTTTCTAGGACTCTAGATCCAAAACATGTAAGGAACTTGTAAAAGCCTCTTCCCTTTCAACACCAATCTTCATAGTCTCTGCCCAACTTGCCTGCACTATACTCCAGTTGTTCTTATTACCCAGAGATCTTGGCATTTTCTTGTTTTCCTGGTTGGCAGAGTTGTGACTAATATTTGTCTTTGTTTTCTTTTTGGAAATTTCCTTGTGTATCCTTTTAGTATTTACAAAGAAAATACTCCATCATTTTTCAGAATTATAACTCAGAATTTCTCATAAGGCCAAAAGCCAATCGGACCAGGAGTTAGGGTACAACAGTAATAGAGATTCATACAATAAAAGGTTTGACTAGGTGAATCAAAGGGCAGCAAGAGATAGACATAGGTAGTCAACTGGCTTGTAACATATAAATCATGGGTGACGGTGTGGATGGGACATCTCATTCCACGCCATGTGAGGGCCTGATAATGAAAGCCCTGGAGGTGTGATCCAGGTGCAATTGACCTTGACCATCCATAGAACCTTGTCTTAGCCTGTGCATTCAGATTCAGAATATGGGAGTTCAATCCCAGAGATAAGAGGTAGCAAAGAATGTCTGGGCCATTATTGATTTATGCTATGATCATTTTATTTTCATTTGCTATCCATTCTTCATTTTGGAAGTGACTGTATATGGTAGTGAAAATGGAATGATGAAATAAGAACAAATGATAACTTGAGGCCTGGGATTACACTTAATACCTCTAGGTCACAGGAGCTCCAGGGCGGATACAGTCGGAGTTGGGAAGTAGAGAAATGGAAAATGTTGATGACCTCTTTCTGCTTTATTGCTTTGCTCAGATATAATGCTTGCATACATCAGTGCTTTGAAAGGAGGACGAAAGGTGCTGGGAACATGGTCAATGGATTGGCCAACAATGCTGAAATTGATGACAGCAGCAACTGCGACGCAACTGTGGTGCTACTTAAGAAAGGTAACCAGTAGATCCTGTGGCCAAGAAGGAAGTTCTGGAGTCTAAGTCCTCCTGCCCATCTCGTAGACACACCAAGCCATCCTAGCTGACCTTGAGGAAACACTGCCTGTCCCGAGAGAGAGGAGATGAGGCTACAGAAGCTTGCTTACCTCCTGTCCCCCCTTTGGCTGCATCATGGGGCAATCTCATACCGGGTAATGGGTCAACACAGAAAGCCATGTGGAAGATTTACCGAGAACACGTTTTCTAAAAGTCATATGGGAAATAAAGGCAGGAGATCCAATGAGAGATGTCCATGGGTTTTGAGATACTTATTCTGTCATACTTGGTTTGTGTGACTGTAACGCAGGTTTTATAACCTCTCAGGGCCTTATTTTTCTCTTCTGATTAATGAGTATCATTTTCATAATGAGTAAGTCAGATAAAATACATAAAGGAATTTAGTGTAATAGTCTATAAATGACAAATGTTGTTGGTATATTATTACACATATCCAAATTAACTTTTAAGCTACATTAACTCAGTTTCCAAGCTGCAAAAGGAGATAGGAAATTACCTTTCAAAGTAATTATTGTATTCAATAGGTTCTTACAAAATAGCTGATATATTAAGGGAAATAATATGGTAATCTCTGATAAATAATATTCTTTTGTAGAGGAACATACAAAAATATCATTTAATTTTGCCTGGGATTTCATTTTTCATTTATTTTTTAATCCCCTGAAATGTGTACCATAAAATTGCTTTTCAGGAAAAAAAAAAGAAATTACAAAATCTATACCTTATTTTCAATTTTATCTCTGGAGTCTGGGTAATTACCAGATTTTAAAAATCAAATACTTGATATATTTTTCTGAGTATTAGATGTATGTTTAATAGAAGATTTAGGTTTTATTTAGTATCATTCTCCGTGAAGATTTTATTCATCTTCTTGTCTGAAAAGTTTATAATCAGAAAAGGAACTCTTAGGGGACCAAAGAGAGCTACCTAATATTAGTCAGTGTTTCTACAAATCATTTTGAGGTTAAGTGGCTTGGAAAACAGGAACTAGTATTAAGAGAAGCTATGGTCACTACCTATGAGCTGTGAGTACTTACCATTCACTCACAAGAGTAGGATTGGGCCTTGGTGAACATTTTTTTTTCAGTCTCCCACAAAATCATTATGCAGAAACCTTGTCCCCAACCCCCTTTATATTGGTTTTCTGGAGGTAGACTTCTCACTTATCCGCTCCCTTGTCCACTCTGCTCACAGGCCAAGCTGCAGGGCAGTGTATATTCCTATACCATGACTTCTACCTAGCACAATAGTCTGTTCTATAGTGTTTAACAGTTCTGTATGAATATTGCTGGCTTTCAGAGGGCGTGATTACTAGAAGTGTGGTGTGTTTCCTGTGCCCCAGATCTAAGTGGTGAGGAAAGAACCTTTAAACATGAGGAATTCTCTTAAATTATCATTATTTTTGACCATGTCAGTGAATGATGTTTCAATTCTTTAAAGTTACCTCAATAAGCTATTAATAAGAAAAATGTTGACTCCTCCAAATTTTTTCCTGCTGTAACTTTCCCTGGATTCATAGGTGGAGGGAATAGAGAGAGGATGGGTGGGTATAAGGACAGATGGATGAATACATGGATGGACTGATGGGTAAGTGAATGGACTAGTGGATGGATGGGTGGATGGATGGATGGATGGATGGATGGATGGATGGATGGATGGATGGATGGATGGATGGATGGATGGATGGATGGATAGATGGACTGATGAGTGAGTGGATGGAGTGATGTGTGTGTGAGTGGGTGGATGGATGGATGAATGAACGGATAGAAGTGATATGAAAACAGAAAGAAGAGAACAGGAGGAAGAATGAATAAATGCCTATTTCTGACATCAATGCTGATTTCTTTTACCTTTTACATTTCCCTAGCCAATTTCCACCGCAAAGCGTCAGTGATTATGGTGGATGAGCTGCTGTCAGCCTACCCACACCAGCTTTCTTTCTCTGAGGCTGGACTTCGAATCATGATCACAAGCCACTTCCCCCCCAAGACCCGGCTCTCGATGGCTAGCCGCATGTTAATCAATGAGGTATCTGGAAAAGCATGGCCTATCTGCTTGACAGGGGTGGGAAACAGAGAGAAGGAGAGAAAACTTCCTGATTTGAAAGAAGTATCTGACTCAAAATTTAACTTAATAATATCCCTCAGCCCTTTTCCAACATCTTAGCTCACTGGCCAGAATTGTAAGTTGCTCCTTACTCTTCCCTCTATTGAAAGATATAATCTAGCTCTGAGTTATATAGCAAAACTCCCCTACCTCTTCCTTCCCTCCTCTTTCTTCCTTCCTTCCTTTCTTTTTTTCCTTTTTTTCTTTCTTTTCCTTCTCTCTCCTCTCTTACTTTTTTCCTTCTTTACCCCTCTTCTCTCCCCTTCTACTCTTCACCCTTTCCTCTCCCTCCATCGTCCCCCCCCACCCCCCCGCCACACCGCCTTTCTTTTTATCCTTGGGCTTGAATTCAGGCCCTAAGCCCTGTCCCTTAGCTTTTATGCTCAAGGACAGTGCTCTACCACTTGATCCACAGCTCCACTTCCAGCTTTGCTGGTGGTGAATTGGAGATAAGAGTCTCTCTCATAGACATTCCTGCCCACACTGGCTTTGAACCACAGTCCTCAGATCTCAGCCTCCTGAGTAGCTAGGATTCCAGGTGTGAGCCACCAGAACCCAGCTACATTTTCATTCTATCCATTTGAGTAAAGTCCCCAATGTGATCTTGAACCAAATTTGTTGCTAAATAAAGTGTACCTTAGGTTAAAGTAATCTAGAGTTTCTGACCTAATTGTCCTTTCTCTGGAATGATGGCCTTATTGATCACACTGGTCTTAATACAGTTCCGTGACTTTCTCACATATGGAATAAGGATTCCTATAATCTAGAGAAGGAAGATAACTCCAATGTGTACACATCAAATAAATGCTGGAGCAGACCCTGGAAGGTTCCTCTAAAGGGATTTACTAATTCCAATGGATTATAAACTCTTTCCTCCTAGAGGGAGCTTGTCTGAATTCATTGTTCAGATGCTTATCATCCCTTTGACTGTGGTAAACATGTCACTTTCTCTTTCCAGAGACAAAGACTGATAAACAGCAGGGCTTATGCCAATGGGGAATCAGAGGTGGCCATTAAAATCCCAATTAAGCATACTGTGGAGAATGGGACAGGACCCAGCAGCGCCCCAGACAGGGGTGTGAATGGAACTCGGAGGGATGATGCTGTTGCTGAAGCTGGTAATGAGACAGAGAATGAGAATGAGGACAATGAGAACAACGAGAATGATGAAGAAGAGGAAGAGGAGGAAGACGATGATGAAGGACCATACACGCCATTCGACCCACCCTGTAAGAGATCCTTTGTCTGGGTTTGGTTGGGGAGTTACTTTGGGCCAATGAATGAATGACTTGAGTTGAATGATTGTTTTACTATTCCATTTTTCTTTTCTTTTCATTTCTTTGTTGTTGTTGTTGTTGGCTTGAACTCGGCCTGGGTACTGTCCCTGAGCTCTTAAGCTCAAGGTAAGTGCTCTACCACTTGAGCCACAGTGCCACTTCCAGTTTTTCTGGTGGTAATTGAAGACAAGAGTCTGGGAAGATGGCTCAGTGGTAGTGTGCTTGCCTTGCATGCATGAGGCCCAGAGTTCGATTCCTCAGCACCACATAAACAGAAAAGCCAGAAGTGGCGCTGTGGCTCAAGTGGTAGAGTGCTAGCCTTGAACAAAAGCAGCTCAGGGACAGTGCCCAGGCCTAGAGTTCAAGCCCCAGGACTGGCCAGATAAAAAAGTCTTATGGACTTTCCTGCCTGGCTTGGTTTTGAACCACGATCCTCAGCCTCCTGAGTAGCTAGAATTACAGGCATGAGCCACCAGTACCCAGCTACTATTCCTTTTTCTTAAAGCCTCTATAGGAACATAAATATTTTTATATGAAGTTTCTACAGTGGGTAGTAAGACTGTTGTAAAGGTCCAAATATGACCAGCAGGGTGGCCCATGATGATAGGTTGGAATTTGAGTTCTGTTCTGATTCATTGTATGAGCTGGGCATAGTGGCTCATGTCTATAATCTCAACAACTTGCAAGGCAGAGATAGGGGAATCACTGTTTGAAGCCAGACCAGGAAAAAAAATAAAATGTTCACAGGACTCTATCTCAACTAGTGCCGTAGATACAGTATAGCACAAACCTATTGACCCAAGCTAGTATGGGAAAGCATAATGTCTGGGTGCTATGACCTGTGCCTAAGGTAAGTGAATTGTGGGCCAGGCATGTACCCAGGCAAGGAGACCCTGTCTCAAAATTAAATAAATAAACAAACACAAAAGAAGGTTGGAGGTAGGGTTTGGTTCAGTGGCAGAAAGCCTGCCTAGCAGGTGGGAAGCACTGAGTTCAGACTCTAATACTATCCCAAGAAAATGTTGTATGGACAGTGATCCCCTCTTAGCTTTTCTGCAGTGACCCTGTGGTGGCAAGACAGCTTGATCCTCCAGGGTAAAAGCATTTCGCAGCCCTCTGCCCATCCCATTACAGCTGGCTGAAGCCTTTCTCCTTGCCAGCACTAGCCCTGGGGATGCAGGCCCAAATCCCCTCCTTCTCATTTCCTATCCCTTACTTCTATTCAGTTCCCTCTTCCCTCCCCCCCTGAACTTGTTATTTCTAGGGCTGGTGCTATGGGAGGAGCAGATCTGGGTGGAAATCTCATCTGCAGGTCCTTAACTAGTGGGACTGGTCAGCAAACCATCCTTGGCACCTTGAAAGGAGGTGAAAGCTCTCAGAACCTGAGTCATCAGGGCTGTGCCTCTCCTCTGATTCCTGGACAGCCTTGTTCTCTACCTTGCTCATAAGTAGAACAGATAGACTAAGCCTGAAGCATTTGCTCTCCTTTTCTAGAAGCTTCTGGTTGTTTCAGGGCACTATCAAATCCCTGGGGTGTAATTAATGTGTGCAGCCTCTTTAGATGTCTGAATTGGTATGAGGACCATCTCTGGAAGGATTTCAGAGCCCATCCTCTAAGGGCGGAAGTGAGAGCAGAGGGTCTGAGGCCACTGTTGGTTTGGGTGGTCTTGCTGTGGCTGCTGAGATGCTCCTCTGTGTGTCTCCAGGAGAGATCAATGAAAACCCTAACCCAAGCCAGACGAGGGTGGCTCACGCCTGTAATCCTAGCTACTCAGGAGGCTGAAATCTGAGGATCATGGCTCAAAGCCAGCACAGGCAGGAAAGTTCTGTGAGATTCTTATCTCCAATTAACTAGCAGAAAACTGGAAATGGCACTGTGGCCCAAGTGGTAGAGCACTCGCTTTGAGTTGAAAAGCTCAGGGACAGTGCCCAGGCCCAGAGTTCAAGCCCCACAACCCACCAAAAAAAAAAAAAATCCTAACCCAAACCACTCACAAGCCCAGTCACTGCTCCTAAGATGGAAACCTGTTTAGTCCTTAACTAGAAAATATCTGTGCAAATTCTTATACTCCAGCCAAATTCCATAACCATCCAGCCAGTTAAATTATAGCTTGTTAGTAGATTATCTTATTGGGGAAAAGTAAAAGTGTACAGTAAATAATTCTCCCTTGTCTATAGCTTTGTTTTCTGTGGTTTCAGTTACTTAGGTCAACTGTGATTAACCACAATCAACCATAGTTTGAAAATGTTAAATAGAAAATTGTGGAAATAAGCTGGGCACCAGTGGCTCATGCCTGTCATCCTAGCTACTAAAGAGGCTGAGATCTGAGGATCGTGGTTTGAAGCCAGCTGGAGCAGGAAAGTCCATGTGATTCTTATCTCCAGTTGGCCACTGGAAAACCAGAAGTGGCTCTGTGGCCCAAAGTGGTAAAGTGCTAGCTGTGAGTGCAAAAGCTCAGGAACAGCACCCAGGCTCTGATTCAAGCCCTACAAAAGAAATAAAAAAGAAAAACTTGTGGGAAAAAAATTGAATTTCTTTCTGAGTAATGTGGCAAACCCTTGTATAATCCTTCTACATCCCACTCAGGATATCAATCATCCCAATATCCAACATGTCCAGGCTGTGAATGCTACTCAGCTGCTGGTCACTTAGTAGACATGGTGACTGTCTTGTATCATTATGTTCAAGTAACCTTTCTTTTACTTAATCATGGCCCTGTAGTGCAAAAGTAGAGGAGATGGCAACTGCATTATAGTATATTGCTACGATCAATCTGTTTCTTGTGTTATTATTGTCTATCTCTTCCTGATTTGTGAATTAAACCTTATCACAGGTATGAATATATGGGAAAGAAGCAGTAGATGTGGAGATCAGTAGTATCCACCAGTTTCTAGCATCCACTGGGATGTGTTGTCCTGGCTTTACCCACTCGCCACCTTTCAGACATGTTTCTTGGTTGTCTTAGTCCTATCAACCAGGTGAAACCCGTCTTAAGGAGTAAATATCCCAACACTTCATTCTTCCCTTACAAGTTGCTCTTACATTTCTTTCCTATTTCTACCTTACCACAAATGTAGCAGTTACAATAAAAATCAACTAATTAGCTCACAGTTTGCAGGTAAGGTCTGAAATATTGCACAATTACTTCTCTCTCCTGTTGAGTTAATCTTTGTAAAAAGGATGAAACTTTCTAAAAGCCTAGGAAGGAATATAATTTTAGAATCAAGTCCTCTGCTATTAAAGCCAAGTCATTCACCGAGGAATATACTAGAATACATGCCCTACACTTCCTGGCATGTGGCTGGGGTGTGGGGAGGAAGCAGGGAGAGAATTCACATCATTCTGGCACATGGGCTCTGTGGAAGGGAGATCTGTGTTCTCCAATCCCTATATTCTTGGGGCTGGGAAGGTGGCTCAGTGGTAGAGCTTGCCTTGCATGCCTGAGGCCCTGGGTTCGATTCCTCAGCACCACATAAGAAAAAAGAAAAAAGCCGGGAGTGGCGCTGTGGCTCAAGTGGTAGAGTGCTAGCCTTGAGCTGAAGAGCTGAGGGACAGTGCCCAGGCCCAGAGTTCAGGCCCCACGACCGGACCCAAAAAAAAAAAATCCAATCCCTATATTCTTGGTGCCTGGAGCAGCATGTGGCACAAAAGACACCCAATAAATATTTGCTTAATGAATGACTAAGCCTGTCCCTTTGGGGCTTTGTTTGTACCAATGGTAGTGAAGCAAAGAGTAAAATAATGTCCAAAATTGCTTCAGACTCAAAGAGGAAAGATAATCATTTTTACTCTTTTGTCCACAGTCAGACATTAGGGCCAGCTAAAATGTGGATTGGCCTTGCTGGACTGCTTTGAATCATTGAAAACATCCCTTTTGGTATCATTTTGGTTTCTTCAAGCAGTTATGTTTCTTAATTATCCTTCAAGACATATTTTAGATAACACTCATCGAATGGCTACCTTTAAGACTGTCATTACAAAGCAGTATTGATGCACCCCTTTAATGACGCTGGGGCTATGCCTTCCAGAGAGAGCAACCTCCCCAGCCCAAATGGAAATATTTGCAAAGAGGGAAAAACTCAGCCCTCATTTGCCCTAACTTAAGCTGCATGCAGCTTTGTCTCCTCATTCCCCTTTGTTCAGCTTTGCAGTTGTGTGTGTGTGTGTGTGTGTGTGTGTGTGTGTGTGTATGTGTGTGTGTGCACGCACATGTGTATGCCTGTGCATCTGTGTGCCTGTGTGTGCTAGGACTTGAGCTCAGAGCCTTAGTGCTTGCTCTCACTTGATTTTTCACTCGTCTGGTGCTCTACCATTTGAGTCACACCTCTACTTCCAGCATTTTTTTGCTAGTTAAACAGAGATAAGAGTCTCGGGGACTTTCCTGCTTCAGCTGGCTTCAAACTGAGATGCTCACATCTCAGCCTCCTGAGTAACTATGAATACATGCATGAGCCCCGACCCCCATCTTCTCTCTTTCTCTCTCCCCCCACTCCTTACCTGGGAGTTCCATTAGGGATCAGCTAGGGAAGGGGATTTCAAGACTCCCCGCGGATAAGTGCCTCTTCTGTCCATTGCAGGATCTAGGAACATGCAGAAATCCAGGATGCACTTGGACTCTAGGGAATCTGACTGTGTTCTAGATCCTGCAGCACGTGAAGCCCCTCACAAGGCGCCCCTCAGAAAGGCTTGCTCTGCAATCTAGTCAGCCTCAAGGAGATCACTGTCTCAAGCCTCGAATTGAACAAGACGCATAGCCCATCTTTCTTAACATTTGTTTTCTTGTCTTTGATCCATCTTTGTTGGGTTCTTAAAAATAACAATTTTCTTTGTTCTAATTAGATTGTTTATAGTAGCAATAATATTAATATTGGCTGAGCTTACCTGAGGCTTCAGAGGACCTGAGTCCTGAAGGAAAGCCTGTGGACAAGGGAAATAGCAAATAAAGATGAGAGGCTGAGGCCAAATCAGGTAGGGTCTCATAGACTATGGTAGAGCAATAAAGTTCTAGTCTGAAGCTAACCAGTGGAAGTTGGTGGAATAGTCTAGAACAGTTTGCTTTTTGAAGCTCTGTCTCTTGCTGCCCTTGGTAAATAGAGGTAGGATAGGCATTGGGGTAGACTCCATAGGAAGCCAAGTCTGTAGCCAGGCCCTGATAGAAAAACTGAGGGAGAGAGGGCTGTGGAGATGACAGAAATGCCCTGAGCAGCTGCCAGGGTTGGGCATGGGGGTGAAAGAAAAGGAAGAAGCAAAAACAACTCCAGAGATTTTTGACTAGAGAATTCTGCAAGCTTCTATTATTCCAGCACCTGTCCAATGATCATTTTGTTTCATTCTCCTGGTGTCACTGTGTCCACATTTCACAGAAGATAAAACTGAGGCTTGAGGAATTTAAGTAACTGAACAACTCAGTTCCTACACAGAATGGGGGCTGGAGCCCCAACTGAGTGAGAGAAAAGCTCCCTCGCCCTCTAGACCACTCTGCCATGTCTGTCTGTGGGAGGCCGGGGTGCCAGCAATGATGTTAGGTAATTTGTCTACGCAGTTTTAGAAAAAAAATAGAGATAAAATAAGATTGGATATTGGTTTAAAATATAATATTAATTTTGTTAAGTCTTGCAGAAAAAGTTCAATTTAAAAAACTTCTTCAAAGTATTATGAAAAAAATACCAACTTTCTCTCTTAATTTTAGTAGCGATCATTTTGGAAAACTATTCCCAGCCTCTTAGAAAGTGAAGTAAACATCTATTGCATGACTCAGCAGTACCCCCAGGTCTTCACCCAAGAAATCAAACCATGTCCACTTTTAATGCCCTGAAAATGACCACAACCAAATGCTCATCCACAAGATAAGCAAATTGTGGCACAGTAGAATGCTACAACGCAACTAAAAAGTAATAATTGGGGAATGTACTAGATGGTTTAATCCATGTCGAGTTGGTGAACCGGAAAAGCTGATCTGTGGTGGTCAGAGTGAGAGTAGACTAGAGAGACACCATGAACTTTCTGAGAGACAGAGATGCGCTGTGTAATAACTGAAATGGGCATGCAAGTATTTCTTTCCAGAGGTTAATTCCCAAGCCAAACTTAAACTGATATACTCCAAATATGAATTTGTGGGTGTCGCTAGTATACAAAATCTCAGGCAAAGGTCCCCTATGCGTGTTAACAGGTCATTGTTGGCAGATCCTTCATCTAGGGAATCGTTAGCGAGCTAACAAGTATGCATTTATAAATCCTTGCCTACTTGGGATGCAGACACTAAGAATGTCCACTAGGTGGCACTGTGTCTACCAGTACTTTATAATTTGGAAAAACTTCCTTTCCAGACTATCCCAAACTGGTGGTCTTCCTAGCTTCCCTCTTCAAGCCCCTTACACATCTGTACACTCCTTCTGTGTCTTCTTTCTTTTCCATTTATAGCATTTGCCACACAATCCCCTGATCTAACTAGCAGGTGGGCAGTGAATAACTTTTTTTAAAATTCTGTTTGTTCTTTGGTGGTGAAAAGCCATTTGAAGACGAGACATACTATATGACTTAGTTCTGGCGCAATGCAGGGGGGTAGCAGAACAAAGAAATGGCTAACTGATTTGTTTTTTGCTTGCTTTTCTTTTTTCCAGCTGGCAAACTGGAAATCATGAAATGGGCATTCACCTGGCCACTGAGTTTCGTCTTATACTTTACTGTCCCCAACTGCAACAAGCCCCGCTGGGAGAAATGGTTCATGGTGACGTTTGCTTCTTCCACGTTGTGGATTGCAGCCTTCTCCTACATGATGGTGTGGATGGTGAGGGCATGGAGGATGGCGGGTGTTGCTAGATCTCTTTCAGAGAAAAGCACACTAAAGTAGAGGAGAATTAGAGCTGAGGCTTCTGCCAGTAACTGTATCCTATCATAAACGGCATAACAAACCAGCCCTAAACTCATTGGCTTAGAACCCCAAGCATTCATTCTGCTCTTACATCTTTGGTTTGAGTAATTTGATTCATCTTAGCTGGGACTAGCAATCCATCTCTGCTTCAAGTTACAGGCTGGTTACATTTGATTCAGGCAACAGATTAGATCCATGTCTATTCTGTTTACTCCTTTTTTCTTTGGGCCAATAGTGACCTGGAAATGTTTCTCTCAGGGTGACTGGAATGCAGGAGGGCAAGTGGAAACACTAGGCGCCCCCTTGAGGCTTCCTTTGGGACTGACTTACCATTACTTTCTCCCACACTCCTGTAGCCAAGCCCACCATTCCTGAGTGGGGAAAACAGGTTCTACCCACCACAGTGGAGGCTCAGCAGGGTCACAGGCAAAGGGCCTGCTGGAAAGTGACGATCTGGGAAGTGATGGTGAATCTCACCCTTCCCCTAGCTTCAAAGTCTTAGTGAAGTACAAACCTAGTTCGTTGCAAGTAGAGTTAGATAGAAATTAAAAGCCATGACAAAACTGTGAAAATTCAATTAACATGCTTGAGTATTGGGCATACTCAAGGAACTAAAAAGAAAAGTTTCTGAAAAGATTATTTTGAAGATAAGAGCAAATTTATACACTTGATACTATATTGAATTCTCACCCCTGGCCTTAGCAGTCATTTTGCTGTTTGGAAGGTCTGATAAGTTGTAAGAAAATGGTTGATGGGAAAGGAAAAAAAACAAAACAGGAGGAGTTAGAAACCTGGACCTCGTGGGGCAATTAGTTCCCCCAACCCTCCATACTCAACCACAAACATCATAATAACACCAAAAGTGCAGCAGGTCACTCCGGGATGAGCCAGAGACCACGATCCTCAGGGACATTACTGAGGGTTAGGAAAGAAAGACATGGTTTGGCCAAGATGCCAGTCATTCCATTTTACAAAGGCTCCTCAGAGCAACAAAATAGAAAGGTCTGTTGCCACCTCTCCTTTCTTCCCTGGAGACTAGAAGTTAGAAGACTGTGGCCACTCCAGGTTAAATTTAGCTCTGAAAGGACATGAAAGACACCCCCTGCCTTGGAAAGGAGTGAGCTAAGTCCCCCAAACGTTTGGACAGGGAAAGAGCAGTCAACGCATTTGGGAGTGAAATCAGCTCTCCTGAGGAGGTGTCTCCTTCAACAGCTGCCCCAGGAGTTACTGTAAGAAAAACATGTTCCGTAAGACAGCTGGTTTGTGCTTCTTGTTATTTTATAGAAAGGGACAATGGTGTCCTAAAATACCCTCAGTAGTTGCATCTTAGAAATCCCTTTTCCTCAGGCCCACCTGCAGGGAAATTGTCTCCTTTTTGCCTTACCTGTCATTTGCTACAGCTCCTTTATCATCTCTCACGCAAATGTGTTCAGCCTCATCAGGAAATCAGGGGGCCACAGTGGGCTCATCTACAGAATGCAATCTCAGGCATACCAGCTTCCTCCCTTTGCCCTAGTTCACACACACACAGAGAGAGAGAGAGAGAGAGAGAGAGAGAGAGAGAGAGAGAGAGAGAGAGAGAGAGAGAGAGAGAGAGAGAGAGAGAGAGAGAGACCAAACCGCTGCCTATCTAGTGAGCCCATCTGGCTGGCTTGGAATGTTTTCTGTCACTTCCCAGTGTGACCTGGGCAGGTGCCTGCCTGGACCTCAGTATCCTCACCTGGGAAATGGGAAAAGCATAACTCATTCCAGATAATTGAGTTACATCAAAGCCAGTCAATCAGTAAGGGCTGTGGCAAAGAAGAGGGATGCTGATCAGCAAGATGACATTGTCACCAGGGAATGGAGGACGGAAAAAGCTGACTGTGGCTTTCTGACAAGACCAGAAAAATGTGTAATCCAGCCCCTTTCTGTATCTTGCTTCTTCCCACAGTAATCTGCCAATGAGCATGCTTAAGTTCCTAGCATCCCAGATTTCCCAGAACCACCCTGAGTTCAAATATTGTGTCCTGCTTCTGTCTGGTCCTTAAAAGTCTAGTACTAGGCGGGTGTCAGTGGTACACACCTATAATCCTAACTACTCAGGAGGCTGAGAGCTGAAGCATGGTAGTTCAGGACCAGCCCAGCAGAAAATCTGAGACCTTTTTTTAAAAATAAACAGCAAAAAGCAAGGCTGGAGGCTTAACTCAAATGGTATAACACCACCCTAGCAAGCACAAGACCCTGAGTCTAAACCTTAGTACGAGCAAAAAAATAATAATAATAATCTAGTCCCTCAGACAACTTATGTCATCTGAAAGGAACAAATATGAAGGGAACTTGAATCTGGCAAGTGTGGATTCTTTTAAGTGTAGCATCTGGTGGTCCACGACCCTTGTCTTAGCCCCAGGATGTTCATTGTCCCCTATGTTGATAGAGCAGAGCTTGCCTCTATCTCCCCAGAGAGATGGTCCAGGTTGGAAGGCTGGCAGGAAGGATTCCCAGGGTCCCTTACCTCAGACCTCCTCCTGCTCCTGCCAGGTCACGATCATTGGTTATACTCTGGGAATTCCTGATGTCATCATGGGAATCACTTTCCTGGCTGCCGGAACCAGTGTGCCTGACTGCATGGCCAGCCTCATCGTTGCCAGACAAGGTGGGACCTCTGGGGATAATAAGAATAAAAAGAAAGAGAGGAAGGGAAGGAGGGATGAATGGGAGGGAAAGAAGGAAAAAAGAAAGAAGAAAGGGAAAGAAAGAGGGAGGGAAGGAGAGAATAAGGGAGAGAGGGAGGAGGAAGGAACTCAAGGAGGGAAGGAGGAAGAGAAGATCTTTCTATGAGAGAGAGAGAGAGAGTCAGGTCAGGCCCATGTGGCAGCTGATGGAGCACAAATGCCATTTAGAAGGAATGGCAAATGGCCTGAGTGCTGAGTTCGTTAAAGGCTTCCTGAGATAAGAACAGGGAAAAACGCCAGAAGGTTCTACCCTTGAAGAAAGCAGGGTGTTTTCCTAGGCAGCACCCACAGGGCCTCGGGTTGCATTGTTGAAAATTGTAATAAATCCAGTGATAGCTAACCTTTTCCAAGTAAGGCATTTTAGGTGTCCCAGCATTTGAACAACTCTGTGAGACAGGACACACATACTTCTATTTCATGGATGACGGAATGAAAGCCTAGAGAGCAGTGAATGCCACATCAAAGGTTTACCCAGATCACACCTCACAACGCCGCAGCTGCTGGAGCTCAGTTTTCAGCATATGACAGACCCTTCTCTCCTTCGAACTGTGCTGCCAGCAGGGCACTGGTGGCTCACACCTGTAATCCTAGCTATTCAGGAGGCTAAGAGCTGACGATTGCAGTTCAAAGCCAGCCTGGGCAGGAAAGTTAATGAGACTCTTATCTCCACTTAACCACCAGAAAACCAGAAGTGGAGCTGTGGCTCAAAGTGGTAGAGTGCAAGTTAGCCTTGAGTGAAAGAGCTCAGGCCTCCTTAGTTCAAGCCCCACATCTGACAATAAAAGGGGGGGCTCCCATCCCCATGTGGATATTTTTGATGACCATACTCACTGTCACTTAGATGCCTGATGGATGCTGGAGACATTTACTTTACATCCGTTCATTGTGCAGCTACAGAATTTACCAGTGTCCTCTAAACATCCTCACAAAACTACTGATTGCATTATCTTGATACTACTCAATTGCTCACAAGAACTGCACTTGGTTCAGAGCAGTCAGAACATGATGCTAAAATGTAAAATACATAAGTTGATAAGCTTTTGAGCCACTGTATAGACTGAGTTTATTCCTTCTAGAAGCATGGCTCAATACCTTCACAGAATATTTCTTTTTTTTTAAAATCACTTATATTGAATCAGTGATCACATTTGAAGTTGAACTTCAATAGTCCCATCAACTGTGTGTTTATGTATTTTACAATCTGTGTCATTTCGTGTATCAGTGTATATAATAGCCCAGCAAAATGGCTTTCCTGCCATCAGACCAAAGACTGGGGAAAGTCCAATGCCCCCCGCCACCCAATCCCGGGATCCCCTCCTCATATAAGTGTCTTCTGGTTCTTGCAGGAATGGGGGACATGGCTGTTTCCAATTCCATTGGGAGCAATGTGTTTGACATCTTAATCGGCCTCGGTCTCCCCTGGGCTCTGCAAACTCTGGCTGTGGATTACGGATCCTATGTAAGTGGTATCCTACATAAAGTTTCCTTAAATCCAGAACCACCTCATCTCAGCTTGTAAGACCCTTGGCCATGGAGACTCTCTTAGGGAGAGGAGATGTGGTGTAGAAATAATAATGTTGAAAAGAAAGCAAATCATTCTTGTCAACATCCTTCCACACATGCTCATGGGACATTTGGAACTCTAGAGCAGAGGCAGGCAACTTTTTTCTATCAAGAACCAATATAGTAAGTATCTTGGTCATTGTTATCATGGGACAGAGAGTCTCAGTCACAGCCACTGACAATACCAATGTGAGAGAAAGCAGCCCCAGAGAGAGCATAGTGGTTTCAAGACAACCTTATTTATACAAACTGAAATTAGAATGCTTTTAATTTTCATGCCATGACATATTATCCTTCATTTGATTTTTTTCAACCATTAAAACCAACAAACTATTAAATCATTCTCTCTTTGGGGTTTTTTTGGAAAGTAGTGCTGGACTTTGAACTCAGAGCCTTATGTGTTCTTGCTAAGACATCATTTTGGACTCTTTCTAACAGAAATTCAGGCACTGGCTTATTCCATCATGTGAGTCTCTCATCCTGGAGTTTTTCTTCTCTAGTTACACCAAAGGCAGAGAAAGATAAGGCATGAATGATAGTACAGATCATCTTTTAGTGAGAATTAGAAGTGGCTTTTGTCCTCTCAGACTCCATTCTTACTGCTGAACCACACCTCTAGCCCTTTTCTTACTTCCTTACTCAGGCATTGCCTGGACTAAATCCATCTATTTTATGAGTTACATCCTAACTGGGATAACTGTGCCCAGCTCCTACCTGGGCTCTCAGAAACTTTCCTACCAAGTCTGGCCACATCCTCCTAGATGCAACTGTTCCAAGTGTCTATGGTTATAGGTGTGAGTGCAAATTGAAGTCACTCTTAAGTCATGATCTGTGTAAAATGAGTTGGTGGGACAGATTTGGTTGCTGAGACACAATTTGCCAGTCCCTACTCTAGTATATTTGGACTTGCTTTATCTCCTTTTGTGTGCCATGATGCATGTTAAGATATACTGAAGAGATGCATCCAGGTTGGCCTCTAAAAAGGTGTCTGTGTTGGTTGGTTCCAGGATTCAAAGGACCCTCCTAAAACTTGTAATCTAAAGAGTGAGACTGTTGTCTCACTTTTGTGAATAGATCCTTGCCAACCAAATTCACAAGAATTTGATGTTATCAAATACTTAAGTACCAGGCAGAGGGGATATTTATTTGGGTAATTTTTTTCTCTATATTTCTGGAGAAAAAATTCTCACGTGGGAGCTATTTTTGGTGTCCCATGAGCATTCTTAAGTGCAGTGACCCACCAGTAACATGCACAGCAATCAATACCAAGTTATGTTCATGGATAAAATTTATTATAGCAAAAGGTGTGGGGTAAAGGCAGCAAAAGCATGAAATACAAAGAGGTCAGGTACAGGATTCCAGTCCCTTCCCTACTGGGTTCTAGCAGTGAACTACAGGGATTTATGTGAGATGTCTGCTTAGAAAAGACTCCTGGAGTCTGAGGCTTTTGGGGGAGCAGTGATCAATTCTTCACTAAGGACAGCTGTAGGAACTGACTCTCAGAGTGCCAGCACAGAGACAGAGTATACTTTATAAAGCTTCCTAGGCAAGCTGGTGAAGCCTGGCCCTTTGCTTCATTTAAATAAAACAGCATCATCAGTCAGTCATGTTCTGAGGTGCTACCTTTTCAGGATTTGCTCTGCCTCCCCCCTGGCCCCAGACTGGAGCTGCATTAACACCTCTGCACAGATGATCAAATACTCTTCAATTTGTTAGACTGGCAGTACTTGCTACTATGTTACAACAACTCCCAGTGTCTTGCTGCTAGAGTAATCCAGCAGTGGTTTCTTCTTCAAACTCTGTGCAGCAGAAGTTACTCTTCCAAAGGACTCTTGCCAACAGAAACTCTGGCATTGGGGCTTATTCCATCTTGCGGATCTATCATCTGGGAGTCCTTCTTCTCTGACTAAACAAAAATCAGAGAAGGAAAAGACATGACAGATTGGATAGATCATGTTTTGCTCAGAGCTAGAATCTGTTTGTCTTCTCTGTCACCATACAATAGTCCAGCTAAGTCATAGTACCCACCTAGACACAAGAAAGAATGAATCATGTAACTGTGGATCACAGACAGGTATCTATGTTACCAGGAAAGGCAGGAGAGGCAGGTGGTAGTGAATGCTAGCAGGCTCTCCAGTCTCATTCATGTGATGGAGAATAGAATCCAAGCAAAAGGAATCTAGCGAGAAACCTTTCCTGCAGCTGTCATATTGGAGCGTTTCTCTCTCTGCCACATAAGCAGAACACTCATGAGCCTAACATGCTGGGTCACATGTGGACCACCTGTCCTTTCTGTTAGTGTGTCTTTCCTGTTCTCAAGCTGAGAGCAGAAGTATTAATTAGTAGTTTAACTATCAATAGTTTAAATATCATTAAACTACTTGTCATTTCGTTATAATAAGAGTTCTTCCAAGGGCTGGGAAGGTGGCTCAATGGAAGAGTACTTGCCTTGCATGCATGAGGCCCTGGGTTCGATTCCTCAGCACCACATAAGCAGAAAAAGCCGGAAGTGGCACTGTGACTCTTAAGTGGTAGAGCACTAGCCTTGAGCTGAAGAGCTGAGGGACAGCGCCCAGGTCCAGAGTTCAGGCTCCACAACCAACAACAACAACAACAACAAAAAAAAAAGTTCTTCCACTGCTGAAAAATCTCTTGAAGTTTATCTACAACTGGATATGTGGACCTTTTTTTAAATCTTGGGGTAAAAGTAACTTGTGCTTTATAAAAGAAAGCTCTGGGGTGGTGCTTGCAAGGAGGAACTTTCTATAATGATGGAAATAGTCTACAGCTGCATTAGCTAACACAGTAGCCAGATACTACACCATGGAAAAGGTGTAGAGTGTAATAATAGAACTGAGGATTAGACCTCCCATTGCATTCGTACAAGCTTTCAGCAAACAGTTCTGTTCATGAGTTAGGGGAACACTAAACATCCACTAAGATGGGGGTATGGATGGCTTCATAATTATGATACCCCTTCAAGACCATACTTTATATAAACAGTTCCATGTTTTTGTGGTTTGAACTCAGGACTATGTGTTTCCTAGGCAGACACTCTCCCACTGAGCTCCACCTCCCACCTGTTTCAAGGCTTTAAGAAGAGACAGAATGTCTCATGAGCGAAGGGTAGAAATGAGAGATTCCTGGTTCCATACTTCAGGCCTCCCTTGTCATCAGTTCAACCCCACCACCCTCCAGCCTGCTTGCCCCACTCTGACAGAAGGCCTGAAGTTAACATGCCCTAGCTTCCTTAGAAAACATGAATGACCCTATGTTAGTATTTAGTCTTCCTGAGCAGTGTAGCCAATAAAGATGCTCCTTCACCTAGCTAAATTCTAGCTCACCTACAACCCACTTCATTTTCCCACTTCCCTCTTAGAAAGTTGTGAAGCAGTAAAACTAACACTTAACTTAATCCCAACTGCTTTTGGTTTCCTCTGTTGATGACTAGAGCACAGTAGCTAAAACACAGACAATGAATGGTTGCTATTATATGACCCAGATCATGAATCAGCAATACATTTTTATCACATTGACTCTTCAGCAAGAGATGTACAGGTAGGACAGGGGATGAGATTCTCTGTGTTAGTCTGGTGGATTACCTGACACAATCAATTTATGAAGAGAGAAGGTTTGTTTGGATACATGGTTCTAGGTTTCTAATCCAAGGTCAGGCCTCTGGTAAGGTCAGGGCATCGTGGTGGGAGCTCATGGCAGGGCACTCTGCTCCCCTTGGGAAGCAGAACATAGAAGAAGAGCAAAGACAAACTAAGTTTCCACAATCCAATCAAGATCAGGTGCTGAAGGACCCATTGGGCCTAATGATCCACAGCAACCCCCAACAGCACCCTCCTGGAACCGAGCCTTCACACATAGTCCTCTAGGATCTCTTGGTTTTTATTTTATTTTTTATTTTAATTTATCTCCTTTTATTTTTGTCAGTCATAGGGCTTGAACTCTGGGCCTGAGTGCTTTCCCTCAGCTCTTCAGCTCAAGGCGAGCGTTCTACCACTTGAGCTACAGCACCACTTCTGGTTTTCTGGGCGTTTATTGGAGATAAGAGTCTCACGGACTTTCCTGCCCAGGCTGGCTTTGAACTGTGATCCATCTCAGATCTCAACCTCCTGAGTAACTAGGATTACAGGCATGAGCCACCAGCGCCGGCTTTTATTTTTTATTGCAGTTACACACATGAAAAGTTATGGAAGGTAAAATCAAAAACTTTAAAAAAACAAAATCAAAGATCATCCTAGAAGCAAACCAAGTCTTCTTGCGACCTTTGAACCTTTCCTGAACATGGATGTCAGGCCTAAAATTCCAGCTCAGTTGATCCACTGTCTATGATAAACAATTCCCTTAGTGGCCTACCCTCATCTCCTCTCTTCTGGCATTCTCCCAACACACTCTAGAGGACAGAAAATTAAACACATTGTCACATCAGTAATTTCTACAGCTATGAAAACACACTTTTTCCAGGTCTCATTAGCTAATCACAGTGTGATATCATGAAGACAAAACTTCAGTCCCTATTAATTGTTTGGCACAAATGTATGCTTTCCATCTGAAGATGACACAATGGGGTCACTGGTCATTCCTCTGAAATTGTACAATAACTACAGCTAGCCCTGTCATGGAAGATCTCCTTCATCCTTGAACTAGAGGGGAAAAGTCAGGGAAACCAGATGTCTGTGACAATAACTATGGCAGCTATGGTGCACAACAATCCTCTTGGGGGAAACTTTGCCTGGGAAGATTCTAGAGAAAGTTAGGTCAAATTGCATTTTCTTCCATATGCTGCTATTTCTGTAGTCAGTGCAGGAAAGATTTTCTTTTTTTTCCATAAATACAAACAACTAATATAGACCTCTCTTTTAAAAACAGAAATTGAGGAATATGATAATCAAAAGTTCATGAGCCCCAGGGGAATGAATAATTCATTTTTATATTGTGGGAGACAGGGGTACAGCTTCATTCTAACGCAAGTAGAATCCAGATGCTCCAGTGCCCTTTGTTTCCTTGACTTTTAAAAATCCAAAGGAGAGTGAAATAAGCCAAGATCAGAGAGACACACGGCACATGGTCTCCCTGATATGTGGATGTTAAATTCAAATGCAGTGAGAAGGACTCAAGAAACAAAGGACCTCTTACTAATTTGTCATAGTGTTTTTAGATGACTCCCTGTTCTTGACCCCACCTATTGTAGATACATGTGTTCATGTGAGGGAAGTGAGGAGGAGGGCACAGAATCAGAGGGAAACGGGTGAAAAAATACAGCAGAGGGAAATGGGTGAAAAAATACAGCAGAGGGGTACCTCAGCTGCACTGGACATTGATGAAAGTGAACTCGGGGTAGTGACGGGAGGGAAGGAATGAGAAAGAGGGATCAGCTTACAGTAGGCAAAAGGAATGAAATGTACGTATCACCCTATTTGGAAGAAATAGTTGAATTGTCAAAGTCCGTAGAGTTCATAAGCTTTATAGACCATGATAATGACAATTCACCTTGTGAAGGTTAAACTGTGTTTGTGACTTTAGCTAGATATCACTATGCCATATTGTGAAGTTTATGTAATATTTACTCCCAATAAGGAAACTTAAAAAAAGAAAAGAAAAGAAAGTCCAAAGAAAAGCCAGGTACCTTTCAAAATTCATGCCTGTAATCCTAGTTACTCAGAAGGGTGAGATGTAAGGATGATGATTCGAAGCCAACCTGGTCAATTGGAGATGAGTATTAGGAAAGTTCATGAGACTCTGATCTCCAATTAATCACCAAAAAGCCAGAATTGGAGCTATGACTCAGATGGCATAGTGCCAGCCTTGAGTGGAAAAGGTAAGAGACAGTGCCCAGGCCCTGAATTCAAACCTTAGTACAAGCACAAAAAGTTTAAGAAATATTTTTCCCAAGAAAAACTAAATATGGTAGCTCACTCCTGTGATCCTATTTGAGAGGCTGAGATTGGGAGGATCATTATTAAAGACCAGCCCAGGCAAAAAGTTCACAAGATCCTATCTCAACCAGTAAAAGCTGGATGCAATGGTGTGCACCCGCCTTCCTAGTACAAAGGAGACTTCAGTAAGACTATTGACATCCAGGATAGTTTAGGCAAATGGCACTTTTTCAAAAACTAATGTGAGTTGCTGGGCACTGGAGGCTCATGCCTGAAATCCTAGCTATTCAGGAAGTTGAGATCTGAGGATTTCAGGTTGAAGCCAACACAGGCAGGAAAGTCTGTGAAGCTCTTATCTCCAATTAACCACTAAAAAAAACCCTAGAAGTGGAACTGTCAGGCAATTGTAAAGCACTAGCCTTGAGAAATAAAGCTAAAGGATGGCACCCGGGTCCTAATTTTAAGCTTCAGGATTAGCGTGCACGTGTGTACGCGTGCACCCCACACACACACACACACACACACATAGACCCCTACATAAACACTCATACAGGCACATCACAAACTAATGAGACAAAAACGGGGCAGGGAGTGGCTCAAATGCTAGAATGCCTGCCTAATAAACATAAGACACTGAATTCAAACTCTAGTTCTATTCAAGGACAAAAAAACACAATTCAAAAGAAAAAAATCTGATTAACGTACTTTTCAATAATATTCACAATTTGAAACTATTAAAATCTGTCATATATTTTGTTGAAATTGTGCGCTCAATAAGCTTCCATTTCATAAGATTGCCCAAAGTGATAGTAACCTTCACTATTTGGAAATTTTCATCCTGAATCAGGACTAGAAGGTAAAGAGGCAATAAACAGTAATGGGCCAACCACTGCGCTGAACAAAGGGAAAGCAGGAGTCAGAAAACCTTGATTTATCCTCAATAGCTAGCTCTCTGCTTGAGAAGACTGTTAATGAAAGAAGAATCTCCAAAAACAGATCACCTCAAGTCTTGCCTTAAAATCTTCAGGAACTGATCTGCTCTAGTGTTATCTAAGAAATGTCCATGAACAGTGCACCCCAAATCAACATGTGGGTGCTGCCCAGCTACAGAGTCATTCCTTACATCCTCTTTCTCCATGTCCCCTTTGCCCCATTACTTAAGAGTATTGGGCATTTTTAGTAACATACCCAGAAGCCCTTTTATTTAGAATAACTCCAAGAAGCTAGAAGGTGGCCAAACATCCAAGTTGTCTCTCTAGGTGGAAAAAGTTTGGAGATTGGTCTTGGTAATAGCATTCAATTTTTTTGGTGTAAAGACTTTCATCCTGGCCAATTCCAATCCACCGGCACGTTATCTTCCTGCAGGTGAGTTAGAAAGAGCAGCACACAATTGCTTTCTAGATCTTGTTTGAAATAGCTCCAACTCTCTGTGGGTAAGAATAGAGATTTTGTTCTTCAGAAAAGGGAAAGCTTGTTCTAGCTGATGGAGTCAGACTTCAGAAACTGACAACTGCATGTGGTGAAGCTTGCCAGGAAAGATGAAAAAGAAAGACAGGGAGACATCAAGACCTGATTTGGTTTACTGATCCACTCCAACAGGCCTTCTATTAGACGTTTCCAGCACAGGATGGGGGAGATACAATCTCTATGCTCAGTAGCGGAGTTTAGGGGAGGCACCAGCACAGAGATTCCAGCACATGGCATTCTGGAAGTGCTCCATTTTGTGGGATTGGCTTTGTGCAAGAGAAGATGTTGGTTGGCTTTGGGAGAACTTTGAAAAGGGCTTGCAATATTTCTTGGGCTCCACAGACCCAGTTTCTTCCAGTGCTCCTGTAAGCTGAGCACTGTCCCTCACTTTTTTACTCAAGGCTGGCTCTCTCCCACTTGAGTCACAGCTTCACTTCTGGCTTTTTGGTGCTTAATTGGCAATAAGAACCTATAGGGGCTGGCTTTGAACCTGGATCCTCAGATCTCAAGTAGGATTACAGGCATGAGCCACCCAGCACCTGGCTAGATGTTTTTTGTTTTTGTAATTTCCTACCCAACATCAGGGTGAGCTCTCTGTTGTAACTTTATGATGAGCAGAAATAGTTCCCTGCCTCCTGGGTTTGGATTTGGCTGTGGGATAGACTGATTGAATGGAAAAATGAGTGGACCTGAAACAAAAACAGACTTGAACTAGATGTACAGTTCGGTGTGGTCTCTGGTGCCCTTACCTTTTATCATGAGATGAGACACTCAAACTAGACCTGGCTGAAGCTTGGAGCCAAGCCATATTCAGCCAGACACATAAAAATCCACAGATGCATGAGTGAGAAGCAATTCTAATGGAGTTCAGAGGCTTTTGTTACACAGCATTATGGTAGCAACAGCTGACTGATAAATCCTAATCCTAACCGAAAATCCTAATCCTAATCATTTCCTTCTCATGCAAGATGCCTCCTAGCTAGTCTTGCTACCATCTACCTTGTCTGGGATACAGCCTTTTCTCCATGGATTTCTCAGAATCTTCTTTCCAAAAGATACACATGATTGCATATCTTCCTCTCCAACACCCATTCTTTCCATTACCATGATTTACAGTGCCCTTTACCATGTAACCCCCCTCGCCTGACTTTCCGTTTATCTTTTACCACTCATCGCTGTGTTCTCCCACCCCCCCTCAACTTCCTCACATACCTTCCCTCCCCCCAGCCATATCAACTGCCTCTGGGGAGGGGTGGTGAGGTCCTTCAGTGAATCAAGCCTTGTTATATCTTGGCGCTTTCTGCAAGTGGTTCCTTAGGCCTGAGAGAAGTTTTCTTGCTCATATCCCTATTTGCTTTTTCTAATCATCTGGGCTTGTCAAATAGCAGCAAGTTTCTCACTATCCTCCCAACCACTGCCACACACCCTACACCTCCTGTACAACCAGCCTTCAGGTGAGCATATACCCTTCTTTGGGTAGGAATTGTTGGTATGTTCAGCGTCTTCCCCAAGCTGTTAGTCTAGGGGCAGAGGACTATGCCTTGCTTACCACAGCATCCTAGCACGTAGCAGGTGTTCAGCTAATGCTTGACCTAAGGAAGTATGGGGGGAACACATTTCTAGTTACCAATTCTTTTTAACCTCAAATGGATTCCTGCTTAGAAATAAAAAAATACAGCTACTCTTCTCCTGTTTCCTCTCATATTTATGTTACATTTCTAAGCTCTAACTCATCAGTTTTGCCCTGGCTTCCTGCAGCCTGCCCGGTGACTTTCGCCAGTTCTGAGGTTCATCACCATAACTGGACAAGAAGTGTTCATTTCCCATACTTGGATTTTTTTTAGGAATTTTTCTTATTTAGGGCACTTAGGTAACTAGCTGGCTTCTGAGCAAACCACTGAGTGTAAGAAATGTCAAAATCTGTAAAAGTATATTCGTTCCTCCCTGTCAAATGCTTGAACCTACTGCTAGGCACAAAACAGCTGTCTGGATGATAATTATTCCATAATTATGACTTGGAAATCCCATCTGGACAAGATGGAAACATTGCTTCGGAATTGTCAGCAGGTCCCTCGCGAGGTTGGGAGAGGCCATTAAACCCATGCAAGCTGCTTGCTTCTGAGGTCAGAGATGCAGAAGGATGTCCCAGGGTTACTGCAGGATAAATAGAAGGAGGCCCCGAGTGTCCTTCAGGAAATGAAGTCAATTTCATGGGACAGCCTAGGGATAGAGATGAGGGCAAAGCAGCAAATGCTTGTAGCAAATAAGCCTGAAGTTTGCTTTGCCATGAACCGGAATTATTTTTCCAAAAGACTTCTTCATCTCAGCATGAAGCCACAGAGTGATCCGTCCCCTCCCTCACCCCCATGTGGCTGGGCCTGGGGAATTGGCCACTTAATGGCATGCTGTAAAAGGCAGGGAGATATCTAAACTCCATTCCAGGGGGACCTGGAAAGAGCCATTCTTCCTTAAGTCTTGACCCTTGGAGTTCAGACACTGTTAGCAAAATTAGGTGACCTGAGCTCCACACAGAACTGAGTTCCTGGGGCTGGGAAGGTGGCTCAGTGGTAGAGTGCTTGCCTTGCATGCATGAGGCCCTGGGTTCGATTCCTCAGCTCCACATAAGCAGAAAAAAAAGCCGGAAGTGGCGCTGTGGCTCAAGTGGTAGAGTGCTAGCCTTGAGCTGAAGAGCTGAGGGACAGCACCTAGGCCCAGAGTTCAGGCCCCACGACCGGGCCCAAAAAAAAAGAAAAAAAAAAAAAAAAAGAACTGAGTTCCTCCCTGCCCTAGAATTCCTACCAGGATAACTGACCAAACCCACTCTCTGCCCTTACTTACCTGCAGGCAGAGTACTTTACCCACTAGCCCTAGAACAACTTCCTGGATAGGGGCAGATGCCAAATTGCTCCCTCTCCCAGGGGAGATATGGCCCCTCTAGTAAACCTTATAATAATCTTTCTCCTGTGCCAGCCTGCCTCCACATGGTCCCCTAGAATGGCTGCGATGGACACTAACAGGTGCTATGTGCAGGAAGGAAAGATGGCTGCAGATCTGAGGGGGAAGGGGTGTATGCTCACCTGGAAAGTCTCACTGTGTGACAGTGTAGGTGTCCCCAGGAACTACCAACCCTAGGACAAAGATTTAGGTGAGGAGATTAGTGGGAAGGGACAAGAAACTCAAGTATGAAAATAGAGACGATGGGCTGGGAGGCATCCCTCAGCGGGTGTATTAGCAGGAATGTTACCACTATGGCAACTGGAGCTGACTCTCAGATTCTAGTAGTGTGTGGCCCCTGTCTGAGAAGGACCCCATCAGAAGGAACAGAGACATTTTTACCTGATCATGACTATCGTTAGCACCTGGAATCAACTGATGGGTGCATTTGCAATTTTAGGCAAGAGTAGACACAGGAGTAGGTGCAGGAAGTTGGGAGGCAGCTGTCACCACCCAAATAGTGACATCTGGGGCTGGCGGATATGAGTGGTTCAATGGTTTGCGTGTGTCCTCTAACAATTTAATCCCCCAAATCCTATTCTAATTGTATTTGGAAGTGGAGCTTTGGGAGGTGATCAGAACTAGATGAGGTAGGGGCCTGGGATGGCACTACTGGCTTTATAAGAAGAGAGGCGTAAACTGGCCTACTTGTTCTGTCTCTCCATGAGATGCCCTCACCATGTCATGATGCAGCACAAGGCCCCAACCACATGCCAAGCAGATGCTGGCACCATGATTCTGGGCTTCCTGGCCTCCAGAAATGAGGGCCCAAGTAAACTTCCATTATATAAATTACCTGGTCTCAAGCTATTTTGTTATAACCACAGAAAGTAGACTAAACATGTTCCACCGTGGCTTCTGTGGGTCTCACAAATTCATTCAGGACTGTGACCAAAGTGACAGGCAGGAAAAGCCCAGATGTGACTTCTGAGAGCTAGTATAGGTATAGAGGAAGATCCAGGCTCCCTCACCCCCACCCTGTCAGGGGCCACTCACGGTGCTATAAAGTGTCTATAATTTAGAGTCAGCCTTATAGCTTGACTAAAAGTATCTTAGCTTAAGTTGCCTCATCTTCAAAGGGAGAGAACAAAACCAACACATTACCCATGCACTGGCACCGAGACTCTGTATGGCTAAGAAAGCCCTGGGAAAGGAGGGGAGTGAGCGGTGTTCACTGTCATTCATTTACTTCTTTTCGATGCACTTGTTCACTTTCTCATCTCTGTTAATCTCAGGGAAAGAGATTCCTATTCAGTGATACCATCTAATGTAAAGCCAAGCTCAGCAACACCCATTTGAAAACTAGACCCGAACAAGTGTTCACACTATCCAAACCAGAAAGTGCTGAGCAACATGCACCATGTGTTTCAAATTATCAATAAATGAGCAAAAATCCAAGGGCTTATTTTTTTTTCCAAAAGAGTTCTTAGATTGGGTGGAGCTGACCTCAAACCATAAAGAGATCTTAAAAGTATGAGGAAAAATCAGAATCCTGTAGGCAGAGGTATTAGATCCCCAAACACAATGGAGTTTGGAGGTAGCTGTTCTGTGAGCAGCAGGAAATCGTGAAATTCGGTGTGAGTGCAGTGCGTATGCATGCATGCATGCATGGTGGGGCGCATTCCTTTTAATGCTGGAAGCAGCCAGCCCTGTTTCCTCCAGCTGCCAAGAGGATTTGGAAAGTGAAAAGGCATGTTTCTCTTTTTTTCTTCCCTTCACAGTATCTCCTTTACTTAATTTTTAATTGTATTTTTATTATCTTTAAGTCAGCGTACGAAGGGGTTACCATGCAATGCATACTTGTGAAGACAAGAAATGAAAACAACTTTAAATGTCAGGGTGGGACTGTCTGAGATGTGCCTCACTTGTTCCCAGATCAGCCTTGCCATGAAATTTTTCTCTATTTGCTCTTGCTCTGCCTGGCATCTGTGGAGCAGGGGGCAAGAGAGGGATTTAGCTCAACACTATGCAGACTTGGAATTCAAAGGCTCTTTTCCAAGGTAATCCAAAAGTGAGAATGGTCTGGTGCTATTTTGTCTGGTTTGTAGGCTCCAAAAAACTAGTGTTGCTGCCTTGAAGGACAGTTACTATGTGTTTGTTGAGGTAGTAGTTAAATGCATTTGTCAAAACCATTAAAAACTAGGTGTCAGTGGCTACTCAGGGAGTTGAGATCTGATGATCCAGGTTAGAAACCAGCCCAAGCAGGAAAGACTATGAGACTCTTATTTCCAATTAACCACCAAAAAGCCAGAAATGGAGGTGTGACTGAAGTGGTAGAGTGCCAACCTTTAGTGTTAGATCCTGAGTTAAAGCCCCAGTACTGACCACCACCCCAGCCCATCCAAAAAAATCCAAGAGTAAATACACTTGAGATCTCTGTTTTATTGTACTCAAGCTAAACATCAGCTTTTTAAAAAATCTCTCTCTCTCTCACACACACACACAAATTATATATATACAGAGAGAGAGAGGGAGAGGGAGAGAGGGAAAGAGAGAGAAAAGGAGCCAGGCAAGCATGGCTACACCTGAAATTCTAGCTACTCAAAAGGCTGAGACCTAGAAGATCCATCATAGTTCTAGGCTAGCCCAGTCCCTTCCCCTTCCAAAAAAAATCTCTAAGATAACCAGGGATAGGGGATTGGGAAGAAGCAAGGCTTGAGAAATGGCTTAGAGCATTAGCTTGGCCAGTAAAGTCCTGAGTATGAGAGAGAGAGAGAGAGAGAGAGAGAGAGAGAGAGAGAGAGAGAGAGAGAGAGAGAGAGAGAGAGAGAGAGAGAGAGAGAAAGAGAGAGAGAGAGAGAGAGAGAGGGAGGGAGAGAGGGAGGGAGGGAGGGAGGGAGGGAGGGAGGGAAGAAGGAAGGAAGGGAGGGAGGGAGGGAGGGAAGAAGGAAGGGAGGGAGGGAAGGGAAGGGAAGGGAAGGGAGGGAGGGAGGGAGAAGAAAAGGAAAAGAAAAAGAGGGGGAAGAGGACTAGGACTGTTGAGTAGAGTGCTTGCCTAACATGTGCAAGGCCCTGGGCTCATTCCCTAATAAAGAAAAGAAAAGAAAACTAATGTAAAAGAGTACTGGTAATGTTGGTACACCTATAATTACAGTTACTTGGGAGGTGTGGAGATTGTGAGGATTGAGTTTGAGGCCAACCCCAGGAAAAATGTTAGCAAGATCCATCTTAACTAACAAGCTAGGCATAGTAGTATACATCTGTGCTCCCAGCTACACAGAATTGGTTCAAAGCCCCAAAACTCAACACGCTATCTAAATAATAAACTAAAATATTTTTTTAAAAAGAGAGGAGGGAGACTATGGATGGGGCTTGAAGGGCAGAGTCCTCCCTCAGAGGTACAAGGGCAAGCATTATAAGTGGTGAGCTTATAAGAAAAGAAACCAAGAGTGCCAGGGAAGTGAACCCAGGCAGTTAGCCTGGTGGGGAACGATGGTCCACACTTACTGAGAATGCATTACATAAGAGCTTTCATGTGGATTAATTCTGTTCATTCTCAGAGATCTCTACCATGTAGGACTGTCTTAGCCACATTTTACATTTTCCATAAATGAGGTTTAAGGAACTTAAATGATTTCTCCATGATGGTTCAGCAAGTGAATGCCAAATCAGGTATGGCAAAACTGGGGAGGTTGAATCTGAAATCTGTGCCCTTAACCAGGGTCAGCAGACTATTTCTATAAAAGGCCAGAGAACAAGCATTTCAAGCTTTGTGAGTCAGTCTCTGTCAATACTACTTAGCTATATTATAGAGTGAAAAGAGCAAAAGCATACTGCTGGCTCATGCCTATAATCCTAACTACTCAGGAGGCTAAGATCTGAGGATCATGGTTGAAAGCCAGCCCCAGCAGGAAAGTCTGTGAGACTCTTATCTCCAGTTAACCACCAGAAAACTGAAAGTGACCCTGTGGCTCAAAGGGGTAGAGTGCTAGCCTTGAGCAAAAAGAAGCTCAGAGACAGCACCCAGGCCTTGAGTTCAAGCCCCATGGAATGGCAGGGGCAGGGGCGAGGGAGGAGAGATAGGGGGGAGGAAGAAGAAGAGCAATGGAAACTTAAATGAATGAGCTGAATTTACAAAATAAAAAGCAAAGGGCCAAATTTGGTCCAAGCATTATAGTCCATTGACCCTTGTCTCAAATTACTACCCATAGTCTGAAGTAGAGAAGCCTGAGTCAGACTAAAAGCACCTGAGAGAACCTAATTCCTGACTTCCACATTTATATGGAAAGATAGCACAAGGCATCACAGAATAAATACAGGCTGTTAGAACTCCGATTAATAATGAAAAAAATGTAAAAATATTCCCCACGCTACCCAGAGAAGACAGCAGAGAAAAAAATATGGGAAAGTGAAAAACATTCAAAACCCCCACAAAAGATCCACTTGTCTTTCATCTTTGAAGCCAGATTTAGAATTTCATCAACACAATTCTTTGAATCATGTTATGTGACTGTAAGAAGAGTAAAGTTTAAAAGCTTTGATTTAACATGATTTATTTTGAAAATGATTAGCCAGGCAGAATTTTCCTGTTTGGATCTTTTTTCTTTTTCTGTTTCTTTCTTTTTTCTTTTTCTTTTTCTTTTTCGAAGGTCATGGTGCTTGAACTCAAGGCCTGGGCACTGTCCATGAGCTATTTTGCTCAAGGCTATCACTTTGAACCATAGCACTACTTCCAGTTTTCTGGTGGTTCATTGGTGATACGAGCCTCGTGAACTTTCCTGCCTGGGCTGTCTTTGAACCATGATTGTCAGATCTCAGCCTCCTGAGTAGTTAGGATTACAGGCATGTGTCACCAGTGCGTGCCCAGCTAGGATCTTTATTCTTACTGACCTTTGGTTTCTTTTTTTTTTTTTAATTTTATTTGTGAACATACTGTACAGAGGGGTTACAATTACATGGGCAGGATAATGCGTACATTTCTTACCAAGCATTGCAGCCTCCTCCTTTTGTTTACCCTTCACGTCCCTTCCCAGCCTCCCCCCTCCCCCCCATCCCAATCCTTCTCCTTCCCCCCCCTTCCCCCCCCCCCACCAACGTTGTAAAGCTCGTTTTGGACATGACAACTTGTACTTCTCATTGTTGCAACAGGTCCACCTGTATCCTTAAACAACTGGTTTTTCCCCATCTCTTCCTCAAGTTATACTGACATCAAATATAGTGAAAGCAGGGGTTATACTGTGGGGGAGGGACATACAAAGCAACAAAGAGATAATCTTATAAATGCGTTAGAAACACATGCATGAAAGAAAAAAAACATTAAAATACATATCTAAGGGTTCATTTTCCTGACATCACATTATCTGACCTTTTCCGCTTGACTCATGCATATACTAGATATTGCAAATAAGGGAAACCATGGGACCTATGTTTCTTTGGGCCTGGCTTACTTCACTTAATATAATTTTTTCCAAGTTTTTCCATTTCCTAACAAATGGGGCAATGTCATTCTTTCTGATGGAGGCATAGAATTCCATTGTGTATATATACCACATTTTCTTGATCCATTCATCTACTGAGGGGCATCTGGGTTGGTTCCATATCTTAGCTATGGTAAATAATGCTGCAATAAACATAGTTGTGCTGGTAGCTTTAGTGTGGTCTTGTTTGTAAACATTAGGGTAAATACCCAAAAGTGGGATTGCTGTGACCTTTGGTTTCTTAAGGGTAAGAAATCATTTGCCTGGATTCTTGTTGCTGATGAGGTTTCAAGCTCCAGAGCTCAGAGCCTAAGCAGGGCTTCGAAGAAGATCCAAATGGTACTGAAAATTGAGAGCTCAAAGGATTTGAAAGTTTATTCACAGTTTCTGCCCACCCAAGGAATGGGCAAGTGAGGACAGGTCAGGCAGGTCTTCCTACTGCTTAAGGACCACCATGATGCTCTGGGAACCCACCCCCTCTCCAACACTAGCCAGGTATAAGTATATTGTAGGACCAGTGTCAATAGTATATTTGAAAGAGAGAAATATTGTTGTGGTTGCTATGTAGCCCAAGCTAGCCTCAAACTCATGATCTTCCTCTCCTGGCCTCAAGTGCTAAGATTATAGGCCTATATCACCATGATAGTCAGGAGAAAGAATCTTTGAGAAAATGTGTTGTTGAATACCAGTCTCATACCAACCCAGCTGATTTTAAAAGGAGGGGAATCTAGCCTCAGCCAGGGTAGGAGTCTACAAAAAAATCAAGCTACCATGGAAATAGATGTATGGTTCAAGTGGATCAGAACCAGCCAAGGGAGAGTGCAAGTTCAAAACCCAATACCAACCCTAAAGAAGTTAAGCTACCAGTCAAACTAGACAGGGCCGTTCCTCCACTTGACCACACTGAATTAACAAGATCAACCCATTGCTTGTGTATCCTGGAGCTGTGCCTTGGTTCCTTCTTTATTTTTAGGAAATCGTTTGATGGTTGGGAACTGGGCTCTGCTCTGGATTCTGCAGATGATAGATTCTGAGATTTTGAGTTTCTGGAGAGAATCCAGCCCACTCCTTCTGCGACAGAACACTGCTGGATGTGAGATGTCTGGTGCTCCCAAGTCCTCACAGAAAGGGTTGACTGTTTAGGACATCCAGTAAAAAAACAAACCCAACACACCCACCTGTGGAGATACAGCCATGCTCCCATGCCCCACAATGGGCAAAATGAGGGCAAGCTGTGCCTTGAACCTTGTCAGACAGAGTAGACGAGTCAGCTTTGTTCTTCTTAGCCATGAACACACGGGGGTGGGGGGGGCTCTCCTTCACTTCAGGAATCCATGTACATTGTTGGGGGAAATTGGGGAGAATGGCAAACCTCAAACCTGAACCCACATGAGAATTCCAAGAAAAATAATAATAATGATGAAGTTCTGTACCTAGAACCCTTGGAAAAGGAGAAAAGTGAGTACTTTGGTGCTTCCTCTAAATCCACGGTTCTAAAACTTTGCTGAGCATCAGAACTGCCCTGAGGCTGCTACCCACCCACAGGCCTCAGCTGACTCAGCTGGTCTGTGTGGACCTAAGGTCATGTATATCTAAGAAGTTCCCAAGGAACACTGCTGCTGCATTCATTCTGGCTCCACCCCTTTGGGAACAGCTACTCTCTGGAATCCCTTCTGTGTCAGCCCAGTCTCAGGATTTCAGTCACAGGCAGAAATAGTATCCAAGTGGACCCCTTGATCCCCTACCTGCTCTGCCCAATATTGTAGCCACTAATCATATGTGGTTCTTTAAACACAACTTTAAATTATTCAGAGATAAGCAAAGATTGGACATTGAGGTCCTTTGCTCAGCAGCCCACCTAAGTACTGTATTTGAAGGCAAAGATAGAATACATTTTATCACTGCAGAAAGATCTTCTGGGCAACACTGTTCTATAAGAAATCTGAAAATTGGGGCCAGGTGCATGGCTCAGGTGATAAGCACCTGCCTAGCCAGTTTGAGGCCTTGTGCTCAAAGCCCAAGACTACAAAAAAATAACAATAGAACAGTCAAATAAATAAAACTCAAAAAATCATCTCTCTCCTCAAAGTTTTCCATTAACCTCATTGCATTACCGTGACACACCAAATTCCCCAAATTCTTTTACTAATATCAGAAATGACATTGCAACTCATCCCTCTTCTGTAGTAACTCACTAGCCCACCTCACCTACCTTTTCCCAACTTATGGAAATACACATTTTTATGCAAAATGAAAAATGTATTCGTATCTTCCCATCACCTGTCTAGTAAAACTCACCCCAAAAGTAATAAGGGTCTGAGAAAACTCATGATCTCTGGATCAGGTTGACAGAGCTGATGGATCTCTGGATCAGGTTGACAGAGTTTTATGGTCAGCAAGAATCCTGCAGTGCATGCTAAAAATTTGAGTGGCATTGAGTGGGTCCATCGGAGGCAACACTGTGGAAGGTAAGGACAGACTTGAACCAAGAGTGGACAAGGACCAGCTCAGAATCCTAGGAAAGCACGAGTCCCAAGTACAGGACACAGCTGTCAAAACTGGCATCTGCTTTTCCATTCTAGAGGAGACAGTTGGAACCACTGCTACAGTGAGCTATTTGAGTGCCCTTCCCTAAACAGATCAGTCTAACTCTGGTTAATCCCTCTTTACAGATTCGGCTGAACAGCAGGGGGCTGATCTACTCTGTGGGTTTACTCCTGGCCTCTGTCTTTGTCACAGTAAGTTGGCAGCTTTCTTTCCAAATTCGCATGTCCAAATGAGCTTGACCTCCTGGTAAATGAGGAAAATAGACATGTAGATGTCATATCTCCTAGCTAGCTGCTGCCCACTGCATTTTCCCTGCCTTGCTCCCTTTCTGAAAGGAGCCAGCCCTGCTCTCCAAAGCCTCCAAAAACTTTAATAAGCCTAAAATGTTTATCGAAGACAAAGAAGAGGGCCAAGGTTCTGGCTCAGTGGTAGAGTACTTGACTAGCAGGCGTGAAACCCTGGATTCAATTGTTAAAAAGAAAAAAAAAAGCAAGAAGAACTTCTCACTTTTTATGCAAGCTAGCCATTGTAGGGTAGATTCCAATGAACTGGTTCTCCCAGGTTACAAAACATTTTCCTCAATCCGTGCATTTGACCAATATGCGGTGACTAAGAATATATGTTGTACCATTCCAGTCACTGCTGGGGCCAGTGCATCCATTCATATAATTTAATATTCTCTGCTTTACCTACTTGTTTGGTGGAAACAAATTCATCTGTTGGTGTACAAGTGTGCAATTGAATGTAGGCTGTCATTTTTTAACCTGCATGTGCCGAGAAGTGGAAAATCAGAAGGGCAGACAGAAAGCAAGAAAAATAATTTTGGATGTCAGAGAGCAGCGGTCAGAAGATAGTTGAGACTCCACCCTGAGTGTTTTTAGGGAGGAGAAGCAGACCATGGTTTAGAAGCAGCCAAGGGGGCAAGGACAGTTTCTTCACCTGTGGGAAGAAGTTCACACATAATAGAGGAACCATTAGGCCAGGACTCCACCTGAGAGCAATACCTCTGAGTCCTCCTGGAAGTCAGGCCCTGTTCTGGCAGATTCAGGATGCCTAGAAACCATGCTGAACCAGTACAAAGAGAGCTACAGGGTTGGAGTTCACTTTGGTGGTCTTGTCATTTTTCTTTATAAAATACTTTGCCACCACCTGCATGTTCTGGCTTCCTCTCCTTTTGATGTTCCCACCTTTCTCCAAAGCCCTAGGGCTTGAACTCAAGGCCTGGGCACTGGCCCCTAGCACTTTTCACTCGGGGCTGACACTCTACCACTTGAGCCACTTCTACGCTTTGGGCTTTTACTGGTTAATTTGGAGATAAGAGTTTCACATTTTTGTTTTTATCCAGGCTGGCCTTGAACTATAATCCTGAGATCTCAGCCTCCTGAGTAGCTAGGATTACAGGACTGAGCCACTGACAGCCAGCTGAGATAAAGGTTTCACAGGCTGAGAGACAGCACTGTGCCCCTTCCCGAAGTCACTCCTCCTGGTGGCCTCTGACCTTTTCTGTATGTTGCAGGTGTTTGGCGTTCACCTGAACAAATGGCAACTAGATAAGAAGCTGGGGTGTGGGTGCCTCTTCCTATACGGCGTGTTCCTGTGCTTCTCCATCATGACGGAGTTTAATGTGTTCACCTTTGTGAACTTGCCCATGTGTGGAGACCACTGATCCTCCCGGCCATCTACAGAGGCCCAGGTCCTTCTTTTCTGTGCAATACGAGACCCGGCCGCACCCCGAGTCACATGGGCCCCCAGGGCTGCGGCATCCGTCTCTCCCGTGCTGTCCACAGGCCTCCGCTCATATCCTGGTGGCCCAGGCTCTCCCTGTCACCTCCCTCACGCCCCATCTCCTTGGTCCTACCTCCTGCCCGGCCCCTTTCACCTGCCCACCTACCCTTCCTTGCCTGGTCCTTGTGAAGACATCCAGCATCCACGTGAATTTTCAAGCTCCACTTTGGAACAGTGACTGAGATTTTAGAACAAAACTGGCTGCTAACTGGCCCAAGCCAGGCACAATTTACTACAATTCCCTCCTCCTTTTTTAAGTTATTTGATGGAAGACTACCCTAATTTATGACCCCGAGACTGCTGAAGAAAGAGAGGAGAGGGTCCATGGATGGTGCAGTATTTAGGACTGTTTTGTTTGGAGGTGATTCCTAGCTTACTGGGTTTAGAGGGTTGTTTTATTTGGGGGGGGTCCCCCTTTTGTTACTTTCCTTTCAGAGATCAAGGACTTCCCTTGTGTCTTCTTTCACTGGGCTCTGGCTTAGTTGGTGATCTGCAGGTTATACTGCGAAGCTCCTGGTGGGGAACTCCAGGTGTATTGGAGAATGCATGGATTTCAGACTTACTTCACTGGGCAAGGCCACTAGAAACAAATGCATGACATCCCCCCCCCCAAGGGTACCTCCACCTCACCAATGTCCTGCAGACATTACCTGGGTGGGGCAAGGGAGACACAAGGTGTTGGAAGAAGAAAACCCACTTCCCACACGTTCACTTTGAGCATCTCTTCCTCACTAGGTTCTTTCTAGTTTTTCAAGCAATAGCTCTAGCCTGCCAGAGGCCTCTTGACACAGAGGCCCTGGCTAACTGTCCATCTGCGAGGTGCCAGGCAGCCAATGACAGAAGCCTCCCCCCCTCCAGCCTGTGAGTCTTTGAGATATGCTCTTGTTGCTTGGCACGTGGGGTGACAGGGAGTGACGTAGAGGCCACTACTAACTTCCGGGCAGGAGTTATAGACACTGGTTTCTTGGAAAATGGAGAGAAGCGCATTTTGCACACAGATGTCGTCAATTAAGTCCCAATTTGTCACTTGGTATTGAGTACACTGGACCCTGACGGCTGGCTCTCGGGCAAACAACCGTCCTTCCTCGTTAGATGCTACCACCAACTGGCCTGGCTCCACCCCTCTCCTCCCAGAGGGATGGCCAGAGAAGGAGAAAGCAGAAAATGAACACCTTGGAAACCATAGAATGTGTTAATAACCACAGACTTGCTCAAGGGCATAAGTTATTGTGAATGTTCTGCCAATCACTGCTCAGCAGCCCTGCTAGATTTTGTATGATGCTGAATTATTATGCAGATTAATTCCACCGAGTTGAGACCTACCCATGCTTGTTACACTTGTATTTATTGAAACTGTGGATTCTTGCCCGCCCGTGCTGTCCCTCCCTCGTATTTCCTTTAAGCACTGATCACTTATCATTCATTTGGTATGGTTTTTTCCAGTCCCTTGTACACATTCTGGTATGAATTGTAAAAAAAAAATAATAATAACAATAACCTGCTACAAATTGGTCGAATGTTTCTGTCTAGAGTGCAAACCAAGGGCAGTATTAGCCCAGGGCACACCTGGCCAACCTAAGACCAGGAGAGGAAATCACCAATTTGGGCTCTCAGAGCTAAGACACACATTGATTCTGTTGCACATTTTGCACTGGGTTATGGCGATTGTTTTCTTGGATGGATAGTGTAAAATAAACTTCTCTGTTCTGTATCCCTCCTTGGGCAGCGCGTCTTATTTTCTCTCATGGAATGTTTTGTTTCACAGCCAGGAGAATGCACAGAATGTAGAATGATTGCAGTCACTGTCTTGGCCAGTTATTTACATTTCTGCTCTTTCTGGATTGACTCGCCTAAAAAAGCTGGTGTATGTATGCGTGTGTCTATATACACACATACATAACATATGTATGCAGAACACACATACATAACATATGTATGCAGATACATGTGAATATACATACATTCCAAAAGATCATATATTACATAGATGCATATATATGATCATATATACATATATGTGTATCTATGTACATATGTGTGTATATATGTCTGGCACATTGCAAAAAGCAAATGACAATTTGCATACTCACTCTTGGACCTCTAGACCTATTCACAGAACTGTAGAACCCCAACTGTCATAGTATATACATGGCATTATATTGGAAATCCTTTCTTCCAGGTAAACCTGAGGGGAAGAATATCAGTCTTGATGTTGACCTTCAGCAGTGTTCGTTTGCCATCCTGATTTTAATGTTTTCAATCATGAAAATTAGGTGCTCCCCTCATAAATGATTCCATAAAAGAAACAGTTGCACAGAGTTGTGATCAGCCAAGTACTGATCCTATGAGACCCTCAAAAAATGATTACCTAGATCTAAAATTAGTAAATAAGCCACACTTCACCTGATTTGTAACACAACTAATCTACAGGAATCAGAAGACAGGTAGCTACTAATTCACAAAACCAACGTTAGTGAACTGTTCCCCTCCCCCCCCCCCCATATATAGAAATACTCCCAAGGGATGGGGGAAAAAGTAAGTACTTACATTTGTTTTTTAGTATATGCATCTTAGAGGTTTACTACTATATTTGTGTATCTTATAAATATAAGTTTGAACATGGATTACAGTATTTTCATTGCTGTTGTTGGTGTTCATATTGCTCAGATACTCATATTTATATTTATATTATTTGTATTATGTACTATAGTATTTCATTAGAGTAGCTTTAGTTAGTTGTTCTGTGTCTTCAGGAAAGACATTTTATCAGAAGCTTGATTTAAAGCCAAATACAAGCCATGGACCAGTGGTTCACACCTGGAATTCTAGGTGCTGAGTAGGCTAACATCTCAGGATCACAGCTTGAAGCTGGCCCCAGCAGGAAAGTCTGTGAGACTCTTATCTCTAATTAATCACCCAAAAAGCCTGAAGTAGAGCTGTGATTCAAGTGGTGAAATACTAGCCTTGAATATAAAATCTCAGGATCAGCACCCAGTTCTTCAGCTCAAGCCTCATGACCAGCACACAACACACACACACAAAATTTTCTGTGAAATCTTTAGAAACTGCACTTTCAATTTCTCAAAGTAAAACAATCCTGGCACAGGTTAGATTCTGTTCTCAGCCATAATGTCGGCCAATCTAGAAAATCTGAAAAATTCCTTTATGAAATGAGAATTTAGCGTATTTCTGTCTGACTCTCAGCCATGCCCAGTTAACTCTTTGTCATTGGAGGATATGATTTCCCACATGTCAGCTAGCTGTTGTTACAAAATTGTTGATGGTTCCATTTTTTACTATTTCTACTGCCCTGGAACTTAAGAATGGTTAGGTCTTGACAAAGTCACTAGATACCCTGAAAAGCAGTTTTCTGAAATGGCTGGTTTTAAATTTGGAGACCATGGTCACACACACACACACACACACACACACACACACACACACACACACACACACACACACACACACACACACACACACACACACACACACACATACACACAGACCTAACCCAAAAATTGTAACAAACACCTGTACTAAACACATCTATATGAAAACAATCCAAAAGATTTTTGAAAGTTTCAAAATAATCATCTGTCTATTACATAACTACAGGAATGGGAGATTGAGCAATGTTTCTCTGCTAAATAAAATCTTAGTTATTTATCGTATCATCAGCCAGAGATGTCAGCACTTTTGAGATGCTGAAGTGAGGAGCTGAGACCTTGGGGAGAGGAGATTGTAGTGTGTGTGAGGTAAGTCATGTCATATCCTAGAGCTGATAGCATGGTAACTCCATACTTCAGAACACAGGGTAGAGAAAACTCCACCAACATCTTCAAAGATGACTTATTGTTGCATTAGAGCATTTATTTGCTTAATAAAGCATACCCAGTAGTTTCATGAACAAGTTTAAATAAACCTTAGTACAGCAAACTTTCTTGCCAAGTGGTAGATTTGAAACATAGTGAGTATTCACAACTAATTCCCATTTCATTCCAAGGCTGAGTTTTGGCAATAAGGAAGATTTAAGACTGATTTTGTCATCTATGCCATGGAAGGGATTTTCTACTTGAATTAATTTACATAAACATATGTATGTCTACATTAAATTGCTTTAACTCACAGCTTATCTTATTTATCAAAAACTAGATTTGGTGATGTTACAGCTTCTGGTTTGTTGGCATAATCAACCCAGTCATTTATTCCAGAAAACTACACACAAAACTTGGAGTAAAATATGGTAAGGAATTTCAGAATCCATGCAGTTGCTTTGTGAGAACTTCTGAGAGATTGCCCGTTGGCCATGCTAAGAAGTGGATGTAGCCCAGCACAAGTATTTTCATACCTTTAATCCTAGCTACTCAGGAGGTTGAGATCTGAGGATCATGGTTCAAAGCCAACCCAGACAGGAAAGTCCATGAGACTCTTATCTCCAATTAACCACCAGAGAACTGGAAGTGGTGCTATGACTCTAAGTGGTAGAGTGCTAGCCTTGTGCTCAAAAGCTTAGGGACAATGCATAGGCCCCTGAGTACAAACCCCATGACCAATAACAACAACAAAAAAGAAGTGAATGAAGGCACTTGCAGCATAAAACGAGTATTACTGAGTTCTTTCAGGAAAAAAAAAATAGCTCCATCTCCATTACTGATATGTCACATTTCATCTCTGTCAATGATTGGTGAAAATGGATTCACTTTTCAAATGTGAGATACTAAATGTGAATTCCAGTTATCATTGCTCTAAACACAAATAGATCTGAAGCAAAATGCCCCATGCTTTATTCTTAGGAGAATTTATTTTGTCTGGTGCTAGATTTCTAATACACCAATCCCATCATCTAAAACTTTATCATCATTTCTGGTGAATTTGTTCCTTCCAGTTACTTAAATATTCCACTCAACTTCTCTATAGAAAAAGTCACTTTAGGGCTGGGAAGGTGGCTCAGTGGTAGAGCGCTTTCCTTGCATGCGTGAGGCCCTGGGTTCGATTCCTCAGCACCACATAAGCAAAAAGAAAAAAGCTGGAAGTGGCACTGTGGCTCAAGTAATTGAGCGCTACACTTGAGCTGAAGAGCTGAGGGACAGCACCCAGGCCCAGAGTTCAGGCCCCATGACCGGAACACCCCCCCTCCCAAAAAAAAGGAAAGAAAAAGCCACTTTACCTGCAAGTATCCTTCATTGGGTCTCAATGTTTTCCACCTTTTGTGTGCTTTAGATTTACTCAGAGATTTACTAAAATGCAGATTTCTGGGCCTCACATCTCAATTTCTAGACTCAGTAGGGATAGTCCAAAGAAGCTACATTTTACCAATATATATCTACTAATTACCAATTCCTGTCTACTAATGAATCGCTAATGACCTAATCTCAATGTGCTACTCCAGTGCAAATTGATCTTGCACAGATGATTCCTTTCTCAGAAAAGAAACTAAAAGCTTGCATCAGAGTGGACTTCCAAGTATTTCGGACACTCACCTGTAACCTACAATGGTGTTGCCTAGGAAATAAGAGCAGAACATGCCTCAGATCTGCCTGACACTCAGAAATCTCCATTACAGATCATGGCCAAGAGTCAGCTCCTGGGCGGAATGTGATTAAGACTCTCAGGAAAGGTAGGCATGGCTTATCCCTATGACAGCCTTCCTTTGGTCATGGGCTCTTGGCGTATCTACAAGAATTCAAAAAGGTGTGATACAGGGCTGGCAGTGTGATTCAAGTGGCAGAGTGCTTGCCTAGCAAGGACGAGGCCCTGAAACCTCAGCACTGTTGATGCATATAGACAAACAAGGTGGCATGGTAACTGCCACATGTTTATGAAGGCCATTAAAAATGTTGCTCAGAGTCCAGAAATGAGTTAAAGGTTCACAAGTATAATCCAAAGTTAGGGTGGGCCAGGAGGATGAGTTTAGCCTTCCACCCCAGAAATGGAACCTTCTATGCTTGGTTCATACCAAGCCTGCCATGGCATTACTATGCAGTATATCACTATACAGATGTCCTATCTTAAGAGGGTTTTTAGGTCTTTGTCAACCATGTCTATGCCAGATGAGTCATCAAGATTATTTCTCTAGGTTATGTGTCTTCCTTTAGGCTATTTTTGTTCAGATTCTAGAGCATAACAATCACTTGGGCCAACAAAGAAGGTAAGAGGTAAAGAACTACCCTTATTCCTTTAAAAAAAACTGTAAAAAATTATTACCTTTAGTTACACAAGGAGTTGTTATTTAACAAAGCAGGTTATGAATATATTATATCTTAACCAGTGCATCCTTTCAACACTCACCCATCTCTCCCCTATCCATCCCTTCCTTCACTCTTCATAATTTTGTAGGATATGCACTGGATTCTTGTCTGTATTTTCCCCCTCTTCTCTTCTTCATTTGTCCACCCTTTTCCCCTTGGCCCTACCCCACCACTTTCAAGTATCCATGTTTTCCCTTATGTGTGGAAGCTAGGTTCAGCTTACAGACTCCTAAGTAAATACATTTGGGTGGTATACAAGTGTATAAAAATGTATTAACTGAAATACACTAGATTAAAGGAGATCTCAGTGCAATCCTTAGAAAGCCTAAACCTGTTTTTTTTAATACACTTAAAGCAACGAAAGTAGTGCATGTGTGCTTTTTAACATGGTGTTTTTCCTCCCAATTCTGGCTCCTATTTTCCACATCTCACATCTCCCGATCTATCCTGCCTCTTTGGCACTTGACTTCTCTCTTCTACTTGCCAGAAGTGGGTTTTTCAGGGTTTCAGAAGTTCTCATTGTCAATTGAGCTATGATGAGGACTCATTAATAGGCCCCAAAGTGATGGGGGTTCTGGTTCACCTGACTTCTCTGATACATGGAATAAAAACAGGGCCCATTACTACCCCAGCTTTCAAACTCTACATAAAGTTACAATGGCCATGACATTGTCATTCTTGCCATGGAAATTGTCACATAGAGGAGATAGCAGCTGTCAACTCAAGGATGGGAATCCTCTTCTGTCCTCTCATTCCTCCAAATGAAATCACTGGATCACATGCCAGCTCAGACATTATGTTAATGTAGACGAGAGACGTGAAAAGGTTGTTTTCCTCAAGAAATAGAGTACCATGTAAACAATTTAGCTTTTGATACAAGATAGATCATAAATTTTTCTGAATGTCTCATTTTTGTCTGTACTTGTACTTTATATTTACAACCTTTGGCTTTCTAACATATATATATATATATATATATATATATATATATATATATATATATATATATATATATACTTCTTTTTTACATCATCTGTAGGAGAAAAGAAAACTTTGGGTAACCTTATTCAGAATTTTTAGTGTTCCAGAAACTAAATGCATTTATTTCAAAGTACATGTGGGATCAGCAAGGTATAATGGCTCACAATGATGATAATCCTAGCTATTTAGAAGACAGAGATGGGAAAGATTACGGGTTTCAGGGAAAAAAGTCCTCAATACTCCATTTCAGCCAATAACTGGGTTGGTCCCCTGTCTGTCACTCAGCCGCACTAGAATCATAAATAGGAGAATTACAGTCCAGATTGGCTGAGACATAAAACAAAACTAAAAAAGTAAAATGGCTGAAGGCATGGCTCAAGTGGTGGGGCACCTGCTTAGCAAGTGTGAGGCCCTTACACTTAGGAGGTCAGAGCTGACTTGGCCAACAAAGTTCAAGAATATTTTCCATAGTATATAGAAGATACTGTTTCTGCCTGTGACCAAGTGAGGCAGGATTCCAGAGGGCAGATGTTCTCAAAGGGTAGTCCTGAGATCACAGAAGTGGAACAGTCCCTAGGGAACTTGTTAGACCTGTGTGACCTCAGCCAGCAGCTCATATTTGTAATCCTAGCTACTCAAGAAACGGAGATCGGGAGGGTCATGATTCAGAGCCAGCCTGGGGGAAAGACTCATAAGACCTCATCTCAGCAGGAAAAGCTGGGTGTGGTGGCATGAACCTCTTATTCTAGCTATAGAGGAAGCATAAATAGAAGGATTGTGGTCCATGCCAGCCTGGAAAAAAAGCAAAGAGATTTTGTCTTGAAATTAATCACAGCAAAGAGTGATGAGGATGGCTCAAGTGGTAGCAAAAGAAAGAGGGGAGATGAAGGAAGGAAGGAAGGAAGGAAGGAAGGAAGGAAGGAAGGAAGGAAGGAAGGAAGGAAGAGAGAAAGGGAGGGAGGGAGGAAGGAAGGAGAGGGAGGGAGGAAGGAAGGAGAGGGAAGGAGGGAGGAAGGGAGGAAGGAAGGGAGGAAGGAAGGAAAGGAGGAAGGAAGGAAGGGAGGAAGGAAGGGAGGGAGGAAGGAAAGGAAGGAAGGGAGGAAGGAAGGAAGGAAAGAAGGAGAGGGAAGGAGGGAGGAAGGGAGGAAGGGAAGAGAGACAAGAAAGAAAAGGAAGGAAAGAAGGAAGGAATAGAAAAGAAAGGAAGAGAAAGAAAAGAGGCAGGGAAGAAAAGAGTAAGGAAGAAAGGAAGGAAAGAGAAAGAGAAGAGAAAAATATTGGATCTCAGATCTCAGGCCCCACCTAGACCTTCCTTCCTCCCTTCCTTCCTTCCTTCCTTCCTTCCTTCCTTCCTTCCTTCCTTCCTTCCTTCCTTCCTTCCTTCTTTCCTTTCTTCCTTCCTTCCTTCCTTTCTTCCTTCCTTTCTTCCTTCCTTCCTTCCTTCCTTCCTTCCTTCCTTCCTTCCTTCCTTCCTTCCTTCCTTTCTTCCTTCCTTTCTTCCTTTCTTTCTTTCGTGCTGGTCCTGGGGCTTTTTTGCTCAAGGCTAGTGTTCTACCACTTGAGCCACGGCTCCATTTTCTGCCTTTTGGTAGTTAATTAGAGATAAGAGTCTCAGACTGTCCTGCTCCAACTGGTTTCAAGCCACAATCTCAGATCTCAGCCTCCTGAGTAGCTAGGATGGCTACAGGCATGAACCACGGGCACCTGGTAAGATCCACATTTTTAATAAGCACGTGAAGATTCACATGTGAGAAGCACTGCCAGCAACTGTCTGCCCTCTGCTTTCGAGAAAAGTCATTACATATACTTTTCCACGAGGTCACTATATTGTCACTGGTATCACAGTGAATTATCAGAACTGCTAACTGTGGACAGGCCCCAGTTACAAAGAGCAATGCATTTGAAAACGTGAGTGATTTGTGAAGTGTAGAAGGCAAGCCAGTCACATTTTCCTTCCAATATATTGCTTTCATTTTCATGGGAGCAGAAAAGGAAATGTGGAGAATTCAATTGGAAGGCAAAGATCTAATTCAAGGTGCATGCCATCTGATTTTCAAATTCACCCCAGTCCCTTCATTAAACTGGCACTCACATCAGATACACCACAAGATATCTTGGTAATGTTAGAAATCCCTTGAGTTGTATGGATGAGCAAGATCAGTCTGTCTCCTTTCCATTAAGTCCTGGAGATGGAGTCTAAGCTTTTCCTTCTAAAGCCCTAGGGAGACTTTGCTTTCTTGCAAGATAAGAGGTTTTCTCCTTTGAAGCAATGGGGAATAGTAAACCCACATGTTTAGTTGTTGTTATTTTTAAGCCTGGACAGAAAATAGAACAAGTTGCAGAATGGTTTATAGCAGAGCATCATTTTTTTATACAATGTAGAGGGGACAGGTCCCCTGGGGAAAACATTTTGGCTGTGAATTTTGATCTGATTATTGAAACCGCAGCTGGATAGCAGCAAGGGTCAAAGCTAGAAGCAAATACAACCAGGAAGTGAAATCACAGATGAGTGGACCACAGGGCACAGAGATGGGGTCATTTCTACACCCAAGGGAATGGTAATCCACATGAACCCAGAGTAGAAATCTAGCCTTCTACAACTTGCGAGGTGAATTTAATCACAGCTCTTGGCATACCAATATCTGGATACTAAACCCAGACAGACCCTGAATTTTCCGGCAGGTTGGATTTTCCTGCTAGTCTTGCTCCATAGCCATTCCACCTTTTATTTTGAATCCCCAGTGCAAATACAAAGCAAGGCAATTGGGAATTTGTGTTGAATCCCTTTCACATCTGCCGGAGCCATTATTACAGAATTGTATTTTCCAAAAGCACAAGAAAACAAATGAGGTATTCTATTTTGGCATTTTTATTTCATTCTATCACAAAGAATAGCAAAGCGGTGAAGAGACTATTTGTGGCCTCCTCCCAGGACTAACAAAAGCCTGGCACAGCAAAAGTGCATTCGTGCTTTTACAAACATCTCTTGTAGGCCACTGCCAGAACAAATAAATAGATAAAAAGTATGTCAATATCTAGGATTCAGAATCTTTCCAAAATGATTCGTGTGCAGAAAGCAGAATTCTGTGTAGGTTTATGAGTTACTAACATTAGTGTAGAAAGCCAGAAGGTGATGCACGGGGTTCCATTAACATTTTGAGATTCTTGTCACTACAGGTATCTGCAGAGACTGAAGAATACTAGATAAGTGAGACCTGATAAATGAGCTCCAGGACCACCAAACTCACAAATTCCATGCTTTTGGTCTCTTGGAAGAAATGATTTGCCCCTTGCAGATAAGACTCATGCCTATCATCCTAGACACCCAGGAGGCTGAGATCTGAGCATCTTGTTTTAAAGCCAGCCTACACAGAAAAGTTCAAAAGACTATCTCTCCTTAACCAGCAAACTGTCAGACTGGAGGCATGATTCTGTGATAGAGCATCTGCTGTGACAAAAGACAGAACCTAAGTGCAAGGCCTGAGTTCCAGTCCTGTTACTGGCAAAAGAAAAAAGAAAAAGAAAGAAAAAAGAAAAAGGTAGACCAATTACATACATTTACTTCTCCGCCCTCCCCAAGCCCCGTTAAAATGAAAGTAAGGAGCTATACATGGAAGGAAATCTCTGAAGACTTACCAAGAAATTTGAACCACAATAAGTTTCATGAAGATGCAGATACAAGCAGATGTAAAGAAAACAGGAAAACAAAGCAATGGAGGGAAGATCATGCATATTCCCGTGAATATCACAACTCGGAGGGGAAGGAAGAGGGTAAAGAAAATGTCCCAGATGAAAATTAAAATCAATTAGAAGGGGGAAACTCAAACCAAGACCACTAGATTTCTTTCAACAGCACTAGATATGAAGCCCAGTGGAGGAATGCCTTCCAATTAAGAGCAAAATTTACTTGGAATTAAAATGTCATGGTTAATCAACGTAGCCACAGAGCATGAAAGTAAAATAAATACATTTTTAGATATAGACTCTGCAAGGGAGCTTCTGGAGCTCTTTGTCTTTTTAAATTCATATTATTTAACTTTTGTTGTTTGCCTATCAATTAATTTTTAACTTTTAATAATGTTTGGTTCTGGGGATTAACATAGGAGCTTTTGTGTTCAAGACTTGAGCCACAGCTCCCCTTCCAGCTTTTTGGTGGTTAATTGGAGTTAAGAGTCTCATGGACTTTCCTGTCCAGGCTGGCTTCAAACCTTGAGCCTTAGATCTCAGCCTCATGAATAGCTAGGATTATAAATATGAACCACCAGTGCCTGGCTGCCTATCAATTTTTTTACCTGTTTAATTGGCATAACTTCTTATTTGTGAAAACAATACAATGCTTCAACACATGAATACACTGTGTAATGATCAAATCAAGATAATTATCATGTCCATGAGATCAAACATTTATTATTCATTGTGGTGAAAGCACAAATCCTGTCATTTAGATATACTCTGAAGTGTATGGTACATTATTAACTATACTCACTGTTCTATGAAGTAGAACAACAGTATGTACTCCCTGTAGTCCTTTCTGGGATAAAATAAAATAAGAAAAAGGAAGATTTGAGATTCTAGGGAATCATAAATTTATGTAGATGTGCACAGAAAAAAAAGTTGGTATAGAAGTATTCCAGTAGGTCTAAAAAATAGCCAAATCAGATTAAAACAAAAATGCAAGTCTCTGGAAGTTTACTTTTAGAGAGAAAATGGATTCTCTATAGCAGTTTGTGGGTTGGAAAGGCTGGGTATTTCTGAAGATCTCTAATGGCAAAAGTCCTCCATTGACAATATGAACATTTTCTTCAAAAAAGAAACAAAAGTAATAATAAAAATAAAGTAGTAATAGCAAAAAAGTAAGGGAGGAAGGATAAAAGGAGGGAAGAAGGAAGAGAAGAAGAGATAAAGAGAGGAAAGAAGAGAGGGAGAAGGAGGAAGGAAGGAAAGGAAGAAAGGAAAGGAAAGGAGGAATGGATGGAAGGAGGAAAAGAGGGAAGAAGGAAAATTAGAAACTCATGCTCCATTTTAAGACAATGATGATTCAAATATGGAGCAAGCCAAAACTGAGTCTGAAATATAGATCACAATTTTTAAAGTGGTACCTAGTGCCAATAGTTCTTTCCCTTCCTCCAGGCCTCAGGGCAGGACAGGCATGATAGCTAGTAGGAATCTTTTTCCCAGGACTCCTTCTTGTATAAATTTAAAGATGAAACTCCATTTGTTAGGAAATGGAAAGACTTGGAAAAATTATATTAAGTGAAGTAAGCCAGGCACAAAGAAACATAGGTCCCATGGTTTCCCTTATTTGCAATGACTAGTACATGTCTACGACAAGCAGAGAAGGTCAAAGGCTATGTACATATGACCACATGAGATAATGTTAAGCAAAATGTACCCCAAGACAGGGACACAAGTGTTTTTTTCTTTCTTGCTAGTGTCTTTAATGTACTTACAATGCACTATGTGATTCTTTTGTTTCTTTTGTATGTTCTTCCCCCATGGTATAACCCTTGTTTTCACTGGATTTGATGCTAGTGCTCTGCATCTTGTAGATACATTTTTGTAATTTGGGGAGGGGAAGTGATATAGTGGAATGCTTAAATGAGGATGCAGGCTGACCCATTGTGATGACGAGATGTTCAGGACACTATGCTGAAAACGAACTTTACAATGTCGGGGTGGGGAGGCGGGAGGAGATGGGGAGGCGGGAGGAGATGGGGAGGCGGGAGGAGATGGGGAGGTGGGGAGATAAGTGATGGTAGAAGGAAAACAAAGGAGGAGGTAACAATGCTCACTACAAAATGTACTCATTACCTTACTCATGTAACTGTAACCCCTCTATACAACATTTTCCATCTATATATGTATATATGTATATATAATGTATATAATTGTATATAACTGTAACCCCTCTACAACATTATATATATATATATATGAAACTCCAAACTGGAGTATGGTGTTGTGATGGAAAGCCAGTCAGTGGCACTGGCCAAGACTTGTTGTTCTGCAAGACTTGGGGCTTTCTTCGTGGATTTCATCCTCTTCTCTCCCAGGCCTGTCAGAATCCCATGTAGTGGCAGAATGGTCTGTGATCCATGCCCTGAAGTTATGCCCTGTAGAATCCAGTCCTCCTCAGTTTGAGCAGGGCCTGTGTCTTGTCTCTAGACAATAGAATGGTGGCAAAAAAAAAAAAAACAATTAAAAAGGACTACACAGTGATCTGCATATAAAATGCCATCCTCTCAGAATGCATCAGAGTGAAAGATCATATTCTACTAAAGAACCTCAAGGCCTGACCTGGTCCATAGTAAACCAACTACAGAAGAGGCCACAGGATAGGGGACTACAAGTAGCCTTTGGGAGCTGAAAGATGAAACACAACAGATGAGCGATGGCCAAACCACATCTAAATGCAACTCTCACCCACAATCGTGAGCAACCAGCCCAGGAAACCAAGCCACTGTCTACAGCCAGCCCCCAAAGGCAGCCTGCCTAGAAGTCACAATTGTGGTGAAGCAGAAGCCCGTGTCTAACACCTGTTTCAAGAAGCCAAACAACAACCTTCGTAACCATCAGCCCCAAACTACCAGGACTTGATTAATAACTGACAATTTCCTTAATTCTGTCCCACTTCCAATTAAGGACTAACCAGAAATAACAAAATACACACTCCTCATCAGTCACAAAGCATACCTGTTGCCCAGCTAGCCCACAGACAACGTCTCCAAAGCCAGTAGCCTCCCACCAGGGCATCTGCGAAGCCTTCCCTTGTACACTAGAAGAGTTACCAACTTTTCTGCCTGCCTTGGAATCCTTGAAAAAATGAAACAAAAAATGAGTGAGCCCCAGGGCTGTATCAAACTCAGAGTGAGTACCCTGTGCTTGTGCTCATTTACTTCCACAGAGCTAAGAATCTCTGTCAAAACAGCTGCACAAGGACATAAGTTCTGACAACAACCATTGAGCTTAGAAGAGAGCAGGGATGATAGTTCAGAAGAAGTCTCAGATAAGTCCAAAGTCCCATCTAGCATCTCCATTGCAGCCTGTGGGACAGTGGGTGCACAGGACACAGATGCCTTCTATCCATACTCCTGATCCTTGGAAACGTTTTAAGACACTATTGTAGCCACTACAGTAACTACATAGCATCATGGCCCATTTGAGAAAGGAGAGATCCAGGTGTTATGTTAGTCAGCTTTCCACCACTATAACAGACCCAAGATAATTGATGTATGAAGAAAAAAGTTTAGTTTGGCTCATGGTTCTAGAGGTTCTAGTTCAGGATTGAGATGGTGGAGGGGTGGCATTTTCTTTGGATCTAGAGCAAGGTAGCACACCATGGAAGAACTCAAAACAAGTCATTGCAGTAGTGACATAATATTTATAGAGATTTAAAAATAAGCAATACTGGTTATCTGTGGCCGTGTAATAAAAACATACTTAGTGTCTTAAAACAATAATTGCCTAGCCAGGCATTCATGGCTCATGTTTGTATACCTAGTTACTTAGGAGGCTGAGGCCTAGAGGATTGTGATTCGAAGCCAGCCCTAGCAGAAAATTCTGAGAGACTCTAGTTAACCAGGTCAAATGGCAGACTGAAGGCATGGCATAAGCAGTAGAATGCTGGCAATTGGCCAGAGTTCTGTGTGAGAGCAAGAGGCCCAGATTTTAATCCCTGGTACAGGCACACACACACACAAAAGCCTTCAACTACAACAAGGCTTTCTCATTTTTCATTGTTATTGTCTATGCTCCAAATTAGATGGGAAGGGAACTGAAAGAAAAGATTTTATCTTCTCCTGACATAGTCAAAGTTTTGTGTTTGTTGTTTTAGTTTTATTTTGTTTTATCAGTCATGGGGCTTGAACTCTAGGTCTGGGCACTGTCCCTGAGCTCTATCAGCCTAAGACTAATAATGCTCTAGCAGTTGAGCCACAGAACCACTTCTGGTTTTCTGATAGTTATTGGAGATCAGAGTCTCACAGACTTTCCTGCTGGGGCTGGCTTTGAACTGTGATCCGCAGATCTCAGCCTCCTGAGCAGCTAGGATTATAGGTGTGAGCCACCAGCGCCCAGCTTTAGTCACAGTTTTATGACCAAGCACAGTGCCCTCCATTCAATAGATAATCAAAACGCCAAGGGTGCTTGGCTCACACCTGTAATTCTAGCTACTTAGAAGGCTGAGGATTGTGGCTCAAAGCCAGCCCGGGCAGTAAAGTCTGTGAGAATCTTATCTCCAATTAACCACCAGAAAACTGAAAGTGGTTCTGTGGCTCAAGTGTTCCTTGAATTGAGGAACAGAGAGACAATGCCCAGGCCCAGTGTTCAAGCCCCATGACCAACAAAAGACAGAGAAAAAAAAAGATAATCAAACCTTATATATTGAAGAAATGATTGTTCAAGTGAGTATACTTTCCAAACCATTGGAGAGTATATAAAAAAATAGTAAACTGCACCCAGGAACTTAAGAAAATAGTCACATTTTATCAAATACCTAAAATATAACACGGCATAGTCTAAATTAAAGCAAATTCTTCAGATGAATTTAAAAATAAATCTATTGTCCTATAAGGACTCAACTCAAAGTGATTTAAAGAGGTTGAAAATAGAGGATGGATAAAACTGCATTAGGTGAAAGCAAACATAAAGGAAGCAGAAGTCATGATAGGAATTTCAATCAAAGAATAAATCAAGGCAAATGAACAGTGAATGAGGTGAAGGAGGTTTATTATACTGATGACTAATGCGATCCATGGTACAATTATAGCACACATAAATATTTATGTACTGTGTAACACAGCATGAAAATGCTGGAATGCAAATAAATGGTTGAAAGTCAAAGAAAAATGTCAGGACTCTGATGAAATGGAATATGTGAACACATCTGCCCTAAATCCATTTTATTCCAGCAAAGGGTTTATATCTAGATATAAACTAGGAGACTAGCTGGAGAATAAAATAGTAAAATAAAATGACAGACATCGATTAACTATATAGATAAATGCATATTTAATTACTTAGAGTTCACACTCACTAATAAACAATTTTTAAACAACCTTTATATGCTACACATAGAATTAGGGGAGCTTAATAGGCCTGTTTTCTGATGAGAATATTTCTTTTAAATTGATCATATACCATACCACACACACATAAAAAGCTTCAACTGAATTATAGAAAGTAGAATTTGTACAAGCTACATTTCTGGATTCAATGCAATAAACCTGGGACTTAATTACAAAAAATGTAAAGACCACCAAATGTCAATGCTTAGAAATTGTTATGGATGGGACCTCAAATGTCCCTCAAAGTGCATATACCAAGTTTTAGTCCCCAAGTCTGTGGTTACTGGGAAGCAGTGGAAGGGTTAGGAGGCTGGGCCTCAACGCAGGAACTTAGCTCACTGGGGCTGTGCCCTGGAAGGGAATCCCTATCTTTAGGGAGATGAATGGCTTTGCTTCATCATTATGTTCTGCCTTTAAACAGACCCAAAGTGACAAAAACACAAGCAAACATAAGCCAAGATAATATCTGAACTATAGCCGACATAAAACTTTGTTCCTTATAAGTTGATTTTCTCAAGTATTTTGTCTACTAGGTAATTCCTAAAGCTTACACATAGTTAATTCTCCACAGGTAATCTCTGTCTTTTATGATGGGGATTGGACAAGTATACACTATCCATTACCAGGACAGACCAATCAAGCAATAAATGCCATAATAGTTATTATAATTGTTTTATAATTTAAACCTTAAAGTTACAACGATTTTTTTTTTTTTTTTGGTCAGTCATAGGGCTTGAACTCAAGGCCTGGGCGTGGTCCCTGAGCTCTTTTGCTCAAAGTTAGCAGTCTACCACTTTGAGCTACAGTGCCACTTCTCATTTTCCTGGTAGTGAATTGGAGATAGGAGTCTCATGGATTTTCTGGCCTGGGCTGGCTTTGAAGTGCAATCCTCAGATCTAGGTTCCTGAGTAGCTAGGATTATGGGTGTGAGCCATGGGTGCCCAGCTAACAGTGTTCTTTTCAATTCATTTTATGGGCATATGACATTTTTCTCTATTTGTTGCACTCCACAGAGGAGAGAAACAAACTGTTGAGTTGCTAACTCTGAAAGATGCTTCAAGAGCTTATGTGCTTGATTGACTTTACAGGGGAAATAACTTCATTTAGAAGTGACATTTTCTTGGCTAGCTGGTCCACTGCTGACAGTTGTGTCCTGCTCAAATTCTCTGCAGCTGACTGGTGTGGCCATGACTGCCAATAAGGGCCCTAGGGTACGAGGTCAGAACTGCCAAGTGGATGGTGAATCCCTGAGAGGGAGTTACTATACTCCCACATTCTGGTTCTCCTTTGACTAGTGTCTGTGTTTTAAAATTCAGCATCCTATTGTTTGCTGGTGGCTCACGCCTATAATCCGAACTGCTCAGAAGGCTGGGATCTGAAGATTATGAGACTCTTATCTCCAATAAACTACTAAAACCGCTGGAAGTGGTGCTGTGACTCAAGTGGTAGAACTCTAGCCTTGAGCAAAAAGAAGCTCAAGGATAGCACCCAGGCCCTGAGTTCAAGCCCTAGGACTGGAGAAAAAAAAAAATCAGTGGCTCAAGAGTGCTTATAATCCTAGTTACTCAGGAGACTGAGATCTGAGGGTCATGGTTTGAAGCCAACTTGAGTAGAAAAATTAGTGTGACCTTTTTTTTTTTTTTTTTTTTTTAAACTTTTCTTTGGTCGGTTGTGGGGCTTGAACTCTGGGCCTGAGCTCTGTCCCTCAGCTCTTCACCTCAAGGCTAGCGCTCTACCACTTGAGCTACGTAGCACCACTTATGGTTTTCTGGTGGTTTATTGGAGATAAGAGTTTCATGGACTTTCCTGCCCAGGCTGGCTTTGAACCTCGATCCTCAGATCTCAGCCTCCTGAGTAGCTAGGATTACAGGCCTGAGCCACCCGGACTCGACTAGTGTGACTCTTATCTCCAATTAACTATCAAAAAAGCCAGAAGTCTTGAGCTAAAAAGCTAAGGGACAGTGCCCAGGCCCTGCATTCACACAGGCTCTGCTATCACACACACACACACACACACACACACACACACACACACACACACACACACACACACACACACACACACACACACACACACACACACACACACACACACACACACACACACACACACACACACACACCAGCCTCCCTTCCCTGTTCCTGCCCCAACACTCTCTTCCTCTTCCTTGCTTTGTTTTTCTCCACCTCTTCTAAGTCGTGTTTGGCTGATTTACTGTCATTCTGTCTTCCTTTAGAAAGTGAGTTCTAACAGAGCACAGTGGTTCTTTCATTCACTCGTGTAGCCCAGGTACCTATAAGCATGTCCAGCACATTGCAGTGTTGGTGAGTTTTCAACCATGTTCTCTTCTCCCTCTGAAGTTTCAATTGTTTTTGTTTGTGGAGTAAAGTGGTGACAAATAGATTTATAGGAAAAAGAAAACCTATGAATTAATTCATGTGCAGAAACATGGCAGCCTTATTCAAAGTTCAAGACTCAGTGAGAGACCCAGCCAGCTGCTGAAGCTTATATAGCATTTGAGCTGCAGAAGGAAATCAAAGCTTGAGCTACTGAAATGGAGGTGGCAAAGTAGGACTGAAAGGGTGAAAAGAGGCAAATGCACCAAACCCAATTCCTAGGTTAGGTAGATGAGTCTCCACAACAGGATACCACTTGTGATAAACTCTGTCTGGGCCAGGTGCTGTTTCCATATCTTTTCCTGTAAAAGATCTTTTCTGATGAGTGTCCTAAAGAAAGACTGTTTGTACTAGTGTATACCTTTATTACTACAGCCCCCCCACAAGTGCCAGCCATCTGGAAATTGGCTAAATAATATATTGGGAGGGCTTATTTTTATTTCACTCTGAAGGGACTCAACAATTGTTGACAGTAGAAGATATTTGCATGGGTAGAGGCAGGGAGAGCTAAATAGGCCCTAGCTTTGGAAAAGACTGAGTCTGTGAGACCCCACCCTCCACCCCATGGAACAATGTCCACAGGGGAAATGTTTAAAAGGATGAATGGAGACTAAGGGTGTGGGGAAGGAACATAGGCCAAGCATCTGCAGCAATTTATTGGGGGTCCTTTGTCTATAAAACTGCATCTCTCTGGGACTGAAGCATGGGAATAAGAGGAAGGAATGTGGGGCCCTGTATAACTTCACCTATTCCTTTGGCCCACATACCCAACCTCTTAGGAACTGCAGTCAGCGCTACCTTCAGAGGAAGTAAGACTGCTGACCTCTCCTCACCTGCACAGTTATGAGCCTGCTCTGCCCCACTTACATCTCTCTCTGGATGCTCTCAGTGGCCATTTAACTTGTCTCTTGGTGCCCTACAGTGGGGACCTCCAAACGGTCACCTTGAGTTTTCAGCAGCACCAGTCAGATCTAATAGCACCCTCTGGTCAAATCCTCAGGAGCTTCCACAGGAGCCCCTGCCCAGCCTCGTCTCTGACAAGACAACCCCCTTGCTCTTCAAGTCTTGGTTCTAATAGCTCCTGCCCGAATGACCTCACACCACCTAACTGCACCCATTTAATTCTGTAACCTGTGTCATACCCCTCCATATAGCGGATTCTTTTCCTCCCTCCACCATGACCTCTTACAACCTTCCCATAACTTACTCGTTAATGCTCATAGTATCTCTTTTGTCGCCCACTTTGGCCATCGGAAAGTCCTCTCCACCAGGGCAGGGAAGTATTTGGTTTATTTCCTAACCCACCCCAAGCCTCTAGCAGCAGCTGTCCGGTTGTCAGGTGTCTGGAAACATATAGAGAAGGACAGTGGGTTTTGTTTTGTTGGAAGCTGATGCTAAATGACACATAAATCTTGGGATGTTAGAAGGCAGGATTCGAGTGCAGCAGTACAATGACATCTACAGCCCCGTTGTTACGGGTCTGCTAGTGCTAAGATCTCTCTGGCCCTTTCTTTCCCACCTCTGCGCAAATCAAGGCTCCCTTTTGGACACTTTGAAGGTTCTCTTTGGGAAACAGGCCACTCTGGCACTCTGTCAGCAACTAGCACCGCAAAGGTACCGTCCCTGCCGAAACTGGGAGACTGAATGATTCCAGGCCGGCCGGCTGGACTCCCCCAAACACTATGATAGAGTTTATTCCTCCGGTCGGGCTCCGCCCCGTCCCCGCAGCGTCCCTCTTCCTGGTCTTTCTGAGTAGCCTCTAGCTGGGTTGCAAAGGGATCATCAGCTCGAGCCCCTTCGGGCCGGGTGGGGTGGGCGGCCCCCGGCGCCTCTGCCCAGGCTAGGATCCAGCACACGACCCGCAGCGGGGCTTGCCAGTCTCCGAGCTCGTCTTGCATGGGAGATGGTGGCCGGGGACAAAGGGACACGGCCGGCACTGGCCTGCGCAGTGGCGCGTCTCCAGCCTGAGCCTCGAATCCCTCCCGGATCTGGGGTCGGGGGGGCAGCTCTAACCACGGGGAGGTGGTTGCGCCTACGTCCGAGCAGAACAAAACTGGTTTTCCGGGGTGGGGGTGGGGCGCAGAAGGCGGGGGGCGGCGCGGAGGCGGTCGGCGCCTTGCATCCAAGTTTGCCTGGGTTAGATAAACTTTGGGATCTCAGCCTCTCTGCTGGCCGCCGCCACCCTGGTAACGGGGTAAGCTAGGAGGGTGGACCGCTGAGAGGTGGGCGGCACCAGGGGGCGGGGTGGTCGGACCCCCAGGGTCGCGCAGGCGCCTAGCTCGTCACCTCCGACCTGATCGCCACCCCCCCCCCCCCGCCCTGCATTCTCTCCGTGAGCTCCTGGGGGTGGGCAGGGGGTGGGGAGGAGGTGGTGGCTACCGCCGGGTTGGGGGAGGGCCAGACGCCGACACAAAGCCTTTTCCTCCTCCTCCACCCCTCTCTCCTCCCCAGCCCCCTCTTCTTCCTGATCCTCCGGGGCGGGGGGAGTCCAGCCCCGCGCTCCCCCGCCGGGCCACTGATCACCACCCCCACCCCCACTCCGCCCGCCTCGGTGACCTGCAGGGAGCCCCCCTTCCCACCCGCGCGAGGTAAGGGGGAGGCAGCAGCGGAGACCCCACCCCCTGCGCCCTGCGCCCCGGGGACTGGGGGGGAGGCGCGCGCACCGGGACGCTGCGGGAACAAGCGGGTGCGCTGTCCCCCGCGCTCCCACTGTCCTGCCCAGAGTCAGCCCCAGGGTCCTCCCGGGTTGTGGGGTGCGGTGGGGGCGGGGGCGAGGCACCGGGAATCGGGATGCCTGCCAGGACTAGGGGCCAGGGTGACGTTCCGCTGCGCTGGGCGGCCTCGGGTCTAGGAAGGGTCACCGGGTGTCCTCGGCTGACCTCTGCCGCGGTGGGGATGAGAGGCCACCCCAGGAGCTGCGGGCTCGGGCTCAGTGGCGTGTGTGTGTATGTGTGTGTGTGTGTGTGTGTGTGTGTGTGTGTGTGTACACACCAGAGGTTTTTTTTTTTCCGATTTGCAGGGTAAACCTGGTTGTCTGCCCTGTATCTAGTGCACCTCGGAGCTCCGATGCAGGGCGCAGGCTGCCGGAGACCCCAGGTGTCTTTAACTCCCCCTGGTGAAGTTCCAGAGGGACAGGCATGAGGGCTGCTTATATTTTGGTAGTAATCGATGGCAGTGCCGTGGGTACAGGAGGAGGACTAGGTTCCAGCCCCAAAGGGTTCCAGGGCCACATTCCGAGGCCTCCGATACCCCTCTGGGCTCAGCATTCACCCGTGAAGTCCACCCGCCCACTCGCCCGCGATGGAGCACCCCTGGTATGGCCGGAGGTGTTAGGGCTTTGCAGACCTGGGGCTTTAAAGCCTGTGATAATGTTGCTAAGACATCCAGGGCCAGGTTGGTCCCCTGGGCCCTGAGAGGCGCCTCTCTTTCTGATAGCTCTGAAATCCCTCAAGACTCCTACTGCAGAGAGGCAGCCCACAAGCCCACACTGCGTAGTGGAACTTGCTCGCAGGATTTGGGCATGTTGTGATTTGTTGGGCTCTCACTGGAATGTGTAAGGCAACTGCAGGACGTGCTTCCACCAACAGGAGTGTGTAAATATCCAAGCAAAGAATAAAATAAACACTTGGCAGCAGTCAGTGTAAGATAATATTTTGTTAGGAGAAATGGAACCTAAAAAGAAAAACTCCACACTAAACAAAATATCAGCCCTTTAGATAAAGACAGGTTACAGTGATAGCCCTCATCATTGTGCTACAGGGACAGAACTTTCTAATCCTCCCCTCCTCCCCCCTCTCCCCTCCCCCTTTACCAACCTTGGGCAACTGGGTGTCCACTGGTCATTCTGATGGACATTACAGCTGTGTGACCTTCTGTCCTCGTTCAGATGGGAGGACGGTCTGTTTGCTGTGGACTCAGGATCCTGTCTTCCTCTTGGCCTCAGGCCTTGTATGTCTCCAGGCCCTTGGTCCTTCTATTCTTCAAGGCTTCAACTTCTGCACATGATGTCACAGGCTATGGACTGGGAGGGGCCTGGAGCAGGGAAGACACATTGCATTTGGAATTTGGGAAGAAAGCCTTTGACTGGAGCTTTGAGGGGACAGGAGCAGAACTCGCTCTCCTAGCTGGAGACATTCTCCCTGCAGATAAGGAAACTTGACTTCCTTTAGGTTGTCCTGTGTGCTTGTTGAGAGAGAACATTCCAGCGGCTCTCTTCTCCCTCGCATCCATCAGCCCCTTCCTTCATGCCTTCTCTAAAGCCAAGGACCACAACCTACTCTAAAGAGAGGTTCCACTTTAGAACTCTAGGAACAACCTTTTGTTTAAGCTAAATCAGCTTCTGCCTGGAGGAGGCAGATAAATCATTTCTCCTGTCAAGGGAGTGTTACACTCTGAGGTCCATAATAAAATAGGCTTGTTCTCTGTCTGTCTGTCTGTCTGTCTGACTCTATTTGTCAGTCTGTCTCTCCCTCTCTCTCTCCCTCTCTGTCTCCCCCCCCCTTCCTCTCTCCACCCCCTCTCATCTCTCCTGTACTGGGATTTGAACTCAGTGCCTTAAACGTCTTAGGCAGGAACTCTACTAAATTGAGTCATGTCCTCAGCCCTTATTTGTTTTATTTATTTATTTTTAGATAAGAACTCACATATTTGCCCAGTTCCAGCCTGGACCACAGTCCCCCTACCTATGAGATGACAGGACCCAGCTTATAGGTTGAGATGGGGGTTTTGCTAACTTTGTGTCCAGAGTGACCCTTTCTCTAGATCTCTGCCTTCCAAGCAGCTAAGATTACACTTGTGAGCCACTGTGTCGCATTCCTTATGTTGTTTTGACAGAGTGTTTAACTTCCCTTCTATACACAGTCTACCTACCTACCAAGGATCCTAATCCGAGAATTTCAGTAAGGAAAGCTTCCCATTTTCCTTCTCTCTTCCCTGGTATAGTACCCCTTCTGCCCGTCAGAATCCCTTGTGTGGGCTTATCACTTCCAAGCACTATGTCATGGACTCCACTTATCCATTGTCTATGGTCCAAAACCAAATTATAGTCTTGCCACTAAAGGAGTGTGTGCTGATTGATTGAATGAAAAGTATCTTGATAGCAGAGCATTTTGAGGAGTTATACTGCAAGAAATACATCTTTCTGACTGGAATGCATCTAAGGAAAGCAGATTGCATTTTTATAGTTCTTTATAAAATGCTTATCTAGTTACTGACTCAGTTGTTTCTTCCAATAATGTTAGTTTTGTTTTATAGGTGAGGAGATGGAGGTCTAGAAGGGTCAAAACACCAAGGTGGGAGCCAGGGCTCCAGGTAAGAATCATTCTGCTACACCTCAGCAGACCTCTAGCAAATCAGTAGACTTGTAAAGACTTGCTAAGGGCAGATTCCAGACAGTGTGGTCTAGAGCAGTAGTTACCAAGCTGTGAGCTAGCAGCAATTTTACTGAGGACTTACTGGAGTTACTATGATAAAGTATGTCAGGGAAAGCCTAATGGTAAGCTGGATTTTTCAGAACCTTTGTTAGTAAGACATGCTTTAGGACTCTAGGATGGCACCACAGTGTGTGATATGCTTGCCAACTTTATTTGGCCACAGAGTATCTTCTAAGTGTAGTGTTGTTCCAAGTAGTCCATGGAGAAGTTGCTTTGTGAGTCCCACGTGGTATGTGGTCCTCTAGGTAGGAAAAATACGTGTTTTCTGGACATTTGGAAGTCATAGTAACCCACACAGGTACATTTAGAGTCAGTTGTTGCTTTGCTCACTCTGTGCATTCGATCAACATCAGTTGCCTAGGGTTTGATCAGATCTGAAGTTGGAGAAGTGTCTTCCTCTGCCCATAATCCCTCTACCTCAGCCAGCCTTTACAACTCTCAAGGGTATTTCAAATGTAGCCATGCATATGGGATGGAAATCCCAGAGCTTCTGCACCGCGAGCACTATTTACTATACTTAATGACAATAATAATTATTATTATGGATGGAATTCTTAGGGAATGGAACAAACCTAAGGAGGGTCTTAGACGTGTTAAGCAAGCATTCTCCCCCAGGCTACCCTCCAGCTGGAAAGAAAGCTCTGTTTCATCTTGGTTTCATCGCCTCTGAGTGTATAGATGCACCCATTTCTCTTGCTTCCTCTCTTTTTCTCCTGGGCACTGGCTGTATGGATTCTCTAGAGTGTCAGTGTCTGCATTTCTCATGAAAAGATAGCAAGAGTCTTGGAGGGACTCAGGCCTGGAACAAACAGCTATCTATTATTCCTCAGCCCAGGAGGTACAGCACCCACTTTCTATGCACCCATATTTGAAATCAGTTGCTTCTGAATCAGAGTCTTAACTGGCAAATGTGCTGTTATGTACTCTTTACAGATCAGAAAACCCAGATCTTCAGTTGCCATTGAAGAGTTGCTGAAGAGGAGTAGTCGAGTCAGAATTGTAGGGACTCAAAGGCAAAGTGTGGAGCTAGGTGTCTCATGCCTGTAATCCTAGCTACTCAGCAGTCTGAAATTCAGAGGATCATGGTTTTATATCACCTGAGGTAGAAAAGTCCAGGAGACTGTCTCCAGATAATCTGGCAAAAGATAGGCTGAGGGTTTGGCTTAAATAATAGAGCAACAGCCAAAATAGCAAACTGAGCAAGTCTGAGGCCTTAAGTTCAAACCCTGATCCTGACAGAAAAAAGAAAGAGAGAAGTAGGGGGGAAAGATAGAGGTGAGAAAGAGGAGGCGAGGAAGTGGAGAGAGGGGGAGAGAGAGACAGAGGGGGGTGAGAGAGAGAATGAGAGACAGGAAAATGAGAGCTGTAGGATAATGGAGGATCCTAGGTATATTTTTGTGGATTTAACTTTCTCTTGAAGACATTTCTAGGACTCCAAAGCAGAGCAAACGTATCTCAAGATTTGTTTCTTAGGTTTTTCCCTTGTGTGGAAAAGAAAGTCTCATTCAGAGAAGCCTTTAGAATAGGAGTGTTTTGCACCTCACCTGTCAGGTGCGGTGGGTTGGACGTACCAATGGTGAGGGGTGAGGAAGAAGACCAGAAGAGTAATGAACAGGAGTGGACTCCTGGACTTTAGAGTCAGTGCGCACATTTGAATGCTGTAGTGTGTGTGACCAAAGAAGAGGGTAGAGAGGAAATACTGAGATTTTAAACCAACTAAGTTCAGAAGTCTGTATGTCATCTAGCAGGAAACACAAGGAGTCCCAAGGACATGGTGGGGACAGAAACAGAGTGATGACAGGGAGCAGTCTGTGGTCAAGAAAGGAGTCAAGACAGCATCCTGGAAGCCTGAGCCTGCATTTGGTCTAATGAAGCAAAGTTAGGGCAGACACTCGTCTCACAGAGAAAATAGATTCATAAGGTGTACAAAATTGGCAATTTCCAAAAATACCCAGGCTTAGTCGTAAACTAAACAATCTCCCATATAAACAGGAAGCCTAGATACTTGAGGTGTAAGAATGTAAATACAAGTGAAACCTCTGATTTTTAGTTAATGGAGTGTGCACATCATCTTATGGTTTTTTTTTTCTATCCTTAATATTCTATAATAAAACTATTTTTTTTTGGTCAGTCATAGAGCCTGAACTCTAGGCCTGGGCACTGTCCCTCAGCTCTTCAGCTCAAGGCTAGGGCTCTCCCACTTAAGCCACAGTGCCACTTCTGGCCTTTTCTGATTATGTGGTGCTGAGGAATTGAACCCGGGGCCTCATGCATGCAAGTCAAGCACTCTACCACTGAGCCACCTTCCCAGCCCCAGGTTGAGAGATCTTATGGTACAATTTCGTGTCATTATCACTTTTACAGATTTTAGCAGTAACTAGAAAGAATATTATGATCCTCTGTTTTCATTCTGCTAAAAATAAATATATTTGTAGAAAAGGGAAAAACAAATCCTAGAAGCTCATGTCCAGTGGGTGTAGAGGAGAAATTGTAGAGCCAGGGATGTGGAGGAAGAGCCCTGGCTGGCCAATAAACTGGACAATCTAGAATCTTCATCCTGCTAGCTCCTGAGCAGCACCTGTGTAATTGATTAGGACCCAGACTCTCTCAGGTCAAGCACTTTTAATATCATCCAGAAGTGTGGAGAGTCTGCTGAGAGTGGGCACAAAGCCATCCAAGTTAAATACCACTAGCAAAGGACTCAAGAACACTGTCCCATCATGATGGAATAAATGTCTAAGAAATAGGATTTCTTGTAGCTGAAACTGTTTTGAAACTTGCTCATGGTTTAGTAAGAGTTTAATTAAATATAGTCTTTTTTTTTTTTTGGTCGATCCTGGGGCCTGAACTCTGAGCTGTCCCTCAGCTCTTCAGCTCAAGGCTAGCACTCTACCACTTGAGCCACACAGTGCCACTTCCAGCATTTTCTGCTTATGTGGTGCTGAGGAATCGAACCCAGGGCCTCATGCATGCAAGGCAAGCACTCTACCACTGAGCCACCTTCCCAGCCCCACTAACATTATTCTTATAATCTTTTCTATTTAAAAATAATGACTGGGACTGGGAAGGTGGCTCATGGTAGAGTGCTTGCTTTGCATGCATGAGGCCCTGGGTTCGATTCCTCAGCACCACACAAGCAGAAAAAAAAAACCCGGAAGTGGCACTGTGGCTCAAGTGGTAGAGCGCTAGCCTTGAGCTGAAGAGCTGAGGGACAGCGCCCAGGCCCAGAGTTCAGGCTCCATGACTGGACAACCCCCCCAAAAAAAGAATAATGTTGTTTTTTTTCTTTTATCAGGATTTTTTTTTTGTCAGTTGTGGGGCTTGAACTCTGGACCTGGGCGCTGTCCCTCAGCTCTTCAGCTCAAGGCTAGGGCTCTGCCACTTGAGCCCCAGCACCACTTCCAGATTTTTATGTGGTGCTGAGGAATCAAACTCAGGGCCTCATGCATGCCAGGCAAGCATTCTACCACTGAGCCACCTTCCCAGCCCTGTTTTTTTTTTTTTTAATGAGGCCATAGACAACCTGAGATAACGTATTTCTGGTTATCTAATTCTATTACTAGCTTTGAATAGCTGCCAAAGCAAATGGTCCCTGATTGAGAACTCCTGGTTCAGTTATGTAAAAAAGTTTATGAAAGTATATAGGTTTCTTTTTTTAAATTACCTATAAATATGATGTAAATGATATTGCTGAGGTACAAACCCAAAAGGGGTTCTAATGACTGTTGTGCCATTTTTGTTTGATGGGGACATGTGGCTATTGGCAGTACATAGAGACAGGTATTAGCACAAAACCTTCCACTTGCTTGAAATTCTCAAAATTCGAGCCATTCTAAAACTCAGACTTGGGCCAGGCAACTGTGTAATGTCTGTAATCCTAGCTACTCAGGTGGTTGAGATTTGGGATGTAGGATCTAGGATCTCAGTTCAAAGCTAGCCTGTACAGAATAGTCTATGAGCCTACATATCCAATTACCCAGCAAAATACTGGACTAGAGCTATGGCTCAAGTAGTAGAATGTCAGCCATGAGCGAGAAGGCCAAAAGAAGATAGATCTAAAATACCAAGACATAAATTATACAGGTCTCTAAGTATTCAACATAATGAGACCAAAAGATGAAATTCTTAGGAGAGGAACAGAAAGTCACAATGCCTATGTGCATCTGATCATACAAAAAACTGTATTGAAATGAAAGCAGGAAGGTTTTTTTTTTCTTTTTTTGCTGGTTTTATGTTCTCTCCTTTTTTTTGGTTGGGTGTGGAACCTGAGCTCTGGGCCTGCCTCAGCTCTTCAGCTCAAGGGTAGTGATCTACCACTTGAGCCACAGCACTTGTGTTTGCTCAGGTGGCTTGCTTCCTCCCAGCTCTTATTCTTCTACTTCCAGCCTGGCATTTGGGTCCAAAGTAGAGGTGAAATCTTAAGGGCTTCATTACGAGTCTCAGCTCCTCGAATATCAAAGATTATAGGCATGGACTGTCAGCATTTGGCTGTTTCCCTACTTTTTCACAAGTAAACTCTTAAATTTTAACTGCATATATTTACACAGTAAATGGGCTAAAGAGACATTTCAGTTTCCATAGACAGAAATGTTTTTATTTGCCAGGTCAGGATACTAAAATTCAGAAAGCTGAACATTTTTGTAACTTTCAGTAGTTACAGGAACTTAGTCATTTTACGAAGTTTTTTTGTTTTTTGTTTTTGTGGGTTGTGGGGCCTGAACTTTGGGCCTGGATGCTGTCCCTCAGCTCTTCAGCTCAAGGCTAGTGCCCTACCACTTGAGCCACAGTGACACTTCTGGCTTTTTCTGTTTATGTGGTGCTGAGGATACGACCCCAGGGCCTCAGGCATGCAAGGCAAGCACTCTATCACTGAGCCACCTTTCCAGCCCACATTTTTTTCTTTACTAGACCAAGTGTCAAGATTTACCTCTGAAATAGCTATTTCCCACTGCATTTATGCTATGTCTTCATACTTTTAAAAACCAAATGGAGGCAGATGTCCTGTGCATTAACTGTTTGGTAGGATTTCACTAGAACTTTGTATCTGGAGGTGAGCCAACAGCCTATACCTGGCAACTGTGCAATACAAACAGCAGCCACACCCATACAAGACAGAGCTGGGTGTATCCAAACTCACACTGGTAGGGACACTCAGCACTCAGCAGCAGCCTGTCCAGACTTCTCAAAAGTGCTGGGGATGGGAGCCGGTCTCATCTTTTTTGACATCATCTGGAAGCATCACCCTTTTCCTAGGTGACTGTTTGCTCATTTCCTTTGGGTTGTCAGTTGTGGGGCTTGAACTCTGGGCCTGGGCACTGCCCCTCAGCTCTTCAGCTCAAAGTGAGCGCTCTACTACTTGAGCCACAGTGCCACTTCAGTTTTTATCAGTGGTTTATTGGAGATAAGAGTCTCACAGACTTTCCTGCCCAGTCTGGTTTTGAACTGTGATCCTCAGATCTCAGCCTCCTGAGTAGCTAGGATTACAGGCATGAGCCGCCGGCGCCCAGCATCCTTTGGATTTTTTTAATGGTTCTGTGCACAGGAAATTTTTTGGAGTCCTGGACAACTAGCCCTTTGTATTTTCTTGGAATGTTTATGGATTACTGTTTCAATTCCCTTGGAATAATCTGGCAGGTGGTTCCTTAAGGAAGATGGAAACTTCACTTTTCCCCCCAATACTTAGTCCTTAGGCTTAGCACCCTTTGCTTCACAAACTGCTGTTCTCCAGCCCCGCCCCCATTTGCTACCTTTGGAAGGGTAAGACTCACTCTGAGGTTTGGAAAATTTACTCTTTCGTTCTTTCAATCAAATTTTATTCCATGGGATTTGTTTGGAATTATATTCAGCCTAGACACACGTGGGGGGGGGCAGGGAAAGCAGTAGTTTTGGGTCTTCCTTTATGTGATAGACCTCATCACTGAATAAAAGGCTGGAGGCCTTGTGGGTACTGGAGCTGTATTATGTGCACGGGTCCCTGGGCTGCCTGTGATACTGGGGTCCGGTGGAGACCAGGTCTTCGGGTTTCAGCACTGTTGGGAAATGTGAGGGCTTGGCTGGCTCCCAGGTTCACTTGCTTCAAAAACCTTGTAGCCTGGCAGGGAATATGGACAGACACAGGCAAGGACAGGGCTGTGTGGTCAGTTTCTGACCTGGGAGACAGACCTACTTGCATGGAGTTTGAACTTAAAAACTTCTTCATTCAGAGTTACTTTCCTTTGCAGTGGTTTTTCTACATGGCAGCTTAAGGGTCCATATAAGAAAATAAGCAGAGATTCTGTCTTTTTAGAAAAGGCCACTTCCCTCCCCTCCATGCCGTTCCCCCCACCCCTCCAGCCCTTTATGAAGCAAGCATGGAGGTGTTAGGCTGCAATGGCTCTTGGTTGGACTAGGAGGTTTTTTGTTTTGTTTTGTTTTGGATGCCTGTACTAGAGCTTGAACTCAGATCCTTAGTTTTTTCACTCAAGGCTAGCACTCTACCACCTGAGCCACATTTCTACTTCTGAATTTTTTGCTAGTTCATTGAAGAGAAATGTCTTCATGCACTTTGCAGCCCAGCTGGCTTCAAACTCCAATCTTCATCCCCTTGTGTAGCTCAGGTTACAGGTTAAGGAAGGAGACTCCACCCTATGGACATTAAGACTTGTCCTAAGGTTTCATGCCTTGGAAACAAAGGAGTCTAGGAGGGAGAGAGGTGGGGGGAAAGGAGGGAGGCCTGGATTAACAGCCAATGAAATGACCCACAAGGAGTCTCACCTCCCTGGACCAGTGCAGTTATTTTCTTCAGAGTGGCTCCCTCAAAGCTTCTTAACACCCCTGGGGTTGAGTGAGGTCTGGTGCATGAAGTAACAGTACTTCATGTCCTCATGCCCTGTCTCTCGGGGTGGAATTTCACATTTAGCATCTGTTCATGGATTGCCCAGCCCATTTTTCTGTATTCTGGGATTCCTGATTTAACCTATAGTTGTATACTTGCATCACAAACATTTCCCTGGGCACATCTCACAGCCCAATTGTACCTAATACTTTTAGCCATTGTCCTTTTGCCACACATTTTCTAGCGTTTTGGGCTACATAGGTGATGTAAAATAATATAGAGATCTTTGGTTTTTTTAGTCATGAGGCTTGAACTCTGGGCCTGGGTGCTGTCACTCAGCTCTTCAGCTCAGGAAAGTGCTCTACCACTTGAGCCACAGCGCCACTTCTGGTTTTCTGGTGGTTTATTGGAGATAAGAGTATCATGGATGTTCCTGCCTGGCTTATCTTTGAACCGTGATCCTCAGATCTCAGCCCCCTGAGTAGCTAGGATTACAGGCATGATCCACCGGCGCCTGGCTTACAGAGAACTTCTTACAGTTTAAACCCTATATCTACAGGCCTCTGGGGTTGGAGATGGCCATTTCCATGAGCAGAGCTAGAAAAGGACAGAGGCGGGGTTGGGTTTACAGATCTCTTTCTATTCAAGGACATTTATTCCTGCCCCGAGCATTTGTAAAGTATCTCCAGTGGGAAGACTGTGTAAGCTATGGTGGATGCATTCGGCGGTGTTACTGAGTGGCAAGTGAGTTCCTAGCAGGCTTGATAAGTGTGATGACCAAGGACATGGTCTGGGACAAAGGCCATGTCACTCACCAGGTTCCACCTAGAAAACAAGGCTGTCAGCTGGGTTGTGGGATACAGGAAGAGAGAGAGGGAGTGTGGGGTCCAGAACACTGGAAGGCTTTCAGTCCCAAAAGGGAGGCAAGAATGGTCCATGCAGAACAAGTGGAGCTTGGGGAAGCATCATGACCTATAGAATCAGAAATTAGACTGTGTGGGGAGCAGATGGAAGTCTGGGCAGGGACAGTCTAATCCACAAACAAATGCTCTGGTCCTACATGGGCGTAGGAACTCATTTTTTTTTTCTTTTTAATTTAAGCAGGGTTCACTCTGTAGCTCAGACTGGTATCAAACTTCCCACCCTTGTTTCTGCCTTCTGATTATAGGTGTGTACTGTTGTATCCTTTTTTAAAAATAATCTACAAAGAATCATCCTTCTTTGTCCATAATGAGATAGAGGAGATTTCAGAGGCAAAGATTCATGTGGAAACAGACTAGGAAATAGGGTCCTCATGGACAAGAGAATATAGAGAGGAGGAAGGAAGGAGCTGGCAGGGAAGGATGCTAAGCCACGGTGTATATCTAGCAAATCCCACTGAGAGAAATTTGGGGTCCCAGGAAATTTCTGGAGACCGTATAGGCTTCACAAGAGCAGCCAGCTTCCCAGAGTACTCATAGCCCTGTAGTGGTCAGACTTTGGTTCAGGACTGCCCCAAGCTCTTCTGCGCACTGTGCACACAGGCAAAGCAAGGTCTTAGGTCCAAGGACACTTCCGTGGAGACACAGATGCTGGCTGTGCAAGCAAATGGGCAGGGATGTTGTAAAGAAACATGAGGGTAGCATCTGCCACTGACTAGCATGCCTGTTCTCAGCCTGGCTCAAGCAGAAAGAGTGGACTGTACAGAAGAGTTGACCCTTCTTTATTTCCTATGACCTCCTTGTACTGCAGGAAACAAGAGTTTCTTACTAACCCTTTTCCAAGACATGGTGCTAGGGACAGCCCCCTGTACCATGACTTGTTACAGTAGCCTGACAGAAGCCATCTTTCTTGGCCATGTTTGCCTCTCACTGTTGAGCTGAAGACTTAAATTAATGTATTTGCTCAGTGCCAGTGGCTCACACCTGTAATCCTAGCTATGCAAGAGGCTGAGATCTAAGGATCACGATTTATCACAATCCATCATGACCAGAGACAGTACAATGACTGGGAGACCTGGCTGAAGAACTGAGATTTGAGGGGCCAGAGGGACCTGAAGCAATTCCTGTTGTTGGATCTCTAGATCCCATTAACAAAGGTTTTTTGTTTTGTTTTGTTATTTGAGTTGAGTATGGGGGAGGTGACGGTAGGGGTACGTGCAAAGGCTAGGGTTACAACCAGAAACATGAGGCAGAGTTTGCCCACAAGTGATAATTGACTTCCTTCTCTTAGGAAACAGAGTAAACACTCCAGCGTTAGCACACTCTCATCTCCAAGGTTTTAAGCTTTTAGTATCCAAACAGCTCTAACTTAAACACACTCAGGGCAGTAAGTTTTTCCTCTGTCTACCTCTACTGTTTGGCCTTTTCTGGGCACAGCTCTGGGCCTTCTGAATGCTGTCAGAGATTACATTCAGATCTCTTAACCCTTTCTAGGTCTCATAGCTCAGCTCCAGGGGTTCTCGCAGTGGTTCAAGGCCAGCCTGGGCAGGAAAATCTATGAGACTCTTATCCCAATTAACCACTAGAAAACCAGAAGTGGCCCTGTGGCTCAAAATGGTAGAGTACTAGCTTTGAGCAAAAGAGCTCAGGAACAGCTCCCAGGCCTAGAGTTCAAGGCCCATGACTACTACCACCACCACCAACAAAATTAATATATTTTATTAACATAGATTAGTTGTGATGTTTTTAGTGCAGTTTCATTGTAATATCTCCATACATGTACCCCATCAACTTTCCCTCATCTCTTGTTTTGGTGCTGATACTGGGACTTGAATGCAGGGCCTGAGCACTGTCACTCAGCTTTTTTTTACTGAAGGTTGGTGCTCTTACATCTTGGGGCATACCTCCACTTCCTTCTTTTTGGTGGTTAATTGAAGATAAGAGTCCCATGGATGGGCTGGGAAGGTGGCTCAGTGGTAGAGCGCTTGGCTTGCATGCCAGAGGTCCTGGGTTCAATTCCTCAGCACCATATGAGCAAAAAGAAAAACAAAAGCCGGAAGTGGCGCTGTGCGCTAGCCTTGAGCTGAAGAGTTGAGGGACAGCGCCCAGGCCCAGAATTCAGGCCTCACGACCGGACCCCCCTCCCCCCAAAAAAAAGAGTCTCATGGACTTTTCTGCCTGGAGGTTGGCTTGAACCACAATCCTCTAATCTTAGCCTCCTGGGTAGCTAAGGTAATAGTTGTGAGGCACTGTTGCCCAGTTATGGATTTTATTTTCACACACTCATATAAAGTCTTTTGACCATATTCACTCTCATTCCTTTTATCTATTCACCCCCCACCCCTTGCTTTACCTCTGAGTAAAGCCTGATTTTTTTTCTGCTGCAGATTTTATACTTTTAGAATTTATTGTAAATGTTCTATATAATTATGAGATGCCTGTAGGGTAGGTAAATGTCCTTCTTGGAAATAGTTAGCTTTCTGTTTTTGTTAGTTTGCAGGTTCTCTGAAGAGTATTAATGAGCTGTAGGATAAAGGATTTTTGAGAACATTGGGTTTAAGACTCCAGAAAATGTGAATCTCAAAAGAATTCCTAATCACAAAGGGCACAGAAACAAGCACCTTCCGGTTATTATTTGTTAAAACCTCACTCCATATGCACACATAAGCATCTGAGTCTACAAGTGTCTTCCCACCCCTGTGCCCATCTCTGAGGAGCTGCGTAGGTCCTGCCAACTAGATCGTCCAAGGGCCATGTATGCAAATTACCTCAAATTTAACCACGGCAGGTCTCAAAGATGATGCATGTTGTTACTAAGGAGCACGATTCAACATGAAAATCCTGCCACTTATAAATCATCAGTAGGAATTCCATGAATGTGCTATTCTCAGCCTGCAGCAGCTAGAATAGAGGTGGACAGGAAACTTGGAATACCATTTCAGGACCGTGTCCATCAAATGAGATTTAAAATATTTTGGATCAAGTTCTCAAGATATATCATGAGGAAGTCTGATTTGAGCTATTGATGTAAGGTGGAATCCATCTCTTTTTTTAGTTTTTCTTCCCCACTAAGGTTTTTCCCCCTAGCTTAAGGATCAAGAAGGATCATAAAAATAGTTATTTCAAGAGGAAAAAAACCACCTACAACAATGAAAAAGAGACAGCCCAAAATGAGCTACTATTTTCTCATAGTCCATTTAAACTTCTAAGTCATAGTTGGTTTTCAGTGTTCTTAGGGATTTTTATTTCCCATGAAAGGCATTATAATGAAACTCGAAAGGCTTCCAAGAAAACTGTACTAAAGTCTTCCAGACACTATAGTCTTTTCATAAGAACCAAGACTTGCTAGTTTGTAGGGATTATGATTTGGTGTTCTGTGCCTGCTAAGCACACATTTCTTTCTTCTGAGCTTTAACCCCAGTCTCAGGATTATGATTTGTGTGGGATTTATTTTTTAGAAACAAAATTTCAATATAGCTCAAGCTTGCCTTGAACTCATAACTCACTTGCTTCAGCCTCCTAAATGCTCAGATTACAGATGTGCATCACCACACCCATATGACACCTATGACTTTTCTTACTTTTCCTTTTCTTCCTCATTCTTCTTCACATAGTTAGGGATAGAATCTAGGATTTCACACATTCCAAAGAAGTGCTCAACCACTGAGATATAGTCCCAAACTTCTGGCAATTAAAAAAAAATCAAATAACTATTCTAGAAGCAGAGATACATATTGATAAATACAGAAAAATAGTTTTTTTTCCTGGGGTATGGTTTTGGGGTTTGAACTCGGGACTTTGCTTTGCTAGGCAAGTGGAGACACACATTCAGTCCCTTTTTACTTTAGTTACTTTTCAGATGGAGTCGAGTTTTTGTTTACAACTGGCTTTAGTCTGAGAGCCTTTTACTTTAGCCTTTTGAGAAGCTGGGATTACAGTTGTGAGCTACCATGCCCAGCTCATAAAAAAAGGGTTTTTGTGTGTGTGTGTGTGTGTCAGTACTGAAGCTTGAACTCAGGACCTTGAACTCTTGCTCAACTTTATCTTCTCAAGACTAGAGATCTACCACTTGCATCACAGCTCCCCTTCAAGTTTTTTGCTGGTTAGTTGAAGATAAGAATCTCAGGGATTTTTATGCCTAGGCTGGTTTTGAACTATTATCCTCCCATGTCAGTTTCCTGAGTAGCTAGTATTACAGGTATGACCTACCAGTGCCCAGCTACAAAATAGTTTTCAGAAGATTGACTATTTGAAGATAACGTATGAGTAGATGATCAATGATATGAACCCTGTGTAACTGCCTAGGTCACATGAATCTGACCCTGCATGGACCTGGCCAGGTCTTGTGTTACATGAGTCAAACCCCACTCAGAAGCACAGCAAGATCCCAACCAGTAATCACTGCATCTCAGGGTAGCAGACATCCCCATGTGCCAAACTCTGCGGAGGGCATCACATGCAACCATCTGAACAAATTTATGAGGGGTTACCTTGAATGTCACAGCCCCTTCCCCCCCACCCCCGTTCATGCAAAATAGTTATATTTGCCCTCTTTGGTATTCACTTATAGAAACTGAGGCATAGAGGTGAAGTAACTTGTTTAGAAAGTTCTGAAGTGACAGTTTCAGAAATATTAAGAAAGTACAGTTGCCAGAGTCCAAACCAGGTCTTTCCAAACCAGGCTTCATGCTCTTCACTATTCTGTCCTGTCTCCAGAATTAGCTTTGCGAAATACAATGCGCATTCATTGCCTGGACTGTGTATCAGAAGACCACAGAATCAGTGACTTCTAACAGAAATGTGTTTGTCTCATAATTCTGGAGATAACAAAGTTGAAAATCAAGGTGTGGGCAGTGCCGTGCTTCCCTTCCTAAATTTGGTAAGAAACTCTCCAGGCCTGTCAAGCTTCTGTGCACAAGGATTCCTTGACTTGTGGGTGATTGAGTCGAGTTCTCTATCTTCATGTGATGTTGTTCTCGTGTGTCTTCATAATACTTTCCTTATGTGCATTTTGGATCAAGGACCCACCTAATGATTTCATCTTAATTTTGCTAAATCTGCACATCCCCTACTTCCAAATGAGGGTGAAATTCTGTGGTAGTGGAAGTTAGAACTGTAGCATGTCTTTCTTGAGTGTGTTATGATTCAACTCACACCCAGGATAAAAGGAAAGACTGATCCAATATCCAGGAAGTGCCTCCTGGGGTGTTCTCAGTGGCAAGTATGCAAAGTGCCTGATATGAATGGCCTCTTTCCTGGGCTGCCAGGAGTCTGAGATGGGTGCAGTAGTCTTGAGAGACCTTCTCCAGAGGGTAAAAAGGCAGAGCAAGGGAACTGAAGGCTTTAGGAGATGCACAAGCAAAGTGGATAGTTCTTGGCCATTGATTTGGTAACATACTATTCGTTGAACTCTTGGGGATAGTTTCTGTAATCGTCTCTTACTGGCACTGGTACGTGCCAGGCTCTGGTCTTTGGGGCTCTATGTCTTCTTCCTGCTGGCTTCAGGTGCTTGAGAGGCCCAGTGACTCTATGGGAGATCAAGTAGTAAAATTTCAAAAATCCTGATGGTGCATGGTTTTGGATCATAATCAACAACAGTCATATAATCGATTATATAATAAACACAAGTAATCCCAGTATTGCATATAAATAGTGAAAAATATTATTGTTAAAAATGACCAGAATGGAAGGAACACTTAATTTGGGCAAAACTTACTACATGCTCTTGAGTGTTCTTAGACTTGAAGGTAAGTTCCTTCCTTCCTTCCTTCCTTCCTTCCCTCCTTCCTTCCTTCCTTCCCTCCCTTTTCTTCCTTTCTTCCTTCCTTCCTTCTTTCCTTCCTTTTATTTGTGTGCCAGTACTGGGGCTTGAACTCAGGGCGCTGTGCTCTCCCTTAGCTTTTTCATTCTGAGTTGGCTTTCTAGCTCGTGAGCTGCACACCTCCGAAGTTCCTTCATTCCAACCCTCACTGAGGCTCTTTGTCTGATAGGACAGTTGCCGTAGGGGGCTGTCAGACAGTAGCCATAGGCAGAGTTTGGAGGCCTTTGCCTCCAGAAAACTGGAAAAGAAAGAGCTCATGCACCAAACTCAGCTTATATAATGTATGGGAAAATGGCTCCCTTTCTACCCCAAGTGGCCAAACACCAACCAGTTTGTTGAAACAAGAGAGTCTTGAGATAGCTTGGGACTGGAAGAGTCTCAGAAAGAGTTCCAAATAACCCAACCATGATTTCTGTTCCCAAAGGAAGTCAGATAGATAGGAATGTGGACTGAGAACATGGTTTTTTCCTTAGAACATCAAAGCGATAAATTTGCAACCAGAGAAGTAGGGGAAAGATCAAGAGCCAAGGATTACAGGAAAAGTAAAGAAAATGTTTTCTATCACAAAAAGCCATGATTTCTCCTTTTGTCTTCTGCCACTGTGGCAATGGGAAGGAATTGAGAATGCCTATACAAATCTTTCCTACCCTCCAAAAGGACAGAAGGAAGCGGCACCCATTCATTTCCTACCACGTCACTGCTGAGTACCATTGATGCTGTCAGTCAAACTAGTTGAATGGAGAGCTACTTCCTGGATCTCCTCAGCCATTACTCCATTCCACCTCATTGTTGGCTCTTGTGAAGTTGATGCTGTAAATAAACAATAGGATTTTGTGTTTAAAAAAAAAAATCTCCCTGCTTGCTGATTACAGACAGGATTTCAGTGGAACAAGAGTAGCCACAAGGAGAAGACCGGGATTGTTGAGAGTTGGCTGGACTGTAGGGAAAAATGATGGATAACATTGGGAGAACGATCTGTAAGTTCTGTGATGCAGTTTGACACAAGGAGTGAGCAAGCATGGATACCCGTGGCTGGTGCTGGACTTCTTGCTGACCACACTGTGGCAATGATGGTGACCCTTAAGGAAATGATAAATCGGGAAGGGAGAGTTGCACTACAGTAAAGACTTCCACTTTGTCTGTCTTAACTTTCTGAGAACCACGCAGAGGTGTGGAGCAGGCCAGCTCTATGCATCCGGAGCTGGAACAAGAGCTTTGGGTTACAAGTCCCTGGGTGGCAGTTTCTAGCAGCAAGCTCAGGAGGTGCTGTTCTAGAATCAGCAGGGTGGTCATAAGTGCAGAATTTTATATTTGTGTGTTGTTCTAAGTCTTTGAAAATGTTATAATGGAAGGATTGGCTGTCACCATCTGGAGATGTGACTTTGTACTCACAGCTTGTCACAGAAGGTATCAGAAGGCTAGTCATACAGGGGATGGTTTTAATACCATGTTTGCCTATATCTCATCAGCCGTATTTTACTAGCTAAAACCCAGCCACAGAGGTCCTCCCCAAATTCAAGAAGGAAGGATAGTATGAGGTTCTTCATGCGTGTACTGTGTGTCTCCTGCAGACGTGGTAGCGGCTGTGCTGTGTGTAGTTACATAGAAACAGCTTATGCTGTTCAGGAGAGAACACTAATAATGATTGTGAAGTAGGTTGAGCAAACTCCTGTGTCCTAACCCTAACTCTTTGAAGGTCGGTGTAGAAAAGCAAAGTGGCATCAGCCTGGAACTCTTAGATCTGTGTGTTTTCCCATGGTTTTATGAGCAAGGCAGAGAACTGCAAGGAGAGGTAATTTTCTGGGTTCCAGGTCTTCTAAGAAAGGGATTTCCAGGGACCCATTGGTGGCCAATCTTCACTGTAGCTTGTAACTATAATCCTTTCTACAGGTAGGGATGCAAAGCCTAGACTACAGGTACTGCAGACTTATTAATGATGCTGTATCATCAGAGAAGGGTGACAGTATTATGGTAGTAGAATGGTTACTCAATTTGAAGTACTTTTTTAAGAAATTATTTTGGTGTGTATGTGTACCAGTACAAGGGCTTGAACTCAGGACATAGGCGCTGTCCTGAGCTTTCTTTGCTCAAGGCTAGTGCTCTACCACTTGAGCTACAGCTCCACTTCTGCCATTTTTTGATGGTTAATTAGACATAAAAGTCTCACAGACTTTCCTGCCTGGGCTGGCTTTGAACCATGATCCTCAGATCTCAGCCTCCTTAATAATGGAGCACATTTTCAAATTTTAAAAATCTGTTTAGTTATTTGCGGTTTTCATGCTTAGGTGGTAACCCCTTCTTTATCTAGACTCTGCATATGACCAGAATCTGTGGGCTCCTATTAGTCAAAGAGTAGACTGGAGAATTACTGGAGAATTAGTCATGAAATATTCAATAGTTTGGTCACACTATATTAGTCTGCCTGCATCCCGCTAAAGCTTTTGAAGGAAAGATTTAGCTCAAGTCTATTCTTTGCTGTGTGCTCCATGCTTAACCCAATTTAAAGCATAAAATATGTATCAAAATGTTGCTTGTTAAAATGTTACTACTAACATGTAACAGTTTAAACAATTATTGATTTCGTTAACTGAATTTCCCAAAATTAAAGAAAAAAGTAAGGCTGGGAGTAGTGGTACATGAGTATAATCCCAGTTTTTCAGGGGATGGAGGGAAGACGATCTCAATTTGAAGCCAGCCCAATGGCAAAAGTTACTGAGACACCATCTCAAACAAACAAGCTAATGTGGTACACCTGCTTCCTCATTACTCAGGAGGCAAAGGTAAGAGGATTGCTGCCTAAGGCTGGCCCAGAAAATGTTAGTACAAGATTCTATCTGTAAAACAGACAAATAAAAAAAAAGGACTGGAGGCATAGCCCAAGTATGAGCGCACTTGACTAGCAAGTGTGAGGCCCTAACTTCAATCTGAGTACCTCAAAACTAGCGGAATCCAGAAGTGCTGACTGTGAATGTTTATCTGTGTTCCTGGGTTCTTTGTGCCTCCCTTGATAGAGCCAAACACACCAAAGCCAGCAAGCTGAGTAAGAGCAGGGGATCCTGAGTTCTACCCTCGAGCTAAGAAAAAAGAAGAAATTAGCTTTGAATATACTTTAGTGGTTAGAAAGGAATTTAAGCAATTGTATATGGATGAATGTGTGTTAAGTTTCTTATTTCATGCTATCTATAATTTATGTGCTCTCACACAATGGACTATATTTGTGGGTTCTGCATCCAAGACTCAAGTAACTTGAGAAAATATTTGAGAAATAAAATAGATCTATTCTGCCCAGGAGACTCTTTTTCCCCCTGGTCCCTCCCTAAACTATACAGGGTAACATCTGCAGAACATCTCTATTTCTATGAAGGATTATAAATCATCTAGAGGTGATTTCAGATATTCGAGAGGATGAACATAGGTTAGAGGCAAATACATACAAGCCTTGAGCATCAGTGTGTTTGGGTACCATGGTGGCTCTTGAACCTGTGCCCATAAGGATATTAAATTTTAAAAAAAATCCCTGAATGATGAAGACTAAATTTGTTTCAGTAAAATTAGTGTTTTTAACGTAGTAAATGTCATTATTATTTAAACACACAAAATTATTTAAACACATAAAATGGCAATACAACTATGGCAGTTACCTAGAGCCAAATCTCTTCTCATAATGGGGGTAAAAATAGAGCCAACAGAATGATGATTTACATACAACTCTAGGATTACTAAGAAACAGCATTCTACAAGCTTCAAATTCCTTATAAGCATGAAGATAAGTACCCAGGTCCAGTCAACATTTTTTGTTGGACTTGAACTCGGGGCCTGAGTGCTGTCAAGGCTAGTGCTTTACCACTTTGAGCATTTTTTGTTTGCTTCCCTGCCCCCTCCACCTCCGTGGTTAATTGGAGATAAGAGTCTCACAGACTTTCCTGCCTGAGCTGGCTTTGTACCACAATCCTCAGATCTCCTAGCCCCCTGAATAGCTAGCATTATAGACATGAGCCAACAGTGCCCAATTGAGATACATCTTGAGAAAGGTGAGGCATCCAGCTGGAGAGTTGGCCATGTCTAAAGAGAGCGCAAAGGGATAACACTTAGAACCATACAGAGATTTTAAAAGAAAAAAAAAATCACAAAATTAAGCCACATACTGGTGGCTCACACCTGTAATCCTAGCTACGTGTGAGGCTGAGATCTAAAGGCTGAGGTTTGAATCCATCCCAGGAAGCAAAGTCTATGAGACTTTTATCTCCAACTAACCAGCAAAAAGGTGCTAGTGGATCTGTGATTCAAGGGGTAGAGTGCCAGCCTTGAAGGGGAAAAGCCAAGGTAGAGCTCAAGGCCCTGATTAAGGACACTATTTCACTATGTCACCAGCAGAGGGCATGCTTGAACCACGAAACCTTGTTAGCCACCACAAGCTATCAACACAAGCTATCAACACTTATTGCTGGTCCAGGAAAGAAAATATGGCAAAAAGAACAGAAGGTAGCAGAAAGCAGGAACAGAGCCACAGTCAAAAGAAACAGTTTGAGAGTCAAAGCATTTTGGATGATAAATGTTCTCACCCTTTGGAAGAAGAAAATCAAACTTTATTCCTATGCCATACAGAAAATCCTATTTCAGAAATAGAGGTGAGACTCCAGTGGTACAATGCCAGCCCTGAGCAAAAAAGCCAACTGAGAGCACAAGGCCCTTAGTTCAAAGCCATATTTCTTGATGGATCATAGGTTTAAATATTAAAACTGAAATGATTAGCATTTTAGAAGGATATATACAAAATCTTCATGACTTTGGAGTACATAAAGATTTTTTGTGTATGTTTATGCCAGTCCTGGGGCTTAAACTCAGGGCCTAGGTGTTGTCTGTGAGCTTTTGTGCTCAGCATTAGTACTGTACTCCTTGAGCCACAAGTCCGCTTCTGACTTTTTGGTGGTTACTTGGTGATAAGAGTCTCACAGACTTTCCTGCCCAAGCTGACTCCTGAACAGGTAGGATTAAGGCATCAGCCATCAGTATCTGGCATAATGTTGTTTTTACATGGTCCTACTCACTTAAAGATTGCATGCATTGCTGTATATAAAAGTTATACTTCAATACAATGTCTCTCTCTCTTTTTGTTTTTTGGCACTCAATTTTCTTCCTATTCTGTTATGACTCTTCTATTTCCACTAATTCTATTCTCTTGTTTTGTCCAAGATTCTTATCTTTTTTTTTCTTTTTTCTTTTTTTTTTTTCCAGTTCTTGAACTCAGGGCCTGGGCACTGTCCCTGAGCTTCTTTTGCTCAAGGCTAGCTAGTACTCTACCACTTGAGCCACAGCACCATTTGTGGCTTTTTCTGCTTATGTGGTACTGAAGAATCGAACCCAAAACCTTCATGCATGCTAGTAAAGCACTCTACCACTAAGCCACATTCCCAGCCCTCCAAGATTCTTATCACATGTCAGTTGTTTCCTGTTATTGTTTTCTCTATCTTGGGCATTTTACTTACTTGAACTGGTAGCTTCACCTGCATATTTTCTCTTTCTCTTTTGTTAAACTAGGTGTTTTCCTTTAAAAAAAATATATAGGTGCTATTTTTTCTCTTACAATTTTTTTTTTTTTGTCGGTTGTGGGGCTTGAATTCTGGGTCTGGGCACTGTCCCTCAGCTCTTCAGCTCATGTCTAGCACTCTACCATTTGAGCCACAGCACTACTTATGGTTTTTCTGGAGGTTTATTGGAGATAAGAGTATCATGGTGGCTGGGAAGGTGGCTCAGTGTGAGGGCGCTTGCCTTGCATGCATGAGGCCTTGGGTTCGATTCCTCAGCACCACATAAGCAGGAAAAAAAAGCCGGAAGTGACGCTGTGGCTCAAGTGATAGAATGCTAGCCTTGAGCTGAAGAGCTGAGGGACAGCGCCCAGGCCCAGAGTTCAGGCCCACGACCGGACTGCCCCCCGCCCCCCAAATAAAAGAGTCTCATGGACTTTCCTGACCAGGCTGGCTTTGAACTGCGATCCTCAGACCTCAGCTTCCTGAGTAGCTAGGATTACAGGTATGAGCCACCAGCGCCTGGCACAAAAAAATTCTTGAGATAAGTATTTCTGAAACTTAAAGCAGAAGACTCTTTGTGCAGAAGTGTTAATATTCTCAGGGAAATGTCAACATTTAGACTGAGTCAATAGTACAACCTGGCGTCCTTATTCTGTCTATATTGTGTCTATTTCAGGCAATGGATAGATAAGGGATAAAGTGTTTTCTGCACCAGAAACATTAATGTTTAGACATACCCAGAATGGTTATCTCAGTTCCTTCTGCAATTTTGGAAAGGAAATATGTATTTCCTTCCTTCCTTCCCTAATCCAGTATTTTTCCCTCAGGCAGTTTTTCATGGTTGGCAGGTGCTGGCAAACAGGACCCTTGTAGGGCTGTGGATCTGAGCAGTTGACAGGGTCAAGCTGACCATGAACTGAGAGAGAGAGGAATTGTTCTTCATAGAGGAACTGCCCTGGGAAGGGATTCACAGGGAATGTTCTAGAGGGGAATTTAAAACTTCAGCAGACTCTTCCATCCCTTTCCCTTCTCTCACCTGCCAACTCTGCCTCTTCCCTTCCCTTCCTTCCTCTCTTCCTTCCTTCCTTCCTTTTCTTTTTCTCTCCTTTTCTTCCAAGGATCTTGTTCCATGGTTTAGGCTGTCTTGACAAGAGTAGTATTTGCTACTAAGAGAAACAACCAAGTTAGCCATTCAGTCCTTTCACCTGTGAATCTTGGCTTTCTAAAGATGCAATGGCCCTACGTAATTTTACATCCTTTTTTAGAGGAGTCAGGGAAAATAATTCTCTTTATCCATTTTCTATCGCCATAACAAAATACGTCAGTCAGATAATTTATAGAGAGCAGTGGTTAATTTAGCTCGTGGTTCTGAAGGCTGAGAAGTTCAGTTGGAGTAGCTGCTGGCATGGCCATGGAGGGCATCTCACCTTGAGACAGAACAGTTGTGCCGCAGACAGCTAGCTTTTATAGCAAAACGAACCTTCCCCCTCTCATAGTCCGCTAAGTCATGACCCAGTCCCTATTCTCTTAACACTGGTACATTCAGCACTAAATTTCCAGCACGTGAAATTTGAGCAGCCCATTCACATATCCAGCATCACAATTAATGATGCAGAGAATAGTGCATCAACCATGGTTATATACACAATGTGAGAGGGGGGTTTTGTTGGTGCTTTTCAAAAGCACTGAGCAATGCAAACATTCAGGAACATTTACAGTCTGCAGTGATGTCATCCAACATGTACATAAGCCTTTTAGATGGCTTCATTAAAACGTATCTACACTATGTATCGGAATGTTTTTACATAGAAGAATATTCTTCATCTCTCCAACTCTTCCAACTTGCTTTTTTACCTGATAAATATATCCTTACACAGGCTTGAGAGCTTCTGATGAGACTAGTAACTGTTTTCCACACATAGTGTTGCAACCCGCTGTGTGTTCCTTAATCGCATGAACCAGACCATGGAACTGAGGTTTGGAGCACCCGGGGACCTGTAGCCTTCCACCAGCCACACATCCGAAGGTTCCATTAACCAAGGTTTTTATTGGTCTTGTGCAAGGAAATAAGGTACAAACTTCAAGTTGTGACAATATTTTGTATACAAGTGGTTGGTGACCTTCTTATTCTGGGAAGGAGAGCTAAACAGTAAACAGCTTACAATTTGCATAAACCTAAATCTTCCCTTAGGCTCCCACGCAGTTTGAGGTGGAATCTGACTTCTTGTTAGGCTAGGACTGATTGACCTTTCTCATCCTTCAGAGAGTGTGTTAGGAGAAGGAATTCCAAACTCCCAATCCCTTCAGGGTCTCACTGCATAGTACCTAATATATTCCCTAGTTAACATTTAATTAACAAGTAGTTATGATCAAGACAACCCTTCCTACCCCCATATAGAAATTACCTTAAAGCTTAGGATGAAATGAAGTTCTTAAGGTTAGAAACAGTTAAGTAATCTTCAGAGAAATTGTACTTTTGAGGATCCCATGGAAGTTGGGAAGAATTTGCATATCTCTAAGGAACACCACCTTGTTCAGGCTCAGTAACAACTTAAAGCAGATGCCCTTGGCTGCTGCGCACGCACTTGCTCCCTTGCTACCCCAGAGAGATGGAGACAGTTTCCCAGCTTGTTCTAGCTGCTTAACCCAGACTCAAAAGAGTCAATCAGTCTGTTCCATAGACAGGTTTTAATATACAGTTGTGCTTTCCATGTATACAGGCATGGTTTAATTAGCTAATACTTTATATTTCTTTTCTTTCCTTTTTTTTTTGGCCACTCCTGGTGTTTGGGCTTAAACTCAGGGTCTGAGCACTATCCTTGAGCATCCTTTGCTCAAGGTTAGCACTTTGCCATTTCAGCCACAGCCCCACTTCTAGCTTTTTCTGTTTGTGGTACTGAGGAATCAAACCCAGGGCTTCATGCATGGTAGGCAAGTACTCTACCACTAAGCCACATTCCCAGCCCAGTGCTTTTATATTTCTATGTGTAAGACTTTATGGCATGTCATATGTATTAAGTATAAGTTAATTTACTACGTCTAATGGTTTTTGGTAGCCATTTAATATGATAGCACTAAATATGAATAAGAGATAGTAGTACAATATTATATTTTTAGTGGTTATGTTTTTCAAAGTCTAGTTGCCTTTGGAAGTTTACTAATAGTCTGATGGGATTTTTCTTCCTTTTGGGAGTCTTGAAAAACTTTTAAACACTCTTAGATGCTACTGCAGCATATGCATGTAATCTGAGACCTGTCACACATTTGTTTTGACCTCTGTGGGGGTACTGGGGCTTGACATCAGGACCTCATGCTCTCTTAGTTTTTCTTTTTGGTTCAAGGCTGGAACTCTGCCATTTGAGAGCTACACCTGTTCTTCCAGCTTTTTGGTGGTTAATTGGATATAGTCTCTCAGGTTTTTCTGCCTAGACCCGCCTTGAACCGGTAATCCTGCTATCCCAATCTGCTGAGTAACTAGGATTACAGGCTTGAGCTACCAGAGCCTGGCCAACAACATCTAATTCTTTCTCTTTTGTCCATATGCTAAGGGTGCTGGATATCTAAAATTCTAATATGTAGTAGAGGCTTCTGGGATAGAAAATAGCTTGATTAATATTGAGGGTAATAACAGCAAACTTCTTTCTTTTTTTTTTCTTTGTTGTTTTTTAAATGTACTATGTGATTTCTTGTTTCGTTTGTATGTTCTTCCCCCTATGGTATATCCCCTGCTGTACTATATTTGATTTTGGTGCCCTGGTATTGCATATAAATTTATCTGAATTAGGGAAGGTAAGGGGAACAACAGAACAACAACTTGGGAGGAGGGGGTATTGGAGAGGGAGGGAAAGTGGGAGAAAAATGAGGGAAGGGGTAAGAAATGTACTTATTACCTTACTTATGTAACTGTAACCCCTCTGTATGTCACCTTGACAATAAAAAATAAAAAACAAGGAAAAAATAAATCAATAGAAAAATTATATATATGGAATTGTTTTATGCATTTCATTATCTAACTTGTTTTTTTTTTATTGTGAAAATACCGTACAGAGGGATTACAATTACATGAACAAGGTAATGGGTACATTTCTTATCAAGCATTGTAGCCTCCTCCTTTGTTTCCCCTTCCCATCCCTTCCCATCCCCTATACCACCCCCCACCCCACCCCCGCCCCCCAGCAAACTTCTTTCTCCTTGAGGCTACGTGTGCCTTGTACTCGCCTCCCCAGAGTGCTGGTTTGTTAAATTCAAATTGGGAACTCATGCTAGGATGCTAAACCTCAGTCAACAAGTACTGATAAAAAGACCGGATGCATGCTGGGATTCACCATAGCTTTCTGGGCCAAGAGCAAAAACTAAGCTCAGCACCCTGAACAACACACACGATACAACAGTAAACTCCACCCCACAACCATCAAAGGATTTTTCAAATCCGGAAAATGCTGCATAAAAATATAGGTAGGAAATGACTATGGGCAAAATATCATAAACTCAGGCAAGAGTGGAGGTATGTGTGTGACTTTGGCCTTTCCTGTTTTGTGAAATGAAGGATTTGTTATAGGATGAACAAATCTGAGATCTGAGGATTGGCGTTCAAAGCCAGCTGGGGCAGAAGAATCCATGAGACACTATCTTCACTTAGCCAGCAACAGAGTTGGTGTGGAGGTGTGAGTTGTAGAGCACCAGCCCTAAGTGAACAAGCCTAGTGAGAGAGAGTGGGGGGAGGAGGGGCCCTGAGCGCAAGCTCTGGTAAGTAACTGGCATAAAAAAAAAATAAGATGTTCCAGACAGCAGCTGGTAGTATGGACTTACTCTTTGAGATTTAGGTATCTTCTTGGGAGTTCTGGAAATGTCTTTATTAGAGGGATAATCTTTAATGATGTGTTAGATTATATTCAGGATTGCCTTCAGCACCGTTGATAATCTGTGAGTGCACTGAGTCATGCATGGGTAAGGTTGAACACATCGAGCCTGGCTTTAAATCAGCGTGGGAAGCATGGGAAATGCTACTACGTGTGACTGGTAGTTAGAGCTGAGCAGCATTTTCATAAAGTTCTTGTTCTGTATACATAGGTGCATGATCTAGAGCCTCTTTGCCACTGTGGAAGGCCATGAGATGAATCTGGAAGTTGTGAGTTGTGAGCTCACTGCTTTCTCAGCCCCACCACACGTTGGAGTCACCTGCAGGGCTCTGAACACCTGTGGGAAGTCCGTTGTAGTTTATTGGGGCTATAACCTAGGTTTGGCAGTGGCTTAATGCTTTTCATGAGTGAGAACTCATGAAGAGTCGAACTCAGTGATTGAGTTCTACAAGTAATTCCAGTGTTTGCCCTTGGGTTTGAGCTCATTTAATTCTCCGTAGAGCCATGCCATCCAGTAAACTAGAATTGTTGCAAGGTATGATGGAACAAGGGGACTTTTAGATAGATGTACATAATGGTTTTTTACATCAAGGGAACACAACATGAATCTAGGAGAGCACATGAATGAAGGCTTTACAGTAGTCTGAGTAGAAAAAAGTGGTTGCAGAATTTGGAGAGAGAAAGCAAAAGGGAACTGAGAACAGTTTGAATTGTTTGAATTCTGCCTACTCCAAATGAGCGAGCCTTCCAGAGTCAGCACACACAGCCTGGGCATGGATGGATTGGGCTCTTTCTACTTCAGGTCTCAGTTTACAGGTACCTCTAATTAGCACCACAGCACCACTTCCAGTTTTTCTGGTGGTTTATTGGAGATAAGAGTCCCACAGGGAATTTTCCTGCCCGATCTGGCTTTGAACCGTGATTCTCAGATCTCAGCCTCTTGAGTAGCTAGGATTACAGACGTGAGCCACAAGTGCCCGACAATTCTTTGCTTTTTTTATTGGCACATAATTATATATAAATTATAACATAAACAGCATAAGGGAAGCACTAGAACTTTTGTACATGAAAAGATAAAATTACATTACTCACGGTCTCCCTTCACTCTGTGTTTTGTGGTACTCATCATGGGAAGGTAATTAAATGCAACTTCTTTTTCTATCTACTAATAAAGGTTAGAAGGTTTTGTGAGATGATTTAAACAGAGCTTAAAGTTTACTGAGATTGTTTTCCAATAGCTTTGTCTATATGTAAGGTAAGAGTTTAGAGAAAAATCTGGATCATGAAGAAAAAGAAGGGCAAGGACAGTGGTAAACTTACCTTTAGTCCTAGCTACTAAGAAGATTGAGGTAGGAGGATCACCTGAGCAAAGGAGTGTGCGACCAACATAGTGAAACCCTTCTTAAATATCAACCAAGCCACCAAGGAAAGTGGGATTTAAAGTAATCCTAAAGAAGGTGCTGATGATAGTGATGATGGTGTTGGTGATAATGTGATGTTGGGGAGGATGGCGGTCAGCATTCTTGAGAATATATTGAGTAGACTGCAGTGGACCAATGCATTCCATGGATTGTTTTTCTTGATCTTTCAAACTACCCTTTGAGGTAGGGTATAATGACTGCCATTAGGTGGGTTATAACCACTTTGATAACTGCCCCATTTTATACATGAGGATCCCAAGTCAATTAATTTTCCTGAAAGATTCCTCTGGGACTGAAGACCAAATACAGTGCCTCCATCCTGAGTCAGATCAAGTAACTGAGGAGGGCCTAGGGCACTAATTCCAGACAGAAATGTAATTTGGGCATGAAGGATGAAACGTATGGACATTGTCATGTGAAGGTCAGAGGCCAGTTAGAGAGCTGTCAGAGGAGTTGAGACAACGGCATATTATAAAAAACATTGGGGAAAAAGTACAGTATCATCTTATATTTCCCTAAGGATAAGAGCCTAAAGAATGGAATAAGCAAATAGAATGAACACACGACAAACATTGATATTTGAAAAGAAACATGTTTGTATGGATATCAGAACGTACTCCACAATTAGATACAATCCAAATGAAAAGTATCCATTCTAGCCAGAATGGCTCATACCTGTAACCCTAGATACTTAAGAGGCTGAGCTCTAGAGGATTACAATTTGATGAAGCCTGGGCAGAAAACTCCATGAGACTTTGTCACCAAAATAACTGCTAAAAAGCTGAGAAGAGGCATAGCTCAAGTGGTAGAGAACCAGCAGAACAAGCAAGCCAAGCAAGTATGAGGTTCTGAGTTCAAACCCTAATACTGACAGTAATAATAATAATAATATATCCACTCTGTTGAGGATGCATGTATTAGTGGTATTGGCTAAAGAGAGCTTAAGCTGATGTAGCTGTCATACAGTATATTATTGATTGAAAGCTTTTCACTCTGTTGTGTATCATGGAAACCTTTGGATGACATTTTAATGTGCATTCATTATTTCTTAAGTTTAATGAATAAAAAGAGAGCTTTTTCCATGACTTAATATTTGTGATTTGCTTTCTTTGCCAGCAAGGTGACTGCATTCCTGTGCTTAAGTCATTTTGAAAAGGGCAGGGTCCCGATCAGAGACAGTTACAATGAAGAAGGTGGCAGAGCCCTTTCTGAAAGAGTTGATGTGGTACAAGGAATAGAAAGGAAAAACTGGATTGTCATTTAATGGACAGAAGTAGGAGGAAAGTTGTTAATTATTCCTATACATATTGTATTTATTTTAGTGTGAGACCATTTGGATTCATTAAATCGAGCATCTGCTTGGAGTTTAGAGAGCGTTGAATAGGAGGTGCCTTTTCTTATTTCCTGGTCCACCTGTGCAGGTGTTGTCAGCACTTTGAGCAGTGTCTAGTGTCCTCCCTGAGCCTCCGAGTATGCTTGTGCATCATTTGTTGTTTTGCTGTTCTTTGTTTTGTCTTGTTTTGCTTTTGTGCAGGTACTGGGGGTTGAACTCAGGGCCTGGGCACTATCCCTTAGCTTTTCTACTTAAGAGCTAGTACTCCATCACTTGAACCATACCCTACTTACAGCTTTTTCTGTGGCTAATTGGAGATAAGAATCTCATGGACTTTCTAATTGGACTGGCTTCAAACTTCCATCCTTAGATCTGTTTCCTAAGTAGCTAGGATTACAGTCCTGAGCCACCAGCACCCAGCCATTATTTTTATTTTATTTTTATTAATTTAAAATTATCTTCAAGTAATTGAACAAAGGAATTGCCATTGAACAAAGCACTTCATAAATGCAATGCTTCTTGATCAGTGTCACCCCTTTCAACATTCTTTTTTTTGGGGGGAGAGGGGTCTGGTCGTGGGGCCTGAACTCTGGGCCTGGGCGCTGTCCCTCAGCTCTTTAGCTTCAAGGCTAGCACTCTACCACTTGAGCCACAGCACCACTTCCGGCTTTTTTTCTTTTTGCTTATGTGGTGCTGGGGAATCGAACCCAGGGCTTCAGGCATGCAAGGCAAGCGCTCTACCACTGAACCACCTTCCCAGCCCCCCTTTCAACATTCTTACCCACCTATCCCAACTCATCCCTTCCCTTTCTTTTCTTTTTTCTTTCTTTCTTTTTTTTTTGGTGGGGGAGATTCACTGTGCTACATCTCCACCCTTTTCATTTTACTTTTTTGTAGGGGGACATGTCTGTCATGGGCCTAGTACTCATGGCCTGGCACTGTCTCTATTCTTTTGTTTAATGCTAGCACTCTACCACTTTGAGCCACAGCTCCACTTCTGGTATTCTGGTGATTAATTGGAGATAAAAAGTCTCCTGGATTTACCTGCCAGGACTGGCTTTGAACCGTGATTCTCAAATCTCAGCCTCCTGAGTAGCTAGGGTTACAGGCTAGGGCCACTGGCACCTGACTAGTGGCTGTGTAGCTAGGATTACAGGGGTGAGCCACCAGGACCAGGGTAGTATATACACTGAATTCTTGACTGTACTCTCCTCCACTCCCCCTCTTCATTTGTCTACCCTTTCTCCCACCCCCCCTCTTATAAGTATCTATTTCCTGGTGCTTACATGTTGGACTTTGACTTTGCCTTTCTAAGAAATTATACTATTTGAGTTCTGAAATGCAAACAAATCCTGAATGATAGATTCTGTGTGTTTTAGATGGAGAGAAGCAATCTGGACTTCTAAACTTCTACTGGAAAGGATGAAAGTTCTTCAGGATGCTGGGAAGACAGTGCTGAACTGAAGTGAGAGAGAAGGGGTGCCAGCCCCAAAGGGTAGGTACAACATATTTGCCAGTCAAGTGAACTTCCGGTTACTTTATGAGGCCTGATTTGGTCTGCTCCAAGATTTTTTTTTTTTCTTTTCAACTTGGTCACCATTTTAATTCATTTTAACAAAGCCAAAGGTTTCTTTGCCATTTCCTGTTTTTCCTGTTAGATAAAATATCTTTGTGCCAGACTTGTGTTAGTCAATAATATCAATAAAATACAACTATAAACTGAACAATAATGGAACTCTCCCTGGACAGTAGAATATATTAGCATTTTTCAAGAGAGGGGAACAGCCATTGGACACCACTGGGGAACTAGCATTGGTATGTGTTTGCGTTATGTCCCCTGCAAAGCTCATTCTTGAGGTAACAAACAACGTGGAAGGGTAATGGGGACATTTTGGATGTGCTGGATTATCGACACAAAGCCTTCATAAACAGGTGAATGCTTTTTAAAAAAATATTATCTTTAGTTGTACAAAGGAGTTGCCATTTAGCAACGCAGTTTGTGAATACAGTGCATCGGGATCAATGTGACTTGGGTGAATGTTTTTTCTTGTTGGAGTGAGTTCTTGTTGGATTGGTTCTTGTGAGAGTGGGTTGTTACACAGTGAGCTTGGTACCTTCACCCCTTGCCTTTCTATCATGTGGCCTTTAGCCGAATCAATGCCAGTGCCCTCCCTATTCTTGGACTTCCGGAACCATGAGCCAGAATTAAATCTCTTTGCTTATATGATTATCTGGGCTAAGGTAATTTGTTATAGCAATGGGAAGTAGGAATTATGGAAAGACGAAATTTGTAACTCTTGGTGCACAGGAATCATGGCTGTGTTATTTTTCTTTAACCTTGTGTGTGTATGTCACCACAGGTATTTGAGAACTATGAAAAAAATCTTCATTATCCAGAACATCCAGCAATTAAATCTACACTATGGATATATTCTACTACTACTACTACTGCTACTACTACTACTACTACTACTAGGCTGGGCACTGGTGGCTCATGCCTGTAATCCTAGCTACTGAGGAGTCAGATCTGTGGAACATGGTTCAAAGCCAGTCTGGGAAAGAAAGTCTGTGAGACTATCTCCAGTTAAGCACCAGAAAACCAGAAGTGGAGATGTGGCTCAAATTAGTAGAGGGCTAGCCTTGAACAAAAGAGCCTAGGGACAGTGTTCAAGCCTTGAGTTCAAACCCCACAACTGACAAAATAACAACAACAACAACAATAATAATAATAGGATTGACAGTAAGACCAGACTATGAGACTATGCAAAATGTTAAGGGAAGTTTACTTCTTTAATTGTATTTTGTATTGCTTAGTCAGCTTTGCTACTTAATAAACTACCCTCAGTCTTAATACAGGTTTTATATCCCTTCTCTGAAATGCTTAGGATCTGATGTGTTTGGACCTTTGGACTTTTTTTTCTTTTAGATTTTAGAACATTTGCATTGGTGTTGCCAGTTTGTGGCTGTATCTGACCAGTTATATATCCCTAGCCTGACAGAATGAAATAAGAGCAGCAAGTAGAATTTAAAAAAAAACAAACATTTGAATTCTACGCACATACGTTTCCTGACATTTTGAGTGAAGGCTTTGAATTCAGTAAAATGCCATTTTTTCACTTCTCTCTCTACCTGGCTCTCTCCTCTGGCATGGATATAACATAGCTTGGAAGAAGAGGCAAAACTTTCATGCTGGTTGGAATCTGGAGCCATAAATTTGGAATCTGGAGCCATAAATTTACAGGACATTTTCCAAGCTGGCCTGGAAAAAAAGACTTGCTGTTTTATGCTTTTCTTTTTGTTATTGAAGTTCTAAGGCATAAAGCATGTGCTAGAGGAGACATGACTGCTGGATTCCTGGCTGTGTACAAATGTAAGGCTTGTACCCTTAAAAATGTCTTTTCAACACCTGACTTATTTACACCATGCACAATGCTCATGCATTGTCCCAGCAAGCAAGCAAATGAGCACAGACTGTGATGCTTGTATGTCAATATTTGTACTTCTTTAGGTTGCTAGAGCTTTCTAATTAAGCTACTAATGAAATTGTATGCTTTGTTGTTGGGGTCAGTACTGGGGTTTGAACTCAGGGCCTTGTACTTCCTACACAGTCACCACTGAGCCACACTCCAGACAATCCATATCTATATATCTATATAACTATATCTAAATCTCTCTCTCTCTCTCTCTTTCTCTCTCTCTCTCTCTCTCTCTCTCTCTCTCTCTCTCTCTCTCTCTCTCTCTCTCTCTCTCTCTCTCTCTCTCTCTCTCTCTCTCTCTCTCTCTCTCTCTCTCTCTCTCTCTTTTGTCGGTTGTGGGGCCTGAACTCTGGGCCTGGGCACTGTCCCTCAGCTCTTCAGCTAAAGGCTAGCACTCTACCACTTGAGCCACAGCGCCACTTCCGGCTTTTTTCTTTTTGCTTATGTGGTGCTGAGGAATTGAACCCAAGGCCTCAGGCATGCAAGGCAAGTACTCTACCACTGAGCCAGCCCCCCTCTCCCTCCCTCTCCCTTCCACTCTCTCCCTCCCCCCCCTCTCTGCCAGTCCTGGGACTTGAACTCAGGGCCTGGGCGCTGTCCCTGGGCTCCTTTTGCTCAAGGCTAGCACTCTACTTCTGGACCCACAGCTTCACTTCCAGCTTTTTTGGAGTAGTTTATGGGAGATAAGAGTCTCATGGACTTTCCTGCCTGGGCTGGCTTCAAATTGTGATTTTCAAGTCTTAGCTTCCCAAGTTGCTAGGATTACAGGCATCTGGCGACCTTATGGTTTTTTGTGTTTGTTTGTTTTTGCCAGTCCTGGGGCTTGAACTCAGGGCCTGGGCACTGTCCCTGAGCTTCTTTTGCTTAAGGCTAGCACTCTACCACTTGAGCCCCAGCAGCACTTTTGGCTTTTTCTGTGTATGTGGAACTGAGGAATTGAACCCAGGTCTTCATGTGTGCTAGGCAAATACTCTTAACACTGAGCCACCTGCCCAGCCCAGATTATCTTTAAGTAGTTGTACAAAGGAGTTACCATTCAACAAATTAGTTTGTGAATACAATGTGTCTTGATCAATGTCACCTTTTTCATCTTTTTTTTTTTTTGTACTGGTACTAGGGTCACATTAGGGGTTAGGCACTGTCTCTTACTTGTTCACTCAAGGCTGTAGCCTACCACTTGAGCCACATCTCCTCTTCCTGCTTTTCAGTGATTGATTAGAGATAAGAATCTCACAGACTTTGATGCTTGGGCTAGCTTCTAAGCGCAATTCTAAGATCTCAGCCTCCTGAAAGGGTAGGGTTACAGTCATGAGCCACCATCACCTGGCTAGAGCATATGCTCTTTTAAATGCTTAGTTTACATGTGTACAAATACACAAGGATAAAGTAGAAGTATCAAATGTAGAAGCTAATTAGTGTCCCTTCTTGGCATTTTTATATTCTCCCACTAGTACAACCCAAGACAAAGATATAGATGTAAATCATCTAATTGATTCAGGAGTCCAGGAAGGATGATGATGGAAGAATTAGGAAACAAAAGGAGCCCAAATGAGTGTCCCTAAGTCCCTCACTCATGATAATGTGAGAGCCATATACCTTCATATATATCATCCACTGAAAAGTTTGAATTTTATCCTTTCCTAGCTAAGTGATATGATCAATACAAATGCAGTTGTGGCAGCAGCCACAGCTCCCATGTGATCACCAAGGAAGCAACTGCAACTCTGCAGTGCACTGTGTGCCAAGTTAGAATGTTGGGTTGATAATTCACTAACAATTATTTTCAACTTACCTTGGGTTTATGAGGATATAACTCTATCCTAAACTGAGGATCAGCTGTAGTGTTGATTGGACACATTCTCACTGTGGACACAGGACATCTGGGAGATGGTATTGACCTCATCTCAAAGTTGTTTCACTCAAGGAGGGAGGGAGCTGGGATAACTATCCATATCTCTTATTCTTCAGTATGGAGAATTGCCCCAGGAGCAAAGACTTCTTAGTACCCAAGAGTCACTCAAGTATGCTCATGATCTCAGAGAATCTTCAGCAAGAGAGGCATGTAGACCTATGATAAGACACCCTTGTCATGCCTGGAATGGTGGGTACTGAGGGGACACTGGCGACGTACCATTAGCACAGGCTACAGGGCACTCAAGAAAGTGTGCGGAATGGAAGGAAGGAATGTATTGCTTGTAACACTGAGAGAAGCAGAAACTGACTTATGTAACCTGTACAAAGAAGAGGAAGAGCTGATGTGGAACTCTCTTTCTTCCAAGTTGTACTTTTGAGTAGGAAGTTAAAAGTGTACTACATAGCTGGGTGCCAGTGGCTCATGCCTGTAATCCTGGCTACTTAGGAGACTGAGATCTGAGGATCACGGTTCAAAGCCAGCCTGGGCAGGAAAGTCTGTGAGACTCTTATCTTCAATAAACAACCAGAAAACTGGAAGTGGCATTGTGGTAGAGCGCTAGCCTTGGGTTAAAGAGCTCAGGGACAGCACCCAGGCCAAGTTCAAGCCCCAGAACTGGAAAAAAAAATGTATTACATAATCATGTTTAGAGTATGTTTCATAAAAAAAGACTTTAATGGGATATAATTTACATATGGTAAATTTCACCCATTTTAAGTATACATACATGTTAGTGAGTGGTAGTGTTCTAGAAGTTTCATATAAGTGGAACAATATAAATGTGGTCATTTGTGCCAGATTATTTTCACTCAATATAATGTTAAGAAAGCAACCCACGTATTAGTAATTTGTTCCCTTTATGCTGCTTAATTGTACTTCATTTTATGAATATTTTATATTTTGTTTTCCTATTTTATGTTTGGTAGACAATTGGATTGTTTTCAGTCCTATTCTGAATAATGTTGCTGAGAACATCTACATGCAGGACTTTATGTGGACATATATTTTCACCTTGAGTAGAATTTCTGGGTGATAGGATATGTGTATATTTATTTCTAAAGTTGCCAAACCATTTTCCAAAGAGGATATACCATTTTACATAGAAGCTACACTTTAAGAGGTGAAGCTGGGCATCTTTATTAGAAAGCTGGCATCTGCAAGTGGACTCATGCCCTAAAAACTTGCAGCAGCAAATGTAGCTAGCACAAAGTTTACACAGGCCAAAATCACATAGGTGTGAGGAATTAAACCTAACAAAATTGTTTTATGTAAGTAAAGCAAGCCTGGTGAGAAACAATTAGGGGTTTAGGGCAAGATGCCATGGTAGCAGTGAGGATAAGATGGTGTTGCTTGGACCCAGTTTCCATATTTCACACCAACTGTGCATGAGCATTCCAGTTTATCTCTGTCTTCACCAACTGTTGACGTTATCAGTATCTATTTTTTTGTTGTTGTTGTTGGTTGTGGGGCTTGAACTCTGGGCTTGGGCGCTGTCCCTCAGCTCTTCAACTGAAGGCGAGCACTCTACTGCTTGAGCCACAGAACCACTTCCAATCTCTCTCTTAGTTGAAGTATTCTAGTAGAAGTATTAGGGCAGCTTATTGTGGATGTAGTGGTTTTCTAATGATTCATGATGTTCCATAGCTTTTTATGTACTTGTCATTTGGATACTTTCTTTGGTGAAATGTCTGTCCCTTTAGCTTATTTTGTGTTGACTTGCTTTCTTCTCATTGAGTGGAAAGAGGTTTTTTCCCTGTAGTTCAAAATTATTTTCGCCGGGCGCCAGTGGCTCATGCCTGTAATCCTATCTACTCACGAGGCTGAGATCTGAGGAATGTGGTTCAAAGCCAGCGGGGGCAGGAAAATCCGTGAGACTCTTATCTCCAATAAAACCACTAGAAAACCAGAAGTGGTGCTGTGGCTCAAGCGGAAGAGCGCTTGCCTTGAGCTGAAGAGCGCAGGGACAACGCCCAAGCCCAGAGTTCAAGCTCCATGACCGACAAAAAAAAAAAAAAATTCCAAATAAGTTTACAAACTATTTTAGTATCCATTATCACCCACTCTCATCCATCAGATTGTCACAGTGAGGAATTATTTTATGTGTGAACATCCTTTGTAAAAGCAACAAAAGGAAGGGAAAGATTATATCAGATTTTAAGGGTTGGGTTTTTGTTTTGTTTTGCCACAAATAGTCATTGTCTAGCAACAACAGAAGACAAACATCCTTGAGTGCTTTTTTGTCTGTGAATGGGAAACCAGTGATTAAAAATATCCAGACAAGAAAAGCACAAAATTATTTTCTCCCTTTCTACAGTACCTATATCATTCACTCAGTTTTTTCTGCCTTCCCGCATTGGGTATGATGGATCATGTGGGAGATATTTGCTTAACAGTCCAGGGTGAGGCTTTGTGCATGGAACTGTGGTAGCCTACCAAGCCTATGTATGCTCCACAAGAGGTTCCCCCAATCCATTCTACTCCATGGCAGCCTCTGCACAACCAGCCCATTTATCCCAGTCCCCTCTCTTTCAGCCACTAAATCCATTCCTCTCTACTGCTCTCATAGAGTAAAAGTGAGCCCAATAGCTAACTTACTGAGTTCAAATAGAAACTAATGGGTTTGTCAGCCAATAGCAGCTGCCATAAAGGACAACACAGTAAAAAGATAAATGTCCCATTCTCTCTCTCTCTCTCTCTCTCTCTCTCTCTCTCTCTCTCTCTCTCTCTCTCTCTCTCTCTCTCTCTCTCTCTCTCTCTCTCTCTCTCTCTCTCTCTCTGTCTCTCTCTCTCTCTGTCGTGGGGCCTGAACTCTGGGCCTGGGCACTGTCCCTCAGCAATTCAGCTCAAGGCTAGCACTCTACCACTTCAGCCACAGTGCCGCTTCTGGTTTTTGCTGCTTATGTGGTGTTGAGGAATGGAACCCAGGGCCTCAGGTATGCAAGTCAAGCGCTCTACCACTGAGCCACCTTCCCAGCCCAGGGTCCAATTCTTTTGCCATCTCTTCCTTTGGTTTTTACTGATTGCTTTCAATTTCTCAAATACTTCCATTCATTCATTCAATCTTTATGGCCACCTCTGATGTACTAGTCTTTGCCTTAAGCAAGAAGATTTAGTAGTGGACAAAATAGTTAAGTACATTTCCCCAAGAGGCTTTCTTCTAGTGGGAGAAATGACAGTAACTAGCCAAATACATTTCAGGTTATAACTAGCATTACAAAATGAATGAAACACAATAAAGAAATGTATGTAGACAAGTATGTAAAATCTCTGGAAGGATATACTGTAGCAGATAAACAAATAGAGGTGTCGATTTCAAAATTTGTCTCCTAACATTTCTGTGACAAACTTGTATTGCTTCTGTAAGATTTTCTTCTCAAGGTGCCAAACCCATTAACTTTCAATATCTATATGATACGTTGTGTCAACTGTTGTGTCATAATTTTGTAACTAAAAATATTGAAAAAAAGTCTGTGGAAAATAATGTAATTTATCTGGGTGTAGTTACAACATGTTTGAGGAATTTTGATATTTGGAAAAATATATAAGACATGATAGAAAACAGTATGTGTTTCTAAAATGTCTTTCAGGTACGTCATTTGAAATGATGAACAGTCTCCTCATGTCTTATTAAATGACAAAATGTATTCAGTAGGTCAGAGTAGATTGTTTTAAATGAGACCATTACATATAGGATACAGAAATCAATTATTTGATTGCCAAATACCTTTGTTTTGTTTTACTGGCAAATGGAATGTCAAATGTGTGTTTGAGAAGTCACACCATAGACTATAAAGATTTCAGTGATTTGGTTAGCTTGGTCCAAACTTGACCAAGTGCAAACAAAAATTAATCACTTTAAAGCCTCACCCAGGCTGTTTGCCTTGGGCTCTGCTTTCTGGTTAGATAGACACTTGGTACAGTCAGGAGTGGTCAGGTTGCACATTTACTCCATCTCTCTTCCCTCCTCCGTGCTTCTGCAAGCTCAACTCTGCCTCTTTCACTGAGTGACATTACCTTTCACCATGTTCAATTCCTAACATTGCTATGATGGCAATGGTGACCCCTCACAGAAACTGGGACAGTCACACAATGCCTACCCATCCTCTCTATCCAAAGCCTCTCCTTCCCACCCACATGGTCTTATCAGCCCTGTCCTATACTGATCTTAAAATCCATTAGCCATGTCTGGTGCCAGAATAAACCAAATCTTCTCCAAATGGCACCTCCATATTATGTTTGATAAAGTTTGGTCATGTCATATTTACTTAATGTAAGCACTGACCAACAAAAGCAATGGAGCATAAGTATGCAGAGATTACTCACTGGCTAAAACTTTAAGCCTGAGCCCCAATGGCTTTATGTGTTAATTCCAGGTTTGAAAATGGTTCCTCCTGGTATCTTTGAGCCTTGCTTTCTGTTGTGTGCTTTTTTGCTTATTGATAGGATTCTGGTGAATCTAATTTTACTTTCTTATTTGACACTCCTATATAATTCATTATTAGAAATCCAATTATACTAATTGAGAGGCCTATAATAAGAATACTGTTTACAAAGGTATTTTAAGCAAAAATTAACAATTAAAAGTTTAATAAATACTGGGCACTGGTGGTTCATATCTATTATCCTAGCTACTCAGGAGGCTGTGTATCATGATTCAAAGCCAGCCTGGGCAGACAAATCCAAGAGATAAGAATCTCTAATCAGCAAAAAGCCAGAAGTGGAGGTGTGGCTCAACTGGTAAGCACCATCCCTGAACAAAAAGCTAAGGAAAATTATAAGGACTTGAGTTCAAGACCAGTACTGGCACCAAAAACAAAATAAACAAAAAACCCCCCCAAACAACCCAAAGTTTGACAAGTAAATGTGAAAGAAGATATATTTGAGTATTTGAGATTGGTCAAAAATATTGTTTTTATATATTTTTTCTTGTAACAAATACCAGATTCAAGGAACAGAACTCACTTCTTTTTGTAACCATTTTGTCTAGGCTTAATTTTGCAAAGTTACTTTTCTTTCCCTTCTTTGGGTGTTTCGAAAAAGCAGAAATGACACTGCCATGCCCCCTGTGGTATTCACAGCTTTGTGATGTGTTGGTATGGTTTGGGTTTTTGGTTGCTTTTTCCCCCTGCGTAACCTTTTCTTTTTGGTAACATGAATCACAGTTGCGTTTTCTTCTCTGAGCATTGTGACTCAATGCTGCGCACTTCCTCTGCAGCATGTTCTACCAGAGACCTCACCCGAGTTTTCTGGAAAGTTGATTATGGTGGCTGAGCGTGGTGCCCCCACAAGACCCTGATTGGTGTGAGCTCTGTAGCTGCCTACAAGGGCAGGTTGAACGCAGCTGCTACGTCTTCCTTTGGGGAAGTAACTAAAGCTTCAATTTGGGGGCTGCTATAGTTTGTAGCAATAGATGGATCCATCTTTATTCTCTAACATACAGAGCCATTTGGTACTAAAGAGGTGGCTTGTCTGGGGATAGGCTGAGTTTTATTATGTAGGTGCAGTTTTTGAAACCCTTAGAATGGATTCATTTATCTCAAATGGATTTTCATCTAACCGACTTGAATCTAATTTTAGAAAAAAATGGAGCCGAGGAATTGTTTTCCTTAGAGGCTAGACTTACAATAATACCATACCTTAAAACCATACCTTAGTCGTCCTCAGTTTGTCTTGGTGGGTGTTTTGTATTATATATAACATTGACCACAAATGCCAGTTTTAGCAAAGTGGTCTTTTTATATGTGTCCAGGTTGCAGGGGGTGGTGATTTTTCATATCTGTTATCTCCTACTGCCTGGTGTGTAACAGATGCCAAGTGATGTTTGTGGATTGGAAGAATGGCTGGACTGGGTGAATAGTTATTCTCCCATGCAGTTTATAAACTGGGGAAAGTAGAACAGAAAAGGTGAAAATCCAGTGTTTTAAGCCAGAATCTTTCATTCACATTTATCAGGGAACGCAATATGGAAATAAAGATTATTTATTGGTCTGAGGGGGCACACAGAGATTGCAGATGGGGGCCAAGAGGCTCCTGACCAGTACCCCACTCACAGGAGCGTGCATTCATATCTCTGGACATTTCACTTAGTGAGCCTATTATTTCAGGCACGTAGGTTGTATTTTGCATCCCAGTTGTGTTGTCTCATCCCATCTCCCCAAAGCAAGTTACAAGAATCATTCGCTATGACCCAAAAGAGTTTTCGATGGTACTCAGATTCGCACTTTTAAAATTTCTTCTTTTCATTTTTACAAACTTTTATTGTGGCACAAAAATGTAACTTAAGCACATCTAACCAAATAGCTTGTTTGGGTATAAGTTTAAGTTAAAGGGTGAGTCCAATCTTCCTTTTCTGTGGCTCACAGCATGAAGAATGGGAAGCTAGTACACGAAAGGAGGGTGCTGGGGAAACATTGATCTGTAATATCACCGGTTCCAGATGGTTGGTGAAGTTTCCCTCTAGAAGTAGGGACCCTTCACTTAGAGATTTAGTCCCAGGTCCCAGGTTCTTGACACTTGAGTCACAGAGTTAGGATTTCTAGACAAGTCATAGTGGTAAGAAAACTTGGCAGAGCTTTATGGAGTAAACAAACAAGCAGAAAGGGGCACACTCATATAGACTGTGGGCGCTCAAAGCTGGGCACCCTATGCTCTTTGACAACAGAAGTATCTATGTTGGCTTTTTTAAAGGCAGGGTTTGACTTAAGGTTATTCTAGGATAAGTGTTTTTTTTTTTCTTTTCTTTTCTTTCTTTTTCTGTTCTTTTATTGTTCTCACACCTAGCACATTTAATTACTCTTGGTGTTACACTTTTATTACTTGGGGTCAGGGTCTCTTAAGACTGACATGCTCATTAAACTTTGATCATTGATGTTTGGTCAACCCTTCAAAGAAAGAATGCATTCTGCCATACCTTTTTTTTTTTTCAAGATAGATACCGATCCTTGAGATAAGTACCAAGTATTTGCTTTTCTAGGATACATGTCTTTATGATGTCCTTGCTCAGTTGTCAGAGCACAGTAATTCTTTTTAGTCTGGCAGCCAAGGTCAGATGGAGAAATCTGCTCTTGTTCTTTTCTTTTTCTTGTGCTAATACTGCAGCTTATGAAGGAGGGTAAAGGTTACAGCAAAGAAGATAGTGCTTCTGCGTTTCTAATAGAATTACTCATTAAATTCAGTGCTTGCTTCTGAGTACCTGTCTGCTGTACATCATGCCTCATTTTCTCTAATCTACCCTGCCTCTTATTAGATCTACCATTTGGTCTAAGTCATTTGTCAACTCACCTTCCACAAATACCTGCTTGCACTTAACCTTTTAATAAAACAGCCTGAACAGGATAGGCCTGATTCTGTTTGATAGCAGTCCATCAACTGGAGGCTTTATAGTATGTGAACATTTAGCAATTATATTGCCATCATCTTACACAGTTTTTCATTTAGCTAAAAGGATACCGCTTGATTTTTTTAACTTGAATCCGCATAACAGGTCTATCCTGATTTTCTGTTTAATAGTCCTGCCAAAGACATACATAATGTAGCTAAGCTGACATAGTTTATCTTTAGAAAACTAAGCTAGCCTCAGTGATGATTTTTTTTTTGAACAAGATGGCCCATTTTTCAAAAGTTCCCAGCCAGAGTCATGGATAAAATAACCCTCAGGCATGGATAAAATAACACTCAGGCCAGTGCTGGTGGCTCATGCCTGTAATCCTAACTACTCAGGAAGCTGAGACCTGAGGATTGTGTTTCAAAGCCAGCCTGGGCAAGAAAGTCTGTGAGATTCTTATCTTCAATTAACCACCAGAAAACCAGAAGTGGTGCAGTAGCTGAAAGTAGTAGAGCACTTGCCTTGAGCGGAAAAAGCTCAGGGACAGTGCTCAGGCCCTGAGTTCAAGCCCCAAGACTAACAAAAAATAAATAAATAGTTAGAGTAAGCTACTGTGGTCCCTATCTATAGAACCAGGGATCATTATTATCTACCAGCACCTCCTCAGCCCTCATAAATGCTTAAAGATGACCATAAATAATTCCATATGCATTTTACTTTTAGCCATAGCTTGGCATGCTCCATCTCTTGCAACTGTCTCATGGACTTTAGGAGACAAAGTACTTGTGAGTGCTGGCTCCCTCTTCCCAGTCTTGTAGTCTTGATTGATTATGGTACATGAATTAGGATTTGCTTTTCCTTTGTCCTACTACCAGTCAACCATTTCATGTTTCAAGAGCATCTTTTCACAATCATTTCATGGTCTTATCAAGCTTTGTTTTATTTTTGAGACCTCCTTTTCTGGGTGTTTATCTTCTGGACACTATTTTATAGATTCACTGCACTGCTTGGGATTCACCTATGCCTCCAGGACCCTTACCCATCCTTTGTCCCTTCCTGCTATTCATTTATTGCAATGTTGTCTATGCAAGCACATCAGCTGGTTGCAATCATGCCTTGAAAAATTGCATATTGGTTTTTGTGCTATCTGGACTCCATTTACACAAATTTCTCACTCTTGTCCGAAGGGAAGAAAGCTACTTTTCTGGAGACTCTGACTCACCTTTACAGTTCTTGAAATGACCACTTATAAAGGAGAAAAACCTGACTAGATTTCCCACTGCCAGCTATTGCCAACGTACCGATGATGTAAGAATTACCTTTCCCAAAGCCTATGACTTCAACTTCCCCAATCAGTTCCTTCTCAATGACTGGAAGTAAGCCAAGAATAGCAGTTCCTCTCCCTCCCTCCCCACTGTGAGGACTGAACCCACCAGTGACTTGGGTCAAGGGTATGTCCTGTGTGTTTTGTCACAGCCATGCCATGAGAATGTGTGAGGATGGTTGAATCCCACGGTCAGTTCTGTGCTCTCTAGCGGGATGAGTCACTTCCTCCATTTAGGGTGATGTTGTACTACTTTATGGTTCCTTCCTCATTTATCTGCCTCATTTTCCAACATGAAAACTCATGGATAGATGCATAGATTTAATTGTTCTTAATTTACAACTATTCTCCAAAAAGGAGGGAAAATATCTACTTTTTATGAACAGAGCATGATAAAATAGGGCCTCTGTGTGGCATATTGTAACCACAGCTCCATTCTGTTCAATCCATTGATTCCTATGAGGTTCTGTTGAGCTGGTCATCTCCTTCACCATCCCTAGATCTAGTCTTGTCTTTCTCTGACTCTGCTGCATACGGCTGCTGAGCAGGCCCTGCCAGCTACTTTGTCTCAGGCTGCTTCTGCTAACTGGCTTCTTTCAAGGTTTGGATGTTGTAAAGCTCTGGTGGATATGGAGGGTAGAAGAAAGGAAGAGAAAACCAGGGCAACTCCTTTCTTGTACATGTACTTCATTGATGTTATCAAGTACCTGGCACTGTCATTGGAGACCCAGTTACGTTGTAAAATGATAGGGTCAAAAAGCTGTTGAAATGTTCACCTATGAAATGGGCAGAAGCATTGATGAGAGGCTCCTGGAGTTATGATTTGTCAAATTCTTTGTAGACATTTTGCTGGCAGATAGATTTGTGATAGAAATGAGAAAGGGGAGATGAACAGTTAATGGAAACCCAGAGTTGTAAGGAGTGCTTACAGATGAGAATGATGTGCTAAGACTCTAGAGCAGGAGATATGATAAGAGATGAAATAAGAGGGGAAAGGGAGGTCTAGTGTGAGTTTGTATTTAGTCCTATGGGGGGAGCTCTGAATGCCTAGGTTTATATTAGAATGGCTCAATTTTAATCTACTCTGTACATGGAACTTCTAGAGATGACATTCTTTTTTTTTAATTTTTTTTAATTTTTTTGCCAGTCCTGGGCTTGAACTCTAGGTCTGGAGGCTGTCCTTCAGCTCTTCAGCTCAAGGCTAGCACTCTACCACTTGAGCCACAGCGTCACTTCTGGCTTTTTCTGCTTATGTGGTGCTGAGGAATCGAATCCAGGGCCTCATGCATGCAAGGCAAGCACTCTACCACTGAGCTACCTTCCCAGCCCTAGAGATGACATTCTTGACCCACACTGGTTCAGGTTATACTTTATTATTATTATTATTATTTTACTTCAGAATACCAGAAAAGTACTGCAATTTGAGAGAATCTTACTTCAGATTTTGGATTTTGGTCTGTTCCTCACCTATTGATATGCAATACGATGGTCACAATGCACAACTGTAGGCTAATGTCAGAGTTCTGAGCTATGTATGATACTAAAGTAGGTTAGGCGTCTTCAGCATATTTGCAACTTAGGATATCTTCAACTTGCAATGGATTTATTGGAACAGAATTCCACCCTAAGTGGAGAAACATCTTCATTGTGTTTGATGAAAGTATGATGTGGCTTTTAACATTTTTTAAAGCTTTTAACATTTTAAATCCACTGTTAGGGCTGGAGTGTAGCTCAGTGGCAAAGTACTTGCCTAACAGGTGCAACATCCTAGGTTTGATTCTCAGTACCTCCCCCCACCCCAAGAAAAAAAAATGAAAGAAAAAAGACAAAAAATGAAATCCACTGTTAATGGGTCATAGACTATGTGTTGGTCAGAATCTTGCTTTTTCCTCCCTCCCCTTCCTCCCTCCCAGCCTCCCTTCCTCCCCTTCCTCCCTTCCTCCCCTCCTTCCCTCCCTCCCTCCTTCCTTCCTTCCTTCCTTCCTTCCTTCCTTCCTTCCTCCCCTTCTCCCCTTCCTCCCTTCCTCCCTTCCTCCCTTCCTCCCCTTCCTCCCGTTCCTTCCTTCCTTCCTTCTTTCCTTCCTCCCTTCCCTCCCTCCCTCCTTCCTTCCTTCCTTCCTTCTTTCCTTCCTTCCTTCCTTCCTTCCTCCCTCCCTCCCTCCTTCCTTCCTTCCTTCCTTCCTTCCTTCCTTCCTTCCTTCCTTCCTTCCTTCCTTCCTTCTTTCCTTCCTTCCTTCCTTCCTTCCTTCCTTCCTTCCTTCCTTCCTTCCTTCCTTCCTTCCTTCCTTCCTTCCTTCCTGACAGTGTCTTAAGGCTGCATTCAGTCCTCCTGCCTCAGCATCCCCGTTGTTGACATCGCTAGGCCTTACTTGGTCATGGTTTCTAAGGCACACATCTCAATCATCTCTATCCTGCTGGTTTAGGCAGGAGAGGATAAGAGGAACATAATCCTCACAATCATAGGTGGATCAAGAAGCAGGCTTTAGGCTGAGCTTTCCAAGTGATGTCCACATGGCACTGCAGAGCCATTTCTTCTCAACAGGCTGGTTACTGCCAACAGTCAGGGGGCTACTGAGTCAGGAACATGCCCCCCCTCCCCACCTCCAGATGCTGTTCACAGTCATGCCAGCTCTGCCATGGCCCCTGACTGCCAAACAATACTCCAGCTCCATCTTCACTGCTCAGTTCCCAAAAAAGCCTTTGTGAGACAATCTTCTCGGCAGAGCCGGGAGCAAAAGACCACACCCAACAACAAGAAGGGTAGGAAATGCTGTGTGGATTGGGTTGATTTTTTTCATTTCGTGTTGGAAATACAAGCTTTGCCCTGTAAGACACTGCCAGAGGATAAGGAGAATGGTGAAAAGATTTGAAGCATTCACAGGTGGCAAGGGACTACCCCAAGAAGATACCTATTTTTTAAGGGAAGGGAGTAGAAGATAAAAATTGCATTCTAAAATGTAATTTTGATCAAACACTTGGTTTTTAAGTCTTTCATGAGGATAGGATGACTCTACATGAAGTTATAGGACTTAGGGGTTTTTGTTGTTGTTTTGTTTTTGTACCGGTCCTGGGGCTTAACCTCAGGGCTTGGGTACTGTTGGTTCACTTTTTCACTCAAGGCTGGTGCTCTGTCACTGGAGCCACACTCTACTTCTTTTTGCTGGTTCTTTGGAGATAATAATCTAACAGACTTTCCTGCCTAGGCTGACTTTGAACTGTGATCCCCAGATCTCGACCTCCTGAGTTGCTAGGATTATAGGTGTGAGCCACAGGTACCTGGCATGACTTAGTTTTTAACCCATTCTCTTGTGTTCAAACTCATGGTTCATTAACTTGTATGCCACATCTCAGATAATTTACTTTTCATTGCTATGAAATTCTGTCCTCACTTCTTTCTTGTGTCATCTTTGAATAGCAAGGTGAAATCTCTAATGGCATGGTGAAATCCACCTGTTAACCTAAGGTATAGAGACTTCCTGCTCCATGAGAAATGTCCTGCTAACAGTCAGTTCCAAGTCTCAGCCCTGTGCACCTATTTCCTCCTGCACAGAATATAAAGGCAAATGCTATCACAGCCTATACCAGGCCAGTAATTTTCTCCCCAGTATCCTAAATGTGATTGGGCTGGAAATTTCCTGTTGCTGAGGAATAGAGCATTTGCACTTGTCAGGACTATTAAGGACTACGTGTCCTTAAAATGAAGGAAGTAGCATTACTGTGGTGATCAGACTGCATTGTCACCAGATCCCACCAAGGAGGAACTTGTTGTCTCCTTTCTGGGAATGCTGACCACAGGTAGCCTCTAGTAGATTTTTTTTCAGAGAGCTGCCTAGTTCAAAGTCACCTGCACTCAGTGACTGATGGTGGGAGGTGGGGGTACAAGAACGTAACCATCTCAGCCCCCCCCCCCCAGATGCTTCTAGAGTCCACATGGGGAATCTCCACTTCCCTCTGTACCCATGCCTGACTCCGTTTTCCCATTCCAAGGCACTGATCCCCTAGGTACCTCTTAATAAGCCTTCTGCACACTAACCTTTGTGTCAGAGTCTGTGCTCTGCATACCCAACTTTGAATAATTAGCATCTATGGGAAACACGCACACAGATGCCCCACAGGCCACATTCCAGCTGATGCTTCACCCTCCAAAGATCTTAGGAATGCACAGCTGCTAATTGCCCTCAACCAGATAATATTGCATGCCTGGTGTTGGGGATTAGTTTTCTTTTGAAAACTTGGTGTCAATTTTTTACATGAATTGTTTTTAATCTGAAAAAGATCAGATCTTAGTTAATGATACAAATGGTAAAGTGTTTATGTGAAGTAGAGGTATATATAAAATATCCCTGAAATAGGATGGATTGAGGGATGGATTAAGGGATGTAGAGATGGATAAGTAGGTTGTAAAACAAATCCATTGTGCATTGATCTCTTTAGGGGACCCCTTGAGGTACCCCTTGTCTATGGAAATCCAAGGCTGCTCCAGTCCCTTGTATGCCAGCATTTCCTTAGAACCTACACACATCTCCATGTACTTGAAATCATCTTTAGATGACGCACAGCATGCGATACAATGGAAATACCATGAAAAGTGTTATACTGTACTGTTGGTGGATGATGACGAGAAAAAAAAGATGTTGTACATATTCAATACAGTCCTGAGTTTTCCTCTGGATATTTTCAATCCTGATTAAATTCACAGATACTGAGCATTTGTATTGTCAAGTGGGAGCATTCAGGCGGTGCGTATGTGGGTGTTCACACAAACGTTCTTTCAGTTTTACTCTATTTGAAAATTGTATTATGCAACATTAGAAAATAAGTATAACTGTCCTTGGAATGGTGAACCAAAAATGTCCTATTAATTTGTTTCAGATAAAGTTCTTCCATCTACTAGTTGAGATTAAATCAGTGTGGTTTTCCTGATACACTGAATCTATCATATTCAGCAAACATTTATGGAGCACATTCTATGACTACATATAATTACCATGATGATCAAGGAAGGATAAAGCAATGTAAGAGCTGTAACCTTCAAGTTTATTGTAGTAGAGAAAGCATATATAAAAACTTAATATTTCATAGCATGTCATCTTTGATTATATTTGAGGTAGGGTCTGACTATGTAGCCCAGGCCGATCTTGTACTTAGGATCCACTTGTTTCAGCCTTCTTAGTTTTGGGATTACAGACCTGTCAGGTTTAACCTAGACTTTTTTTTTTATGATTGGTATTTATTTTTCTTTTCTTTTTAAAACTTTAAGGAGTTGTACAAGCCAGGCACCGGTGGCTCATGCCTATAATCCTAGCTACTCAGGAGACTGAGATATGAGGATTGCAGTTCAAAGCCAGCTCGGGCAGGACAGTCTGTGAGACTCTTAGCTCCAATAAACCACCAGAAAACCAGAAGTGGCACTGTGGCTCAAGCAGTAGAGTGCTCGCCTTGAGCTGAAGAGTGCAGGAACAGTGCCTAAGCCCAGAGTTCAAGCCCCACGACTGACCAAAAAAAGAAAAAGAAAAAGAAAAAGAAGTTGTACATAGGGGTTTCAGTTCAACAAATCAGGTTATGGGTACCAATGCATCTTAATCAGTGTCACCCCTTCCTTTGCTGTCCTTCATTTTTCCCAATTCCATTCATACTGTCAAATTATAGTTCCACTTTTACATATGTATATTGAATATATTGACCATTTCCCTTTCCTTTCTCTATTCATCTACCCCTTTTTCCTTTGCTGACCCTCTCCAACAAAACATGTTTCAGTTTTCTGATAATCATTTGTTAAACTGTTATTCTTTCAAAGGAGTTACACCTTAAGAATCCTTCCCTGAGTATATCCTCTGTATATTCTGTTTGTGTATTTGCATATAACCTAGTTTGTATATGTTTTCACATATGATATAATTTAGATCTAACTTCCACATAGGAGAGAAAACATGCACAGTTTGTGTCTCTGAGACTGAATTCACTTAATGTAAATTTTTCCTAGGCCCATCCATTTCCCTGCAAGTCATATAATGTTCTTTCTGATAGATGGGTATATTCACATTATGTATATATTACATTTTCTTAGTCCATTCATCCATTGGAGTTCATTGGGGCTGTTTCTATAATTTGGCTATGGTGAATAGTGCAGCAATGAACATGGTTGTTCAAGTATCTTTACTGTAACCTGACGTGTAATATTCCAGATAGATGCTCAAGAATGGTTTTGTTGAATCATAGGGTAGCTCTATGTCCCTCAGCTCTTCAGCTCAAGACTAGCACCCTACCACTTGAGCCACAGCACCACTTCTGGCTTTTTTCTGCTTATGTGGTGCTGAAGAATTGAACCCAGGGCCTCATGCCCGCGAGGCAAGCACTCTACCATTGAGCCAACTTCCTAGCCCCTCTGTGTTCATTTTTTTGAGGAATCTAACATCTGGCTTCCAAAGTGCCAACACAGAATATAAAGTGCATTTATTAATTCGATTGTCCAGATGTTTTCAGCAATAAATAATAATAGCAAACACTTCTACAAGGCTCATTGTGTCCATGGCAATATTTGAGTTGCATGTATTATGATTCATCTCTTCCTTACATTTCTAAGGACATGAGAATGTGCTTGGATCCTTGAAATGAAAGGAATTGTGATTGACAGAGAGTGCCAGCTGTGTGCTCCAAGTTCTGTCACTGAGTTTGTAAGCCAGAGATAGTAAGGCAGGCCAGTTGCTGAGAGACTTGGGTTCCTCTGACAGTCATCACTGGTTCCATAACTCCCTGAGGGGCTGGCCAATTTGCTTTCTCTCAAAGTGATCTACAGTGCTTTCTCTACCCTTTCTTCCTTCACAGGCCCTGATTCTCTCCTGAGGGCCCTGCCCTCATGGTCTAGGCACCTCCTAACATCCCTTCCTCTTACTATTGTTATATTGAGGGTTAAGTTTCAACATGATTTTTGGAACAACACATTTAAATAACATTCAAGCCATAGTAGCTTGTGTACCTCGAAGCTTGCTGACATCATTCAAATGAGTCACTGACCTTGCCTGTCCCTTCCTGTGGAAACCATAAGAAAGGCTCTGCACAGTTTCCCACTCACCCCCTGCCTCTTTGCAGACACCGGTGTTGTCCCATGTGACCTCTTGGTCATGGCTGCCCCTCCTCTTGGTATCTGTGAGAATTTGCAATCACATAATACTGAATACTAGGAAAATTACAAAGAAAAGAGGTTTATCTAGACCATTGCTCTAGAATCTGGAAAGTCTAAGATGAGAGGACTACCTCTCTCTTGGTGATGGCCTTATGGTAGCATGCAATAAAAGAAGACGACAGCTGCTTCAGATGCTTCCTAAGAATCTGCTCTCAAGATCACCACCCAGTTCCCATGGGAACCGATTGATCCCTTCACGAAGCCAGGGCCCCTGTGACTCCAGTACCTTATAAATGCCCTACCACCTCTCAATACCACTCAGTTGGCAGTCATGTCACATTAGATTTTTGTTCGGTTGTTTGTTTGTTTGCGATCCTAGGGCTTGGACTTAGGGCCTGGGCTCTGTCCCTGAGCATCTCTGTGCTCAGGGCTAGTGCTTTACCACAGTATCACATCTGGCTTTTTTTTGAGCAGTTTATTGGAAATAAGAGTCTCATGGACTTTCTTGCCCAGGCTGGCTTCAAACTGCAATCTTCAGATCTCAGTCTCCTAAGTAGCTAGGATTAAAGGCGTGAGCCACCAGCATCTGGCCACAACATTAATTTTGGTGGGGACAAATTGTTTTGAAACCATAGGAACAAGTTACACACTCTTTCCAATGGATGTTGTCTTCTCATTTGTTGGCTTTGCCATACCAACATCATCATAAAACATATTTTTAAGAAGTCAATAAAGGCCAACATCCTTGGGTATCTAGCTTTTCTGAGTCATTGTTTGCAACTTGTTGAGCTCTTTAAATAGCATGAATGTCCAGAATGTTTTACCCTCAAGTAGGTGGTTTTTGTGATCTCACATGCAGGAGGAATGAGACGAAAGCTTTCTTTCTTTCTTTTTTTTTTGGGGGGGGGGTCTGGTCGTGCGTGGGGCCTGAACTCTGGGCCTGGGCACTGTCCCTCAGCTCTTCAGCTCAAGGCTAGCACTTGAGCCACAGAGCCACTTCCGGCTTTTTTCTTTTTGCTTATGTGGTGCTGAGGAATCGAACCCAGGGCCTCATACATGCAAGGCAAGCACTCTACCACTGAGCCACCTTCCCAGCCCGAGACGAAAGCTTTCTATATGAGTAGGTATGTGTAAATAAGGGAGTGGAGGGAGAACATATAGGTTTTTTTAGCCTTATCTGGTGCCCCACTCTGCGGAGGATGTTGGCTGCTAACTGGACTCCCTCTCAAGGATTCCCCACTCCCAGCAGGGCAGGCTCAATCAGTGGCTGACTAGCATGGAGTATAGAAAATCAGCCCCCTTCCAGTTCCAATTCAAGAAGTCCTTGCAGCTTGGAGTTGAAGATGGCTTCCTGTTGAAGCCATCACTTCCTACTTGCTCCACTCTCCTTCTTATCAGATTCCCTCTGCCCAAGCCATTTCCCCAGACATCCCTGCATCAGGCTCTGAGTGAGACCCACAGTGGCCCTGGTTACCTATGGTATACATTAGATGGAGTGTGGAGTGATCTTGAACTGGGGAGTGAGGTTTCCTTCCTGGGTGGAATAGCTGTGGACCGTTTTAGGAATCCTGCTCATAATTGCAGTATTGACTGTCAGGGCCCAGTGGAAGGCTGAGCCTGAGGCAGCTTTTTAAATATCCTACCTCCAAGAACAGGGGAGAAAGCCAGGTACAGTGAGTAGCTCATGCCTGTAATCCTAGCTACTCAGGAGGCTGAGATCTGAGGATCATGATTCAAAGCCAGCCCAGGCAGGAAAGTCTGTGAGACTTCTTATCTCCAATAAACCACTCAAAAAGCCATAAGTGGTGCTGTGGCTCAAGTGGTAGAGCACTAGCCTTGAGCTGAAGAGCTGAGGGACAGCACCCAGGCCCAGAGTTCAAGTCCCATGACCAACAACAACAACAAAAATTGAGCATGGTAGTTTGAACCTGTCATCCCAGTTACATGGGAAGCATACATAGGAAGATCGCATTCCCAGCTACCTCAAGCCAAAAAGAAAAAAAGTACTGAGATCCTATTTGAAAAATAAAAAGACTCAGGGTGTAGTTCACCAACCTAGCAAGCACAAGACCCCAGTGCAAGCCCAGTATTACAAAACAAGATAGACGTCAAACAATAAGGAAATCACGTGTGCAAGTAGCAAATTACTTAGCAATCAATTTGCATTTCTTCATTCAATTTTTGCTTATGTGGCAAGGGACCCATTTTGCTAAAGTAGATACAGCCAATGAGTATAAATAGCAGTGAGGATTGACTGCCAGTTCCACCTGGTTGGTGGGACTCTGCTTTGTGCTTTATGCTTTGCTAAGCATGAATGCTGATGAATGACCCTTTCCAAATCCCAGCTCCTTAGCAGTGTCCATAGCACGTACAGACCTAGCCAGAGCTTCTGCTCTTCTTGGTCCTAGTCCCCTCCTCTCCCCGACCTGTCCTCCATACATATCTCCTTGACAGGTTTGAAGGAAGTTACTAGTTCTTCTGGAGTTAACAAATATACAATCTGAAAATATCTGTGACTTTTAAAAGGTGTATAATAAAATTCATCATTTTTAAAGACTTGACTCCAAATACTCAGATATATATATATATATATATATATATATATATATATATATACACACACACACACACACACACACATATATTTGGTCAGTCGTGGGGCTTGAGCTCTGGGCTTGGACGCTGTCCCTGCGCTCTTCAGCTCAAGGCAAGTGCTCTACTGCTTGAGCCATAGCGCCACTTCCGAAATAAATATAATTTTAAGTCATGCAGAAGAGATAATTAGAAGTATAGCATTTAGAAATCTATAATGTAAGGAAAAGAAAACCAGAAGAGTCAGGTTTCTCTAAAAGGCCATCTCATCTTCCCCTTGAAATGCAAACACAAATTACTTTTCTTAGACAATAAACACAAATATAGAGAATTGAATTCAGAGTGACTTCATTTTTGCCCCCAAATTTCCAGTTAGTGAGCCAATGTGGGTCATCTCCTTACTCTGTGAACATGTTCATTGCTGAAAGCTACAAAGGGGAAAGCTCCTGCCTGAGAGGAGAGTTGAATTTTGCTCCTTGAACAATGCAAGTGGATGAGGGAAGCTCTGGTGTTGTTGGGTTCTGGGTAACTTGGTAGGAGCCAGGCAGCACCTCTGATCCTGTGGGGTAGGGACAGGCTACCTAGTGTCTGGGACAACCAGGTAAGTCACTCATCCTGCACATTTAAAGATACCTGAGCTCATTTGTCTGTAGAACATCATTGCGTGGTCACTTCTGTTCTCATGAGCTTACCCTGTAACATCACCATGGCTATGCACATCCATGATTGTGCCAACCATTAGCAGAAGTGGGTTCTAGAATAAATGTTTTGGAAGATAATGCTATTCCTAACAGACCCCAAGTTCTTCCAGGTAAATTTTTATTTCAGTTTATTAAAATTATAATGAATTCATAGATGAAGTTTTCTTCAAATTATGCTTCCCATCAAAAATAAAGGATTCATCCTCAGCTCCCACACCAGCAACTTAACAATTAGATAATGAAGAGATGTGCTGTTCTTGTTACACATCACCAGCTTATTCTTCAGTAAAACTGAACTAATTAGATTTCATTTAATTTCTCATGTTATGTAGCTGTTCCAATTAGAATTGCATTAAATTTTTATATTAAATTAAGGAGTATTTCCACTCTTAAGTATTTCTGCTTTAATAACTTGGAGATCATTTATTGAAATCTCTCCTCATTTCTTCTACTAGGGTGGCATAATTTTGAATGGCTCTTATGTTTATTGAATTACATGATTTCTCATCTATTTAATTTTTGTAGCTATTATAATGAATAAGGGTAATGTATTTCTATTCCATTACTGAGGTTAATTAAGTAATGCAGCTGATTGTTGCATCTTTAATTTTACTGACCTATTTTATGTCCTTCAAGACACTTTTTAAATTGGTTTTCAAACATTATAGTGTATAATTACTTTAAAAAGTGGCACTGAGTTAAAGTCATATAATTCTGGAAATATTTATTTTAGAGGAACTAGAAGATATTGGAACAGTGTCATCTTGGATTCCTGCTATTGTTTCCATCTTCAATGTCCCTTAAAAGCCCATGTTGTTAAAAACTTGGGCTCCAGTGTGGCAGTGTTAGGAGTTGGTGGAGCCTTTAAGAGACTGGACCTAATGAGAGGTCTTTATTGGGTTATATCCTGGAAGGGTATAACCTGACTTCTTCTTTCTCTGTTTTCATTCCCTGGCCATAAGATGGGCGGCTCTGCTCTACCATATATGCTCATGTGGAGATGGCCACCTGGCTACAGGCCCAGAACAATGGAACCAATTGATCGTGGACTAATATCTATAAAATAATGGATTGATTATAACAAGTATTTTGTTATATTGTGGGAAATCTGACTAGTCAACTGTCACCATTGTTACAACTATTATTTCTTGCATGCCATATGCAGATACTTAAAGATTTTATTTATATGATTTCAGTGACTCTTTAAGAGCCCACTATGAAATGGGTAATCTAGTGATCTTCATTTTACTAAGATGGAGAGTGATTTTCAAGGAGGCCACACACACACACACACATACACACACACACACACACACACACACACACACACACACACACACATACATACACACACAAATAAGTTACAGAGCTTGAATTTGAGCCAATCCTGTACATGTCATAGCAAAAAGGGAAACATTAGACAATTTTAACTTAGTGGACAGGATGATATGTTTAAAGAAAAATAAAATACTTTGGTGGAAGATAAAGGCTCTGAGAAGTCAACCAAAGGGCATTATTGCGTTTTTGATCTTGGGTAATTTCCTAAGTAAAAAAAAAAAATCTCTCTCATTGTTAGTTTAATTTGTATTTTTATTACTAGGAATTTTCAACATGCTCAAATTGGACACGTATCTTTTCCTGTATGGTTTTTTCTCATGGCTGCTTTTATTTCTCTTTAATAGCTTCTGATTTCACCCCTGGGTTAGTAGAATGTTTTGTTGATTCATTTGAATTAATCATTTTCTAAAATTCCTAGCAAGTGGTAAGCCATTCTACTCTTTTGTGTTTTAATTGTTTATGATATATGCTGATGCATAGATACCTTACATTTTTTTTTTTTGGTTTTTGAGACAAGAATTTATGTTATAACTCAGGTGTCAGTCTTCCTCCTTCAGCCTCCTGATTGGATTGCAGGTGTACACTACCATACCCAGCAGATACCTTAATTATTTTTACCTTAACTTTTATATGATAAAGTTTATCAGTCTTTTCATCATTGATCATTGTTTAGGAGGAGCTTTCTAAAAGTACATGCTGAGAATTATGTGCTCCTCATCAAGAGACAGTTTTATGTCATCCCTCTAATTTTATTTTATAGTATATCTGAAACATATTTTGAGTGGAGAGGGGGCAAGACAAAAAAAGTAAGTTATGCAGCTGATACAGTGAATTCACAAAAATCTGAGTGATGTTTTTGAGTCAAAATATCTTCCCAGCTGACAAATAATAATACTTGAGATCATTAGCTTAAGTTTAAACAACATCTCTCATGGGAAGCTACTTCCATCTCCTTTTAGCATGAAAAGAAATAACTTGTTAGTTATATTCTGTCTTCTTTTGGAACAGATGCTACAGTAAATCAGTCTAAGATTAGAGACAACATGCTATCCTGAGCAAGAACTTGTGGGCTGAGTCTGCATTTGTTTCAAGTCTTTAGGAATAGACATCAGCCCTAGAGGAGCAGACTGGAACCGGGGTTGGCCAAGTTTAACCATGCCTTTAATGTAATTTATATAATCGTTTACTCTTCTTACACATCATACAAATTAAAATATGATTTCTATACCATAAAGTCCACCCTTTTAAAGCATAATGATTTTCAGTATAGACACAGATTTTTTTCTTTGTTACTAGCTTACTGGTATTTTACATTTGATTACAGCAAATTTAAATATAACCTAGAAGTACATGAGAATTTATGAAAGAGAAACAGGAATAAGAGAAGCAATGCATCATCTCCAGAGAGCCAGTTGTCACTTTTCATAAATGAGAGTTATGTTTGGTTTAGAGAGTTTTACAACTATTACCAGTACTTATGTTTGGTTTAGAGAGTTTTACAACTATTACCAGTATTTAGTTCCAAACTGTCACCTCAGAAAAGAAGTTTGGTAACTGTTTGCAGTCATTTCCTCATTCTTTTTCCCTCCCAGCCACCAGCAACTACTCATGTAGAACTAAAAGTCCTATTCCAGACTTTTCTTGTAAATAGAATCATGCACTGTGAGGTCTTCTAATTAGTATAGTAAGCCTGTCTGCCTCATTCATGGATTTATTTACATGTAGTTTTAAAAATCAAAAGAAATCTCATAAACAAAGCTTTAAGTTAGGGCTGGATGTGGCTTAGTGGTAGAGTGCTTGCCTAGCGTGCATGAAGCCCTGGGTTCAGTTCTTCAGTACCACATAAACAGAAAAAGCTGTGGCCCAAGTGGTCGAGTGCTATCCTTGAGCAAAAAAGAGAAGCCCAGGGACAGTGCCCGGGCCTTGAACTCAAGCCACAGGACTGAAAAAAAAAATTTAAATTACCACATTAATTAGACATCTGAGCATTACACATGTCAGTTACATGTCAGTCCATCTTCTGGTATCATCAGTTGTGTTTGAGTCATTCTGTGAGTTGTGGAGTGTTTCTCTCCCCCTGATTCAGAAAAATTCTGCTCCCCATCTCAAAGAGCTACTGGTTCCCCAAAATAAGGTAAAAGTGAATATTTTTAATATGAATGAGAAGTGAAGCTCTGAGATTTGTGGAAAGATGACATGTCTTTGGCAGAAGTCAGGTGGCATTATGGGAAAAATGAATGAAGCATTACAGTGCAACATGGAATTCTGCATCCTTATCCGTGGTTTTTGTCAACAACAGTTTTCTTGTACCCAGATACCCATGTATCAAAGGCCTACTGTATTCAAGTTTCATTCATGGTGTAGCATATATCAGCAATTCATTTCTGATTATAACTAAATGATATTTTATCATATGGGTATATCATTTTCCTATCAGTTGATAGGCATTCGGATTACTCCTACCTCTTAGCTAACATAAATGCTGCTGCTGCGAACATTAGATAATACTGTGGCTTTAGCCACGCCCTTTTCCACTGTGATTCATCCCACTGGGCCTGAAACTGGTGGTAGATACTCAAGTCACTTTCCTGTAAGGATAGAGGAGTTTATTAACCAAATATGGTAAAAATCTAAGCCCATGACCTGGATGGGTTTATTGCAGTCAAGTTTGGCACTATCTGGACAGCTCAGCAGGAGTTGGCATAGCCATACTCTAGTATCTAGTATCTTTTTCCAATGTAGTACCTTAGGGCAGGGATGCTACTAAATAGGGAGGGAGAGCCCCATTCTATCTACTAGAGTCTCCATAGATCCATCACCAAATCCCATCTACTAGCCTGGCAACACAAGCTTGTTACCACCCTCAAGGTCCTGCAAGGCCTTTGGAATTATTTTAAATCCATACATGAGTAGACCAAGCTATTGATTAAGAACAGGATTCCCGCAGGAATTTGAATGGGATTGTTTGCTCAGTAGGAGGGGCCCCAGTTCAAGGCTGTGCCTGTGCCTGTGCCCCAAGCTTTGTTGGTGTGCCTTGTTATTTATCTCCTGGTCAGCTTTCACCTTTACCTAACAACCATGTGGTTTCCATGTGAGGAATAAAATTACCAGTAAGAAGGAAATGAAATCAAGGCAGCAGTGGGGAGAGGCCTCCTTTCTCATGCAGTGGAAAGAACTCACTCACATACACTTTAGAATTTGCCTACAGCAAGCAGAAATTAGATCCACTGCCTCATCCCAGCTGCCCAGTGAAGTGGGATGAGCAAGACCCATTCCCACATTTTACTAATGCAGAATTAGAAACTTGGAGGTTCTAGGTTATAAAGCCAATTAAATAAGGTAACTGGGCATGCCTCCTGGCACATGCCTATTGTTTCCACTCTACCGATGGCCATCACCTGCACGAAGTCTGTTATGTGATAGTAGAATTGGTGGACTAGAGAAGACCTTGTTCTCTTTTCTTTCTCCAGTCTCCTCCTGGAGACTCCTCCTGATTGGCCGCAGTCCAACCCATACCCCTGGCTTTTCCCCTGGGTTGACTTCTTGAACCTGTATAACTCCTGTTCCACCTCCTTCCCTTCTAGTGTGAGGTAATTCACAAGTCCTATCCATTCCCTCCTTGTGCATCTATTGAATCCTCTCTAAAGCCGATGACTTCAAACTAGACAAGGTGTTTGAAATGTACAGTACTGACATGTTTAAAGTGAGAGCAAATAGGGCCTTCAAATCAAAACCTTCTCTGTCAATGTTGGGAACTTGAAACCTGCCTTCCTTTTAGGGCACAATGGAATTTGCAAGTGTGTGTGTGTGTGTGTGTATGTGTGTGTGTGTGTGTGTGTGTGTGTGTGTGTGTGTGTGTGTGTGTGTGTGTGTGTGTGTGTACAGTTTTCTGACTAAATATACCAAATGTCATCAGTAACTTTTGAGGATACTTCAAGAGAACAGGATGTTGCACATTTTTTCAAGTTTTGTTTTATTGACCCTGAAAGTTCAGTCCCCTGGCCTTCCAATGCCAGTTCCCAAATAATAAAAGCAGAGGAAAAGGAAATATTTATTTCCTTAGTATTATTCACCAAAGAAGGCAGGGAAATTCAATACCAAAGCTATGTCATCCTACTTCTGAGAGAGAATATCTGATTTTTAAAGGACAAAGTCTGCAGTTTAGCCCAGGCTATGTGATGAAGTGCATATTCCAGACAAGATGGCAGCCTTGGTTCTTATCTCTTATCTCCTAGTCTGCTTTTGCTTCCTTTCTGAAGTTGTTGTATGTCTTCTTTGTCAGGAGTTTACTCCTTCCTGGTGGTCAGGAAGAGATAAAAAAGAATGGGTCAGGAAAAGATTGGCTGGTTTAATTGAAAGAATTGTTCATCTTGGGCTTTCCAGCATAGTGGTAGGAGAGGAGAGGGGAGAGAAGGGAGAGGCAGGCAGATTGAATCCCTAAATAACAAGCACAGTCATCTCACCAATAATGCAATTTTTTCCCTTTGCACTGTTACTTACAATGAGGATGTAAAATTTCTACAATCAAAGGGGGGAAAATCCAAAATAATATTTTAATATGGTGATCTGTGACCAGTAATGCTTAAGGAAGGAGGTCTCTAAAAGAGAGGAGGTTTCAACGTGGCCCTTTGTGTACCAAGATGTTGTGTTACAAGAAAAAAAAAATTGAGAACACTTAGAGATAGAGACCAAGAAAGCATATTGTAAAGTAAAACAAAGAGAGATAGAAAGTTAGTGCTTTACCCAGACATGGGTGCAGACATAGCTGATAACGTGAGTGACGAGTACTTTAACATCCCAGGTGTTTATGGTGAGAAAGTAGGTTGGGGCTTAGCTCAAATTCACCTTAGGAAAAGTATTTTCCTCTATTTTAAACGCATTCTGCATTTCATCATTCTTGATGTTACACTGTTTTATCTGTTGGGCCCAAGGTTGACCTGCTAAACTTCAAGCACTAATCTCCGTCGCTCCTTTAAAGATATGTGTCCATCCTTGAGGGAAAAAAAATTTTTTTTTTAGAAAAACACTCTTCATGTCCAAAGGAGTCTTTTTTTTTTTTTTTTTTAAGAATGTCTGTTTTAAGATTTCCATGCGTAGTCTTAGAGCTTGGTAATCATCTGGGCATAAGGGAAAGGTCAGAGAGTGAAGACATTGCAGTTTATGAGGAAAGGCTTAAGACAAAAAATAGTGCTTCTAGGCCAGGCACCGGTAGCTTTTAACTGTAATCTTGCTATTCTGGAGGAAGTCCTTTGTACAGACCAAACACGAACTTTTACAAAAGGACTTTATTATGTTTTTTGTTTTTACATTGAAGCTGGAACATGAATTGGCTCTTGTTCCTTCAGTTCTATTGAAGTGAATGAGACCTATAGCCTCACCTGGCCTTGTGGATAACAAAGACAATGTATAGGATGAAAAGGCCACCATGGGAATCAACCACGCTCTTTGTCTTCCAGTAAGAATGATTCTGTTTTCTTGGGAAGATGATCTAGGAGTCCTCTTTGTGTAGTGTTCGTTGTGTGATTAAGGTTTTTCAGAAATCAAAACCTGAGTGTCTCCCACTATGGAAAATCAGGGAGAGGCAACTGGACCAGCCTGGAAAAATAGGAAGCCAGTGGAGGAAGCACGTGGGTCTCAGGCTGTATTTAGTCAGGACACTCCCCTGTGCTTCCTCTGGGTCGGGATCCTCTGGGGGACATTTGGCAGTTCCATAAGAAGGTCCTTGGGAAACATCATGAGGAGGCTGAGGACCATAGAATGGACTTCTGGAAGGTCTACCAGGGCCACCCTGGGGAAATTTAATGTTTGGTGCAGAGACTGAAGCCTGGGAGGGCGCCTGAGTACTCACTCAGTCAGCCCTTGTGTTCCAGTGGCAAGGTTGCCTCAAATGGAGTGAAGGGTCTTTGGAGGCTGAAAGTCCTAAGATCAGGTGGACCCATTGATGCAGCCTGTGTGACGTGACCACAGGTAGATCATGATGGGAACCTATACAAGACACAGACAGAGTGAGAAGCTAAGTGTTGGGGGGGAGGGGAGTTGTCGCATGACTAGTCAGGAAGCCGGAGAGGAGAGTGGCTTTCACCTTTGAACGCCTTACACTCATAAGAATTAACTCAATCACTCAGTCCTTTCTCTCTCTTAAAGGATCCCATCATGGCGTCAGGACCAAGCTTCCAGCACATGAAACCCCGGGGCACAAACCACATCCGAATCATAAGTCATCAAAATGTTTTCAAATACACCATGATGACTTTATGAAAAAAAAAGTGCTTTTTATAGTTCTATGAAACATGGAATACCATGGCTCATGAACTATTAGTAACTTTTCAGACAGCATGATTTATCCAAAATAACAAGCTTCAGCGTACAGACACCTTAAGTGGGAATGCCAGAAGAAGAAACCATGAATTTTCTTGGTTGTCGGTTATGTTTAAATCCATCAGCATGTCCAATTCCAGTGCCACAGCAATTTAAGCACGAATAGTCTAGAAATGATGTCGGTGGTGTCTTTTTTTCCACTTTGGCTGGTAAGATTGGAAACCACTTGTAATTGCAAGCCTGGGTTTTGGGAGCTGCTCATTAAACACCTCATTACTTCAGATATTTTTAAGGATATAAACATCCTTTGCCTCTAGAGGAATCCAAGACCAACTGTTGTTCTTAGATACAAGCTAAAAGACTGGATCCCTGCAAGACTTAACTGAAACCATGAAAATACAAACCTGATAAATAGTTGTTTTCACCTCTGCTAATGTTTTTTCCTTTTGCTGATGTTATTTTCAACGTTAGCTTATGATAACTCTGAACTATCCTGGTATCTCAAGACTATGTCTCCTGCAGGGGACACAAGCTCAGAAAACAGTTATGTAAAGGGGTGTTTGTCTGGTGTGTGGTAACTGGGGATAGTGGGGCCTGTGGCCAAGAGATCCTTCCTCTGTAGGAGAGAGCACTAGCTACTTCTGCGTTACTTAGAATAGGACCTATGTTCCCAGCTCTTCCAGTTTTTCAAAAGGCTCCAGAAATCTAGATTTAGCAGTGGTATATCTCTGCTCTTGAACATTGACAACTATCCTGTTTGGCTTTTGTTTGTGGTTGAACATTAGGCAGGCTGATGATATTGAGTGGATGCTTTGCCCGGCAGCGGCCTTTCTTTTTGTTACTGAATATAGTAATGGGGTGGCAGAACTGCCAAAGGTATTCTGAAGGGATGCTTTGTCCATCCCTCCTTTTCTTTCCATCCTTCATCTAAAGCTCTCAGCATTATCCTTTAACAAAAGCCCAAAGTGTTTAGCTGTTCCTCATGGATCATTTTGCCCTTGCTGGTAGAATGGTAAACATAGGTATTTCTTCTATTCTCTCATCCTTGGGATACACTACAACTCAGCATTGGAATATTTCCAAATGAGTGTTTGGGGCTTCTTAAAACTTGAATTTTAAAGAACTATTAAGTGCCCATGCAGTAGAAGCGGAGGTTCAAGTGGGATCTGCAAGAAGGTAGAACTGTTGGCACCATAGCTTCAAAGATTGAGAAGGGGTCAGCAGAGCTTGGCCATTCAGAGTCACTCTGGTCCCATGGACTGCTGAGCCATTATAGTGAGTACAGTGGGAGAGAACCTGCATGTGCTGCCGGTGCAAAGTATAACCTGGACTTGAAAATAGTTGAAAAAAAAGCTCCACTAAAAATCTTCATTGCACAGGCCCAGAGCACAATTCTTTTAGACTCCACCATCCAGATGGTCTTTCTTGCAAACACTCTGGTGGTTCAGTGCCCAAGCAAGCATAGATGCCATGTACATGAATGGGCATGGCTGTATTCCAATAAAACTTTATTTACAGAATCAGGCAGGGGCCAGATTTTCTGCCTCTTGTTTGTTAAAAGCCAAGGGGGGAAGGAGGGAACAAGGACTTCTATGGGGCTGGTAGTTGTCTGCTTCTTGATCTTGTGCTGGCTCTGTTAGTGCAATAACTCTTTTAAAATTCATCAAGCTAGGTACAGGTGATGTGTCTGCTCTTCTACAAGTATGTTATGCTCCACCAGAAGTTGACTTAAAAAGCAAAGCCAGAAATGTGCTTCTGTACATGTGGATCAGAGACAGTCCATTTCCCATGCTAAGAGGTAGAGTCATTCTTTTGATTCTCTTCCACTGCTCAGCAATTTAGCCTTCCAGACTCATTTGGCTTCCTTCCAAGTCTCTCTAGCTCTGTCTTACTATACCTATATTGAGTACAATGGTCACTACTTCAAGGGACAAAATAAGAGCTACTGGCCTTTTGCAGAGCTTTAAGGGAATAGAATTCACTGGCTACCAAACACATAAACTGTATTAAAGCTGTATATGCTTAGGCTACCAGACGGTGCCAATTAAAACAGAAATTCTAGTACCCCATGAGCTCATCCTGTCTGCAGAACTAATAAAACCAGGTTTTAATATTTTAGCCCTCAGAATATAGCCAGCAAAATATAACTTTTCCTTCTGGGTTTGGATATTGACCAGCTGCTCTCAGAACACTTGCTCCTTCCCACTCCAAGGTTAGAGCGCTGGGAACCCTGCACCCGGGCTCTGAGGTCAGGACAAGTGGATTCAGATGCAGCCGGTACTGGTTGCCGAGAGAGAATTTTTTGCCCCCAGCTCTTGCTCCTGATACACAGTGAAATTGCTGAAAGGGACCTTCCAGAAGTGGAAACATTCTTAAATCAGTCTTTTAACTTTTCGCCTGTGGATACAGCTGCGTTGACACAAAGCCACGTTTGAGACATGATGTGTCCGAAGCCTGGCACCACGCAGTGTTTTTCTACTGGGACCCATAACCACTGCCTTTTAAGAGTAGCCCTGTGTTCAGCTTCATCAATGTGGTACTTGAACCGGACTTTCAGCTGACCTCCAAAAGGAAATAGTTTTAAAAGGAAGAATTTTTCATCTGCCAAGAACCAGATAATACACAGCACAGAGAAAAGCCAGCGTTTTGTAAGCATTTTTTTTTAAAAAATCCAAATACAAGTCTCTTAATGCCTCAAAACAGCGGCTTCCAGAAAATGCAAAGTTTAATAAATGGAGCTAGAAGGAGCAGTTTGAAAGATCAACATTTTCCTTCTTTGTTCCTTGTGATTTAACTGAAAGGAACAAGTTCCTTTCTCCTGAGCCTCCTCTGAGGTCTATTTCTGTTTTTAGACAAGTAACTATTCCCATTAAAGCAATACCATTAAGATACCCTCTCCTTCATTTGTTTTCCTGGGTTGTGGCTTGTAGGTTTATTTTGTTTTGTTGATTGCTATAATATTTGTACATATTTATCAGGCTTAGTATGTCAGCTCCGTACACAGGTAAAATGTGACAATAAACTTGTGGTGGTTATAATTTCATATTTTGTATGTGTTTGAGCCCTTCAGGTCTTTTTTCTATGTACTTTTGCTATATTTTGCTAGTATTAAGGCTTGAACTCAGAGCCTCTTGCTCTTGCTCAGCTGGCCCTTTACCACTTAAGCCATGCCTTCAGTTTGGACATTTTTGCTGATTAATTGGAGATAAAAGTTTTTTGGATTTGTGTGCTTGCTTCAAACTATGATCCTCAGATCTGAGACTCCCGAGTAGCTAGGATTACAGACATGAGTCACAGGTGCACAGCTTGTAATTTTGTTTTTGGCTGGGGGGGGGGGTGAGTTTTATTGAGTTATCTGGTGCTTTTTATGTCCTGTATAAGAAATATTTGTATTTCTTGTTTTCCATGTGGCATAATCCCAGTTTCTCTTGTTGATCCCACTATGTGCCAGAGTTCATATGTTTTCTTGAATAAGGAGGATGGAAACCAGGTCCAGCTAAATCCAAGTGAAGTAGGAAGTGTCAAAGCTAAAGTAGGAAGAGGAAGGTCATTGAGTTCGCAGATTAGCTTGAAGCTGGAAGAGGCCCTCCGAGTTTTGGTCCAGGGACCCTAGAAGGAAAGCCATATTCTAGAGGACTTGAGGTTGGTATGCAGATGAATGCCCTGCTGTCCTGCTCACATCTCTGAGTTGTATCTCTTCAGCTGTTTCGAGGGGCTACCAAACCCCCTCATGAGATCATGGTCAAAGTCTCTGATCTGTTGCTTAGAAATGTGAACAAGTCATGACAGTCCTGTTTTAGGGGCATGATGCTAATGTCTGGTGGCTACCACTTTCCTTGTAAGTGCTCCCAAACCGTCATTTTAACAATCCCCTCTCGACCCTATCCAGGAACTCAAGCCTCCATTGGTACAACATTTACTCATCTTTAATCTCCTGACTGTACTCTCATCCCTAAAAATAAATGAATAAATAATCAGATTACTGTCAATAATTCCATGATCTCATGTTTTCTTACCACCCAGGGGAAATGTGTGGGTCTGCTTTTCATAATGAGACCATGGCAGAGCCCGTACTGAACTGCCCAGACAGCGGGGATCTGTGCCAGACAGGGGTTGGCAGGAGACCCAGGACACGCAGGGACAGGGTGAGACCTCTGGGAACCCTGTGGAAGCTTATGTCTTAAAGGGGTCCTAGGTGAGTCAGTGGCAGTTGAGTTGAGACCACAGTGTTGGGAAGAAGGGTTCTGGGAGACTGAGCAGCTGGAGGCTTCCCCTAGAAGATAGAGCAGCTCTGCAGGCAGAAATGATTTCCATGGAAGGCCAGCCATTCCAGGAGTTTTATCCTTGGAGTTCTGCAGCAACAGGAACAGAGTTGAGTCACCTAAGAGCAAGTGTTTGGTAAGAACAAGATGGGAAGCAGCAATCCATCTCACAAAGGTGACTTGGATGCCCTTGGGCCTCCAGCTGCCCTTGAGGGTGGGTGAGTGTGATGAAGCTGAAAGAAGATGCTTGGAAGCCTCCTATTTTGGTTCCAATCCTGCCCCACTGGTGTTAGTCATCCAACAGCAGTCCATGTTAGATTGGCATTCTCAGATTGGCAAGAGGATCCAGCGGCATAGAATGTATGCCATGACAATTTCCCTCTTTTCCTCTTGCTTCTTTGCTTCTTCCTTCCTGTTGCTACAAGCAGCAGCCAGTTTTGTGTCCTTAGGTTTCTTAGTTGCTTTGTAATCCTTTGTAGACCATAGAACAGTGACAATCCCATCCATTCTTCGGCAACAGCTACCAACTCCCACTTCTGTGCCTCTAGCACGTGTATCTTTCCTAAAGCCAGCTCCATGGTGCCCTGCCTCCTGAACTTGCCACTTGGAAGTTCAGCAGTTCCAAAGATCAGCTCTCCATCCCTCCCTAAACCTTCTCTTCTGCAGCCACACTCTCCATTTGGAGAACGTAGTTATCAGTCCCCAAACTTGGGACTCATGAGTTGTAGTACAAGTGGTTTATCTGGAAGGTGATCCAAAGAAATCCCCCAATGATCACCCCTAGGAATTAGGAAGTGAAGAAGGGAAGGGGAGAAAAGAGAAAGGAAGAGGAGGGGAGGACTGGGAAGGGAAAAGGATGGAAGGAGGAGGGTGGGGACTGAACCCAAAGGGAAAGAGTATGGTATCGGTGGAGACAACAGCAGCGTAAGCTGTCTGAAAGCTCTGAGCTCCACTGTAGAGCTCAGCTCCAGGGTCTCCCATCCCCCCTCAGCAGCCTGGTCAGTCCTTGATTATTTCCACCATCAGCACTGTCCAGTGCTTCCATCCTGTCATACATATGGCAGCCTTGGGTCACAGGGGGGACCAGAGAAAACTCTGGCAAAAATGACCCAGATGCCAACAGGGACAGGTCAGAAGTGGGGCTTGTGACTAGCATCCAAGGAAGCCATCCTTTATAAAGTGGACTAGCCCCTTACTTGGCTCATTCTTCCCTTATTTTCAAGCTGACTGGCTGGCCCAGGAGCCCTTTTGTCACTTTCATCCTCTTCTTCCTCAGACTGGATCACTGAACACCTTGAGAGCAGAGAGCAAACATTAAGTCATCTATATCCCATAAGGAAATGAATGAATGGAACAATTATAGAGGATCCTATACAGACTATCTTTGTTGTTGTTGGTAGTGGTGGTGGTTTTAGGTCTTAAACTTAGGGTCTGGGTGCTGTCCCTGAGCTAGTTTTTCTCAAGGCTAGTGCTATACCACATTGAATCATAGCTCTTCTTCCATTTTTTCTGATGGTTCATTGGAGGTAAGAGTCTCAGAATTTTCTTTCCCAGGCTGGCTTCAAACCACAATTTTCAGATCTCAGCCTCCTGAGTAGCTAGGATTACAGACCACCAGCACCCAGCTCTATATAGACTCTTTAGAGTTGTTCAGATAACGTTGGAAGGTAGTCATAATCATAAGGCCAGGGCTAAGAATACCTTCCTTTCTTTCTATATTGCAAATCCTAAGCTAACATTCCATCACTTGGATGGCCAGTCTTCCCCTGTTAAATTCAGGGTTAATGGTTTCCCCTGTGGCTTTATCTTCTGAGGTATAGTGTAGTTGGCAGAGTTAAGGCAAGAATTTGTCAAATGATCTATTTTTAGCTCACCAAGCCTCCCAGCAGGTATCATGTTGTTCCCTCTGCCCTTCTCAATCTAGTCTACCTCCCACACTCCTATTCATCCTTTTAATGCCCATTGCAATTGCCCCTCCTTTTTAAAAAATAATTATAATTTTCCCTAATTGTTTTGACTTCTGGAGAAAATTGACTTTTCCCCTATTGACACTCCAGTCTCACACAGCTTTCCACCACAGCCTTGGTTGGACAAATCTTCCTTCAATTAGACTTCAGTCAGACTCCAGGCCCAGCTGTGTACTTCCATATACAAATGCTGCTCCAGTTCCTCTGCCTCCGTTGTCCCCCAGGTGTTGCCTGATCACCAGGCCTGCCTTCAGTAGGCCTAGCCAGAATCCTCCTGTCTCTGACATTTCCTCTGAGTTTGCTGTCCACTGACACCCCTACCCTACCGCTCTGCTGTCAATTCCCACTTTTGTGCTGTGTTCAGAGTTTACTTAGTCTCTCTCTCTCTCTCTCTCTCTCTCTCTCTCTCTCTCTCTCTCTCTCTCTCTCTCTCTCTCTCTCTCTCTCTCTCTCTCTCTCTCTCTCTCTCTCTCTCTCTCTCTCTCTCCAAAATCCCATTGCCCTGGTCCCTGTAGTCATTGTGTGGGGGTCCTGGATACACTCTGCCTTAGTGTTTTAGAATGGATACCATAGAATAATTTTGCTTTAAAATACTATGGGAACTGTTCTTCAAAGTGAGAACCAGGCTAGTCTTATTCACCTTTACGTCCACAGTGCTTGGGAGCTCTGTCTCCAACATCAAATCCTTAGAGTCGTTTACTGAGTTCAGTACTCTTTCTCTGCTGGATTTGATCTCTAACCTGGTTTTAATAGTGTAGCTTAAGAAAACCATACTGTGGTCAAGTACCAATAGCTCATGCCTATAATCCTTCCTACTTAGGAGGCTGTGATCTGGAGGACTGCAGTTTAGAGTTAGCCTGGGCAGAAGCTCCATGTCCATTTAACCAGCAAGAAAAAGACTAGACTGGAGGTATGACTCAAGTGATAAAGTACCAGGCAAGCAAGCCAAGCAAGTATTAAGCCTTGAGTTCAAACCTCAGTACTACTGGGGGCAAGGAGGGAGAGAGAGAGGGACAGAGACAGACAGAAAACAAGAAGAAGGAGAAGGAAGAAGGGAAGGAGGAAAAGTAAGTAAGTGGCTGTACTATGTTCTATGTCTTTGGCAGAGAGAAGCCAGCACCCTGTGCTCTGCTCCTACATGGTCCTGTGATCATTTAATCTCTTAGTCTGTGTGTCCTGGTCTGCCCACCACTGACGGATGAAAGCTGGTCTGTAAAACCCCAGCTCCCTCTCTCTCCTAGATGGAATGACTATGGGCCTTGACCATCAGAAACCATCTCCACTTCACTTTCCCATTCACCTACTCTAGTTCCTAGGTTCACATCCCAGGTTACACATCCCGTGTAATTCTTTTCTTGGGATGTGCTTCTGAGAGAACTCATATGATGGCCATGTCTAGCACTAGCTCAGAGCCCACTGTGTGAGCTGCAGATCTGTTATTGTGTCTGCTGCCATTAAGCTGTTTTTCCCCAGTAGGAAGCAAAGATGCCCTCTCCATGCTGCAGTGAGGAGTCTGGGGGTAGTGCCATGCTGGGAGTGTGCAGCCCCAAATAGCTGGCTTATACCATGCATGTGTAGCTGTGGCCTACATTGCCTTCCAAGGAGCAAAAATGGATTGGGGGTGGGGAGAACAAACTCTTTTCATCTAGAAATTACAGATACATAGTAAGTATAGAGAGAGCCGTAGATCAATAGACACATCTACAGATAAATCCATCTATAGCAGATAGATAGATCACACATACACATTCAGGAATATCATATCTATGGTATTAAATTTTAATAAAGGGCTCAGTGCGGGTGGCTCAAGCCTCTAATCCTAGCTACTCAGGAGGCTGAGATCTGAGAATTACAATTCAAAGCCAGCCTGAGCAGAAAAGTCCCCCTGAGACTCTTATCTCTAATTAACCACTCAAAAACAAAAACAAAAATGAAAAAACGGAACTGCAACTGTGGTTCAAAGTGAAAGAGTGCTATATTTGAGCAAAAAGAGCTCAGGGACAGCACCCAGGCCCTGAGTTCATGACCCACAACCGACAAAAAGAATAAATAAATAAATAAATAAACAAATAAATAAAAAATTTAACTAGGAACAATCAATTAGAAAAAAATAAAGAGTTTGGGAAACACTAGTTCAGAAGAGGTTTGAGAAATTATTATTGAGCTTCCCTTGGCTTTTGGTGATTCTGGATTGTGATTCTGAATTTGTAAAGTTTTATTTTGGAAGGAAAAATGAATAGTTGAACTTTCATAGGGTTATTTGGTTAAGTTTGTTCAGTAAAGAATCAAGCTTTTTAGGCAAAACATCCATCTGCTTGTGGTTAGGATTTTTCCTAGTTCTTATTACAGCCAGACTTGGTCATGTTTGGAATATCATGAGGCTTACCACCAGGTCATCAAACCTTTGTATCCTTCTGACTTCTCAGAATCTCATCTGAAGCATTGGTTTTGACAATGGGGGAAAAAAAGCTCCACTGTGCATTTCCTTTGACTGAAAGTATGATCACTAAAGAGCTTAAAGTCTTGGCTGGGTGCCAGTGGCTCAAGCCTGTAATCCTACCTACTCAGGAGGCTGAGGTTCTCGGTTCAAAGCCAGCCTGGGCAGGAAAGTCCATGAGACTCTTATCCCCAATTAAACACCAGAAAACTGGAAGTGGTGCTGTGTCTCAAGTAGTAGAGCACTCCCCTTGAGCTGAAGAGCTGAGGGACAGTGCCCAGGCCCAGAGTTCAAGCCCCACGACCATCCAGAAAAAAATTAGTCTGAACAATAAATAAGTGAATAAATAAATAAAATAGAGATCTCCCAAGATATACAATAGGGTGGATTAAAGATGTCTCACTCATTAGGGAGACCTGAGGAAGCTTTCAAATCTGGGTCCAAAGACAGTGGAAATTGGACTGGCCGGTGTTGGGTCATTCCCAGGGGACTGCTGAATTACTTGAAGTGCTTGCTGTCTGAGCAAGAAACAAAGCTAATTATCACCTCCCCAGTAGAGTGGTGCTCTACTGAGCAAATGGTTTGTGCAGATTGTATCTGGATGATTACATTTCTGGTATTTTGGGTTCTTAAGATCTTTTGGATTTGCCGTAACACTCTGAATGGTGGTCTACCAGAGCCATCAAATCTTTGACTGGCTTTATTTCTTCCTTTTCCCTTTTGTGGGGTACCTGAAGGAGTAGCTGAGAAATATATGTTACTCAATGCCATTTCCAGAACTCAGTGCATTCATTCAGAGGCTCATGTGCCCAGCACCTGCACAGGTGCTTTTGTAGAATCTTGTGGTGTTGCCACCGCCAATTTCACAAATCATGGAAGGCAGAGCCGAGGAAGGCTATGATGCCAGCATCATGAGAGGAAATATTTTAGTGTGTGGTGTTAAAGGTCCACACGTTATAGTTGTGGCATTCAAGTTGCTTTCTGAAGAAGCTATGCTCCTAAAAATAAAATGGAAATGGACCCCCCCCCCCACGGAACAAATAAATAAAAATCTATGGAACTAATGAACGTTGGGCTGAAAATTTCTTCTAAACTCGGGGTGATGTGACAGGATGCGATTCATAGAGACACTGAATACAGAGGTATGTGCTATAGCTTTTGTTCAGTGATACTTGCATTTGAACTCAGGGCCTCACACTCACTAGATTTGCTCTACCACTTGAGCTACTCTCCCAGCCCTTTGTACTTTAATTTTCTTCTTTCTTCCTTTGCTCTTCTTCTTCTTCTTCTTCTTCTTCTTCTTCTTCTTCTTCTTCTTCTTCTTCTTCTTCTTCTTCTTCTTCTTCTTCTTCTTCTTCTCTCCTCCTCCTCCTCCTCCTCCTCCTCCTCCTCCTCCTCCTCCTCCTCTTCCTCCTCCTCCTCCTCCTCCTCCTCCTCCTCCTCCTCCTCCTCCTCCTCTTCCTCCTTGTCCTACTCCTCTTCCTCTGCCTCCTCGTCATCCTCCTCCTCCTCCTTCTCCTGTTCCTCCTCCTTTTCTTCCTTCTCCTCTTCACCTTCTTTCTTTTTCATCTTTTTTCCTTCTCTTTCCCTCTTCTTCTTCCTTCTCCTCCCCCTCCTCCTCCTCCTTTCCAGGTAGGATCTTAGACTTTTGCCTAGGCCACCCTGAGAACAAGATCTTCCTACCTCCATCTCCTGAGTAGTTGGGATGGATTACAAACAAGGTAATTTCAGAATCTCACTTTTTGCACAGGTTGGCCTGGAACCATAGTTCTCCTGTTTTTGATACCTGAGTAGCTGGGATTAGAGGCATGAGCCACTACTCCTGTTTCATAGGATGCGTCTTTAAGCTAGTCTTTCTTTTTGGGGGGGAGTAATGCTAGGGATTCTAGACCTCATGGATGTTAAACACATGTTTTTCCATAGAGCTATAACCAGCCCCTTTCCTGTATATATCAAACATAATTACATACTGACTCAACAGAATACATGCCTACTGATGTGTGTTATGTTACATTTCATACCCTCAAAAAAAAAACACCCACAAACACACAAGCATTAACTCATCAAACCGTGTTGCTAGATTAACTTCTTTCTGAACACTCCTTGGAATGAAGCCTCCCTGGGCCTTGAATGCTTGTTAGCCATGCATTCTCCAGGGTGGCACAGTGAACTGCACTGAGCCCTGAGCCATTCTTGGAATTCTGTTATGTTTTCTTTTGTCTAACAGGACGGTGGAATGCATGTGCAGATTTTAAGATGATTTCAAGCTGACATAAAAGCTCCAATTATAGGACAAAGAATTCTAACATGCCATGTGTCATGATCAATACATTTTTAAACATTTTGACCACATCTGTTTTATTTCTTTCCTCTTTTTCCACTCATGCATGTGCAAATCCCACATGCGCGTGCACGTGTGTGTACACACACACATACACACACACATACACACATGTATATTTTTGTAAACCATTTGACAGTAAGTCATATGGATTGAAGCTTTTTACTACTTTTCAGTGTTTGTTTCTTAAGAACCGGGGAGTGGGGTTTTAATTGTTGTTCTGTTTTGGGTTTTGCTGTTGTTATTTATGAGGTACTGGGGTTTGAACTCAGGGCCTTGCCCTCACTTGGCTTTTCCTCTGAAGACTGGCTGTCTACCACTTGAGCCACACCTCTACTTCTAGATTTTTGCTAGTTACCTGGAGATAAGAGTCTAGTAGATTTGTCTGCCTGGGCTGGCTTTGAACTGTGATGCTTTTTTTTTTTTTTTTTGAACTGTGATGCTTTGACTTCACCCTCTTGGGTAGCTAGGATTATAGGCATAAGCCACCGGCACTTGGCTAGAAAATAGTCTTACCTCATCACAATGCAGTTATCAAATTCAGGAAATACGAAACTGATTCAATGTTTTTGGCATTACTGGGATTTGACCACAGGGCTTTGTGGTTGCTAGGCAAACACCATTTGAGCCTCACCACCACCTCTTTAGACTTCAGTGTATAGATAGGTTCTTGTGCTTTTTTGCTTAGGCTGGCCTTGAACTGCAATCCTCCTACTTATTGGTATTATAGGAGTGTGCTAACATGCCCTGCTCATTCACTGAAATGTGGCGTCCATAACTTTCTAAGCTGATCTTGAGCCATGATCCTCTCATATCTACAAGCTGACATTTTATATGTCTACTATAGCACCTAGCCCTCACTGATGACAAGATTTTAATCTCTGATCCATACTTAGTTTTACCAATTATCCAGTCATATTGGGACAAATGCAGGTAGAGGAGTTGGGATCAGTCATTGAATTTAGTTGACATTTCTTTTCCTTTTATGATATTATTTTTGGTGCTGGACCTGGGTCTTAAACTCAAGTCTTAGGCACTGTCTCTGAGCTTTTGTGCTCAAATCTAGGGCTCTACCACTTGAGCCACAGCTCCACTTCTGGCTCTTTTTGGTGGGGTGAGTGGTTGATTAAGAATAAGAGTCTCACAGGTTTTTTCCTGGCTGGGCTGGCTTCCAACTGCCATCCTTAGATCTCAGCCTCCTGAGTAGCCAGGATTACAGATATGAGCCACTGATGCCTGGCTTTTTCAAGATTCCTTCAGTCTGAAGCAGACCCCCAGCCTTCGGTTGTCTTTCAAGATCTTGATGTTTTGGAAGCATGCAGAGCAGTGGCTTTTTCAGAGGTTTGTTCTGTTCCTCTTGTGCAGACTTGGGTTTTGTGTTCTTGTCAAGAAAGTGCGTGATGGGGTGGTTATCAGAAGACTAGGCTGTCATGAGTGTATTCCATTATAAGTGGCATTGTGCTTCAGGGTTAGTCTTCCACATATCTCTGCAGTGGGAAATTTTTTTTTCTAGCACTAGCGTTTATTACCTAGCTATCATTTATTTATTTATTAAAATTTTTGTTCTGTTACTAGAGCTTGAATTCAGGGCTTCAAGCTCAGCATTTTTATTCAAGGCTGGTACCCTACAAATTGAGCCACACATCTAATTCTGTTTTTTGTTGTTTTTTTTTGCCAGTCCTGGGGCTTGAACTCAGGGCCTTGGCACTGTCCCTGAGTCTCTTTGTGCTCAGGGCTAGAACTCTACCACTTGAGCCACAGCACCACTTCCAGCTTTTTTTTTTTTTGGTTGGTTGTGGGGCTTGAACTCTGGGCCTGGGTGCTGTCCCTCAGCTCTTCAGCTCAAGGTGAGTGCTCTACCACTGGAGCCACAGCACCACTTCCAGTTTTCTAGTGGTTTATTGGAGATAAGAGTCTCACGGACTTTCCTGCCTAGGTTGGCTTTGAATGGTGATCCTCAGATCTCAGCCTCTTGAGTAGGTAGGATTACAGGTGTGAGCCATGGGTGCCTGGTTTACTTCCAGCTTTTTCTAAGTAGTTTATTGGAGATAAGAGTCTCATGGACTTTTCTGCCCAGGCTGGCTTCAAACCTTAATCCTCAGCCTTCTGAGTAGCTAGAATTATAACTCTGACTTTTTGGTGATTAGTTGGAGATAAGAATCTCACAGACTTTTTCTGCTTGGACTGGCTTTGAACCTCAACTCTCAGATCTCGGCCTCCTGAGTAGTTAGGATTATAGACTTGAGCCAATGCCTGGCTAACTTTTTTCTTTTTTTCTTTTTTGTCCATCATGGGGCCTGAACTCTGGGCCTTGGCGCTGTCCCTCAGCTCTTCAGCTCAAGGTGAGCGCTCTACTGCTTGAGCCACGGAGCCACTTTTAGCATTTTCTGCTTATGTGGTGCTGAGGAATTGAACCTAGGGCCTCGTGCATGTAAGGCAAGCACTGTACCACTGAGCCACCTTCCCAGCCCCCCTGGCTTTTTTAAAAGTATATTTGAATTGTGTTTTCTATTACCTCCAACATAAGAATTCCCAACACTATGGGATTAATTGCTGATTGCTATGAAGAAACAGACAAGGAAGTATAAAGAGAAAAATAGAAGAGATTTCTTAAAAGATTTCTTTTTTTTTTTTTTAAAAAGGATTTCATTGTAAGTGGATGGTGCTGTATTGGACCAAAGCACATGGGTATCCAGAAAAGACTAATCATTTGGTAATATTTGAATTTTGGATCTCAGCTTCAGTGCATTTAACATTTCACCTTGATGCAACTTGCAAGTAGTCTGTCCTTGCAAAATTTTCATCAATCTTAAGTGTGTAAGATACACTCAGGAAATGATAGCATTTTTAGGAACACATAGATTGTATTTAAAATATGGCTTCTTTTCTCCCCCCTTCCTGGATTTTATGTTGGAAAAAAAAGTCAGTCAGTTGTAAGAACAGCACCAAATAACCATGATCCTGCTTATGATTCCTGAAAGGAGCTGTGAAGCAGAATGAGAGGTGATTCAAACACAAATGATTTATCGAGAGGTGATCTCAGGACCTCCCTTAGGAAAGAGGGGACAGAAGACCCTTCTCTTGGGGAAGCAGCTATTAGGGAAGCAGCTATTGAACTGTGATCCTCTTTGTGTGTGTGTGTGTGTGTGTGTGTGTGTGTGTGTGTGTGTGTGTGTGTGTGTGTGTGTGAGATTGTGATTGTCTCAGCTGAGGTCTCCTAGAAGCTGACCCTGAGACAGGTTTCTAACCTGTCCAGACCCCAGTAGAGGAGCTTGAACTTGGATCCCCTAGTTAAGTCATACTGGAGAGATGGGGGAGCTCGCAAAGTTACCACTACCAGCAGGTGCACAGCTGTGCTCCACGCACTCTGTGGCTGTAGACCTTCCCTTGCCCATAGTTGGGCATCTAAGCTATTTTTAGAGAACTTGGTCTAGCATTAGAGCATTCAACGGTCACACGTGAAACCTCTCCACAAAGAGAGGTTGGTGCTAGTGAGAAATGGCTTCCCTCTTCATTTTTGTGGGGGTGCTGTACTTGGGAGGAGACAGAGTTAATGTATACATCATGGCTCCTGTAAGGAGTCACAGGCAAGAGCTTTGGTCAATTGGAGCCTCCATGAATGAGTCCCAATTTGTTTCAGGCATGTGGAAGAGGAGGACTCTTAGGATTCGGGAATTGTGGTTTTTAGGTGTTCTTGCAATGACACACTTGGTTTGCTGGGTAAATCTGGCAAATTTTCAGAGCTATAGTTTCTTTGTATACAGAACAATGGTTCTGGGTCATTATGAGGGGTGGTGGTGTGGGAAAGTCTGTGGAGAAAGTCGTCTTGGGGTGTTCTCTGAAGCGTGTATAAGATTTGGGCTAGGGAGACAGAGCTGCTGTGGGGTGGCACTCGAGTTAAAATGCAAAGGTGAGGGCTGGGACAGAGCACCTGCAGTTGGGCCTCACCTCTCTCCCCTTGCTGCACACTTCCGTGGGTTTCATAGGCTGCTTTAGCATGGTGATCTGATAGCTTGGCAGAATGAGTGCCCTCCGGAGTTTCTCCCCAACAGTGATTGGCAAGAGTTGGTGATCAGTCCCAACTTCCTCAACCACTGTCACACATTCACTTCTCACAAGTCTCTGCACTGTTTCCTTTTTTTTTGGGGGGGGGGGGTTGGTCATGGGGCTTGAACTCAGAGCCTGCGTGCTATCCCAGAGTTTCTTTGTGTCCAGGCCTAGCACTCTACCCCTTTGAGCCATAGCACCAGTTCTGCTGGTTAATTGGAGATGAGTTTCACAGGGACTTTTCTGCCCAGGCTGGCCTCAAACTGTGACCCCTCAGATCTCAGCCTCCTGAATAGCTAGGATTACAAGCATGAGCCACTGGTGCCTGGCCAAAAAAAAAAAATCCCTTTTCTATCAAAGGATGTGACAGGTACATTGGACCCATCGACCTTTGCAGATCCCTGATGCATCCAATTACATATCCCAGAATTACCAGGCAATATCCATAGAGTGTTCACAATTGCATCTCTGCAGAACAAAATTTGCATCTCATGGCGAAGAGAACCATTTGCATTATTATCACTTTACCGCAACATACACAGTTGAAAATACATATTGTTGATCCTGATTCTTTACAAGTCCAGTATTTGCAAATGTGCCTTCTGACTAAAGTTTAATTGTATCTCTCAGACCAATCATTGTGAAGCATTTGCAGTCATTAGTACACATGTCCAAGGAGGAAAAACAATAATAATAATTGAGCCCCCAACACACATCTTTCCTGTGGAGCTAAATAAGGTGGTCTGCCTTCTAGTTCCAGCTTTCAGATTGTAATCAAAGGTTCTTTTTCTGTAGTCTATCTAGTGCCACATTCCTCACATTTTTTGTGGTGTGTGTGTGTGTGTGTGTGTGTGTGTGTGTGTGTGTGTGTGTGTGTGTGTGTGTGATTTCACTGTTTATAACAGCCTCAGCTTAGCACAGAAGTGCTGTCTGGCGGTACTGTATGCATGAGAATGCTGTGATGTGCTTTAGTAGATAAGCATCATCCAGACATAAAACAGATGCTGTCCACCATGAGCCCAGTGTTAATGAGTCAACAACATAGCCATCTAGGTGATTTTTAAACAGAAATGCATATAGCTCCTACAGCTCTTAGTCAATGAAATGTTGCGAACAGAGGCGAGCAGTAATCAGACCTTCATGCTGACAGAGTGCCAAGGCCACAATGGTGTGACAGAGAGAGGTCATACACCCACTGTGTGTGTGCCTCTGTGTGTATAGTACATTTGCATACGCATGCATGAGCCCAGTGGTTGGGATAGTACTCATGGTCTCACATATCCTAAGCACCTGTTCTTCTTCTGACCCATACCCCCACCCCTTCCTCCTCTTATAAACTCAGCCATGGTGGGTTCACCCTGATGGCCTTATCATCCTTCTAGGTCTTACTTCTAAACACCAGAGCTGTAGTAAGTTTCTACCTTTAAACAACTTACAATTGGGATTAAATTTCAATAACATAATTCATCTGGGGATACCATTAAAATATAGCAGCCAGGGCAGAGCCATCTACCCTGGTGCAGGCCTGCGGGATGGATGGGGTTGGAACAGACAGTGGCCAGGCAGACATTTGGGTGCTGCTGAAGCCATTAAGGCTGCCGTTGTCCAAGGCTGAGTGGGTGTGGGGAAGGAGAGGGGAGAGGAGGGATGTCTGGATGGAAGACTCAGCAGAATTGCGGAATGATAGATGTGGATAGTAAAGTGGCAGGGGGCCAGGTCCTGCTGAGCTTGTGGCCTGGGGTTGTCATTAACAGGAGAGGGAGTGAGGACTTCAGCGGAACAGAATGTGAAGTGGAAAAATCAACGTTTGAAGCTAAATGTGAGAGAAAGAAACCAGAAACATAGGCTTCTTGTGCACTTTTTGTGGATTAGCTATCTCTGGGTCCAGAGAGGAAGGAGATAAGGAAACAAAAAGAGAGCGTGCCACACACCCTGGGTGTTTTGTTTTTGTTGTTTTCTTTTATTTTCCCCCCCTAAGGGAACCAGACAAAAACAATTAGTTGTGATCCAAAAATAATGCTCATATGTGCTGATGAGATGATTTGTCTCTATTGTCTTTGCATACTTTAATAATATAATAAAGAGGGAGAGTATATAGTCTTTTATAAAAGACAAGCCAAGTGCCAGTAGCTCACACCTATAGTCCTAGCTATTCAGGAGGCTGAAATCCAGAAAATCAAGGCTCAAAGACAGCCCAGGCAGGAAAGTCTATGAGACTCCTATCTCCAAAATAACCCTCCAAAAAGCAGGGCTGGCCTGGAGCCGGTGGCTCATGCTTCTAATCCTAGCCAGCTACTCAGGGGATTGAGATCTGAAGATGGTGATTTGAAACCAGCAGGAAAATCTATGAGATTGCAATTAACCACCAAAAAGCCAGACTTGGAGCTGTGATTCAAGTGGCAGAGCACCAGCCATGAGCAAGCAAGCATGCTTAGGAAGCAAGGACTTAGTTCAAACATCAGTGTAGGCAATAAAACAGAAAAAAAGAAGAGGAAAATTCTTTACAAGACCCAACTGTTTTCCACCTCATTTCTTAGAGCAAGGATGGGAAATTTAAGGCTTTCCTCCCCCTAGTGCAGTGATTTAACCACATGCAGAAACACAGGGGAAGTCAGTTTGTTCTCTCTGGGATTCTGCATTTGTTTTTGGTGGACTTTTGCGTTGTCATCTTCAATAATGGGGTCATCACTGTCACTCACCTGGAGGTCGCACTGGCATTCTGTTTTATGGGGGGGAAATGCAGGCGCTAAGAAAGGGGCTTGGTTAGGTTCTTGTGAAGACAGAGTGGGTCTGCATGTTACAGAGGGGGCAGAGGCCTCTAGCAGCTCACAGATTCTACGGAAAGTCCAGCCACAGAGCATGTGGACACTGTTCACCATATGTCTTTTCCAGCCTGGCATGGCAGGGCATGCCTGTAATCTCAGCTTCTTTGAGCTCCTGTCTCAAAGAAGGGAAGATACACAAAAAAAGTGTCTTTTTCCTGACTTTTTTTTTTCTAGCAGGTTATAAAGTCAACAGTATGGTACTGTAGGTTGTTGGCCTTTTAGCGTACCTTTTTATTCTTCTTTAAATTTAATTTAATTGTCAAGGTGATGTATAGAGGAGTACCTTTTCATTCTTGAAGCCATGATTTTTCCTGTCATCTCATGCTTTTAAGAAAGCCATCCTTTTCTCTTTTTTTTGGTACCAGTCTTGGGGCTTGAACTCAGGGCCTACGTGCTATTCCTGAGCTTTTATGCTCAAGGCTAGTACTCTATCCCACTGAGCCACAGCTCCACTTCTGGCTTTTTTGGTGTTTAATTAGAGATAAAACTCTCCTGGACTTTCCTTCCTAGGCTGGCTTTTAACCATGATCCTTGGATCTTAGCCCTTGAGTAGCTAGAATTAAGGGAAGAACACTCAGACCCAGCGGACAGTGCTATCCTTTAAAAAGTCTTTGCAGCCAGGGTTACTTGTGAGTAAAATCTCAATATGCTTGTAGTTTCAGTCCATGACTCATTGGTTCCATTGTTTTTAGGTCTATAGTAAGGCAGAAGAAGTCTTTTCCATAAATTTAAAATTAAATGGCTATCTAAATGGAAAAGTACTAACTCCACTCCACATCATACAGAAAATCATCTTGGCATGGATCATAAATCTATTCATATAAGCTAACACTATGAAGAATGATAAAAAAAAAATCAAATGGAACTGAAAAAAAGTTTAAATCAGTTTAACTGTACTTTATAAGAAAACTGGCCAAGGATGTAAGATAACTTCATGGGATTTGTTCCAGAAAATATTTTCTCCATGAAAAGTATTGATATTGGTACCACTCCAATTGAAATATTTGTGTTTATTAAACAACATGGAATTTAAAGTTCCTTGAAGTCACCAAGATCAGATTGAAATAACAAGGTAGAAAGATCTTCCAACTGTCATCCCCAGCTGTTCTAGGATCAGAAAAACTAAATCAATGGCATTTTATTCACGTCAGATAAAAGGAGGAGGGAGATACTGGGGAGGAAAGGAGAGAGAGAGAGGTTGAGAGAGAACCTAAAGTTCGTTTGCCTTTGCAAGGGGGCCCGAAGAGGTAGAAACATGGCTTGTGTTTGTTCAACTCATCTCTGAATTGATGCATCTTTGCGCAGATGATCCCAAACTCTCCCTCAGCTAAGAAATCCTCATCAAAGTTGACACCTAGAATAGCAAATGCTGTTCTACTTTGAGCAGCCGCTTCATCAAAGCAGTGCCTGCCTTAGTTTTCTCCAAGATCTTTGAATTAAACATCTCACTAGGTGATACTAAGATCTTAAAGTTCTCCCTGCGTCTGAGAACTCTAGGCTCCTTTGCTCTTCTGAAGCTATGAAGCAAGCTACTATGGTCAAGGTGTAATGATGAACAGAAACCTTCCTTAAACCCACACCTGCCCAAGACTGTCAAGTGTATATCTTCTCTCGATTCCCTCCTGTGGTCCACCAGCCCCGAGTCCTAAGCCACAGGCTTCAGAACAGCCTGTCCCTCAAGGGACAAAATAAATATTGCCAACATGGGTGAGGAAGAGAGGTAATGTGATTTCTCCCCTCCAAAACTCATGTTCAGGGACTAGTAGCAGAGCCCTGAGTATTTGCCTAGCATGCACAAGTCCCTGGGTTCCATTCCTGATACCAACAAAAAAAATAATAATAAATTCAAGCCTCATGTTGGAGTTTAATCAAGGTATACAGAAGGAAGAAAGTGAATCCAACTACCATCCTTTGAGAGGTGATTAGGAATAGATGGGTGCATTAGGGTGGAGCCCCAGGGGTGAATTCCAATGGCTTTACAAGAGAGGAAAGGACTAGAAGCCATGCCTGTGTAGGCTCCTGTCGTTCACCTTTTGATGCTGTGCACCATCATGAGACTGGGCCAGGACCAAGGCCATCACCAGATGTGGCCCTCAGATAAAAGCTAAATGATAAACCTCTTTGTCATGCCATCCAGCCTCTAGTACTGCCTTACAATTGGGCAAAATGGGCAAATCCAAGGGATTTGCTGGAATCTAATTCTTGAGTGGCCCCAAGGGGAAAAGCGAGAGTGAGAGACGAGGAAGGCAGTCTCCTAGACAAGAACAGGACTTTCTAGTAGCAGAAGTTGTGAGTGCCTACCCACCCACTGTCTACAGAGGCATGGGCAGAGCTCTTGTGGTATGGATGAAGCAAGAGCTTCTAGGAGTCTGTGAACTACAAGGGACAAAAGGAATGGCTCCTCGTTGGAGTTAGCCCCATTTATAAGCTGACCCCTAACATCTTGCTTTGAAAAAAAATGAGTAAGAGTCACGAACACTGTTAGTGGTTATTGTAATTATATATGGTAGCACAGGACCATAATCTTGGCTACTTTGGAGGTGGCTTAGTTTGGATCATAGTCTGAGGTAAGCCTGGGGGAAAAGCGCAAGACCCTCTCTGAAAGATACATTGAAAGCAGGGGTGGAAGCATGCCTCAACTTACTTGATTAGCAAGAGCAAGGCCCTGAGTTCAAACCTTAGTACCAGAAAAAAAATCACCATCATCATTTTATTTCCTCAGTTACTCAAGAAAATTGAGGTAGTAGACAGTGTTCCTAATTCTATTTAAAAACGTATTCCCTTAAGTTGGGCACCCGTAGCTCACACCTGTAATCCTAGCTCCTCTGGAGGCTGAGATCTGAGGATGGAGATTTGAATCCAGTCCAGGCAAAGAAGTCTGTGAGACTATTATCTTCAGTGATCAAAAAGCTTAGAAGTGGAGCTGTGGCCCAAGTGGGCACTAGCTTTGAGCAGAAAAGGGACAGATTGAACCCAGGCCCTGAGTTTAAGTCCCAGGCCTGGCACAATAAGGAGGATAAGAATAGTTTATTGCTTCAAATTTCTGGTATTTCCCATGAATTAGTTTCTTCCTCCCTGCGCCTGTATGCCCGTGTGCCCGTGTGCCCGTGTGCCCGTGTGTGTGTGTGTGTGTGTGTGTGTGCCTGTGTGTGTGTGTGTGAGAGAGAGAGAGAGAGAGAGAGAGACAGACAGACAGACAGACAGACAGACAGACAGACAAACAGAATACTTTCCTGCTTGGGCTGATTTGAAACTACAATCCTCAGACCTCAGCCTTCTGAGTAGCTAGAATTAAGGTGTGAACCACTAAGCTCCAGGCTAGTCTCATTTGAATGAAAAGTTTTCATGATTTCAAAACTGTTAAAAAATAGCTTGACACTTGAGCAAGGGAAAATCATGTTGGACAGACAGAGATACAAGACACTTTCGTGTATATATTAATCAAGCCAGAGCCCAACTTGTGAATCCATGACAATAATTTTAGAAATATGCAGATACCTTTCCTAGATCCAGGCACAGTGTGGCCCAAGAATGTTCTACCTAAGGGACAAAAAGCAATGAAAAGAAAAGTTGGCCCTGTGGGAATTGCTTAGGGAACCTAGCAAAAGGGTAAAGCATGCTTATCAGATCTGGACTTTTCCCATGGCTCCTGGGCATGGTTCATTTTCTCCAATTGCTGTCAATTTGGCTGTAAAATAATTATAATAATGAGATCTTGTTTACTAAGATTGAAGTCCATTTAACCATTAGGAAAAAAAAACTAAGAGTAATGATTAGAATTTTTTTTCTTCTTTCCTGTTTTGACCCACTCTCTCCTTCACATTAGCAAAATGTCTTTTAATCAGACTTCTTAGCAGTGGGTTTAATATAGTTGCACCTGCTGTTCTTTTGTGGATTTATACTTATGACCTAAAGCAAATAAAATAGGAAAGGAGGAAGATTCAGGTGATGTTGGCCAAAGGATACAGAATTTCATTTAGAAACAAAGTCCAGTATATAACACGGAGACCATAGTTACTAATAATGTATATCTGAAAATTGCTGATCAGTATATGAGGTGAAGGGCATGTCAGTTCTCTTGATTTATCAATACCACACTATACACATTATTGTGTATACCATGAATATAATTTTTACTACTTGTCTATTATTAAAATACTGCCAAATAGCCCCCCCCACCCCCAAATAGGAAAGGTACAATTTGACTGCAAAAATCAAGAGGAAGGGAAAGGAGAGAGAGAGGGGGTAGAATGTGGGGAAGATCCACGTCTCAGTGTAGTCGTATGCCTGTACCGACATTTCTGTCAGCCACAGACCACATAGAGAAAGCACTGTGGTCGCCTAGGACTATAGCACCTGTGGACAGAGACATGGGAGCCATCTTTGTTTAAGGACAGTCTGTGATGCTCACCCAGAATGGATCCCTGATAAATTGTATATCATCAGTCTTGCCCAGATCTGGTCAGGTAGCCTGAAAGCTACAAGAGACTGTACTCAGCCCAGGTCTACCAATCAGCAAACTAAAATGGGAAACTCTACGTTTAACCACATCCCCGCCCCCCCCCCCCAAAGACCCACCTGCCTTTATGCAAGCAGGGCTGGCCTCAGCACCTGGGCCTGGGGCACTCGATGTAGAATGAGTTGGACAACCAGCCTTGAGCTGTCTTGCTGCCAGCCCACCTGGAGCCCAGCCCAAGACAACTCATCTTCACTTTTAAGGGCAGTCAGTCTCAGAGCCACCTGGAAAGCCACAGCTAGGCTGACCTTAAAGGGACAGAGCCTGGCATTTCTAGCAGAGTGGGGGGTTATTCACTTCCTGCCTTTGTCCTTTGGTCCCTGCTCTAGCTCTATTTTACAGTCTTTCTTTTATGGAAAGAGTTGGCAATTCCCAACTGCATGCCATGTCCTTAGACCCATGGGAGCTGATGGGTCTTTCTTCTTTGCTACTTTTAGCTAGCACCTGGAAAAGTCACTGGGCACTGGACTCATTTACTAGCCTTTGGGGAAAACAGGAAATGTTTTCTTCAGAGGAAATTTATGGCCTCTCAAATGATAGTACATTTTGGGTTTTTAGTCCATCTATTAAGTGGATAGTTTTAGGATACAATTGCCCGGTGGTATCTGGGGGGAAAGTAGGGAGATCCCCAACTCCAAGGTAGAAGTGATCATATTAGATTATGTTGCTGCCAGAATTGTGCCAAGATGTTAAAAGGTTATGATTTGGAAAGGAAATTACTACAACTACAGGAAAGACTCTATGTGTGTGTGTGTGTGTGTGTGTGTGTGTGTGTGTGTGTGTGTGTTTGTGTGTGTGTGTGCGCGCGCACGCGTATGTGCGTGTTGGTGCTAGGGCTTACATTTAGGACCTTAGATTCTTAGGTGTTTTTTTTTTTTCTGTCAAGACTGGTCCTCTACCACTTCAACCACACCTTCACTTCTGGCTTTTGCTGGTTAATTGGAGTTAAGAGTCCAGTGGATTTATCTGCCTAGGCTGTCCTTAAGCCTTCATCATATCACAGCCTCCTGAGCAGCTAGGATTACAGGTGTGAGCCACCAGTGCCCAAACAGGAAAGATTTTAAACCAAACCTCTCCTAGTCTTTTAAGACCTTTAGTTTTAAAAAAAATAATAATAATAGTGTTGAAGAACGTATCTTCTGCTCCAACTGTGGGAGGATCTTCAGGGTGCCATGGCACCCCAATCAATGTGTTCCTGTTACCTGTTCTCATCTGTGTCTTAGGACTACCTAAATCTTTTGAAGAAATATGATGAATCTGGGGCAGAATTCAAGCTGGATGTTGCACTGAGGACTGCTTGAAATTAAAGTATGTGTGAGAGTGGTTAGCAGTAGCTAATTAAACTAGCAAACGTCAGGACTCTAAATGGCTTCTTTGCTGTAGCCAACAGTCCCTGCCTGCCATGTCTCATCAGCAAAGGTTTGGGTATGGAAAACGTCAAAGCAGAACAAAGAAGCTTGGACCTGGATGAGGAATGAAGTCTTGGCTCCAGCTTAGCAATTCCTGAACTGTCAGGCTACTTTGAATCCCCTGCTGGGAAAACGTCTGGAATTCAAAGGAAGACAGGCATTAGGCTTGCTTTAAAGCAGTTTTACTTTAAAGCCTTTTGAAATGTCTATGCTTCTAGGTCTAAACAGTTTGTGCCCCAAGGTTCCCATCCTGCTTTTGGTTCTGAACATAGAACTGTGTTTTCTTCCTGGAGTGGCTCCAGCCTGCCCACTTAGCTAATAAGGGATTGAACTTCAAAGACCTCGGAGCTTGGGCTCCACTCAGATGCTGAGCCTGAAAACCTGAACTTCTGGTGTCAGCATCACCACAGGAAGCTCGCTGCATTCCCTGGATCCTTTTTGCAACATTGATCTTCATCTTAGTGGGATCTCCATTGGAAAGAAATGCAGGGAAGATACTGCTGAGCCCTTAAAGTGACAGTGCCTTCAGTGAGGTGAAGGATTTGTAAGGAGGGTGGACTGGACGTGCACTGGGTTGTTTGTTTTCTTAAGTGACATTCCACGCACAGATGTCTCAGCTCACTATGGATTTGAGCTAAGAGACAACTTAGAAGACCCAATGAGAGTCTCTACTTAGTCCTTGCTCATGGTGTACATTTACTTCTCTGTGGTAGACTCTGCTTCTTACAAATATTTGTTGACAAGTAGTTGGGGTGTGTGTGTGTGTGTGTGTGTGTGTGTGTGTGTGTGTGTGTGTGTGTGTGTGTGTGTGTGTGTTCTTGTGCTGATACTGGAGCTTTAACTCAGGGCCTCCAGCTCTCCTTTAGCTCTTTTTCTTAAGGCTGGAACTCTCCCACCTGAACCACACCTCCACTTCCAGGTTTCTTTTTTTGTTTTGTTTTGTTTTTACTGGTTAATTGAAGATAAGAGCCTCAGGGATTTGTCTGCTCAGGCTGCTTGGAACCAGGATCCTCCGTTCTCAGCCTCCTGACTAGACTAGCTAAGATGACTAGCATCAGCCACCAGGGCCTGACAATCAGCTTTTCCACTTGTGGAAGCATCTCTGCCACCCCCCCCCCACCTTACCCCCCACCCCAGTTTAAAAGGAAACAGCCTTAATGGATTTGCAAGAGACTGCCTTGGCTTTGGTACCTCCCTCCTGGTGCCTGTTAGGGAGCTGCTTTTAATTATCCTTAATAGTGCCAGAGGCATTTTAACTTCCTACTTCGTCTATTGTTACTCTCCCACACTAGTGGCATTGGGATGAGCTATGTTCTATGTATGTTATCCCAAGGAACGTGGGAAAGGGGTTCTTTCTGATCCTGGGATGGTTTCAGTGGGTAAAGAAGGATTGGGACTCACTTAACTATATCCATGCATACCAGTCTGTGCTAGGTGTATGTATGCATCTAACTACCACTCTGGATGGAGGCTTTGGGGCCCAGAGGGGAGGATGATTCGTTTCTATTCCCCATGTCTAGAAGGGGGAAATCCAAACTTCAATAACCATGCTGATGATTCAGGACTGTGTTGTTCAGTTTTCCTCTATATTCCAGCATGAACCCCCATGGCCACCCTCCCTGCTCCACTTGGGTGATCATGGATCTGTTTCCATGCTGTCCCCTTACACAGATCACCTCACTGTATACCATGGCCCAGGATTGTGTTCTAATCTTGCTGAGTTCTAAGGAGAAAACAGAAGGATTTCTTCCCCAGTGCCCTTGGCCTGACCCTGCCTGGGGAGAGGGTTAGCTGAGCTCAGGACGACCTCTCCTCCTTCCAGGAGGATTTCCTGGCACACAACACAGAACCCCTTTCTTCCACTCTCCCCTCCTTGATCAGCCACATTAAATCTATAAGCTTACGGAGTAGATTATGGAGACATGTAATATTGGTTCCTTTTGGACTCAGGCTTGAGGTCAAGCAAACACACAAAGCCATCATTATACTCTCCACAATCCTGAGGACCTTCTGCGTCAGATGCTGGAGCTGGGGGTGGGGCGGCGAGGTGGGGCATGGTCTAGGAACACTGTTGGCTGCCACAGGAAATCAGGCTGAAAGGAGATGTAAGGGCTTTGGTGGGAAATAAATGGCACTGTGTTGTTGACGGAAAAAGATCTTGGCAGGACTGTTGTTGTGAGTGTTCTGTGGCTTAGAAAGGAATTTCCTACAGGCTGGACTAACCATTAAAAATGTCTCTACCTTCAGGAGTCCCCGGCATGCAGTAAAGCCTCAGTGGGGAAAGAAATGTCAGCTCAGACCATGGGCGCCCGAGGTCTGGACAAGCGAGGAAGTTTCTTTAAGGTAAAAGAAAACTCCAGTTGGGAGCTGCGTTCTCATCTCTGCCTCTGCCTCTGCCTGGCTGCCCTGCGGAGCTGCAGCTCTAGCAGCTGCAGAGGGAAGCCTGCTGTCTGAGCCAGCCTGGCCAAGGGAGCTTGCTTGAGCCCAGAGTAGCGGTTACCACATTTTACAGTGGACTGGGGGCTATGATTTACTGCTTCCATACAGGCTCAGGACTCGGGCTCAGAGCAATGACACACTGGGCAAGAAGTGGAGGGCTCTTTGTTTAGGAACTGCTCAGTCTTCCTTTTCCACTTGGGTGATAGGCTGAGGAAGGTTAGACTTGCAGGGAATGGGGGCTGTAGACCTGTGTGAGTTACCCATGGTGTGGTGGTATGAAGAGCTTAAGTGTTCACAAAGAAAAATGCCAACCAGTTTCTGGGCCTCGTCTTAAGAATGAAGAAGTGTTATTTACTGGTGTCTTTTATTAAACATTCCAAAGACTGTTTACATGAGAAGGCAAGAGAAAAACAATGATAGTCAGGAGACTACATTACCTTTTTTGCTTAAAGATTTTAAATGGGATATATATCTTTTAATATATATGAATATATATTTATATATGGATCTATATGAATATAGATCAATATATGTGTATCCTATATATAGAAAGAAATTTAAGACTTGGCAATCATTTCTAACTTACACGTGGGTATTGGTTCCCTTGTAGAGGATTTTTGTGACTTGTTTCCTTTCGTTTACCCCATGATTGATGTATATCTATCATAGAAAATGCAAAATCATACTCAGAGTAATGTATAAACTGGAAGTAAAATGTATACATAAAAACTCTTGTAGGCAGGTGTGTCTCCTCAGACGAGGAACATTGAGGAACTTTAGTACTGAGAAGTTATTATGTTTAATAATTACTCTCGTCATTACAGGCAGAAAGGATATATTGGCTCTTATTTGTAGAGTCTCTGTTTTTGAAAGATAACAGATACTGTATCAATGGTTGATTGTATGAAGTCTATTAAAAGGAACTGTTAATGAAGCCAAGTTTATTACTGAAACAGGGCAGGTCACCAGGAAGACCGCTCTTATCATTACCTAAGCAAGGCACAGTTGGCAGGCGTATTTATAGCATTTGCAGGTCTGGACCTAAGTTCTTTAAGCAGCATTTTGGAAGTTTGTAATATAATAGCTCAGGATGGGTGGACACAGTAAGACAGATTCTTGAAGTGAATCTTGGCTAGTAAATAATTGATAAGTGAGCTGCTTCCCCAGGTGAGCAGTCTGTTCGCCAGCACAAACAGTTTTGCAGGAATTTCCTGCAGCAAACAGTGAAGTTACTTATGGGTTTATGGCTTTAACTTTCTGCCTCACAGATCCTAGCAGAGAGTTATATTATATCTACACAAATTTATATCTACACAAATGCACCCAATTGTCCTAATGGGCAAAACTACATCAACATAAGAGGTGTAAATTCTCATTGATTTACTCAGTCTTTTTTTTTTTTTTTTTGTCGTTGGTCATGAGGCTTGAACTCTGGGCCTGGGCACTGTCCCTGAACTCTTCAGCTCAGGTGAGCACTCTACCACTTGAGCCACAGTACCACTTCCGGTTTTCCGGTGATTAATTAGAGATAGAGTCTCATGGACGTTCCTGCCCGGGCTGGCTTTGAACTGTGATCCTCAGATTTCAACCTCTTGAGTAGCTAGGATCACAGGCGTGAGCCACCAGTGCCCGGTTGGTTCACTCAGTCTTTATCAAACCAATATGGCTTCCACACATTTGAGGCAGATGGGAGGATGGGAATCCTCAGGTCTCCTGTAGACCAGAGCTAGAACTTCTAGGTTGCAGTTTTTGCCAAGATATTCAAGCATAAGGGCTGATCCCAAATCCTGCCTTAACCTAAAGCGTTACCTAAATTGGCCTAAATGTTGGTTTGTCCAAAATTACCACCTTCTGATCCTCAGGGAGCAGTGTGGAATTGTATATTGCACAGTGTTTAGATTTTTAAAGGCAAAGCAAAAGAAAAGTATGGAGAAAATTGCCTTTGAAAATTCCTTAGGAAGATGTTGAGTTGGACCCAATAGAATATCATGAAATCCACAATGGCTAGATATTTCTGCAGTCTTGATAAACCATTTGTTTTAGTTTTCAAAGGAACAGCAGGTAATGTAATTGACTTGTATTTCTGAGTTACGTGATGTGAAAAATCAACCAAGTAAGAGGTGATATTTCTGAACCCATGGAGAGCCTTCTTTCTTCTTGTTCTTTCCTGCACTAAATCCCCCTGGAGAACATGTTGGCAGATACATCTCAACTGTTTAACTTACTACCTGTAAGTTTTTGGTAGCACTTAAATGGTTTAAGCAAGATGTTCCAGGTCAATGAAGGAGTTACTTTATGCTTCTTTCTTTCCTCTTCTTTATCAACATTGCTATTCTGTAATCCCTCACCAGTTTTAGGCATGACATTATAAGGATGACGTAAACTTCTGTTTGGACATAAGCTAGAGTTCCACTGCTGAAATGGTTTGTCACTCAGTACATCCTCAGACTCACTGGCACTTCCAGGAACACTTTATGTAGAGTTGCATATTTGTGTTTAGATCAAACTCTGACCTAGGCCAACAGGGGAAAAAAAAAAACCAGAAGCCATCCTTGATCTCATAACCTTTCAGCTTGTAATAAAGACATGAACCAAATCATTACAACATCACACCCATCATTCTACATTGCCAAAGAAAACAAAAGAAGTGAATGGAACTCTGAGAACATAGAACCTAACTTCATTTTGGAGAAATCTTTTCTGGAAGTGGAATTGGACTGAGAACTGAGATTAACCCTGTATTGTCTAGGAAGGTGAGGGTGGCGCTGGATTTCTGAGTGACCATCTCAAACTATTGTAATGTATTTCTCCAGAGACATCTGGAGGGGCCCTGTAACTGATAATTTCATGAAGGGTGAGGATTTGGGGTTGCATGCTTAGATCACAGCTGAATTCCATTTGCTTATTACCCTTTCTTGGCTATTACTGCTCATGTGATTTTGTACAAATCATTGGACCTCCTTTTCATCCTTATCCTCCCTCTCCAGTTTGTGTTTCTAAGCCAGAGTTGCTAACCAACAGCAGCAAGCTTTGGTTTGTGGTTTCCCATCTGTCCTGGCTCAGGGAAATAACTCAGGTTAAGGGACAGGAGACACGTGGAGAAGGCACAGATGGGCTGAACATGGAAGGTTCATTGCAAATGCCATGTGTTTATTGTTCCTGTGCAATTACATCTTGGAAGCTTTAGCCACATAAATCCCATGATGGGCAAACACATTTCCCACAGTCTTTTGCAGCCCCATGTTCATTTTCCTCAACCACCTGTGAAAAATAATGCCTTCCTGTTCTACAAGGTCATTATGAAAACTTATGGGAGGGTAGTGTAGGCCAAGGTTATCTACAACAAAGTGTATGTATACGTATATGTGTGTGTGTATGTGAATGTATGTATGTGTGTGTATATATTACAAAGAGTTTGTGTTATCTGATCTAAAGCCCTTCTGTGTGTGTGTGTGTGTGTGTGTGTGTGTGTGTGTGTGTGTGTGTTGGTTCTGGGACTTGAATCCAGAGCCAGAGTGCTGTCTCTGAGCTTTTTTGCTTACTTTATCACTTGAGCCACAGCTTCACTTCCAGCTTTTTGGTGATTCATTTGAGATCACCATCTGAAAGACTTTCCTGCCTGGTCTAGCTTTGAAACATCCTCCTCCTGAGTAGCTAGTATTATAGGCATGAGCCACCAGCACCCAGAGTAAACCCCCCTCCTTTTATAAATGAGGACTAACTAGCTCACACACACAGGAGCCAGACCTGGCTCACACTGACTGTCTAGCCCTCTCTCCAGGTAGCTCTCTCAGGAAGCTCCATCTGGAGAGGTTGCTGAAACATGGCTGCCTTCTCTCTGGAGAAGCTGCTGGCTTTTACTGGCTGTACATACATGCCTGTCCCAGCTGTTCCCTGTCCTTAGGTCCCAGGTCAGCCCTCCAGATATGACTTTCCAGGAATGCCCTGAGTTTACAGGCTAGCAATTACTGTTAGTGTTTACAAATTGACAATTGCATGGTTCTGTGGTATAGTGTTTCCAGCTCATTGTGGCCAACAATTTCTGATACTGTTGCCTACAGGTCTCAACTTTAACTCATTTGCTCATGTGGTCCAGGGGATTTTGTCTTTCTTAAAAGTGAAATATATTTCTACAAGCTTATTTCAACCACATATTTTTCCAGTTGTGTTCATAATTTAAAAGATGCCATGAAGGAAGATGTACTTTTGAAAGACAGTTAATGCATCATTTTCAAACATGACATTAGTCTTATAGGATATAAAGTAAACAGCCACCAAAGCTTTGTTAACACTCAGACTGATGTGATGGTACATGCCTGTAATCCTAACTTAGTCAGGCTCAGAGTTTATGGTTCAAGACTAGCCCAAAGTTTTTGAGAATCTATGGCAAAACCAAACTGGATGTTGTATGATACATGTCTGTAACCCTAAATACTTGGGAAGTAGAGGTAGGAGAATTACGAATCTGAAGCAGAAGCATGATACTTTATCTGAAAATAAAGTAAAAATAAGAAGACTTGGAGCTTAAATCAAGAGGAAGAGCACTTGAGACTCTGAGTTCAATTCCCAGTATTATACAAAAGGGGAAAAAAAAGCTTTATTCATATTTGGGAGGCTGAGGCAGGAAAATTGCAAGTTCAAACCCAGCCTGTTCTACATACTCCTCTCACACAAAAGGACACCAATAAGTAGATAGAGCTAGTTCAAAGAAAGCTTTCATAATTAGCATATTTTCACCCAATTTAGAAAGGTACTATGCCATAGGTGCTATATAGGTTTGCCGAGTTTAAAAAAAAAATCAACATCCTAAAAAAAAAAACAATAAAATCATAATCTTCAGGTTTATCTGTTTTTCTGAACAGAAATCTTTAGGATGGCATATAATCTTGCAGTGTGTGAGCCCTTAATGTCACATAACAAAGTCACACATAGCTGTATTTCCCTGGTGGGAGGGGGCGGGGGGAACAGTAACCAGTGGAAAATTTATAGCACTACATACTTTTACCAGATAAATCATGCCCTACTTTTGTTTTTTCCCCTGATTTCTAATTCTTTTTCCTTTCTTTCTTTCTTTTTCTTTTCTTTCTTTTTTTTTTTTTGTCGGTCATGGGGCTTAACTCTGGTCCTGAGCCCTGTCCCTCAGCTGTTCAACTCAAGGCAAGCACTTCTGGTTTTCTGGTGGTTAATTGGAGATAAGAGTCTCAGGGGCTTTTCTGCCTGGGCTGGCTTTGAACTTTGATCCTCAGATCTCAGCCTCTTGATTAGCTAGGATTACAGGTGTGAGTGCCTGGCGCCTGGCTCTGACTTCTAATTCTTAAATAATGTTTACTAATAATTAACATTGAAATCATTTATCTCCCATTACTTGTACAATACCTCCCCTGCCCTTGTCTTCAAATTTATATAACCAAGGCCTTTGCCTTGATACAGCAGATGTCTTTGGTGAAATTTTAGAGCCACGGAAACTTAAGTTGATTGGTTTATGTGCCAATCAACTTATAAACACTCAACTTACTAACACCAAGTTGATTGGTTATGTGCTGGAGGATTTCTGTGCTCTCTTTAAATACTGTAAAATCTTCACAATGGTGTTCTAGTTGCTCAGAGTCCATAAACTCAGGAAAGGATAGGAGAAACAGAAGCTTCTTAATACCCTAATGTTGAAGGGAAACCACAAAACTTCTGCTATGTTCTATTCTTTAGTAGTTAGCCTGAGCCAGCGTTCTCTCACATGTGCTCTCTTTCTGAAAAATTACTCAAGGGTGTGGCTTGGTGAATGGGGTACCATTTTTGAGACCAATATTTAATCACAAAGCCAAAACACACAGGACTAGACAGGGGTGATGTGGTAAAATGAGTGAGTAGGGCTGGTATTGGACAGATGGGAGACAGAACAGCTGGGCAGTCAGCCCTTTCTAGGAGGGGAAGCTAACTCTGTTCCAACCAAGTGCTGCCATAGAATGATGCATGTAGGCTTTACATCTTTTCAAGGAGGGCCAGAAATCCAGACTTTTATGTGCAATAATCCCAACTTTAAAAGCTAAGTACCAAAGAAAATGCTTGTGAAGGCCAGCTCTGGTCTGTGATATTCAGTCTAAACTCCTGATTAGTTCATGTCGCAGAGGAAGGGATCCCAGTGTGGATAGCTTATGTGTTAGCTTTCTATTACTATAGCAAACACTGGAAACAATCAACTTTCAAACAGCAAAGGTTTCTTTTGAACATCATCAGGTTTCAGTCCACAATTGGTGGCCCCAGGACAGTAAGCATGTGGTGAGGCTGCAGGTCTTGGTTGGAACATGTTTTCTTCATGGCCAGGAAGTGAAAGAGAGAAAAAAGAAGGATCTAGAGTCTCATGAACCCTTCAAGGCCACACCCCTGGATACTGAAAGGCCTCCCACCAGGCCCCACCTTTTTTTGTTTTCCCCCCAGTAGTGGGTCTTGAACTCTGGATTTTGGTGCTGTCCCTTTTGCTCAAGGCTAATACTTTATCATTTGAGCCACATCTCCACTTCCAGCTGTTTTTGGTACTTAATTGGAGATAAGAGTCTCATAGACGTTACTACCCAGGCTGGCTTTGAACCACCATCCTCAGATCTCTGCCTCCTGAGTAGCTAGGATTGCAAACATGAGCCAATAGCACCCAGTGGGCCCCACCTCTTAAAGATTTTACGACCTCCCAATAACACCTTCTGTGGATGCAGCCTTTAGCACATGGGCCTTTGATGTATATTTAATATCCAAACTATAGCAATCCACTTCTTAAGGCTACTACCTCCCAGGAGATTCTGTCTAGGCTTGTAGGCAAGAAGCCAAAGACTAGCCCCTGTTTCTTCTCCAGGCTTCATGGTTAGCATTAACAGGGCGGGAGATTCAAAGTTAGGAGTTCCACCCAAACCTGGAAGACAAGGTATCATCCAAGAATAGATTGAGGGAAAGACAGGAGAGAGGGAAACATGTTTCTCTGGGTCTTGAGAGCTTATTTAGAGGGGAGCGCAGCTACTTATATTCCTTTGAGCAAACAACAGTCCTCCTCTATCAGAGATGGTGGTCCTAGTCACCTCAGCTCCAAACTTCAGAAGGAATGGATAGGGAGTTGAGGGAGGGAGGGGATACCAATGTAACCAGCCAGATCAACCAAATCAACCCTGACAATCAGTAGGTGAAAATGTCACATCCTCTCTGGGTCTTGAGAAATTGAATTGACTTGAGCCAGCCCAGAATCAACAGCATGAGGAGAGCACATAGCTGACCTTACGTTTTAGAGGCTGTTTCTCTCCTGGGTTTAGCACTAGGTCTCACTTTGGCTGATGGAGTACCTGGAGCCCTCTGTCCCACATGAAAAGATGTCAAGGAAATAATTTGGATGGAATATAGTCTTCTTTACCTCCCTCTGACCTTCCTAAATCGTACCATGTGATGCAATGAGATCATGTGGTATCTATCTCCATGTGTCAGGCTTTACTTAAACAGAATATCCTACAGGTTTTTCCAGGTTCTTATGATGACAGGTTTCCTTTTGCTTTTATCTTTTTGTTTTAGGTGCTGGTACTGGGCCTTGAACTCAGGACCTGGGTACTGTCATTCAGCCTCTTCACTCAAGGCTGGCACTCTACTACTTGAGCCACAGCTCCACTTCCAGCTTTCTGGTGATTGATTGGAGATAGGAGTCTTACAAACTTTCCTGCTGGAGTTGGCTTCAAGCCATGTTTCTCAGATCTCAGCCTCCTGAGCAGCTAGGGTTACAGGCGTGAGCCACCAGTGCCTGGCTAAAGTTTCCTTTTTCTTAGACTGAATAGTCCATTGTACACATGCATCACATTTTCATTAGATGGTCAACCCTTGATAGGTACTTAGATTGAGGCTAATATATCAGCTATCATGAATGAACTCTAGAGTGCGGATGTCTTTGGCCCTGATTTCACATCCTCTGGAATGTTAATGGAATCGCTGCATCATATGATTGTCTTATTTTTAATTTTAAAAGAACTTCTATTCAGTTTTCACAGTGGTTATCCTAATTTGCATTGTCATGACAATATGCAGTGTGATCTTCTCCAGTTCTTGGTTCTCTTTCATCCTTTTGATAAGAGCCACTGGGACAGGTGTAGGGTATAGTTCATATGGCTATCTGACCTAGTAAGTATAGTAGTAGCATTCAATGGTAGTGTGCAATGGTCACTTACAAATTAGGATAAGCTAGTGCTTTCAGAATCTTTGTTTGAGATTAGGCTAGAAAAGGAACTTGGGTTTGTGTGTTGAGAGGAAGAAGGTGGGTAAAAGGATGATAGGGCTCAGGGCCTTCCCTGTGGGTGGGCTGGGCAGCATGGGACACCAGATGCCAGCAGTGGAGTGAGAACAGTCAGGAATGATGTGAGGAAGTAGTGAGTGAAAACCTAGATTAAAAAAAAAATCTTCTGGGCTGGGAAGGTGGCTCAGTGGTAGAGCACTTGCCTTGCATGCCTGAGGCCCTGGGTTCGATTCCTCAGCATCACATAAGCAAAAAGAAAAAAGCCAGAAGTGGTGCTGTGGCTCAAGTGGTAGAACCCTAGCCTTGAGCTGAAGAGCTGAGGGACAGTGCCCAGGCCCAGAGTTCAGGCCCCATGACCGGACCCCCACCCCAAAATAATCTTCTGACATTTTCCATAAACCATTGCCCTGAGCTTGGCGGCCGTGTGGCTCCCAGTGAGAGGCCTTCAATTTAGCCTCATCTTTCTTTAGTATACAAGAAGGACAGGCAAGATTATCTTTGGAGTGAGAAAACTTAAATCTTAACCTGGTTCCCCTACCTCCTTCTCCTGTGACTTTGCACATGTTGGTAACTCTTTGGGCCTCAGTTTTCTCATCTGGAGTGAGAGATGGATCAACCTACTTCCTTGTAAGACTGCTGTTAATAAATTAAAAAAAAAATTGGCCAGGCACTGGTGGCTCATGCCTGTAATCCTAACTACTCAGGAAGCTGAGATCTGAGGATTGTGGTTCAAAACCAGCTGGGACAGGATAGTTCATGCCATACTTATCTCCAGGTTCAAGTCTTTGAGTGCTAGCTTTGAGCCAAAGGAGCTCAGGGACAGCTCCCAGATTGAGTTCAAGCCCCAGGACCCTCACCAAAAACAAGACAAAACAAAACAAAAACCCAAGCAAATCAATATCCCTCTATGCTAGTGCCTGGTACTGGGTAGGGGCTTTGTAAATATTCACTCCTGTTGACCAGCCAATCCCAATTTGACTGAATGCCCTGTATTTTATCTGGTAACTCTGAAAGAGGGTTGAATATTGAATAGAAGCAGGGACAATTTGGTGATTGGGTGGCTTCGTTTTGATCGCAAAAGCAGAGAAACAAAGGGAGCTGGAGATGTGGTTGGTGAAGAAGCAGTTGGCACACGCTTGTTGTCAGGAGAAGGGGCCACTGGCTTATTTTCGTGGTATGAATAACTTAGGGTCCTCTTGTTTCAGACCTGTCCCTGGTGACCTTGAATAACTGGCACATCCTTGTATGTGTTATTTACACCGGGATGTTTCTCACTTGCTCATTCTACTTGCAGATTCTGGGCTTGTTTCAGAGTCTCCACAGTACAGGCCACTTAGGGTTTTGTTCTGTCCCAGGACAGCAGCTGGTTCAGGCTTGGCCACTGGGTTTCTGTAAATATTTTTAGTTGCCAGAACTTGAGTGGGGGAGCTACTGGCCTCTAGTGGACAGAGGCTGCAAGTGCTGTCAAAGCTCTTCCTTACAATTCAGCCTCAGGTTAACATCTTGTAAATCCTCCGTGGTTTCTTCTACACCCGTGAAGTTTGGCAAGGGTACTCAGTTTGCATTGCTGCACAATTGCGCCTGCAGAGCTCTGCCACGGTTGCAAACATTCAGACATGGCAGCCAGATATGCTTGTCCCCGAAGGACACTGCCAGCTGACGGGGAAGATCAGCTTCCCATTCTTCTCACCTGAATGCTACTGATTACAGCTTTTAAGGCTACACTCTACTCAACCTGAGGAGTAAGTTGAACCTCTACTTATGGCACTCTGTGAAAGTTTTGAGAACCAGACCTCAGTTGTTTGGGCCGCTACCACTGTGCATCCAGGACTATGGATGGCACTGGATATATCAGGCTCTAATTAGTCCACGGTTGTGTTCAGCCGAATGACCTCTGCCAGGAACACTCAGAATAAGGTTCTGAGTTATTGCAACATAGGAGCGTTTCACTCCTTTCAAAGCTTCTTAGGAAGAATTCCAGAATCTTGCTGCCCGCAGGCCTCCAGGTGTTCCGGGTGAACATCTCCTTGTAAATCCTCCGTGGTTTCTTCTACTCCTGTGAAGTTTGGCAAGGGTACACAGTTTGCATTGCTGCAAAATTGCGCCTGAAGAGCTCTGCCGCAGTTGCAAACATACAGACGTGGCAGCCAGATATGCTTGTCAGTGCTATAAATTAGGAGATGATTCTTTCCTGCTGATTCTCTAGCTAGCTGTGTATCAGCCATGCCAGCAGGGAATATTTAGCACCCATGTCCTGCACACAGACTGTGTCTTATTTTGTATCACCTGCACCAAGCTTAGTACTTGATCTGTGATAGTGGGTGTTCAATAAAGATACTGAATGAATGTGTTGGTGGCTCACACCTGTAACCGTAGCTACTCAGGAGGCTGAGATCTGAGGATGGAGTTTTGAAGCCAGCCCAAGCACACACAAACCTGAGAGACTCTTCAATTAGCCACCAAACCAAACCAAACAAAACAAAACAAAAACCCCAGAAGTAGAGCTATGGCTCAAGTGGTAGAATGTCATCCTTGATCAAAAAGGCTAAAAAAAAGAGCACCAGACAATGAGTTCAAGCTCAAGTATGCATGTACGTGGGTGTGTGTGTGTGCACGCACACATACAGTTCAGTATAAGATGGGTGCTGGTTGCTCATGCCAGTAATTCTAGCTGCTCAGGAGGATGAGATCTGAAGATCAGGGTTTGAAGCCAGCCTCAGAAGGGAAGTCCATGAGACCCTTATCTTCAATAAACTACCACATTTTTTAAAGGCCAGAAATGGAGCTTTGGCTCAAGTGGTGGAACGCTAGCCTTGAGCTAAAAAGCTCAGGGATGGCGCCTATGCCTTGAGTTCAAGTCCCAAAACAGGCACATGTGCATGCGCTGATTCACCTAACTGAACTGAAGAGACACTGTGGCGAGGCACTGAGTGTGAACTATGGTAGTAGGGCTGTTAGTTGGAAAAAGTGGAGAGGGAGAAGAGGAAGGCACAGAGATCCCTGAGTGGGTTTTGGGAGGTGACATGTTTCTAAGCAATGGAGCTGCATGCATGTGCACAGGCCCAGAGCAGAGACTCTGAAAGAGGAACAAGGTGGGAGTGTAGAGGAAATCAGGCTGGGGGCTGGCATGAAATGAAGAGAGAAGTAGGGTGGATTGAGGGTGCTGGTTGGTTGTGGGTTGCGATTCTATTCTTAGTGCACTTGGAAAGCATGGAGGTACTGAGAAGGGGGTGACAGATTACTGACTGATTACCTTTAGAAAGCTTGTCTGACATTAGCACTATCCTCAGTCCATCAACTAAGAAAACTAACATGTACAGAGAAAACAAGTAAGCAGGAAGAAAGGGAGGAAAGGAAGGAGCAAAGGGGCAAACCAGAACTCACCTAAAGTGTATCCCATAACTGGGCCACAAAAAATGCATACTAAAAAGATGACATGTCTTGTTTTGAAGATAACTCAGGGACCATGGCACACAGTAAAGGTAAAGAACAAGTTTGGGTAGGGACAGGACTAGTTGCAAAAAAAAAAAAACAAACAAACATATAGAGTTATCACCCAGCATTGTATCCAACACAGGCAGTATTGAATGATTCTCTGATGTATTTGTTTTAATAATAATAATAATAAAAATAAACCTATTTGTTCCAAAATATATCTTGGAAAAAAGGCAGCCTTTGCAACAAATGGTGGTGTGAAAATGGGATAACTATCTGTGGAAGACTAAAACTGGATGGATCCCTGTCTCTCACCCGGTCCTACAATCTGTTCAAAATGGCTTGAAAACTGGAAATTTGAAACTACCACAGAAAAATCATAACTATAACACCAGAAGATAAAGGCATAAGCAACAACTTCCCAGAAAGGACTCTAGTAACTCAGCAAATAAGAACAAGTGTTGATAAAGTGGATTGCATCAAATTAAAAAGCTTCTTTGACACAGCAAAAGAAATGACTAACAGAATAAAGAGATAGCTTACAGAATGGGAAACATCGCTTCCGACTATCTGATAAGGAATTAAAAACAATGCATAAGTAGTTCAAAATGCTACACTCCCTAAGAACCAACAATTCCATTAATGGCCAAAGGAATTGAACAGACATTTCTCAGATGATGAAACATAATGGTCATAAATAAATGAAGAACATTCAACATCTATATATCTGAAGAATGTAAATCAGCAGTATTCACAATCGCCAAGCTATGGAATCAGCCTAGCTACCCTCCAGCTGATGAATGGATACAGAAAATGTATATATACACAATGGAGCGTTTATTCTGCCATAAGGAAGAACGAAATTACATTGTTGACATGAATGGAACTGGAGATCATCACGTTAAGCAAAATAAAGCAGGTTCAGAAGGATAAAGATTGCATGGTTCCTCTCCTATGCAGAATCTAGACAGAGAATATGAACGTGCTGGGGATGAGAGGAGGGGGAAGAAGGAACAGAATGATGGGGGAATAATACCAACATACACTATGGCTATGTATGAAGAAGACATAAATTAATTCTGTCTTTTCAAAACTGCCGAAAAATGGGGCCAGCGAGGATACAAGAACAACAGAGAAGACCCATGTGACCAAGGTACAATATATGTCTGGTGAAATAACATGGTGAAATCCTTTTGTACAATTAATATACACTAATAAAAGTATTTGCTCTAAAAAATAAAAGAGGTCAACAACACCATGATAAAGTGTTGAAGAAAAGTAGAAGTCTGGATTTTGATGCCATTTTCCTGATGTGTACATAAAATCTTGTATTTAAGTGTTATCTTCTTCTAACTGCCATAAAGGACAGGATATGTCAGCCTGTGTGAGGCAAGCGTGTCCCAAAAGCCACCAGAGAATGACCTGTGACATGTAACTGCTCTTCCTGGGGAAGGAGGTGAGGGACCATTTTTAGATAAGGGCTCAGCTGAGCTCTTAGATAGAAGCTTCCGCTCCAAACATCATCTCTGGCTTCCAGACAGGCCTTCCTCTGCACAGAGAGCATCCTTTTACTGTTCTTATTGCCAGCAGGAAGGAAGTGTCTACCTACCAGGAGGATGCACAGATACAGGAAGGTGAACTCAGAGAGGAAGAGGGTGGGGTAGCATTGGGGTCTGAGATGAAGCTGGTCAGTCTGACCCGGAGTCAGCCTTAGGGGCACTCTGGGGGTCTGCATAGTTTTAAGTATAATAGAGCCCAATATTAGCGCATCAAAGCTGTGCCTAGCTTACCTCAGAAATACCAATGGATTCATGGTTCCTGTTGTGATTCCTTCACACCATTTCTAGCTGTGTGATGTTGAACAGGCTCATGGAGCCTTGGTTTCCAAATTTGTAGGGCGGGATTAAAAAGGGCCCCTGTCAGCTGGGTGCCAGTGGCTCATGCCTGTAATCCTAGCTACTCAGGAGGCTAAAATCTGAGGATCATGGCTCAAAGCCAGCCCAGGCAGGAAAGTCCGTGAGACTCTTTTTTTTTTTTTTTATTGTGAAAATACTGTACAGAGGGGTTACAATTACATGAGCAAGATAATAGGTACATTTCTTATCAATCATTGTAGCCTCCTCTTTTGTTTCCCCTTCCCATCCATCCTCCCCCCGCCCTTCCACCGCCCCCCCCAACCAAAGTTGTAAAGTTCATTTTCGACATAAGGACTTGTACATCTCATTGTTGCAATGGGTCCACCCTATTTAAACGATTTATTTTTTTCTTCCCCTCCCCAAATTATACCAACATCAAATACAGTGAAAGCAGGGGTTACAAAGCAACAAAGAAATAATCTTATAAATGTGTGGGAAACAATTGCATGAAAGGAAAAAAACATTTGAATACATATCTTAGGGTTCATTTCCCTAACATCAACTTATCTGACCTTTTCTGCCTGACTCAGACCATGAGACTCTTATCTCCAGTTAACCAACAGAAACAGGAAATGTGCTGTGGCTCAAGTGGTAGAGCGCTAGCCTTGAGCTGAAGCGCTGAGGGACAGTGCCCAGACCCAAGAGTTCAAGCCCCATGACCAACAAAAAATAAAAAAGGCCCCTGTCCTGTGATGCCAGGAAGTACCAAAGCTCCAAGTCATGCATGCATGCATGCATGCGTGTGTGTGTGTGTGTGTGTGTGTGTGTGTGTGTGTGTATGCAAGCAAGAAAGTGCATGCATATTGATGTCCAACTCACCCTTAGCAACTGCCTCCTCCACCACCCATATGGGCTGATTTTGGTCAAAGTTCTTTTCCTTCTTTCCTCGGCCACCAGGTGAAGAAGTTAAGGCTTAGGGAGGATGTAGTCTTGCTCCATGGGTCCCCTAAGAAGTAAGAGACAGAGCAGACTATAAGCTGAGGCTGTGGGGTACCAGAACTCATTTGGCAGCTAAGTTGGCCTGTGCCAGGGCAAATAGCCACTTGGGCGTTGGTCCCCTGGTGCATCAAGCAGGAGCCCTGGGGAAGGGGCTGTGCTGGGTGTGGTTGGAGTGCACTGCACTGCACCATGGTATGGCCCCTGAAGGAAGGGGTGTGGTGCCTGGGGCAGCGGGCCACACTTGGGTTTCGATATTGCAGATGGTGAAGGCAAGGAACAGAGCTTACTCAACTTTGCAAAGAACAGGATTCCCAGCGATAAGAATAAACATATATATGTATTTATACATACAATGTAAGTTTTGGAAATGTTCTGGGAGAAATCAGGAAGGATCCCCTAGCAGCCTGGTTTTCACTCCCCTGCGCATCATTTGATGTGATCTGCGTTCCCTAGAAGAAGAGTGGCTTTTTACTGAGAGAATATAAATGTCCAGAAAAGTTGCAAGCAGAGCACAAAGAATTCCTGTGTACTCAATTACCCAGATTCCGGATTCACCATGCCTATATTTCGTTCCCTTCGCTCGATGATTCTCTCATTTCATCTTTTCATATAAAGTTATATATGTTCAGTAGCATCATTTCTGAGCCATTTGGGAATATATTGGAGATGTTCCCTACTTTTTACAGGAATGTTTTCTTAATGTAAGCATAGCAAATGATCAGAACCAAGAAATGATACATCAGTCCAACACTCTTCTCTAATCCCAGCCCCATCTGAAGAGTTTGCTGACTACCCTGGACACACCCTTAAACCATTTCTTTCCCCCTCATGAGGAGAAAGAGAGGATGGGGAGAGGATGTATATGATTGACATATTTCAATATACATGTATGAGGATAAAAAACCCATTAAAATGTTTTAATAAAAGGGAATAATAGAAGGGGTGAATGTTTTTAAAGCATATATTGTGAATGTATGCAAATAATACAGTAGAACCCTTTGTGCAATTTATATATGCTAATAAAACAACCCATATGTAGTTCTGTGGTATTGAATGCACTCAGATTGAGTAACCATCCCAACTATCCAGTTCTGAAACCTTTCCTCTTGTAAAACTGAAACTGTACTCATTCAACCATTTCCCACTCCCCACTTCCCCTCCCCTAATTCCCGACAGCCACCATTCTACTTTCTGTTTCTATGAATTGGATAACTCTCGATGCCTTCCTATAAGTCTAATCACATTATCTGTCCTTTTGTGACTGGTGTGTTTCACTTACACAGTGTCTTCATGATCTGCCCATATGATCACATGTATTAGAATTTTCTTTTCAAGGCTGAATAATATTCCATGATAGGGATATATCACATTGTGTTTATGCATTCAGACTGGCATTGCTTTTAGCTTTAGCTTCGATGAATAAGACTGTGGTTTATTACATGGACTGGGTTCTGTTTTTAAGGAATATTATTTAGTCCTTCTGCCTTGAATAAGAATGTTGAAACTTCTCTTCAGGCCCATGTACATGTGTGCTGTGATGGGTCTCTGAGAAAGCTGAACTTGAATGTGAGTCCCTCTTGTGTCCTGTAACTCCCAGTGTTTGCTGGCTGGAACAGGTGAGTGGCTTCAGTAAGAGTCCCATCAATCCAGTGATCAGAGAAGCTGATAATTTGAAGACCCTCCATATCATCTCCCATAGGATCTGTACTTGTACATTTCCATCCACAGCCTTCTTGTCCACACCAGTACTTACTGTTAGTTTTTTTTAATGGCCTTTCTAATTATGGCAAGGTGATACCTGATCATAGATGGTTATTTTGGGGGGTTTGGAGGTACGTGTGTGTGTGTGTGTGTGTGTGTGTGTGTGTGTGTGTGTGTGTGTGTGTGTGTGTGTGTGTGTGCCCATGCATGCATGCATGTGTGTCTGTACTAGGACTTGAACTCAGAGCCTGGGTAATGTCCCTTAGCTTTTTTGCTCAAGGTTAGCACTCTACTCCTTAAGTTACATCTCCACTTTTGGCATTTTGGTGGTTCATTAGAGATAAGGTTCATGGACTTTCCTGCCAGGCTGGCTTCAAACCTTGATCCTCAAATCTCAGCTTCCTAAGATTATAGACATGAGCCACTGGTCTGATTGTGGTTTAATTTACATTTCCATGACCATTTTCATATACCTGTTCACCATTTTGTTTGTCCTCTTTTGAGAAATGTCTGTTGAGATCCCTGATTTCTTTTCCTTATTTTTTTAAAAATCAAGATATTTGTTTCCAGGCTATTGAGTTGTTTGAATTTCCTTGTTTATTCTGGATCTGAATCCCAGATGTAAAGTTTACAGCTATTTTTCTCTTTCATTTCCTTCGCTGTGCAGAAGCTTTTCAGTTTGATGTGATCCCATTGGTCAACTTTTTGCTTTTGTTGCCTGTGCTTTGGGGTTCACTCCTGCTGGGATCCTCTTGGGAGGCACTATGAGTGCCTGAGTTATTCTACTTAGGGGCGAGGGAGTGGGAGTGTTTATATAGCTTCTCCCCTGAGTTCTTGGTTGAGGGAGGGCCGCTCTGAGGTATTCACTCCTCAGTAATTCCAGTCTGCCCTGTGCCCCCTCCTGACCACAGTGGATCCTGAATTCTTGGGCGAGATATCCAAGTAATTACAGTAGAAGCCTGTAGAAGTAGAGGAATGGGCACCTCTGAGCACCATGGGCTCTCATGTAGTAGATACACATGGGCCCCCCTACAAGCTTCTCATCAGAGCTCAGCTTCTGGAGGAAGACCAGCCCTGGGTATTCAGTAAGTTTCAGTTGTCAGTGATTCATCCCCCAACCCAAATGTTGCTGGTCATCTACATGGGACTAAAAATGACTGAGCTGCACACTTGCTTACAATAGTCCCTTTGCATAATACCTCTGTCTTCTTCCTTCTCTTTTATTTATTTATTTGTTTGTTTGTTTGTTTGTTTATTTTGGGTCTGGTCGTGGGGCCTGAACTCTGGGCCTGGGCCCTGTCACTCAGCTCTTCAGCTCAAGGCTAGCCCTCTACCACTTGAGCCACAGCGCCACTTCCAGCTTTTTTCTTTTTGCTTATGTGGTGCTGAGGAATTGAATTCAGGGCTTCAGGCATGCAAGGCAAGCGCTCTACCACTGAGCCACCTTCCCAGCTCTCTTCTTCCTTCTCTTAATCAAATACATGTACTCAGAAGACATTATCATGCTTGACTTATAGAAAAAAAATTCATGTTCTATTTCCATCTTGATAGGAATTTCAGCTTTATGTCCCACTCTAGTTCTCCTTTCAACTCCCACTCCATCTTTAGTTTTCTTTCTTCCCTTCCTTCCTTCCTTCCTTCCTTCCTTCCTTCCTTCCTTCCTTCCTTCCTTCCTTCCTTCCTTTCCTCCTTCCTTCCTCCCTCTCTCCCTCCCTCCTGCTTGCTTTTACCCGTCCTTCCTTCCTTCCTTCCTTCCTTCCTTCCTTCCTTCTTCCTTCCTTCTTTCTTTCTTCTTTCTTTCTTTCCTTCCTTTCTTCCTTCCTTCCTTCCTTCCTTCCTTCCTTCCTTCCTTCCTTCCTTCCTTCCTTCCTTCCTTCTCTGTCTCTGTCTCTGTCTCTCTCCCTCCCTCTCTCTTTCTCCAAATGATAACTGAAATTCTCAATTATTGCAGTTACTGTCCTCAGGAGCAGGGCTTTAGGCATCTTTTAGTTATTTTTATAGACGTGTGTTCCCCAGACAAAGGTGGTCATCCTCAGAGCCTTCTTGTCAGTAGATATGGAGAGTTCTGTGTTTGCATTCCCTCCCCCAACACCCACATGGAAAAGGCCCTGTGGGGTCTGGGATGCCTTGTATAACCAACATATTTCACCTCAGTGCATGGTTGTGTTGGTAGAGCAGGAGCTGCTTTATGGAAATCTTGCCTGCTCAGATGCTGCACTACTGGTATAGGGCAAAAACCATATGGGGAATACTAGATGTTTGAAGTAGGTCATGTAGAAGCAGTGGGGCATAAGGAAAATTATAGCTCTGAGTTACTCTGTATTTCTTTTAACTAGACGCAAAATAAATGCCTGTCACATAACTAATGTTTTAGAATGAAGAGTGACTGTGATTGCATATTAAAGGGAAAAAAAGAGAGAGAGCCAGGCACATTGGCACACACACCTATAATCCCAGCACTTAGGGGATTGAAGAAGGAAGATAGCAAACTATAGCATAGCCTGAGCTACATAGTGAGACCCAGCTTAAAGAGAGAGAGGGGGCGGGGGAATGGATAGGTGAGTACAGTTGTTCTGAATAGCCAGCCCTGACTCCAAGGTGTAGAGACCATAATTCAGCAAGCCATGAAACTTGATAGAATATCTATTTCCTTTCTTTGTAAGGCCTATCTCAGTGAAGTGATCTATTGTCAACATTTCCATTTGGCAGAATGAAGCTCCTGTTGTCTAAGTCGAGTCTCTGCTAAGTGCCCCCCCCCTTAAAATGACTTGATTATTCTGCTCAGCCCAAAAGAAAAACAGCTGTTTTTCAATAGGGAAAAAATACAGAATTTTTACAGGAGAAGAAAAAAATTATGTAAAGAAAAAAAAGACTCACCTATATTGTACCACTGATACTCCACCACCAATGAGCCAGTAAATATCTAGACATTGAGGAACCTACATATTTCTCTGTCTGTAGTTCTATGTGCATAATTGCAGTAAGTACCTTCATCTATATTAATAGATGGGCTTATCAAACACATGGTATTTTGCAACTTGTTTTTTTCCACTAAATAATGTAATATATTGTTATTAACACATAATATGTTGCTATCTATCACACATCTCAATAAATACCAGAATTGATACTTCTTGGCTGCTTAGTATTCCTTTATACTGCTGTTTCATGCTTTATTTACCTAATCCACGGTTAAGACAGTCATTTTTCCATTGTTCACCATTATAAATAATGCTGCCAAGAACATTCTTGTACAGGGCTGACTGGTACTTTGGGTCAATTCCTAGAATTAGAAACATTGAGTCCAATTGTTTTTATATGATAAATGTTGCCATATGCATTCAGATTGCCTTCCAGAAATGGTGAGTCATGTTTCTCTCCAAGGCTTGTAGAAAACCCGAAGAAGACAGCTGGTCAACAGGAAGGTGGAAAAAGGGAAGTGACATGACTGCAGTATCTGCACCGTTAGGTCCAGGAAAGTAAAGCTTACCATCTGGGGAACACTGTGTTTGAGCCAAAAGAGGCTTTAGAAACTCATTGATCTGCTTAATGCATGAGGGCTATGAAGTCTGAAGAGATTAAACAACCACCAGGGCAAGACCCATGTGTCCCAGTTGGCAAGTCCATTAAAAATGAATAGTCCCAAACTTCAGGGTTAATTTTCAAAAGTTTGAATATGGCCATCCAAGTCGATGTGTTGGAAACTTACGCCCCATCGCAGCAGTGTTGGGCAAGGTAGGACCTGTGAAGTTGCCAGTGGGTGATGAGTGCTGAGTCTTCCTCTCACATGAGCAACAGGTTGCCTTTCTGCCTTCTACAGTGGACTGACATGGCAAGAAGGCCTTTGCAGGAAGTCGGTTCCTTGACTTGGGACTTCCCAACCTCCTCCTGAACTGGAAGAAATATGATTTTTCTTCTTTATGAACTGTCTGGTCCCAGGTATTCTATTATAGCAGCACAAAACAGACCATGGGCAACATGCCTTTCTATAGCCTGGGTCACACCTGGAGAGAACCCCAGGCTGGAAGGCCTGTTCCTTGCTGAAACTGCAGAGCCTGATGCTTAGTGAGTTACTCTAAGGCCACTGCTATATTCTCAGCACTCTAGGGTAAGAGTCCTGAGGTTGGTCTAAGCTAGTGAGACTCTGTTGAAAGAGAAAAGAAAGAATAGGACAATAAGTTTCCTGTGAATTATTCTTGAAAATATAAAAGAAGAAAAATTCAAATTCAAACTAAAATACAACTGCTCAAACTAACCAGTGATACAGAAGACGCTCATGACAATCCTTAGGAATTTCCTCCTTCATGGTGCTTCTGTTACATAGTTTGTTACTCAACCTGCAAATGCTGAGCCACTAGCAGAACTATGGCACTCTTGTCTGAAGTCTGGGGTCACAAAATAACAAAGTACTGGTCTCAGACAGGGACAAAATATATCAAGGCCTTAGCAGAACAGTGACCTGAAAATACAGCCTCAAAGCTGCTTCTGTTTCATGTGTTGAACACTACACATTGTGCTTCCTAAAAATATTTTTGCTGTTTTCTAAGGATACACTACTCAATTGAAGTTTGTGTCTGATTGTTCTGAAAGATAATTCATAATTTTGTGCCTGCAAGTACTGGGGCTTGAACTCCAGGGCCTGGATATTGTCTCTTAGGTTTTTTGTTCAAGGCTGGTGCTCTACCACTTGAGCCACAGCTCCACTTCCAACTTTTTTGCTAGTTTACTGGAGATAAGAGTCTCATGGACTTTTCGACCTGGGCTGATTTCAAAATGTGGTCATCAGATCTCAACCATCTGAGAAGTTAGGATTCCAGGCATGAACCACCAATGCCTGACTTCTAATATTATTTTAAAAGGAAAAAAAATCCCACTGTGGGTTTGTCATCTAGAAGCTACCCTGAACCAGTGGTTCTCTCAGCCTTCATAACTTCTATTATATTGGTGAGGAGTATCTGGCAAGGTGGAGCCAACTTTGGTCTCTGATGTGTTGGTAGATGCAGCTTCTAATCTGCTTATTGGGGGTAGTATGTTTTAAAGCAAATGGCTGCCCTTCAGTAGAGCTCCTAAGATCAGAAGAGACAATTCTGTCCTCTATGTCCAGCCACAGAAGTGGGCTTTGGTGATGAATACCTTCAAAATCATGAGCAGCCTCTTTTTTTTTTTGTTTAGTGAATGCCACATTTCTGCTACTTCCCCATTCTGTCCAGCTGAGATTATAATGGACTAAGTGAGCTCCACCCCATCCTGTCCCTATTTACCCCCATCTGGAGGGCAGACAAACAGGGAAGTTACCAGGAAGAAGGCCGAAGAGGGAAGGGCAATGGGTTCATTCAACAAGTAATGTGTTCCAGGGCCTGCTGTGGGCTTCTCCAGTACTGTAATGGGCAGAAAGACACTGTGCATTATCCAATCAGGCATGGTATGATGGTATGTCAGGAGGAGGATGAATTTGAGGCCTGCCTGGGAGAAGACATAATGAGACCCCATCTCAAAAAAAAAAAAAAAAAAAAGATGGGTCCCAGTGACTTATATCTGTAACATATCTACTCAGGAAACAGATCTGAGGATCATGATTCATAGCCAGCCTGAACAAGGAAGTTTATGAGACTCTTACCTACAATTAACCACCAGCAAGTTAGAAGTGGGATGTGGCTCAAGTGGTAGAATGCTAGCGTTGAGCAAAAGAGCTGAGGGACAGGGCCCAAGCTCTGAGTTCAAGCCCTAGACCCCCTACTCCTACACACACAAAGAATGATCCATGTTGAACTAACCATATTAGCTACCTCTGGGTAGATAAAGGGAATATAAAAGATCACCATAGGAGATTAGTTGCAACTACAGTACTTAATTTTTTTCATTGGGAATGTATTCATATTTAATTTATAATTAAAAACATGAGTGCAAAAATATTTGTGTAACACAAGTTGAGGGATGTGTGTGTGTGTATGGATGTGTGTGTGTGGTGGTAGGGTTGTGCTGTGGGGGGAGCCCCAAAACCTTTATACACATGTACTCATTGAGCTACGTACCTAGATCTTACAAAGTACGTATAAAGGCAAGGTTCTTCTGAGATGCATCTTGGCAATTATGCTGTAAGCAAGAGGAGGAAGGTCTAGGCCTTCACACACAGGAGGATGCTCTTAGGAGAGGAACAGAAAGGCACAATGCCTATGTGCATCTGATCATCTAAAATAATATTCATCTAAATCAACTCCATGGGATGAAAACAAGAGGTTTTTTCTCTCTCTTTTTTTTTTTTTTGCTGTTTGTGTTTTTTTTCTTTTTGTTCTGTTTATTCATTTATATGATTTTGGGAGAGTAAGGTGGGGGTACAGGAATAGAGAGAAAAAGAGTGAACAAATGCAACAGTGGTATTCACTAGACACTATGTTGAAAATGAACTATTCAACTTATGGGTAGGGATGGGAGGGAAAAAGCAGAGAGCAAGGGAAGGGGTGACATTGTCCAAAAAAGAAATGCACTCATTTCCTGACTTATGTACAGTAACCCCTCTGTATATCACCTTTATAATAACAACAACAACTCACAATGTGAGTTCCTGTGACTCCGTTAGAAAATTCGTGGCATGCAACAACCTCCCCGCCCCCCCCCAAGAAGCAGGAGCTCCTCCAGCCCTGCAGGGGCATGCTACCTTCCCATACCTGAGTAGAATTCCTTCAGGAAGGGGAAGGGTTGCCTCAGTTGCTTCTCAGATGGAAAGCTGGCAGGTAAGTGCTGATTTCCACAGTCTGGCCTCCCAAAAGTGTTTAGAAGTGGTAGTAAAGAAGTGGTTGTAGAGAAATACATAAATGCTACTTGGTGCAGTCAGGGGTGAGACAGTGGCTCTTACCCCAAACCAAACCACACTGCATCTTGTGTCATCCCCCAAAATCCAAATGGTAAGACCTGAACCCAAGAAACAGCCATCTACATGGGCAGAGCCCAGTAAAGTTCAACTGACAAAGCCAGGGCATTGCCTGGGTTTATTTTTCTCTACAGAGATACACAAGCAAGATTTTTTTTGAACAGTTCTGGAGCTTGAACTCAGGGGCTGGGCACTGTCCTAGAGTTCAAGGTTAGCATTCTACCTCTTGAGCCATTTCTGGCTTTTTCTACTTATGTGGTACTGAGGAATCAAACCCAGGGCTTCATGTATGCCAGACAAGCATTCTACCACTGAGCCACATTCCCAGCCCTACAAGCAAGACTCTTAAAGCAGTAAGTGTGCAGTGCTTTTCTTTAGAAGTGATTTCTCTGGTTCTGGTGGCAGATCTGTTCCCACACAACTTATGCCTGGACTGTAAAAGCCCACCACTTCCCCAAGGCCAAGTTGATGGGTTAAAGAATAGAAAAAAAAAATCTCCATAGCTGGGAGCCAAGCACTTGACTTTTCTCACACCCTAGGTTTCAAGTCTTCCTCCTATCAGCTACACATCCCTTTTTAAACTACTGATAACATTCCTGAGTGAGAGATCAGGAATTTGAAAAGCCCCATGACCAGAACTTTCTCTATAAGCACTTTCTTGTTTTATTTTTAGTTGACCTCCAAGGGAATTTTTCTCCTTTTATCTAACCCTAAAAGTAAACAAGATTCGGGGTCCCTCCCTTTTTCCTTCTCCTTTAGGGGCCTGAAGGGATTCATGTCTCCCCATTAGAGGGAAATTGGCCGTCTGGAGGGCAAATGTCTAGATTAGACTGCTGGGTAGACAAGCAGAAGTATATTGGGGCCCCAATTCTTTGCTGTGGGGCGTTCAATGGCTCTTTCCAGACTGAGAGGTATGTAGGCCCATTTCAAGAGTCTTTTATGAGCCACCTGTTTAACCATGATTACGAAAACTAAGGAGTAAATAGAGAATATTCAGGAGCACTTACAAACCCTATTGCATAATACCTGAATGGTATGGTACAGTTTAATCCCCTGCACACCCTTCTGTAGTGTTGGTCTTAGCTTTGAAATTTTAGAGATGAAGCCACCCACTTGGATAACCCACTAGCCCATGGTGACCCAGGCCCAAGGGAAGTTGAAATGGGGCTTAAAGGTGAGTCTTTCTTAGCTGGAATCAAAGCTAGTGTACTTGTCTCTCTACTCCACACAGACTGCTCTGAAACTGTACACGTGGCTTCATGGATCAGGGCCCTGCCTACAGAGAAATTACCCAGAATAATTACAAAATAGTACAAATTGGCGAAGGCTCCTGAGCCAGGCTGGAGTGTGGCAGGCCCGGCCTTGCCTGGGCCCAGCCCTGGGCGTCACTTCAAAGGGCTGGGAAAGAACTCAAACTTCCATGCGTTTTTCTTCTGCCAGTTTGCACGCAAAGTCACCCAGGTGTATACCTCATGATCCCTGAGGCCCAAAGGCTTGTTCGCAAGAGCCCAAGGGCACTGGGTTTCTACATAAATGAAAAAAAGGACTCAGAGACCCACACCTGAGCTGCCTGTGTTCTCAAGTGATCACCAGAACCCTACCCTTCTGCTTCTGGGGCAGCATTCCCCATCCAGGCCAGGAGCTCATGTTTATTTCATTTGTCTCTTTCCCCATGACTAGGGAATCAAATGCAGGGCCTTGCTCATTTAGGCAAATATGTACCAGAAACTGCACTCCTATCTCCTTCCCCAACTTCTGAAGAGAAGCACAGCACAGTAGTGCTTTAGAGAGTTTTGCTGTGGATACCTGCAGAGATAAACAAACCCAGACAATGCCCTAGTTTTGTCAGGTCTACTGGGCTCTGTAGATGGTTAACACTTGGATTTGAGCCTTTACTCACCGTTTGTTTTTTTAGGGGATGACACAGATAGAGTGTGGTGTGGGGGTAAGAACCAGCGTCTCACTGACTCTACGCCCTGACCGCTTGATGTCTCATCTCACCCTCCAACTGCATCAAATCACAACTATGTGTCTGGAGCCACCTAAACACTTCTGGGAAGTTGAACCAAGTGTGGGATTATGTATGTATGCACCTGCCCCCTTCTTGAAGGAATTCTAGACAGGTTCAGGAATTTGCCAGGATCTTGAGTTGTGGAAGTGAAATCAGAGGAACATCAATTAGTACAACACCAATTTTGATAAGGGCTTACCCTGAAACTGCTAATGGCTTTATCAAGAGAGCTGTGAGAGGTGAGTGATAAGTTATCTCTATGTATCCTCAAAGAAGAAATTAGGAAAAACTTCAATACAAGAGAAGAGAGGAGTCAAGAAGAAAGAACAGAACAGAAGGAAAGGGAAAAGAAAAAAGAGAAGATTTATCAAGACTTACACTTATAATGTGTGGCACACCCAAAATCCAGTCAGTGGGAACTGACTCAGAGGGAAGGTGATCACTTTTCCTTATAGAGGTAGAAAAAATAAACATAATTCTGGGAGGCCAACCCTGGAACATTGGACTTTGGGCCAGTTGTCAGGAAAGATCTTACTTGTTAGACCAGGTGAGTGTGGATTTATTGGTGTGGGAGAAAAATGATAGAGGCAGGAAATGATACCTTTACCTGGAAGGGAAGAGTCCCATTAGTCATCCAGCCAGGTGCAGCTCTACATATGTCAGTCTTCATGGCTTGGGGTGGCTATGCCTTCCTTCTGCTCAATGACAAGTGGAGTCACCAAGAATTCGCCAGCCAGTGTCAGTGAGTCAGAGTCACATTGTAGATTCTTGTGTGTGCCAAGGTATAAAGAGCGGAGATATATGGGATGAGGTCTGGAGATGCAGACAAAGGTGTCTGTAAGAGCTAGATCTTCTGGCAGCACTGCTTTTCCTAAGAGAGACCATTGGAGATTTTTGATGTTCAAATCAATAAGGAGGCTGTGGGACAACTGAAGGGTGGAGAGTGTATTGAGACTTAGTGCCCTGTGTTCCTGCCAGAGTGGATGTCCTGAGACTGGCTGGCCCTCCATTGGGCAGTGCTCTTTGGTTCCTGTTGGGCTATGTATGGCGCTCTCATCTGGGCCATAGGAGTGGCCAAGTGGAAGGGCCCAGCCTTTATCTTCCTTTATCCTTCTAGCTCCTTCTTTTTTTTACATACATCCGTGTTTTCATTTTCCTTTACAGGCAACTTTAATTATGACAGAAAACCACACACAATACTGAAAGGTACAATATGCAACCCTATTAAATCTTGCCATTGGGCCAGGAATGTGGTTCAGTGGTAGAGTGCTTGCCTAGCATGCACAAAGCCCTGGGTTCGATTCCTCAGCACCACATAAACAGAAAAAGCCAGGAGTGGTGCTGTGGCTTAAGTGGTAGAGCACTAGCCTTGAGCACAGAGAGGCTCAGGGACAGAGCCCAGGCCCTGAGTTCAAGCCCCAGGACCGACAAAAGAAAATAATAAATGTTTCCATTTAGTGGTTTCAGTTGATGAATTAAAATCTCACAAATGAATAAACACCTCAACCTATCATACAACCATTTCTCCTGTGTAGAGGAAACCACTCTTCTGGGTTTCAATTAAAAGCCCAATATGTAATTGTGGTCACCATTATTTCTATAGACATATAGATCTAGAAATAATATTTAGTATATCTTCTCATGACGTTACATATTACATACATAATATAACACTTTTAGTCTTACTTTTATGCTATTCGTTTTGTTTTGCTTTGCTTTTGAGATATGTCTTACTGTATTGCTCCCAGATTTGTTTTAAAATAGTAGGCTTGTCCCTTAGTCTCCTGAGTAGCTGAGATTATACTCAAGCACTACTTATCATGTCTGGCTTTTTAATTTTTTTAGAAAAGCTTTTCAGGCTAAGGATGTGGCTCAGTGGTAGAGCCCTTAGTAAGGTCCTAAGTTTGAGCTGGAATATTGAAAAGAAAAAGAACTTTGAACTTTTAAGTCTATATATGTGTTAATACATATAGCTTTGGTTCATTCATTTTACCTGCTGTATAGTATTCTGTCTCAATCTGTCCTTTTATCTGCTGATGGAAATTTGGATGTGTATAATTTGGTGTCCCTATACCCTTACAATAGTACAATCAATATTCTTATACATGTCTCCCGGAGCTCATATGCAAATATGTGAATCAAGATTTCTGACTCTTTGATCCAAGAAGATACAGTTAGCTTGCTTTCTAAAATGGATCTATGAATAATATTCTTCCATTCATTCATTCATTCCAGAATGAGGAATAATTCTCTTTTCCCACATCCTGGGAATATTTGGCATTGTCAGACTGTTTTTTCCCCTAATCTACCACGTGTGAAATGGGATTTCCTGATCAGCTTTTCTCCGGAAGTCCCAGTGCTACTGAAAGCTCTACCTGAATTCCCCAATCACAGTTACACATACAAAAGCAGCCAGCATAGCACAAAAGGCTTAATCTAGCTTCTTTTCTGACCTCTAAGAAATTAGGAGTGTCCAGAACCCTGCTGGACCCCTTCTCCACTGACACTCTCTCTGTGTCACAATGCCCAGCTTTGGAGCACCAGCCACTTATCTATGCCAGTGACTTCCCCAAGTACATAAATGTCTCCATCCTGAATGTCAAAAGCTACAGGGCAGAATTACTTGGTGGCCAGTAAGCAGCTCAATTAAAAATCTAACTTGCCAGGCACCAGTGGCTCACCTCTGTAATCCTAGCTACTCAGGAGGCTGAGATCTGAGGATTGAGGTTCAAAGCCAGCCCGGGCAGGAAAGTCCATGAGACTCTTATCTCCAATAAACCACTAGAAAACCAGAAGTGGTGCTGTGGCTTAAGCGGTAGAGTGCTAGCCTTGAGGTGAAGAGCTGAGCGACAGTGCCCAGGCCCACAGTTCAAGACCCACGACGGACAAAAAATAATCTAACCTATCCAGTGTCTCATTCAGTTTCTTCCTCAAGCCTAACCCTTCCTCATTCATCCCCACCCCACCCAAAGGTACTGCCATTTCTCTAATTGCTCAAACTGAGAACTCAGTAGTCCTTCTTGGTTCTTTCCTTCACCTTCACATCCAGTCCATCAAGTCACTGCAATTTCTTTTCATTTGTGTATGTGTGTGTGTGTGGGGGGGGGGTAATAGTGTGGCAATGCCCTCTCACCTGCTTTTCACTTAAGGCTGGAGCTCAACCACCTGAGCCACCCCTGGATATAAGAGTCTCACTGATTTTTTTGCTGACTTTGAACTGTGATCTTCAGATCTCAGCCTCCTGCGTAGTTAGGATTACAGTCATGAACTGAGTCTTAGCAATTTCTATGGCAACTGATTTCTGGGTTTTGCCTTTCTATTTCCACTGCTTGTACATTGGCCTGGGCCACTATGATCTGCTGTCTGTGACAGTGGCTCCTACTTGGTCTGTTAATGCTCTAACAAATCCTCTCTAGCCAAAAGCTACATTTTTTTTGGTTTGCTTTTTGTCAGTGCAACACACCAAACCCAAGTATGCCTATTAGGCAAATGTTCTACCGCTGAGCTTATACCTAGATAATCTCTTTACACCATAAAACCAAGTGTCATTGCTGTACTTAAAACCTTCCAATGTTTCATAACAGCAGAAAACTCAGATTCCTTCAGTGGAGGCCTGATTTTGTGCCTGTCTGCCTCTTTTTGCTCTGGAACATTCGCTAAGGGAGTTTTTCTTCCATCTTTACATGGCTCCTTTGTCATTCTGGTTCTATCATTTTTACAAATGCCAGTCCTCATGACCCATGCTAGTATGGTCCCCTTGGCTGTTCCTTCTATCACCATCCTTCATTTACCTTCTTTCCAGAACTTCTCAGCATTCAGAGCTACTTCTGTCTGTCCCATTGGAATGTCACTCCATTTGAACAGAGACTTTCCAGTCTTACTCTCCATTTTGTTATGCCTAGCATGAAGTGGGTGCCCATAAAGTTTATCGGATAGATGGATGGATGGATGGATGGATGGATGGATGGATGGATGGATGGATGGATGGATGGATGGATGGATGGGATCAGAGTTTTTTCAAACAGCCTGTAAGATCAAGTGAAGTTTCCTTTCCAGTCTGAGTGGAGGAAAGAAAGCTACTTTGTGTATGTGTGTGTGTGTGTGTGTGTGTGTGTGTGTGTGTGTGTGTGTGTGTGTCTACACTGGGGCTTAAACTCAGGGCTTAGCTTTTTTCCCCCCCAGGCTGGCACTCAACCACTTGAACTACACCTGCACTTCAAGCTTTTTGAAGTCTTACAGCCTTTTCTACCTGTGCTGGCTTCAAACCAGGATCCTCAGATCTCAGCCTCCAGAGTAGCCAGGATTACAGGCATGAATTTGTAATCTGATGGGAGAAAGCCTCTGAGAAGAGACAACATTTGTCTTTAGCTAGAATACTGGTTCTCAAATCTTATAGATTTATAGATCTTATAGATCTATAAGATCATATGCCTTCAGAGTCCCCCAAATTACTGAGGATCTAAAGAGGCTGTGTTCATGTGGGTACTATCTCTAGATATTTGTTATATCAAAATTAAACTGAAGAGACTTTAAAACAATAATAGTATGTTAACATACTTCATGCTTAGAGGAAAAATGTAACTTGTCAAAAAAAATACTAAACAGAGAAGCAGACTTGAGCAGCTCCTTTATGCTTACAGTATCTAGTAAGTGCCAGTAGAGATGTTATTGGGAAAGTAGGATATATCTCATAGGTAGAGAGCTTACTTGGCATGCACAAGGCCCTGAGTTCAATCCCCAGTACTGTGGGGGAAAACTAGTAAATAGTTGAGTTTGAGTTATTACAATCTCAAAGTTGGATGTAGCCTCTTCACAGGTAGTTGCCATGGGACCACAATGCAACAGGAATCTTTAGCAAGAAGAGGCCACATTCCCCTATGGGGGCTCCAAGGGCTCATTTGCCCACTCCCAACTTGGATAATCCTTTCTCTTGCCTTTTCCTTGTCTGGTTGCTTTTAACATTTATCTTTTTGTTTGTTTATACCTATCCTAGAACTTGAACTCAGGGCCTGGGCTCTGTCCCTGAGTTTCTTTGTGCTCAAGGCTAATGCTCTATCATTAGAGCCACAGTGCCACTTTTGGCTTTTTCTGATAAGTTTATTGGAGATAAGACTCTCACTGACTTTCCTGTGGGGGCTGATTTTGAACTGTGATCCTTAGATCTCAGCCTCCTGAGTAGCTAAGATTAGAGTTGTGAGCCACTGGCTTAAAAAAATTTTTTTTCAGTTAAAAAACTATTATTTTCTTCATTCATTCACTCAGAGACAGAATCTGGCTATGTTGCCTAAGTTGGCTTTGAATTCTTGGGCTCAAGTGTTCCTTCTGCCTTAGCATCCCAAGTATATGGGACAAGTGTGTATTGCCATGCCTGACCCCCCACCACCTCTTTTTCTTGTTGCTGGGGATCAAATTCAGGCCATCACACATGATAAGCAAGCACTGTGCCACTGAACTATATTCCCACTCCTGACTTCTTTCTTTTAAAAAAATGTTAAATAAGTCTGCATAATTCAAGTGTGTGTGCCAGTCTTAGGGCTTGAACTCAGGGCTTGGGCACCGTCACTGAGCTGCTTTAGTGCTCTGCTACTTGAGCCACAGCTCCACTTCTGGCTCTTTGGCAGTTAATTGGAGATAAGAGTCTCATAGACTTCCCTACCCAGGCTGGCTTTGAACCACAATCCTCATATCTCAGCCTCCTAAGTGGCTAGGATTACAAGTGTGAGCCACCAATGCCTAGCATTTACTATATGTATTTTAAAGAAGTATAGGTCTATAGTCAAAATATTGACTGCAACAAAAAAAATGCAGAGAATGCCTTTGGAGTGATTTCCTTAGACAAAACACGAATGGATTTATTAAGGTTTATTTACTGAGTCTATGTGCATGTTGAGCAACCTAACTGGGAGTCAGATTCTTTTCCTTATTATAATATAGAAACCCAAGTTCTTCCCTAAACGAAACCTAAGTTCTTCTCCTTTTTTAAAGGGGAAGCTGCAGCCTCCCCCTTTATTTTTCCCCCCTCTGATTAGAGGAAATTCACAGAACAAGATTTAAAAAAAAAAAGACAATCATGACCTGTTGGAGAACTGGGAGCTCCCCAAGCTCTGAGCATGCCCCGCCTCTGCAGTTGCTGACGTCATACTATTTTTGTCTTTGAATAGCTCATTGACACAATCGCCTCAGAGATCGGAGAACTGAAACAGGAGATGGTGCAGCCAGATGTCAGCCTGGAAAATGGCCTGGAACCTTCTGAAGCCCACAGGTGATCAAAGACATGATTCAGGTGCTGGGTTCAAGAGAGAGAGCGAGAGGGACCCTGAGAAGTCCATTGGTGTGGAGGATTGACACTGGGTCACCCCACTGAAGTTTGGGAACTTGGGAGTGTGGTGGTGGCGGTGGCTGGTAGATCTACACACACAATTCTCTGTAGGAGGTGGGCGTGGCCTAGGAGCTGCTTGTCTGCTTGTTTATTGTAATAGCTTTGAAGGCACCTGAACTTTACACCTTCTCAATTCCTCCTGGCACCAGAACCCGGAAACCTAGAATTGTCTGTGCCATTTCACAGTGATGGAAATTAAAACGCAGTGGATCCTCCGTGGGCAAAATAGAATTCAGTGTAGCCCTGTCAGTCTCCAGAAGGTTTAAAGGGGAACAACCAAAGAGGATGGACTCATTTTGCATTCTCAGGTCAGAAAAAAATAAAAATCAGCATTACCTTTGCCATTAACCCGAAAGCAATCCAGCATCTTAGAAACTCGATGTGCTTGTAAATAATTAATGGGAAGCATTATGCTGTGCTGGCTAAGCTCAAGGCCTATGTCCAGTGTTGCACACTTTCTGAACTAGGGGAGATTTTTTGTTGTTGTTTTGCTTTAATCTGAAGAATGAGGGTACAAGGGTCACTTCAGGGGTTGGGAAGTTGGAGCTGGCCTCTTCTTTTTGATGTTGTAATTCATTGCTAACAAAGACAGCAGAATATGCTCACTATAAAAAAAAAACAAACAAACAAAAAACTTTTTTTTAAAGAAAGACTTGGACCCTTGGTGCCTTGAAAATGAGATTCATTATCAGCTTTCCCCCTTCCAGAAAGTGAGGTGGAGGCTGACTGAAGTGGTATGAGTCTGAGATTTATAGTGTGGGTTTTGCAGGCAGGTGAGCCAGATGCTTCTGGTTGTCCAGGCAAGTTTCAAACCAGCCCTACTTGTTTCCTGCCCAGACACTGAAGGAGGGTGCTCTATTTCAATTTCAGGGAGGCAGGCACTAGACAGCTGGAAGGTGTGCTTAATGCCTTGTGTTTTTGAAAGAGCTACATTTGTCCTTACCTGTGCAAGTTTCGTGTGTGTTCTATTGTTTTGCCTTCTCTACAGAATGACAGAGGTAGACCAGATATCCCTTCTTGTAACATGCTTCTTGTATCATGCTCTCTCTCCCCAGAAAAGTCTGTTTGTTTGTTTTTTTGTTTTTTAAGTTTTGTTTGAAAGGCTTTACCTGATTTTATTTCCTCATCAACTTGACAAATGCACTATTATTTTCAGTTAGAGATTTTTTTTTTCCATCTTGTATTCAGAGTAGTCCAAATACCTGAGAACTTTTTAGGCAGAGGATTTCTCTTTGCATTTTTGAGCTAAAATCAAATTAGTAGGCCAGGTTGATAATCACAGAGTGAAGATTTCTCCCACTACTAGAATGCAGCATGCTGTAGACCTCAAGCACCACAAGTGACAGGCCAAAAAAGAGAGAGGGGCAGGACCATCTCCCCAGAGTATAATAATTGCCAGGGATGTTAAGGTAGGCAGAGGTAGTGGCTAGCAGGATCTTCATCTCTGACTTTTAATGACACTCAGGTTGATATGGCTGTAGACTCGTTCTCTGGCTTTTGAAGGTATTTTGGGGGGAGAGAGGGACAGTCACATAACTCATTTGTCTTTTTATTTTTGGTACTGGGGATTGAGCTCAGGGCCTTGGTTATGGTAAGCACATGCTCTATAGCTAAGCATCACCATCAACACTGACATTTCTTCATCTTTTCCTTTTCAAGTTTCAGAATGACCAAAAAGCATATCACAATTACTTTTATTCTTTTTTTTCCCTCAAGGCTAGCTGTCTACCACTTGAGCCACAGCTCTACTTCTGTTTTTTTGGTGGTTCATTGTAGATAAGTGACTCACAGACTTTTGTACCCAGGCTGGCTTTGAACCATGATCCTCATATCTCAGCCTCCTAAAGTAGTTAGGGTTACAAGCGTGAGCCACTAGCTCCTGGCAATATAACTAAAAAAAATCAATGTCACTTGTTCTCAAGCACTAGGTTGGTAAACATTGGAGCTAATCATTTCTAGAGACATTTTTTCTTGATTTTTCTTGGTTTTTAAAAACTTAGTTGATGGGAAAGGGAAAAGAAAACCAAGATGAACTCTGTATATGTAACAATGTTTGGCATGGGCTAGTCACTGACCTTCGTAGTCTATAGCCACTAACTTTGTTATCTTCCTAACTATAGGATCATAGGTCCATTCATTACAACCCCTGTTTTACTAATGCAGAAACTGTACCATGTGATAAAATCCTGGACCTATAGCCAGTCTGGCAATGCACATCCATAATCTTAGCATTTGGGAGGCTGTAGCAAGAGGATCAAGAGTTGAAGGTCAGCATGGGTATTTAGTGAAACTGTCTCGCAAAAAATCAAAACAAAATAAAACACAAACTCAAACTAAGGAGCTTGGTTTCTCTGCTGGACTCTCACTCATTTTTTTGGATTGTGTGTGTGCACTGACTGAGCCCGGGCCTCGAAGTCAGGTCCTCACACTCTTCCTTTGCTTTTTCAAGGCTGATTCTCTACCACTTGAGCCATACCTACACTTAGAGCTCTTTGGTGGTTAACTGGAGGCAACAAACACATGGATTTTTCTAGCCAGACTGGCTTCAAACTGCAATTCTTAGATCTTGGCCTCTTGAATCGCCTGAGTATAGGCATGAGCCATTGGTGCCAGGCTGTCTGTTTTTTGTTTGTTTAGAAATAGTGGTTTTGCTTTTTAATTTTTCCATTTTGCCCTATGGGGATGCAAGATGGAGCAGACAATGGGACTTTGAGTTGTTTTTAAAAATTAAGGCAAAATATAGTTGGGGCTACAAGGGCTACAATTCAAGCTGTACAGATTTACCTTAATTAAAAGTTCTCTAGGAACAAGATGCTACCAGCCCTGGACTGTGGCTGTTCATGCCTGGTATCTACATGGATATGCCACAGTGCCACCTTTGACATCCACTCTCCATGGGGGACCTCACCTGCCACCCCAGCCACCACAAAATGTCTATGCTTCCTCCATTGGTTAAACAGTAGCTTAAGCACCAAACTAATCTCTGAGGTAAGGAATCGATAGTCCTTTATTTCTGTTGGTGTGTTTTGGTTACTCCATGGTTAAATATCAGAATAAACTTCAGATCTGCAACTTTTTCTTATATCCTGGACTCCCCTCAGAATAATATTTTCAATGCAAAAAATAAAGTGAGGGCAGGATAAGAAAAATAGCTATGTTAAAAAATAATGCTTTTATTAGTTTTGAGACAGGGCCTTGCTTGGTAGCATTCAAGAAGAAAATAAAGAAAAAGGGAGGTGAAGAACATAAAACTACACATGAGACCCAGACTGCTGTCTTCCCTTGACTAGATGTCAGGACACAAGAATGAGCAAGAGCGGTGCTTACAGTCTAGGGGAAAGCTGCCTAGCGTTCCAACAGAGTAAGCGTCTATGAGACAATTGTGGCCTTATGAGCTGCTCTGGTTGGCATTTGAATGAGACCCATCCTCACTAGGTGCTGTTTTGGAAAAATCTTTCCACTGATGCTAAACAAAATTAAGCAAAAGTACACATGTAAATATATTGCTAGATAGATTGCTGGCAAAGTAAACACCACATTGTGAGCACCCAATCAGAAAACAGAACTTCCCAATGTTTTCCAAGAGGTTTCCTCTCTGTAGCCCTCCACTCCACCCTGCATAGGTCACCCCTGTCCTCACTTAACATTGCTGCAGATTCGTTCTGTTGCAGGTTTGTTGTTGTTTTATTTCTGTTTGTGATTCTGACTGAGGGCTGGAGAATTGTACCCAGAGCTTTTTGCATACCCAGCATAGATACCTACCACTGAGTTATACCCTCAAACTCAGTTTTGCCCATTTTCGGACTTTATATCTAGAGTCACACAGCTGTATTTTTAAAACTCTTTTCTTCTTTCATTCAGTGTTTGGTATAATATTTCATTGTATGCATATACTACAGTGCATTTAGCCATTGACAAATATTGAGTTGGTTCTACTAAAAAGCAGTTTTGAATGATGTTACTGTGAACATTCTTATGCATATTCCTTCATGACATATTAATAGAAGAGAGAGTTACTGTGTTGTGTGGTAGTTACTTATTCAACTCCAGTAGATAATGCTGAACAGCTTTCCAAGGGGATTATATTAATTTGTGTTTCCTTACCTGGAGTGTATGAAGGTTCTGGATGCTCTGTTCTTGTCTATACTTGCTATTGGTCACCTTCTCATTTCTGCCATTTGGTTGCCTATATTGGTTCACTATTTGAAACCACAATGGATGTAGACAGGTATGTGCATCTGGATGACATGGCTCAAGTCTTTTTCTCAGTGTTATTGGACTAAGGAGTTAGGAACTTCTTGATTTTGACAGAATGTCATATTTCTCATATGTCTAAGTTCTTTTTTTTGTCTTCTATCTATTTTTATTTTTATTTTTATTTTTTTTTATTTTTTTATTTTTTTTATTTTATTTGTGAACATACTGTACAGAGGGGTTACAATTACATGGGCAGGATAATGCGTACATTTCTTACCAAGCATTGCAGCCTCCTCCTTTTGTTTACCCTTCACGTCCCTTCTCAGCCTCCCCCCTCCCCCCCAATCCCAATCCTTCTCCTTCCCTCCCATTCCCCCTCCCCCCCCCCCACACCGACGTTGTAAAGCTTGTTTTGGACATGACAACTTGTACTTCTCATTGTTGCAACAGGTCCACCTGTATGCTTAAACAACTGGTTTTTCCCCATCTCCTCCTCAAGTTATACTGACATCAAATATAGTGAAAGCAGGGGTTATACTGTGGGGGAGGGACATATAAAGCAACAAAGAGATAATCTTATAAATGCATTAGAAACACATGCATGAAAAAAAACATTAAAATACATATCTAAGGGTTCATTTTCCTGACATCACATTATCTGACCTTTTCCGCTTGACTCATGCATATACTAGATATTGCAAATAAGGTAAACCATGGGACCTATGTTTCTTTGGGCCTGGCTTACTTCACTTAATATAATTTTTTCCAAGTCTTTCCATTTCCTAACAAATGGGGCAATGTCATTCTTTCTGATGGAGGCATAGAATTCCATTGTGTATATATACCACATTTTCTTGATCCATTCATCTACTGAGGGGCATATGGGTTAGTTCCATATCTTAGCTATGGTAAATAATGCTGCAATAAACATAGTTGTGCTGGTAGCTTTAGTGTGGTCTTGTTTGTAAACATTTGGGTAAATGCCCAAAAGTGGGATTGCTGGGTCATAGGGGAGTTCTATGTGAAGTCTTTTGAGGAACCTCCATACTGCTTTCCAAAGTGGTTGAACAAGTTTACATTCCCACCAACAATGAAGTAATCATATGTCTAAGTTCTAAGCTAAAGTCATGGAGATATCTAAGCTCATAGCCAGTTCACTGGATAATATTTTTGGAAACAAGTTATGGAAAGAGTTATTTGTGGAAAGGAGATTTTAAAAGGGCAATGTTTTCCAGAAATTATTTTAAAAAGTTTACATACAAGCCTGGCAGGGAGCCTACTCTTGTAATGCTAGCTACTCAGGAGGCTGAAATTGGGAAGATCACAGTTTGAGGTCATAGGCAAAAAGCCAATGAAACTACATCTGGTAAAGAAAAAATAAAAAATATATAAATACAGGTGTATCTTTTACTACATATATTCCTGCTTTTAGATTTTAGATATAATACACTTACAGCAACAAAACAAAAATACCTGGCAATGGAAATTGTTTTTCCTGGTCCCAGGGATTGAACTCAGGACCTGAATACTGTCCCAGGGCTTATTTTGCTCAAGTCTAGAGCTCCACCACTTAAGCTACAGTTTCACTTTCAGCATTTTATGGATAATTGGAGATAAGAATCTCACAGACTTTCCTGCTCAGGCTGGCCTTGAACCACAAACCTCAGAACTCAGCCTCCTGAGTAGCTAGGATTATAGGCATGAGCCACTGGTGCCTACCTTCTCCCTGCTTCTTAAGAGCCTGTTTCTTTACTTTGTCCAGTATTTATATGCAGAAAAGTTCAGCATTTTGTGAGATGATTTGGCCAAAGCCATTCTTTGTATCATAACTAATAAATATATATATGCCTAGATATGGTGCAGCTATTCTTGCAGTTTAAGTTCTGCCTTTAAATTCAGAATATATCCATATCTAAGTTCTGCCTTTAAATTCAGAATATATCCATATCTAATACAATTTCCCATATTGAAAAGATACCCATGAAGATTTCAGAGAATATATTCATGTGGTCACTTGGGAACAAAATCAAACCACTGGATGCAAAGTCAGTTTGCATTTTGGACTCAGACACAGGATCTGTGTCATGTGTGGTGTGAGCCAGGAAGATAAATGCTTTTCTCTCCTCCCATCTCCAGAAAACTGCCTAGACCAAGGGTCATATTTATCCAGCTTGGGAACTATGCTAAAGTCACCCTGCATCTGTGAGCAGCCTCTTCAAGAAACAATCAGACCTGAAAGAGAAAGATTAGCTAGGAGCTGGAGATACAGCCTGTGGAAGAATGCTTACGTAGCTCTCAGGGTCCTAGCTAGGTTCAATCCTCAGTACTAAGGGAAAAAAATGGAAGAGAAGGAGGAATAGGAAAGAAACAGGGGAAGAGGGGTGGGGAGGAAGAAGTGAGGGAGGAAAAAGGAGAAGTGGAAAAGGAAGGGAGAGAAGAGAGAGAAGGAGGGAGAATGTGTGTGTGTGTACGTGTGTGTGTGTGTGTGTGTGTGTGTGTGTGTGTGTGTGTGTGTGTGTGTGTTAGATTTCTTCCTTAATTGTGAGTTGTTCTAGTCTGGGTTGGTAGAACATGAAATACTCACAAGAGCTATCTGCTACAGAGTGTTTGGTTTATCTCGCAGTATCCTAGGCCATTTCAAAATCATACTTGGTGTTCACAGTTTATGGTCCTTATATTTTGTCTGTTTCAAAGAATTGTAAACAAAATTCCTGAAACTTTTTTTTTTCATTACTGGAGTTGGAACACAAGGCCTTGTTCTTGCTAGGCAGGTGCTCTACCAGTTGATCTATGCCTACAGCCCCTTTTGCTAGTTATTTTTCAGATAGAATTCTATGTGCCCCCTGCCCACATCAGGCCTGGAACCATAGTCCTCTTACTTATGCCTCCCGTGTAAGCTAGGATGGCAGGTATATACCGTCACACACACCTTTTGGTTGAAACAGAACCTGGAGAATTTTATTTGCCTAGGCTAGCCTTGAACTGTGATCCTCCCAGATCTCTGCCTCGGGAGTAGCTGGGATTATAGGCATGGACCACTGCTCCCAGTCCTTTTCCCATGAATTCTTGGGTGATTGTTATTGCCTATCTGCCTTTGTTCTTTCTCCAGACAGAAAAATAGTCTAGAGAGATTCTTGGGACAAGACAATGTTCTGAAAGATGGCTGAAAAGCCTCTGTATAAAACACCTAAGTCTGAGTCTATGAGTGGATTTGAACAAGGTGGGGGGCACTTTGTAGGAAAAGACTTTGTTCACAGTTTGTTTGACAGTTTGGCAGTAGCACATTTTCCTGTTATAGCCATTGAAAGTGTTCTGCTATGATTGATTTGTTCAATTCCCCCCGGCTACTCTCTGTGGTGCTTACTTATTTGAAGTTACCAAAAGTGCTTTGAACAGTTTTCAAGGAATTCCATGAGAATTGGCCAACTCGCCATTTCCAGTGTGGCAGCCATCAAGCTCAATTTAAGGGAACTATTTATCAAGTGGGTGCAGTTTGCCCAAATACCTACCCCACAGAGCACAAAGATTTACCCAGTGTAAGGAAGAAAAGAGTAATAAGCAAGGAAGAATCGCATAACAGAATGGGAACCTAACATGAATGTATGAGCGTGCCACGTGTCCAGGGCAGCCAGGCAATTCTAGCGCAAATGTGGCTTCAGGGTTGGCGTGATTAAAAATTGAGTTTAGCAAGTGTGTAAGAGCAGCTTCTGGATCACAAACACTCCCATGGAGCTCTTAGGCTGGGGATATGTGTCAGCATAGAGCACTTACCTAGCAAGTGTGAAACCCTGAGTTCAAATACAGTACTATCAAAGAAAAAACAAAAGCTATTTAGCCTTTTTCAGTTGATGGTACCTATCATGTATAGGAATATTTTTACAGGAATATTTAAATTTTTCTTTTTTAATTACTGAAAGATAAATGTGCACACTGTAGGAAAAAATTATCAAAAATAAAATAAAAATGACCATGAGTCCAGGAGAGGTGGCACATGATTATAATCTCCACACACAAGAGGTTAGGCAGGGGGGGTCCAAGAATTTGAGGCAACCAACCTGGACTACAGTGAGCCCTTATCTCAGAAAACAAAAATTAAAGATTGAATTCACTCATTGAAATGGACCCACAATTATTATTATTATTATTTTGTTGCTGTTGATGGTTGTAGGGCTTGAACTCTGGGCCTGGGCACTGTCCCTCAGCCCTTCAACTCAAGGCTAGCGCTCTACCACTTGAGCTACAACGTCACTTCTGGTTTTCTGATGGTTTATTGGAGATAAGAGTTTCACAGACTTTCCTGCCCGGACTGGCTTTGAACTGCGACCCTCAGATCTCAGCCTCCTGAGTAGCTAGGGTTACAGGCATGAGCCACTGGCGCCTTGCTCACAATTATTTTTTATTTGTGTTTCTGAGTTGGCTGTTTTATTTCTCTAATGTGTATCATGACCATGTTTTTGCTTTGCCTTGCCCACATTTAAGTGGTAGGGCATTTATTATGTTTTTCTCTGGCTGACAAGGTGTTTTTGATCATTCTCAAAGTGCATGAAAGTCCATTTTTTAGTTGTTCTGAGGGCTTTTTGTGTGTGTTTGTTTGCTTATGACAACATCTTACTGTCTTGTCAAGCTCCTCTTGAACTTCAGGGCTCAAGCAATTCTGCCTCAGCATCCCTAGTATCTAGGACTACAGGTCTGAATCACTACACCTAGCTTGATTCCATTTTTGTTGAACCTGATCAACTTGGTGTATGACTTTTCTGTCAACAGTCAACTTCAGCCACATCGTGGTGTGTGTGTGTGTGTGTGTGTGTGTGTGTGTGTGTGTTTGTGCGTGCCTGCACGCGTGCATTCCAGTCCTGGGGCTTGAACTCAGGGCTTGAGTGCTCTTCTTAAGCTTCTTTTACTCATTGATAGCACTCCACTACTTGAGCTCCATTTCTGGTTTTTGTTGTTGTTGTTGTTGTTTTGTTTGTTTGTTTTTGCTTTTTGGTTTTTTGGAGGCAGGTATTTGTCTTCAAACCATGATCTTCAGGTTTCAGCCTCCTAAGTAGATAAGTACAGGTGGAGCCACCTCTTTTTTTTTGGGGGGGGGGTGGTCGTGGGGCCTGAACTCTGGGCCTGGGCGCTGTCCCTCAGCTCTTCAGCTCAAGGCTAGCGCTCTACCACTTGAGCCACAGCGCCACTTCCGGCTTTTTTCTTTTTGCTTATGTGGTGCTGAGGAATCGAACCCAGGGCCTCAGGCATGCAAGGCAAGTGCTCTACCACTGAGCCACCTTCCCAGCCAGAGCCACATCATTTTAACAGCAGCACACCCTATGGTTAGATTTATTAGATAGATTTTCATTTTTTTTCTTTTTCACTTCGTACTGGGGATCAAACCCAGGGCCTCACACATGCTAAGCAAGTGGGTGTACTATTGTATAACCTACTTAACACCTTGCTGGCTTTGCCTTCCTGCTACAAGGCTCTGCCCGAAATATTCTGCTTAGTTAGAATTCACTTGGTGAATTAGTCATGCCAGGAAATAGCATCAGTGTAGATGAAAGCACTTACCCAGCAGAAAGTGCAAATGCAAGGAGAGCTTGCTTTTCTGTGAAGCTGGGTACAGGCCACTGCTCTGGGCTCATGGGAGGGTGACAGAGCTGTGCCCGGAGCCTGCCTGGCTCCTTCTCTAGCCTGTTTTCAGCTCCAAGGGCAACCAGGACAACAGGTCCTTTGTTTCTTTTTCGTATTTTTGCAGGAACGAATGAATGCCTCTGGCAGCTTTGACTCCATATCTGGTCTTTTCATCTCAGGGCAGAGAGTCAGAGAGAGGAAGTTCCTAGGCAAAGTCCCCACTTCATCTTTCTTAAGAGCTGCTCAGGACGAGGCCAGGCTCCAGTGCTCATTTCTCTGTCCTTTCCTTCTGGATCTTAGGAGATAGAACTTTCAAATCACAGAAAGCTCTAAATGTTTTTCACAAAATTCCCCTAGGCCTTGCTGTGAGAAAAGCGCTTTTAGGAAGTTGTGGCTCTCTTTCTCCAAAAACCTGATCCAAAATATAGGTTATTTATTTTTTCTTTTCTAAATTTAAAGTGTCAAAGAATTGAAATACTGACTCTTACGCTACAGGTAAACATCCAGTCAGAAAACTGGGACTTAGCCAGGTGCAAGGTGAGTCACACTTGTCATCCTAGCTACTCAAAGGCTGAAATCTGAGGATAGCAGTTCAAAACTAATCCAAGCTGAGCAATCTCACAGATTTCTCTCTTTTTTTTTTTTTTAAATATTTCTTTCTTGTGTCTAGTTAACCAGCAAAAAGCTGAAAGTTAGAGGTATGGCTTAAGTAGTAGAGCCCCAGCTTTGGGCAGAAAAAGCCAAACAAGAGTTCAAGGTCCTGAGTCCAAGCCCTAGTACTGGCCCAAAAAGAAAAAAGAAAACTGAGGCTTAGTGGTAGAGTGGTCCAGCATGCAAGAGACCCTAACCGTCCGGTTCTCTTCATGTTTTGCCTTCAAATAGGAAAGTAAACTGGATGGCTTTTAAAGATCCCACTCAACTCTGGTAAATGCACAATGATCTTTATAAGGATTTCCTTTCCTCTACTGTGCCATCACCTTTTCCAGAAATCTTGGGTAACTTACCTGCCAAATTGTATGCAGTAAACAGAAAACATAGGCCAGGGCCCGCCAGGACCCAGGAGGATCCAGCCTTCTCCTTCTTTCTGTTTCAAAATTCTGAGGAATTACTGTCATATTAAGCAATCATTGGATATCTGCTACGAGGTGTTTGTTCTTTTTTTAATTGATGATTTTCTGGGAAGTTTTTGTTCTGCGTGTGTGTATAGGTTTAGCAACAATTACAAGCATTCCTCTCATGCCAGAAATTTTTATTAGATGGATGTTTTTCCGCATAGACTGTTATTGTCTATCTTTATCATGCTGACACCAAAGATTTAGATTTATATTGCACATATTAAATAAGACCTCAATGAGGACATGCGAAAGCCCCCCAACCTCACTCCATGCCCGGGTACCCCATTTCCCACCATGTCTTCCTGCAGACCTCAGGCATGATACCTACCTTAACACAAGGGCATTTCACTGCCAATACTATCTACCTTCTAGTTTCTCCTATGCTCAAAAAGCTACAGTTGTCAGAATCCTGAAGCCCACCTGTTCTAGTGCTGGAATAAGGTGTTCTTCTTCTGTACACCTTAGATGGGACACTTCCCACCAGTATCCTGTGCTGGTGGACAAAATCACCATTCTAGGCTAAAACTCTTCTTTGGTTTTTACACCCAAGGCCTCCACATTTGCTGTCTGACCTAAGGCCAGAGGGGTGTCTAGTAGAGAAAATCATGAGCAATGAGGAAATCACTGCTAAATCCTTTGAAATCTGTTATGCTGGAAGGACTGGACTTGCCCACTTTGCTTGCCCTAGGCTTAAAGAAGGCCTATGCCAGAGGATCCTAGTAGCTGTGGTGAGTTTTGCCACCTATTTCCCAATACACACACAGACAAGAGCCCTTTGTGTCTTGAGATGGGAACTGAGCAGCCCTGATTCTACTTGTTGGGCTTGACTGAGGGAAAGCCTGAAGCTACCGAAAGACCCAGTGCCCTGAGCTGTTTCTCTTTCTCAGCAGGAATAAATTGTAGATATCATTTCCACCTCAGGCCCCTGGTCACACCTGCCCTTAGGTTGGCCTGAATATGGCTGCGAATGAGGCCAGGCTACTAAGAGTGTCAGTGTGATACAAAAGGGAAGGGTCAATGCAAACAGAAGTACAGACAGTACATGAGGTGGTTCAGGCCCAATGACCCCTAGCAGCTGAAAGAGATAAGAGATGAGGCTGGAATTTGAGCTGTTTTGACAGCTAGGCAGGTGTCAGACTTAGTAATAGACATTCAAGAATAGCTTAGGACTGGGGGGTGGAACTCAGAGGTAGAGTGCACTTAGCATGAACTATGTCCTGGGTCCTATCCTCAGCACTAGGTCTATTCATCTTCATCCATCATCCATCCATCCATCTATCCATCCATTCATCTATCCATAAACTCAACTAGAAGGGTCCAAGCAAGGTCAAGAGATGCTTTTACAAGATAATCTTCCTCCTTGAATGGAAGAGATAGATTTATAAATACTGATACAAGAAAAGTATTTTCACATTCCAACCCACGTATCCCAATTTTCAGTCATCTTTATGCCATGCTTTCCTTTTATTCTCCTGCCATCTGTTCTGTTAGCTTAATACTATCTTCCTTTAAGCTGACTTCCCTTTCACATATCACTTTGCTTAAAGGATACATCTGGTATCTTCCACTAGAATTGGGAAATGGCACTCAATAGAGATGATTATTGTTTAATGGAAACAGTATAAAGATCTTCATTGGGATTTATTTTTGTATTCTAGAATTGGGAAATGCTTCATTCCATAAAATTAATTATTCTTATAAGCAGAGGAGAGGAACTTGGTTGTATAGGGGAAGAAAGGCTGAAGTAAGTGGAAATGAAGAACAAAAAAGTGGATGGGTCATTTCAAAGTTACTGTCCTTGTAAGACAGGGGCAGGGAGCCAAAAGAGTAGCAAGTAACACAGGGAACTGCAGGTTACCTGTGTGTGAAGAGTAAGGCAGAGAGCATGGCAGGCATTTTTATGCTAAATGAAACTGGCCTTTGGGAGAAACTGGCTGGTCTCTCTCTCTCTAGGCCAGATTTCTCAGAAGGTCAAATAAATAGTTTTATTTCAGTTTAGTAACATGAACTTCAGTATAGGTGATTAGGTGTTTGGCTTCACCTAGTAGAACCTTGTAAAGGACCTCAGTCCAAAAACAATAGCCATCTGTCATTTCACCTAGCACGCTGACACTGGTCATTGAAGGAAGATCTATCACTACAATATATTTGCCTCACCTTGAGAAATACTGTCAGTTTTTAACCATCAATGCTAAGTACACTCTTAGTTCATGCTAAGTGCACTCTACCTCTGAGTTCCACCCACCAGTCCTAAGCTATTCTTGAATGTCTGTTACTAAGTCTGACACCTGCCTAGCTGTCAAAACAGCTCAAATTCCAGCCTTATCTCTCATTGGGCCTGAACCACCTCTTGTACTGTCTGTACTCCTGTTTGCATTGACCCTTCCCTTTTTGCATCACACTGACACTCTTAGTAGCCTGGCCTCATTCCCAGCCATATTCATTAGTTTTGATACTTTATCAAGTCGAGTTTTTGTTTGGCTCTGTTTTTGAATTCTTCATTTGGTGTCAGAGTGTGGTGGGTCTTAAGTCATAATTAAGTCATAGGCAAAAGCAACGTGGAATCTAGACTCTGGTTTTTGTTGTTTGTTTTGTTTTATTGACAAGGTTAGCATTCAGTTGGTAATAATTGGCTACATCAATTTGTCTTCATTCTCTAACCATTTATTATTAGGCATGTATGAGAAAACAGGAGAAACTTCATTTTCTTGTATGTGTGCTGGCACTGGGACTTAACCTCAGGGCCTTGTGCTCTCATTGGGCTTTTTCCGTTCAAGGCTGACACTCTATCATTTGAGCCATTCCTCTACTTCTGGCTTTTTACTGGTTAACTGGTGATAAGAGTCCAGTAAACTTGTTTTCCCACACTGACTTTGAACCATGATCCTCACATCTCAGCCTCTCAAGAAGCTAGGGATTACAGGTGTGAACCTCAGGCACTTTTCCCCCTTTCTTTAAAGGAAACAAAGATTTGTGCACTAGGGTACCTCACACTTAAAAAAAAAAAAAAGCAAGGTTCAGAGAGCCAGGAGTAGAGACACAGCAGGAATCTCCTTCAACACAGATCTCAGGCAGCTTCGCCATCTCAGCACCTACCACCACCACCATCACCCCCACCCTCACCCCACACCCTCCCACACATCAGCACTGGCCTGGGAGAAGCCTGCAGGATAAGAAGGCATTGTACTCCCAAGAAGCAAGATCCGCACACTTTCGCAAGGCCTGACAGAGGAGTGGGGGCTTGGATCAGAGGTTTACCATCAGAAAGCAGGAGATACATGACACATTGTCTTGTAGGTTGTGGTCATCTTCCTCTAACACCTCCTACTGATTCTGTCACCTTAATGTCTCCTGTGTGACTCCATTTACAAAGCCCAGAAAAACCTGTAAGTAGAAGCAAAACAGAAGACTTTGATAAGACGTAAAGTAGCTTTGTCCTTAAAGGTGGACCTCAAACACAGCCATCCCAAGGCAAATAGGAGAGCAGCTGGATCTCAGGCACTCATACATGCACACAGGGTAGAAGGGAGACCCACTGCCATGAGGGTTTGGAGTCTCCATCCATCAGTTAATTCCAGAGAGGATGGTGCTCTCTCCTCTATGAAGGTTTTCAGAGGTTGTTATTCAACTAAACTAATCCATAATCCACCTGCTGTAGAAAGGAAAATCCTTACGATGTTTTAAATATTTAACTGAAACAGGTTTTGTCCTTAAAACTTAAGGCATATGTTGTTTTAGATTATATAAATTGGACTTATAAGAATAATAATGAAGGGGCTTCTGTGGTGGTTCACGCCTGGAGACTGTGCTCCAAGAGTGGTAAAGATCAGAAGGATGGAGGTTAGAGGCCAGCTAGGGCAAACAGTTAACAAGCCCCCATGTCAGCAAACCAGCGGGACATGATGGGGCACATCTGTAATCCCAGCTCTGCCAAAGGTATAGATAGAGAGGAGGAGAATAGTCTGAGGCTTGCCCAGGTAAAACTGCAAAACTGTATCTAAAAAATAACTAGAGCAAAAAGGCCTGCAGGTATGGCTCAAATGGTAGAGCTAATAAACACAAGACCATCCATTCAGATTCCAGTACCGCTCCCCCCCCCCACAAGCTAATTGTTCAGCTCAGTGAGGATACAGAATTATTTTATATTATGTATTCGTATTTATTTCATGTGTACTTTTAATGATTGTATTATATAGAGTAAGGGATTTCATTATAGCATTTCCATATTACACATGGTGTATTTTGATCATATTTTGTCTTCCTATCACTCTGTCTTATGTTGTAAGGTGAGTTCAGTCGGCAAGATACCAAGAAGCCACATTTTAAGAGAATTAATTGGGAGTTTTTATTAGCGAGCTGGCTGGTATCTGCAGGTGGACTCCTATTACACAGACCTGCAGCCCTGCGAATACACTTAACACTGTTAGGAAACTGAGCCATGAGAGCAGGAGAGGAAAGAAAGAGCAGAAAAACAATACCAACAACCCAGGTCAACCCCAATGGAGAGCTGAAGTGGGACGCCATGTTGACCAGAGCAGAGCCAGGAGACAGGACACAGCACATGAGGCTTGGAGCAATGGCATCTGAGCTGGTCTGGCCCTGAAATACAGTCAGGTCAAGGGGCAGGATCACAGGAAACTCTGGAGTCTCCCAAGTTCAAGGCATGGGACTGACAGATCCAGTATTCTTATCATCCAAGTACCCACCCCTGCCTCTAGTAATTCAGGCATGCCCAGCATCTGGGAGGTGGGATTTCCCTTTCCTCTTGAAGACAAGATAGTACCAGCTAAAACCCAATTCCCCACCCATCTTGTGGCTAACATGGCACCATGTAGACCCAGCATCCCCACTTCACTTATCCTCTCCCTTTTTTTTCCTTCTCTCTTTCTCTTTCTCTTTTACTTCTCTGGTAGACCCTCGTCTACTTGCACGATTTTGTTCTTTTGCTTTTCTTCCCATGGCTTCCACAGATGAGAGAAAACATGTTCCACTTATCTTTATGGGGCTGGCTTTGTTACATACACTGAGAAGGTGGGGATCTTTTCACTTTAGATAGGTAGATTATAGTTAGATAGGTAGATAGATAGATAGATAGATAGATAGATAGATAGATAGATAGATAGATAGATAGATAGATAATGCATATCTCTCTCTATATATATATATGTTTCTATGTTTCATTCTATCAAAAGGAAAAACCCTGACTATTTAAACATCCTAATGGTCTTCATTTTTAGAGCCTAGACTTGAGTAACACATTTTTATGTCAGACGGAAGGAGTGTTTTAGCAAGGGCTGCAGAAGGTGGGTTTCACAGAGAACACAGGGCTGAGGGAAGAAGAAATAGAGAACCCGGAAATGGATTGATCTTTTCAAAGTCTCTTTCCTTGTAAAGTTTGTAGGAAGACAGAACAATAGAACAATAACCAATTGATTAACATCAGATGACTTCAGTTTACCTTTCTTGTTTAAATATTAAGGCAGAGTAAATGTCATTGTTAAGTCAACTGAAACCATCCTGTTTGGGAAATGGATGACATCTCCTAATTCTTCAGAGGACAGGTGAAAATTTAGTTTTGGCATGAGTGACTCCATCCAAGGTCACCAGGACTGGTCAGTAGGAGCATCATTAGTAGACTTCTCAGTCTTCTGGAATTCTGGGTAAGAAGGAAAAAGACTGTTATTTGGAATCTCTGTTGTACACCCATGATTCCTCAGAAATAAACCTAATGCTGTCATTTTTCAATAAAACTAAATCTAATGTTAACTTAGCAGCCCTACTCAGAATTAGCTCTCTGTGGTCACTTAAGGCTATTAACTGTCTGGGTGCTGGTAGCTCACACCTGTAATTCTGTCTACTCTAGAGGCTACAGGATCTAAGGATCCTAGTTCAAAACCAGGATCTGAGAGATGTTTGTCTCCAACTAACCAGCAAAAATCTGTAAGTGAAAGAAAGTCTGGCTCAAATGGTAGAGAACAAGAAAGCTCTGGGAAGGCATGAATCCCTGAGTATTGTCACAATAGAAGAAGGGGAAAAAAGGCTACTAAGCTATAATATTTCCCCTGAAAAGAATCCAGGTCAGTGGAAAAGGAACTACCATGTTCTCCAAAGAGCTTTAAATGGGCTATGACCCAAGGGTAGCTGGTGCTGAAGACCCCTGTCCTCCAGAGTGGTTGGATATCCACCTGACTACTGGGAGCCATGGGTTTGGTTGCCATGGAGATAAGTGTGGGTTAGGTTTTTCTGGTGAATGTATGTGCTCTGCCCATGGAGACATCTATCACTTGCACGTTTCTCACTGAATTTGTGTCAGAAATTCTTCCCCCTTCTCCCCTGTGAAGTCCGTGATGGATAAAGGGAGATCATGATAATAGTTGAATAAATAAAAGAATTTTATACTCAGGAAAAGCCATCAATATGATGAATATTACTACTTTTTCCCCAACCTGTTACTTTGAGATGGTTTAATCCATAAAGAAAAGTTATAAGAACAATACTGATCACCAAAATTCACCAGTTGTTGAAATATTTTACACTTGCTTTATCTTTCTGTTTTTGTTTGTACTTTTTTCCCTTTTGAAGGTTGATAGGAATTAGCTCATGTGACACTTTGAGCATTTCTGCTTTTTGCTTTTAAATTATTTGGTGTGCATATCCTAAATAGAACCATAAGAAAACTAGCACATTCAGGAAACCTAATATTAATACTATGTTATCTAACATATACCCTTATGTGGATATTTCTAGTTGTCCTTTGTTGTTTCTAACAAGTTCTGAAGCTATACAAGATCAAGTCTATCTGTGAGTGCAGCTGGAGTTTCTACATGGTTTTCTTTAATCTGTGAGAAACCTATCACCATCATAAATAATTTTTCGTGAAATCAGACATTGTTTGAAGTCACTGGTTTTGCAATGATTTGGAGTCATCTGCGTGTTCTGTGTAGATTTAAGCAGTAACATATTTGGGGGTAGGAAAACTGTATATTAGGGATTTTCATGTTGGAAGCTCATTCCACAGATCTCTTGAGTAAGAGGGTGCATGTCAGGCTACTCCACTGTCTGATTACCTTTTCATTTTTGCCAGCAATGCCATAGCCAATGGGTGATAAATCTTAAGACTCTGAGTATCCTGTTTTCTTATAGTCTTTCTGATTTTAGTGTCCATTCATAATTCTTTTTTATTATTCTTATTGTCATTAAGTATTGTGCAAAGGGATTTCAATTCAACGTGTCAGTTTACATGCTTGTAACCCTGAGGCTGGCACTCCAGCCCTCCCACCATGACCCTGTCATTACTAGAATCTCCTGAGTGTCACACAGTATCTTGCCTTTTATAAACCACTCATTATCTGCCTTTCCTCTTATGTGCATACAAACATCTGTCTTAGAAATCTCTAGTTTCTCTTGATCTCAGCACATTACGTCTTAGGTGGAGTTCCCTGGAAGCAGAGCCTGATACAGAGTTTCTGTAGAGGGCCCAGGGGTGATGCAGTACGCAAAACAAAAACAAGGCAAAGATGTGGGAAGCTCAGGAGTATGGACATCCTTAGATGGCCACCCTTCTACAGCCACATATTAACAGCATTAGCCCAGGGTCTGTTCTCAGAGGGATGGTATGACTTCCCAGTCTTTCTCAGAAGAAGGAGCAAGCTGCGTGTTGTTGGCAAACAGTGCCCACAGTAGCCAGGACATGGGAACCTGACCTGGACAAGTAGCTCTGGCTGGGATGAGAGCATCCACAGTACCATCCATAGATCATCCTTTGGCTCTTTCTTCAAGGTCATCCCTGCTTAAAGCTAATTTGTCCTGTAATAATATACTCTCAAGCTCACATGGCTGGCTGCATCAAAGAATTAGCTGAGTCATTTGCAAAGACAAGGTTTAATTTATGGTTGCTCCTTTATGAGGCTCCGTGCCCCTTATTCACTGTCTTCCTGCCTGACCTCTGGCTGTTTAGGCTGAGGTTAGTCCTTACAACAAAGGCTTTTTACCATCTTAAAATAAGTGAGGACTTAAGATGATCCCTCCTAAGGAAGAAAGGAGTGTCACTTTATGCACTGTCCACAAGAGTGCCACAATTGTGTTGGCAGCCAAAACCTACAGCAGCTGAGATTCTCAAGTAAGCTGGCATTAGAGGCATATACCACCACACCTGCCTAAAAAAATAAACCTTCACGACATGGACTGGAACATGGAGGGAGAATGTGCAGCTGTTTATTTTGTGTACTCAGTTTTGTAAATATATTGTCTGCCTCCACTAAACAGGCTAGCCTTCCCTGGGGAAGGCTGCCCCATTACTTCTGATCAACAACAACACTAACAAAAATACATTAAACCTTAAAGCCTTGAATTTGTGAGGCAGGTGCCTTATGTGGCCATTTGTAAGGCCATTTGAGTTCTTTTTTTTTTTTTTTTAACGATTCCAAGGTGATATTTTTATGGAGAATCACAGTCTACTGTTAACTATTTTTTGTATGATTGGCATGTTAACACCAACTTCCTTTGGTTCTTTAAGCTGCAAATACTTGAAAATACTCAAAGGGACTAGCATGGCATTTGCAGAAAGCAGGAACTTTCTAATTGGACACAGACTGTCCTGTCTAGAAACTTCTAATAAAAAGAGAAAATTTTCATTGAAGGCAAATAAAAGATAATCTTCTTGTTGTTTTCTTGCTCTGTGCCTAGGGCTGAACTCTGCCTCCTGGCTGAAGTAAAAAGAAGAAGGGGATATGGTTTTCTTTTTTCAGCCTCTCAAGTAGCTGAGACTATAGATGTGACCCACCCAGACCTGACCTAAAGATATCTCTCAAAGCCTTGAGTTTGTGAGGCAGACACTTTACTGCTAAGCCATACCTCCAGCCCTTTCATATGCTTGTTATTTTGAGAAAGGATCTTTCTCTTTGCCTGGACCTCAATCCTATACTTTTATACTTCTTGCTGTAGCTGGGATGACAGACATACTCCACCACATCTTGCTGCTTCTGTTGAGGAGGTATCTCACAAATATTTTTGCCTGGGCTGACCTTGAATCCACTTGATCTCAGCATCCACGTTGCTAGGATGACAGGCGTGAACCACAGAGACTAGCTTAAAACATGTCTTAAATAGAAGTGTGAGATTGTTTAGATCTAAAAAGAGCTAAGAAAAGGAGGATGGCAGCTAGGCACTGGTGCCTCATGCCTATAATCCTAGCTTACTCAGGAGACAGATCTGAGTATCACAGTTCAAAGCCAGCCAGGGCTGAAAAGTCCTTGTGAAACTTTCATCTCTAATTAACCACTGGAAAACCAGAAGTGGCACCATGGCTCAAAGTGGTAAGGTGCTAGCCTTGAGCAAAAGCACTCAAGGATGCTGGGCACCGGTGGCCCACACCTGAAATCCTAGCTGCTCAGGAGGATGAGATCTGAAGATCATGGTTCAAAGCCAGCCCAGGCAGGAAAGTCCATGAGACTCTTATCCCCAACTAACCATCAGAAAACCAGAAGTGGCGCTGTGGCTCAAGTGGTAAAGCACTCGCTTCAAGCTGAACAGCTCAGGGACAGCATCCAGACCCAGAGTTCAAACCCCACAACCAGCAAAACAAAAAGGAGGGGTGTCATTGGAGTCCTTGACAAGCTCCATACTTTCATTGTAGCTTTATTTATTTAGTTACGTATTTCAGGGTGTAGAGAAGGAATCCAGAGTCATGAGTGTTTTAGCCAATTGTTCCACCACTGAGGTATACTCCAGCCCTTGGTTTTGTGAGATAGGGAGTTGCTCTGTGTATCACACGTTGGCCTTAACCTTATTGTGTAGCCAAGGCTGGGGTGGAATTCATGATCCTTCTACCTTAACCCTCCTGAGTTCTGGGATTACAGGTGTGTGCCCTATAACAAGGCCCAAACTAGCCTCGAACTCACAATTCTCCTGCCTCATTCTCTCTAGCTTATTGATGACCAATATGTGTCCCCAAAACCAGCTCATTGTGGTTGCCAGATGGAGTCTGTACCCGCAATTATAACTAGCATAGGCTGGCTGCTTGTGCGTTCAGTCCTGTCTTATGGTAGAGATGTCCACATGGATAATCTCACACTGCCTTTGTTTAACAATCCACTCCCTCCTTTAAATTCAGGAATGAGACAAGGATGTCCACTTTTTCAACTTCTCTTCAATTTAGTATTAGAATGCTTAGCTAGAGCAGTAACACAAGATGCAAACATAAAGGGGACCCAAATAGAAAAGATGAAGTAAAACTCTCCCTCTTTGCAGATGACATGATCCTGTATCTAAAGAACCTCATGGACTCTACTCCCAAGTAACTTGGGCTGATCTGAAATTTTGGCAAAGTAGCAGGGTATAAAGTTAACTCTCAAAAATCAATGGCTTTTCTGTATGCCAACAATGAGAAAAGTGTGGCTGAAATTAGGAAAGCAACTCCATTTGTAATAGCTCCACAAAAAATAAAATAGCTCAGAATTAACCAAAGAAGTGAAGGACTTCTATGATGAAAACTTTAAAAACCTGAAAAAGAAAATCAAAACAACTTAGAAAGTGGCAAAATCTCCCATGCTCCTGGATTGGAAAGATTAACATCAACATCGTGAAAATGGCAATATTTCCCAAGGCTATCTACAAATTCAATGCGATACCTATCAATACCTATCAATATTCCAATGTCATTCTTCAAGGAAATAGAAGAGGCAATCCAAAAATCCATATGGAACAATAAAAGATCCCGAATAGCAAAAGCAAAATAGTGCTGGAGGAATATCAGTACCAAATTTTAAACTCTACTACAAAGCCATAGTAATCAAAACAGCTTGGTACTGGCACAAGAACATACCTCATGACCAATGGAATAGAATTTAAAACCCAGAAATGAACCTACAGACTTATAGCCATCTAATCTTCGATAAGGGAGCTAAAAAAATAGAATGGAAGAAAGACAGCCTCTTCAGTAAATGGTGCTGGCAAAATTGGTTAATCATCTGTAGAAAACTAAAGCTAGATCCTTATCTATCACCCTGTACCAGAATCAACTCCAAATGCATCAAAGACCTCGAAGTCAAAGCAGACACTCTGAAATCATTACAGGATGGAATAGATGAAACCCTATGTCTCCTTGGCACAGGCTGAAATTTTCTGAATAGAGACCCAGAAACACAACAAATCAAAGAAAGATTGGACAAATGGGACTGCATGCAATTGCAGAGTTTCTACATGTCAAAGGACATAGCTAGCAAGATCAATAGAAAGCCCACAGATTGGGAGAAGATCTTCACTAGCCATATAACAGACAAGGGTCTCATATCTAAAATATACCTGGAACTCAAAAATTAAACCCCCCAACAACAAATCCTCAAAGAAACAACTGCCCAATAAATAAGTGGGCTAAAGACTTAAAGAGAAACTTCTCTGAAGAGGAAAGAAGGATGGCCAATAGGCACATGAAGAAATGCTCAACCTCCCTAGCCATAAAAGAAATGCAAATCAAAACAACATTGACATACCACCTCACCCCAGTTAGAATGGCTATAATCAAGAACTCTAATAACAACAGATGCTGGAGGGGATGTGGACAGAAGGGAACCCTACTGCATTGTTGGTGGGAGTGTAAACTTGTTCAACCACTTTGGAAAGCAGTATGGAGGTTCCTCAAAAGACTCCACATAGAGCTCCCCTATGAACCAGCAATCCCACTTTTGGGCATTTACCCAAATGTTCACAAACAAGACCACACTAAAGCTACCAGCAAAACTATGTTTATTGCAGTATTATTTACCATAGCTAAGATATGGAACCAACCCAGATGCCCCTCAGTAGATGAATGGATCAAGAAAATGTGGTATATGTACACAATGGAATTCTATGCCTCCATCAGAAAGAATGACATTGCCCCATTTGTTAGGAAATGGAAAGACTTGGAAAAAATTATATTAAGTGAAGTAAGCCAGGCCCAAAGAAACATAGGTCTCATGGTTTCCCTTATTTGCAATAACTAGTATATGTCTGAGTCAAGCAGAAAAGGTCAGATAAGTTGATGTTAGGGAAATGAACCCTAAGATATGTATTCAAATGTTTTTTTTCTTTCATGCAATTGCTTCTAACACATTTATAAGATGATTTCTTTGTTGCTTTGTATGTCCCTCCCCCACGGTATAACCCCTGCTTTCACTGTATTTGATGTTGGTATAATTTGTGGAGGGGAAGGGGAAAAACAAATCGTTTAAATAGGGATACAGGTGGACCCTTTGCAATAATGAGATGTACAAGTCCTTATGTTGAAAATGAACTTTACAACTTTGGGGTGGAGGGGAGGATGAGGATTGGGGGGGCAGGGGAGGATGGGATGGGAAGGGGAAACAAAGGAGGAGGCTACAATGCTTGATAAGAAATGTACTCATCATCTTACCCATGTAATTGTAACCCCTCTGTACAGTATTTTCACAAAATCAGTGGCTTTTCTGTACGCCAATAACAAGAAGAGTGTGGCAGAAATTAGGAAAGCAACTCCTTTTGTAATAGCAAAAAAAATAAAATACCTAAGAGTTAACTAAAGAATTGTAGGCCCTCTATGATGAAAACTTTAAAAACCTGAATAAAGAAATTAAAGCAGAACTAAGGAAGTGGAAAAACCTCCATGCTCCTGGATAGGGTGTATTAACACCATGAAAATGACAATACTCTCAAAGGCTATCTACAAATTCAGTGCAACGCCTATCAATATCCCAACCTCATTCTTCAAGGAAATAGAAGAAGCAATCCAAAAATTCATATGAAACAATAAAAGACCTCAAATAGCAAAAGCAATCTTTAGCAGAAAGAACAGTTCTGGAGGAATATCAATACTAAATTTTAAACTCTACTACAAAGCCAATCAAAACAGCTTGGTAATGGCATAAGAACAGACCTGAGGACCAAAGGAATAGAACTGAAGACCCAGAAATGAACCCACAGACCTATAGCCACCTAATCTTCAATAAGAGAGCTAAAGAAATAGAATGGAAGAAAGACAGCCTCTTCAGTAAATGGTGCTGGCAAAATTGGTTAAACACCTGTAGAAAACTAAAGCTAAATCCTTATCTATCACCCTGTACCAGAACAACTCCAAATGGATCAAAGACCTTGAAATAAAAGCAGACACCCTGAAAACATTACAGGAAGGAATAGGAGAAACTCTAGGTCTCCTTTGCATAGGCTGAAATTTTCTTAACAGAGACGCAGAAACACAACAAATCAAAGAAAGGTTGGACAAATGGGATTGCATGAAACTGCAGAGCTTCTTCATGGCAAAGGACACAGCTAGCAAGATCAATAGAAAGCCCATGGACTGGGAGAAGATCTTCACTAGCCGTACAACAGACAAAGGCCTCATATCTAAAATATACTTAGGACTTAAAAAATAAAATCACCCAACAACAAATCCTCAAAGAAACAACTTCCCCACTAATAAGTAGGCTAAAGACTTAAAGAGAGACTTCTCTGAAGAGGAAATAAGAATGGCCAATAGACACATGAAGAAATGCTCAACTTCTCCAGCCATAAAAGAAACGCAAATCCAAAAACATAGCATTGAGATTCCACCTCATCCCAGTTAGAATGGCTATAATCAAGCAATCTAATAATAACAGATGCTGGAGGGTATGTGGCCAAAAGCAAATCCAACTGCATTATTGGTGGGAGTGTAAACTTGTTCAACCACTCTGGAAAGCAGTATGGAGCTTCCTCAAAAGACTACACATAAGAGCTACCCTATAGCAAGGCCATACTAAAGCTACCAGCACAACGATGTTTATCGCAGCATTATTTACCATAGCTAAGATACGGAACCAACCCAGATGCCCCTCAGTAGATGAATGGATCAAGAAAATGTGAGATGTGTGTGTGTGTGTGTGTGTGTGTGTGTGTGTTTGTGTGTGTGTGTGTGTGTGTGTGTGTGTGTGTGTGTGTGTGTGTGTGTGTGTGTGTACAATGGAATTGGAATTCTATGCCTCCATCAGAAAGAATCACACCTCCCCGTTTGTTAGAAAATGGAAAGACTTGGAAAAAATCATATTAAGTGAAGTAAGCCAGGCCCAAAGAAACATAGTTCCCATGGTTTCCCTTATTCACAATAACTAGTATATGTCTAGGACAAGCAGAAAAGGTACATATGGCCATATAAGCAAAATGCACCCCAAGATAGAGACACAAGAGGTTTTATCTTTGTTGCTGTTGTTTTTAATGTACTTATAATGTACCATGTGATTTTTTTGTTTCTTTGTATGTTCTTCCCCCATGGTATAACCCCTGTTTTCACTGTATTTGTTTCTGGTGCCCTGCAACTTGTACATACATTTGGGGATGGGAAGGAAAATAACAAAATGCTGAAATAAGAAAATATGTTGACCCATTGTAACAATGAGATGTCCAAGACACTATCTTGAAAACGAACTTTACAGCTTCTGGTGGGAGAGGGGGGAGTTGGGGAGGTGGGGAGGAAAGGGATGGCAGGAGAAAAACAAAGGAGGAGGTAACAATGCTTGATAGGAAGTGTACTCATTACCTTACTCATATAACTGTAACCCCTTTGTACAGTATCTTTACAATAATATATATATATATATATATATATTATTTATTTTATTTTTGGGGGGGGTCTGGTTTGGGGCCTGAACTCTGGGCCTGGGTGCTGTCCCTCAGCTCTTCAGCTCAAGGCTAGCGCTCTACCATTGAAGCCACAGCGCCACTTCCGGCTTTTTTCATTTTGCTTATGTGGTACTGAGGAATCGAACCCAGGGCCTCAGGCATGCAAGGCAAGCACTCTACCTCTGAGCCATCTTCCCAGCCCTATATATATATTTTAAAAAGACTTTAAAAAAAAGAATCCACTTCCCCTTCCATGTGGCTTCAACACCAGCCTTGAAGACTTTGTCCAGGCCACACACTTGGGTTTCAGTTCTGATGTTTGAAGACTGCATATGTCACAAGCTGGGCCTGCCTGGTTGGAAATAACTACCCAGGCAGGGCATTCCTGCTTGCTCTTCCAGGGCTGTGTTGGTATCCTGTCCCCTGAGAGCTAGAAAAGTGTCAGGACTGAGTGTGGGAGAGGAAAAAAGACCCAAAACTAAGCATTCTTTAATTGGAATGGAAACTTCCTCTCTTGAAACATGACTCAGTGAGATAAATAGCTGGTCTGGTTCTCCTATTTCCATCTTAAAATCCCCCTCCTCCTCCTCCTCCTCTTCCTCCTCCTCCTCTTCTTCTTCTTCTTCTCCTCCTCCTCCTTTTTGGTGCTAGTGTTAGGGCTTAAACTCAGGGACTGGGTGCTATTCTACTACTTGAACCACACCTCCATGTCCAGTTTTTGGTAGTTAATTGGAGTTAAGAGTCTCATGGACTTTCCTGCCTGGGCTGCCTTGAACCACAATCCTTAGTAGCTAGGATACAAGCTTGTGCCAGCCTTGCCTAGGTCCTGTTATCCCTTTTAAAAAATTGGGATCACAGTTCTTATGAATACTATGTGAATGTTTCTACGTAACAGTAAATGAGAGAATGTCCGTAAATGGGCCTGGTGTACAGTAGACACCATGTGGCTACAAACTGTCCTGTGTTCCTGATCTTTCTTGTTGCCTACAAAGTTGGGTGGACACCATACCTTGTTTTGATTTTTAGTTCTGCCACTTTATAGCTATGTATTAGTCTGGACAGCTCAATACCTTCTCAGGCCTCATTTGTAAAAGAGGGATTAAAACATATTCACTGATATTATCAACACCAGAGGAAGTCAGTGGTTTATTAACATGGTTCATATACTATAGCAATCACTCTTCTAAACTGTATGATTCGTTCAGGAATTTTGGGTATATTCACAATGTTGTACCATCAGCATTTCCATCACTCCCCAAAAAACCTGGCACCTGGTACTGGCCCCACCCCTCCCATCCCCTTCTCCCCTCCCATCCCCTTCTCCCCTCCCCTCCCATTCTCTCCCCTCCCTTCTCCTCAAAGCAATGATCTCCTCTCTGGTTCATGTAAATGTGTGGCCTCCTGTACCTAGCTTCTTTCTTAGCATCATCTTTCCAAGGTTTGATAATGTGGTAGCCTTAATCATCATTTAACTCCTTTTTCTGCTTGAACAGTATTGTGTTATGAGGTTAAAACTTTGTACTTATCTACCCATCAGTTTTTAGACTTGGGGACCATTGCAACTAATGGTTTAGTTTTACCAATAGCTCAGCATTATTTTTTGGATTTATTATTGTTGGTATTGACTCTTGTTTTTTATCTTTTTAAGTACTGGGGTTTGAATTCAGGGCCTCATTCTTGAGAGGTAGGCACTCTATTGCTGATCCAGCCCTTGGTTCCCATTGTGGTTGGCATGGTAGACCTACACCACCATACCCAGCTTCTTTTGTTGAAATGGAGACTCAGGACTCTTCTGGCTCTACTGACTTTGAACTGCCATCAGCTGGATCTCAGCCTCCGGCATAGCTAGGATGACAGATATGCACCACTTGCATCTGACCTGTGATGTTTTGTTGTAAATAAAGCTGATGATGAGAGTGCTTAGATTTGTCAGAAGACATAGAATCTAACTGTTTAGGTGCAAATCAAATATTCATAAGTGTTTTGCCTTCACAGGGGCTGTGTTCATTCCCATGATAGATACTATTGAACATTAAGACCTCACAGCTAGCCATTTATGGAATTTATGATTTACACTTCCATCCTCCAAGTCAGATTTTTTTTTTTTTTTTGGTCAGTCATGGGGCTTGAATTCCGGGCCTGGGCGCTGTCCCTCAGCTCTTCAGCTCAAGGCTTTACCACTTGAGCCACAGCGCCACTTCTGGCTTTTTCTGTTTATATGGTGCTGAGGAATCAAACCCAGGGCCTCATGCATGGGAGGCAAATACTTTACCACTGAGCCACCTTCCCAGCCCTCCAAGTCAGAAATGTTTTATGCCCAAGGACACAACCAGAACTAAGCAATATTTTAAGATGCTCAGAAACTTTTGAAAATGGAGTTAGAAATAGAAGGTTGAGTCTGTTGAGTATAAAGGTTCTCTTTAGTGTTAGGGATATGAAGTAAAATAAAACATCTGCTTGCCCTCCAAGATTGTTAGTCTTGGATTGGGCGAGACAGTAAAGTTGTGACTTGATGAGATACTGCATATACTATGCTAGGGCTGCGCTGTGAGCCTGTAGGGATGGTCTCCTTGCTAGGATGTTGGCAGCAGTCATTGACCCCAGCCTTTCTCTTTCTCCTAGCATGGTCAGACACAAAGATGATGGTTATTCTGAGGAAAAGGACATGAAGACCTGTCCCCGTGACTCTGGCTATGACAGCCTCTCGAATAGGCTCAGCATCTTGGACCGGCTCCTGCACACCCACCCCATATGGCTGCAACTGAGTCTGAATGAGGAGGAAGCAGCCAAAGTCCTGCAATCCCAGCCTCCAGGGGTAAGGCCCAGAACCTCGGGAGACAGACACAGGCCAGTAGAGCTGCTACAGTCCTAAAGAGGAACACTGAGAATGGGTTCCAGAAAGTTTTTCCCAAGCTTCTAGACCTTGGTTACAATGTAAAGAAATTCTGGAAACTGTGAAGGCAGCTCTGAGGAATAGATCTCTTCACAATTTGTCTTCATTTGCTCTGTTTCCATGGTAGGTACAGGGCTCAGTGGTGTGTCAGGTCATCTGGGTAAGCAGGAGGAGCTCTTGATAGAGACTCTGAGCCTGACTGGTTGAGATTGGACATCAAGGGTGAACCTGGTTCTGGGGTCCTCTGCTGCCCCTTCTGCTGTCCTTTTATTCTGAGTCTAGGACTCCTCTATAGCCAACCATTCAGCTTCAGAATTTTTACATATGATACCATGTGTATGGTGGCTGCTAATGAGGTAATCCTCTTTTTCTTCAGCTTTCTCAGTGGCTTTCCATATGATTCAAAATCCCATCAGTTTTACCAGCTTCTGATTATCTAAGACCACTGTTTCCTTTTAGGAAAACTACTCCCATAGTGAAAGGTATTAGCTCAGTGGTAGAGTGCTTGCCTAGCATGCACAAGGTCTTCAGTGTAACACACACACACACACACACACACACACACACACACACACATACACACACATACACACACACACAAAACCATAAATGTATAGCTATACCTTAAAAACAAATTCTATTCAGTGATTGGTATGTTCTGTGTTGTCCCAGTATGCTAGTCTCTTGCCCCATGTGGCTATGTACATTCTTCTGACTTAAAGTGAATACAACTGGAAATCCAGTCCCTTGGCTTCCCTAGCCACCTTTCAGTGCTCTTACGACATGCCCATCATTGCTCAACCTTCTACTGGAAAGCACTTGTGTACAATGTCTATTTCTTGTCAAAAGACAAATAACCACAGATAAAATAACACTTAAAACGTGTGACAACAAAAAGAAACTAAGAAGTAGATGGAGAGCAAGAAGAAATTTCATCAGAAGCTGCCTGAGTAATGTCAGGGCACAAAACCAAGCTTTTAAATTTTCCTAAAATCCAGAGAGTATCTATTATCACTCTCTTATAGGTGAGTCTTCCTTTACTTGGTTGTACTTGAAAACAAAAAGAGATGCTGAACAAGCCTGAAATCTGAGATCTGGGCAGAGATTAGGAGGATCTCAGTTCAAGGCCAACTCAAGAAAAATGTTAATGAGACCCTGTCTGGAAAATAAACTAAAAAGCAAAAGGACTGGGGCATGGCTCAAGTGGTAAAACACTTGCCAAGCATGCACAGGAACAGAGTGCTAAATTGAAACTGCATAAGAAGAAAAAAAGAGAAAAGAAGGAAAGGAGGGCAGAGGAGGAAAAAGGGGAAGAGAAAGAGGAGAGGGGAAAGGAGGGGAAAAGAGAGGAGAGACCAAGATTTCTTTTGGAATATGCTGGATGATATCTTTGATCATCTTTGTAGAGAGAATCCCCTCCTGAGATTTCTCCCAACTATCTGCTTTTGCATTTCTACCAAAAATTCTGAAGCAGAGCATTGCCATGTTGCTAGGCAACAATTCCCCTCCCTGTCCAACTCTCCTGGAGAAGGCTATGTCCCTTCCTGTGGAGAAATGCACAGGAACAAGCCAGGCAAGAGTGTTTTCTCCATCTGGGTGGGGCCTTCTTGCATGGACCAGGAAACGGTTGTGTGCAGAAGGATGGTAAGTCATGCAGTCTCTGTCACACCTACTTGGCCCTGCCATTATCTTACATAAGTAGCCTTCAATACTATGGAAATGAATGTGTTTCAGTACAGCTTACTCACAGGAAATGGAGACAGGATGGATTTAGTCTCTAGGCCCATGTCTCATCCTGCAAGAAACACTGTTTGGGAGTGGCTCTTTTAACATCCCCACCTGTGAAGGGAGTAGTGCTTTCTCTCTGGCAGCCAAATGCTGCCTCTCAGCACTGGCCCTTTTTCATAGGATACTACATAAGGAAACCCCTGTTTGATGTTAGGCTGTGCCAAGAGGCATGGAGGACCCAGATAAATGAGCTGGAAGAGTTCCATAAATGTCTCTCTATGGATGCCAGGGCGGGGGGGGGGGGGGGAAGAGCTCACAGGTCTTCTTGGCTCTCCTCTCCTGACTCAATGTTCATGCCCACCTCCTCTCCAATAAAGTAGCTTAGAAAATATGAACTGGGCATAAGAAGAGAAACAAAGGTTTGATGGCAAAGAATGAAATCTGTAGCAAGATAGAGGGACAGAGAAAGGTATCCAAATGCAGAGGAAATACCCTAAGAAACAGGAAACAGGACAGGTGAAGATCTTTAAACAAGGATTTTATACTAAAGAAAGGACTCAGCCAAGGCTGCCTGGCTCCAGGGAGCATTGTTGGATTTGCAGGCCAGATGAGTGGCGCCTCCTTGATTCATGCAGTGCACAACGTCAGATGGTGGTGTATTTATTTCTGCAGGGACAAACACTAGGATGATATCCTGAGTCAGTTTGGTTTAAAGCACATATCTAAAGACAGAAGTAGCAACTAGAGGGAATTATGGAAAAGTGGACTGACTTGTCAACAGACAGCCTCAATGTTAGTTACCCCCTAACTCCAAATGGAGCAGTCATTTGTGTCTGCAGAAGACTGAGCCCTCATGTCTGGTCTTGCCATATGATCCCACTTTGTAAGAGAAGCTAGAAATTCAGGTTTGTAATGCGACAACTAAAACTACAAATCAACTCCCAATTGTTCACTATTAAAAACAAATTCATGACACCATGAGCCAATGAACCCCCAATTCACCCTATGGTTTTGCATGTTACCTGTATTTTAGACATCTATATGCAACAGGGACTGGAGATTGTGGATCTCTTGCATTTTTACTAGGCCAGAAATGCTTCTGCACATTGGGAGATGCTAGGTTCATGAAGAACTTGGGGTCAAAGCCAGTAAGCAAAGCAAGGATGCTTTAGCATGCTCTTAGAACACCTCGGTCTGGCAGCAGAGTGTCCTCCATTAAGCCATACACTTCTGCTGGGAAGGAGGTCTATTCATGGTCATAAGATGAAAGGATAATCATGTTTTCTAGATGTTTCCTAAGCTTGACTTTTTCTTCTTTCTATTAGATTTTCCTGGTTCGTAAGTCCACCAAAATGCAAAAGAAAGTTCTCTCCCTTCGCCTGCCCTGTGAATTTGGAGCCCCACTCAAGGAGTTTGCCATTAAAGAAAGCACATACAGTAAGTAAGCAGTGGCTTGTCAGGGTCAGGACTGGGCTTCAGTAAGGGTCCCCCAGGTCTCCTGGAAGGAACTGAAGCCTTGAGACAGGTAGACATGAGTGAGTCCTGATACTCTGTGACCTATCTCAAGAGCCTCATTTTGCCCATCTGTGCAGTGGGGTGATAGGTGATGGTAACGTCCCAGATATGACTAGGTCAGTTAAACAACCTGCACATCAAGTCTCCAGCCTGCTGCTGGGCATGTGGTAGGGGCTTAATGGAGACTGAATTCCCTGCCTGGTCCCCAGTTAAATAGAGTATGGATTTGGTTCCCTGGTTTTGCTGATGACTAAGCAGCCCCTGAGCCCTTTGACAGGATTACAGCTAAATAAAGCATGTGTCTGCACATCTCTGTGAGTTAATAGTCCTCTGGCAGATGAGCTCCCTCCAGGCAATCACTGTGCAGTCTTCTGTGAAGCGCAGTCATCACAGGTGGAATCTAGGCCGCTGGGTAAATAACTGGCTAGACTTTTGAAGGGAGACGATGTTCAGTAGTATGGCTTTTCTTTCTGCTATTCTGTGGTTGCTGTTTAGTTTTTGGTCATTGGAAAGTGAAGTTTCAGGCTGCCAAGTTTTAAGTAAAAAAGGGAACACGCAGTTCTGATGTACTGCCAGTCTTCAAGAAAGGATCGGAAGATGGGTCTGAACACCAAAGAGGACAGAGGCTTCCGTGCAGATCGTGGGCTTGAAAGCTGAAGGGTGAAGGCAGGAGAGGCAAGTCTGGAAGCATGTCTGAGACCATTGCTCATTTCTTCTCCATCCTGACCCATGTACACCTCTCTTTCTATATTTGAAGAATCTGAAGGTACTGAGGTCAGTTGCAGGGCAGAGATGAGATTAAACTCAACTCAGATGTCAGTGTTTCCCAGCCACATCATCTTTAACTGCTAATCTCTGGAGGGTACATTTCTAGCAGATGTCAAGTATGCTAGCCCCTGTGATCTGCTTCTGGGTCAAGGGTAAAACTAGAACTCACAGGGTCAAGGATGCCAGGGAACTCCATCTACCTAAGAAGGCAGAACTGGCCAGTATTGGAAAATCCATGGAAAGGTAATCCAGAAACAGGTTTCAGATCCACTGTTTTGAAGACAATTAATTAATGGTGAATTTATATTAAACTCATTAAGAGATTCTGAGTTGACATTTAAGTTGGCCAACCAAACAATGACAAATATTATATGTGTGTTATTCTTGATTGTTTATTTGATTGGTTTGTTTGGCTGTCATGTTTTGTTTTTTTGAGACACGGTCTTGCTATATATCCCAGTCTGGTCTTGGAATCACAGTCTTACTGCCTTAGTCTCCTGAGTGCTGAGATTATGGATGAACATACATGACCAGCATAAATTTTTGTTTTTGCTGGAGCAGGGCCTTTCATTCACTTGGCTTGCTTGCTCACTACTGATGCTCTACCACTTAAGCCATGCATCTAGCAAGGTTTTTGCTAGTTAATTGGAAATGAAGTCCTGCAAACTTCTCTGTCCAGGCATAAAAGGCTTCTAACCTTGATCTGCCAAGTCTCAGCTTCCTGAGTAGCTACGATAACAAGTAAAAGCTACCAGCATCCAGCAATAAATCTTCCTATTTTTTTTGTTTGCTTGTTTGTTTTAGTTTAGTACTGGACCTGAGGCTTGAACTCAGGGCCTAGGCACTGTCCCTGAGCTTCTATGTTCAAGACTAGTGTTTTACCACTTGAGCTAGAGCTCCATTTCTGGCTTTTTGTTTTGTTTTGGTGGTTAACTGGAGATAAATGATTCATGGACTTCCCTTCCTGAGGTGGCTTTGAGCCTCAGATCTCAGATCTCAGCCCTCCGATTAGCTGAGATTACAGGTATAAGCCATCAGGGCCTGACCCTCAATGTTTTTAAAAATGTTTCTACTATACAACGTTCACTATGATGAGTGGCCTACAAGCTACTTTCTTTTTCTTCTAGAAGTATAGTCCATTTTTGTGAGTCCTTCCATACTGTCCACTAAGGTCATTGTGGCCATGAGAATTTTCCTCCCTAATATGATAAAACCTCTGTCACTCCCTAATCCACTCCAATGACTTTAAGTGATTAGAAAAATTGATTTGGGCAAATTGTGTATATGTGTGTGTGTGTGTGTGTGTGTGTGTGTGTGTGTGTGTGTGTGTGTGTGTGTGTGTGTGTGTGTGTGTGTGTGTGTGTGTGTGTGTGTGTGTGTGTGTGTGTGTGTGTGTGTGTGTGTGTATGCCAGCACTAAGGCTTGAACTCAGAGCTTAAGTGTACTATCCATTAACTTTTTTGCTCAAGGTTGGTGCTCTACCACTTAAGCCACAGCTCCACTTCTGGCTTTTTGCTGGTTAATTGGCAATAAGAGTCTTATGGATTTGTCTTCCTGGGCTGGCTTCAAACTATGGTCCGCAGATCTCTGAGTAGCTAGGATTACAGGTGCTCAGCTACATACAGTGCTTTCAAGTAAATTATTACATTTTCTAAAAATATCTTACTACTTTTCTGAGAGGTAAAGAAAATACATAGGTGAGAAAACTGAAGTTTAGAGAAGTTAATTTCCCCCAAACAAGTTCCCTCCCAGCTGAACAGGAGAGAGTGTGGTCTACATGCATGTTTGTTGTTTCTCTGCATGTGTCTGTTTATGACACCGTATGTTCAGGGGATGAATGCATGTTACCAATACAAATAAGCAAAATAGTACAAAATAAGCTAAGTGGGGGTAAGAAGTTTGACAAGAAATGTACTCAGTACCTTACATGTGTAACTATAACCCCTCTGTACATCACCTTGAGAATAAAATTAAATAAGCTAAGTAAATAGAGTATCAAGAAGTCTTGGAGTATTGCAATAAGAGCAGAATTTCAGCAGAGATGGACTGGAGGGTGACTGACAAATGCATGAGGATTTGAGATCAAGCCACTCACAGCTCCAGTGCTTAGTTGCTGTACAAAATAGGCTCCAGGCTTACCATGTGGTGATGGCCTCTCATCCTCTTACTCCTGCTCAACGTTATGCTTTGAACTAAAACAAAAAGCCAAAACAAAACAAACTGTTGTGCAACTGAAGCCTGTCTGCCTGGTATGTTTACCAAGCTCCTGAGCATGTGCTAAGCATGAGTCAAGGAATGAGGCTCTGGGCCCCTGACTGTTTACAGCCTGTGTCTGGCCAAACCAGCATCCTCCTCACAGCTGGTTCTGATAAAGCACACAGTAGTTTGTTTTAGGGGCCTGTGCTAGTCCCTTAGACAGCTCTTCCTTCCCCAAATAAACTCAGAGAGACTCAGCTGTTTGATGGAATCTCTCTTTTCCAGCCTTTTCCCTGGAAGGCTCAGGAATCAGCTTTGCAGATTTATTCCGGCTCATTGCTTTCTACTGCATCAGCAGGTAAGCTTTCTTCCTCTCTGTATGAGTTCAAGCATCTGGTTGGTGTGCACCATGCAATCTTGATTGGAGTTGGGAGGAGGGACCCAGGAGGCTGGAAATGTAGTAGATGTTGAAGGAAGGACTGTTTAAAATGTTTACCAAGGCCAGGCTAACGATGGAAAGGACTACCTAATCCCTCCAGATGTAAGGTCTCATCAATGTGATTATTTCTTCAAGCTGCTCTCAGGAGTCACCAAACAGAAAACACACACACACACACACACACACACACACACACACACACACACACATACACACCACAAATACACACACATACAAATGGACACATACACAGAAAACAACCAATGATTCAATCCTAGACTATTTTAAGATCCCTGGTGATATTCTTGAAATCTCTCCAGGGTATGGAGTCTGATTCTACAAATGTGGGTTCCTTAAGCCAACACACAGATTTTTCATGATGGTTTGTCAGGGTGCTTGTGTTCATTTCATAAGTGAAACAATTGTTATAGTCTCCATGAACTGAAGCCTCAAATCAGGATGCTATCCAGTGCCACGATGGTATGAGTTGTAGAAAGCTTTTTATTATGCTCAACAGATTTTTCTTTTTGTCTAGTAATGACAGCTTTTCACACTCAATGTTCTCCTGTGGGGAAGAAATGACACGTTTGTTATCCATAGGTTGGTATTGCCTGCCCCGGTCACCAGAGTTCACTTGGCTTCCTTGACTTTGCTGTTTGCTATTTGGAACCTCTTCAGGGAACTATATCACCAAAGTTCTTTCCAGTGGTTGCAGCTCACAAATCACTCAAAACGAAGCTGAGAAGTTCCTTTGGGTTGAGTTTACTTTAAGGGCTGGCTAGTTTATTTCTCTGGGGCTGAATTAGATACTCATTGTCCCTGGTAACCTAGCCTTGAGGTGACCTGGTGGCCCTGGTGACTGGGCACTGAGCTCTTCTGGCCTCTGTGGCTATACAGTAAATGGCCTGAGGAAGAGGAGGTGCTTTCCAGAGGGAGAATCCAGTGCTGTTCACCTGCAGGAAGAAAATGAGCGCTTTTAGAATGAATGCCCTGTAAGCCCCTCCCATGGTGGGAGGGAGTACCACCTGCTTCTCTGGATTGGTTACTAATCCTTGCAGCCTGTGGAAAGAAATGCGCTTGTAAACATTTAAGTACAACTACTGACAATGAGTAATTTCAGATTAAGAGAACGAAAACATTGTTTAGATGAATACTGCCATTATTTCTTTTTATTTGATCTTTTAAAAATGGGCTAAATAATACATTCCTTCTTAACACACATATAATCACCAGGCATGCTGTAGGCACTGAACGTAGACTGGAGCCATGCTATGTTCACAGTGTCTGAACAGAGCAAAATACATACAGTGTGTGTGTGTGTGTGTGTGTGTGTGTGTGTGTGTGTGTGTGTGTGTGTGTGTGTGTGTGTGTGTGTGTGTGTGTGTGTGTGTGTGTGTGTGTGTGTGTGTGTGTGTGTGTGTGTGTGTATGTGTGTTTTGGGGTGGTGGTGTTGGTACTCAGGATAGAACTCAGGCCTGGGCACTGTCCCTTAGGGTTTTTTGTTTTGTTTTGTTTTTGCTTAAGACTAGCACTCTGTCTCTTGATCCACAACTCTGCTTCTGGCCTTTTGGTGGTTAATTGAAGATAAGAACATCACAGACTTTCCTGCCCTGGCTGGCTTCAAATTGAGATCCTCTGATTTTAGCTTCCTGAGTAGCTAGGCTTACAGGAGTGAGCCACTGGCTCTTGGCCTCTTTTTTTTTTTCAATACACAATCATTTTATTTCCAACCATTATTTCCAACCATTTGGAATTATATTAAAACTTACAAAACTGCCTCCTATGAAAGATTTTAGGGTAATTCTTTATGCTCTGACAAGAAAATGAATATTTTAACATCCCTAATTCCAGAAAGCCAGAAGCACCCCAAATAATATGGTAACTGCTAGCCCTACCCTTTAAAAAAAAGAGGGGGGAATATGTTGTCCAAAGAGAGGACTGGTATAGAGGGACACAAGTCTTAATGAAATACTTCTGAAGGTTTTCGGTTGGTTATTATTCAAATGTGAGTATAATTGGATTGTCCCACAGAATGTGTATAAACCCACAAACCCAACCCATCTACCTTCCTACCTCCCACCCCATCCCAGGGACCCACACCTGGTCTGCTCTACAGCTAGCCAGCTCAGAGGAGACTTTTCATGCTCACATGTCAGCCAGAGGTGAAGCTGGCTGGTGTGTTTACTTTCCATGGATTGAAAACTGTGCTGTGGTTGGGAAAGAGACTTCTGCCTATAAAACCTTACTTGGCATTTGCACAGAATAGATAGCATCTGTCCCTCCTGTTTCAAGTAGGTGGGAATACCTGCTGTCCAGGCAGGGCTGTCTGATAATTAAAGCATATGAAGTGTATGGAGGCCTTTTGGAAATTACAAAGCATGCTCTCACCATCAACTGTTTACAGAAAAAAAAATTCCACCATTGACATTTTACAAGTAGAAAGGCCTGAGATTAATTTTCCTAATTTTTTTCAAAATGCAAAGATACTTGGTCTTGATATTTTTTTTTTCTTTTTTAATGTGACTCATGTGGTTTTGGTGTGAGTTGGTGTGACACAGTCTAGCAAAATACTTTTTGAAATCTTTCCATTGGTTGGTTGTACATCCATGTTTGGAGGTTGCAAGTGTGATTGGATTGTCTCATGCAGTGTATCCAGTATTCATGGGCAAGAGAATTCAAGCACAGGACTGGCTATGTCCAGTTGGATCAGTAGATAGCACAGCTGCAGACACAGCCATCACTCCATACCTCAAGGCTCCCTGCACTGGACTGGGAGCCGCTTTTCAAATCCCATCGAGTGCTAGAACACTTGCAACCCCATTCAAATGCAGAATTCGCTTCAGGGATGGGGCCAACATCCTGCATATCCAGCAAGCTCCCAGTACGAGGACAATGTTGCTGGTCCTCGGGCCACACTTTTGAATACTAAAGAGATGTAGGCCATAATAATTGGGCACTGGGGAGACCTGTGCCGGGTACCATAAGTACATTATCTCTACCCTCTCAGTAACTCTGTAAGTTAGGGTGGAGAAGGATTCAAGGTTCAGACAGCGTAAGGTACTTAGCCATCATCATTTAATCAAAAAGTAGCAGATATGGGATTTGAACCCAAGCCTGCCTTAATGCCACAGCCCCATATGTTGCCACTCAGCTCTGCCAGCTACACACAGGTTGAGAGCCAACACAACTGGTTGTGAGTTCTCTCCCACTATGCCAGACAGACACTCACAGCTCACTTCTGTTCTACAAGTACGGAGGGTTGTGCCCAGAACCTCACCTGTCTCTGTTGGTGAATGATAGTGACCCCAGAAAATAGGAGACATCACAGCTTCCTCCCGGCATGGTAAGTGCTGTTGGCACATGATTATAATCCTCACTATTCAGAAGGCTAAGCTAGAGGAATGATGACAGGATCAAGGCCAGCCAAGGCTGAAAAATCAGGGAGATTCCATATCCAATTAATCAGCAAAAACCTGGGCTGGAGGCATGGCTCAGCTAGTAGAATGCCGGCCACGAGGGGGACAAAAACTATATAAAACAAAAATGAACTAATCTAGACTGTGCATGTTGAAACTCTTGAGTGAAAGATAATAATTTCATTTTTGTCTTTTTGCAAGCTTTCTTATTGGGATCCGTCTCTTTAGTAGGATGTAGGTAAAAGAAAATGTCTGTATGCACACATGTATAGCCACATGTCAATGCTAGATGCTTTCTAGCTGGCATAGTGGGGGAGGCCTTACATACAACATCTAATTTTTTTAAATTTATTTATTGTTATGGTAAAGGTGATCTACAGAGAGGTTACAGTTCCTTAAGTCAGATACCATTTTAATCTTTGAGGAAATCTGTTGCATTTTGTGTTTCTCTTTGAAATGATGATATTATTAATAAATAAAATTAAATAAAATAAATTAAATATTAATAAATAAAATTATAGCATTAATACCAGAAGCAGCTATAAATCATGTTTGTATGTACACTCACTGCGTAAGGCAGTAAGTATATTTCTTTTCAAACAGTGTTACCCCTCCCTCTCAACTCCCCTCTCATTCTACTCCTCTCCCCTGCAAAATTGTCAAGTTCATTTCCAACATAGTAGCTAGTGAGTATTGCTGTTGCATTGGTTCACCTTCTGTCTCACTGTTTGTTGTGATTCCACAACATCTAATTTTCTAGTAGATCAAAGCCTACAACTATCCATTAACGCATGGCAGGTGTGGCTTCCTATCATATGTCATTTAGAAAAATCCAGACTAGTCAGGTGATGTTTCATCTCTGGATACTCAGTTGTTGCTTGTGCTCTTCCCCTTGCTTACCCTATTGTCCAAAGAAAGTAGATTTAATTAGCTGAGTTTGACCATATCAACTTATATTGGCAAGATACTTTGGAATTGCACAGTTCTGTTTCCCATTCACCCTTATTTCAGATTGTAGTCAGGGTCACTGCCCTGACAGGTCACACAGCAGCTTCTATCTACCCCATCCCCCCATCCATAGCTCCACCTGCCTCATCTCAAACAATATACACAGAAGAGAGTGCGCGAAACAACTGGAGCACAGATAAAGGTCTCCTGCACGCCAGATGTGATTTGGGCTGGATATGTTTGGACAAAAATAACCTCCTGACTTCGTGTGAGCAGTATAGTAGAGCTTGGTGATGCCATGAAGTGTCACAGCATTCTTTTCATGGAGTTTACAACTGTTTACACTGTCACCATCTGTCAACAGCTTCAAAGGTTCCAAAATTCTTCAGCCATCCAGATTTAATCTGATTCTTTCTAGAATGCTGCCTCATAATGCCACAAAATAACAAACATTTGGTATCCTTACTCCCTTCAGTAGACATTTTCAAGACATTTTGTGATGACAAAATACAGGCAGAAGTTCCAGGTTTTGTACCTACCTAACTGCACCCCAGACACAGGGGCCTCCTTGCTGTTTTTCATAGTGCTAGGCTTCCTCTGCTTGGAATATTCTTCCCTGCATGGTTTCCTCCTTGGCCATATATCGATCTTCAAACACCACCTGTTCAGGAAGTTTCAATGTTACCCTCCAATACTCATGATTCCCTTCACATATGTAATGCATCAGTGGTGTGTCTCCTGTGTATTCTGTAAATTGAATATTTATTGTCCCTTGGTGTCCGCTGGAATGCAATTCCATACTAGCATACTGATGATTTGTTCTCAGGGAACAATGTCACATCCCAGATGAACAAAAACATTTGTCCAATGAATGAATGACAAATCTTTGTTTATAAAACCAGACCCGCTACAGAATATGTTCAACACCTATCTTGGATAAGTCACCATTGTCAATGAATAATTGTACATGTATGCAAAACCGCTTCCAAGCAAAGGGTTGTGTTGAACCCTGTGGGGAATTCACCAGTGCTTTGTGAATGAAAAGGTCACAAGCCTTGTATATGAAAAGGGTAACTGTCTGTCACATCTGCCTCTGTGCTTTCTGAGGAAGCAAGTCATGGTCCGTGCATTTTACTCAAGACTTGATGCCTTGGCTGTGGCAGGACTCAGCTGTCAGCATGGTTCCTTTCTATTGGGCTGTGTGCTGTGTTGGTGCTGTGTTGTCTGTCACTCTGTGCTGTCTCTCTGCATGTGGCTCTGCTGCCCTTGGAGCCACCTTGCCTGGGCAGCTGTTAATATGAAATAACTTCCAAGAATGGTTGAGGGGCAGCCGCACGTATCACCTGTGAGCTTAAGAAATGCAGGATCTGCAACCTCTGTCCACTCCCCACACCTCCTGAATTACATATGCAATCTAACAAGGGAATTCTTGTGTATGTTAAAGTGAGAGATCTGCCTTCAAATATAGGAGAGAGTTTAGTTTTCAGCACATAGAAGACAATATGTGGTCTCCAATTGGGAAATGTCACAGGTGAAACCAGAAATTTCACTGAAAGCCTGCTGTGTATAAAGATTTAGGATTATCACACATTCCTGTCCAGGGTGTTGGAGCCCGACATTCAGATAGGCATCTAGCAAATTAGTACCTAGTGTTTTATAGGTGTGACAGATCTACCAACATAGTAGCTATTCTCATAATCACTTCCAGCGTTAGCTGCTCAGATGAGAGATTCAAGCATGCTTGTCTCCTGGCCTGTTGTGAGTATGATAGCACTGGCAGTGAGTATTCAGTCTTGCCACCAGTAAAGAGTAGTCATGGTTAGATATGATGTGGTGTGGTTTGTACTTTGGACATTTTAGACCATTTAAAGCACGTCGAGGATGAAAAATGAATGCAACCAGATAGAAATCAGACCCATAATTATAAACATTTTCTTTTTTTCTGAAAAATCAGGGATGTTCTGCCATTCACCTTGAAGTTGCCCTACGCCATTTCCACAGCCAAGACCGAGGCTCAGCTTGAAGAACTAGCCCAACTGGGACTAAGTAAGTGGGTACCCAATCCCAGGTCTACTTTAAAATGAGGTCATAGAGCAAGCTGCATTATTATGGGGCTGGCTACAGCTATGTGGCTGTGCCAATTACACCTATGATATGATTCTAAAGAATCCAACCTTTTAGGTCCATAAGGTCGCTGGATCATGCTTTTTAGGACTTTGTTTTTTCCAGGTCCAATGTTCAGCCAACTCCAAAACTGGTTACTTCCAAATCTCACTGGCTTTATTGTCTGTGGTTTTAGGGGTACCCAGGTGTTGAGATCCTGTTGTATCAACGTAGACCTTTGACATCTGTCAGGGACTGTCTTTTCTTTTAGAATTTTGCCTGAGGGAAGGCAGTGCTTAGCAAAAAGAGAAGTCCATGTGCATATCATGTGTATGGTCTTTAATTTTGAGCGAGACCTGGGAACACACATGGCACCTCTGAGCTTTGTTTTTTGTTTTGTTCGGTTGTAGGGCTTGCACTCTGGGCTTGGGCGCTGTCCCTGCACTCTTCAGCTCAAGGCGAGCGCTCTACCGCTTGAGCCACAGCACCACTTTTGGCTTTCTAGTGGTTTATTGGAGATAAGAGTCTCACAGACTTTCCTGCCCAGGCTGGCTTTGAACCAATCCTCCGATCTCAGCCTCCTGAGTAGCTAGGATTACAGACGTGAGCCACCGGCACCCAGCTCATCTCCGAGCTTTGAGGGATCCAAGCATGAAAGCATCTCAAATAACATCTGTCTTGCTCTCCCTCCTACTGTTAAATTCCCACCCTGCTCTTGTGGGTCATGACCCTTGCCTGGCCAAGAATCCTTGCTTTGATAGCTGGGATTTGCTTCCTCCTCTCTGTCCCCTTACTGATGCTCCAGAGTGCTCACAGTGCTGGCAGGCAGAGGTTGACAATGGATCAAGTCACGTCACATGCCCAGTTGGATTCCTTTGTCCCCTTGCTTTTGAGGAATCTGTGTGGGTTTAGCTTTGAGGAGGGGAAAAATAGCCCTTCCCCTAGATGAAAAGGGGAAAATCTTTTAAGCTCCCTATTTCTTTCTGCAACTTTGATTGCTTCAAGAGGATTGCCACATGTGTCTGATGCCTTTCTGGGTAATAAAATTGGGAAAGAGAATCTTGGGAGGGGAGTAGCAGAACCATGGAAATGTCCCTACTGAAAAGTTATTGATTCTCTTGTGATTAAGTCCTTCCCTCCTTGGAAGAGTAATTAAAAGGTTCCTGAAGTGAATATAATCAACTCTATTATAGGACTTCTTTCTTTCCTTTTTTGTGTTGGGGATCAACCCCAGGGCCTTGCCCAGCACATGATACACAAGTTCTCAACCACTGATGAGGCCTCTCAGTGACATGTACCAGGTCTCTCTTTTCTCTGGTTTAGTAATCAGCATGTAGTATGTGCTCCTTTCATGGCCTGAAGGATGGTGCTTGATCCCAGGTTCCTCACACCTGTAATTCTAGCTACTCGGGAGACTGGGATGTGGGCATCATGGTTCAAACCTAGCTGAGCACACAAATCCACTATATTCACATCTTCAAGTAACCAGCAGAAAAGTCAGACTTGGAAGTATGGCTTCAGTGGTACAACACCAGTTGTGAGCAAAGAAGCCAAACAAGAGCACAAGTCCCTGAGTTCAAGTCCAAGTGCCACTTCTGCCCTCCCATTCCCCTACCACACACACAGAAGAAATAAGATGGTGCTGGTAGCAGGCAAAGATAACAACAAAAGTAGCTTGTTCTAGTGGTCAGAAGTGAATTTCATCTAATGAATAAACATTCAACGTGTGATGCTTAATTGCCCAATATCCATTTAGGGTAGAGACACACATTTTAAAATTCTGCGCCCACTTATTCATCCAGCAAGTATTTCTTAAGGGTTTGCTATGTGGCAGGCAGGATGCCCTACACAAGGGCTTGAAGGTTCATGTGGTCTCCTCCGTTGATTAGTAAGGTTCACAGGCTACATGGGAAGTATAAATACACATGAGAATTAAGTATTCTATGCCTTAAAAGGCCATACAACTGTAATAGTAGAAATCTAAGCAGTGGCCGCCACTGGTAGTTCATGCCTGTAATCCTACTCAGGAGGCTGGAATCTGAGGATTGCAGTTCAAACCAAGCCCAGCAGAAAAGGCTGTGAGACTCTTATTTCTTGTGTACCAAAAAGCCAAAAATGGAGCTATGGCTCAAGTGTTAAAGCACCATCCTTCGGGGGCGGGGGGGTGGGGTGGAAGCTCAGGGACAGCTCCCAGGGCCTAAATTCAAGCCCCAGGACAAGCCAGGAAAAAAAAAATCATCTAAGCAGAGAAACTAGCTCTTCCTAACCCTTCTATGTAGACTAATAGAGGCATAAGATAAGCCTATGTGTAATTCTAAATTTTCTAGTAGTTACATTTTTTAAAAATAGCTATGTATTGAATTAATCTTAATGACCTATTACATTAAATATAATACATACAAAATATAATCTAATATGTAATCAATATAAGCAATTTTAAAAATACTCCTAGTATACTTCACATTCTGCCTATATAATACTAGGTATCTGAAATCCAATGTGTGTGTATGCTGATACTATCGAGATTCAATTCTCAAACGTTCATCAGAAATAGGTGATATGTGTTTATATTTCATTCAGTTGACAGTAGAAAAAGTAGATTCTGATAACTAAATGCCAGTAACTGGCTTCCCAATAACTGAATCAAGCATCCATTTTTAAATTTTATATTAGATGAAATGAAACTGAACATTGAGCTCCTTAGCACCAACTACTTTCCAGATGCCTACTGGCTACCTGTGTCTACTGGCTCTTAGATTGGATAGCCCAGAAGTAGAGGGAAAGGCAGGAAGGATATAAGAAAGGCCTCACACCAACATGAGGCATGTCACCAACACACACAGGATAGGCTGTAGGACTCCCAAGGTAAACTTCTTTCTAGTTCCTTGTGATCAGCCATTCAGAGTCCATAAGAAAACAGCTCAGGTAAACACAGCAAATAAAAGATGAAAGATAAAGAATTAATACAACCTATTCAACTGGAAATTGTAGCAGACATATAATCATCCTCACTGCCTCTCTCAGTTTGGACAGGAAACGGAGGCTTTTCTATAAGAGGAGACCCAGTAACAGAGGGAATGTGTGTTGAATATTTATAGCCCTTAGGAAGGAGGTTATAGGATGAGGAAGGAAGGCCAATAAACCACAAAGATAAATGGTTGAAATTGTACTTAGTATTTGTATAAGCTTGCTGGCGTGTTTTTTTTTTTTTTTCCTTTTTGCTGATGGTACCCATGAGTATTCTTTTCCTCTTCTTTGGGATTTAATGCTGAATATGTTTGAAAAAAAAAAACACAGACACACACAAAAATCAGGCAGATTGTGTAACATCCCCAGGCCCAGCTGCTGCTCCTAGGGTTTAAAAAGGAACTTGGAGGCTCAATTCCATGGTTGGCAGCCTCCACAAAGGGCATCCCAGGAGAGAGAGGCTGATTGGAAAGGGTGGTGTTACTTTCTGAGCTGACTCGGTTTTTGGAAAATAAGTCCAGGAGCCCAGATGGCCATTTCTGAGTTTATACAGTAATTATTTATACAGTAATTATGTTTGTTTTGTTTTAGTTTTTTTTTTCCTTCTGACATACCTGAAGGAAGGTTGGCCTGGAGTCCTCTGATGGTTGGCCAACATTTCTCCAGGACTGAGAGGCCCCTGGAGCCTTCCTGGGAATTCATAGCTGGGCCTGGAAATCCTTATTCCCTTTCCAGTAAAGAAATGCAAGAAAAGCAGAACAGAGCCAGGCACTGGTGGCTCATGCCCATAGATATCTGAGGGTGGCTGCAGTTCAAAGCCATCCTGGGCAGAAAAGTCTGTAAGACTTTTTTTTGGGGGGGGGGTCTGGTCGTGGGGCCTGAACTCTGGGCCTGGGCACTGTCCCTCAGCTCTTCAGCTCAAGGCTAGCGCTCTACCACTTGAGCCACAGTGCCATTTCCGGCTTTTTTTTCTTTTTGCTTATGTGGTGCTGAGGAATCGAACCCAGGGCTTCATGCATGCAAGGCAAGCGCTCTACCACTGAACCACCTTCCCAGCCCCCCATAATACTTTTATCTCCAATTAGCCAGCAAAAAGGTGGAAGTGGAGCTGTGACTCAAATAGTAGGCCCTAGCCTTGAGCTAAAAAGCCAAGAGACAGTATCCAGGCTCTGAATAAATAAATAATAAGAAATAAGAAATAATAATAAGTTGAAAATTAAAAAGCAAAACAAGAACAATGAAAAGAAAGGAGGTGCAGCCTCTCTGCTCCCAAGCCCGTTGTTTTACAGTATGCGTTGTGACTTTTGATTTGTGAAGGAATGGCCCAAGTGTACTGTATTTACATTCTTGTGTTTGCTGGTAATGACTTTCAGATTTTTGGAGCTCCTCAGCTGACAACAAACCCCCAAATCCTCCACCTCCCCATAGGCCTCTCTCCTGGGACCCCATCTGCCCTGCCTCCTCGAGTCAGCTCTGCCTTATAAATGGAGTGCATTCTATAAAAACCAGAACGCCTTCAGAGCTGGAGTGCAGCCAGACCAACGGAGCCTTGTGTTTTATTAATCCTCTTTTCTTGAAAGTGCACAGCCAGGATCTCAGTGGAAGCTTCAAACGGCCCAGCACAAGGACTCCCAATGCGAATGGCACTGAGAGGCCTCGGTCCCCCCCACCCAGGCCCCCACCACCCGCTATTAATAGTCTCCACACAAGCCCTGGGCTGTCCAGGACTGAAACCCAGACGAGCATGCCAGAAACAGTCAACCATAACAAACATGGGAACGTAGCTCAGCTTGGAAGGAAACCAACTCCCATCCCTCCACCCCGCCTGAAGAAGCAGGCTTCTTTTCTGGAAGCTGAAGACAGCGCAAAGACCTTGACCGTCCGTGGGCCGGGGCTGAGCCCAGAGCTGGAGCTGGGCACAGCTGGCCGTGCAGGTGGAGCCCCGCCTGAGGACGCCCCGGGGCATTGCACAAGAGCCCAGCCTCCCTGCTCTGAATCACAGCCTCCATGCCATGGAGGAGGCCGGCAGAGGCTGAGCGACATGAGTCTCTCCACTTCCTCCTCCGACTCCTTGGAGTTTGACCGGAGCATGCCTCTGTATGGCTATGAGGCCGACACCACCAGCAGCCTGGAAGACTATGAAGGGGAGAGTGATCAAGAGACCATGGCACCCCCCATCAAATCCAAAAAGAAAAGGAACAGCTCCTTTGTGCTGCCCAAACTGGTCAAGTCCCAGCTCCGAAAGATGAGTGGGGTGTTTAGCTCTTTCATGACCCCGGAGAAACGGATGGTCCGCAGGATCGCAGAGCTGTCTCGGGACAAATGTACTTATTTTGGATGCCTGGTACAGGATTACGTGAGTTTCCTGCAAGAGAACAAGGAATGCCATGTGTCCAGCACTGACCTGCTGCAGACCATCCGGCAATTCATGACCCAGGTCAAAAATTATTTGGCTCAGAGCTCTGAGCTGGATCCCCCCATCGAGTCTCTGATCCCCGAAGACCAAATTGGTAAGTACTCGTTTCCCCTTCCCCCATCTTCCAAATATAAAAATCTGTTCCCTTATCAAATAGCCTACCTAGTTAGTTACTTGGGATGCAGTTTCTCCAAAGTTGAAAAAGAAAAAAAAGACACAAAAGTCTCACCTCATCTGAATTGGAAAAGCGTAACTTCTTTAGGCAGCTGCTGCGTTACCAGGCTGAAAAACCTTTTCTGGAGTGAGTGATTGGAATTGGACTTTGCTCAAGGATATAGTCTGTGTCACTCTGGTGGTTCCAAGAGGCAGCGGAGGTACTACGGCAGTTAGGTCGAAAGTGTATGTTTCTGTAGCCTGCACAGGTACCCAGGTATTTTTTTCCTGTCTTCTAAGAGGCAGTGGATGTTTTGTTCCGCATTATTTGGGGAGCCAGTTTTCCACAGAGGTGTAGCATATATTCAGAGAATACAAAGATCAGGGAGCCAAAGCCATCCGTTGCTGCCCTGAGCACACCTGGGTACAAACACGAACTCAGTAAGCAGAGCAGGACTTATGCCTAGATTCTGGGACCCTGTCCTTCTGTTCCAAGAGGAATCACACATTACTGGCATTTTGACCCATTTGCTCTGGAGCAAGAAAAAAAAAGTGGGAAAGCCAAATTTATTTGGTATACCTTTAAATAAGTAACATAGTTTGGAGGTCATATGAAAGGCGTTTTCTCTAAAGTCAAGGGGAAATACTTTCTTTATAACCTCATTGAAGGGCTGGATTGTTAATAGTTACTTTGGCAAGTGGCTGGCCAAGGCAAATTTGAATTTGGCAAGCAGCCTTCCCCTACCTCCCCCCCCCCCCCCCCCCCGCCAGAACATTGAAGGGTTTTTTGTTGTTGTTGTTGTTGTTTTAATCAGAAGGTTGACTCTAAAAGGTTAATCTGAGACTTCATTCACTGGGCACTGCAGCCAAAAAGCTTCTAAACATTCCCAAGCAGTTCAGAAGTGAAACCCAAATTTCTTCCTTCTGATTGGGTCTGTTTGTGGAAAGTAGTAAACACTATGTGGTAGAGTATATGAGCATGCACTCTCCTCTCCCGCCCCACCCCCCCTCCCCTTTTCCTTTAAGCAGCTAGTTCATTTGCTCACTGAAAAATCAAAGCCTTGTTTGTTTTCTTGCTGTGGTTTGACTAAGCCCAGATGATAAGGGCGTGGTTGAAGCTAAAGTGAATGGCTAAGAGGAATGGGTCTTTGTAATATGAGTGCCAATTGAGACTTGGTCAGGAGACTTCAGAAGGTGGCAGGAACGATCTACACAAACTGCCTTTTTACCCTGGTCTTCTTACAGCTCCATCTCAAGGGAGACCCGCTCTCAGTATTAACAGGGACCCTGACCTGCATGCAAAGCTTCCTCTCAGGCGCTGCCTGGCACTGATGTCAGGCCTGAGCTATGTGCAGGCAGAGCCAGCCAGCCCCCGGAGGAGGGGCTCCTAAGGGAACAGGACTTCCGCTTTTGCTTCCCTACTGATGTCTTAAGCTCCAATCCAAGGTGGGTCCTGGGAAGGTCTCCCACCAGCTCCTTTTGTAATTAAGTTCAGATAGGGTATTTGTTCTGGGAGCTCAAGGGCTCATTTTCTTCAAAAGCCTGCCAAAAATTACACACATGGCCGCTTTGAATTCCAGATCTAAGGTCCCAGTGAGAAGGGCAGCTGACATATGTGGTGCTTCTCTGAGAAGCCAGGCAGAGGAAGGCAGGGATGGGTACTATGAAGCCATTCCCTCTACGGCTGAAACAACTGGTAGCTAGCAAGGGTTGCACTTGAACTTCTGGGTCATCATAGACCCTGTTTTTCTAACTGTGTCTCTCTATTGCTGCTTATGTTTGTTTTGTAATCAGGAGCCACAGACTGTTGTTACAATAGAGTGACCCCTTGTCGAGATGTTCACAGAACCTCTGGAAACAGTATCATGCTTTTGCATTGGTTGGATTTTGTTGGTTTGAAATCAGGTGTCCCTATATTGATGAGGCTGACCTTGAACTCCTGGACTCCAACAACTTTCCTGCCTCAGCCTCCAGAGTAGCTAGGACTACAAGCATGCACTACCACATCCAACTTGCGTTTACTATTAATAATTATTAATTATTGCTATTTTATCTTTATATAGTTATACAAAGGTATTTCAATTCCGCATATCAATTTATGAGTACAGTGCATCTTGATCAGTGTCACCCTAACTTTGCATTAAGCAGGCAGTTTGTCCTGTTGTTCGCTGATGAAACACCATTCTATTTTGAAAGTATAATGAAAGTGCTGGGCTTGTGAAAGTAAGGGGAAGATCAGGGGAACAGAGGCCGACCCATCACAGGGAAGGAAAATGTGACCCTAATTATTCGAAAGCCAGTCTCCTTATTAGAGAGCGAGTTACTAGATTCAGACTGACAAGAACATTCTAGTTGTCTGTCTTACATACTCCTAAATAAAAGGCTCACTTAGAAAAGTGTTGTAAGCCAGATGCCAGGGGATCATGCCTGTAATCCTAGGTACTCCAGAGACTGAGATCTGAGGATTGCAGTTCAAAGCCAGCCTGGGCAAGTAAAGTCTGTGAGACTCGTAACTCCAATAAACGACCAAAAAAGCCAGAGGTAGAGCTGTGGCTCAAGTGGCAGAGCACTAACCTTGGGGACAGTGCCCAAGCCCTGAGGTCAAGCCTCAGGACTGGCACACACACACACACACACACACACACACACACACACACACACACACACACTTATTGCAAACACATTGGCACCTTTGAGACTCATATATTTCTTTAAATACTGTTAAGGTGTCAACAAAAGGCCAAGATGGATAGAATTTGGATCAGTGGGTACTACTAGGGCACATAGGGAAGCATTCAATTCATCTCAGCTCATTCCTACCAAGTCTCACTGGGAAAACACCAGAGTCTTTCCTCTGAATGTTATCTCCAGAATCTCAAGCCTCCAACTGGCTCGGAACAGGTGTCTACAAATGCTCGTAGGCTTTCTAAGAATGTCAGTGGGATTTCTCTGTTCTAAAAGAAAGCTAGTCCTGTCTTCCGTTACCACCATTTTTGGAGGACCTGGCTCTGAACAAGGAGACAGGAATTCTAGCTTAAAGCCTAGACCGATTTCCCCAACCTCCATTTTGAAGTCAAGCAAGTAGGACTCAGCATTTACTGGAGTTAAGTCCTCACAGGATGAAAGCACAGCTATTCATAGGTGAGAAATGACCTTTTGAATACAGATAGATCTCTTTCATGTATGGAGATGGTGCTATTTTGTCTTTTTCAAAAGGTGTTTCTTCCATTGCAGAAAGGAAAGACAATGGAGGGAAAATTGTTCTAATTCAATCTCATGTACTAACCATGTCCTCGCGAATCAAGCTCAGAAATTAAAACTGCCATGGTAGTGGTTATGTCCTACCGTAGAGAGTTTTGTCTTTAGTTAGATTGTCCTTTGGGAGTACTTCTGCTCAAAAGTCCTGCCATTTTGAGATTCTTGGTCTTGAGATTAATGGTCTAATACCAGCTTGGTGTCCTGGTTGGAGAACTAAGTCAGTGAGGGTGAGATATGGACCAGTTTCTGTGTGACCCAGCTCTTTCTTCCGTCCTGAGCGACTCAGATTACCCCTGGACAGCTGTCACCCCCACCTCCAAAGTAGTATGTGGAGGAATAAACCAGTGTTTTAACCAGAAGCATACATAGTTTTGAGGCCCTACAAAAGGCTCTGGGGTCAGTTCCTTCATGGGGAGAGTGAGTTAGACTCATTACTGTGGGGTATAAGTGTTTGTGACATTACTTATTACCCCAACATTTGGTCCTCATTGGTGGGCTTTCATATCATACCTTCCTTGGTTTGCCCTTTTTCAGCCAGTAGGGGAAATTTAGCCAACATTCCTGGTAACAGTATCTCCTTTTGTGCAAATATTGCGGTGGTTTTATTTTTATAATTTTTTTCATTTCTTTTTTTTTTACTTGTATTACTTTGTTTTTTCTTGTGAAAATACCATACAGAGAGGTTACAATTACATGAGCAAGGTAATGAGTACATTTCTTATCAAGCATTGTTGCCTCCTCCTTTGTTTCCCCTTCACTTTCCATCCCTCCCCCCCCCCGCCAAAGTTGTAAAGTTCATTTTTTGACATACATCTTGTACATCTCATTGTAGCAATGGGTCCACCTGTATCCCTGTTTAAACAATTTAAATTTTTAATTTCTAATTTGAAATCAATCTTAAGAAATCCCTCTTGTTTTCAAACTTGATTCAAGAAAAACAAAAAATGTTAGTAATCACAAATTTTCTATTTTACATGATTCACAGCAGAGTCTCAGTAGTGATTTGAAACAGCCAACTGTTCACATTTCTAAATGTCAACAGTAAAAATAAAAAACAAAAAAAAATCCAAGACAAACTATTTTTTCTTTAGTTGCTGTAAACTAACATGTGTGTTTTCTCCAAAGAGCATTTTAATTATTTGAAGAAGTAGAATTAAACTCAATTCCCATATATTTCAAAGAAATCATTAATTTGCCCACAACAAGAGTGTTTTGTTTTGGTTTTATACTGGCACTGCAGCTTGTACTCAGGTCCTTGTGCTCTCTTGGCATTTTTGCTCAAGACTATCAATCTACCACTTGAAATACTCGTCTACTTCTGTGATTTTGGTTTTTTGTTTTTGTTTTTTCCAGTCCTGGTGCTTGAACTCAGGGCTTGGGCACTGTCCTCAAGGCTAGCACTCTACCACGTTGAGCCACAGCGCCACTTCCAGCATTTTCTGAGTAGTTTATTAGAAATAAGACTCTCACAGACTTTCCTGCGCAGGCTGCCTCTGAACCATGATCCTCATATGTCAGCTTACTAAGTAGCTAGGATTGCAGGTGTGAGTCACTGGTGCCCAGCTCTGTATTTTGGTTTTCAGTAGAGAAATGATGCTGTAAATGTGGTGAAACCAGAGAATAAAGTATGCATTAAAAATAGATGGAATTGGAAGTGGTGCTGTAGCTCAAGTGGTAGAGCGCTAGTCTTGAGCTGAAGAGCTCAGGGACAGCGCCCAGGCCCAGAATTCAAGCCCAAGCCCCACAACCGACCAAATAAAAAGAACGAAAGAAAGAACGAAAGAAAGAAAGAAAGAAAGAAAGAAAGAAAGAAAGAAAGAAAGAAAGAAAGAAAGAAAAAATAGATGGAATTAAGAACAAAGCATATTGGTATACACCTGTAATTCCAGCTACTCAGGAGGCTAACTCAGGAAAATACTTGAGCCCAGGACTTTGAGGCCAGTCCAGGCATTCAGAGTTTGATATGATTTCCTAAGAGTTCTAACTTCTTTAGTTTAGATCATTTTTTGTTATGTGACTAGTTGGTTGGTTTTATTGAGTGTTTAAGTCTGGTTCAGGTTCCAATATCTGATGTGATTTATTTTAAATTTTTTAAATTTACAGTTTAGCTCCAGGGACCTCAATTATCTGCCCTTTTATTGTTTTAATTTAATTTATATTTTTTTGTGCCAGTCCTGCTGCTTGAACCCAGGGTTTGGGTGCTATCCTTGAGCTTTATTTACTCAAAGCTAGTGTTCTTACCATTCGACCCACAGGGCCACTTTCACTTCCAGCTTTTTTTGAGGGGGGTAGTTAATTGGAGATAAAAGTAGCATGGACATTTCCTGCCCATGCTGGCTTGGAATCACAGTTCTCAGATGCGAGCCTCCTGAATAGCTAGGATTACAGGCATGAGCCCCTAGTCCTCCCCTCTCCCTATTCCCCCCCTCCTTTTTTTTTTTTAAAGAACTCTTTTGGAGATGTAGCCAGAGAGGCATATTAGTAACAAATGGTAATTAAAACCTTGAATCTTCTGACTTCTGATCTAGACACATGACTTAGCAACTGCCTTCCTACAGTTAACAATGGATAAAAAGAATACCCTAACGTCTCTGAAAATCAGCAAAAACAGACTGAAGACCACATCAGAAGCACTTTACTTTTCCCACCATGTCCCATCTTCATGCAACTCACCTGGGGAGTTGTCAGCCAGCAATGCACAAAGCCCCTGTGCAGAGTGTACATAAAGGAGCTCTGTACCCCTGTAGGGACAGCCTGGGCATCACAAAACAAGTTGTGGTTAAGCTAGACTGTTTCCTAACATAAACTAGCCTCTTCCTGATTCCTAGGCAGGAAAGATACCAGAGAAAAGAGGAATTCATGTCAAAATTGAGGAATATAGCTAGGGGTAGGCACTAAAGATGTTATATTGGTTGAGTGATGCTGAGATTGGCTAGAGCGTGAGGCATCTTTACCATTCTTCTCTGCCAAAACAGTGGTTCTTAGTGAACCCATGCTACACCGGCATAGCCCTCCCTAGCCCTCAGGTCTGACCCCCTCACATGCTTGTCTCTCAACAGGTCCCAGCCCTGAGTACTCCTCTCAATATAATGCTCACTTTGGAGGCTCTTAGTTATTTTCAAGGCCTAAAGCCAACTCCTAGGTAGAGTAAGAGTCAATACTACATGGTGCAGTCATTCGTAAGCAATGGGGAATTGGTTCCAAGTCCCCTTAGGATATCAAAATTCAAGGATGTTCAGGACCCTTGAATAAAATAACTATCTGTATATAACTCATAAACATCTTCCTGAATACTTCAAAGAATCTCTAGATTACTTATAATACCAAATGTAAGTTATACATATGAAAACTTGTTATTCTATGTTTTTATTTGTACTTTTATTGTCCTCTCCCCCCCCCCAATATTTTCAGTCGGGAGTTAATTGAATGCATAGATGCAGGGCCCATGAATGCAGACCCACAGATGTGGGTAGACTGAACTGAATACTTACATGTGTAGCATCCCTTTAATCTTCCTCATGTCCCATTTGTTGTCCTCCTTTTCATAGATGAGGAAACAGAAGTCTAGCAAGATCAAGCCATAATGCAAATAGGACTGAACCCACATGTGCAAAGGGCCTTTTCGTACACCTGTCCTGGTTGATAGTTAATGCTGACCACAGAGGTGAAGTTAGACCATACCAATGGCACATGGCATCCACAAGGCTTCCCAATGATGTTGCACACTGTCATCACCTGGACAAGACCACATTTACCAGATTTCTGCCATATAAGATCCTATGTCCTCCCTCTTCCTGCTGTTTGGGAAAGTGCTGCTCATACTTGAAGGATAGGGACAGAATTACACTCCCCTCCATTGTCAGAGGAAAGGTGATCTACCTAAATTATTTGGAATTCTTCCATAGAGCAGTTGGTTTATTCTTGTTATTTGCCTTTGTTTTTACTGGCCTTTTGCTAGAAAGCACTGAAATTGATCCCAAGATTATATGCTTTTACTTTTGCATGACAGCCTTCATTGAAGCCCACCAAAATGAGCACAAATATAAGGAACTCACAACCCCTGTGCCCGTCATCTCTATTTTGTTCTATATTTGCTGGGCTAGTGGGATCTTCCGTAGAATGATAAAGCATTCTTTATTATGAATTGTTTAGGAGCCAACATGTGCTTTGTAGACAATGCTTAAAGCAAATCCAGGTTATAGGACAGCCCTGTTAAGACACAGAGGACACTGCCTGTCCTGACCAGCAGTGATGTCATAACTAAGTGTAGACCTGTGTCCTGCAGGGGTGAGAAGAAACATAATTTTCATGGAGGCACCAAAGGAAGGTTTTTCTGTCCAATTCAACAGTCCTCTTGGAGCAAATGCTACCTGTCAGACTTGCTTGCACTGGAGGCCTTCGGATGACTCCAGTTTCATCCCCCAGGACTCAGTCAAGAGGACAAGTCTAATTTATTCTGTGTTTGGCAGAGGCAACACAAACACTAAAGATGCAGGGAGTTGGAAGGAGCCCAGTGAGGGAGGGTGGGTAGGTGACATTGGAATCTACATTGGGAAAGACAGGAGCCCAGACTCAGAGGGAAGGGCCTTCTGGGCAGAGATGCCCGGATGTTTAAATGTCTGAGAAAAGGCACACTTCACTTCATCAAGAATATGGGATCCTTATGGGGAGAGAGAGAAAAAAAATAAAGATGGGGGACAAGGAAGAAGACCCTTAGGAACTGTCTGAGACCTTAAAGTTGTGGAGAACATTCTAGAAAGATTATCCTAGTCAGGGTAAGAGTCAAACTATTTAAGGTTTTCTCTAGCCTAGGGACTAACTAATCAAAACAGACACTGGTAGCTGGGCACCGGTTGCTCATGCCTGTAATCCTAGCTACTCAGGAGGCTGAGATCTGAGGATCACTGTTCAAAGCCAGCCGGGCCAAGAAAGTCCATGAGACTCTTATCTGCAGTTAACCACCAGAAAACGAGAAGTGGCACTGTGGCTCAAGTGGCAGAGTACTAGCCTTGAGCTGAAGAGCTGAGGGACAGCACCCAGGCCCAGAGTTCAAGACCACTACGGACCAAAAAACAAAAACAAAAACAAACAAAAAACCAGATACATAACATCCACTGTAATTGGCCAAGATGCCAGGTCCAGGAATAGAGAGAATTGAGCAAGCTCAGAGTATGACCTGGGTATCCATAGTTAATCAACAAGAATCCATTAGTGATTAGTCCACCTTTCACCCCACACATGGCAAAGGGCTCGCATATCCTCCCAACCCTCACCTTGCACAATGTTTTCACATCCAAATAAGGACGGGCTGTCTCCTGGTCTCAGTTCTCACAGCTCTGAAGGACCCATAATCACTCAAAATGTCTAGCCCCATTGTGATTTCCAGGCTGTGACAGGACAGCCTGTCAACTCCGATCACTGTCAGGACAGAATGAGGCTGTGTCAAAACAGCAGGCCTATGGAAGGGAAGGAAAACTAGGAGATCATCCTCAGATCAGATCCTAAACCTTTGTACCAAGGTAGGGGAGTTGCTGAGAAGAGTAATGAAGACATGAGTTAAGAAAAAAATATATAAGCCTGAGAAAGATGATGTTTTTCTGGTGACCATGAAACTACAGGGCTATATTTATTCATTGGTATGTTTTCAGTTCCCATTTCAATCTAACCAAATGAAATAGAGGGGTGGGGCGCAAAACAAAACAAAACCCTGACTCGAATCATTAAACCTGGGGTCCATTACCTTCCAAGGAAAGGACCGATGGCTTCAGCTTGCTTGCTTGCTGACGTCAACTGCAGTAAGTGTAGGTGCTCACAGTGTGAGGTGACCCCTCCATAAGTACTATTGAATTCCAAGCTGTGAATGGTCCCATTACACTGATGAGGGAGTTGAGGCTGAGAAAGGGTATCTGATCGCCATGTCACAAAGGAGCAAGCTGGCCATTTGGATTATGCATCTATGCCAAGTGCCTCTTCCACACCAAGTAGTCTGGGTTTTGAGTGATTTGTAAAGGAGGATAAGCAAGTGATTGCCCAGTGTGAAATGAAGACTTTTCAGGAAGTTGATTTCCATTTCCCTTGACTACCAGCTCGGTCTTGACAAGATGCAGAAATTTCTCAATTGAAAGGCAGGAGTGGGTAGTGGGTGAAGGATGAGCTCAGTCAGGTCCATTGGATTTGAAGACTGCTGACCTGTCACACGGGCCTGTTTCCTAACGTGGTCATGTTTCCTAGTGTCTCCATACCTCCATTTCTTCACACAGAACAGGTGTCATAGATACTGCAGTGCCCTGACCATTGACATTACTTGCTAGTGTGGTCAGTACCTGACCAATGGCCAGCACTTGCTACATTTGGCTTGAGACTTTCTCATGCTAACAGAGACCTTACCCAGGACAGTGAGAAATGCTGGGAAATTAATGTCCACCCTGCCCTCTAGAAGCAATTGGTTCTCTAAGCAAGGTAGGTATAGCATGGTGGCTTAGATTTCCCAGTAGAGCTGAGCTCCAATCACTGATGGTGAGAATAAAGCATACCTGGTTGGCTGGTGCTTTCTAATACTACCTTGGATTGTCCCCCCCCCCCCAAATTAACCACTCACACTCAAATTCTTGGCTCAGGATACTTATTATTTCAATGACGAACAAAAGGAAATATCTTAGCATATTATCACCACCAACAACAAAAGAAGCATCATCTAGTTTTACCCTTTCTGCATAGAGAGAGGTCAGAGAAGTCATTCTACCCTCCCATCTGTAACAAGAGAATGACAATAGTTCCTACTTCTTTGGCTGAAAGAAAGGTCAGCAGAATACTATAGATAATCTTTGATTAGGAAGTGCACAGGTGAATATCAGCAGTGATCAAAGTTTACATTTAACAATTTGATTTTCTTGCAGAAGGCAGCCCTTTTCATATTATCGAACATTAGTATAAATTTCCACCACCTTACTTTTATCTAAAATATAGAATTGGATTAAATCAAAAGACCTTATGATCTAGCCTAGTGGTTTTATTTTTATCATCGTAATTTTAGTTTGTAACTTGGGCATTCTGGATATAGCTTGAGCATGCCAGATCTGAAAATCTGAAATCTGAAATGCTCAAAAAGTTTAAGAATTTGAATGTTCAGGTTAGGACTCTTCAGTAAGTAAAATCTATACAAATATTTCTGAAGAACAATCCAACACAAACAAAAACCTTCAGAAACACTACTGGCTCATGCATTTCAGACAATAGATACTGGACGTGTATTGCGTTTTTATTTTTGTTTGTTTTTTTAGGCTGGGCACTGTTAGAATTCCCTGAAGAATACTGGTGATTTTTTAAAATTGTTCCAACAATCACCAACTCAGACTGCCAGTCTGTCTTGGGCAAATTCCAGAATCAGTGACTTGGGTGACAGTCTAGACAGTGGTAGTGAGAAGTTAAGTAACTTGGTCAAGGTCAGGCAATAGGCCTGTGCTGAGCTCACTCTGCTGGCTGCTATAGCTCTTGATGCTCTTTTTTTTGGTGGGGGGGGCCGGTGGATGGAGGGGGTCCATGGGGCCTAAACTCTGGGCCTGGGTGCTGTCCCTCAGCTCTTCAGCTCAAAGCAAGCGCTCTACCACTTGAGCCACCTTCCCAGCCCCTTGATGCTCTTTTTAATACAAGTGCTCTCTGGAGATTTCATCTTTGTCTCTGGGGGTCTCATTTCCCTGGCCAGCAGTGGATGAGCAGGAAACACACACACACACACACACACACACACACACACACACACACACACACACACACACACACACACACACACACACACACACACACACACACACACACACACACACACACACACACACACACACACACACACACACACACACACACACAGAGTTACTGGAGCTTGTGGTGCCTCTTTGTCTGCTCTCTGACCTTTGCAGTTATGCCATCAGTTAGCTGGAAGAATAAAGGCCAAAGATCTGCTCTGTCTCCTTTTCTTAATGCTCTAGAGCCAACACATTGAATATTCCCTATCAATGACTGTAAAATAACATCAAGGCCAGCCAGACCCCAAGTAAGTGCCAGGGTCTTTACTACTTTTCACTTCAGGATAGATGATCTTTGGCATCAATCAGTATAATCTAGATACACACTTTCAGAAAACTTGTTTCTATTTGGTCATTCAGAGAGAACAGATAATGTTTGATATCTAAAATTCAAAATGTTACAGTTGAAATGACTAGTGTTTTGTTTTGTTTTGGAATGATGCTTAGCCTCATACTTGCTAAGCAGGTGCTCTACCAGAGTCACATCTCCAGCCCAGTTTCTGCTGGTTACTTTTGAGATAGGGTCTTACTTCCTGCCCAGTGAATGCCTGAGCCAAGATCTGCCTAACTTTAGATCTCTTGTCTTTCTAGGATAACAGGCATGTGCCACCATGTTTAGCTTCCCTCCATTGAGAAAGGGGGGTCTTGACTTTCCTGCCCAGGCTGGCTTATAATAATCTTCCCACTCTCAGCCTCCTTTGTAACTTTAAATGACAGGTATACATCACTACACTCAACTTGAGAAGGGGTCTCAAGAATGTTTATGCCTATCTGACCTGGGACCACGATCCTCCTGTTTTGACCTTCCAGATAGCTAAGATTACAGGCATGAGACATTAGTGCCCAATTACTATTATCTTGTTATCAAAAACATAGAATAGACATTAATGAGCTTCAAGAAAAACCCCATATCACCATATTTATTTTTCTTTATTAGTTTCCAGTATTTGCAAACACCTCTTTGTTCATGGATAAGCAAAACTGACCTGTCTTTCATAACTTTGGAAACAAATATCTTTTTGAAACCTGGCTATCCTCTTGATGGCTACCTGACATCCATCTTTGAGTTTTAATTACCTCCTCTGTAAAGTGGAAAAAAATATACTTTTCCCTGCTTGGGGTTTGTTGAGGATTTCAAGAACCAAAGTACCTAAGTGCCTTGGAGAGTGTCATTGTTCTTAGTTTAAAATATTTTGGCTCATTTTGTTGGAATTAAAGCAACCAGAGATTAGGAACATAATCAAGAAGTGTAATCTACAAGAATGGAGATGGAAGTGTTCTTTCTTATTTATTTATTTTTTTGTCTGAGCTAGTCCTCATTCTGAAAGATCCTCTGTTTCTTACATTCCTGAAATCATTGCTACAGAACAAGGCCCGCTTTTCCTGTCACACAGTATGCCAGTCATTGAAGCAACAAGTTATGGAAAAGAGAGTCTATTTACAAAGTGACTAAATGTGGAGAAATGGGAGTTCAAGTCTCAAACCTACCTCCCGAAGGTAGAGTTTAAGGATAAAGGAACAGGCTTGAGATGAGGGAGAAGGTGATTAGAGACAGGGAAAGTGAATTGGTCAGTGGTCTGCATGGCCATAGTCAAGCTTCATGCCCCCCACAGAACTGTCACAATATGGTGGCATTACCATGCTAGGTGGTGAGGATTTTGGACTAACCTTCTGACATCAATAAGTTACATACTGGACACTGGGCAGGCCCCAGTGAAGGGTCACTGGTTTCTACTAGTCTGAGCTAGACAAGGCTACCTGCCTGAAAAGTAACATGAATGATTGCTATCATTGTGACCATGTATCAGTCACATTATCTATAGTAAAGCTACTAGGTATCTAATCATTATTGCTTAGCTAAGTGATTGCTAAAAATTAGTGAGGAGGGCGGCTAATTAGAAGCTAAAGGATTTATAAACAGTGGATTTATTCATGTTTTCCTTCTGTTTCTTCACCAGCAATTTTCCCCCCACATTTTTGGTTGTAAAACAGTGGGCTGCTGCCTCACTCAGAAGTTAGGGCTACTTTCAACCCTCCTAATGGATTCTCAAGCTCCAGGATGCTTAAGGGTAGAGTGCAGGGGTCCAGTCCAGTGCTCATCTCTGGCCACAAGGATGAGTGGCACAAGGGAATCCACTCCACTGCTGGTACTGTCATCTTTCGAGAGCATCTCAGGGCCTTTTGGAGGTGATCTGTGTTAATGTTTGGGGTTCAGAGGTGACCAATCATTCTCTGTAATTAAAAGTTACTCTTAGTCAGTCACTGGTGGCTCATGCCTTGTAATCCTAGCTACTCAGGAAGCTGAGCTCTGAGAATCTCAGTGTGAAGTCAGCCTGGGAAGAAAAGTCCATTAGATTCTTATCTCCAATTAACAAGCAAAAAGCTGAAAGTAGTAGAGTGCTAGCCTTGAGCAATGAAGATAAGGGAGAGCACCCAAGCCCTAAGTTTAAGTCCCAGTATCTTGTACCAGAAAATAAAAGTTATTCTTCGTGTCCAAGTTGAAAATCCCACACTGGTTATAAATTTTTTTCTGTTCTCTGATATTTGCATGTTTATTTGTATCCACAAAAATGCCTAAATTGTAATGGCTGAGTTTATGTGTATCCAAGTAGTGACCATTGGATCCAGGAATAGAACATTTCCATCCCACTAAGAGTCCCTGGCTCCCTCCCAGTTTGTTCATCCCCAAAGCCACTCTGACCCCATAGGTCACATTTTGTCCACTCTTGGATTCTATAAGAATAAATTGCGGTAGAGATGCTCACATCTGACTTCTTTCACATGTCTATAAGCTTTGCCCATGCATTTGGAGCAGTGATGCAGATCTTCATTGAATGTTTCATAGTCTGAATCCCATTGTAGTATTCCATTGTACAATGTTTCCCTTGAATCTATTCTTTTGTACAGGGCATTGAGTCCAATTTGTAGCATTAATGAATAACATGGCTATGAGCATTCATGCACAGTTCTTATTAATGATTGACATGACTTTTGTTCCCACCCTTTGGAGACTGTTCTACCAAGGTAAAGGTCACAGATATTCACGAACCTTTGTATTAAATAAACAAACAAGTGAATGTTTACAAAGCACCTTGAACTTTAATGTAAAGAGATCATTAACTTTCGGACTGAGGATATAACTCAGTGGTATATAACTTGCATGTGCAAGGTCTTGGGTTCAATTCCTAGCACCAAAAAAGAAAAAAGAAAGGTGAAGAAGAAAGGAGGAAGGGAGATTTGCTTTGAAAAGCAGAATACATGTTTCTTTCAAGTAGCCATGTGTCTTCAAGCAAGTCATTAGACATTTCTGAATTTCAATTTTTTAAAAAATATTATTACTACGCAAAAGTGACTGAGGAGGAATGGGAGTGTGGCTTAGAGGTAGAGTGCTTGCCTAGCATGCGTGAAGCCCTAGGTTCGATTCCTTAGTACCACATACACAGAAAAAGCCAGAAGTGGTGTTGTGGCTCATGTGGTAGAGTGCTAGCCTTGAGCACAGAGAGGCTAAGGGACAGAGCCCAGGCACTGAGTTCAAGCCCCAGGACTGTCAAAAAAAAAAAAGTGACAGAGGACAGCTCGAGTTTGTAATCCTACCATTCAGAAGGCTGAAATCTGAGGATTATGGTTCAAAGGTAGACCAGTTGGAAAGTATGTGAAACTCTTAACTATCAAAAATCTCCAATTAACTAGCAAAAAAAACCTGGAAGTGGACCTGTAGCTCAAGTGGTAGAGCACTGGCCTTGAGCTCAGAGATAGCACCCATTCCCTGAATTCAATCCCCAGGTCTCTCACCCACCCCACCCCCCAAAAAAGTGGTGACAAAATAATGTACTTGAATGGGACTTAGCCCATCTGTGTACTCAGTATTATTTACAATTATTTATCATAACTATTATGATACTCGGATAGGGTAAAATCAAAGATGCCATGAGTCCCAACAAGATTATGAACAAAACAACCAGTCAAACTAAGTAATCTCTTTCAATGCCGGATGTAAAGCAAATATGTTGTTCTGCCCATCCCCCTTTTATTGGTTTCAGTCCTGGGGCTTGAACTCAGGGTCTTGAGGCACCTAATTGACTTTTTTTGTTCAGGGTGGTGCCCTATCATTGATCTATACCACTACTTCTGGCTTTTTGCTGCTTTATCAAAGAAGTCTCAGGGACTTTATGCCCAGTCTGGTTTTGAACTGCAATCCTCAGATCTCCGCCTTCTGGGTAGCTAGGATTACAGATGTAAGCCACCAGTATCCTCTTGATTTATAACTTCTTTTTCTTCAACCTTGATTTCTATAGTCATATTTAATTCTGTATTTAAAAAGAAAGCAAGTCACTGGGTGGCTCACATTGGTAATCCTAGCTACTCAGGAAGTAGAGATCTGAGGATCGCAGTCCAAAGCCAGCCTGGGCAGGAAAGTCCTTGGGACTCGGATAAGGCCAGAAGTGGAGCTGTGGCTCAAAGATGTGGCTCTAGCCTTGAGCATAGAGAGGCTCAGGAACAGAGCCCAGCCCCTGACTTCAAGCCCCAGGACTGGCAAAAATAAAAATATAATTCTGCCAGATAGACTAGAGAAGTAGAGGGGCTCAAGCTGGGAAATCTAATCACTATAGGATCAGCAGTAACTTTTGGCCTAGTTAGGACTTTAGGGTAGAGGAAAATTGTTTTCAGTGTTTGTACATCTGGCTTAGATTACTCTTATTTTTCCTGTGGATTTCTAATAATAGACAGTAATTTAGATTCAATATGATCTGATCCAATGTCTGGAATTCCAGAGGCCAGAACAATAACCAGACTCCTTGCAGTTTTATAAGTGTGTACAGCCATAGTTTTCCAGAGTGGAATCATATTGAAGCGTCCTATATCAGGGTGTGGCCCCAGAAGGACTCAAGTTGCTTTGACGAGAATGTGTGAGCATGAGATGAAAAAGCTTGTATTGAAAATGCAGAGAGTTATCATTGGATAAGTTATTTTCAGCTTAGATCTCCAGATTTATGGCGCTAAGCCATTTTAGTATTAACTAAGATGCTACTCTGTTGGGAAAGCATTCCAAGGAGAAGGGAAGAAGAATACTGCCCACAAGTCTGAACAGAGACACACTTGACATTTTTTAACTTCTAATTTTGAAATCATCTCAGACGACAAGAAAGTTACACAAATAATACACAGAACTAGCTAGGCTAACCTTCACCCCAGTTTCCTAAATTTTTGCCCTTTGCCACATTTACTTCATTCTCTTTTCTCTTTGTTTATACCCATAATACATGCACAGGCACAAGCACACACACTGTAAGTTCCAGACATTATATCCTTTTCTCCTAAATACAATAAGTACCAAACCCAAAAAATGAACCTTAAAGTCAATTTAACACTTATTATCTGACCTGGAGACGTCATTCAGTTTCATGTAATGTTCTACTGATATCCCTTATAGCAAAGAAAATAAAAAATCCAATCCAAGATCACATTGCATTTACTTCTTCAGAATCTATCTTCAAGGGATATTTGACTCTTGATGTTAGAAAAATACTTCGTTTTAGATAACATACATACTTTCCTGTCAACAAGAAAGAACAGTGGGTCGAAAGAATATCTTATAGAAGATTTGCTTGTATTTATTGGGGGAGAGTAAAAATAAAATAAATGTGATTAATTGTATTGATTATAGTGAAGTACTATTGGCAAAAATTGACTTTTCCTGGCTCATAGTAAAAAAAAAATGTTGGCATGAGTTGTGTTGCTGGTTGGCATTGTCTTTTGGGGCTAAGTTCTTACTTGTCTACATCTCCTTTTAACCAGTGCAGAGAATTACAGCTGTGCATTCTGGGAAAGCAGATGTTTCTGCTTTCTTCAGACAATGGTCACAGTAGATGCATTTTTTTTTTTGGCAGATGTGGTATTAGAAAAAGCCATGCACAAGTGTATCCTGAAGCCCCTTAAAGGGCATGTGGAAGCCATGTTAAAAGACTTCCACATGGCTGATGGCTCCTGGAAACAACTCAAGGAGAACTTGCAGCTGGTGCGACAGAGGAATCCACAGGAGCTGGGAGTCTTTGCCCCCACACCTGATTTGGTGGATGTAGAGAAAATCAAAGTCAAATTCATGACCATGCAGAAGATGTATTCTCCAGAAAAGAAGGTCATGCTGCTGCTGAGGGTCTGCAAACTCATTTACACTGTCATGGAGAACAACTCAGGTAAGGCTGCTCACATCCAGCCCTGGGCCACTTCCTGCCAGCTGTAAGCCCCTATACATCTCCTCCCCTCCCTTTCTTGATTTTACCCAGCAGCTCCATCATACAAGTGTAATACAAGGGTCACTCTAGTGTCTGCCAGAGGAATCACAAGTAGCAGCTTAGAGCATAATAAATATAAGTGGACAGAGGTCAGAAGAGTTTTACAGGATGCTGATTTAATAAAATATTTAGTTTTGGGTAGTGGTGAATTCAGTCTCTGGGATCTAAGTTCTAATCCTCCTTCCAACTGAGCACTGGTGACTCATATCTGTAATCCTACTTGGGAGGGTGAGATTGGGAAGATGACAGTTCGAGAGACCCCCTTCACAAGGAAGAACTGGCTTCACTAGTGCATGCCTATAATCCTAGTTCCTGTGATGCTTAGCATACATAGGAACATGGAACCCAGACAGTTGTCCAGGCATGAAGTGAGACCCTATCTCAAGAATAACCAGCAAAAAACAGGATTTTAGGTACATATCAGTAGGAAAAACATCTGTCTAGGAAGTGGTAGGAGCTTAGTTCCAACCATCTCTCCACAAATGAGGGACTTCAGCTATGTTAGCATGCACTATATTCTGCATCTGTAGCTGTAGGTGACCCTTCCGGTCATAAATGGGACTGAATGTGGACAAGGTGTGCATAGTCCCAAGTGTGATGGACGTATTAGGCATCACCAACGTTTGTGTGGCTGATCTGCAGCATGTTCCAGAAACTCAGAGCCTTTCGTGATAATGAGGATTCATTAACCCTGTCACTGCCTGCCCTTGCTGATACAAGCACGAGCAATATAATAGAAATTCACCAGAGGTTTCCAAAGTAAGGAAAGTAAGCTGTGGGATTTCCCCTTGCTGTCTCTGGTAGGTGCAGGAGTTCTCATGCCTCTTAGAGAGGATTGAGCACTTGCCCCCTCCCAGGTCATCTTTGAGTTTGTAATTCCAAGGACAATTACCAGCGTTTTCTTCTGAATGACAATGCAGAACAACAGAGAAAGCATTCAACTCTATTAAACACTGGTTAAATAGGAAGGTGTGTTCAGGTTGCAAATTACTGAGAAAAAACATAGAACTGGAACACTGTGTGTGTGTGTGTGTGTGTGTGTGTGTGTGTGTGTGTGTGTGTGTGTGTGTGTGTGTGTGTATGCACGCATGCTTGCACACACACACATTAATGCATGTATACCCCAAGTGCTGGACACATTCGGGGCCTGGGCACTGTCCTTTAGCTTTTTCACTTAAGGCCAGCACTCTACCACAGTTCCACTCAGACCTTTTGGTGATTAATTGGCGATGAAGAGTTTTAAGACTTTTATGCTCAGGCTGGCTTATTCAAACTGATCCTTAGATCTCAGCTTGTTGAATAGCTAGGGTTACAAGTGTGAGCCATGAGTGCCCCAGCAGAACTGGAACTCTTGAGCTGGTAATGAATATGAATATGACCTCTGAAATTCGCAAGCATAATTCACATACAGAAATATATATCTTTTAAAGTTCATGAATTCAATTTCCCCAAATAAGCTGAGTGTGGTAACACATACCTATAATCCTAGCAGTCTGGAGGCAAAGACAGGAGGATCGTGAGTTTGTGGCCAACCTGGGCTATATAACAAGAATCAGCCTGCCTGAGTTACATAGTGAAACCCAGTCAAAAAATGAAGTCCCCCAAATAACTTATGCACAGGATCACATTCTTCTCAACCTACATACTAGCCCCACTTTAGACAGGATAATCTTTCTTGTGGGAGTGTCTGACTTCCTATGGTATGCTGAGCAGTATCCCGGATGCCATTTGCACACTCAGCCTCCAGTGTGACAATGAAAAATGTCTCTAGACAGTGTCAAGTGTACCCCGGGCAAACAAAATCACATCCAGTTGAAAACTACTATTGTAAAGAAAACTAGAACTAAAAAAAAATGCCACATGTTACTAACCCACTTTGTATACTAATTAAAATGATCTGATTTGGCATAGTTAAGTGTGCTCACATTAAGTAAAGCATGGAAGTTATTTTTTTCCAGGTTGTGTTTGATCTTGTCCTTAGATGATTAATGTGCACAGAAACCAATAGGAAATGACACATCAACAATGAACATATTAGGAAGTGGGAAAGACAAAGAATAAATAAAAATAAAAAGAATTAACATAAGTATATTATTAACACATATGACTTGCTATGAGTTAAAAATATTTAAAGATACTCTGTTCACATACATAATGGTATGCAGATCATAACGTTGGGATCACAGTCGAGGCCAGTACTGGGTATAAAATGAGATGCTACTTGAAAATAACTAATGCAAAATAACTAATGACTAGAGAGATAGTTCAAGTGATAGAGAATCTGCCTTGCAAGTTCAAGGCCCCGAGAAAAAGGGAAAAGAAAGAACAAAGTAGAGAGAAAATCTGGAGTGGTGACAGAGAGCTTGTCTTTCCTTTTAGCAGCTGAAAGAGTCAAGGACTACACAAGATTCCAGAAACACCCACATCTGTTTATAAATAGCTCATTTCCCCCAGAGTGACTCCTTGCTATCTAATAAAAGCAGCAAGTAGGATGTGAAAGAAAGAAAAGCTGATTTAAAAAAATATTCCTGTCCCGCCCTTTCTTCCTCTTGCCAGGGAGGATGTACGGCGCTGATGACTTCTTACCAGTCCTGACCTATGTCATAGCTCAGTGTGACATGCTTGAGTTGGACACTGAAATCGAGTACATGATGGAGCTCCTAGACCCCTCCTTATTACATGGAGAAGGTAATGGATACACTTTGGAAAAGTCGGAGGGATTTGGTGGGATTTTGTTTCATTTTTATTTTTGTAACTGAGAAGAACTTTAGAAAACATAAACAACCATTTTAAAGAGAAGAATTTACCGGTATTCTTGTACATTCATAGTGGTCAACAGCCCCTACCTCTAACTCCAATGGGGGGGGGGCGTGTGTGTGTGTGTGTGTGTGTGTGTGTGTGTGTGTGTGTGTGTGTGTGTGTGTGTGTGTGTGTGTGTGTGTGTGTGTGTGTGTGTGTGTGTGTGTGTGTGTGTGTGTGTACTCAGAGCTTGCATGCTGTCTCTGAGCTTTTGTGCTCAAGACTTGATGCTCTACCGCTTGAGCTATAGCTCCACATTCCACGTTTTGTTTTGTTTTATTTTTCTGGTTAATTGGAGTTGTGAGGTTCACAGACTACTGCCCAGGCTGACTTTGAACCACCACTCTCAGATTTCATCCTCCTGGTTAGCTAGTATTACAGATGTGAGCCACAAGCACCTGGCTACTTTTTTGATATTTTAATGGGTAATTGCAGTTTTATTTTTTTTATTTAAAAGAAGTATAGAGGACTTTTTGTTGATTACCAAAGTAATATGTATTTGGTATAGAAAATTTGGGAATCAGGGGCTGGGAAGGTGGCTCAGTGGTAAAGCGCTTGCCTTGCATGCCTGAGGCCCTGGGTTCGATTCCTCAGCACCACATAAGCAAAAAGAAAAAAAGCCAGAAGTGGCGCTGTGGCTCAAGTGGTAGAGCACTAGCCTTGAGCTGAAGAGCTGAGGGACAGCGCCCAGGCCCAGAGTTCAGGCCCCACGACCGGACCCCCCCCCCCAAAAAAAAAGAAAATTCGGGAATCAGGCCTGCTGTTGATGACTCACACCTCTAATCCTAGCTACTCAAGAAACTGAGATCTGAAGATGGTGGTTCAAAGCTAGCCGGAGTACAAAAGTCCATAAGATTCTTACCTCCAATTAACCAGCAAAAAGTCAGGGAATGGAGCTGTGGCTCAAATGGTAGAGCACCAGCCTGGAGCAGAAAAAGTCAAGCAAGAAGCCCTGAATTTAAGTCCCAATACTGTCACAAAAGAAAAAGAAAAAAAAAAGCATAAGAAAGTTTGGGAGACAGGAAGTAAAAAGAGAAAATACAACTCTGCCATAAATAAATACTTCACAAGGCCCAGTAGAGACAATAAAAATACCATGCAATAGAATAAACATCATTTTTCAAAAGTAATGTTTTCTCTGATTCCCAAAGGAAATTGTAAACTTCTTATTAGCAAATATTTCCATCACCAGAAAAATAACCTGTGACCACATCAGTGCAATAACGCTTGGCTTTTGTTTTTATCTTTAAAAAAAAAGTTTAAAAATAAAAAAACAGTACAGCCCAGTGCTGTTATTTATTAGCTCATGCCTATAATCTTAGCTACTCACGAGGCTGAGATCCCGAGGATCAAGGTTCAAAGGCAGCAAGGGCAGGAAAAGGGCAGAAATAGCCAGAAACGGAGCTGTGGCTCAATTGGTAGTGTACTATCCTTGAACAATAACTCGGGGATAGCACTGAGGCCCTGAATTCAAATCCCAGGATTTGCAAAAGATACATACATACATACAGCATTAGTTTTCTTTTCAGTTTACAAAAGGATATCTGCTCAGTGTTAAAGTACAGTGGGGGAAAACGCAAATAGTTTGCCTTCAGTTTCCCTTAGTAGTTCAAGTTCTTTCTTGTTCCTGCCCTGTGTCTGGGAGAAAAAAATCCCTCCTCCTTACACATCAGTCAGGAATGATACCAAGCAAGTCCCCTGATGCTTGAACCTTGAGAAGCAACACTAAGTAGGCCTCTCCTGTGAGCTGGCAGTCTACCTGAGAACAAATCAGGGCTTGTATTAATTTTTCTTTATATATCTCTGGGACCAGACAGACCCTGAGGGTGAGATTTCACTCCCCTTCCCCTCCACCAGTGAGTTTCAGTGTGAGCTTGAATACGAAAGTCCACCAGCTCCAGGTACATATCACCCAGGCATTTCCCATGGAGAGAACTTAAATGTATTGTGATTCTAAGAATGTGTTTTTTAATGTCCTCTAACCCAAGTTCATCAATCCTTGGTTTTCCTATGAGAGGACTGTGCTTCCTGGAATCCCAGCCCTCCCCAGCCTTCTTTGAGCATTGTCAGTGCAAGCTGAGTAACGAATATCCCCATGCTCTCTCCCACTATGCACACACAGAAATGGGCTCTGTCATCCTTTTACCTGTTCCTGTCCCCTCATGAACTTTCCCTACCATGGATCTACACACTTTGTGGGAAACCCACCAGGACTATCCACACATCCTGGAATTCAGCAGGAAGAGAAATACATGTGGCTTTGTCCAGGCGCGCGCGCGCACACACACACACACAACTTATGTTAGTCTCAATGCTATGCTTTCCTTTTTTTTTTCCTTTTGGTTAGTTTTAATCATGTTTAATTGTAGTAATAAGTAGGAAGGCCTTTTGGGGCTTTGGGAAAAGGACACATCAGTCTCCCTTAGAAAACCACCATGTTGTTAGGATGATGATATACATAGGACAAACAGATACGTGTATCTATGTGGTTTCAGGATAGGGACAACCATTTCCTGCCTCTTCCCCAAGCCTTGTCCCAAAGCAAGGCAGTGTGGGAGACACACGGGCATCTGACTCTCTTCATCTCAAGGAATCCTATGTGAGAAAAGACGACATACTAGTATCCCACAAAGGGATCCATGAGCCCACACATTCCCTAGAGCCTGATTGCACCCGGCTGTGTCTGGGGCTGCATGTAGCACTGTTTGGCTTTTCTTCCTGGGGAGAGTGTATGTGCTTAGCTGTGTTTACAGACCAGGCTGCCCAGCAGCTCTGCAGACTGGTAGGAACTGTGGTGAGTCCTTACAGATCTGTCCTCTCCACAGTCTGCCCAAAGCCCTCTTTGGTTTGCAAAGCAGCAACCACATGGCTTTTCAGGCATTCTCATTTACAGAACAGGCGTCATAGAATCCCTTAGAAGTGCATAGCTTTTTCTCAGGATTACAGTTTTGCTGAAATCTAAAACCTTCCTCTAATAGCATCCACATGTTTCAAAATGCGGGCCGTTGTGTGCTTCAAGTATTCTGAGTTTTCTCTTTAGTGGCCTGAGCATATTGGAGCTATGGAGTCTAAAACCTGTGATCCAAAGGAACCCCCTTCTACTCTAAGGATTGTAGCAGAACTTTGAGTCTAGCTAAATACTGGAACCTCCTCACAGCTCTTCTGATTACTTAAGTCTGAAGTCTTTGGTGTACCATTTAAGTTCTATATTATGTCATTTCCCAGCCAGTTCTGTGCTGGTTTGTTTGTGAGGCAAATACTACATAAAGATCATGAGGCAAATACTAAATAAAGATCAACAATCCAGAGCTCTGGACTAGTTGTTGCTAAACTACCATAGGGAACTTACACCATAGATGGTGGGTCAGGAAACTTCAGAACCTTGGTAAGGGTACAGCTTAATCGTTAAGCACTTGCCTGGCATGTTTCGTGAAGCCCTCAATTTGATCTCTAGCAATACACACACACACACACACACACACACACACACACTTCTCCATCCGTGACCTGAACACAACAAAGGCATTCTCTGACAAGTTTATGTCCAACTTTTGTTGAACATACCAAATGGTAGAGCCTTTTCCTTCCCTCATGTTGGTCAGATGATCAGAGGGTTCTATCCAGTGTTAAATGACTACTTTGGCCATGAAAGTGGGACAACACACACACACACACACACACACACACACACACACACACACACACACACACACACACCTACCTCAACCACAACCAACTTTTGTTCCTTGCATGGATAAATTGCCCATGTGTTTTTTTAAAGAATAAATCTATACATTTTAGAGATTGGATTCTATATCTTACAAACCCCATGCTCAATGACTGACTTAGGCTCACAGTAGTGATTCACTAGATGGATATTTTCATAAAGAATGCCCCTAAATATAAAAATGCATAGTACCCAATTAGGGAATTTTAAAAACACACTCAGGTGCCCCCTAGTGGCTCCTGAGCACCTTGTTTACATTGCTTGGCAGTCACCAAATTGTATTTTAGGACAAAGCTATTAGCCATTCATTTGCATTTCACAGCCTCTTCTATCCCCATGAACACAAGAGCTCAATCCTAAATACATCATCAAAGGGACATCACTAGCTTTTCCTTTTTAATTTTTTTTTCTTTTGTTCTGTTGTGGGGCTTGAGCTAAGATCCTGGATGCTGTTCCTGAGCTTTTCTGCTCAAGGCTAGTACTTTACCACTTCGAGCCATAGCTCCAATTCCAGTTTTCTGATAGTTGATTGGAGATAAGAGTTTCAGGGACTTTACTGACTAGGCTAGCTTCAAACCATGATCTTCACAGCTCAGCCTCCTGAGTAGCTAAGGTTACAAGCATGAGCCACTAGCACCTGGCTTGAGTATTTTTCTTAAATGACATTTTGCATTGTCTACAAGTAAGAAGAAAGGAAATTAAGAGGGAGCTTATTAACTTCTTTGTACAACTACTTAAAGATAATAATAAAAATGTTTCAAAAAGGGAGCTTATTTGAAAAGTTTTCATGTTTTTGTGAACACATTTGTGCATGCTGCAGTTCTTTCAACATATTTTGTTTACCTAAAAATTAAAAACTATTCGCTTTTTAAAAGCCAAAGAACAGTATTTTCAGGAGATGCATGGACTAAATAAGTGACTGTGGCCTATGAGCAGTCTCCCCCGACCTGCCTGACTTTCTCCCCATCTCTGCAGTGGGCTCTGACTCTGATCTTTCCTGCTAGCCTACTTTCACAATTGTCCCTTAATAAAGTCTTTGACTGTCTCATCTACTAGAAAGGAAATGCCATCAGTGGAAACAGAACTGTTGTCAGTTCATCAGGGGCTCCCAGCCTCTGGCCCAGGCCCGTGCCACTCCATAAACCTCTGCCAGATGGGTGAAGGAGTGGATAGATGAAGGAGCGTATGGTGTGATCTTGGGTGTGTGCTTCTGTGGGAGAAATGGGAAATGACACTTAGCCCTTCGAATCCATGGATTCTGTGTCATCCAACCACAGATTGGAAATAGCTAGAAAATACTTCTGTATGAAACATATGCAAACTTTTTCCTTGTATTTCTTGAACAATGCACTACTATAACCATGACTTAAGTAGTCTTTATATTGCTTTAGGCATTAGAAAGAGTCCAGAGATTAGAATACTTTAAAAGTGTACAGGAAGATGTGCATAGGTTACATGTAAATCCTACATCCTTTCATAGAAAGGACCTAGCACCCAGGGCTTTGATCTCCAAGGGGCAGGAAATCCTGGGACCCATCTTCATCATGAGGGCCAGGGATAAGGGAACACAGTTATGGTTTCTAACACTAGTGCCTCTCCATGTGTCATCACCAGAGTGTGATCCTCTGAGTAACTCACCTCTCCTCCCCTTCCCAGGAGGCTATTACCTGACCAGTGCCTACGGAGCACTGTCTCTGATAAAGAACTTCCAAGAAGAGCAAGCTGCACGCCTGCTCAGCTCAGAGACCAGGGACACCCTGAGGCAGTGGCACAAACGGAGAACCACCAACCGGACCATCCCTTCTGTGGATGATTTTCAGGTACGCACGTGGAGCCACCATCGTGGCCGTCCCCTCTTCCTTCCCCAGGAAGGCAGAGATGGCTCCCACTGTGCCTCTCAGCTCCCCACCACGCTTTTCCTGCCCCGGGTCTTTTCTGGGTTGAATCATTTGATGGAAAACAGATGTGTGAAGCTACTTCTTGGGCCTTGTTGTCTTACTTCTGTTGCTTTATGAATGTATAATACGGATGCTCTTTGACTTAGAGGCTGTCAGGTTAAACATACCACAAGCAGAAAACGCTTTGAATTTATCTCAACTACTGAGCAGCCTGACTTGGCAAATCATTACATGACAGGGGACCCATTGTGCAATCAGGAGGGTCTGATTGCTGCCGGCATCTAGCACCCCAGCATAGCAAGACAGGATTGAACCAGTGTTGCTAGCTTGTGAAAAGATCAAACATTCAGACTGGGGTATAGCTCAGTGGTAGTGCAAGGCCCTGAGTTCATTGCCTAGTCTCCACCCCCCCAATTTCAAAGTTTGAAGTGTCATTTCCAATGAATGCACCATCATATTAAATACGATGTATGATTATTTATTTATACATGCATATTCGTATACGCACATATACATCCCCAGTAAGACAACTAAGTCAAATGAAAGCAGACTCCTTACCAAAACATTCAGCCTAGATACCAAGTACCTGACCACACAGGAAGCCCAAAAGGAGGGAGCAATTTGGCACAGGTGTATCATATTGCATTACCTGCTACAGTTGGCCTCGTGTTCATTGGGTAGAGAAGGTACAGTAATGGCCTCTCCTTCTCCTTTTTCTCCCTCACTCCCCCAAACAGAAGCCCCTACATCTCATAGCAGCAGCAGCTCCTGCCATGATCAGGGAGAGCAGACTTTGAGAGTGAATATCTCAGCCTAATCCCTGTCAAGTCCTCAGGCTCAAGTTTTCATGACTGATAGCTGCTGTCTGGGGAGGGACAATTCCCAGCAAGCTTGTTTCTTATACAAGAGAGCTGGGATGAAGTTCCTGAGCTGCTGTACCCTCTGAGAAGATCAGAGGCAGTGAGACAAATGTACTCTTCCACCTCCTTACCTGCCACAAGGACCTCTCTCTTCCCCCTGTCCATCCATCGGCAGCTTCTAAGCTGGAGGCTCCGAGTCACCATGTAGACTCTTTCTTTGGCAAACGCCCTCTCCTTTCTCTTGCTCACTTTGAAGAAAGTGAGCTGGAACTGCTACATCGGAAGTCACATACCCAAACACCACTGCACATGGGAGGCAGAAGATTGACTCTGTCCCATTCTAGTTCTGTGGCCATGAGCAAGTTCCCTAGCCTTCCTGTGCCTCAGTTTCTCCAGGGGTTAAGTAGAGACAATGTAGACTTCTCTGTTCAGCAATCATTGAGTAAATGCTGTATACCTAGTGTTAGAGCTAAGGATTGGCAGAGAGGATGGTGTGGGAGAGAGGACAAGGGATGTGGACTGATGGAATGTATTTTGCGTTCTAAACACCATGTGTTCAAATCCAAGAGTGTCATTCTGGATCCTCCCACTGACTCACCTCGGCAAAGCCATCGGCTGACAAATGCCCTCTGCAGAAGCAGATGTAAAACATCTTAGGTTGCCTATTCAGCCGTCATGGCAACCATAAAAGAGCCTAAGCGGTGAGCAAGCTTCCAAACAGAGTCACCAGGTCTAGAAAAAGGAAATAAAAACTGCTTTTTAGATGCAAGTCAAATTGGACTGGGCCTTCTCCATCTTATCTGGAAATTTCATGCTTAAGGACGGGGATGCTGAAGGACTTATCCAGGGAAACCTAAATCCAGGAGACTCTGGTTATGAGTTTTGGACTGTCTGTGCCTTCATCTGGGCTCTCTGTTGTAGGAGGCCACAGAATTCCTGTGTTTCGGGATGGCAGACACATGGCACCATTCTCAAGTCCAAACCTGCAAATGTCTCTCTGCATTACCCTGCATTGCCACTTTGGGCTTCATCCACTTTAGCTCCAGACTTCTGGCAGATTCCACATGCTCCTCCCTCTGGGTTTTTCTCTCCACTCCCCTTCCCAAACATTACACCAAGAGCCACTTGGAGCCTCATATTAAGTTTAACCACATGAAATCATTGTTCAGGGAGCTCAAACATCAGCAGTTTCTTAGGGCTCAACCTAGCATAATTATAATTGCTCTTGTTTAGGCTCCAGAGAAAAACACTGTGGCCAAAGGAAGCACAGTTATGTGCTGTTGGGTCTGGGTGTTTAAAATCTCTTCCTGCTGACTCCTGGATCCGATTCTTCTGCTTTTTGGTTTATGTTTCAAGCTGGGAATAATCCCAACTGTAGAAGTGGTTCACACTCTTACGCAGGGATTTCTTAAGTAGGCTTCACGAGGGCTATAGCAAGGTGAAACCAGGGCTTGGTGGGCTTCCTATTGCTTCTGTTTGCAAATGAGCTAACATGTGACCAGTTTAGGCCATCTTGTAGTCCTTCTCCTGGCCCAGATTCAGATCAGCCTCTTTCCTTGCAATTCAAGCTTTATGGCCAAACCTCAGATATCACCAGATAAGTCAGAGCCATGCAATGGCTCACAGATTCCACCTTGGCACTGGCCTTTCACCATGAGGCTTATTGCTGTCTGGTTGTCTCTTTCTTTCTGACATCTGTTTCCATCTGCAGAATTACCTCCGGGTTGCATTCCAAGAGGTCAACAGTGGCTGCACAGGAAAGACCCTTCTTGTGCGACCCTACATCACCACGGAAGACGTGTGTCAGCTCTGTGCTGAGAAGTTTAAGGTGGAAGACCCTGAGGAATACAGCCTCTTTCTCTTTGTGGATGAAACGTGGCAGCAGCTGGCAGAGGACACTTACCCTCAAAAAATCAAGGCTGAGCTGCATAGTCGGCCCCAGCCCCATATCTTCCACTTTGTATACAAGCGCATCAAGAATGATCCTTATGGTGTCATTTTCCAGAACGGAGAAGACCTCACCCCCTCATAGAAAGCACACGGGACTTCCCATTGGTGCTTCCACAAGGGAGCTTACTCTAGCCTTCTGGCTGCCACATACTTGAGCTTGGAAGGCAGTCACTTCCTGGAAGACCCCCTCAGTTCAGTGACTGAGCCATCCATCCATCCACAGGTTGACTTGGTGAAGGGCATCTTTAGCCACATTGCCAGGCAAGGTAGTTGGAATTGAAACAGTTAAAATGTCTCCTCCAGCAGTGGAGAGTTGCAGTTGGTGGTTCAAGTGTCCTCTGAGATTGTCCACTGCCTTCCACACACCACATTGATTTCCATGTATGTGTATGTGCTGAATGAACATTTAAAGGTACAAGCTCTTCTCTTGAATTCAACAGCAGGTGTTTGACAAGACTGTCCCTTGGCAGTGCGTCAGGTACTTCTCTTGTTTTGAAGATGGCTCCATTCTTCCCTCTCCTTTCCACCTTTTTTCTTCCCTTCACCTCTCCTTTATCCTCTCCTTTCCATTCTCCTTTCTTTTCCTTTTTCTTTCTTTCTTTTTTTTTTTTTTACAAAGAGCCTTTGTGTTTTTATATATTTCTAGAAATGTTTTATAGCAGTTGCCGGTTAACTGTCAGGATTGGTTTTTAAACTATTTTTGTAACTTTAAAATATTTCTATAATTATGCATGTGATTTTAACATTTAATATTTGAAAATAAATCTCTTGCTGGATCTGAGAGTATCCCATTTTAAAAGTCTCTCTTCTGTAACTGGATAATTTGGCAACTTTGTGGGGAGAGACACTGCTGGATTTCTTAGAGCAATGTATTCCTGACACTGGCCACAGAATGCCTTTGGAAATCTGATGTACTGTTACCTTGTGCAGATTTAGGGGTGTTATGCTGTGTGTGTGTGTGTGCATGTGTGTGTATGTGTGTGTGTGTTTTCCATTTGATGCTGAGAATAAGAAAAGAAATGAATGTAGAGAGAGGTAGAGAGAGAAATGTAGATTCGGATACATGACTAAGGAGCTCAGTCTGCTGGTTCAGGCTTATGGGGGAATGTAAGAAAAGGAGTCAGAAGGAACCTATGATAAAAATATTGTAAATAAGCAATGAGATTTGGCAAAAGTCTATCCCATACATTACCTGCTTTAGGAAATGTTGAAAAAGCCCATGAGGAAAAAATAATCAAGGATACCTCCCCTCAATTTCCACATCAGTGAAACCTAGCACCATCCAATTCGTTGGGGCAGCCACTAAGTAATGTATAATGTGGCTTTTGTTGAGCTCAATGAGATGTTGTTGCAGAAGAAAAAAAGAAACTCTGTGTACTACAAATATACAATGGCCAAGTATGCATCCCAGTGGTAGAACACTTGTGGAGCATACATAAAGCCCTGGGTTCAATCCTCAGCACTCCAAAAAGAAAGTCTTTTAAACAAAGCAATAGACAGTGATGTTAGATGTATTTTTGATTAAAAAACGGTTGTGGGTGCCCATACAAGGAGGGTTATATATCAATGTAACGCAAGTCATTGAAAATTTATGTTTTTGTGCTATGTAATGATGTGTCATCACGAATTTGGGGGCTTTGTGTCTTGAGCCTTTTCAGCCTTGATTTTTGTTGTACTAGAACCCTCAGCACATACTGTGTTGTGCTTCCTTTTGTAAATGATTTTTTAAATGAAATTTTGCACATAATACATTGTAATACTGTACCATAATCCAGTGTGAAAAATAATGTTTTTCCAATATTCTCTGATTGTGTGTTTGTGTTTGTTTTAGAGTCATAGTGTAATAAGGCACCAAAAGACCATTATGCAAATGGAACATGAAATTTACATGATGGTCTACTTCTGATTGAGCTTGTGGTTGTGGTTAGAGTATCCATGAAGAGTAAACAGAAGGCTCACATTGTTCAGAAGCTTATGGACTGATGAGGCAAAAGTTAAGAACGAGGAGAACAAAAGTTTTCCTCATGGTTGGGTGCCAGTGGCTCACACTTGTAATCCTAGCTCTTCAGGAGACTGAGATCTTAGAATCGAGGTTCAAAGCCAGCCCTGGCAGCAAAGTCCATGAGACTGTTGTCTCCAGTTAACCAGCAAAAAGCCAGAAGTGAAGGTATGGCTCAAGTGGTAGAGCACCAGCCTTGACTGAAAAAAAGCTAAGGGACAGCTCCCAGGCTCCGAGTTCAAGCCCCAATACCAGCACAGAAAAAAAAAAGTCATTCTCTGATCTAAAAGGGTTTTACATAGAACTTGGCTCAGTTGCATCTAAAACAAATCACAGTTACTCTGAACACAGTAAGTACCCTGCAGACAGCTCCTCCCTGTCCTTAGGCAACCTCTGGCTTGTCCTGACTGAGAGTTCAGTGTGGTTGCGAAATTAACAGGGCAGAGGCATGGCCTTCTTCACTGTTATATTCCTCATCCTTGGAACCCGGCCTGACAGATCCTCTGTGCTCGTTCGATCCTTGTGGAGTGAAAACACGAGTTTAGAAGCATTTCTAAGCCATCAGTATGGCAGCTCTTTAGAGATCACAACAAGGGTTAGATGATCCACCTGCTTTTGTTATTTGCCACGGGCTAAAGGATCACAGGTAAGTCCGAGGAAGTGTTCTCCTAACGTTCTCAACAAAGCCCAGCGTGCTGTTCTCATACTTAGAAATCAGCCCTCAGTGGGTTGAAAACAGGTCACGACATCTGAATTGGAGACAGCTTGAGGAGCTTCTGGCAAGACAAGAGCCAGATGAGAATAGTTAAAGCTAATGTGAGCAAAAGGAAACATCACAAGACCAGCCCTGGTTTTGTCACTGGGCAATGCTTCCCTGTCAGAATTTCAACACACCATGTGTCTTCATTTTTTTTCCCTCCACGCAGGCATTTCTCACTTCTCAAATTGCCAGGAAACAGACTGTGTGGAAGTGAGGATGGAATCAGAAGAGTAAAAATATACATGCTGCACAGAGGGAGAGGAGAATGCATTTCCAAAGCTAAAAATATGTGCAAAGTGGACCACCAGCCAGAGGAAGGAATTTTGTTTTTGATATTGGATGTGCTGCCAAGTGTCCTCCCACCCACCCACCCCTTGGGGACACAGAATAGAAATAGAAAATGTTAAAATCATTCATCCCATGTGGAAGCTACAACTTTAGATCTACAAACATACATAGATGACAGGAAGCCCAGCCTGAATGCTTCCATTCACAAGTGTGCTCTCACCTCCACTGCAGCTGTGACCTCTGGTTCATTTAGAGACATGAAGCAAGTGATTCCTCTGAGAGAAATGGCCCAGAAAGATTGCCAAGGTCCGCAGCATCCAGTGGACACAGTATTTCAATCATCTGTCAGTATTTGAAGGTACAATCCTAAGTATCGTCATTTTTCAGACCATTTTCATGGGGGTGAATTTGAGAGCAAAAGTACTGTTTGCCATTTGGTTTTAAAAAGGCCTAATCAAATTGGAAATACACTTTAAACGATTATATGGAAGAATTATAAGCAGATAATAAGGAGAGGGAAAGAGGAAGACATGCGGGAAGGGAGAGAGAATGGAGGAAAGAGCTGGTGTTTGTCTCAGGAGACAACTTCTCTAAAAACAGTGATCTGCTTTTTAGGTTGTTTTTGTTTCTTTGTTTTTCACATAAAAGAATGAGTGGCAACTGGCACAAAGCTCCCACGTGAAGTTGCAAGGAAAGGAGTCACGGAAAGGTTTTTAGCATATATTTAAGTTAGGTATCAGTGGCTCATGCATGTGATCCTAGCCACCCAGGAGGCTGAAATTTGAGGATCCAGGGTTCAAAGCTACCTCAGGCAGACAAATCCATGAGACTCTTATATCCAATTAATTGCCAGGATGCCCAAAGTACAGGTGTGGCTCAAGTGATTAGAAAGAAAAGTAACAAAATGTGAGCCCTAAGTAAAAAAAGCCAAGCAAAACTTACACAACCCTGAGTTCAAGCACCGGTATTGGCACATATTTATATGGTAGGAATGTAGGTGAGTCGTAGAGTGCTAGCCTAGTCAGTGAGGCCTGGCCCTGGATTCCATTCCCAGAATGTGTGTGTGAGTGAGAGAGACTGGGGGGTGGGGGAAGAAAAGTAGTGGAAGAGAGGGGAAAGGGCATTGGAGGGGAGGGGGAGAAGAGAGAGAAGAATTTCCTGTCTTTTGTGTACATATAGGCAGGAAACCCAATGTGAGAGGATCAAAAAGTGAATGCTATGCTGTTCATTAACTTTATTATTGATGGTGGAGATGTTGGTGGTAGTGTGTGTGTGTGTGTGTGTGTGTGTGTGTGTGTGAGAGAGAGAGAGAGAGAGAGAGAGAGAGAGAGAATGATCTATAAACACGAGAGAATGATCTATAAACATACACAAACAACAGGAAGCCCAGCCTAAATGCCCATTCCCCCTAGCATTCTCTACAGTAGAATTTGTGCCTAGAAAAGAAGTTGCAGAGACAAACCCTGGTGGTTTTCCAGTCATGGCAAGCGCAAAAGCCTGGGATGGGCCCTATCTGCCCCTACAGGAGTGTAATACCCCCAGAAAGAATTTTCGTTTAAAAGTATGATAGTCATTTGCCCAATTTTATGTTATATCCATTACTTATTTAGATACTAATATGTGCATTTCTGTCATTCAACAGGGTTACTCTTAGAAAGTATTGTGTTTTTATCAGAATAATGAGGCATTTGATAGAATTAATTTTTATTATTTCTTTTATCTAGACTTCCTAACGCCTGTCAGTTCTACAGTTTATGGAAGAATAAGCTTATTTGCCAGATTGCAGTGTCCCTTTTTTTTTAATCTCATTTTCTTTTCTGTTCAATTTACTGATGTGTAATGTGTACAGAATAGACATAAATATCACTTGGGAACTAAAAGAGAAACTACAAAGAATGAAAACTTGCTGAATGCTCTTTAACCCGTTAGAAGTAAGTATGTAAATGAACCAGCTCCCCTAGAAAACTTCTGCTTTTTTTTTTCTTTTTGTAAGTTGTGGGACTTGAACTCTGGGCCTGGGCTCAAAGCAATTGCTCTTCCACTTGAGCCACAGCACCACTTCTGGTTTTCTGGTGGTTAATTGGAGATAAGACTCTCCCAGACTTTGCTGCCCAGGCTGGCTTTGAACCACGATCTTCAGATCTTCAGATCTCAGCCTCTTGAGTAGCCAAGATTACAGGGGTGAGCCACAGGCACCTGGTGCTTCTGCTTTTTTTTTTTTAGCATGTGTAAATATAATACTTGGGGGAGTACAAAAATGATTACAAAATCTCATATCCCAGATAGTGTAAGATGGCTCAGTTGAAAATTTAATCCATGGACCAATTACCCCCAGACTCCCTAGGAGCATATTAGAATCTCTGAATTGGAATGTGCTGAGTTAGAATCTGCATTTGGGCTGAGAGTGTAGCTAAATGGTGGAGTGTTTGCCTAGCATAAGGGAGGCCCTGGATTTGATCCGTGGCACTACAAAGCAAACAAGAAATCCAGAATCTGTGTTTTAACAAAATCCCACATGACTTACACATGCATTGTAGTTTAATTTAACAACATTAATCCAGAGCATATTTGGGGCTCTGGGATTTGTGTAAATAAATGTAGTAGATTGCACTGTAGTTTTATCTCTAAAAAGGAGGAAAAGAAAACAGCTGTGCTGCTTGCTAGGAATAAGGCAAAACCTTGCTGAAAATCGCTTTGTCAAGAAACTATTGTTTCCTCTTCGGATCTCTTGTCTCTTGTGTTTAGGCCTTAATTTTTTTTTATTGTAATGAGGTATTAGTAGAGAAATGATGTATACTGCTTGCCTTATTTAATTGAAAGCTATAGTCAGTTTCAAGTTTCCATGGTAAGTGCATCTATATACCCTAGTTAGCAAAACTGAAAATAGATTATTCTATTGATGGCCAGGGCCAATATGTTTACCCTGTCCGGTATTATTTTATAAAACATAATGTTTATTTGTTTTGTGCTGACACTAGAACTTGAATTCATGGCCAGGATGCTATGCTTTAGTTTTTTCACTCAAAGCAGGTGCTCTACCCCTTGAACCACAACTCCATTTTCAGTTTTTTGATAGTTAATTGGAGACAAGAGTGTCATAGACTTTCCTGCCCAGGCTGGCTTTAAACCTTTATCTTCAGATCTCAGCCTGTTGAATAGGTAGTACTATAGGTGTGCTCCACCTGGCTAAAAACATAATTTCTTAAATGAAAGCACTTACCCATGCCAGCTGTTTTTTCGTGAACTCTTTAGCCTAGAATGTACCTATATAAATATAGATATACAAATATAGATACAGAGAGAGAGAGAGAAGAGAGAGAGGGAGAGAGAGAGAGAGAGAGAGAGAGAGAGAGAGAGAGAGAGAGAGAGGAGAGAGAGAGAGAGAGAGAGAGAGAGAGAGAGAGAGAGAGAGACGAGAGAGACGAGAGAGAGGGAGAGAGAGATATTTATTGTGCACGTTATACTTCTCCCATGATCTGGAGGAAAAGAAACAATAACAGACAAATGACCAAGCTGTTTGCTTGTTTTAAATGGGGTATTTTGCAAGAAGGGATGTGAATCTGGGTCAGCATTATTTACAGACAGCACATGGTGTTTTGTTTCAATGAGCAGGAAAATGTTTTGCGATTAAATGTGGTTAAAAAAACAAAACAAAACAAAAAACGTAGCTTTTTCCAGGGAAGCAGTAAAAGGAATTACTCACTGTAAAAAGTTCTATGAGTCATCTTTAATGTAGGGAAAATGGGCAACCAGGAAAGAAATTATGTTTTCCTGTATGATAACAATAAAAGTGAATGCACTGACAGAGAAATCAGTAGCAGCATATCCCAGGCCAAAGGACTGGGGAAATCTTTTGGGGGTGTGAAGTATTTTGTGCTTTACAGATAAATTCATCGAAATTGTGACAATAATGTAAAAATGATGGTGATTTTTTTGTCTTTTTAGAAGTCAGGTTTATTGAGATATAACTTACATGAAGTGAAATTCACTTTTTTAAACCTATACATTCTATGAAGTTTAACAGACACATTTGGTTATGTGACCACAATTATCACCAATGTCATCTTCCTACCCCTGCTTCTCTTGTGTTCCCTCCCCCTCCCCCAACCCAGCCCCAGGAAAATCCTGATCTATTTCTGTTCCTATAATTAATTCTAGTTTTTCCAAAACTGGTATACAAATGGAATCATTCAGTTTATAGACATGCGCTCCCGTGTGTGTGTGTGTGTGTGTGTGTGTGTGTGTGTGTGTGTGTGTGTGTGTGTGTGTGTGTGTGTGTGTGTGTGTGTGTGTGTGTGTGTGTGTGTGTGTGTGTGTGTGTGTGTGTGTGTGTGTGTGTGTGTGTGTGTGTTGGGACAAGAGATCGAACTCATGCTTTCACCGAGTTTTTCTGCTCAAGGCTGATACTCTACCACTTGAGCCACATCTCCATTTCCAGATTTTTGCTGATGAATTGAAGATAAGAGTCTCTTGGATTTGTTTGCCTGCTCTGGCTTTGAACCTCAGTCTTTAGATCTCAGACTCCCGAGTAGCTAGGATTACAGGCATGCATCACCATTTGGCTTAATAAGCAAGGAACACTTTTGTGTGAACATTTAAGTTTTCATTTAACTCTGTGGCTAAATGTTTAAAAGTGTAGTTGTTGAGTGAAATAACCATATGCTCAGTTTATAAAGAAACTACTAGATTGTTTCCCAAGGAGGCTATACCAGCTTACTTTCCCACCTGTTATGTAGGATTGATTCCAATTTGAATTTTAGGGTGTAAATTTCAATGTGAAACTGCTAAAGTTATCTGAGATTGACTAGATTTAAAATGTAAGCCAGCCAGGTGCTGGTGGTTCACACCTGTAATTCTAGCTATTCAGGAAGCTGAGATGTAAGGATCAAGTTTGAAACCCAGCCCAGGCAGGAAAATCCATGACATTCTTATCTCCATCTAACTATCAAAAAGCCAGGCATAAAAGTGTGTCTCACGTGGTAGAGTGCCAGCCTTGAGATGGAAAAGCTCAGGGACAGGGTTCAGGTCCTGAGTTCAAGCTTCTGGAGCAGCATGTACATGTGCTTGCATGAACACACGCACGCACACACACACACACACACATCCTTTAATGTTCATTTAATGTGGCACATTTGCTAATGTGCAATTGCTTCTACATTTCCTCCTTGTTTAAATGCATAGCAGGTAGAAGCTGCGCTGTCTCTTTCTGCCCCTTGGCTTCAGCTGCATTACCTATGGACTCCCAGGCATCACTTGACTCTTCCACGGATTATTATATCTGCATTTACACTTCTGTAAGTTTTATTTTGTGCTGGTCCTGAATTTGAACTCAGAGCCTAGTTCCTGTCCATGAGATCTTGTGCTAAAGGGTAATATTCTACCAATTGAGCAAGCTCTACTTCCTGCTTTTGGATAGTTATTTGGGGATAAAGGTCTCAAAGACTACTTGAACCTTAATCCTTAGATCTTAGCCTCTTGAGTCCAGGTGTGAGCCACCGGTGCCCATCTACACTTCTTTTTTGTTGTTGTTGAGATTTGGAAACGATGTCTGGAACTAAGTCCTTAGAAGAGCTTTGTTACTGAAGCTAATTCCTTCTTCAGCCATCTGATTTCTCTTCTATTATCGCTGGGCCACAGATCTCAGCAGCCTATTCTTACAAGGTTCCTGGATAGCAGCTAGGACCTAGAGGAGTTATGCATGTGTGGGCTTTGGAACTTAAACTTCTTGTTGGTTAGTTATTAGCAACTGTCTTCTCCCAGACTACCACAACAGCTGCTTAGCAAAGAAGAGCCAAAGAAAAGAACCACCCCAACGCAACAGAATGTACTCATTTCTAAACCTTTCCACCTGTGCTGCCCACTAAGGCAGTCACTACCCTGGGGCTATCAGGTGCCTAAAATGTGGCTGACACACCTGAATGGAGTTTTTTTTTTTTTTGTTTTTTAGCTTTTAGCTAAACTTAAAAGTGTTAAAAAAAAATCCTGATTTTTAGGTACCACTTGGATGTGTGAATCTCCTTTGTACATACGTTGTATAAAACAAATGTGGACCAAGCATTGGCAATGGCAAATGACACCACGGATTTCAAAGTCTCACAATTAAAAGAAGGTAAAAATATTTCATTAATATCTTTGTGTTCATGACATGTTGAAATATTTCGCATAGCCTTGGTAAAAATGTTACTAGCAAACAGATTTTACCTGTGTTTTTTTTTTTTTATTCTGAAAATACTGTACAGAGGGGTTACAATTACATGGGCAAGATAGTGAGTACATTTCTTATCAAGCATTGTAGCCTCCTCCTTTGTTTACCCTTCCCAGCCTCCTCCCCCCACCCCCCCTCCCGCCCAATCCTCCCCACCCCCCACCAAAGTTGTAAAGTTCGTTTTCGACATGACAACTTGTACTTCTCATTGTTGCAACAGGTCCACCTGTATCCTTATTTAAATGATTTGTTTTTCTCCTTCCCCTCCACAAATTATACTGACATCAAATATAGTGAAAGCAGGGGTTATACTGTGAGGGAGGGACATACAAAGCAACAAAGAAATGATCTTATAAATGTGTTAGAAACAAATGCATGAAAGAAAAAAAACATTTAAATACATATCTTAGGGTTCATTTTCCTAACATCACCTTACCTGTGTTTTTAATGTTCTCAACTCCGGGGCACCGACACCCACACCTCGCTTACAGACCTCCTCTAGGAACCTCCTCGTTCCCTAGGCCTGGCAATTCCCGATGCAGCCACCAGAGGAAGCCCGCTCGCAGCTCGTTCCCCGGAAGTCGCCCTCCGCCCCTCTCCGCGTCGGCGGCGCGCTGAGTGACTTCCGGCGGCGCGGGCGCGGGGTCGCGGTGAGCCGGCGCGGGGCCGCGGCGCGATGACCACCCTGCGGGCCTTCACTTGCGACGACCTGTTCCGCTTCAACAACATGTGAGTGACCTGGGGGCGCTCCAGGTCGCTCGCTTCTGGTCTGGTCCTGCCAGTCCTAGCCCGGCCGCGCCATCCCGGCCGGGGACGCCCTCACCCCGGGCGGGGGGCGCGGGCGCCGTCCTCGGGGCGCCGCGGGGTGGAGGTGCGCCGGCCTCGCTCACCTCGGCCCAGGCGTCACCCCACGTGTCCGTGGGGCCGGGCTGGCGCCCCGGGACGCGGGGAGGGCGCGCGGGGGGACGGCGGGACGGGGGAGCGGGCCCGGGCTCGCGACGCCCCCGGCGCTGTCCGGCTGGCTGCCCCCGGCCGGAGCGCGGCCCCGCGGAGCCCCGGCACGGGTGGTCCCTGTCGGGTCCGTGTCGCTGGAGTGACACGGTGCGCGCGCGCGCCCCGGAGCGGACCTCTTTCCTCTCTCTTTATTGAGTTGTGGAGTGGGGAAGACCCCGCTTTGCGCAGACCGACCCCCTTTCCCCCCCCCTTCCAGGCAGTCTCTTCCAATCCAACTTAACACCCGTGACTAGCCAAGTACCCGTTTCCAAAAGAAGACACTTCAGCGTGGAAAATCGATGAGCATCCTGCTGAAAGGTTCCTATTTTTACTGTTAGAGGCGCGCTCCTGTCCAAACACCTGCCTGGGTTCTGCGCTTGACGTTTTGCCTACACGGCCTTTGTCACATTTCTGCCTGCGCACCTATTCCAGATCCACCTTTTTTAAAACCATCAGGGCAAGTCAGTGCGAGGCAACCAGAGACCAAGGGGTTGTGACTCAAGTGTCAGGAGGGCGGGAAGAACTTGGCAATGAGGCGATTAGGAATCTCTCAAATGGAGAGTCGCCGCAAACCTCGAAACACGAAGAATGTATTGGGAGGAAGGAGTTGAGGCGCACTGGTGAGAATAGGTGTGGTTGGAGAACATAGATCCGTGTGAATACAGTGATTAGTGTCTGTAACAGCTGTCAGGGAGAAAACAGGTGAAACACGTCTTTGACTCTTGTGGATGGATTGAAATTTTTTTTTTTTATCCTGTGGGAATGTTGTATGGAGCCTGTATTGAATTGTTACTATCACCTATACCTGTTCTCAGGGCTTATGGAATAATCCTTAGCCTTTACAATTCTGTGGTGTACTGGTGTCTCTTTTTGGTTTGAGTCAAGGCTACCGCTCTACCACTTAAGCCACAGCACCACTTCCACTTTTTCTGCTTATGTGGTGTTGAGGAATCAAACCCAGGGCCTCATGCATGCAAGACAAGCACTTTACCGCGGAGCCACCTTCCCAGCCCCCTTGGTAGTTCTTAAAAAAGTAGATCCCTGACCTCAGAAAATATTTTAGGCATTCAGATTGTCACTTGGAGAACTACTGGTCTATGTTGAGACTCCATAGAATTGTTCCCAGGACCCATCATGGACACCAAAGCCTAATGATGCTCTCAAGTTCCTCACTTACAATAGTGTTGTATTATAAATGCCCTGAAAACCTCCCATATAGTCTCTAATAATAACGCCCAATATAATGCAAGTGCTTTGTAAATATTTCTTATAGTGCTGGTTAGAAAATAAACCTGTGCAAGAAATATGTGCACGTACAGTTGTTCTATATGAAGTTACACATAACTTAACCAGTGAACTCAGTGGGAGTATGAGGTGATTGGTGGGGTGGCCTGCCAGGTTTTTATCCTAACTCAAGGAGTGATGTCCCTTCTCCTTGTTGCTAAGGAGTAAGGCTCATATTTTCTTTACATTTATTAATGGGTAGTGGGATAACATAAGGAGGTTGGAATGCACTCAGCCATCCAGTGAAAGGTTCCTATGGGGAGGGGTGCTGTTTTTTTTGAGGCAAAGGTGCACATTCTTCTTGTCATTGCTAGAAATGGGTCTGGGAACAGCGCTGCTGATGGCCACAGTGGAAGAAGGTTGGTAAAGTCAGTGGGAAGTTCCCACTTCAATGAGTTCTATTCTTTAACTCCATTGGTAAGGACTCATACCTTTGACATAGTTGGCTAGTTAAAAACAACACATATTTGTACATTTTCCCCCTTGGCCTGGTAAGGTATGAGGTATAATTAATGTCTAGGGAAGGTAATTTGATAGTCCTGGTGGGGTGGGTAACCTACAGGACTCTTGGTCGCTGGGAACAGCAGTGACAACATCCTATAGGACTCCTCAATTTTAGTGCCTAGAAAAAATCCATAATACATGTTGTGCCTTTTGAATTAGAGTGCCACCACAGCAGGAATGGGATGGCTTGAGCCTTTGGTCTTTCTGTCACACAGACCTAACAGTCACTCTTATTTAATGTGCTGACAGAATATTTAATCCTTTGGTCTTTCTGTCACACAGACCTAACAGTCACTCTTATTTAATGTGCTGACAGAATATTTAATCCCATTTAGCCAGGCATTGGTGTCCCCACACCCAATTTAACAGCTGTCTGTCTTAGATCCTACATTTAGCACTCTGTTGTCTTGAGTAATACCTGAGGTTTGTCTATTGTGTTAATCCTAATCCTTTCTACTGGGTCCTTTCCGGTTGCATTTATCCCAAACACAAATACCCTTCCTACTGCTCTAAAATCCTAGGGTAACAGTGCTTTTTGATTTTTGTATCTGGTAGCAAACCAGTCACCTTCCCCTGAGTTACTGTAACCCCTATGGGATATATGAGATATATAAACCTTTTGGGCTCAGGACATAAATGCTTACAGCTGAATGAGTAATAGTCTCTTTTTCCAGTTCATGGCTTGCCATGCATCAGACTTGATGATTTGAGGGTACTATTAGTAATATTAATGACTAAGGGACCTGAACCTATTGGGACTGGGCCTTTTTCAGTTTACCAGCAGCTACCAGATAATATTACCTGGGGAATTACAGTTTTATTGCTAGCTTAGTACTTTCTGGGAATGAGATGACTATCTGTTATACTGGGTCTGGAGTTGGAGTCAGTTTCTTTTAACTCAAGGATGTAAGGTCCAACTCTTTTCAGCAGTCTGAACAGCGTATGAAGACCAAGAAGGGTCCCTCCCAGGCTGGCTTAAGCTTGCTTTTCTTCCAGGTCTAGATCAGAACTAGGTGGTTGAGGATGAACAGGAAAGTTGATGAGGGGATTTTGCCATCAGCTCCCCCCCCCCCTTTTTTTTTTCTGAGAGAGAGCAAAGTAGAAGACCAAATAGTTGTGAGCCTGGAAACGGATTGACTTGCTTGGAGACTCTGAAAGGGCCCTGCAGCAGAGGTTACAATGTTTTTGTTTTTTAGGTTTTTGACCTCAGAACTAGTGAGGGTGATAAATCCAATATCCCCTTCCCGAAGGGGAACCTCTATTCAAGGAACAGACTCAAGTGAAGATGGAAGAGACCCTGGGGTTGACAAGAAAAGCCAGAGATGAGTAAAGCCAGATGCAGGCCACAGCACCTTGTTCCTGTGTTTTCTGTGCCTGATCCTAAAATCAGTGCTTCGGGATCAGTGTATCACCCAAGGCAAAACTGTTTTATCCCCAAGACTGCCCAATAGTGGCAACTATTCTCCTTTTGTTGCCCACAGGTTTAGGGTGGAGGTGGGGGGAGCCTCTTCTTATAGAGAGGTAATAAGACTTCGGTCCCTACAGCAGGGCCACCTCTCAGGGGAATGTGTAGTGTTGTTTGGGATTCTTGGAGGTCTGATGCTCAATCCAGCCCTGGAATATCTGGGTATGTGATGAGCTTGGCAGGCAGGCTCCACCCTTCAGTGGGTACCCTGCCTGTTCTATCCAGAGAGAAATGAAGGGAAAACCTGCTAGAGAAAAGGGGAGATTTTCAAAGTCTCAGGTGAATTGTTTTTAGGGCAGTGAGGGATAATGACTAGGGGAGTGGGAGGAAGAAAGGAACGGGGGAACTGGACTGGTGCCTGAGCCAAGGAGGTAGGGAACTTACAGGAGGAAAGGAAAGACAGTGGATCTCAGTCTGGAGGATTTGCCTAGACTTCTCTTCTCCTTGGATATTTCTTTCAATCCTTTCCACTTAGCCCCTGTCCCACCAGGGGGTTTAGGCACCTCAGCAAATTGGCAAGTCATCCAGCCTCAGTTAGATTCAAATAGAATCCAACACAGCCATTAGTCACAAGAGCTTACTACTGTAGGGTAGATCAGGATTTCATCCTTATTTGTGCCACCTGCCACCTCTCATTCACACATCATACCATTTTTCACAGTCCTAAACACCCGAGCAATATTTTGTCACCCCAGTTTCTTGCCTCTGGCCCGTGAATAGACTTAGAGAGTCATCACAGTATGTGTCTCTAGAGCTCCTTTACCCACACTGGTGAAGTCTCCAGGAATCCAGATTTATATGCTGATCCAAGTCACTTGTGCCAGCCCAACCACAGGGCTGCCACAAGCAGGCAGCAAGATGTGTCTCCCCTGGAGGGGGAGCTAGGGCCTCTCCTTCCCTGATGGAAGAGGGATTCCAGAGGAGTCACCTACTCTTGGAAACTCACCACCCCCTGGTGTTAAGACAGTAACACACAAGAGTTACATTTTCCCAAGGCATTTAACTTTTGTACAGAAGGATGTTCTGCCACTCTCCCCAGAGGTAGGCAGGCACACTAGACAGGGTGGACTGCTTCATTTTATCCTAACTCAAGGGGTGACAGTCCTTCTTGTTGCTAACAAGTCAGGTTCATGTCTTCTTTGTGCTTGGTTATATAAGGAAGTTAGCACGGAACCATCAGTGAAAGGTTCTACAAAGATGGGGGAATACTACCCTTTGAGGCGAAGATGCACCTTCTTGTCACAGGTTGCTGGGAACAGAGCTGGTGATGGTTACAGTTGGAGGATGGTGGTAAAGTCAATGGAAAGTTCCCAATCAAGGGGGTTCTATTCTTTAACTCCATTGGCCTTTGACATGCTGGCTGGTTACAAAGAACACAGGTGACAGTTACAATTGAAGTGAAGAAGCAAGTCATTCCAGGAAATTATCTGTACCAGGAAATATTAGTATGCAGTGGTGGAGACATTTTAGTTCGACAGAAAACCTTGTTTCTTCTCATAGAAGGTAAATCAGGGAAGCCATCTGATTTGACAAAGGTTTAGGGTTTGGGAGGTGACATAGTACCTGAAGATTTGGCAATAAACAGGCTAAGTCTTTTGGCCAGTTTGTTTAAACTGGTTGTATTATATGAAAATGGATAGAGAAAAAATTATATGCAGACGCTTAAAATATTACATTGCAGATCACCTGATGTGCTAAGGCCTCTTCAGAATATGTCACTAAGGGAACCCCATCTTCCTACTACTTTTATTAGGTCAGTTTGTTAGGAAATAAAAAAGCAATGGGTGTAGACTATTGCAATTAGTTAACCATATTCATAGAAAAATATTTGAGTGCCTACTATGTGCCAGTATTAGAAACAGCAATGAGCAGAAATGTTGGTGTCTTTATGACATTTACACTTTAGAAATAAAACCTGGGAAACTAAGTGTTGAGTTAAAAAAAACAAAAAAAAACAAAAAAAACAGAAGGGTGAGAGGAGATTCAGCTGACGGAGACTTGGGGAAGTTAGGGAAGTGAATATGGAGCAGATGCCTCCCAGACAGATGGAACATCAGTGCAAAGTTCATACAAACAGGAGGTGGTGGCCAGAACACCTGGAGTGCATGCAGAAGTGTAAATGATGTCAAACCTCAAGGCCAAGGTTTTGTGAAGACTTGGGCTTCTCTGCCAAGTGCATGGAGACACATAGGTGGAGTGGTCATGTGGGCATGGGAGTCTGAAGTCTGGAGTAGCAGTTTAGCTTCAGTGCTATGTAGATGACGACAGGTGACCAAGAGGCTAGATCACACCAGTTATGGAATATGAGTGTAGAGAAAACAAAAGCCTCTAGGAAATACCCAGGGATGTCAAGAGCCAGAGTAAGGAAGACTGAATCCCAACTGAGGAAACACAGAACTTCAGGCCAGAGTGGGGAACTGTGTCAAGCTGCCAGTAGCCAAGTGTGCATCATATTTGGTATTTCTTCTAGGAAAGGGGCAGAAATTTCTCTTGACAAATGCCAAAGAGAAAGAATTGAAGGGACAGTGTTCTGAGTAGGGGTAGAGTGTGCCAGGTCTGTCAGGTACTCCACTGTTTGACAGAAGAGCCAGAATCCTCTGTGGGCTCAGTGTGACTGGTGGAGCTTCTTTCTGCTGCACTGTTGAGATGAGATAGCATGTTGGGCAGCTGAGCTGAGGATGGAGGATATGAAATAGCCAAGAATTGTGGGCCAGGGTGCCAGGGCTCCCCAGGATTGCTTCAGGACTTCTGCAGGGCCAAAGCTGTTTTGATCCTGATTTTTTGTCTTTTTATACTCATTTCTCACTACAGTATGGAGTTTTCAAATACGTGGTCATCTGTACCAGGCATAACTGACAGTGTGAAAGTGTTAAAACATTGCCATTATTTTCGCTGATATTTTAAAAAGATTTCTTGGTAAGGTTATTCATGTTAATATGCAATTTTTTTTCTTTTGCTTTTTTGTTGTCAGTCGTGGGTCTTGAACTCTGGGCCTGCATGCTGTCCCTGAGCTCTTTTGCTCAAGGCTAGTGCTCTACCACTTGAGCAACAGCACCATTTCTGGTTTTCTGGTGGCTAACTGGAGATGAGTCTCCGGGACATTTCTTTTTCTTTTTTTTTTTTTTGGGTATGGTCGTGGGGCCTGAACTCTGGGCCTGGGCGCTGTCCCTCAGCTCTTCAGCTCAAGGCTAGCACTCTACCACTTGAGCCAAAGTGCCACTTCCGGCTTTTTTCTTTTTGCTTATGTGGTGCTGAGGAATCGAACCAGGGCCTCAGGCATGCAAGGCAAGCGCTCTACCACTGAGCCACCTTCCCAGCCCCTCTCCAGGACATTTCTGCCCAGGCAGGCTTTGAACTGTGATCCTCATATCTCAGTCTCCTGAGTAAGATTACAGGCATGATCCACTGGTGCCTGGCTAATACGCAGTCCTTTTAAGTGACTATTTTACATTGTAGAATATAAATATATAGCCAAATAAACACAAGCTTAGCAATGTTTTAGTGTGAAAGGGATTTTGGAAACCAAAATGGTTGGAAAACTACTGAACTAGAGAAATGTAGTGTGACTGTCTAGAATCAATCACTGAGTCCCAAACTAAAATCTGACTAGGAATGGAACAGTTGAACATAACAAAATAGAAATAGTAAGGGGTACAGTTAACTGAATGGGAAGAACCAAAACTGGTTGAAGATGGGTATCGGTTTTAAGAATGTTAATTTGGGGAACATGTGGTAGGACATGCTGGGAGGCACCCTCAGTACTAGGGTAAAGTTGAAGGAACAGGGTTAGTGGAATGGAGAAGCAAAAAAGTGTGAGAGTGCCAACAATTAGAAGGTGGAACAGGAAGAAGTTGTGAGGAAAGACCCTTTGTCTAGACAGGTAGGCGGATTCTTGTGGAAAGACACTAGCAACAGGCAAGTTTGACTGTGAGTCTTGTGACTCCCTGTTCTTAATATTTTGTTATTTAGAAGAGAGAAACTTCTGATGGAATCATTATTAAAGCAGCAGTTAAAATGTATATAAGTGCCAGGTGCCAGTAGCTCATGCCTGAAATCCTATCTACTCAGGAGGCTGAGATCTGGGGATCAAGGTTGGAGGCCAGCCTAGGCAGTTAAATCCATGTGACACTTACCTCCAATTAATCACCCCCCCAAAATGAAGTGGAGCTGTGGCTCAAGGTGGTAGAGCACTAGCGTTGAGCACAAAAGCTCAGGGACAGCACCCACACCCTGAGTTCAAGCCCCATACACAGGCCAAAAAAAAAAAAAGTATGGGTACTTTCATATTTGCTGTTTCATAGCTCCTAAGTAGTTGAAATATATATTAAGCACATTTTTATTTTCCTTGTGGTATATTTAGTTTTAACAAGTTTTACAGTTTGTGAACACTGCTTACTATTGATATTTCTCTTGTTTCTTCCAGTAACTTGGATCCTCTTACAGAAACTGTATCCTTTTTGTTAAAAAAAAAAAAAAGGTTTGCCAAGAGCAAAGAAAACAAAAGGAAAAACAGATTGGGTAATGAAAAATTTAAAAATTCCTAACTGGGAAAGCAAACCACACTGAAAAAATGAAACAAATGGTTGCCTTAAATCTGCCTGACACACTGTTATATAAATCAGTAACATTACAGCTCCTCTGACCCTTAGTGGTAAGCATGCTGCACACAGCAGAAAGTACAGTGACCTCAGGAAGGCAGCTTATTTTCTTCTGATGTGAACAAAGTATGGAGATGACAGCCCGTTCTGTGAAAGCGGTGGTTTCATAAAATCAGCAGCAGCCAGGTTCTTGTAGTTCATCCACTCTACCAAGGTAGCCTTAATTTTCCTGTTCCAGATGACTGCCAAGGCAAACCATCTCATATGTGTTTCTGGCAGAAGAATCGACAGGGGAGATGAGTGTCCTTCCCTTATAAGGGTATCTTTGGGAAGGACCATTCAGACCTGAGTCTCACTGATCAATGGCTGCCTCCTCCACTACCTAGTTCTTTGGTACATCAAGGTTTGATACTAAAAGGAATAAAAGACTTGGAATAACAGCTGGCAATTTCTATTATTCTTCCAATAAAAAATGGTCAAAACTACGTAAAGACAGAGTATTCTTGATTATGCTTAAATAATACGACAACCTTTACAATCTGACTTAAAACACAAATTGGACTTCTGGATTGTTTTTGTGCCCACTCCACCTGTTAACTAGTAATTTATCAAAAGAGAATTGCAGAGACTAATGTACATACTAATTTACCAAAAGAGAATTGCAGAGACTAATGTGCATACTAATTTACCAAAAGAGAATTGCAGAGACTAATGTACATACTAAGAATACCTGAGTTCAGTCTCACCAGTCAAAAGATACAGAAGCTGAAACAAATATGAGGAGCCATGTTTACATACTGAAACTCAGTGCTTCATGATGGTGAGTTAAGAAATAATATAAAATTTTAGTGACCTTACCAATTGGTACAGTTTTTCCTAGAAGGCTCTTTGGAAATGTAATGTATCATAATTCCATTTCCTGAAAGCTAAAAATGTTATGAAATAGAAGCAGCTTATGTCAGAAGTTGGTAAACAAAGGTCATTGGGCCACATTTGGAGGCTTGCTTGTTGCTAGCAATTTTTTACTGGAACATATCCATGGTGTTAAACAGCTGCACAAATTAAATTGCATTTGTGAGACCTTTTTTTTTTAAATTGAGTAATTTATGCCACAGATGGTTGTCTGGCAGGAGGGAGGTTTAACTTGTCTCTTCATGCAAGTGAATAAGTAAAAATTAACTGCAGGTACAAGCAACATGACAATATATCAGACAAAGTTGAGTGAAAACTAAAAAAAAAAAAAAAAACCCTTCAGAATTTCACTGTCTAGTAAAAGAAAATGTTAGGATGCGAGTCAATTTAGATGGTGTGCCTCCAGTGACTAAAGTTTACAGTAAAAGTCTCAATGTACAAGGGAGTACATATTTGAACATAACTTGCTGGCTCACCCTAGTGGTTGATTTAGGAGGCCAGAGATAGGATGGCTGTTTCTGGGGTTCCTCTTCTAGGCAGAGAACTGGTTATGGTTATCAGTGGCTGGGTGGCCATGTCAAGGGTTGAGGAGTTCTCAAAGCAATGGTAAACACTGAAGAGGTTTCCCAGGAACGCTTTCATGTATTATTGATGATGTTCTCTTAAAGAATTGCACCATAAAACAAATACAGCTGTAAGGACACCCCAGAATTGAAGAGTTAAGTGATTAAGCAAATTATCTCAGCATTTACTCTTCCTTGATCAGCTTTTAGCTGAGCTGCTAGAAATTGAATCAGTTAGCATCTCATTGCTGGAACAAAAGCAAGAACTAGCCATTAATTTTCCAATCCAGTTAGGGAACCATAAATGTATTGAGCATCCGCTATGTGCCAAGCACCAGAGAGTAAACCTGACATCCACAGTTCTAGGGAAGACACCTGGTACACAAGTAAGAGTCTCAGGTGATAATAAATGCCACCCAGAGACATTCCCAGTAGGGAATCAGACTTGACAAGAACTTTTGAGGCCTGGTTTTAGGATGATGTTTTATCTCTTACAGTATTTTGTTTGGGAAAAAAATCAGTGCTAAATATTCCACGTTAATGTCTTATAGAAAATTTTCATATATAGAATTGAGGATAAAGTTACAACTAATATGCTTTTTAAGAAAATTTTTTCAGAATTTCCCTTTAAATGAAGAACTTCTTATTGTCCATTACTTTTCACATTCCTTAACAGGACTCTAGTATGGGATTCCTTTTTACTTACAGTATCTTGCCCACTGGCCAGAGTATTTCATTGTTGCTGAGGCGCCTGGTGGAGAATTAATGGGTTATAGTAAGTATAATACTTGTAGTACTTTTTAGGGCAGGTAAGATTTTTAATACACGATTTCAACCTGACTGCTTTATGATATACAATTGGAGGCATCATATTCATGATGCCCTTTAATTTTGATGCCTCCCAATTCTATATTTCAGTCATTCAACACTACATTTGTCTCTTCAGTTTTAGGCATTGTGTTAGGTCCAGGGTATGTAGCTGTGAACCTAGCATAAAATCATCTCAAGTCATCTTGGATATTTCATTCTGTATGTTAAATTTTTTTTTGTATATAATGCAAGGTTATAAGGCATCATCATTTACTTAGTTGCTTTGCTAACAACTTGAGCTATGAGGTATCTGCTATATGGACATACTCACTAGAAATGTTAGATGTATGTGAGATACAAATTCAGGTCCTTTGTTCAAAATTAGTTGTGTTTTTACTCTATCATTTTTTTTTAACATTACCTAAATCTATCTCTGGAATGAAACATATAAAAGTACTAATCATTAATTGATGGTTTCAAAAACTTAAAAATTAAAAACCCTGTCATTAGTTTCCCTTTTTGGTGGGCTGTGTAAAGCCAGCCAAATCATCTGGTACATGGTGGGACAAAACTACATATGCTTTGTGTCAGTTGCCTATTGCTGTTTGTCTGTATTGATAATTTTGTTATCCAAATGGCCCTTGACAGGAAAAAAAGGTTCTCCCCACTTCTGCTTAACAATGATGCATCAAGCACTGACTACTTCTGTGTAAATCAGTGTGTCTTAACTATTGCATGTATTTTTTGTTGTTGATAGTTATGGGTAAAGCAGAAGGCTCAGTTGCTAGAGAAGAATGGCATGGACATGTCACAGCTTTGTCTGTTGCCCCTGAATTTCGACGCCTTGGTTTGGCTGCTAAACTTATGGAATTATTAGAAGAGATTTCAGAAAGGTGAGATCTTGTTTTTCAAACACACTACTTTATAATTTAGGAACTCTAATCATCTATTTGTTGAACATTTATAGGATTATAGTTCTCACAATAATTCTGTCACTCAGAAAGAATGGTATTATTGTTTATGGTTTGCAAAGTGAGGCCTGTAAGCTGCAGAACTGATCAAAGACCTGCCTTCAAGTAATGTTTCTTTTAATGTTCTTGTCACTAAGCAGATGCTCTTGAATTCTCTTCAGATTACCCTGGACATATTTTTTGGTGTTCCTTGTTGTTTCTTCTTTTCTTTTTAAGAGAAGGTTTCATTATGTAACCCAGACTGGCCTCTTGATTGCTAGAAATATAGATATGCCCAAGCTAAAATGTATTTTTTTTTAAGCCATGAGTTTTAATGGGTGTATACCTGTTGGGCACTAAATGACTTTAAACTATGGAACAGATTCAGTACATACAACTACCTACACTCCTATTTTCCATTGATTGTCATGTGTGTGTTCTATTTTTTAAATCACAAAAAAGTGATAGGAGCTCCTGTCTTAGGAGAGAAAGAAATGTCTCTGACCAAGAGGATAGGTGGCGAGACAGTTCTGGAGACTTATTACAGTTTCCACACAGTTATTATTAGCTTTAATAAAGGCAAGTTTTAAAAGAAACAATTGTGGCTATAAATGTTCTGTTTCAAGTAGAACATGAATTCAGATACTTAAGGAACTGAGTGGTGAAATGAAGATCTATGCTAGTCTTTGATTTTCAAAAAAGTTTTTTAACATGGTGTTACTGATATCTGTTGGGGGAAAAGAAAAAAGCAGGGGCTGAGAATGTGGCTTAGTGGTAGAGTGCTTGCCTAGCATGCATGAAACCCTGGGTTAGATTCCTTAGTACCACATAAGCAGCAAAAGCTGAAGTGGTGTTGTGGCTCAAATGGTAGAGTGCTATCCTTGAGCAAAAGCAGCTCAGGGATAGTGCCCAGGTCCTGGACAGGCAAAAAAAAAAGCATTATTGTGTGGCAGAGAGGGAGCTAGAAATGGGGGTCTAAAACTGCCTTCCACATATAGAAGTTATTATCTGAGAAGAAAATTAAGTTCCCTTTTTAGGATGATTTTTAAGGTATCTGCTTATATGTATGTATCTTTACATGTATACATTAAAGAGGAACTAGCAAAATATTAGTGGACTCAGGATTCCAGTAGCAATAAGAGTGCTTACCCAGCATGTGAAAGGCCCTGCGTTACATCCCCACTAGCATGGAGACCGAACTGCCTATATTCTGTTTAAGAAAAAGAAAAAAATTTAAAGTAATGCAAATTGTAATAAAGATGGCATGTGTATTGGTAATAGTTCCATTATAGCTGAAGCAAGGGTCACTGCATATAGAGAAACATGAAACAACTGAATATGTACCCAGAAACAGATTCAGAGAACATTCCGGCAGAAATGGTTAAGGATACACAGCAAATTCAACAAACCTTTTCTGGGTCAGTATCTTCAGGCTTTTCAGGGTACCTAATAATATCTGTTGCATAGTATTTTAAGTAACCTATCAAACTAAGTTTCAAACCAGAAATCTTGCCTCAGGATTTTTTTAAATTGGTTATAGGGTCTGATCTTGGGGCCTAGGCATTGTCTTTGAACTTTTTCACTCAAGGTTAGCCCTCTGAGCCACAGCACCATTTCTGGTGGATAATGGGATATAGGAATCTCATGGGATTCTCCTGCCCTGGCTGGCTTCAAATCATGATCCTTAGATCTCTGCCTCCTGAGTAGCTAGGATAACAGGCGTAAAGCACCGTATCCAGCTGACAAATTTTTAATCAGTAGGCAAAACAATTTATGGTAGAAATGTATTAAGTAGGATTCTACTTCTTATTTATCTGAAATTCATAAGCAGAAGAAACTAGTAGATGGTAAATTTATAGTAGACAGGAAGGAGAGAGTCTAGAAATGAAAGGTAGGACCTGAATGAACAAGGGGATGTTACTAAACAGAGACTTGGCTGTTACTTGCTTCCTTTACCTATACTTGGGCCATGGCCACATAGCAATTTAATTTTTAGGAACCAGGTTTGTACTGCAAAATGATTGCCATAAATCCTAAATAATTAAAATTGCTTTTAGGTAATCAATAATAACCATTCTGAGTAGTCCTATTACTTCCTAACATTTTCTCTTTTTTTGTTTAAAGAAAGGGTGGATTTTTTGTTGATCTTTTCGTACGAGTGTCTAACCAAGTTGCAGTTAACATGTACAAGCGGCTGGGCTACAGTGTATATAGGACAGTCATAGAGTACTATTCAGCCAGCAATGGGGAGCCTGATGAAGATGCTTATGGTAAGCTCCCTTTCCTGACAGTAACTCCAAAAGAAGTATAGTCTTAATAAACTTAAAATCACATTTGATCTTTTAATATACCTTAGTTATACTTAACTCCTATAGATTATTACTTCACTGTTAATAAAAACAAACATTTCTCTGATAAACTACTTCCTGGGTGGGTTCTGGGTAGGTCTTTTGGGAACTTTAATCGATATAATTAAAACCTATTGCTATTCATCCTAACAGATATGAGGAAAGCACTTTCCAGGGATACTGAGAAGAAATCCATCATACCCTTACCTCATCCAGTAAGGCCTGAAGACATTGAATAACCATAGGCAGTGGTTCTTAGGCAGATGTTCCAGATAGTTTGTAGTCTATGTATTTTCAATGGATGACATTGGAGCTCTATTAGGAGAAGTAAGACTTCAAGAACATATACCGATTCCAACTCTCATTCATTGTTTTACAGCAAATAGGTTTGCTGTAATAAAATCCAGTCAAGAAGGCAGCTATGTAGTAGGATACGTTCCACTATCATGGTTCACAATAGGCATATTGCTCCAGCCACCTCAATTCTGTGCCTGAGAACCACTGCTGTATATACATATATTTTTTATTTTGTACTGAACTGTTGAAGCTTTAAAAGCATATATAAAATGTATAAATTTAGATGTATAATAAAATACATTGTTGACTATGAATGTTTTCTGAAAGATGTGAACATCTGAAATAATATCTGCCCAGATAAGTTAAGATTTCCTTCTTTCTGCCTACCTGTTTTTATACTGATGGTCCTGGATCCGTTCTTCTACTACTTCTGTGCTTAAAGTCTGCTTTTTCAAGAGGAAAAAACATTATCTCCCAAAACCATATAATTGGATCATACATACCATGTATTTTTATGTGCAGTTTCATTACCTGTAATATGGGAAATACCCACAGAGTAAAGAAAATTCTACTCTATACTAATTAAAAACATGTATATATATGTATGTTCGTACATGTATGTATATATACGTATGTACATGTATGTATATATACATATATATGTATATATACACACATATACATACAGACACAATAGGAAATTAGGGTCTTGCTGGCTGTACACACTGGCTTGGAATTCCTGAGTTCAAGTTACCCTCCTGCTTTAGCTTACTAAAGAGTTGGGACATACTCCACCACAGTTTGTTACAAAGCTTTAGGGAAAAATAAAGCCTTTAGAAAAAAACCTTGAGTTGGCAGAATAGCTCAAATGGTAGAGAGCCTAGACAAATCTTTTGGTGATACACTAAAGTAGAAAGAACGTTCTGTTCTTGCAAGAGAAAAACTTCCTCTTAAAAGCCAATGGCACATGCTCACAGATTCGGATCCCAGCATTCTAACCCCTTAACTCTGAAAAATCACTTAGAGGATAATTAAAATCAAAATCAAAAAATTAAAAACAAAAACTCCCTCCTTACTGGCTAACAGATCTCAGTACTCAGCATCAACTGCTCCAGTGATGAAAAACATTTATCCCACCTTCATATGCTATCTTAATTTCAAGATTAATAATAATACCAAGTAGCTCTATAGAGAAGATGTCATATAGTTTCCCAAACTCCAGCAACCTTGCATTCTTTCTGCCTGAAGTACCAATTAATACCTCCCAGTGTGCTACAGTTACGCCTACTCATAACTGACACCTAATACTTACTCTTGGTTCCTTGTGTGAGGAATACCTAAGGTAACTACATATTAAAGCTTAACATAGCACAAGAATGGTAACATTTGCTGGTATTATGAGTTATTAGAGCTAAACGAACCTAAACACATTCAGTTCTGTAAAGGAATGAATATACACAAGTGGCTGGGAGCAAATAGTTTACCGAACACTTACTGTGCACCAGGAATATTCCTTTTCTAATCTTCAGAATGTACCATCAAAGAATTACCCCATTGAGGAAACAAAATCACTTATGGGGAAGTGCTGAGAATTGAACTTTTCTTTGTGACTTAACAGCAAAAATTTAGAGGTTTCAGATGGATGCATACATCTTCATGAAGAAAACAAGCATCAGAAAACTATACCTGAAAAATAATGGTATGACTGAACAGGAAAACTTTTTTAAAAAAAAGACAAACACTCAAAATATGTCTGCCCAAAATAGATGCTAAGCATTACCTTAACTACATTTCCTAATACAATATATATGGCAAACATTAGAAAAGTTTGGACATAATTGAATAAAGAAAAATCAGTTAAAAATGATTTTACTTGCAACTCCCCACCCCTCACTAACACAAAACATTTTTATAATAATTAAAAAATATATCTGTCAAAGATTTGAAACCCTTTCTAGTGAAATATATAAAAAGTTCCAGGAGTCAAGAGTCCCAAACTAAGTTTATAAAAAAACATTAAATGCTTCTTAATATGAATGAGTGTTCAAGATTCACTTTCATCAATGTCTTTATCAGGGTCTTGCTCAGCAGCCTCTTTTTCCTGTTGTTGTTTCTTCCAAAGTTTGGCCATAGCCAGAAGCTTGAGGTTAGGTTGGTTGGCAGCATCTTCTGGAAAGATGTAGTCATAGTATTCTTCCCAGCCTGCATCAGACTGAAGAAATGAAAGGCAAGTGAATGCATGGCTGAAACATGACAGTTTCACATAAAGTGGAGAGTTTTTAACTGGGAAACAAAGTTCAGTGTTAACTGATGTTAATTTTACAAAATTAAAGGCCAATCTAAGAATTAAAGTGTCATTAATTTAGTAGCAGAGTCATAAATGAACGCATTACATTATTCATACTTGCCTGCAAGTTTCAGATCACTGATTTTAATTATAAATACTGCCCTAAATGGTTGGGGAACCTTTTTTAGCCAAAGTTCATTTGGGAATTTACATTTGTAGGGCCATACAATATTATCAATACAGACAGACACAGGCAGATGAAGACAAGAATACATGTCTGTCCTGTCGTGTACCAAATGATTTCCAGGGCCATATGGTTAGATGTTTTCCACCCTTGCCAGCTTCCACTCTCCCTTGACTATCTGGGCATTGGTGGCTCATGCCTGTAATCCTAGCTAATCAGGAGGCTAAGATCTGAGGATCACGGTTCAAAGCCAGCTTGGGCAGGAAAGTTAACTAACCGCCAGAACACTGGAAGTGGTGCTGTGGTTCAAGTGATAGAGCATTCGCCTTGGGCTGAAGAGCTCAGGGACAGCACCCAGGTCCAGAGTTTAAGCCCCACGACAAAAACAAAACACACCACCACACTAAAAAGTTATTACCTTCCTCTAATATAAGTCCCTCAAGTTCTATGAAAAGCTAGCATTTTGATCCTGTCTTTTTATGCATAAGAGCCTGAAAGGATCTCCCCACATTCCTTCCACTAATCATATAAATCTTTAAGGTTGGCTCAATGTTTCATTTCTCTCCACATTGACTTCCTGCTTACTGTTCTCTATAATTACATTTCCCAACTAGCCAGATGGCAATTGACTTATTCCAGAATTCCATTTTAGGAAGTACATATACTACTTTAAAATACAAAGTTAAAGTCAGGTGGCTCACAACTGTAATCCCAGCTACTCAGGGGTCTGAGATCTGAGGATTGCAGTTTGAAGCAGAAAAGTCCTCATGAGGCTCCTCTCCAATTAACAACTCAGAAACCAGAAGTGATGCTGTGGCAAGTGGTAGAGAGCTAGCTTTGAGCATGAAGAGACTCAGGGATAGTGCTCAGGCCAAGTTCAAGACCCACACCAAAAAAAAGAAAAAGCCCCACAAAGTTCAGTCCAATGCATTTCTAATTTCATCAATAGTGAACAGTGCCAAAGAACAGCTCTTACCCCATCATCAGTCTGGACCTTTCTTCTCTTCTTAACTTTCTCTGGCATGAGTTTGTCTACTCTCTCCTTATCTGATACTGTTCCAAATTCATCTTCAAAGCTTCTCCAAGATTCTAGCAACATAAGTCTCTCTTCCTTTTCTTCACAATTCCGCATGGTTTTGTTAGCCTCTTCATAAATCTGTCTGCATTTAGCCACACTTCCTTCTTTTCCTGACGACAGCTCAAACTGAGCAAAACTGATCCATACCTTCAAAAAAAGTTACAGAGCCAAATTAACCATGTCACCCATAAGACCAGAATGCAGTACAATTCATATATTTCTAGCACATGACATCTATGTATGTGTCCATCAGTGGTATTCCAAAAAACATGAACATAGACTGGGTGCTTCCTCATAAGTAATGAAGCAGTATATTTCTATAGTTAATTAGGTGTCTGATATAGTCAAACTATATTTCAATTCTGTGACACTCAAGATATTTATATACAATATAAACTGACTATAAGCTTAATGTTCTAAAATCTTGATACTTAAGAAAAATAAGCTCTCTCCAAAATCAAGGAAGATATTTAAAATAAATTTTCTTTAAAAATCACTTAAATACAGTATAACTTTTAGGACTGCTGGTTCCTGCAAAATCAAAGATTTACAAGGCACAGGATACCTTGACATGTTGTGTTCTCTGGAGCAATTGTCGGTAAAGATTTCGTGTTCTTTCAGTTTCTTCCTGCTCAATTTCAAAGTCAATGTATGATTTCCAAAGCACCTAAGAAACAGCATAATGAGTCAATCCTGACACTTGAGTTAAATGGCATTGAGTAGAAGCATGTTGTTACCACTGTAACCTACATCTAGGAACATGGACTTTTATGCCACAATTAACAGAGTGCATGTGGGTAAAATAAGCTTGTCAAAACTTAGCTAGACTTCTACAAGATATAGGAAAAAAAAAAGACCTTAGATTCAGTTTTAAGTTCACTTCTAGGTATTTTCATGATCCTTCCACATACAATAACTTCTGGAAGAAAATATACCAAGTCAGCCACAACATATGTTTGTACCTCCACTGCAAATTCATAGTTACTTGAGTTCAAATTAAAAATGTTTAGTTATAGCCAGGGCACAAAGATAAATGGCTTGGACACCTAGGAACTAGTAGTTCAGGGCAAAGGCTGAGAACAACAGAACCAGGTGATACAGAAAGCCCCACCCTGGTAAGGTCAGCGAGGCTTGAAGCTTAACATACAGGGTCCTGTTAACTTGGCTCTTGTTAGACTCAAATTGGTCCTAGCTGGCTGTAGTGTGGCGCCATCTTGTGGCAAAACTATTCTAGAATATAGGGTGTGCATTCACTACTCTTCATCCCTTTATACTGCTAAATTCAGTTCCTGGCAGTTTCTTTGCCAGGCTTTTCCACATTCCCTTTGGCCTTCTTTGTTTAAGGAAGAGAATTAATCATCCACTCCATTTTATCCAAATTCATCTGTGTTTAACTGCTCTGGTCTACATGTAGGGGGCTGATTTTAAAGCTGACTCATCAGCACTTCTTCCTGCCTTGCAAATAGAAAAAATGTTAATCTGAGACTAGGTAATTTGGGTCATCTCTGTACTCTGAAACACCGAATTTAAATAGGTATAGGATACTAAAGAACTGTGTAGAAACTACATTGAAATTGAGATCCTCACCTCTGGCATGTCTAAGCGTGGCTGGCTGATGGCTAATTCATAGATTGCCCGGGCTCTCTCAATATCACCAAGGATTGTCTCTAATTCTGCAAATTTAATCCATGAGGTACAATTTTCAGGTCCAAATTCCAAGAACTTTTCATAAAGCTTCCGACATCTGTCAAATTCTCGAAGCTGTAGTTCCAATTCTATGTAGCCTTTAAATAACTTGTTCTTTGGACATTTGCCTATAGAAGTTCCCTGGAAAATTAAAACGACCAGACCATTGTGATACCTTAGTGGGCTCAACTTGTGCAATCATCCTTAACCTGTCCTAGAAGCTGTCTTCTGCTGAGGAAAAACCTTGCGGAATCAACACAAGAGGCCATTCTGTTGCTCTATGGTGACATTTCTTTAGCTGACAAGATGGCCTGTGGTCACTGGTATCTAGTTAGCAAAAGGTAGTATTCTAGAATTATACAGAAAACTATTTGCGGTTTTAAATTTAGCTCAGAATTCCTTAGGGAATATAGATACATAAAACCTTCTTTAAATGTAAAAGCATCAAAGAATAAAACCTGACTTGCTGCCCACAGGAAGAAAAGAGCCTATCTGAAGGAAAATTGTATTTAAACAGTATTTGACACTATTAAGAAACCTGAAGGACACAGTAAGAGGAAGCTACATAGAAACAAATCACTGGTTCTAGTAATGAGTAATTCTACATCTTTCCAATGTTATAGCCCAGTGTTTTTTCAAGGGATGTGTGTTTTCTGACTTGTATCAGACTATAAAGAAATATATGCCTATTGCTTTATTTTCTGTGAGATAGGGTTTTTCCATGTAGCCTAGGCTGTGCTCTTCCCTGAGCCTTTCAAATGTCAGTATCATGAACATACAACATAATGCCCTTGTGCTGTTTTATTTACTTATTTTGAGATGATAAACATGACGTGGAATTTCCATAAAATGGAACACTTTTATAGTATAAATAAATAGCTGCTTTTTTTTTTGGTCAGTCATGGGGCCTGAACTCTGGGCGTGGGCATGTCCCTCAGCTCTTCAAGGCTAGAGCTCTACCACTTGAGCCACAGTGCCACTTCCAGCTTTTTCTGCTAATGTGGTACTGAGAAATCGAACCCAGAGCCTCATGTATGCAAGGCAAGCACTCTACCACTGAGCCACCTTCCCAGCCTCTATCTGCTGATTTTTAAACATAGGAACTATATGACTTTTAGGCATGAAAACTTTAATTTCCTTTTATAAAACATAAGCATATTTTTTTTTTTACTTACCAAAGCTCTTCTGGCAAATGGTAAATTTTTCTGTCTTATTTCAAATTGTGCATAATATAACCACATTTTGGCAAATGTGAACTAGAAAACAAAAGCATGGAAATATCTAGTTTAAAAGATTCATTTCAATTATATTTAATCCAAGGTCATTGGCAATTTCAATTCCTTAAAAATTCAAAATGAGATGACTATTTCCCAGTAGTTAAAAATATGCCATGTACTTCATGATACTGTATGCTCTACTTAGGAACAGGCTTCATTTTGTGAGCTCCTTGTCAGGTAGAGTATTCCTTCTTTTCTAGGAAGGTAAGTCAGTCAACACTTCCAGAGCAGGAAACATTTTTTTCTTATGCTTGGAAACCTGGCAGAGGTAAGATATCTCCCAACTCCAGGTAGGGCAGTATTAATCCATACATGTGTGCACTTAGTTGTCAGCATAGTGGTTTCTGTATCCCACACATGCTGTGTGGTCTCTTTCTCCTTCTACTCATACGTTTCAAGTTACCCAGCTTCTTGTGAGTTTCTACATTATCTTTATTATATTCTATATTATTCATTTGTCACTCAACACAAATTATCCTCTGAAATAAACCCAACTAGTCTGTTTACAGAGGCAAGGAGATTTCGTTTGTTTTCCATGTGCCTAGTACATACTGGGAAATATTCAGTAAGTTTTATTTCATCCTATTATTTCACAAGCAACAAGATTTTGACCCAGTTGAGACTAAACACTTTTGAGCAAGCATACCTTTTTATGAGGAATTAATTCCAAAGAGGCTTGATATACCTGTCTTGTCCTCTCAGGATCCTGTAGTAAGAAAGTGTGACAAAACACTGAGGTCTGTTACTAAAATTAATTTTACTACTTTCTAGTTTTATGAATACTAGTAAAAATGTACATCCCCAACATGGAATAAGTTTTTCTCAAGTTGTTACTTTCAAATGCAGATTCTGTTTATTATCAGAAAGTATAAACTACCTTTAGCCATCAAACTTTAAGAATCACCAACAACATGGCCATCAAATTCTGAGCGCTTCTTTGTAGAAGGCCTTTTGCCTGACAGCATAAAGAAACAAAAGATTTTTTATAGTCTCAGAACAATAAAGGGTTACTAAAAGCAAAAATATACAACCTAACCAATTCCTATTAATGAGAAATCAGATAAATTAGGAAATGATAACATTTAAATCATGGGCTATGTCACTGTCTTTCAAGTTGCAAATGAAATGGTGTTGTGCCTGATGGTTTCAAACACAAAGATCTCACATGCATCTCTAACAGGCACACTGACAATTTAAAGTACCTATAGAGAGTATCTATATGACTAAATCGAGACCTATAGAAACTAAAACCAAATGTCTTTTTTTAAAGGACAGCTGCTATCCATAACAGAGAAGTTGTGAGTAGAGGGGAAAAGAAATCATTAAGAGTCAGCACGCTGTACAGCAACTTTACAATAAAATTAAAAAAAAAATTCAAAACATCAAAAAAAAAAAAACAAACCAGAGTCAGCACATATTTATTACTTTTTTACCTTTGCCTCTAACTCTTCGTAGAGCGCATAGTTGATCCAAAGATATATATAGCGCTTCCAGTGCCTCTTCTCCTGAATGGGGGGGACGTTGGCAATGGCTCGCTCATAAACCTCTCGCACCGTTTCAGCTTCTGCATCACTTTCCACCAAGCGCAAGTAATCAAACCACGCATCATAATTATGTGGATTAGCCTAGAAAAACAAGTGAAAAAATCTACACTGGCCAGTTTATACAAGATGAAAGAAGGCAATAAAATACCTTTCTATATTTTAGGAATTTTTCCTTCTACATTTTGTTACCTCATTTTAAAACATAATCCCTAAAAATCGCATAAAAGGAATGAGAAAAGAAATACAGAGGACACGTTACTGACTAGTTGCTCTACAAGAAAGCCCCGTTCTCTACCAAGGTAACTACTCAATAATGAGGTTCCTATTCTAAGTGCACATGACTGTGCATCACTGTATTGATAATAAAACTACAATGGCATTATGCTTACAATCCCAAAGCCTGCCTTTTGTTTAGTCCAAGCCTGGAATTTGGGTTCTACTGCTTTAGCTCACTAGTGCTGGGATTATAAAGTTGTCAAGCTGGGAGCCGGTGGCTCACGCCTGTAATCCTAGCTACTCAGGAGGCTGAGAACTGAGGATCATGGTTCAAAGCCAGCCCAGACAGGAAAGTCGTGAGATGCTTAGCTCTAATAAACCACTCAGAAAACCAGAAGTGATGCTGTGGCTCAAGTGGTAGAGTGCTCACCTTGAGCTGAAGAGTTGAGGGACAACGCCAAGGCCCAGAGTTCAAGCCCCACAAATAACAAAATAAAAGTTGTATGACCACACCTGCAAAACCTAATTCATTCAAAGCCTGGGATGGCTTTGAACCATGATCCTCAGATTTCAGCCTCCTAAGTAGCTAGGATTATAGGCGTGAGCCACTGAAGCCCGGCTCTTACTTTCATGTTTCAAAAATAGGGTCTTGCAAGCTTTGCCTGGGCTGGCCTCAAACTTGTGATACTTCTGCCTCCTTCTCCCATTTTTAAAAAATGTTTTGGAGACAAAAGTCTTGCAATTTATCCCAGGCTGGCTTCAAACTCTTGATCTTCCTTTATCAGCCTTTCAAGTACTGCAATTTTAGGCATGAGCCACAACACCTGGATTTGTTGGGGACTCCCTATAGAGCCCATGCTGGCCTTTAACTTGCCATCTTCCTGCTTCTACCTATCCTAAATTCTGGGATTACAGAAATGATCCACCAAGCCTGGGTCTTGCTCAAATGCCACAGTACATGGTCAGCAGCTAGTAAAAGGACTTTCCACAAGTGAGTTACAAACATAGTTTGTTTGCCTATTCTACTAGTCATTTATTCCAACTAGTCTGAAACAGATGCCAACTCATCACAAACACATCCCAAGAATAATTACTGATGGTCTAATTTGCTGTTACTTATATTTCTGTAGCTAGTATAAATTAGCATATCTCAGTTATCTGCAGTTAACCTACAATAGACTCACCTTCACTTCCTCTTCATATTGGAATCTCCGTTTGCTCACGATGATATCTTCAATACCCCGCCTGTCACCAAACTTCTTCTCAAAGATAGTATAGTTTTTGAAGAGATCTTGGGCCTCATGTTTTGGAATTCTATCTAAGGCATACTTGTAGATGACTCGTACCCTTTCAAACTAAACAAAGATGATTATCTTCAACACCATTTTTCCACTCTAGTCAGAGATTGGAGAGTAACTGACATAAATTACTTGCAAATTACAGTTTGAGACCTCAAAATATCCAGAATAAGATTTCTCTTTTATTGAAGATATTTCTGTCAGAAAGAACTGATACGCTTCCTTGACCTCTACATTTAAGTTTGCCTAACATTTCTAGGACCAAAATTGAGCTTATGTTTTTTTTCACCATCCAACCTGAAACATTCTCACTTCTCAGCATGCAATACATTCAGTCATTTATTGGCTCTCACTGAAAGACCAAGAGTCACCTTGGATCTTTTTTCATTTCCCACATTTACTACTCCATCAAGCCCTGCCACTCTACCTCTTCAGCACAGCCCTTTTATTCTCTTCCTCCCTCTGCAGACACATCTCCATTCCTAACTAGAATATTTCAAGACTCAACCTACTGACCTCCCTAGTTCCATTTTTGCCACCCTCATCCTGATTTATTCTCCATAAACTGACCAGAAGATCTCTTTTAAATATAAATCATATTCGGTTTCTCTCCCACTGAAAAATCCTCAGTGCATCCTTTCTACAGCATAATCTGAACTCCCATCATGTAATTCTCTGTTAAGACTTTGGCCTATCTCTCTCAAGTCTATACAGTTTTATGCTTTATGGACTTCTTTGGGGATAGTCTGTTTTTATTCTAAATGATGTTTTCTGTTCTAAGGGCTAAGTCTGTTTCCCAGATTTATTTCCTACAAAAGCCTTTAGTGAGGATGCCAAATGACTCTTAATTTACAGATGTTCAGATTTAAAGGCTTAATTTTTTTCAAACAAAACACAACGAATATATAATTTATATTCAGCTCCTAATCTGTACAGACACCACATACATATGCTATTCTCTGTATGACACTGTTTTTGTATTTTGAAAACATTTTCCTTAAGCATAAGAAAAAAAGGAAACAAGTTATTTTGTGTATAGATGTGATTTTTGCTAAGTTGTTTAGTAATATAATCAAGTCCGTGAAATATACTTACTTCTTTCTGGTTTTCCTCAAATTTGGCAAAGGCCACATAAAGGTGTTCATCCATATGTTCATCTCCAAAGAACTCAACAGCTCTCTCATACACTTTCCTTGCATGGGCGAAATAAGCATGTTTTTCTTCAAAGCGGGCATACTTGATCCAGTTTTTCACATCCGGGTGCACAAGAACAAGTGCAGGAGAATTAAGGGAATACCAGGAAGGACAACACAACTTTGAACAAATAAATAAGGGCTGGGCAATGTCAATTCACACTTACTTAGCTACTCAAGAGGCTGAGATCTAGGAATTGAAGTTTAAAGGCAGTCTAGGCAGATAAATCCTTAAGAAACACTTGCCTCCAATTAACTAGCAAAAAGCTGGAAGTAGAAGTGTGGCTCAAGTACCAGCCATGAGCAGAAAAAGCTAAGCAAGGGCTCAAATCTGTGAGTCTAGGTCCAAGTACCTGCACCAATGGAAGAACAAACTGAGTAGTAGGGCTTTTGCTTAGAATATCAATAGTATGGGCTCAATTCCCAGCTTGAAAAAGCCAGGCATGATGGCTTACACACATGAAATACTACTTAAAGACTGAGATTAGGAGGACTGCATTTCAAGACCAACCTGAGTAAAAACTTTACAAGACTGCATCTCAACCAATAAAAATCAGAGTGGTGGCTTTCACTGGTCATCCCAGCTACTTAGTAAGAATAAATGGGAGAATTATGGTTCAGACTAGTCTAGTAATAAATGCAAGACTATCTGAAAAATGAAAGCAAAAAGTACTAGAGGCATGACTCAAATAGTAAAGTGATTTCCTGGTAAGTGCAAGGTCCAAGTTCAAATCCCAGTACCTCTCTACCAACTGGGGGTGGGGGGGGGGACACAAAACAAAAAAAATGAATAGTCAACAAACTACACCAAGCCACCTCAAAACCTGACCATTGAGTAAAGGTAATAAAAGACATACATAAATGTATCACTACTAATCTGTGATCTCCATGAGGGTGGGGGTAATCTGGTTTACCTCAATCTGCCTCCTTGCTTATTCAATGTAGTACAAGTACAATGAAGTAAGAAAATTCAAATTGATTACTAATCATATAACCTAAGACATATCTTTTTTTTTTTGGGTCCGGTCATGGGGCCTGAACTCTGGGCCTGGGCGCTGTCCCTCAGCTCTTCAGCTCAAGGCCAGCGCTCCACCACTTGAGCCACAGCACCATTTCCGGCTTTTTTCCTTTTGCTTATGTGGTGCTGAAGAATAGAACCCAGGGCCTCAGGCATGCAAGACAAGCGCTTAACCACTGAGCCACCTTCCCAGCCCCTAAGACATATCTTTTAACTTGTCTGTTTTCTTCACATGCAAATAAGGAAACCTAATACCAACCTCCCTCTATTAATCCTGACTTTTACTTTCTGTCCGAAAGGACATGATAACTAAATGGTGCCATTATATACGATACCATTATATATTTGTACTAATGATTAAGGATGGAAAAGATGCCACAAAAAAATTGGTAACATGAGCCAAAAGAGACTTTTTTTCATTTTGATAAATATTTTATATGACCAGAAACACAGAGGCATTATACCTTTGTGTTTCTCCCCTCACAGTATCCTTTGGTCTCACTCTGTGTGAATGCCTATCATATCCCAGTGTATTTTGGATCTAGCTTCTACATATGACAGAAAACATGCACCATTTATCTGAGCTTGGCTTACCTCACTTAACATTATTTATTCTAGCTCCATCCATTTCCCTGTAAATGACATATTATTATTCTTTCTAATGGCCATGTAAAATTCTATCGGGTATAGGTACTACATTTTTTGGATCCACTCATCTATTGTAGGGCATCTGGACTGTTCCCATAGCTGGGCTATTGTAAATAGTGCAGCAATGAACATGGCTTGTGATGCTCTGGGTAGATGCCCAGGAGTGGTATGGCTAGGTTCTAGGGAGGATCTATGTTTAGCTTTTTGAGGAACTTTCAGACTGCTGTGCAAACTGGTTGTATGTTCCTACAAAATAAATGTGTGATGAAACCTATATACATTAACAACCATGTGTCCTGACCCAACATCATCTCTAAGAGAGGAAGAGAAGCCAGGACAACAGAACCATCCAAGTTTTGTCCAAAGGATATATCGTTCATAAATGGTACGTGCCCGCTCCACCTCTTTGTATCTCAGCTCAAAGTTAATGTAGGAGTGCCAGGCTTGCTCCTCAGGCTGCCATTCCATCCAGCGCTCAAACACCTGCCGGGCACCAGCAATGTTCCCCAACATCTCCTCCATATATGTGTACTTGTACCTTGAACAAAATCAATAATACCTGCTGTGGTCACAATGATTTAGGGAATACATGATTTGTAGCAATTTACACTGCTTCCTTTGTTACATGAAATTTTAAATTTTACCTTTCCTAAAGGTTAAATCAAATATATTTTCTATTAAAATAAAAATCTGAGGAAATAGTGAAACATGGGGAAGCACATACTTTCTTAAAATCATCTACTTCAAGAAGAAGATTCTAAGACTGTAACTACAATGTTAATTTGATCACGATTAATAAACATTAAAATTATGACATAGACATGAGACATTAAAAAGCACTTATAGCATATTTAAAGTATTTCAAGATAGAATAATTAAAGATGTAAAATTAAATATAAAAAACTCTGTAAAAAACAATAAACATACAAACTGCTTGGTTAGATCAAAAATTTACCAGAACTGATTGACTCGTGGCAGTGTTGTTATGGCACGGTCCCAGATATTTCGGGCATGATTGACCTGGCGATTCTTCATTTCCATTTCTGCATATTTCAGCCAGAGTGTAATATTTCGATAGTCTACATCTAAAGCACGCTCGTATATGGATCGGGCCCTTAGGAAGCAAGATTTGGAAAGTATCAAAAGCAGTATATACAGCATCTGAAGCACCATATTTCAGACTAGCTTCAAAACGCTATATTATTTGAATGCACACCACAAACCAAATTCTTGGCATAAAGATAAAAAAAAGGGTTGGGAATGTGGCTTAGTGGTACAGTGCTTGCCTTGCATGCATGGAGCCCTGAGTTCAATTCCTCAATACCACATAAACAGAAAAGGCTGGAATGGTGATGTGGCTCCAGTAGTAGAGTGCTAGCCTTGAGAGACAGCACTCAGTTCAAGCTCTAAGACTGGCCAAAATAAATAAATAAAAAGATAAAAAGGCACAACATTCTCAAGTTATAGTACAAAGTCTGAAGGGTAGATGAGCATATAATAATAATGCAATGTAATGAACATTATACTGGATCTACACAGGAAGCAGAGAAAGTACATGACTGTTTGGTAGAACAGCCTAGGTAGCAGGTAACTTCAGAATTAATAATTTAAAAGAAAGTTCTAGTTTACCAAGAGGTCTAGATTGGTGGGGAGGCATGTCCATCTTCAGGAAGAGGGAATAGCCAAGCAAGGAGAAATGATGTGTTCAGGAATTGCCAAATAAACAGGCAAGAGAGGGCAGGGGTATAAGGGAGAACATAGAAAGACTAGGTAAGAGAGGCACAGGTTCTGGTTTTTATCTTGTTGATCACTGGTTTTCAGCAGGACATTTTATATTAAAATCTCACCATATAGAAAGCAGATGGAAATGTGCTTCTCTAGCTACAATCATGTACTAGTGATTCAGAACCACCAGTATAAGTTCTTCCTGCCTTGCTCTCAAGACTGTCTTTCCACAGTGTCCCTCAAAAAATCCTTAGGGCTTCCCGGGGAGCAGAGCTCAAAATGACTACCAGAAGCACAACTTTTTACTTGTGCTTAAATTTTTCCTAATCTGTTACCTTACAAAACCTTCATATTTAAAAATTATATTCTTAGCAATTTCACCTTTGAATTTCCTTTAGACTTTCTTCCCATTGTGCGTATTTTATCCAGTTACTAATCACAGTCCTGTTTTTTCTTATGTTATCTTCAAATGTCTGAAAAAAGGCAAAAAAGGTTATGTTAAGAGGAAAATATTAAAATTACCTTCACTTTTTGTCTATTGTCAGTCTAATAATAAAAGACTTGAGATGCTAGAAATACATGGAACATAAAGGCTTTCAATAACAAACCTACAGCCAACATTATACTTAATGATGAAAAACTAAAGCCATTTCCTCTAAAATTGGAAACAAGATAAGGATGTCCACTTTTTCCACTCCTCTTCAAAATATTACTGGAGGGGCTAGGAATGTGGCTTAGTGGTAGAGTGCTTGCCTAGTATGCATGAAGCCCTGGATTCAATTCCTCAGTACCACGCAAACAGAAAAAGCTGAAAGTGGCACTGTGGCTCAAGTGGTAGAGTGCTAGCCTTGAGCAAAAGAAGCTCAGGGACAGTATCCAGGTCCTGAGTTGAAGCCCCAGGACTGGCCAAAAAAAAAAAAAAGAAAAAAAATTTACTGGAATTGCTGGCAAAAGCAGTAAGGCAAGAGAAAGACATAAAGTAAATCCAAATAGCACAGGAAGAAATAAAATTATCCCTAATTGCAGATGACATGATCTTATATTTATAGGACTCTATATATTCCTCCCCTAAGCTACTAGAGCTGATTAAAAATGTTGGCAAAGTAGTAGAGTACAAAATCCACAAAAATCAGTAGCTTTCCTGTACACCAACAAGGAAACGATCAAGACTGAAATCAGGAAAGCCACTCCATTTGCAACAGTCTCAAAAAAAAAAAAATCCCTAAGAAGTAACCTAATTAAGGATGCAAAGTACCTCTGCAATGGAAACTATAAAAATTTAAAGAAGGAAATTGAAGACAACATAAAGGAGTGAAAAGATCTTCCATATTCCTAGACTGGCAGAATTATCATGAAAATGGCAATACTGCCCAAAACAATCTACAAATTCAGTGTAATACTCATCAAAATCCCAACATCATTCTTCCCATGAGATAGAGAAAACATATGGAAGTACAAAAGGTCCTGAATCACAAAAGCAATCCAGAGCAGAAAAGGTAGTGCTGGAGACATAATACCAAACTTCAAACGCTACTACAGAGTTACAGTAATGAAAACAGCCTGCTATTACCACAAAAACAGGCCCAAGAATCAATGGGACAGAAGACCCCAGAAATACACTGACAGCAACCTAATATATTCGGTAAGGGAGCCACAAATATACATTGGAATAAAGATAGCCACTTCAACAAATGATGCTGGAAAAAATGGCTAACCACATTCAGAAAACTGAAACTGGATCCCTATCTCTCACCTTGCACCAGTATCAATTCAAAATGGATCGAAGACCTCAATGTATGACCTGAAACCAAGAAACTATTACAGGAATGAATAGGAGAAGCATTAGGACTTCTTGGAATAGGCAGGAACTTTCTGAATCAATCCAGAAACATAGCCAATCAAATACTAACTTGATAAATAGGACTGGATCAAACTAAAAGATTTCTGCTTGGCAAAGGATATAGCTTAACAGGCTAAAAAGACAGTCTACAGAATGGGAGATTTTTGCCAGCTAACATCAAACAATGACCTAATACACAGAATATACAGACAGCTTAAAAAACTAAATCCTTGCTGGGTGCCAGTGGCTCACACCTGTAATCCTAGCTACTCAGGAGGCTGAGATCTAAGGATCACAGTTTGAAGGCAGCCCAGGCAGTCAAGTCTGAGACTCTTATCTCCAATTAGCCACCAGTACTACTGTGGCTCAGAGTGGTTGAGTGCTAGCCTTGAGCAAAGAAGCTCAAGGACAGTGCCCAGGACCTGAGTTAAAGCCCCACAACTGACAAATCAAAGCCAAAAAACCTACTAAACCGTTAAAAAAAAAAAGTTAATAATTGGATTAATGAGCTAAAGAGAGATTTTGCAGAAGTAAAAATGGCCACCAAACATATGAAGAATGCTCAATATCTCTGGCCATAAAGGAAATGCAATTCAAAACAATACTGAGATTCCAACTTCACCCCAGTTAGAATACAAATAATAACAGATGCTGGTAAAGATGTGGGCAAAGGGAACCCTAATATACTATTAGTGGGAGTATAAATTTGTTTAACCACTCTGGAGGTTCCTCACAAACAAACAGAACTATACTATGATCTAGCAATCCTACTCTTGGGAATTTATCCAAAAGATTACCAACTAGATATACTAAAGCCACCAGTTCAACCATGTTCACTGCAGCACTATTCATCATGGGCAAGATACGGAATCAGCCCAGATACCCTTCAGAGGATGAATGGATTCAGAAAATGCAGTATATATACACAATGGTAGTTTACTCATCCATTAGAAAGAATGATTTGGCAAGTTGGGAGCTAGCTACACAGGAGTCTGAGATCTGAGGATCACGGTTCAAAGCCAGCCTGAGAAAGAAAGTCTGTGAGACTCTTATCTCCAATAAACAACCAGAAAACTGGAAGTGGTGCTGTGGCTTGAGCTGAAGAGCTCAGGGACAGTGCCCAAGCCCAAAGTTCAAGCCCCACGACTGACCAAAAAGAATGAATGAACAAAAGAAAGAAAGAACAAACAAAGAAACAAAGAAACTGCATCATTTGCAAAGAAATGAAAAGGACCTGGAAAAAATTATGTTGTGAAGTCAGTCCCCGAGAGACAAGGGTTACATGTTTTCTCTCATATGTGGAAGCTAGAATTAGTTTATAAATATGTAAGTAAATACTTTGGGTTGTATACAAGTGTACACAAATTTATAAACTGAAATACTAGTAGTTTTATGGGAGAACTCAATGTAATCCCTTAGAAAGTCGAAATCACAGTTCAACTAAATAAAATCCAAGAAAGAGATCCTTGAAAGAGGCAGAGAGTGGGGTAGACAAATGAAGAGAAAAAGTAGGGGAGAATGTAGTCAGAAATTCAATGCATATCAAACACAATTAAGAAAAAATTAAGAGGTGGGATGGGAGGGATAGGTGAGAATGTTGGAGTGGCACTCATCAAGATGCACTGTATTCATAAACTGCTTTGTTGAATGGCAACTCCTTTGCACAACTACTGAAAGATAATAAACATTAAAAACAAGTACTAAGAAGATTATTTTGTTCTTGTTTAAGAGAAATTACATCCTGGAGTCCTTGAGGAATAAGAAACTCACTATTGAAAGTTACATTTGCAGTTGTTACATGCAAGCAAAATGAAAACTTGTTGGCAGAAGTTTTCATATTTTCTCCTGCTGCCCTTGACAACTGATACTTTAATAGACTCTATTCCTGTTCCCCAAAGAAAACATTTTTGAATGTTACTTTTAAGTCCTCTCAGTAATTCACAGAATGTAACACTACATAGGGAGGAAGACTGAACAAATGCAATCATGTTATTCAGTATACACTATATGGAAAAAGATGGGAGAACTGGGGGAAAGTAAAGAATGAGGTGACATTGTCAAAAAAGGAAAGATTAATTACTTGACTTGTGAAATGGTAACCCTTCTATACAATACCTTACTATCAATAAAATTATATTTTAAAAATAATAATCCCACATAGAGTGATGTCAAATCAGATCCCACAGGCTTTCTTCATGATTTTCCTCTAAGCAGTAATTACTACAAATGATGGTGGTTCAGACAGAAGTGCACAATGGAGCCTCCCTGCTAGGTGTACCTCTCTTCAAGTGCCAGTGATTCCATCTGCTACACTGTGACACAACACCAAGAATTATAGCTCTGGACCACTTGTAACATTTATATATTTTGGCAAAATACACTTTTCTGGTCACTAAATGTTGTATTATTCATGTAGCTGGAAATGTTAACCTCATTGTATCAAAAATGAGGAACTCTTCAAATACTGATGAATTCTTGGCAATAAACTGAAAGATATCACATGAACTGACCTTCCTTTTCCTTAGCTTGTAATCATTTAATTCTTCTTCATCTGTGATCTTCTGTTGAGGTGGAGGTGGGAGAAGCTCAAGCTCTCGTTCTTTAGCTTCTCTTAAGAGTTGTTCAGCAGTTATCTGTACTTCAGCTGGAGCTTTGTTTTTTACCTTTTAAGAAAGAAGACATTTCTTCATATAAGTGAATTAATTTGCAGACAGAAAATAGTTAAAACTACAGTGAAGACTGAATTATCTAGTCACCAAACTTTAGGTACTAGATGATCCTACTATTAGCTAGTTCTTTTTTTTTCCTTCCTTGAAGTGTCAATGGAAGGATGTTGCTAAACAACCTATTAAAAACAAAATTTTTGTCACGCACCAGTGGCTCATGCCTATAGTCCTGGCTACTCAAAAGACTGGCAGTTTGAAGCCAGCCCAGGCAAGAAAGTCCATTAGACTCTTCTCTCCAACTAATCACCAAAAAGCTGGAAGTAGGGCTGTGGCTCAAGTGGTTGAACACTAGCCTTGAGCACAAAACCTAAGGGACCAGTGCCCAGGCCCTGAGTACAAGCTCTACCACAAGAAAAAAAAATGTGTTTTTAAATAGAAAACTGAACTTCTATATTTTTACTAAAAATGTTTGTAAATGTAAATGAAAACTACTTGCATGTATTTATACTGAGTCACAGCTATGCCCTCAAGCTTAATTTAAAACATACTCTGATTAAAATTGGGAGTGAAAATCAATTTTAACAATCAAACATTTCAAAGGGAAGGAAACAGGGGGAGGGGGAGCAAAAAAGACAGACATTTCTATGTTTTGGTAATGTGCTTCACAGAGGTTTAACTGCTGCCTCCCCCCCCCCCTTTTTTTCTGGATGTGAACTTTCTAAGCGTGATTCTAAGCGTGATTAAAGATCTCCTCCTATACCACATGTTGACATTTCTTCACGATACAAAAAAAAAAAGATTAATTTTCTATTTCATACACGGGATCTATTACCAACCTGGGGCAAAACTCTCCAGAGAAAAAATGGTGAAAAGGGCAAGTTTTTTTCATTTTAGATGAGGATAACAATAAACATGAGGCTGTTCAGGTAAAGTTCTCACCAGAGATTTTTGCTTTATCAAATATGTACTACACGACCTCTACTATAGATTAATACATGTTTCAATAACCTTGGTAGATGATTTGATTTTTATGGCATTTAAAATTAATCTAAAGGTATTTTCATTACACTGTAATCTTCTTGGGGTCTTAAAGACTTGTGCTGTCCAACAATACTTGTAAGTCACAAGTTGGGATGAATCATGTTGCAATATATACAATGGTTTTTAAGACTTCGTCTCATTATGAGTAAACATTAAAATATTTTTGGATATGCTGGAATACAATTATAGCACTAAAGTTAACACCACTTTTTTTGCTTTTTAAATGTGCTTAACAAGTAACGTTTAAATATGTGCTAGCATTCTATTTCTATGTGAGCCACTAGCATCCAACAGAAGTGTTTTAAGTGTCTGATGGCTTTATTAGCATCCATCCGTTCGTTTTACAAAGGGGATTTCACTGTGATATTTTCACACTTGTAAACAATCCCGTTAACCTCACCTGTTGTCACTCTCCCTACTTAAACGATTTCAACGGGTTCGGTGCAAATAAACTACGTTGACCATATGCCTATGGACTTGCTTTTAAGAAACATTATTTAACGCCATGCATGGGGAAATGATCTTGATAGCTCATATTTAATGGGGACTTAAGGGCCTTATAGCTCTAAAAAAAAAAAAAACTAAGCAAGTAAATAAATAAATGGAGGAAGGGAGGAGAGGGAGGGAGAGGGGGGAGCGGAGAGAGAGGAGGGGTCGTGGGGGGGAATGAGCGGGGTGTGTGGAGGGACGTGGGGGGGGGGGAAGGAAGACAGGCAGGAAGAAAAGTTAAGATTAGGACCAAGGCCTGCCACGTCGTCAGAAGCAAGACAACACAACTCTTGCTTCAATTGTGCCAGTGCCCCAAACACCTGTCGTCGACTTCCAATCTCTCTTAGCTGTTCAACCCTCAGTTCTCGGCTTTAGTCATTTCCACCGTCAAGTTCGCTAGATTATCCGCCCCCTGCCCCCCCCCCCGCCGTTGATTACGGTGGGCGCCACGGCCCGTGGCACAGATTACCGCGACTAAGAGGACCCGCGTCCAGGCCCGGCTCCCCACCAGGGCGCTGCCCAGCACGTCTTCGCCGGGCCGACGCCACTCCTCCCGCGGCAGACGCACCGCGGAGGCGAGCCGCGCGCCGAGGAGCGCGGCTCCGCGGCCCACTTGCCCCGTGCCTTCCCCTTCCCTCCCCCTCGCCCCGGCGCAGGAGCGAGCCGCTCCCGCAGACAACGACCCGGGCAGCGCTGGGGCAGCCTCTCGCCCCAGGCCCCCTGCTCACGAGAAGGCGGATCGGGCCACCTACCTTGGCCACTTTAGGAATCCGCTGCTTCCCGGCCGCGGTGGAGGCCGCCATGTCTGCAGGAGGAGATCCCCGGGAGATCCCCGCACACACTCGGAGCCCCTCAAAACACCCAGCCGGACAGCTCGCCGACGCGACGAAGCTTCCCCTCACAACAAGCCGAGGGCCGGAACCGGAACTCTAAGGGCTGACCTTTGACCTCCACGCACGCACCGTGACGAAGGCGGCGCCGTTTCCGTAGTAACCGGCTGCGCGTCCTCCTCCCTGGGAGAGTGGGCGGAGCGCGGCGGCTCGGCGGAGCTGAGGGGTGAGTGGCGCTGGCCCGGCAGGGCTGCACAACCTGGGTCTGGGACCGCAGGGCGGCCTCCCAGGTCCCTCTCAAGGACCGGGGCGACCCTGCGGGAGGCTAGGAGGGTGGCCGAGCCGTGGCACCCTGGAGGGGAGCTAGAAGCAATCTGGGATCTATCCTGCGCGCCCCGGGGCGAGCTGCCGGGCTCCGAGTGTCGGGGGTCCCGAGGGTCGTGTCCCAGCCGTGGCGTGGGGCCTGCTACGAGGGAAACCAACCGGAGGGAGACACAGCCCCGTCTCGGGTCCCTGCTAGGGTCAGACCATCATCCTTCCTGCTTTTCCCAGGTGCGGGGGACGCGTGTAGGTGAGATCCACCGTGGGCAGCTGATTTTTAGAGCTAGGCTCTGACTTGTTCTTGTCTGGATTGGCTTCCTGTCACTGCTACTCCAGTAACTGCGACTCAGTAACTAACTGTACCACCGCACACACCGCACCCCTGTTTCGCAATGGCGTCGTAGCTCATGAGTTAAGAGGCTTCTTCCTCGGTTGTAAAGACTTTTTCGGTATTCGGAGAAATGTTGATTAATACTGATTTCAAATATTTCAACACAGCTTTCTAAAACCGCAGTGGGCCAGAAACAATATCAACATAGTTGCCATAGTTCTCTATCACTAACTGATTTAACTATTTGAAAGTATCTTACTTTCCCAAAGTTAAAAGAGTCGGACTAGTTTGTGTATTACTAGAAGAAGATAAAAGTGCGTTTCCCTTAAGTGACATCCTTTTTATTTTTAATCCTAAGCCCTCAAGTTAGCAAGACTCAAAAATTCAAGCACCTTAAAGTACTTCTGATTCTAATGCTTGTATCTCACGTTTTTAATATTTAGTAATTCCTTTTGCCCTTTCTTCTTCTTTTTTTTCCTTTTGAAGTGTTGTTGATTGAACCCAGAGCATTGCACATGTTAGACAAACATTCTATCACATTGGTCATTTTAAAGGGAAAATTATTACTATTCTATTCTATTCTATTTATTTATTTATTGTCGGTAGTGGGGCTTGAACTCTAGGGTTGGGTGCTGTCCCTACACTCTTCAGTTCAAGGTGAGCACTCCACTGCTTAAGCCAGTGGTTTATTGGAGGTAAGAGTCTCACAGACTTTCCTGCCCGGCTTTGAATCGTGATCCTCAGATCTCAGCCTCCTGAGTAGCTAGGATTACAGGCGTGAGCCACCAGTGCCTGGCTATTACTATTCTTTTTGACATCAATGCTTATGTCAATTGATGGTTATCTTCTTTTTCTTTCAGGCCACTCCTTTGTAAGCCACTCATTTCTGATTTGAATTTTTTTTCTGAAATATATCTGCATGGTTATTTCAAACAAAGATATTTAATACTATTTCTTCAGTCTGTGTATATAATTGTCTTGATTTCTTTTTTATTTTTTGTATATATTTTTATTGTAAAGATACCGTACAGAGGGGTTACAGTTACATGAGCAAGGTAATGAGTACATTTCCTATTGAGCATTGTTACCTCCTTTTTTGTTTTTCCTGTATCATCCCTTCCCTCACCACCTCCCCAACACCTCTCTCCACCCCTCCAAGTTGTAAAGTTTGTTTTCAACATAGTGTCTTGTACATCTCATTGTTACAGTGGGTCAACCTATATCCTTATTTCAGCATTTTGTTATTTCCCTTCCCCTCCCCAAGTTAGAAAAATGTTTATACAAGATGCAGAGCACTGGAATCAAATACAGTGAAAACAGGTGTTATACCATGGGGGAAGAACATACAAAAGAAACAAAAAAATCATATGGTACATTATAAGTGCATTAAAAACAACAGCAACAAAGATAAAACCTCTTGTGTCTCTATCTTGGGGTTCATTTCGCTTAGCATCATCTTATATGGTCATATACATAGCTTTTGACCTTTTCTGCTTGTCCTAAACATATGCTAGTTATTGCTAATAAGGGGACCTATGTTTCTTTGGGCCTGGCTTACTTCACTTAATATAATTTTTTCCAAGTCTTTCCATTTCCTAACAAATGGGGAGCTATCATTCTTTCTGATGGAGGCATAGAATTCCATTGTACACACACACACACACACACACACACACACACACACACACACACACACACACACACACACACACACACACACACACACACACATACCACATTTTCTTGATCCATTCATCTACTGAGGGGCATCTGGGTTGGTTCCATATCTTAGCTATGGTAAATAATGCTGCGATAAACAATTGCTGGTAGCTTTAGTATGGCCTTGTTTGTGATTGTTTGCCCGAAAGTGGGATTGCTGGGTCTTAGGGGAGTTCCATATGTAGTCTCTTGAGGAACCTCCATACTGCTTTCCAAGGTGGTTGAACAGGTTTACACTCCCACCAATAATTTTATCTTGATTTCATCTTCATTTTTTTTGGTGATAGTTTAGGCAGAGCATTCCAGGTTAATAGTAACTTTTCTCTTTGTATTTTTAAAATAGTAGTCTAGTAGTAAATATTTTAGAGTGAAAACTACAACCCATATGGCAAATTTTCAGCTCATCTCCTATTTTGTGTACCCTGTGAACTTTAGGATATTTATTTTACCTTCTTTATTAGCATAAATTAGTTGTACAAGGCTACTGCCACTGTGACATTTCTATACAGGTAAGCAATGTATTTCTATCAACCTCCACTCTCTCTGTAACATTTTCCTCGTAGAACTATGAAATCTGTGATATTGCTTTATTTCTATATATGCAAATGAACCACATGGAACATGTTTATCCTTCATCCTCTTTGTTAGCCCTCCCTATTTTACCTTTGAAAAGATGGAAAGAATATTTTACCATACATGAAGATTATGTAAAAGTCAAATTTCTATGCTCATAAGTATAATCCTACTGCAATATAGACATTCTTTGGGTGATTTTTGGCTCTACCTGTTACTGTGCTAGAGTTGAGTAGCTTCCCAGAGGGAATGTAGGTCATAGAGCCTAGAATATTTACCTGGTCCTTTGATTTCTTTTTCCTTTGTCAGTCGTGGGGCCTGAACTCTGGGCCTGAGCTCTTCAGCTCAAGGATAGTGCTCTACCACTTGAGCCACAGTGCCACTTCCAGCTTTTTCTGCCTATGTGGTGCAGAGGAATTGAGCCCAGGGCCTCATGCATGCAAGCAGGCACTCTACCACTGAGCCACCTTCCCAGCTCTTATCTTGTCCTTTGAAAAGAAGCTTTCCAACCTGTGGCCTACAGGCTCTAATGTTGCTGATGAGAAACAGTCTTCAATAGGTCTTCTGTTTTTTCTCTAGTTGCTTTAGGGTTTTCTCCTCATGTTGGGGTTTTGTAGTTTTACTACTGTGTATTTAGTGTTTATTTTTATTTTCCTTTTCAGAACTGAAAATTCATGTCTTCAGTTCTGAAAGTCATTTGCCATCATTTTCAAGCATTTCATTTATTCTCTGGAATTCTTCTAAAACAGATTTCATTCAGTGTTTCATGCTTTATAACCACACTTTTTATTTTCTTTCCATTTGATTTTAGGGAATTCCAGTGTAATCGAACATTTAATAAGTCATCTAATTAGTTGACATTTGTATTAAACTTGTTTTATAGTGTCTTTCAGAATATTATCTAAAGCTCTTGCTGACTCCCCATAGTACACAGGTAGTGTAGATGGGGATGCCAAATACTTTAGAGAACTTATTACCATTATTCTTTCCTTCCCTCTGTCCCCTCTCCCCTCTTCTCAACTTCTCTCCTCCCCCTCCCCCTTTCTCCCTCTTTCCATCTTTACCTCTGCCTGTCTCCTTCCCTACCTTTCTCCCTCCCTCCCTTTCTCTACTCTCCCTCTCTTTTCCCTTACCTTCCTCCCCACTTTCCCTTTTCTTTTTGGCAATACTGGAGTTTTGAACTGAGGGCCAGGCCTTGTGCTCTCTTGGAAAGTGCTCTTCCTTTTGAACCACCACCTCAGCCCTTTCATTCTTTCAGTTGTTTTTCAGATGGTGGCTTGTGTCTTTTGTCTGGTACCAACCTAGGACTGCCACCCTCCTATCTATGCCTCCTTCAGTTGAGATTACAAGCCTACCTCTACACCTGGTGTGTTGGTTTTACTAGCTCTCCCTAACCGCCTGAGTCAACTCTGAACATTATTCTTCCAATCTCAGCCTCCTGAGTAGGTGGGATTACAAGTTTTACTTTGTTTATTGTGTAAAGCTTTGAGTAGAAAAATCTCAGTGTGTGTGTGTGTGTGTGTGTGTGTGTGTGTGTGTGTGTGTGTGTGTGTGTGTGTGTGTGTGTGTGTGTGTGTGTGATTTTCCCAGACTTCTGCATTCACTCAGGGGCCCAATCCTCCAAAGTCCCTGCAGAATATGTGGCTTTAGTCTCAATTCTGTGTTTGAAAAGGTCTGTCCTGTTGTCCTAGAGTGGAAAACCTCTCCTGAGCTTGTGGTTAGGTGATGTCGCATCACTTCCATCAGTGCTCAGCCTCCTGCTCAGCCATTGCCATCTAGGTAGAAGAGTTGCCTTGCCTCCCACACTTCTGAATTTTCTTTTTTCCAAATCTGTCACTTTTTCTTTCTTATTTACAATTTTAATGTACATGTAGTATAGCTTATGATATGATGTTTCATAAACTAGTTGTCTTTCCCCTTTTGTTTTCCAATTAAAACCTAAACCAAGAATGACAGTATTTATGACTAGCTTTGACAGGAGTATAGGCATTTTAAAGTCTATTCTTACCTAGTTAAGGTAAAGGATAACACTTGCTTACACACACACACACACACACACACACACACACACACACACACACACACACACACACACACACACTGGCTCTATTAATATGCCATGTCTTCATAGAAAGCACATGATCACAGGATCACAGGGAGTATGGCAAATGTAATTGAGTAGTCATTAATTTAGCTGATAGCTAGAAACAGAGAGATTGCTTCTTTTGAAACAAGTCTGCCATTTTAGTGTTTGCTAATGTTTTCCCGAATGTGGAATGAAAAAAGTTGAGAAGTGTGCCACCTTTTCATGATTATCTCCCTAATAGGCTCTGATACATATCCCAGAATGTGTGGTGCATGTTTGAACCTACTAAAATAGAAAATCCTGTCTTAAAGTATACTCTACCTGTCTGGAAAAAAGAGGCCTTTGGGACAAAGATATTCAAACAATTTCAGATGAAAGATTTTGGATGTGGATAGTAGTAGTAACTGTCCAATAAAACCTGAATAGACCCATAAGAAAGTGACATCGTTTACCTAGGAGTGAATGTATCAGTAGCAACAGGATTGATTGGCCCTGTGGTCACCAACAGTATAGAGATTCCCAGCAAAGTGTGAGGTCCCAAGAAAGTCTTGTCCATCTCTGGGTTCCTTGGCTTGGCATGTCTTTAGGGGGTGAGGATGAGGACCCTCTGGGCTCCAGGAGCGGTGAGCAACTTCTTGGTATGTGCTGTTTAGGAACCTGAGAAGAATATCCATGTTCCATAATAATATTAGTAATGATGGCTAATATTTTCTTAGCAGTTAGCTGGATGTTACACATTGATCCCAGTGTTTTGCATATCCTAACTCATTTATAACATTCTTTATGCTCTGTGTACTATCTCAGTTTATAGATGAGAAAACTGAAGCAATACAGTTTGAGTAACTTGCCCAAAGTCGCATGACTAAAAAGTGATGGAAGATGTCATCCCTGATACTCTGATTTCCTAGTTTGTGTTCTTTACCACAGCCCATTTCCCTGAAAACAACTTTCTGATTGTTGGGCTTTTCCATATTGGTAATCTACAAAGAAAGAGTGTTAGTATTTGAGTGGACTTGCTGCAGCTTAAAAAAATGTTTATTGGCAGCTAAAGAGTTTGAGTGGACTTGTTGCAACTTAAAAGTGTTTATTGGCAGTTAGATGTTACATAGATACTGGGTTTCTTCTTTTGCAAAATGAAAATCTACTATTATGAACCTATACAAGACAGTATCCAACTAGACTCCATAGTTCACTATAGTCACCCTACTACAATGGGCGCACAGCAGTGGCCACACAGCACATGAAACAGGTAGTTCTCCACCATCCTCTTATACCAAAGGCAAAATAGACTCCAGGTTGTGTATATGGCTTGTTGACTGCATGAGCTATGGAAATATCACTGTTAATTTATTTCATTGTTATATAGGAAAATATTAAGAAATGAGCACATTAACATCTTAAAATATCAGGTTTTATAAGATTGGGAAGTATGGGCTGTTTCTAAAGCTGGGTTTGCCTTGGGAAACACCTTTCCTGAAGGCATGGTTGAAACCTCTTTGTGAGCTTTGAAGCAGAGGGTAGCAAATGTCATGTGTGGAGAGTTCCTAGCTGTCAACTCTGCTGTCAACTCTCCCCTATTCATGCCAAATCTTGCACCTTGGCATCTGAAGGTTTATAGTTAAGATCAATTCCACTGCAGTTTAGTTTGTGCACCAGAGGACAGAAAAGATAAGGGACCATTTCCTCCACCCCTCCCCAGAGCCTGCAGGGGGCAGTCACAGAAAATTTTCTCGATGCTAATATCCATGGTTGCATTTCCTGGATTTTTTTTTTTTTAGTATACATTTTTTATTGTAAAGATACTGTACAGAGGGATTACAGTTACATGAGTAAGGTAATGAGTACATTTCCTATCGAGCATTGTTATCTCCTCCTATGTTTTTCCCCTACCATCCCTTCTGGCCCCACCTCCCCAACTCTTCCCCCCTCCCCCCAAGTTGTAAAGTTTGTTTTCAACATAGTTTGTAGTACATATCATTGTTACAATGGGTCATCCTGTATACTTCTTTCAGCATTTTGTTATTTCCCTTACCATCCCCAAATTAGAAAAATGTATATACAAGATGCAGGGCACTGGAATCAAATGTAGTGAAAACAGGGGTTGTACCATGAGGGAAGAACATACAAAAGAAATACAAAATCACACAGTACATTATAAATGCATTAGAAACAATAGCAAGAAAAATAAACCTCTTGTGTCCCTATCTTGGAGTTCACTTCACTTAGCATCATCTTATATAGTCATATGTACATAGCTTTTGACTTTTTCTGCTTGTCCTAGACATATACTAGTTATTGCTAATAAGGGAAACCATGGGACTTATGTTTCTTTGGGCTTGGCTTACTTAATATAATTTTTCCAAGTCTTTCTATTTCCTAACAAACGGAGAGGTATCATTCTTTCTGATGGAGGCATAGAATTCCATTGTACATATATATGTATATACATATATATGTATACACACACACACACACACACACACACACACACACACACACCACATTTTCTTGATCCATTCATCTACTGAGGGGCATCTGGGTTGGTTCCATATCTTAGCTATGGTGAGTAACGCTGCGATAAACATAATTGTGCTGGTAGCTTTAGTATGTCCTTGTTTGTGATCGTTTGGGTAAATGCCCCAAAGTGGTATTGCTGGGTCATAGGGGAGCTCTATGTGGAGTCTTTTGAGGAACCTCCATACTGCTTTCCAAGTGTTTTAACAAGTTTACACTCCCACCAACAATGCAGTAGGGTTCCTTTTTGGCCACATCCCCTCCAGCATCTGCTGTTATTCGATTTCTTCATTATAGCCATTCTAACTGGGGTGAGGTGGCATCTTGGTGTGGTTTTGATTTGCATTTCTTTTATGACTAGAGAAGTTGAGCATTTCTTCATGTGTCTATTGACCATTATTTCCTCTTTGGAGAAGTCTCTCTTTAAGTCATTAGCCCACTTATTAATCAGGCAGTTGTTTCTTTGAGATTTGTTGTTGGGGGATTTGGGCTTTCTGTTTTCTCTGCTGACTGTGAAGCTCAGTCCAGTGCTTTCAAATCTTGCAAAGCCAAATAATGTATTACATTTTGTAGGAAAATGCACACACACCCTACAATTCCATTCAGAATTTCCCAGGATCATTTGTGTGATAGAAGTCTGGACAGTAGTTATCTATGAAGGGGATTGGCACGAGACAGCCTTCCAACAATCCCAGAATGTTTCCCTGTTGTAAGCCCACTAGTTAATAACAAATCAGTTTTTCCACAGGAAAAAGGGGAAGGAATAAGACAGGGAATAGATGTATAAACAGACAGACCTACATTGAGAGACTGAGAGATTGAAACCAGTTTTTAGCCTATAGTAACCATCAGAACCATTTTCTAAAGTATCTTTCTGGAACTTATACTCTCCACTGTTGGCTGCCAATAAAGACTCTGCTCAAATGTTGAAGGGGTGATGCTGATGAAGATTCATTGTATTAACACACTATTTTGTTATATGCCACCTCCTTTGTACAACTACTTAAAGATAAGAAAAAAGTTCTAAAGATGAGGAAAATGCTGTTTTACAAAGAAAGCAGGCTACTTCATTGTGGGAGTCTCGAAGTCTTTAATGGGTGTATTAGTCAGCTTTCCATCATTGTGACAAAATAACCTGAGATACTTACCTACTTATAAATAAGAAAGGTTTATTCTGTGACATCTCCCCATTTGTTAGGAAATGGAAAGACTTGGAGAAAATTATATTAAGTGAAGTAAGCCAGGCCCAAAGAAACATAGGTCCCATGGTCTCCCTTATTTGTAATAACTAGTATATGTCTGGGACAAGAAGAAAAGCTCAGATAAGATGATGTTAAGGGAAATGAACCCCAAAATAGGGACACAAATGGTTTTTTATTCCTTGCTATTGTTTCTAACATATTTATAAGGTACCTTGTGATTTTTTTGTTGCTTTGTATGTCCTTCCCCCATGGTATAACCCCTGTTTTCACTGTATTTGATGTTGGCATAATTTGGGGAGGGGAAGGGAAAAATTAAAATGTTTAAATAGGGATACAGATTCACCCATTGCAACAATGAGATGTACAAGACACTATGTTGAAAAACAAACTTTACAATTTAGGAGGGGTTTGGGGGGGGTGGGAGGGTGTAGTTGAGGAGGTGGGAGGGAAGGGATGGTAGGGAAAAAACAAAGGAGGAGACAACAATGCTGGATAAGAAATGTACTCATTACCTTGCTCATGTAACTGTAGCCCCTCTGTACAGTATTTTCACAATAAAAAAACTTATTAATAAAAAAAGAAAGGTTTGTTCTGGCCCACACTTTCAGAGGTTTTAGTCCATGGTTCTTAACCTTAATGCTTTGGACCTGGGAACATCATAGTGGAACAAGCCTGCTCAGCTCATCATGGCCAGAAAACAGAGAGCCAGGAAGGGACTTGGGGGTGGAGTGGGGAAGCAATATCTCCTTGATATTGCTCCTGCGAGCTGACTTTCTTCATGTAGGCCCTATACTCTAAAGGTTCCACCAGGTCCCAGTAGTGCCACAGGCCAGCAACCATACCCTTAATACTTGGGCTTTCTGAAGACGCTTCTAAACCGGTGCAGTCAACATGGTGACTCCTCAAAAAGGCTATGGCTAGCAGGATTTTCTGCATTCATGTGACCTCAGAATTTTTTTTTAATATCAACATAACTCACAGAACTGCCATCCTTGTGCTTCGATTTGGGAAACTCTTATTTGAAAGATGGACAACAGCTATCTATACCTGTGTCCTCTATAACTCTTGATAACATATCATGGTGGCCAGTGAAGGAAACCGAATCTGTAAATTCTTTCAACATTTTATAATCCCACTGTTAGAATATTTTAAAGCAGTTTTTTTTGTTGGAAACAAAGGATACAATTGCAGAAAGTGTTAGATAGGCTAATTTTCATTTTGGCTAGTTTGTGGTGACTACTGCCAGGGGACACACACACACACACACACACATACACACACACACACACACACACACACACACACACACAGTGTTTAGTCATACATATATAATCATATATGTTTGTCCTGATCCTATAGAAACTGTACAGTTATATGAGTACAAACCAGCTGGTCATTTCAGATTAATAATAGATTGTTTTCTCTCTTTTGGATAGGAAAAAAATGTCCATACTCACTTCTCCCAGAGGGAAGGTAGAAGTGATTCATTGCCGCAGAACAGAATCACAGGATATTTATTGTATCAAAAACCTCATCAGAAAATTTACCCAGAAACTGTTTGGGAGACTTAATATCATCTATCTTCTGTAAGTATATAACTGAGTAAATTCATGAGTGTTTATCCATTTTATGACATGACTAGCCATGTGGCAGAACATTTGCCTAGCATGCATAAGGCCCTAAGCTTGATCCTCAGCACTAGAAAACAAAGTTAAGAATTTTATTATCCTTTGTCCTCATGGGACTTAGGTTGGAGAAACAGGCAGCTCACAGTGTAGTAAAAAAATGTATAGCAACAAATCACTGGGAACAACCAATCTCTGTGTCTAATGAAATGCAAATGGAAAGACTTCTCATGGGCTCTGGGTCCAACAAAGTTAGGTGAAAACTTCAGCTGCCCCGGCCCCTTGTGGAGGCACTTAGGACAACCTAATAATATTACTGGCCAGATTTTGAGAATTTCTTTTATAAGGCTCTGTGCTTAGCAGCATTACCTTACTGATTCTGAGATGCCTGCTGTGCTTTCATGACCATTTTACATAGGACATGGACATAAGTGGCTGAGCCTGGGTTTGCTCTTACCCGTTGCTTAAAATGTTCTAAACTTGAAAATATAGATTTAATTTTCTTAAAATATCTGTCCTTCCTTTCTGTTTAATTATAGATGACTATGGACACTAAAACTAGTAAGACAGTAAACAAAAGCCAACTATGTGTATATATATATATGTATATATATATATTTTTTGTCAGTCTTGGGGCTTGAACTCTGGGCCTGGACACTGCCCCTCAGCTCTTCAGCTCAAGGCTAGCACTCTATCACTTGAGCCACAGTGCCACTTCCGGCTTCTGTACTGCTTATGTGGTGCTGAGGAATCAAACGCATGTCCTCATGCATGCAAGGCAAGCACTCTACCACTGAGCCACCTTCCCAGCCCCCAACTGTATTTTTATAAACACCACAAACAACGAATAGAATATATTTTACCATTTACACTCATGCTCAAGAGAAAAGGTTTTGGCCCACCTTAGAAATCAGCATACTTTTGAAAAGCAAAATAATATGTATATGGTCATTTACTGGCACTTCCAAAACAGATATAGGTAACCCAAATAGTCTGTTTCTTTGACAGTCCAACCTCAAGGTTTAACAACTAGTTTCTTTTCTCATCTATTTATATTTTTTAATGGATTGCTCAGGCACAGAGATACAGAATGAATAAAGTCAATTTCACTTAAAAATCTAGCTACATTTTAAGGGCAAAAATGAGTGGATTTGGCAAGGCAGAGAATAAGGAATGAGCTGGAAGCCACCTCCAGGTCCAGAGCAGACTCCATGGAGGCGACAGGAGAGAACAGGGCACTGCCTGGTCTCCCATCTGTGTATGATCGATGCTAGGCAACACCAAGGTCTCTTGTTTGCGAAGTTAAAAGAAAGGCAGATGTTCTTACACCAAGATCTCCATCTAGTGCACTTAAGTGTTGCTGCCCTTAGGAAATTTACTAAACAAATTGAACGAATGCAGCTTTGATGAAATGAGCTCTAATTTCTGTTATCAGAACATAATTTGTGTATGCATTTGTATATACATTATATGTGCATCTGTATATAATAATTTATACATTAACAGTGTTTCTGTAGTTTTGATTACTACAAAGAGCGATTTAAATCTAGTTGGTAATATGCCTTCTCTCCCTTTCGCTTTTTCTTCCTCTGGGCTCCCATTTTTTTTACTCCCAAGATGTTTTTTATCTGCCCTGTAAAATAGTAATGACTAAAGAAATAATAGCAGGTAGACATTATATACACAAAAGGATAATGTTACAAAAGTTACTTTTTGTGATAGGTAGCCATTTGGAAATTGTAGAGCGTTTTCCCATTGAGACAAAGTTTTGCTGGCTGGTTTCCCAGGCCAACTGGCAAAAGCTTATTTAATCTATACTGTCTGTGCAGGGTGGTACCATGCTAATTACACTACAGAGCCCAAGCACCATCCCCATGGTTCCCATGGATAAATGCATGTCAAGTTAAAATTGGGATTCCAGGAATACAATGTCTCCTTTTCCCTGAGAGGATTGTGGCCGCCCTCTCCCCACCACCTCTCCCTTACCACCACCACTACCATGATCACTTTCTTTGTTCCTTCCTTCCTTCCTTCCTTTCTTCCTTCCTTCCTCTTTCTTTCTTTCTTTCTTTCTTTCTTTCTTTCTTTCTTTCTTTCTTTCTTCCTTCCTTTCTTCCTTCCTTCCTTTTTCTTTCTTTCTTTCTTTCTTTCTTTCTTTCTTTCTTTCTTTCTTTCTTTCTTTCTTTCTTTTCTCTCTCTCTCTCTCTTTCTCTCTCTCTCTCTCTCTTTCTCTCTCTCTCTCTCTCTTTCTCTTTCTCTCTCTCTCTTTCTCTTTCTCTCTCTTTCTTTCTCTCTTTCCTCTCTTTCTTTCTCTCTTTCCTTTCTTTCTTTCTTCTTTCTTTCTTTCTTTCTTTCTTTCTTTCTTTCTTTCTTTCTTTCTTTCTTTCTTTCTTTCTTTCTTTCTTTCTTTCTTTCTTTCTTTCTTTCTTTCTTTCTTTCTTTCTTTCTTTCTTTCTTTCTTTCTTTCTATATAGGGAGTTTTGCGCCATGGGTGTTTTCTCATCTGAACCAGCCTGAGGCCATAAGTCATGGTTCTGGGAACCCAGGGCAGCAAAGTCCCAAAGACTAAGAGCTGTAGGGAGATAATCTCAGGGATGGAATGAGGGGCAGAGGATTCATTGAATTCAGAACATGGAGGGCTGTATCCTCTTGCTAATGGGTCCCCTGTGTGGATACTATATTCTAGCAACTGGAGGGGCCATCCACTTTGATGGACTGCAGGTGCTGAGATTGACATTTCCTAAGCACAATGTTTCCCAGAGATGTCCTACTCCTAGTGACACTCAAGATGATTTTATCTGACACATACATAAGCAGCTCTTGTTTTAAATGTTTCATCTTGTGGCACTGGAGTTGGAACTCAGGGCTTCATGCTTGCTTAGCTTGCTTGCTCAGTTTGACATTCTTTTTTTTGGGGGGGGGGTCCAGTCATGGGGCCTGAACTCTGGGCCTGGGCACTGTCCCTCAGCTCTTCAGCTCAAGGCTAGCACTCTACCCCTTGAGCCACAGTGCCCCTTCTGGCTTTTTTCTTTTTGCTTATGTGGTGCTGAGGAATCGAACCTAGGGCCTCCTGCATGCAAGGCAAGTGCTCTACCACTGAGCCACCTTCCCAGCCCCACTTTTTTTAAAATTGTGAAAATATCATACAGACAGGTTACAATTACATGGGCAAGATAATGAGTACATTTCTTATCAACCATTGTTGCCTCTTCCTTTGTTTCCCCTTCCCATCCCTTTCCATTTTTCGACATAAGGACTTGTACATCTCATTGTTGCAGTTTGACATTCTTGAGCCATGCTTCCAGCCCAGCTATTTGCTGGTTATTTTGGAGAAAGAATCATGAGGACTTTTCTACCAGAGCTGGCTTTAAAACCGTGATCCTTCAGATCTCAGTATCAGGAATAGCTAAAATTAAAAGCAAGAGACACTGGTCCTAGCTAAAATTTAATTTTTTATAAAATTGTCTTCCTAGTGATAGCAAAGGAGACTAGTGTTCCATTTATAGTATAGATAGAAATTTTCTGTTAAAGTATTTCTATTTAAGTCAAAAATAAATTGTTTTAAAGAAAAATATGATGTTAAAAGTACAGGAAACATATAGGTATTAAATGATTGTTTGATGAACTATTCTAGTAATGTGATGCACTATCATATCGAAAAAACAGGTCATAAACATTATGGATCATGTAGTTCCATCCCTAAAAACAAACAAAGTATATTTCCACATAGAACTACCCTCCAGTATTAAAAATAAAAGTCTCAACCAGGCATAGTGATATACTTGGGTAATTCAGAAGCAGGAAGATAACGAGAGTTCAAAGACAGCCTGGGCTACATAGATCCTATCTAAAACCAAATCAAAGAAATATAATCCAGGCCAGGTGCTGGTGGCTCATGTCTGTAATCCTAGCTACATAGGAGACTGAGATTTGAGGATTGTGGTTCGAAGCCAGCCCTGGCAGGAAAGTCTAGGAGACTCTTATCTCCAATAAACTACTCAGAAAAAGCCAGAAGTGACAGTATGGCTCAAATGTTAGAGTGCTAGCCTTCAGAATAAAGAGGCTCAAGGATAGCACCCAGGCCCTGAGTTCAAGCCCCAGGGCCAGAATACTGATGGATATACAATAGCCCATGTCATCTCAGTTTGCTCAGGACTTAACTGGTTTTAGCATTGAAGGTCTCATGTCCTGGGAATCCCATCAGTCCTGTGCAGAGGGACCATTGGCCATCCTAAATGTGAGTTTAGACTGACACGGGTATTGGTGACATGGAGATTAAGATAGGGAAAACTACAGTCGTAATTTTCCTAGCCAGCCTTCCAAGGAAACAGCTGATTCTACAACTATATCATCAATCTAGTGAAAAGTAATTTTAAATAAGAATTGAGTGGATGATAACAAATATCCTTCAAGTTCTACCCTCAGCTGGCTGCAGTGTCATTCCTGTCTCTTGAAATGTTAGCCCTCAGGCAGTAGAGACTAAGCTCCAGGAGCCCAGGGAGGGAGAAAATGACCTATTTCTCACTTCCGCTTTGGTCATCTTGATTCATGTGTTCGATTTGTAATCATTCCACAGAGAAAAGGCAAACCTTGCCGTCACCCTCTGCAATGACAAAGAGGAGATCATGGCCCAGGCTACCTTCGTGGACTATCCCAACTGGAATGTTGCCAGGCAGGATGGCTGGATTTCTGTGTTCCGTGAGATGGACAAAGACCTCCCATGCACAGTAAGATTTCCTCCCCCCTGCCCCTCCCACCTCTCCATACCTGTCAGAACAGCCTTAACCCGGAGGGGAAGACCTGGGTTTACAATGCTGTCATTTCAGCTCTTGGACTGAGAAGACCAAAATCCACAGAAAATATATGACAGTTCAAACTGATATGAGCTGGGGGTAGCAGCATAACCTAGGCAACCAGGTGCTGGCAAGGCTTGGCCCTTGCTCTGCTAATGAGAAATGGGAGCAAGGAATTCATGGAAGTGTCAGATGTTTGCATCCTGCTGTCTCTGAGGTTTTGTTAGGCTTTCAGGGCCTCTGTCACCTACACAGTTGCCCTTGTAATAATGACAACAGAGCCTTGGACTTAAGTCATATTCTTTGATTTGCAAGGTACCCTTGCAGAGTGTGACTTATCTGATGTCTTCTAGCTGCAGTTACATGACAACCTGTCAGTTCACTGGAATTAAGTCAGTAGTTTCTGAGAGTCCACCCTGGGTACTCTTTTTTTTTTCAATCCAGTTGTGGGGCTTGAACCCAGGGCCTGAATGCTGTCACTGAGCTTCTTTTGCCTAAGGCTGGCACTCTATCACTTAAGCCACAGCGCCACTCATGGCTTTTTCTGTGTGTATGGTACTGAATCGAATCCAGGGCTTCATGCATGCTAGGCAAGCAGTCTACCACTAAGCCACATTCTCAGCCCCAACCTGGGTACTCTTTTTTTTTTAATTTAATTTTATTTTATTTGTGAACATACTGTACAGAGGAGTTACAATTACATGGGCAGGATGTCCCTCCCCAACCTGGGTACTCTTGAGTGTGGTCTATGAGAGCTAGGCCAGGAACAGTCTCAGTTTCTGCCCTCATCTTTCACTAGTGTGTCCCAAGCGCCTTAATGTGAGGAGAAAGAGAAAATATTGATTGGATGCATGGATACTGGTGGCTGATACCTGTAATCCTAGCCATTCAAGAGGCTGAAATCTTGAGGACCCAGGTTTAAAGCCAGCCTGGTCAGACCAGTCCGTGAGACTAACAAAGAAACCAGAAGCAGAGGTATAGCTGGAGTGGTTCGCACGCACATGCACATGCACCCGCACGTGCACAGACACACATCTGTCATGGGAGTAAAGGAGTTAATACATTGAAAGTGCTTAAAATTCTGTCACTATGGTTTCAATCCACAAATCAAACTCATGACTGTTTCTAAGTCTCACACCATCCACCAGGAGTGATACTGGCACACAATGTGGGGTTGGTAATCCAAGGCTATCTAGAGAACTATAGTTGGATCTGAATTTGTGGTTCTCCATCTGAGGATTCCACCAGTTTCTCATAGAAAATGTTCAGAACAAATTGAGCATGTGCAGACTTTCTCCCCTATATAATACAGCATAACAACCATTTGCATAGCAATTATATCATATTTAGTTATTGTAAGCAATATAGACATATTTAAAATGTGTGGGAGGATTGCACAGGTTATATGCAAATTTTTTCCCTTGGAGGTACAAGGGATTGAATTTAGGACTTACTTTCTGGGCAAAGCACTCTCACTTAAGCCATGCCTCCAGCTTTATTGCTTTTGGTTTGTTTTTCCAGCTAAGACTTAGATTTCCCCTCCCCCCCCCCCCCGGCCCCAGGCCAACTTTGGGCCATCCTCCTACCTCTTCCTTCCAAATAGTTGTGATTATAGGTGATTATAGGTGTTACTCTGTTCTGACTTCAGTCGAGCATTTATGGATGGAACTGCAGAATTCCTGGAACCAATCCCCCAGTGAAACTGAGGGTTGACTGTATCCAGAAAAACAGGAGCTCAGACAGGTTGCTACTGTCCTGACAAATGTACAAGCACTGCCCCCTCTAGTCAATTACTTTGCATGAACTAAATTTTGGATTTGAAGATTTGCTTATGGACACAGTATTCTGCTATATGGATAGATAGAACTACACTACAATTTATTGTTTAAGCCAGTTAAACAGTCTTAACAAGTTATAGGATGATAAACTCTTAAAAGTAAGTATTTACTCTGAAAGGCTATTAGAATCTTGTTAACTTTGAGCTTTCAGTTCCCAGGTTTTCTGCATCCTAAGAGTAATATTGGATTCGGACTCTGGGAATGTTCAACAAAACAAGCCTTTCGATCCCTAACGTGACATCTGCCTTCCATCCTTCAATTTCATAACAGAATCTTTCCCTCTCTCATGTCCTGTGAATAGAGCAGCAGCTGCTGACTCAGGAGCCCTGGAGGGAGGGCGATTGTCTTTCAGTTAGCATAGACACCCTTGGAGACAAAATGATGGAGTTCATAATTGATTTCACTCCCCTGCAGGCTCTTCCCTGCCCACAGTGCACCTGTGAGGGCAGGAAGGAAGAGCACGGGTGCAGTAGCTTGCACCTCATTATGATCCCAGTTTTCTTAAATAATTCTCAGCTCTTAGGACAGAAGGCAACAGAAGGAGTTGTTATAGAGGACTCAAATGCCACCTGGATGTCTCATCCCTTAGACATGTGTCATCTCCAAATGCCTTTAGCACTGGGTCTGGCTGCCCTGGTCCCATCTCCTCATACTGGCTCTGTGCCAGGCAGTTTGCTGACTCAGTGTTTAATCTTTAGTCTTCCTTTTCTCCTGCAGCCTCTGAACACACTGTTCTTGCACCTGTTCGTGGCTGTTGATGAGTATTCCACTGGCTGCTGCAAAGAGATCATCAAGTGAGTACAGAACTTTGTTCATAGGGAGCATGGAAGAGGTGTTGTATACAGGTTTTTTTTCTTTTGTGCCAGTACTAAGGCTTGAACTCAAGGACTCAATGCTTTTGCTTGGCTATTCCAGTCACAGCTAGTGCTCTGCCATTTGAGATATGCCTCCAGTTCTCACAGTTTTGAAATACCATGTAATTCTTGTGGGGGGGGAGATTTATTTTGCTTACTGTTCATGATTAATAAAATTAACTTTTTAACAGCCACAATATTGCTATAAGAAAATCAGCTGAAATTCTATCAATCTACTTTTCCATATAGTTCATGTCTATCACTGCTATTATCTGTGGTTAACAGGTAGAAGAGTCACTCAAAGAAATGAATTTTTGAGAGGTAGCAGAAGAGAAAAGTGTTACAAATAGATGTTTTGTTTCCCCCAAATGGGTTTTCTCCATGTCATCCTTAGCAGTGTGTTATCATGGCAGGCTGCAGAAGCATCCTGAATAATAAGACACCAGGAAAGATGATTCCCTAGGGCCATTGAGTCCTAGTGACATGATCCTGACAGCCGGCACAGACTTTTTTTCTTTTTTTTGGGGGGGGAGGTGCTCAGCTTTCAAGTCACTTTGTAATGTCACACCAAACTATCCAGATGCCAGGTCAAAGGTTAATGTCAGCAGAAATCTGGTGTGCCGTGTGGACATGGTGCCCTTTATTCCCTGGACCTCCATGGCACAGAAAGCAAAGAAGCACTTTGCAATCCAAGAAAAACTGCCCTGGAAATGATCTGCATTCGCAGACAGAGAACAAAGGCGAACCTGTGGGTTTCTAGACACAGTTTTTCCAGTGGTGGCATTTGTCCCCATAAAGGGCAACCTGATGGGATTGCTCTGTTATTAACACCCACTCTTTCCTTGCCAGGACAGTGTTTAAGACCGTGCCAGAACTGCACTATATATTCCTAATAGTGCCATCCTTCATGAGTCTAGGTAAGGCCCCTGGCCACCTCCTCTCCCCATAACTGACATGGGGGACTCTGGTTCACAGTGCTACTCTTGGCAAGGGGGGAGAAGTGTAGTCTCCAGCTGTCAGTGTGTCATGTACATACCTGATTACAGCTATTCAAACATGATTTTGAGCTGGGCGCCAGTGGCTCATGCTTGTAATCTTAGCTACTTTGGAGGCTGAGATCTGAGGATCTCAATTCTAAGCCAGACCAGGCAGGGAAATCCATGGGACTCTTATCTAGAGTTCACCACAAAGAAGCCAGAAGTGGAGCTGTGGCTCAAAAGGTAGGGCACTAACCTTGAGCAAAAAAGCTCAGGGACAGTACCAGGCCCTGAGTTCAAGCTTCAGGACACACCACACACACAGACACAGAGACACAGACACAGAGACACAGACACAGACACAGACACACACACACACACACACACACACACACACACACACACACACACACGATTTTGAACAGAGATTACATTTTAGTCTGAAGTTTCCCAAAGCTATTCCTTGATCAAATGATGTCATGTTTTTCTTCCTTTGATTTAGGTTCAACTCTCATAACTGTTTTTGACCAAGTGGGCACCGTTCCGTCTCTGTCGTACAGTGAAGACTTTGCAGTATATATATGTTACAGGGAAAATCATTACCCCCAGCTACACATTCGCAGAGCCAGGTACAGTTGGATCAGTGTCTTAGTGCTCTTAAACCTAAGCTTGAGAACAGTTACTTTTATCAGTGTTGTTTTTCAATTTATTTTAATTTATTTTTATGTTTTGGGTGGCAGTAGGGGGTGGGGTTGAATTCAGGAATTCTACCACTTAAGTCTCAGCCAGTTCTTTCTTTTTAGTTTTTTCTTTCGTTTTAGTTATTTTTCAGATATATTCAATTATTTTCTCACACTTTTAATCCAGGCTGGCTTCAGATTACCATCATCCTACTTTTGCCTCTCAGATTGCCTCTGAGATTATAGGCATGAACCAACAAAGCCTGCAGGATTAGCTTGCTGATGGTCCTCATTTAGTTCTTGGTGGCTATAAAGCTATGCGTTTTCTACTAGAGGGTCCTAAAAACACAATCCTCACTTTCAAATCAAACAAACCTAAAAATGAATCTTCCTATTTAGTTTTCCCAGTAAAACTCACCTGTATTCTGACCCTTAGTGAATGAGGGTGTGATTAATCCCAAAGAGTGGTTTTTTTAAGCTGAATGTCTTCACCATCAGTAAGGCCCTCAAGTCTCTAAGTGACAAGTGGTGTTTTGAAAGATGGCCCCATTCTATCTCCCATCCTGCCAGGTCCCCTACCATGTGACCTTGCCACTCCTCCCATTAATGAGTGGGCTCTGTGTCCTTTCTTTAAATCTGGGGAGATTATGCCTGCTTTCATAGTGGATCATGGTAGAAGATGCTCTGGACCTTGCAAGGCTGGGACACTTCTGCTTGCTTCTTTGGGATATTTGCTCTGGAGGAAATGAGCGGTGTATAAGAAAGTAGTCTGAGCCAGGCACTAGTGGCTCATGCTGGTACTCTTAGCTACTCAGGAGGCTGAGCTCTGAAGATTACAGTTTAAAGCCAACCTGAGTAGGAAAATCTATGAGACTCTTATCTTCAATTAACCATCAAATCCTAGAAATGGAAGTGTGGCTCAAGTGGTAGAGTTGAACAAAATTGCTAACTGAGAATTCAAGGCCCTGAGTTTAAGATCTAGTCCTGGCACATAACAAAAAGGAAAGAAAGAGGTCTGATTGCCCTGAGAAGCTGTGCTGCAGAGTACATGGGTTGCCTCAGGCTTCAAGGGCTGAGAGCCTCTACACTTACATATAGGGATGTCGTAAACTCCTTACATAGTACAATCAATGTGTACTCTCATTGAAACTATTAAAGACTATGAAAACTAGAAAATTATTAAAGCTAGAAAAGAGAGAAAAGTATGGTAGAAGTTAGAGTCTCTAAAAGTGGCAGAAGATGCAGTAAAAGAATCTGATGGGAGTACCAAATAGACTGTTAGATTCTTTGTCTTGAGAAGGCTGTGCTCCTGAGTCACATGTCAATGTGTGGGTTTCAGAGTTTGCAGCCCAGACTGTCTCCTGCTGCCTGCATTGATGAGATATCGATGATACCTGTTCCAAAACCCATGAGATAGAGACAGATGCCAAGGAATGAGAGGGATTATTACTATAGGTCTGACAGGCAGTAAAAAGGTAAAAGGGAATGTTACAAACTAGTCTGCATCAACAAATCCAAAATTGTAGGTAAAATAGGTTCTTTAAAACCCCAAACTACTCAAACTTACTTAAGAAAAAATAACTTGAATACCTTTATATCAGTTGGGAGAAACATGTATCTGATATAGTTGTGATAGTGCATATCTATAATCCCAGTCCTCAGGAGATGATGCAGGAGGATCCTGCTCAGCTTGGGCTATGTAGTGCAAAACAAGCAGCAGCAACAACAATTGCATCTGTACTTAACATGTATGGCTTTACATAGCATTTGCGTTGTATTAAATTAATCTTGAATTGATTTAAAGCACACAGAAGAATACATGTAGGTTATAAGAAATACATGGTATCTTAGAGTTGGCATCCTCAGACTTCTTTTTTGAGAGGGTTCTAGACCTAATCTTCTATGGTTATGGAAAGATAACTATGCTTGTAGATATACATACATATACATTGTATATAGATATGCATACACATACATGCTTATATGTATGTGCATAGTATTTTCATATGTCCTGTTAAGAAATTAGGGCAGGCATGCAGAATTCAAGAGTTAATGAGGTCATGAAGACTTCTCCTCACATTTTGATGGAAGGCCCCTGGAGAAACCAGGCAATGTGTAACACAATCAAGATCCCCTCTAGGGAGCCATTAAGGTCAGAGTGTGAATTTGTGAGGGTGAAGGTGAAAACAGTGATGACTACAAGAAGTTAGTAATGCCAGGAACATGAATATCTTCTGAGGAAAGCCACAGGCAGTGAGCAGATCCAGCCCAAGAGGCAAAATAGACTTTGAATCAGCAAGGCTGTAGCAGTACCCACTCCCTTTGGTGATTACATCACATGCCAAGTACACTGGATGCCAGACATGAATCTACAAAATGTATGTTTTCCCTGATACATTTGTGCTTTGCTTTGGTCCACTTCCTTTCCATGCCCTCCTTTCATCCTTTTGGGATGGAAATGCTTACTCTGTGCAATTGTATGATGGAAGCCTTTAGTTTTCATTTAAATTCCACTTGTTGTGCACAGCTAAAAGTTTCCCTTGAGTCTCAGAGTAAACTTTGAACTTGGCCTTCGAACAATGCTGGAACTGCTAAAAGTCTATGAGGACTCTCAATGATGGGCTGGATGTATTTTGCATTATATAAGATAAACATGAGCTTTCACTGTGGTAAATAGCCTAGTATATATATATCAGGTACTTTGTATGCTATTTTTTTTCCTGTAGTGTAGATGCTTAAACATGGAATTTCTGCATAATATCCAGAATTTCAAATAAGTACTAACATTTACAAAATAGTATTAAACATTCAAACAGAATATCATGTCAATGATATTCTAACCAGCAGAGCTCTATTTCTATACACTCTCATCAAAGCTGGATATTTTCATTAGGCTAGGGACTAAATATCTATGAAAATAGTCAAATCCAAGGCTTCATGCATGAAGTTCTACTATTGAACTACAATCTCAACCTTTGGAGATTTTTTTCAGCTATTGAAATTGTTCCTAATTGGTTAGACCAAATTAATGCTTTGTCATTTTAAATAGAGTCTGTGTGGGTTTGAGTGCCATTGTACAGTTCCATGTAAATTAACAGAATACTTGAACTTAAGGTAGTTTGAAGTTCAGAAGATGTCCTGATGGATGATTAAATATGTCCACAACATGGACAGTACTTTGTGTGTGTTGGGGAGCTACAGTTGAAGGAGATACCTTTCTGATGGCATTTTCTGACGGCACAATTTGGAATTTGGTAGTTACTGTTGTCTTGAGAAACATTAAGACGTAAATACTTTCAGCATAGCTACTCAGCAAGACAATATTGCAATAGAATGCTTGTTTATAAATCTAATCCTGAATGTGACATGAACAGAAGCAGTTTTTGATGACTTCTTATTTGTTTTGCTTTGTGGCCCATGTTGGCTTCAAACTTTGGACCCTCTTGCTTTTGCCTCCCAAGTGCTAAAATTACACACCAGATATTTCACTTTTTAGTAAAGTGACCTTTGTTAATTTGCTCAGATACCTAATTTGTCCTTCAGGATGTAAGTTACTAAAGAAAAAAGATTAAGATGTACTCAACCCAGAGCCTCCTTCCTTCTCTTGCTTGCTCTTCTTCTCCTACTTCTTCTCTTTCCTTCTTTTTTTGCTCTGTCTCTCACATGAAATCTTAGTGGTATGGCTTATGACTTACCAGTGAACAAAGATGAGATTCTTCAACCTGAGATCTTGTTCATACTACTTTCCTTTGGCTAAATATCTGTTCCTCTAGATGTCAGAAATTCTGGAAGGAGCAAATCCCAGAGTATTTCTGATGCAAAGAGATGAAAGTTGGTAAGGAATAAGGAAGGGACATTTATAAAAAGAGAAATATATAGTAATGAATTCAGGTGGAAGATTTGACACGTGTGTGTGTGTGTGTGTGTGTGTGTGTGTGTGTGTGTGTGTGTGTGTGTGTGTGTGTGTGTGTGTGTGTGTGTGGTACTGGGGCTTGAACTCAGGTCTCAAACTCTACTCTCATTTGGCTTTTTCATGGAAGGCTAGTATTTTACCACTTGAACCACACCTCCACTTCCAGTTCTTTCTGGTTAATTGGAGATGAGTCTCATAAATTTTTCTGCCATAGATTACTTTGAACCAGGGTCTTCAGATCTCAGCCTCCTAAGTAGCTAGGTATAAGCTACCAGTGTCCAGATGAATTGTGACATTTTGACAGTACCTTTGCTTGTAGGAGCTGGAGAAATGTGACACATTTTTAAATGACCTTTCTCCAAAATATTTAGCTTGGAGTTTTGATACTTGTGGATAGCAAATTTTGCCTATCTTAAAATTTATGTAGCTCCTTTTTTCCTACTTCTAACACTGGGAACATGAAGAAATTGCAGAACATCCTATAGGCATAGCCCTGCTCCTCTTAGGCAGCCTCATGATTCTCATTTCCCCCACAATTATTTTTTGACATCTGTTTCATCAGTAGTTACTTGCACTGATAATTAATGGTGAGGAACACAATTCTTAAGATATTAAACCAGTGTAGGGCTGGGGGATGTAATTATCCTTCAGCCATTTAACTAGCAACATATTCAGAGCCAATGAATTAACATCGTAATCCCCTGTCCCATTTCTTTGATTTACCCATGTGGAAAATTATGCTGTAATCTGCCCCTCTACTTAGACAGTAATTAATGAAGTTACTCTTCTATGTTTTCATTATAGCTGAAACAAAAAGCATAGCTGATTCTGTGTATACCTTAAAACATCTACAGTTGGCTTAATTAATCATCAGTGGTGGATTTGAGAAGTTCATAGATTGAGATTGGCATGGTTTTTCTGAGGGCAATCTCTTTTTTAAGTTCTCATGGGGTTGGGAGGAGACTCACTCAGCCAAGGAAAGGATTATATATTGTCAGGCAGTCTTGTAGAATAACTAAATTTACCTTCATGGAATGCTGCTTCCCACCTCCTCCCCATAGCAGTGATTAATCTTGGCTCAAGCTTATTGCTTTTTAAAGATGAAAGAAAAATTAGTTCTTTACAAAAAGCAAGGCATTCAGAGGCTCCCAACACAAAAGAAATGATAAATGTTTAAGGAAATGGAAATGCTAATTACTCTGATTTGATCATTACACATGTGTACATATATCAAATGACCACACTTTACCCCCATCAATATGCATAATTATTATGCCAGTGAAAAAAATCTTAAATGTAAGAAATAAAAAATTAGTTAAAACATAAGATCGGTGCTTTTCAACTTTCACTTATTAAGGCAATTAGTTTTATGAAACATCTGACAGGCTCATTCTTTTTAAAAATCCACTTACATTTAACTGTTGAGCAATTTTTTAGGAGTGAGTTTTTTTAATGTCCAAGTTATAAATAGCCTAAACTATTCCAAAAGAAAGAGTGGAACAATTACAGAATTTCATCAGTGATCTCACACCAATGGTGAGTTTGGTGGGTGATCTAACTGGAGCAGTAGAGCCAAGATGAGCACTTGGGTCAGGTCCTGGTGGTAGAGATAGAAGGGCCTCTAGCCTGGCACACATTTGAAGTCATTCAAAACCTGAGGAAAGTTTGAGTTTAAAATCGTCTCTGGCTGGGCCCTCATAGCTCACACCTGTAATGCTAGCTACTCGGGAGGCTGAGTTCTGAGGATCACAGTTTGAAATCAGCCCTGGCAGGAAAGTCCATGAAACTGTTACCTCCAATTAACCACCAAAACCAGAATTGGAGTTGTATGACTCAAGTGGTAGAGCACTAGCTTTGAGTACAAAAGCTCAGGTCCTGAGTTCAGCCCCAGAAACAGCACACAAATTAAAAAAAATCTTCCGTAGCCTTTAAAATTATGGTACTTCCCAAGGAATGGAAACTGTGGCATTTAAAACTCTATAAAGATCTAAAATAAGAGTATGTAGTATAGAAATGATGAATTTGGTTTCCTAAAGAAAACCACTAGAGGTCACTAGAGATCTTGGAAAGTAAAGGTGCTTTGTTTTCTGCTTCTGAATAAAACGACAAATCTATTGGTGCTTCCCCTAAGTTCTGTTACCCCCATGTGAAGAGAGTGCTCATTGTAAGGGTCTGGCTTGACCAGAAAACAATGAATTTTTTTAAAACATTACACTGGATTTACTATACATTTTTCTTCCATTGTTGATTTCTTAAATGTGTGTGTGCACACACATTTCATCTATTTCTGGCATTTCAAGTGACAACAGAATCACTTCTTCAGCACTACATTTTTAAAGGATGGTTAAAACGCAAATCCTCTCTAGTTATGGGAAATGCTATCAGACGGAAGAGAGGACACGCTGCAGTATTCTGATGTGAAGGTGGTCTTTCACTGCTGTCTTTACAAACCTTAAGGATGAACCTCCCATTTGCGAATTTTCAGTGGTGTTTTTGCTGGCCAGGACATCATGTGCATCTCTCCCATACTAGAGAAATCATCCTTTCACGTTTTCCTTGAGGGTAGTAATTACATGGCAGAGCAGTTGGGATGCTGTGGTAAGGCAGTTTGAGGATCTGTTTGCCACTGAGAAACCCTGCCAGGGTGCTAGAGAAAGTTCTATGGGTTTCACAGCAGCACAATGCACCTGAAAATGCAAAGTGACATCATGAACGTGATGATCTGCTTTTCTGTTTCTATCTCCTCTCCCCACCTTCCACGAAGCCAGGGAGAACCACCAACCAGGTCACCTTTCATTTTGCCATATTCTGAGTTTAGCTGACACCCATCTTCCAAAGCGAGCTGTTAATTTTGAGATTTGGATTCAACTCTGTTTTTATCTGGCACAGTTTTCAGAGTCCGGTGGACATTTGGATAATTGAGTGAATGTAGTAAGAAGTCTTCATAGTATAGACCTTTAAACAAATAAAATAGTCCATCATTGATTACATGGCCATCTGAATGGAAGACATGCTTTTCTCTCAAGAGGATTGGGTTATTTCCTTCCTACTTTGTACTGGTGAATTACAGTAGTCATTGTTGTCAGAACTCTGTAATGTTGTAAGTAGCAGGTATATGCCTGGTCCTGCAGTGCCAAATTCACAATGACAGGTGGCTGTCCTCACCTGCCATTCCCAGGCCACGCTCGCTGCTTCTGAGAGCTCACATTTAAACATTTTATTGCATGGATGGTTTTCTGTAGCTAGGTGTTTTGTTTCTGTGAGGCTGGACCTTGTCATAAGCCATTTGAGACTTCGAGGGTGATGTCATACTTTATCATTAGCACTTGGGCTGATGCAAGATCATAAATTATCAATTGCCCCAAGGAATGCATTTAACTGAACAAGTCCTGCTCTAACCATTTTGGAAAAGGGCTTAAGGGAGAGACTTCAGAACACCGTGATTTGGATGTTTTCTTCTTGTTTTCCCCAGAAGAACTGATATTGATGTCTGAGTATGCACAAGTGTGTTAATACGAGTTCCTGATTTTGATATCTGTAGAACAGTACTTTTTTGTGTGTGAAAGTCATATAAGTAAAGTTGATTGGGAAGTATTTTGTGTGGTTGCTATCTTGATCCACTTAAAATAATTACGATATTGAAGTATTGTCCCATTGTGTAAAATAATTATGTCTGTTAATAAGCATTGATGCAGGTTTTGATTTTCAGTGGAAGGCTAAAAAATGGACTTGTTGGCTATTCTTCTCTAGAATTATATTTTAACATCAGGAATTCATTTTACAGAGAAAAACCATGTGAAGGCAGTTAACTGTTCCTGGGAGGGAGTCTTCTAGTCTCTTTCAGCTAAAATTCTGAGGTCTCCTGTGGAGAATAGATAATTACTGAGTGCTTACTGTGTGCAGAGTAGGTTTAAATGAATCATCATTTGGAGCACGGAATTGTATTCTCCCAACTACCCTTGCTCCCCCCATACCCCTTTGTAGATGGGAAAACCAAAGTTTACTCTTGAAGTTTAACTGCTGGTTTCTCAGTGGTAGAATCAGAAGGCTAGAAAGCCCATGGAGCCACCAGTGTGGGACTGTGAGTACCAACTTTCCAGATATACCTCTTGGGTCTTAGCAATCACATCCTCTTTGGATAGTGTATTTGGGCCCTTGGCCAGGTTTTATGTGTGGTTAGGGCCCTGTCCTGTGGCTGTTGCTGCTATTATGCATGGTACAGAGATCCTCCTATGCCCTATCAGAAAACACATACACATACACACTCATCATCATCATCATCATCATCATCATCTCCTGTGATTGGAAAGATGTAGCACACCTTGTCTATGGCAAATTAACACTAGATAATATGCATCCAGTGATGATGCCAACGTTGAGTTCTTGGGAAGAAGACTGAAGTATGGAGTGGGGTGAGGCTTAAAGGATGCTAGCATGTGGAATAGCAAAACTGAAGTATGGGGTGGGGTGAGGCTTAAAGGATGCTAGCATGTAGAATAGCAAAGGAGTCACAGTACTGATGAATAGAGACAAGATAGGAAGAAGATGAAGTCCCTTTCTAGGGTTAGTAGGTAGATCAGTTTGTGTAATGGCAAAAGGGTGGGAACATGGAGGCAAAGGACTTTGTGCTCCTCACAGAAACAGAAGAGAACATGCAGATATTTTTAACTAAGGGAGCAAGATGAGAAAAACAGGATTGTAAATTAGTGATGGCAGGTGGACTGACATTGCATGTGCCTGCCAATGGGAAGCCAGCACAGTGATTGAACCCTCTGTAGTAAGAACTCTCTCAGTCCACCTGCTGATTGCAGATGTCCTTTAATTGCTCTATTGGCCCTTTCTACCTATGTAATAATTATGACAGTACAAATAACACTAAGACATATTCCTACCTTCATAGTTACTATTTCCAGGACCAACAAGGAAACAGTGATAGAGACGTTAAGAGAGTCACACTCTCTGGCAAAGGCAGGATCCTGGCCAAGGTAGAATGACTCCTTAGCTCAAGTCGTAATCAGGTCACCCTGATGGAGCCTCTGTGTACCCAGCCACAGATGACCATTGAGAAAAATTCTCAGAGTGACATACCTACAAAACTACATGCACCAGTGGTCAAGGATAGTGTTTAAAGTGCAGCTATCCTCTAAAAGTATAGTTGTCTCTGGCTCCCTGTTTCAGCTTCACTCCAGGGAATATGACTCATGGCCAGAACCTAGGTGACAGTAAAAATAACAATGATTCTGGCTGTCTAGATAGGGACCCCTGTGTCTCTCTTTCCCAAGAATATTGACAAGAGATTAATGATTAGATGGATAACAATGAGATAGATTTTTCCAGGATAGTGAGCAGGGCTTTGTTACCTCCACTAACATTTCTCCCTTCACAAGAATGTAGAGATGTCTTAGGGATGAGGTTAAATATGACATTTTAAAAACATTGAGTTTTTAAAAAAAATTTATAGTAAGAGGATTCTGGACAATATCATAAAAATAGTGACCCTTGCAACATATGGGAAATGTTGGTTTATGGATGACATATGTTGCCCAACATTCCACCAGCCCACCGCCAACATGCCAGTTGTGTTCTCTCTTCCTGAATGGCCCACCTCTGTCTAGGTCTCAGCAGAGATTCCTCTCTTCTTCATTCAGGTCACATCTCACATGTCTCTAGTCACAGGTCTTCCCTGACCGCCTGACTGTGTCATTCTTCATCCCAAGGTACATGTCATGATTGGAAATGTTGAAAATGATTAAAATGCATTTCAATTTTATTGTCCCTTTTTCCCATATCTCTGGTACTTAGACCTGGGACTGGCACATGGTAGATGCTCCACTGAGGGGGAAAAATGATGAAAGCAACACCAAATTAAAGCCTTTCTGTCAAAAACAGGGTGGAAGACCATGATGACCTCATGCCAATATTTATGCGCTATGACAATATTCTGAAGGAAACGTATGGTGAATACTTCCTCGCTGAACTAATAGAGGCTCAAGATGAAGAGAATCATGCTGCTGTGTGTGAGGTTGGTAACAGATCTCCAGGGGGAGACACTTAGTGAGAAACCAGAGGATGGATTTTGTTTAACTTATTTATTGGTTACTTATTTATTTATTTATTTTTGCTTTTACATCATCTTTCTTCTCAGAGCCAACCTGCCTGAGTAGTAATCCCCTCCCTCACTTCAAACTATCGTAGGAGTCCTATTCCTTCTTACATGTACCAAAACACATACTCAACAATGAGTTCTGGGTTGCAAAAGAGGATTTACTGTTTGAACCTGTGCTGATTTTTTTTAACTTTGTGTTTTAATATAATTTCACACCTACAGAAAATCTATGAGTACGTAGATTCCCTAAATGGTAATCTTTTCTCTCACTTGCTGTATCCACCTCTTGCTTCCTGCCTTTATTTACATATGTATTTCTCAGAACCATTCCAAAGTTGCAGAATAATGCCCCCTTTATGTTTTCTAAAATCAGGAATGATTTCTTGTGTAACTTGTAACTTACAATACTGTCATTAAAGTCAAACAATTATGATTTCTACCATGGTATTACTTCATTTCTAGAACTTGTTCAAGTGTGTGTGTGTGTGTGTGTGTGTGTGTGTGTGTGTGTGTGTGTGCGTGCTGACTCTGGGGCTTGAACTTATGACCTGGGTGCTGTCCCTGAACTTTTTAGCTCAAGGCTAGCATGCTACTATTTGAGCCACAGCTTCATTTCCAGCTTTTTGCGGTTAATTACTTTTCCCTCCTGGGCTGACATTGAACTGTGATCTTCAAATGTCAGCCTCCTGAGTAGCTGGGATTACAGGCGTGAGCCACTGGTGCCCAGCCTAACTTTTAAAAGTCATAAGGCTGGGCCTTTGGGTACCAAAAGATAAACCCACATGCCTTGGTTTGGAAACTCAGAGGCCCATATTTTATGAAGAGACAGAAAAGAGCTGACAAGCTAGCCAGCCTTAGTGTAAGAAAGTCACCCACAGACCCTGGGTGGCTCATGTGAGCCGCTCCAGAATTCTCATGACCTGTGATAATTTTCCACCCACCCTGGAAGCACTTGCTGATGGATGTTCCTCCCTCACACAATTCTGGCTACATGGAGGCCCCTTCTATGCATTAATAACTAAAATAACTAAATAATAATAATAAATAAAATAACTAAAACCTAATTCACATAGCTAAGGTAAGCTAAAAACTGAGGTATATCTAGGCAGGTATTGTTGATTTGCTAAAAATAGACCTTTCTGTAAAACAACATGATAGCATTCTATCTTGTAAGCTTCAGTGTTCTTAGGAGTTAAAAATGATGAATATGGATATTTGTGGGGGATGCTAGAAGTCTGTCTGAAAATTGGCAGCTTAAAGTCATTAGGGTACAGTATTAGAATAGGTATGGCTGTAACAAATGAGATCTTTTTTACATGTACATGGGCAATATGAGGAAAGTGTCTGAAAGCAATGGTGACTGGGTTCCACACTAACATTTCTGACCTAATAGATCTAGCAGGAGAAAGTCTGTGAAGCTGAATTTATCAGTTCCAGGGTGATGTTGCTGTCCGAGGGGCCATACTAGAGAACTTTTTGTGAAGGAGTAAAGGCTCCTGGTTACTGGAAGAGTGCTCACTGACTTGTTTACTTATATACTTGCTAAGTTTTTGAGACCAACCAGGAGAAAGGAAAGCAGTGAACTTGTGAGCTCAGATGTTTTCTTTTCATCCATGAGAAATAGAGGGACCATACTTCAGAAAAGTCTTTCTTATATAAGCTTGGACTAAAATTTGCCTCTGACAATAAGATAATCTTATTTTGAATGCCTTGACTATCTATTCATTCATAGAAGCCCAGGGTTCAAAAACCACAGTTTTTGTTTTCAATAGATATTTGACTTTCATTTAAAAAAGAAGGGCTTTCACAGTGTAACCCCTGCTTTCACTGTATTTGTTGGTATAATTTGTGGAGGGGAAGGGGAAAAACAAATCGTTTAAATAGAGATACAGGTGGACCCATTGTAACAATGAGATGTACAAGTCGTTATGTCGAAAACGAACTTTACAACTTTGGTGGGGGGGGCCACAGGGAGGATTGGGTGGGAGGGCGGGGGGAGGATGGGAGGGGATGGGATGGGGAAACAAAGGAGGAGGCTACAATGCTTGATAAGAAATGTACTTATTATCTTGTGCATGTAATTGTAACCCCTCTGTACAGTATTTTCACAATAAAAAAAGAAGGGCTTTGTGCTGAAAGAAAGCATTAAAAGGTAGAGAATTAGCCATTTTATTTGATGTTTTTCTAAAATAAAGATGCTGTACAGAGGGGTTATAGTTACGTGAGTAAGGCAATATGTACATAACTTGTCAGTCATTGTCACCCTTCCCTTCCTTATTGTTGTCCCACAATCCTTCTCCTCCCCTACCTCCCACAGTCCTCTCTACCCACCTCATTCCCCCCAAATGTACCATGTGATTTTTTTTTTGTTGTTTCCTTTGTATGTTCTTTCCCCTATGGCATATTCCCTATTGTCACTGTACTTGATTTTGGGTATCCTGCATCTTGTATATACAGATGTCTAATCTGGGGAGGTGAAGGGGAATAACAAAAAGCTGAAACAAGGACACAGGATGACCCATTGCAACAAGGATACACACAGGACAGTATATATAGGATGTTTTATTAAAGGGGTTTCTCATTCTTCATACACTCATTTCTCATTTGTGAAAACTGTAAGATCTACTTAAATGACCACTCTTCTTGAGACTTGAAATCAAATGTTCTCTTATGTGGATAACAGGAGCAGCTTTAAGCTGCTTCTATTTATTTATTTATTTATTTATTTATTTATTTATTTATTTACTTATTTACTTATTTACTTATTTATGCCAGTCATGGGGCCTGAACTCTGGGCCTGGGTGCTGTCCCTCAGCTCTTCAGCTCAAGGCTAGTGCTCTACCACTGGAGCCACAGCGCCACTTCCAGCTTTTTTTGCTTATGTGGTGCTGAGGAATCAAACCCAAGACCTCATGCATGCAAGGCAAGCACTCTACCACTGAGCCACCTTCCCAGCCCCTTTAGGCTGCTTCTAAACTTGGCATCTATGAGAATCACCCACGAGGTCTTTAGAGTTCCGCATGCTTAGATTGAAAATACTTGATGGGACAACAATGAAGAGGAATAATCTGAATGAAATGTGGATAAACGATTCAGATGGCCATTTCTCTGAAACTTCTCTTTCTTCTTCCTCTTTCTATACTTTCTGCAGACTCAATGAGTTAAACATCACAACCATAAGCTGAAAATTGCAGCTCTAATTCTCTGGGATAGTTTCTCAGAAGAGAAGTACGTGTCCAGCCTGACTCCTGCAGTATCCTTGCTGCCTTGGGTGTCAGAGGTTGGGGATTCTGTGGAGAAGAAACTTGAGATCTCAATCTTAAAAGGACAGAAGCAGGACCCATGAATGGGACAGAGTGGGCATCTCTAGTCTGAACCAAGCCATTTCTCATGTTTAAAACCTTTTTGAACTCAAAATGAATGCTGGTCCTATTCTCCCATTATTTTCTGTTTTCCTCAGGGAGTTCTAGAGTAGAAGTATATTAGAGTCTGCATGTTCTTGCTTTAGAGAGCTAGGTGCTAAAACCACAGAGACTTTGCATGCTTATTAAACACAGCATTTAAAAAAAACTATATAAACAGGTATAATTATATTAAAGCTAAGTTAGTAAATGCTTAAAGTTTATTCCTTCCAATTATTTTTACTGTTATCTGTGTTCTAGAGACTTTTTTAGTCTGTTATCTCCATAGAGAAGCCATATTTTTGATGATATGCTATTGTACATCTCTTCCTAGCTTTATATTCAGTGATATTACATCAGAAGCTTAAAATTTTCCATAACAGTATTTATATGGCAGAAATTGACTACAAATCTGGGCTTTTGCCCCTCCCACCCATGTGGATTAAACATTTACTAGCATAACACACTTTTAGACATTGACCAGCGATAATGAAGTAAGATGTATTGTCTGTCTTTTCCCAAACCAGCCCATGGCAGTTGCAGACAATGTGTGTAGAATGAATGCCTTAGAGCTATGCCTAAGCCATGTGCAAAACCATTGACTAATTAAAGACTTTTAAGCTGCAAGAACTTTCTTTGTCTTGCTGGCTACTTTGGAGGAGTTTTGAGCTATGACTTTGCTGCAAGGTCCTTGTCATAACTGTAGCCCAAGCTTACCTTGACATCTGGTGTTTATTCCAAACTCAGATTTCAATGGAGAGCAATTGGAGGCCAAGGGTGGCTCCTAGAGACAGATGGGCAGAAAGTCTGCTTTGGCATCATCCAGGGCCTGGGCAGCAGTGGGTCCAAATAAGCACCACTGACCTGCAGGCGGGGGCGAGTCTGCCAGGTCAGCCATGTGCTTGGCATCAGGAAGAAAGGATCAAAGCCAGCAGTGGTCACAAAGAAGACAAAACCCTCATTGTGGAGTAGTGTCACCCAAAATAGATGGGTGACCATTGGACATTTAGAATGGAAGTATAGGCATTAATATGCACATGAATTTATAAGTGGGCTTGTGTGTGAATCTAAGGCTAGTGCTTTCGTTTTTCAATGTTATCTAAGTCTTCTGTAGGTATCATCATGTGGATCCCCACTTGATAAACAGGATCAACATGAAAACTCCAGTTTTGTCTTCCAGTCCAAGATAATTGAAGACACTTTCATGGCGGAAAGGACCTCTGTCACCTGAAAGTAGACAGCAGCCAGCACTCAGTGCCATTTCATTGTGCAAGTAAGAAAGGCCATAAATCCATTCACTCCTTTCCAGAAAACACATGTGTAAACCAAGATGCTTTTGGTGACTCCTGCCAGTTCATTTTAAGAACAGTGCTTCTCAGATCAGATATTTGGAAGAAAATCCCAAACAAGGATCATGCACTTCCCTTTTATGTCCTTGTTCTGTGGTCATCTCTCATTGTGAACTTTTGTTGGTTGTTACAACTCCGGATGAGTGATTGGAATATAACAGGTTGTAGAATTGGAGACTGCTAAATCTTTGTTCCTAATGGCAAAACATGTTTTTCTCATTTTCATCAGAATGTGTGATTCATGCCATTTGAAATCAAATTCCAAACACAATGAGCCATTAGTGTAATAGCTCATTACTAACAGCAGTCTTATAAATAATACATTCTTATCATGCACACGCAGCTCGCCATGAAGCCAGCAAAAGGTATTTCAGGCCATGGAAGTTTCGTTGCGCCAGCATGGCTGTAGATTAGAAGGACATCTCCATGTGAACCAAGATGGATGCCAATTTTCCCTGCCGGGAGTGAGGCTGGCCGTCTCTTTCTGCACATATGGTAGATGGATTGGTTAATCAGCGTCTGCTGAGTCTTGGGCCTAAAATTACAGAGAAGCCAGACAACTGCAGATACACAGTCTTTGTTCACAAGTGCAAACAAGACAAACAATCACTTGTTATTTGGGAAAAAAATTAAAATGTTTATTTTGGACTTTTATTAAAGTGTCAATGGCTTTATAAAACAGCTGTGTAAATCCAGTCTTTATACTGCAAGTATCATTTAGGAGGTCCTATAATGAAAGGAATATTCATGGAAAAATGAATTTTTGAATTTCATTTTTGGGTGAAGTAAAAATGCATTTCACATTTATTTTCCAAATATATGTGCTTAAGGCTTTTATCTGGAAGACATATTGGAGAACCAAGTTGAATACCTATTTTTTTTCCTGTGTTATCTAAAAGATTAAGCCTATTACAGATTGATTGTCTGCTTTAGGATGCTGGGGCATTGGCCATTTTCTCTGGGCAGTTATGTGAGGATGCTGCATTGTTTGAAGTAGGAGTGCCTGTAATTGTTGAGTTCTTCTACTTTCTGAATGGTAAGGCTGTCCCAAGAAGTGATGTCTGAGCTGGATACCAGTGGCTCATGTCTGTAATCCTAACTATTCGGGAGGCTGAGAGCTGAGGATTGCGGTTTGAAGACAGCCTGGGCAGGAAAGTCCATGAGACTCTTATCTCCACCAGAAAACCAGAAGTTATGCTGGTGCTCATAATGGTGAAGTACTAGCCTTCAGCAAAAAAGCTGAGGGACAGTGCCCAGACCCTGAGTTCAAGTCCCACCAGTAACCAAAAAAAAAAAAAAAGATGTTTATTCCAGGCACCAGTGTCTCACTCTTATAATCTTGAGTAGCTACTCAGGAGGCTGTGATCTGATGATTTCAGTACAAAGCCAGCCTAAGTAGAAAATTCTGAGACTCTTATCTCTAGTTAATCAGCAAAAAGCCAGAAGTGGAGCTGTGACTCAAATGGTAGAACACCATCCTTGAGTGAAAAAACTAAGGGACAATATCCTGGCCCTGAGTTCAAGTCCCAGTACTGGCACAAAAAGAAGAAGAAATGGTGTCTGAATAGTTGAGGGACAGGACTTAGTAAATGCTGTTTTTTGTTTGTTTGAGAGTGTTCAATCTAGTAAAAACAATCTAATCTGTCAACTAGAATTTGCTTAAGACCCACTTATAATCAACGAATTAGTTGTGTGGAATTTAAAAACTACACCACCTTTCTGTAAATTTTATACTTTCCTTGCAGAAAAAAAATGAAGCATAGAATGAAAATGACATACTGCAGAACTAAAATTTTTTGTTAGCTTATAATATTTTGGTGTTAGTCATAGGTCTAGATCAGCTACTCCAACTTTTTAAGCTTTTTAAACTTTTAACCTGTATGGAAACACTAAAATTTGTGAGCACTTAACTAAGAGCTTTAATTCAGTGTCTGTTAGTGTGCTGAGGAGTGATTCATTTGGAGTTCACATCCATCTGCTGAATCAGCCTGGCCTTACACAACTTTATTTCACTCAGCCACTTCCTATCAAACCTCTTCTCATCTCTCCTCCCATCAGATCATCCAATCAATAAATAAAGGAATGTGAGAGAAAACGGGTTTCTCCCTGATCAAGAGCCAGTGTCTATGACTATGCTGCCTGACTTAGGAACCAATCAAACTGACACTGATGGGAGGGAGAAAGTGTGCAGGAGGCCTGGGCTTATGATGGGATAAAAAGGACACCAGATGGCAGAAGATATAGGATAGGCAGAGGGATTAGGGAAGAAAGGGCACAAGTGTAAAGTTCCAATAGAGCTCTCTGTCAACTCCCTTAAATTACTGATCAATCTCTGGGATTGTCCACAGTGGTAACTTGTTGGATATTTCTTTTAAAAAATATTTTCTTGTAAAGATGCTGTACATAGAGGTTACAGTTATATCAGTAAGGTAATGAGTACATTTCTTGTCTGGCATTGTTACCCCCTCCTTTTTTTTCTACTACTATCCCTTCCCTCCCCTACCTCCCCTATTCCTCCCCCTCAAAGTTGTAAGGTTCACTTACAACATAGTGTCTTGTCTTATTGTTGCAATGGGTCCTCCTGTGTCCTTGTTTCAGTGTTTTGTTATTCCTCTTCCCCTCCCCAAATAAGATAAATATATATACAAGATGCAAGACACAAAAATCAAATACAGTGACAACAGGGATATATCATAGGAGAAAAAAAAGAAAAAAATCACATAGTACATTAAAAACAACGACAACAACAAAGAAAAACCTCCATATCTTGGGGTTCATTTCACTTAACATAATCTTGGATATTTCTTTGAATGCATTGTTTGTGGCATACATTATACCAGACATTAGAGCTGCTTAGGGAAGATAGTTCACCATCCCTTAAACAATTCGAAGTATACCAGTATGCTGTGTGCTCATCATTGTTTTGTGATGAGAGTCAGTTGAGGTTTGATAGAGTAACATAGTGTTTCATATGTTCCAGGTGGAAGGTGTAGCTGTCGGGTTCATGAGTGTGTGCTCAAGAGTGAACATGACATTGCTCCATGAATGCTTCGACTTGGGGCCTTTCCACGGACTCTGTGTCCCACATCCTGATGATGTTCTGGAACCACCACAAGGATCAAGTATTGACAACAGTCAAGGTACAGTGTCTAGCTGAGGAACACATCATGAAATTAAACACGTGTTGTATACACAGCTGTGCTGTTTGCTAAATGATGGAATTGGACAGGATGTCTGTGGCTCCTCCTCCAATTCCATTTAAGGAGTAGTTCCCATGGTTAATTACATGCTAGTGCAAATGTCTATGAGCACAGGTAGTCAAAGGGAGCAGGTATAGACATGGTAACATTGAAGCCACAGATTTCTAATTTTAGGATGTTTGCTTTCAGAATGTACATTATTAAAGGAAGTATATTTTATGGTGAAATAATAGCATTTCAGTATTTTTAGGATTTTGTACACACAGAGAACCAAATATAACATATTAAACTTTCAAACCAAGAACTCAAGGGATTAGGGATGTATCTATATGTGGATTCAACCCCTAGCACTACAAAAAAATAAAAATTTGAGGTTTTATATGGCCTGCAAAATTTAATCCTAGTAATTACTGCTGTGTTTGTCTTTAACAAAACCTTTTGTAGCACAGGTCTGTTACATGCAGTCATTTTCATCTGCATCAACTAATTTCTAGCTGTTTGAAAGAGCAAAGTAAACTCTGAGATAATGTCTGTATCACATTTTCACCAAATGAATGAGGTGATCTCAGACTTGGCTGTTTTAGTTCATTGAGGGCTTACCACATCCACAGTTGGGTTCTTGTGCAAGGTAGACACAAGTAGACAAGTCACCATAGGTGTGGTAATTCACCTGCCTAAACCTGGGTTTCCTCTGTAGTATTGGGGATTAATAGTAATTCTTTTCACCTAGAGAACTCAAGAATTTCCACAAAGATAAGGCAATGAAATACCTTATATGGTGTCTCTACTTTGGATCTTGATATATGTTGATCATCGTTGTTAGTGAGTTATTTATGATTGGCACATGAGTCCAAGGTAAAACTAGGACATTTTATGTTGAACTTATTTTTTTCCTGTCTGTAAGCAAGATGGTTTAAAAACAGGAAGGGGAGCTTATTGATTGATGGCAAAGGATTTGGCATTCCAGACAATTGCAGGTGGAACTTGGGCTGATCATATCCATTGGATGGGAAAACTAAATGCATGGGTTCACAGATCTCATATGACAACACATACTCATCACAGGGACCTGGTAAAGATAGCGATGGAGAGGTGGATTTTTTTTGTACCAGTCCTGGGGATTGAACTCAGAGCCTGGGCTCTGTCCCTGAACTTTTTGCTCAAGGCTAGCATCCTAACAGTTGAGCCACTCCTTGATAGTTAATTGGAGATAAGAATCTCACCGATTTTTCTGCCTGGGCTGGCTTTAAACCTCAACCCTCAGATATCAGCCTCCTGAATAGGTAGGTGCCCAGCATGTTTTTTTTGAATGGATAACAGCACCATTCCAAAAAAAGTAATTTGATGTCATAACTGTTTGCTAATAAAGTCTGACTTGCTCAGCCTTCAAGTGTGCTCTGAAGGAGCTTTCAAACACTGTTATACAATCCTGAACTATATATTAGCCCTGCCATTTCCTAGTAGTTAAATTATGTAAAGATGAAACTGAAGGAGTCTTGTTATGGCTCAATGTTGTCATGTATAAAATGGAGATAAAAATGGTATCTAAAACAAAGAAGTGTTAAATATTAGAATCTTTGTGATATGCTTAGCTCAATGACAGGCACAGTGTAGTTCCTACAAATTTTTAAAGTTTCTTTTTCTTCTTCTATACTGTCATTTAACAAAACAAATTGAAAAGATGAGTCTCTTCTAGCATGTTCCTGAGTAGTTTGGATGCTACTGGTGTTTCTGACAAAGAATGAATGGAAGATTCTTGTATGAGAAACTTGACTAGGGGAGAAGAGATTAAAAACTCAGAACTTTGGTGTTAAACTCACATCTAAGATGTGTTTCCAATAAAAGCCAATCAAGATGGGAAATCTAGAAGTCTCCTTTTTAATACCTCTCAGTATTTTAACTCAAAATCATTTATTGTCTGACTATGGTCAGTGAGGAAAATAAGAAAATTTTTCTTGTTTTCTCCTTGACCTTGTTTGTTTTTGAAAATCAGTTTATGTTTACTGCTACAAAGATGATTCTTCATGAAATTTTCACCAGGAAGCTACTATTGTAGACTTCCAAATAACTCAAGGATACACAATCACAAATCATCAGTGGCTCATTATATCTAAGCAGAATCATCAACACATTTTCCTGCCATCTACCTATCAACAACAACAAAGAATGAGGCTCCAGAGAAAATTCTAAAATGCACTGTGATCTACTGTTTTATATATATATATATATATTTTTTCTTGATGAAAGCTTCAAGTTACAAGAAGTAAAATTTCTCAAAAATTCCTATTTCAAATGAGTAGATATGGTTGTGCCTTATATCTTATATGTTGTTTACTGCTTTTTCATTTCAAAGGCTTTTCATATATATTATTTTATGCTCATAGCTTGGTTTTGAGGAGCTAAGGCAGATGAGGTTCTGTCCATTTTACCCCTGCTCAAACTCAATGTTTCAAAGCTCATTAGTGATGACTTGGAACCCAAGCCTGTGTCTGCTTCTGTGCAAGTATGCAAGATGACTTGACAATCTTGTCAAAGTATGTGTGTACATGTATATATGTATCATATGCATATATTAGATATATATAAGATATGTATATAAGTAAAGGAGATCAGATCCATAGCTTTATGCATGCTATTTCCCCAGTCCAAAGGAACTTTTATCTTGGATGATTTTGACTAAAAACCCCATTTACAAGTCTATTTTACAAGATATATGATCTATTTTTTTAATATCCATGTGTTACTTAATGAATTATCAGTCACCCACCCATGTCCTTCAGACTTTGCTCTGTGCATGTGTATGTGTGTGTGTATGTATGTGTATGTGTATGTGTATGTATGTATGTGTATGTTGTTGCTAATGTGATCATTGGTCTAATTGTGTGTATATTCTCTGGAGAACTTTCTTTTACTGGAATCTTTTCCAGAGTATCTGCAGCCTTTTTTCCCTGTGTGAGAGGCAAGCAGGTAGATAGTATCAGGAAGTTAACACTGTCCTCTTTGCTTCCAGAGACTTTGCAAACTCCCTAACTGCTGCTTTCCAAGGCAACTCCTCCCCAAATGGTTGTTTGATTCCTTGACTCAAGGTCTGCTTCTGAGGCAAACCAGACCAACATGTATCTGGTCTAGACTTTTCCTACCAGCTGTGAAAGCATTTATTTATTTTATATACACTGGACTCGAGCTATAGAAACCCTCACTCCTTACTCCTCAGGTCAGAGAACTCCCAGACTCATGTGTGGTCACATTGGTCATCTAAGAGGTAATTCACACTTGGTTCATTCCCTCCTTTCTCTGTTGTTCTCTTCTTCACTTTCCTCATGCTTCCTAGAATCATCTCCCAAATAAGTCACTTCTCAAATCTTTGATTCAAGATCTGTGTTTTCCTACCAGATATGAAAATTTGCAATTGCCCACCAACATCAACCCTTCTGAGCAGAATGTCAAAATTTAACATTCTTCAGCTCAAATTTTAGCTCCTTCTTTACAACCATTATGATTCACTTACTGTAAATCATATACATATATATACAGTATGTATATGTATACACACATAAACACATACCAATGAATGCATGAATATACACATGTAAATATACACATGTACATACATGTGCATGCATGGATACATGCATATACATACATAGATACATATACATATTTAGAGAGAGACTATAAATACACACATAGAGGCAGAGAGAGCACATATGTATTACACATTTGTACCCCTTTTTTGTTTAAAACCATAGGAAGAAGTTCCTAGGAGGCAGATTTTGTCCAAATACAGGAAAACATGAGTTAAATTTATTATTTAGGAGGCAGATTTTGTCCAAATACAGGAAAACATGAGTTAAATTTATTATCTAGCAGAGTAGTTTAGAAATAACAAGTATTGAAGCTGGGCATGGTAGTACACACTGGTAATAAACTAAACATAGTAGGTGAGTAAGCTTGAAGCCAGCTTTCACTATATAGCAAGTTCAAGGTTCCCTACTAGGGTTCTGTCTCAAAAAAGAAGAAAAGGTTTCTGGAATGTTAGAAGAATGTGTAAAGAAACAGTAGTAGGTACTAGAAAAAGACTTTCTAGTTGTGTGGGAGACTGCACCAAATGAGGTCTAAGAATCCATCCCTCCAATGCTGTCTCTGAAAATGTCCTAAGCCACATCAAGATGTTCCATATGCTGGCAGTTAATGAATGTTCTCCTTCAGCGACAATACAATGGCTCAAAACAGCATTTTCTTCCAGTTGGCCCAATCCCTGGCCCTGGGTGGTGTTTGCAAATCAAGCTGTGTCTTTTGTTAACTACATCATCACAATAAAGATTTTGGAATCAGAATTGAGCTGGCAATTTTCTTGATGATGCATAAGGCAAAATAGGGCACAGCCTGCATTTCCACAGCTGTATTGGCATCACCACGTTGACTAGTAAAAATAAAAATAAAAATAAAAACAGGCAAAAATAAAGCAACCTTTGTTCCTCATGTAGGCCGGTGTGTTCTGGACAGCACAAATGACTGTTTTAAAAGACTCCTGCATGGTTCAGACTCGTAAATCTCATTACACACCCGGGGCCCACCTTAGAAACCCTCTGTAGAATTTGATGTGCTCCTTGGCAGGGATAAATTTAATTTTATATAACAGAATTGTGGGCTTTCAAAAGGATAATTAGTGTAGCTCCTTTGTAAGCAAGCATTGAAGAAGTGTTGCTTATTATACATTAAAGGGCCATTCAAATTTTTTTCCATAACATCCCTATGTGAAACAGCAGTGTTGCCTTTAAAATCATTTAAAAATCACACTGGCTATCGGGAAACACGTATGATTTGTTTCATTTCTTTTCATTGACCTTAGCTTCTTTTCTGAGTCTCTTCACTTATAGACTAGGCAACATTGGGACCATTTTGTATGTGCCAAGCCCAAAGTAACAATGACTAAATCAAATCTTTTTGTACGTTAAGTACTCCCGGTTCTTTTAACCTCTCTTCCCAAGATTTTACTTGTTGTTCCAGATTCCCTTCCTTTTGCGGGGGGGGGGGGGGGGGGGGGGCGGGGCGGGCGGTTCCGGTCGTGGGGCCTGAACTCTGGGCCTGGGAGCTGTCCCTCAGCTCTTCAGCTCAAGGCTAGCACTCTACCACTTGAGCCACAGCGCCACTTCTGGCTTTTTTCTTTTTTGCTTATGTGATGCTAAGGAATCGAATCCAGGGCCTCAGGCTTGCAAGGCAAGCGCTCTACCACTGAGCCACCTTCCCAGCCCCCAGATTCCCTTCTATATTTGATTCTTCTCTTGGTACAAATGCTGAATATGAATATGAGCGAAACATTCATCTGTGGGGCATGGTAGTATTCTTGCCAGTGTATTCGCACCATGTATCTCTGAACAATATAGATTATATACCAGATCCATTCAATAGCTGTTTAATGAGTGACCCACTATGGTTTTGTATTAATTTGCCAGGACCACCATTACAAAGTGCAGCAGATGGAGCTTCTGTTGCTTAAGATAGGCTTAAGCAACAGAACTTTATTGTCTCACAATTATGAGGGCAGGTGTCTGAGAGCAAGTTGTATTGGCAGCATTGGTCTCTACTGAGGCCTGTCTTCTTAGCTTGCCAGATAGCCACCATCTCCCTGTGTCTTCCCATGGCTTTCCCCCCTGTACCCACCTCTTGTCTAGGTTTTCTCTTTTTACAAGTATACCAGTCAAATTCTGGGAATGTAGCTCATGTAGTAAAGAGCCTAACTAGCAATGTGAGACTCTTGAGTTCAAACCCTGGTAGCAGCCAAAAAAAAAAAAAAAAAAAAAGAAAAGAAAAGAAAAGAAAAATTGGCCATACTAGATTAGGACTTTTATGACCACATTTTAAAGGTCATTTTAAGGTCATTTTATAACCTCTATCTCCAAACAGGCATATTTTGTGATAGCAGGTGGTTTAGACTTCAACTTTGGAGAATGGGAAGGGAGGAGACATATGTCAGACTATTGGAGGCTCCTTGGTATCTTTACTTCCTTCCTCTGGTCCTGGCTATAGGGTGGTAGTATGTGTTCAGGGGGTTGTGCTAGTGTTGACATCCTCCTGGAGGCTGCTTTCTTCCTCTAGATGGATGTAAACTCTACTCAGTCATTTGAGCCCCCATTTCTCACTCAGTGGGCTTCTCTGATCTGGTTTTAGATCTCCATAGAAGGAGCTCTGCTCATTTTTCAGTCTTTTTTTTTTTTTTAATCTCCATTTCTCAGGAGGCTAGACTGAGTTCTGGGATTCTAGCCCATCTTGCTCACTTGGTGGCAAGTGCCACTAAACATCTTTTTCATTTTTTTTTTTTTTGGTCGGTTGTGGGGCTTGAACTCTGGGCTTGGGAGCTGTCCCTGCCCTTTTCAGCTCAAGGCGAGTGCTCTACTGCTTGAGCCACAACGCCACTTCTGGTTTTCTAGTGTTTTATTGGAGATGAGAGTCTCACGGACTTTCCTGCCTGGGCTGGCTTTGAACCACGATTCTCAGATCTCAGCCTCCTGAGTAGTTTAGGATTACAGGCGTGAGCCACCAGGCCCAGCACTAAACATCTTTTTCATCATGATTTAGGCTTCTACATCTCAATTTTTCCTTCCCTGCCTTTCTTTTTTTAGTGTTCTGTGGTATAAATCTATAAGGTTATGACAATAATGAAGCTAACAGCAATGTCATTGGGGCTGGTGGAATCTGGAAGTCCTCCAGGAAAAAGGAGCAGGATTGCTACTCAGTCTGAAAAAATGGCCCTTGATCCCACCAACAAAAGAGTTTGAAGATGACTCAGACATGAGCTATAAGAAGAATTATTAGAAAAGCCAGACAAGTACACACTCAAAGGATAGAGTTCTGTCCTATCTTTAGTAAGACATCTATCTATCTATCTGTCTGTCTGTGTATCTATCTATCTATCTATCTATCTATCTATCTATCTATCTATCTATCTATCTATCTATCTATCTATCTGTAGATGGGCTATATTTTTGAGATTCTGATCTGTATGGGTTTTATTGACTCTAAGTACTCATTTATTTATTTTAACTTTCCCTCTTAAAAGTTTCATCTGGAGATTCCTGTTGATAGAGTCTTATCTGATGGTTTTTGTCCTTATGCTGAGTGTCTTTAAATAGAAGAATGCCAAAGTAAAGGGCATGCTGTTAGTTACTATTACTCTACAAGTACAGACTTGATTTTGTTAGTGACACTTTAACATGTGTTCTTTTTCTAATGGTTTGGTACCCTAATGTGTATGTTTACAGTTCTCTGTGTGGTTTCTTTGTGAGGTTAGTGTATAGGAATGCCCAGTTTATATTTCTCTGCAGGGTCTCTGAGATCAGAGATCTATGTGCAGCAATGAACAAAGATTTAACTTGTCATTCCATTTTCCTTTTAGCTTCCTTTCCATTTCCCTGTCTCTGCAGGAAACTCTTGCCTTATTTACTATTCATACAAAGCCTAATAGGTTAAAATATTTGTTGTAGTTTGGATTTTGTTTTGTGTGTGTGTGTGTGTGTGTGTGTGTGTGTGTGTGTGTTGCTAGAATTTCTCCCATTGAGCTCTACCCCATCACTGAATTTTCTTTTTCTGTTTTCCTTTTTCTTTTTTAATTGTCAAGGTAATGTGTAGAGGGATTGCAGTTATATAAATCAGGTACTGAGTTCATTTCTTTTTAACAGTGTCACTTTTCTCTCACTTTCTCTGTCTTTCCCCTCCTTAAGCCATAGAAACTTTTAGCATATGAAGATAGCAAAATTGCCTTCTTTCAAAGCTTTAACTACTAACCATGGTTTCAGCTATAGAAAGCCAAAGTTGACAAGAGTCATTAAAGCTTCAGAAGGTTAGATTTTCACTAGCATTTATGTGAATGCCAATGCTTTGCTAGAGGTATTGATAAAGTAAATGAATAAGACTGTACCTATGTCCAGGTTGAATAACGTATTATCTTCAGGGTTGACAGTCCAGACAACCCCGCAGAGGTTCTCAGAACATTGGACTTATAACATACTAGGAAGAAAATGAGCCAGACTTGAAACACGGAGTGGCAGATAGGGGAAATTGTCCTCAACTTTGGGGTGGTTTTTAAAAAATATAATAATAATTATTATTGAACAAAACCTGTTGCCAATTTTCCATCTTCATTCCAATGCTGGTTTCTAAGCCCTTTCCAGTGTCTTCAAAAACAATAGCAGCAACAAATGATGACAACCACTTAAGAATCTATTGTTTTATAAAGAGCAAGAAGCCTGAGCTCCGCATTCCTATTCCCCTCTTCAGCACTGGGAACAACCTGTAATATGACTCAGCCTGGCTCCCCTGGCAGTCGGTCAGATTCATTTCACCATGGTAGAAACACAAATGCATTTTGATATAGGGCCTGGAGGTCTTTGAAAGAAAAGTGGCTTTATTTATATTCGTTATGATCATTATGTGCTGGGATTATTTTCTCAGTAGGCGATGTCTCTTTTGCCCATATTTATGAAGCAGGGGAGAAGGCCTTTAATGAATTTCAAGAGTGTATTTGCCTGTAAAACACATCTTAGTATATTCACATGTAAATAACCCTTTTATTTGTTCTCTCTGGTGACCCTTTTTCTTTTGGGGGTAGATCACAGTTTGTTGTTGTTTTCCATCTCCAAATGGAAGGCTGAATGATAATAATGAAAGATTATGCAAAAAAATTTCCATGTTTAAAATAATGTTGATATGCCACTTGTGTTGTAGGATAATTATAGTAATTTGGCTATTACACTATATGCAGGCAGGAGTTGGTTGCTAGAAAACACAGTGATAGGGGTGATTCAGGGGATTTTCATCCCAACTGGCTGCTTGATCCTGCTGACTTTTCTCTTGAAAATCAATTGCTTTCCCTGAATACTCTGAATTCCCCCTTGATTAAATTGGTTGTCTATGAACTGCACCTATTGCATGGGGTCACTGCTTCCTGTCTGCTTACAAAGGATTTTTTTCCTTTGACAACTTTTAAAATATCATGGATCAAATTTCATCCCAGCAAAGTAACTAAGGAAGCAATTACTAAAAATCTCAGTCTTTGCATGTGGCAACAAAGGAAAATGTATTAATTCTGATGCCTAACATGAAGCCAATAATTTTGCTACTGGATTTCAAGTCTCCTCCTCCCCACTGCTTCTTGCATGGGCTGTTGGTGTCCTCAGGCCTCTACAGATACATGAGCTCACTCAGTGGGAGACTGGGAGTGCCACCTTGGAAGTATCTGACAACCTTCCCATTTTCCCTCAAGGTTATTGATTGATTGATTCAGGTTTCTTAGAGTCAATATTAAGAATGAAATCGATTGGCATTTTTTTTTCTTCATGAGCATCTGTTAGTATAGAAAGATTTAAAGATTATTAGCATGACTGGGGATGTAGCATAGTGGTAGAGTGTATGCTTAACATGCACGAGGACCTGGGTTTAGTATCCAGCACCATAACAAGGAGAAACAAAGCATTAGAATTTAGGTTTAGAGGTATTGCATAGGTAGATAAACAAATGGATGGATGGATGGGTGGATGGTTAGATAGGCAGTTGCTGAAGTCCCCTTGGGTATATGATGCTCTTGGTCATGTTGCTGGGGATTGTGTATGTTGTAGCTGTTCTTTAGTTCTTCGGTAAGGTGTGTAAGATTAGGATGCTGTGCAATGCAGCAAAGAAGAGTAAGGAGTGATTTTTTTTAAAACAAAACAAAGAGTACAGCTCCAGGAGTGAGGTAAGCATTTTGACCAGACAAATTGCATGGAAAGCTGTCAAGGACTGGGCTTTCATCTAGTAATGTAGGGTTACTCAGTGGTGTGAAACTGGGGCCATTTCTTCATGGCCCTCCCCAGATTATTTACTGACTGACCAGTGACTACTGGGGAAAGTGACATGGGAAAGCACATACCTGCCCATTTGATCCCCTTTTGTCCTCTCCAGTTTAACAGCTTCAGGGGAAGGTCATAATGTTGTTATAGAACATCATCCCTGACTTCCATATGGGTAGTGAATTTCACAAGGAGGATATAGGGCCATTATCTTAGTTATTGGCCCAGGATATGGGCCACCTGGTGTTTTAGAATGGTACCTTGTAGCTTTTCCTCCTTCCTGATCATGCCCACTTAGCTGCCTAAGCTACTATTTTTAGTAGTTTAGTGAGTCAGTCTTTTTATGCTGGAGCTGGTTTCAGCCTCTGGTAATTGCTGCTCTGCAGTCTATTTCAGGTAAATGGTTCTGAAGCCGGATAGGAGAGATGACAGGGAAATGAAAGATAATAAAAAATATATTAAAGTGGGCAGAATCAGGGAGCAAACCAGGAAAATCAGAGAAGCAGGCTTTCTTCCTATCACTCTCCCTTTTAGACAACAGAAAAAGGAAGTAAAGTCACCAAAACAGGAAGACATGGAATAAAGTGCCTATCCACTTTACCTTTTGGAAGTTAAGAAGCTGGAAACACCTTGCATAGGTAGACAGAAAATAAGAGGGCATACCTGGCAAATGAAGTCTCTATGTAATGACTAATAAGCTCACCTTAGACCACCTGTCTCAAGTTTTAAGTAACCATAAGAGCTGTGATCATATATGTCGAGGTAGAAATTTGAGATGGAGCCCACAGATAGATGCTGGGAAACAAGAACCACCACTTGACTGTTAAATGTATTCCTTCAGCCACCGATTTCTCTAAGAAGCTGTTTTCTGGTTGTTTGATTCCAAGTGACTGAGAAGATGGGGCATGTTTGCGCTTCTTATCTGCCACGTTAAATCATCCCTAGTTAACTTTTGACATCTCTTGTTTTTACAAGATAAAAACAAATCTCGTGCGATTTTCCAGGGGAATTCAGTGTTTTGCAATAATTGAACTTGGACTTCTAGGCTATCTAAGAAGACATCCAGGTTATCAGTCTTCTCCAAATAGAAAACTCCTAAAGGAGTGGGGTCAGGGTGCTACAGCATTTTCCAGGGGCTTTGCTTAAGTTTCAATAAAGTTTCTCTCCATGGCTGCATAGTATTCAAATAGTTACAGCATAAAGTGGCCTTTATCCTGCTTTGGAGGGTGTTAACTTCTTCACATTTAAAGCTATGAATCTTATACTCAATCTTGGCTTTTCTATTTCTCATAAACGATTATAAAGTAATGCTGATATTAATATTCTCATTGTTATGAGTGGTTTGTGGCTGTGATTTTTTTTTGTAAATTCATCATTGAACTAGGTTTGTTGGATATGCTCTAACCCTGGAGCCACAGCTCCACTTCTGTGGGTGTGATTTTAATCTCCTCTTTCATCTAAGATTTATTTAGAGAAGCAGTGTGATTCCCTTGTGGTGTGATTATTGTGTTTATTTGTTGCCTTGTCTGTAATTTCTATTTTGGGTTTTTTTTAGTATTGCATATGATCTGTGTAATTTTGACTTCAAACTCTCTTACAATAACCTAGTACAAGAACAGTTTTTGGACCTGTCTGAATTTTTCAAAGGAATGAACCTTCTCTGTTTCCTTTGATATAACATTGGCAAATATAGCTTACTACGGATTCTTCAATCATCTCTCATTACTGTAGCTATGGTCTCTTTTCTGAGAAAGTAAAACGTCATAGTTCACTATGGTCATGTCTGTCTCCTTGCATTTGGAATATTTTAGTTTATGCACCTAAATACTTGGCTCTTGAATGTGTGAGGTTGTCATCGTGGATTCCTTTATCAATATATAATGACATTTTTGCCCGTGGAAACGTTTAGCTCTAAGTTATACTTGATATATATATTATATGTTAATAGATGTTGATATACGAATCAATATGCATATCAGTATACTAATCTGTTGTATGTTAAGTAATATACATTACATATTATATAAAACACAATTATATATTACATATATGTGATACATGATATATAGAAATATATTATATAGATAATATTAATTGTAGAATTTAAATTACCTATAGAATTAGTATATAGGGCAGGGAAGGTGGCTCAGTGGTAGAGCGCTTGCCTTGCATGCCTGAGGCCCTGAGTTCGATTCCTCAGCACCACATAAGCAAAAAGAAAAAAGCCGGAAGTGGCACTGTTGCTAAAGTGGTAGAGTGCTAGCCTTGAGCTGAAGAGCTGAGGGACAGTGCCCAAACCCAGAGTTCAGGCCCCAAGACGGGACCCCCCCCCAAAAAAAGAATTAGTATATATTATACAATTAATATTAATATAATCTATAGCAATATTAACATTGACATATAATATTGAATTTTATTAGATTATATATTATATAAATTATGATTATTTTATATACATATACATTATGTATAATATATGACATGTTTTGTTATATATTTGTTATCATATAACATAATTATGTAATATATAATTATATATAAATTACATATATAATCATATATAACTATATATAATATAATGCATTAATTGTATACTATATAAATAATATATTACATATATAACATATAATTGTATATTATATAATATATATAAATATATATCAATATAAATATATAAATATAATATATAAAATCACATTATATAATTATGTATACTATATGCAAATATAGTATATGTCCATATCTGCTTACATTATTTTTTGAGTTTTAATTTTATTTTTCAACACTTGCCTGCCTTATTGTCCATAAGCTGATTCATTTTGATGTCCGTAGTTGTTGCTCAGATGGCTCTTCCACTTAAGCTACACCTTTAGCCCACCACCTTGGTTTTTCAAATTGTATTTTTTATTCATAGTTTTCTGATTTCCCATGTAAATTTGACAGCCAAAAAATAATGATCGTTATTATTTTGAATGAAATTGCATTAGATTTATAGATCAGTTTGGTGGGGTGGAACTGACATTCTTACAATGTATTAAGACTTCTAATCTCTGAATGTGGCATTTTCTTCCATTTATTTATTGAGAGATAAAGTAAATTTTTAAATTTCTTTCTATAATGTCATAGAACTTGTACATGGAAGTTTTGCAATCTGTGGTTGTATTTATTCCTAGGTATTTGATACTGTTGCACTATTGTAAATACCTTTTAAAATTGTTAGATTCAGCCTAGATACTTGTAACTGTAATCCTAGCTACTCTCTGGTGAAGAATGGGAAGATCACAGTTTGAGGCTAGCCCAGGCAAAAAGCTGGCAAGGTTGCATATCAATCAATAGCAGGGCACTGTGGCATGTGGCTGTCATCTCAGCTGTGCAGAAGACACATCTCGAGAGAAATGCAAGACATTGCCAGCAAAAACGTTCATGAGATCCCATCTCCACAACAGTAATAAAACCTGAGTGTAGTAGTGCGTGCTTGTCATCCCACCTATAGCAAGAAGTATAAAATAGGATCACTGTCCAGGCCAGACTGGTCAAAAAGTGAGACCCCCCCCCCATCTCAGCAAAACAATAGAGCAAAAAAGGCAGGAGGTCTGGCTCAAGTGGTAGAGCATCTAGCTAGCAGTCATGAGGCCATGAGTTCAAGCCTCAGTACCACCAAAATAAAATAATATTGTATGTTGGCATTATATAGAAATATAGGAGACTTATATATTGACCTTTTTTGTCTGACCTTTTGTGTCTACTCTATATACTTTGTTAATTTATTTTTTTAAACTGGGATATGAACTCTAAGCCTTGCTAGAATATTTAGAGAGGCACTAGTTGGAGGCTGAGGTTAGACAGTGAGGTCTTGAAAGAGAGCATAGATTCTATCACTTCATCTGTGACATGTGACAAGGAGCCATTGGAAATCTGTAATTAGAAGAGGTTGATGCTTAGCTTCCACTTTACAGGAAGATTTTCCCAAGACTACTTTGGAATGTGATGGGGAAGGACTGAATCTGAATAGTGACCATGGGATGGGCATGGGAGCTGTTTCAAAATTTCAAAAATTATTGCAACTTGATATTTTACTGCATGAGGGGATGGGGATGAGAGGTTGAGGAAGAGAGAAATATTGAGGATGGTTTCAGAAATTGAGTATATATTGAGCCCATATCGTGAGACGAGATTAATCAGGGCCAATGTATTATTGGCTGGAGCTGCTGAAATGAAGACAGTGATTTCTGATTTGCACAGGTTGAGTTTGACCTTCCGGGTATGCAGACATTTGGATGAATATACTGCATTCAGTCACCCATGGGTGTTGTTGTCTTTGTCCTAATCTCTGGAATCTGTAGAGGCCCCTTTGTTTTAGAAAAAGTTTCTTGGTATATGTGATAAAGAATTATGAGCAAACCTGGGAGAAAAGAAGGGAAGAAGTGACACTGTTGAAAAATAAATGCATTCATTACCTGGCTTATGTAACCCCTCTGTATATCACCTTTACAATAACAATTTAAAAAAACAAATTAAATTAAAAATAAAAATAAAGAATTGTGAGGGTAAGAGCTAGATTTTTCTCAATTTTCCGAGGGGTTCTAAATGTTATCAGAAATACCCTTATACGAGAGAAGAGGTAGAGATTGTAATGATGTGGCCACGAATGCAGGTATGTTCAGCTTTCAGAAGCTGGAAGATGCAAGTAGATTCTAACCTAGAGCAAAACTGGGTCTGCCAACTCCTGGATGCAGTCCAGGGATACAGAGTTCCACTCTTTGCTTCCAGAACTGAGACAATAAATCTCTGTTGTTCCAGGCCACTAAATGAGTTGTGATATTTTTGGAGCTGTCATAGCAAACTAACACAATTACAAAAAGCAAAGCGTAGAAGGCCATCCAAATTGGAAAAAACATGTCAACAGACAAGGACTCTTCAGCAATTCTTTAAAGATTTGTCTGTGCTCATTGTGTCATTGTGTTTTATTGCCTCAGGATACTGCTGGTCATTTAGACCCCAGTTTAAGTATCAGGAAGAACTTCTCCAACCACACCATCAAAACTAACAGCCAAGGTCTAGCTTTGCACAGACCATCTATCAACACTTAATATTGTCTCATTTCCTTCTTACCTTTCTTTAGTAGTGTAAATGTAAGGTATTCTTCTATCTTACTCATGGTGAATGTCCAGCACCCATGTTACTGCTTAGCCAATAGAAAGTGTGAAATGTCTCACTTTAAAGAAGGAACATTTTGTTTTCTTGAAAAAGGACAAGTTAGTTAGGACCCAGGGCCACTGGACAGCATCTTGGCCTTCCAACCCCAAACCAAATGCAAAAGAGAGACATGGTTATAGAACATGTTACCTTTCTTGTACCCATTCTAGTTTTCATAATCATTCCATGGATTTGGGGAGTGGATTTGCAGAAGGGACCTGATTAGAAAGTAACATCCAGTGTTGTGGAACCTGACCAGTAAAAGGTCACCTTCAAAAACACCTACTTATAAAAGGGGCAAACAATTAAAGCACAAGGTATAAAAACCCCTAGATTAAGCCACCTAGAGAGCAAGGTGCAGTGACCTTCAACCAAGATGCTTCTTTTCTGAATAGAGTTCTTCAAACTCATCCTCTATTGTCTTGGATATCATTTGTTGAATTCTATGGTAGCAGCAATCAGCAATGGAGCTAGGACACTGGGAGGAGTTGCCTGCCTCTGACCTGCAATGTTACCAGATGTTGTCTGCCACTAAGCTACAAGGCTAAATGGGCATTGCTTGCTACAAGGCTGAAACCCTGGTAGTCTCTTCTAGCTGCAGAGCCAGAGAGCTGTGATGCCAGAAGGCTGTGTCAGCTATGCCCACCACAAACAATAGCAGAAGATTTTTTTTATCACTTTATTACTACATCTACTTTGAATATACAGTAGTTATGGATATGTTTATACCCCCCTGACCTCCTGATTACTTGGGAATCTCTTAGAGGAGGAGTTATATCTTACTTATTTTCTTCTGGGTATCTCTTCAACATGCAATTTGTTCTTCCTTGAACTTTAAACTGAGTGATTTCATGTGAATCTCTAATTTTGGTCTTTTCTTAAAGTTGAGTGACTTAAATTCACTTGATAGTTTTTTTTTTCTGAAATCACTGCTAATACTAGAATGCTAAACAAAAATGACCTTTTGGTAATATTTTGAGAACATAGATTTACTTTTATAATTAAGCATTTAAACTTTTTTAATTAAATTAGGAATATAGGAAACTGAAAAACAAGCATAATGCATTTAAAGTTGAGTTCCTTTTGATCAACTTGTAATTGTGGTTCTCTGCTCTACTCTCCAGAGATCGCCATTGTTATAACTTTAGTATGTTAGTATTTAGCATCCTTCCATACGTCTTTTTACACTTTTAAGTCCATGTATTCATAGAAAAAAAAACAATACCTTTTGTGTCAATACTGCCTTTTAAAACATACAAATGGACTGGGTGATAGTGGCTCACGCCTGTAATCCTAGCTACTCAGGTGGCTGAGAACTGAGGATCATAGTTAAAAGCCTGGGGAAGGAAAGTCATTGAGATCCTTTTCTCCAAATTAACCACCAAAAAGCCAGAAGTGGAGCTGTGACTCAAGTAGTAGAGCACTACCCGTGAGGGGAAAAAGCTCAGGGACAGCACAAAGATATGTGATCTTTAGAAATTTGCTCCTTCATTCAGCTTTATGAGATCTAATAATAGTGTTGATATGCACAAGTTTAGGACATTTCTTTGACTTTCTAGTTCGCCTGCCATTGTATGGGGCATACTGCATTTTTGTCTTTAGATTAGTATTTTGATTGTTGGTATTGTTTTGTTTTTGCAAATTGCACTGTAGTGAACATCCTTGCACATGACTGTTGGGGCCCTGGCAAGAGTCTCTACAGGATACATTACCAGATTTTTGTTGCTGGGCTTAGAGATGTTCACATCATCATCAAACGTGGTCCAGCCAGTGGCTTTCCACCTGAGCTTTTCCTACTTCCCAAGTTGTTAGAATTTTTAACTTTGGTTATCACTGTAAGAGGTCCTTAAAAGCTACTTTTGTTGGGCCCACAAATTAACTAAAAGCAGAAGAAAAGCTTGGCACTCTCCCTCCATTTTTAAATGGGTCTTTGCTGTAAGCCGTTGTCTCTGTAGTCACTTTGTAATCACCTGGGAATCTGGGAAAGGCATGACTGATCAATAACATCAGAATGATAAGGATGGAAGCTACCCTTAGGGAACTGTAGAGCATTACAGAACAAGTCACCCTGTAGTGATGACTGGTGATGACAGTGGCAACAGTTCCTCTTCAGAAGCCCTCACAAAACAAATACTGAAATAACCATCAACCAGGCCCTATTCAGACTTATGCGTACCTGTCTGCTCCTTTCCCCAGTTCCTTGTCTATTTAAAGTTAAAGCTCACATCTGTATCCTAACTACAGCAGAAGATGTCCTGAAGTCTGCTGCTTCTCATGGTTGCCACAATCTTTCTCTGCTCTTTCTCTGCTCTTTCTCTACTCTCTCTGTTTGTTTCACAGAAGCAGGTAGCCAGATCTGATATGTACAATTCTTGGAGTTTGTGCCTGGTATCTAAAAATTCTGCTTTCATATTAATAAGATTTTAAGGCGATGCCATTGTTTAATTTATTTATCTGAATAGTCTGAAGCAGCATACTTCATATGGCTATTGGTTTGCTTATGTATCCTGTTCATTCGTTTCTTTTGCTGTAGTGCTGTTTCAGTTTCATTCATAGGTGAATGGTATGTGTTGCAAATATTCTCTCCACACTTATGTATATGTTAAAAACTTTTTAAAAGGATACGTTCAATAGCACTTTTAAGTTTTCATGTGGTAAATACGTTTATATTTTTCCTTTATGACTTCTGTTTTTTTGCGTTTCTAAGGAAAAGTTTCCCCATTGACAAGGCCATAGAAATATTTTTCCTTTTCTTTATAATAATTTGAAAGTGAAATTTTAAAGCCTTCAGGCTATAAGTCTGTTAATGATTTTTTTTAATTATACTTATTTTGTGCTGGTCTTGAGGCCTGAACTCAGGGCCTGGGTGCTGTCCTTAAATATTTTTGCTCAAAGTGAGCACTCTTATCACTGGAGCCACAGTTCCACTATGCCTTTTTGGTGATTAATTGGAGATAAAAGTCTCATGGACTTTCCTGCCTGGACTGGCTTTGAATCACAATCCTCAAACACAGTCCTCAAATCTCAGCCTACTGAGTAGCTACGATTATAGGTATGATCGACTGGTATTTAATTGTGACTTTTATATCTGTTATGAAACGAACTGAAATATGTTTTTTTATGTGGTTAGCTAGCCTTATTGATTATATAGTTTATTTCCATATCTTTGAAATGCTACCATGAACATCTATCAATATCTATCTTTATTTGAGGTTTCCATTCTGCCTTATTCCTAACTCAATAGCTTACTGTTTAAATAACTGCTCTTTTTTAATATAAATATTCAGTAAGCAAATTTGCCTCTTATTTGTTATTCTTAAAATCTTGTTTATGGACTATTCCACCATATTTTCTCTTCTAGGATCAGTTAGTTATTTCATTACCTAAGAAATATTGTTGGGACTTTTGATAGTTATTTAAATAAGTGTGGAAATATTCCAAAGATATAGATTATGATTTATAGCCCTCAAGATGCATTATTTTGCATCCCGTATTTATTAGTCCGACTGGATAAAGAGCAGATAGACTCAAAATCTGTCAGGATGTTCTTTAAAAATAGTAAATCTAAAGTATGAATGCAATATTATGTTTTTGGGGAGTGACTTAGTGATAAGAAAGTACTTGAACTTCTAGCTTAGTTCTGTGGCAAACCCACTTTAAATAAGCAATTTTACATAGAGAAAAAGCCCTGGAAAATTGTGCCTCCACTTTTACTAGTAGAAACCACTAGTTCATGACTTGTTTGCTCCTCAGGAGGGTGAAGCCAGAAAATGACAATTGAAGTAGCAGCCTCTGTTGTGTTGTGAGTTTTGTGTTACATAATGCCACTGCCTTGACTTTTCTCTTGGATAGCATGTCACATTTGAAGACCTCAGGGCACATTATGAACATTAACTAATTAAACTTCACAAATCCCAGGAGACATTGGAGAGCGAGCAGTATAGCATCACCTTGCCCAGCTCTGAAATGCAGCTACCTCTGGAGACAGGGTGGCAGCTGCTTAATAATAAACTATAACACCTCACGACAGTTTAGCCAAGACAATTAGTCATTGTAGTTGGTAATTGTCTCATGAACATTAAACTCTCTAAATTGTTGTCACCAAGATTATTAGTTACTTGGAAGTCCTAATCTATTTATTAAGACTTGTTTTACTTCTCAGTAATTTTATCCTATTTATATAGGAATATATACATAGTGTAGGTCTATGCTCTTAGGTGGTGGATTGTTTTTAGATTGGTCTTTTGTAGTTTAAAACTTAAAATAGGAAAGAAGTTTCTTGTTTTGTTAGCTTTTGTAGTATTAGTGATTAAACTCAGGACATTATGTATGCTAGGTAAGCGGAAGCACTTTACCACATATCCCCAGCAGGAAGAACTTAAAAAATAAAGTACAATGTAAAAAATTGAGAACTCTAGATATGAGATGTGAGTGGTTTTTCTTTGGGGGACACTAATGAGGTTTAACTCGGGGCCTCATAATGAGCAGGTACACTATTGCTGAGCAACACCTCCAGCTCTGTTTCTTCTGCTAGTTATTTCCTGGACCATAATCTATCTATTTTAGACTTCCCTATAGTCGCTGGTATGATAAGAGTGTATCACCACATCCAGCCTCCCTCAACTGAGATGGAATTTCATAGACTGTCTTGCCTGCTCTGGTCTTGAACTACGATCTTTCTATTCTCAGCCTCCCATGTAGTTTGGGGTGACAGGTGTGTGCCACTGCACCTATATATAAGTTGAGAAAAAGTCTTGCAAACTTTGCTCCTTAGGCTTGCATTGAACTGTGGATCCTTCTGTTGTCAGCACCCCAAGTTGGTAGGGTTACAAGCCTGAACCACTAGTACCCAGCATGATCTGAGTGGGTTTTTTTTTTTTATTCAAAAGTTTGCTACTAGGCAAAACTAGTCAGATAGTAGAAGTCAGAATAGGTATAATTGACTAGACAGGGAGATGCGGAACGCTCCTAGGAGTTGAAAATGTTTTGAATATCAACCCTGGTTTACACAGGGTCAATATATGTAGGAACTGACTGAGCTGTATATTTTTCCATGTGTTTTACCTCAAGAACAATGTAAATCTGAAAAAGGCACACTGCTCTTGTCATCAAGAAAGTGCTTGAAGACTGGAAAATATTGCAGAGCACGAGAATAATACTTAGAAACTAGAGCCATGATACATTTTTATTTTTCTCCAAAGCATCTTTCTTCAAAAGAGGGATTCTAAATCTTTTCTCAGGAAATTTTCTCTTCATGTCCAAAGAACAACCTTTTATGGCAGGATGTGATTCTCTCCCATTGTATCTTTCTCACTATGCTGTTTTTATCTCCCTGGGCATCTCATTTTTCTCTTAGAATCTCATTCTAGTTCATTTGCTGTTCATTCATTGCCAGAAATAGGTGGAAGGCATTTCATGATCCATTAATTTAGGCAGAAAGATGCATACAGGAGCTGTTGCATTGACAGGTGTTAGAAGAGTTCTAGGGAGAGAAGGAAGCAAAGAAGACCCTGGGATGGTTAAAGACAAAGGTAGAGCAGCATGCCCATGCTAGCAGCAGAGACTCTAGGGAATGTCCAGGGGAGACAGGGTCCCTTCTGCATCTGGGCAGAGCATCCCAGGGCAGCTAGCAGCTAAGACCCAAAGACTGAGAACAATATCTCAGCTGGGAATCTCCTAGCAGTGCAGGCCTCGGGCAAGGCAGAAGACAGAGAAGTTACTCTTGCTGTGGTGGGTTTTCTAAGTCCCCTTCCTAGTGCATGGGGGAAAAAGGAGAGAAAAAAAAGGACCACAATTTTATATTATGAGGAAGTTAGGATTGTGAGAAAGTCAGAGGGAAGCGTAAAAGTCCTTTTTAAGAGAAAATAGGGTATACTTTTTTTCTTACTGCAAGTTTTAGTGCAGGTTTAAACACATGATGAATACTCTGATTATTGACCGTTTTTTTTTTTGTCAGTTGTGGGGCTTGAACTCAGGGCTTGGGCTCTATCCCTGTGCTCTTCAGCTCAAGGCTATGACTCCACCACTTGAGTCACAGAGATACTTCTGGTTTTCTGGTGATTAATTGGAGATTAGAGTCTCATGGACTTTCCTGACTGGGCTGGCTTTGAACTGCAATCCTCAGGTCTCAGCCTCCTGAATAGCTAGTATTACAGGCATGAGCCACCAGCACCTGGCTGATTATTGACTTTCTAAAACATATTAAGACAATGATGTTCAGCTCTAATTCTCTGGCTTAGGAAATATGAAGTGAATTTCATAGCCATTGTCAGACTCCCAAGTTTACTCTTTTATTACCCAATGAAGAGAGAGTTGTCCTTGTGCCTAATCCATGGCATCTAGTAGCTCCAAAGTAGTTGATTGTGGTCTTTGTCACATTTTGTCTTAAGATCAATTCATAGCTTGCTACTTAGGATGGCATGGTAACTAGTTGTTAATAAATTTCAAAAGGTATTGATGTCAAAAGAGCCTGTTGGCCAGTGACTGGCAGAGGTCCTTTAAGCACCCCTTCCCTGGGGCAGGATCATTTCCTTTCCATCATGCACAAGAGGTTGCAGAGAGGTTGAAGGGGAACTTGCTAGGATCTTAATGTTGGTCAGGATAGGTTTTGGAGTACTTTCAGTTACACCATTGTTTAGAAATACTTGGACCATGCCACCCAGTTTCCTGAGATTTTGTAAGTATCTATTCTGTATTTTCCGTTCTTACTCTGCTCTTCCTCTCAAAGGTGCTGTTTTCTCAAAATCCTCAAAGTCACGGGAACAAGTTTCTTCAGAGATTTCGGAGCAATTTCAGGTAAAGGAGACCTCCCCTTTCCTGGGGTATGGAACTGGCCCTGGACCATCAAGTGCTTTTCTAATGCTAGGGTCATTACCAGCAGGCTCTTGTATCTGGAGCAGAAAAAGGCTTATAAGCACAAAGGTCAGGAGATGGACCTGTTTGTAATGTTGGATCAAAATATCATGAATACGATCCAGGCCAGATCAGAACTTCAGCCCTTCCCTACCTTCCTGGCTGCCTCTCCCATGTTTTCTGGAGGCTGGGACAGAGAAAGCTGCTGATTTAAAGCTGGTTCTGAAATCCAGCCTTTCTGAAAAACCTTGCAAGTATTCTGCCTACTCAGGTGCAACAGCATGTTTTCTCCTGACCTGACTGCCCTGTGTCGTCTACAGAAATGTCTTTCTCAATTCCTGGAAGAGCTACTGGCTTTGCAGTCCTTGCCTGACTTCAGGGGGAGACTCTACTGTACCTGCCACTGCCAGCATGAGAGGGTTTTATGCTGCCACCCTGTCTTAGGCTGAGGGGAGTCTGGGATTGGCCTGAGATAGAGTAGATAGAATTTAGTTGGTGGGTCCAGGAGTCCAGTCACCATTTCCTTGGGCCTCCAATAATATCAAATTGCTCACATTTTCTGGGCTGTAGATCTCCATACCCTCCTACTTGCTCATCCATTTTGTCCTCAGGAACTAGGCCATTCAGGTTTCCTCCTTTTAGAACACTTCATCAATAAAATGGAGAAGGAAGGATTAAAAGAAATGCACTCATGTCTCTCTTAATATCCTGGTACTATATCAGTACTGCTTATTTGCCATAAGCTGTGTTTCACAATACAGTTCGTTGGGCTTGTCTGAGCCCAACATCTATTTGTCCCTAGAACCTCTTCTGTAGTCCAAAATTAGGGACAGGTAGAGAAATATTGCTTCCTATGCTCTAGCTCCCTCTTTCCTTTCTTTTTTTCTCCTTTCTTTCTTTGGACCAAACAATGTTTCCCTTACTTGAAAATTCACACAGAGATCAGAGAAGGGAGGGAGTCTTCAGGTCACCTTGATTGTCCTGATTTTCATGATTGTCACTATGGAAAAATTCATGTCTATCTCCCAAATCACAAAAGGACAAAATCTGTAGTGGTTAGGTATCATAATTTATTCAATGAGTAGAGATTTATTCATGCAGATCAGGTGCTTATAAAGATCAGGCCTTCTGCTAAGTGCTGAGAGTATCATAAGAACAGGTCACAGCATTAGCCTGCAAGAGATTATTCATGATGGAAAGAAGAGAAAGGCTTCCAGTGAAATATATGAATATGAAGGTAGGATACAAGAACAGGCAGCTAAAAGGAGATCTGACTTTTTAAAAGAAGATTGGATGGGGGCTGGGAAGGTGGCTCATTGGTAGAATGCTTGCCTTGCATGCATGAGACCCTGGGTTCGATTCCTCAGTACCACATAAGAAAAAGCCTGAAGTGGTGTTGTGGCTCAAGTGGTAGAGTGCTAGCCTTGAGCTGAAGAGCTGAGGGACAGCACCCAGGCCCAGAGTTCAGGCCCCATGACTGACAGAAGAAGAAGGAGGAGGAGGAGGAGGAAGAGGAGGAGGAGGAAGAAGAGGTGGAGGAGGAGGAGGAGGAAGAAGAAGAAGGAGGAGGAGGAGGAGGGCATAGATCATTGAGGGAAATGAAACTAATGAATGGGATTATGAAATACCAAGAACCTATACTTCTGAATGAAATGGAGTAAGCGACTGACTAAAGTGGAATAAGAGAGACTGGATTTACTGTCTTGTCCCAAACAACAAAAAAGTAGCTAAAATATATAAACAAGGCATCGTTCCAAGATCTGTCACTGTAACAAAGTTAAGCATAGAAAATGAGCCATGCAAATCCTGTGATTGTCTCAGTTTAATGCCCAGAGCAAGTTTCCTAGCTCCCTCACTTAAGACTTCTTGAACTGAAAAGACAGATCTATAAGTTTAAGGTGGAAAATAAAGTCACTAAGGTTTGAAGGACAGGAGCAGAAAGGAATCTTCAGAAAGATAGAGATCATTTGTCATCAGGGTTCAGTTGAATTTTCATCTGAGTACTGATTAGTTTCCTAAGGGTAGACTGAGGAAAGAACCTTCCTAGAGGGTTAGATAACAGTGTCCAATGCTTATAACAAACTGGGAATACCAGTCCTTACTAGCCAGACTGGAAACTATTTCACAAGGCATGGGTAAAGGGCATGGAAGAGTCTTGCCTCAGTAGAGGGGAATAATTTGTTCTGAAGAAAGCACTTCTCCAGTTCTGTCTGATAAATATCTCTACATATTTATCTAGAGATATTTATCAGACCAAAAGGATCAAATTGTTTCTAAGTATCTTTACTGATCTCTAAACAAAATCCAAGAATATTTGTATTACTATAAAATTATCCTGTGAAATTCATAATATTTAGTGCCCAATAAAACTTCTATGTACTAAAAAACTGGGAACATATGATGCACAGGAAAGATATAAATCCACTAATTGGAACCAAACCATCTGAACATATTTTAGAATTAGTGGACAAGAACATTAAAATGATGCATTTTAACTATATTTTATGTTTAAAAATTAGAAATATAAAACATGAAAGTGTTCCAAAACAAATTTCTAGATGTAAAAACTATAATGAATAAGTTGAAAAATACTGGAAGAATTAACAGAATGGAAGAAAGGATGAGTAAACTTGAAACAGAGAAATGAGAATAGTTTTTTTTTAAAAAAGATGAATGTATCAATGAGATAAAATTCAACTTTAAACAACTAAATGTGTGAATTTACAAATCTACATAGAAGAAGAGAGAGGTTAAAAAGCTGAAGAAATAATTGCCAAGAATCCTTAATAAATTAGCCTATATGTACTAGAAGTTAAACAAGAAACAGGAAGAAAACTTACCAAAACCAACACTGATCAAATAGTTGAAAGCCAGCGAGGAAGAGAAAATCATAAAGGCAGCAAGAACCTCATGGGGGTGAAACACTGAGTCAGGAACAGGGTATCCTTACAAAGGTAACAATATCCTTACAAGGTAAAGATGACAATAAATGTATTGCTAGAAATAATGCAACCATAAAGTGGTATCAAATCCAGGACTATTCATATGCTAGGCATAATCTGTACTAAGCTATACCCCTAGGACTGTAGTCATATTTAAAGAACTGCAGGAAAAAAAAACCCAGTCATCTTAGAAATCTGTATTCAACAAATATATTTCTTTCAAAAATAAACGTGAAAGGGAACTAAGGCCAGCAAGACAGCTTACTAGAGGTGTCTGCTGCTCATCCATGCACGCACACAAGAAAGGAACAGAATGAAAGAAAAACAAGTATTTAATGGGAGTGTCAGAGTGCAGTAGAGATACAGCAGACATTTAGTGGCACTACACCGTTGTGTAGTGGAGTGTACCACAACCATAGAAAAATCCAACTCAGAGTTATACATAACAAGCCTGCAGAACAGCTTAAAACGTTGTCTTTTCTATCTCTCCCTCCTCCTTTCTCTCTCCCTCCATTGTTCCTTCCCTCCCTCCTCTTCCCCCTTCTTTTTGTCCCTTTCTCACTCCCTTTGTCTCTTCTCTTTCCCGGTCTTCTTCCCTCTTCCTACCTTCTCCTCTCTTTCTTTCTGAAGTGGAAGCTATTTTCATTCCCCCACCCACCTTTTTCTTTATAGATGAGGAAACTGAGGATCCATTACTTTCGTAGCCAGTTGGCAGTGGTACCAGGGTCTGAACAGTGGCAGCCTTTTCTAGAATTTGGGTCCTAAATCACTATAAATGCAGTAAAGTCTTGTGTCTTGCCATTGTCATTTGCAGAGCAAAATGATGGACGATTTGAGACTTGATGAATCTCTTTCAGCACTCAGCAGTAGTGACATACAGGTAGGTCTTTATTCTTCAGCCTTCCTAGCTGTCTCTTGCACCTGGTTTTTTACAAACCACTGTCCTTAAGCCCTGCTCCATAAAGCCTCCTCTTATTATCACTGACCACATTGTGGTTAAGCTTGGTCATATTCCTGAGGTCCTTCTGGTTTCAGACCGATGGACTTCCCAAGGGTCAGCCTGCAAATCCTCAAGAACCCTGAGGAGGCAGAGTACAGGAGTTAGACCCATGATGTCAATGGGACACCAGCACAGAATACTGCACCCATACATTGGAGCTCTGTGGGAAGCCAACTCATTGCTGTCTCCTCTCCAGATTCTGAGCAGTTAAGGAGTCTGTGTAGAAGTCAGCTTGGGGGTACATGTGCCATTTTTTAATAGAGAACAAATAGGACTCTGACATAAATGAACTTCCCATTTCTCCTTGGGGAAGGATCTGTCCTCTCCCAGGCTATCTACAGGGAAGAGAGACATCCAGGCCAGGAGCAAGATGTGCTGCCAGAGAGAGATGGCTCTATGTAGGCACAGGTCCACTTTCTGAGTCCATATTAGCATAGGTTGTTGGGCCCCTGCCCCCATCCCCATCCCCATGGCATTCATTCACCCTGAGGATGAGGGCTGGAAGTGCCTGGTATTTTGCTGGGACGGTACTTGCAGCAAACCAGACTCTTTGGGGATCAACCATCAGTCTGTGACTGAAGGGAGCTGGAATCAACAAATTAGCTCCTTTACCTCTGAGAATGGGACAGGACTTGAGTGTATTTTCTACAGTCTCCCAGAGATTTCTATGGGATCAGAACCACGGTGGAGCCCATTCCTGACACATAAGTGTTGATAGCCTTCCGTTACCTACTCTCTCTGCAAGATTTCGCAGCACAGCCACTGACGAAGACCCTTAGCTCAGGGTTTTCTTCCAGAGGAACCCACACGAAGAGAATTATTTACCAAAGTTCATTGCTTGTACCCAAAGGGCAACAGAGGTTGCACAGAGGGTGATAGTTTTCTATCCAGTTTCTAAGACAGAGGCTATTCTTTTAAGAAACTAAACAAGGATGCAGAAGGAAGCCAAAATGTCCCCTTGTCCCCGAATAGAATCTATTGAAACCCCAGAGAGCCTCTGGATAAACAGGTAGATCAATCTCCTATGTTTATTTTCTGACCCTTCCAGTAAAAACCACTGAAATGACAAGGAGTGAAAAGGGCACACATCCACAAAGACAACAGGAGGGAAAGGAGTTATTGAAAGATAAGCACTTTGAAAATATTTAGAATCAAGAAAATCGATGGCGTTTACATTGTCTTTGCACAGCTGAGGAAGTTGATACTTGAGTCTCTATGAGAGACTGTTGAAAGTGTGTGAATTCTCCACAAGATCTCCTGAAATGGAGTGAGGAGTGGAGCTGAGCATAAAGGATGTTCTCTAGAGAAGTTAAACAGACTCTGAAGTTCAGGTAGAGCCTGAATTTATGAGGTTTTGTACCATATGAGGTAATGGTGACAGACAGAGAATGGAAGAGCAAAACTTCTATATTTCAAATAGGGTATTTCTCTCCCTTCCTCCAGCCACATTCTCTGAGTACCAGAAACCAAGTGCTTGTAAGAGTTTAGTATTGTTGTGATAACAAATCACCATTTGGTGGCTTAAAACAACACAGATCAATTACCTTACATTTCTTGAGGTCAGGTGTCCAAAATTGGTCTAACTATGCAAAGATCCATGTAGAGAAGGAGGTGTGTCCTTTCTGGAGGATACAGAGGGGGAATTGTCCCGTAGGGAATTGGCAGCTTCTAGAAGGCAAGTATATTCCTTAGCCTCTGGCAACTTCCCCTGTCTTGAGAACCAGAACAGAATTTTTCCCTTCTCTGCTTCTAACCCTTCTGCTGCTCTATTATAAGGTTCCTTATAATGTCAAGATAATGTCCCAAGATAAGCTGTTCTTCCTCCAACCCTTCATTTAATGGCATTTGCAAAGTCCCTTTGCTCTTTAAGGTAGCATACCCATGGCTGCAGGGATTTGGACATGCACATCTCTGCCGGCCATTGTCCTGTTTCCCCCAGTCCCTTATTCAGGACTTTAGAAAACTTAATTATCACCCCCCCACCCTGCTCCACCATGAAAACAACATAGACCCAAAGAAAAGGCTCCCAGATAAGGCCCCTGGAGGTAGCCATCCCCCAGAATGCTAGGTCTCTGCTTGATCATCCCACAAGGTGCCCCAAGTTAGCCAATGACTGTTGAATTTTATTTCCCAAGAGTTGGGATTGATGAAAAGGCCTAAACTATGATAAGGAAAAAAAAGACAAGACCTGGAACTTAAACAGGAGTTACACAGTCAGAAGGCAGATGATACAGTGGGCTAGTAGAGATCAAGTCCAAATTAAAGGAGGGAGGGCAAAAAGTAAAGGTAACAGGTGTTTCCAGTGTCAGATAGCTTATAAATAGTGTTGATCAACATTTGGAAATTCTGGTAAAGCATATGAAAATAGGAATTCTGAACAGACAGCATATAGTTTAGAAATAGATAAGGACTAGGGGCATGCTGAAGTGGCAGAATGCTTGTCTAGCAAGGACAAGGCTCTGAGTTTAATCCCCAGTAGGGAAAAAAGCCAGAGGAGGGTAAGGAAAGGTAGAGAAGAAAGGAAAGGAAAAAAGGCAGATAGAGTATAGAATGAGGGGACTGATGAATGTCTTTATAAATTTTTAATGCTAATATTTTAATTTGAATCTATGCACCCATTACTCTGATTTAAAAGAGTTCCAGAAAAGTCTTTGAATCATGTTCATCTGAGATGCTCCTAAAATCAGACTTGGACATGCTCAGTGTTAACCTGCTGGTGGCTGTAGTCAACTGGGCTTTGCTGGGCTCCATGTCACCTCCACACCCACTCCCTGCCTGAACTCCCAAAGACAAAAAATTCTTGTACCACAGAATCATAATTAAAAACAATATAGGGGTCAGAGCAATTTTGCATGTGTACATAATCCCTTTATGCTCTTATCTGTATTCAGTGGTAGTTAAAATATAGGCCCAATATCGAAAGTCAACTGAAAGCATTTATTTTCTGGCCTTTGTGTAAACACTTGCTTAAACCATTTTATAAATTTTTAATCTCATAAAGAACATCTTAAAATTAGTCCTGGCCCAGGATGAAGTTGCTTCAAGTGAGACAGCCGCACCTATCCTAGGTGCATCATAGTATGAAACTCAGCTAACCATTTGCCTATAAAACTGCAGGAAACAAACAGGATTCCTACTAGCTTTCCCTCTCTTCTTGTTCTAGGACATAGGAAAACCATTCAGTGAGATGTCCATTGCTGGCATAAACGTGATCTCCAGCAGTGAGAGCTCCACTCTCCAGTTGTGGCCTGAAGAGCCCAGCAACTTTCACCCCACCTATAAGGGAGCCTCTGCAGTCTTTTGTATTCAGCTATTTTGTATTGATGAGAAATATGAAGCAAGGCAAGTACTCCCCTTTAGGTTCTCTATTTTGATGAGAACTTCTTATAGCAATGGTGGGACAAGGTTTAAATCTGACAGAACAAGTGGTCTCCAAATTTAACCTCTTATGCTAATATCCTGGGTTTTATTTTTTGAAAAACAAAACAGATTTCTGGGCCCCATCCAGAGATTCTAGTATATAAAATTTGGGTAAGGCAAGAAAGCTGGCCAGTCTAGCTGTCACCTACATTACAATTGAAGATGGAGAATATTACCACCATGTAATCGTATGCTGCTATGATTCTTAATGTTTGTACTTCTTGAAAACTTCAGGTTTGGGTTGGCTCTTGCCTGGGGCCTTTTGGTTGTAGCTAACAGAAAATACAATTAAAACTGGCTTGAACCAGGCACTGGTGGTTCACACCTTTAATCTTAGCTCCTCAGAAGGCTAGGATCCAAGTATCACAGTTCAAAGGCAGCCCACTAGCCCAGGCAGGAAAGTTCATGAGACTGATCTCCAATTACCCACAACAAAGCTAGTAGTGGAACTGTGACTCAAGTAACAAAGCACTAGACCTGAGCAATAAAGCTCTAAGACAGTACCTAGGTCCTGAGTTCAAGCCCAAGTACTAGAGGGCATAAAGGGAGGCACTGGTTTGATAGCCAGACACCGGTGGCTCACTGAATAATCCTAGTTACTCAGGAGGCTGAGATCTGAGGATTGTGGTTAGAAGCAGACTGGGCAGACAAATCTGAGAGACTCTTGAGACTCTTACCTCTTAATTAACCAGTGAAAAGTTGGAAGTGGAGGTGTGATTGAAGTGATATAAGGCTGATCTTGAGTGCAGAAGCCAACCAAGAGTACAAGGTCCTCAGTTCAAGCCCCAATACTAACACCAAAAGTAAATAAATGAGAAAAATTGACTTGATTAAAAAAATGTAATTTCCTCACACAATTAAAGATAACTCAAGTGATAAGGCTAATTTTAATTAAGGCTCAATCCCAGACTTCTAATTAAGGATCACCTTTCGATCTCTGCTGTGGTCCCCTGCTATCCTCTACTCTTATGGAGGTGTCAACTTCTTTGGGCCAAAGTAGCTGAGGAAAACGTTCTGGTTTATTTTCCAGCAAAGGTTCTTAGAAGCCTGAATGTACCGTGAAGCAAATGCTTCAAGATGAACTCAGTCTCGTGCCTCAAGCTGTACCCATTTCTGAGGTTCTAGATAAGTGGGACACCCTTATCCAGTCCAGGAGAGCTGTTGGATAACGGAGGCATGATGTTGAGCACAGAAAGACTGAATGTTCCCAGATCATCACTCAGTCACTCCACTCCCTTTCCCTCCAGAATGAGTGCTGCCCCCACCCCACACTAAATAGGGACGACTGGACCTGAGACCCAAGCTCCACATCTCCTTTGAGATGTTTCCTACATCATTTGTCCACGGAATGTTCTTAAAGAGGAAAAGACTGACTGGTTTCAATAGAGCTTGAATCTTTCAGATGACCAAGAACAATATTGGCCATTTCCTTTTTAAGAGGATAGATTTAAATATATCCCCAATCTTCTAGTTCTTTCTAGAACCATGTTTTACTTTTACATGTATATATATATACATATATATATATATATATATATATATATATATATACACAATTTAAGCTTCTAAGAAATCTTAGAATTGGAATTTTTTTAAAATTCTGAACTTTACAACTTTGGTGGGGGGGGAGGATTGGGTGGGGGCGGGGGGGGGAGGCTGGGAAGGGATGTGAAGGGTAAACAAAGGAGGAGGCTGCAATGCTTGATAAGAAATGTACTCATTATCTTGCCCATATAATTGTAACCCCTCTGTACAGTATGTTCACAATAAAAATTAAAAAATAAAAAAAATAAAAAAATTCTGACTATATTGTAGAGCTCTGAAAAGCTCGTACAGTAAAGCTCTTCTAGATTTGTTATTTTATGTTTATTCCCCTTATGTATTTAGATATGATTGGGCCTAGATGCAATTTGGGGGTCTTTAAATAGAAGTTGAATAAGCTTATGATTTACCTGTGAGTGTGTGTAGGCTTCTGTCAGAAGATAGCTTGCAAAATAGAGAGAAAGAAGATCATACTAGACTATAGTATACCCATGTCTCTACTCAAATCCTTCAAATGGAAAGCAAGTACCTTATCCACAGAATGACCATCTTTTATTTGGCTTTTCAAATGTGCAGAAATTATTCATCATGATGACAGTATATACTGTTTTACAAAATATTAGTGACATCTGAGGTTTATGGTTTATGCAGCCAATTAACACTGTACTAGACACAAATTCAGAAGAGTGGTTGGCTATTCATTACTGCCCAACGGGGAGAAAGTCACAAATATCTTTAAATGCCCAATGATGCTACATTTATTTGCTATCCAGTGACAATGTATTCTATCTTGTTTACAGGTCACTGGATTTTATGAGTTTTGTTTTCAGTCTTTTTCCTGTAAGTACCTGCAAAATTTTGAGTAGCACGACTAGTTTCATAGTTAAGTTATAGAAAAGTAAAATATCATGTTCATTATGTAGACATTTAAAATGCTATGAATGGTGACATTTGAACTGTATCTGTGTTCTGAGAATAATGACATACCATCAACACAAAAGGAAATACTGTCATTTTCAATAATTCATCAGTCATGCTATTTTAACAGTTTTCTTTCAATGTATAATTTCTTTAGAGATCTTTTTCTTTTTCATCTTAAAATATCTAATAAACCATTAGTGTTTTTATTAGAATCAAATCATTCATAGTAGTACATGAAAGTGCCAGATATTGCACTAAAGTAAATTAGATCACTTAGTAAATTTAAACTTCAGTGAATTTAGGGAGCCAGACTTTCTAGCTGATCCTGGCTCAAGTTATTCAGAAATCATTGTACTGCTTTTTTTTTTTTTTTGTAGACAGGAAAGTAGATTTTTGTGGCTGATTTTCAGGCTCTCTCCTTCCCTACCTGTTTCTAGGGCCTTATTCAGGGTCTGGCATGGCTTCCATGGTACGCAGGCATCCAGATTTAAGCAGGGAACTTTATTTCAGGGTGGGTTGACATTTTTCCCTCCTCCTCCTCCTCCTCCTCCTCCTCCTCCTCCTCCTCCTCCTCCTCCTCCTCCTCCTCCTCCTCCTCCTCCTCCTCCTCCTCCTCCTCCTCCTCTTCCTCCTCCTCTTCTTCTTCTTCTTCTTTTTGCTTGTCCTAAGGCTAGGACTCAGGACCTGGGCACTATCCTTGTCACTCTAACATGTGAGCCACAGATCTCTTTCTAGCTTTTTGATGGTTAATTGGAGGTAAAAGTCTTATGAACTTTACTGCTTAGCTTGCTTTGACCCACAATTCTATCTCAGCTTCCTGAGCAGATAGGATTACAGGTATGAGCTACCTATTCTCAGCTATACTCTTTCATCCTTGTTTCATTGTTACCTCAGCATAAAAATTATAATCCATTTGTTAGCACTTCTGAGAAGTATAGAGAAGAAAGTATAGAGAAGAAAGACAATTGAGAGACAAAACTGGATTTCCATAAAGTTTTGTCTGCTGAGTCAATAAATATACTACTTCAGTTGGCTTACTTCAAGCAAAATAGCTATCATTGCTACTCTCTTTTATACCAATGCGAAAATAAATATAGTTTAATTTTGTTTCCTGAACGTCATGTAATCTTAGGTTTTATTTTATCATTTAAAAAAACATAATGAGGCCTTGAAAAAAGGGCAATATATTCTTCATTGTAATTTCATTGAATTAATTTTAAGACATTTTCAAAGCTCATAAGGCAGTATGGACTAACCCCAACATAGAATTTCCAAAGGCTGTTTCTCTTAAAGATGTCTCAAAGATTTTTCTTTAAACTGGGTTTAATTCCTGTTTTCAAGTCCATCTAAAGGTAAATCCACTAACATTTTGAAAGCAGTGCTGGAGTAGAAAGGTAGAAGACCTACTCACCTTCTAATTCTATTTGATTTGGGGATGTGAGGACAGAAGAGCAAAATGCCTTCATGACTTCATCCTTAATCCTTCAAGTTGAAGCAACTCATTATAGTTGGTTTTCTTCTCCCTGAGGAAGCCCCGCCAAGAGGTGGCACCCAACCCTTATTTTCAGCTTGAGTAGTTTGGCAGCCTGATGTTAAAGTTTCCCAAAAGGAGCTGTGTTAATTTTGCTAGAAAGAAGGAAGACAAAGTCAAATAATGATTCACTCCTTTGGGTTGCACAAATATCCTGAGGGTTTTAGATTAGCACAAGTAATACCTTCACAGGGTTCAAGGGGAGGCGAGATCCCAAAGGGACAAATTAGCTCTGGGAAGAGCAGGCTGCTTCTGCGGGGACCTGGCAGAGGATCAAGTGGCTGCAAGGGACAGACAGCCTAAAGCAGTACCATCCATAGACATAAACGCGAACCACACTAGTGATTCTGAATGTCCCACTGGACATGTGAACAAGTTGAATAACAGATTTTATCTAGTTCAGTATGTCCTGGATTTAGTCATCTCAGCATATAATCTCCATGAAAAATTATTAATGAGTGATTATACTTTTTATCCATAATAAAATCCAATATGTATTCTACATAATAGCATGGATTAATGCAAATACAGAATTTCTGTTGAACTACTTGATTTGTAGTATATTTCATAACATTGATAGTCTCATAAAAAGATTCTTAGTTGGGTGCCAGTGGCTCATACCTTTAACCCTACCTAACTACTCAAGAAGCTGAGATCCAAGGATCACAGTGCAAAGTCAGCCTGGGCAAGAAAGTCCATGAGACGCTTCTCTCCCTTTAACCACTAAAAGAGCCAGAAGTAGAGCTGTAGCTCAAATGATAGAGTACTACCCTTGAGCGAAAAAAGCTCAAAGATAGTGCTCAGGTCCTGAGTTCAAGCCCCAGGCCTGGAACAAAAGAAAAAATTCATGTATTCAAGTTAGAATGAGCAGATTTGCTCACATAAAAAACTTCTCCAATAAATGAAATTGGATACTGGCTTTTAAAGTTTAAATGAGTTTAAATGAAATTAATTAAAAATTCAGTTTCTTTAAGAAGTTCAGGATGTGTGAAATATGTTTGAAATGTATTTTCTTGTAAATAGGAAGCTTGGGATGTGTTTTGGTAAACATCAGTTAAACCCCTAACAAAGGAAAAATCCAGAATGTGGTCTTTGCTTCTGCCTTATTGCTTTGTTTACTGGAAATTGCTATTTGTGATTATTGACTGTTTCTGTCACGTACATAACCACTGGCATGTGTCCTCTTTCCTTGATAAGCCATTCTGTGTGTGAGAGAGCTTGATCACTATGCTTCACTACCTGATGAGTGGGGCGTGGTTGCACTCAGCTAATAAAGACTCCTGTCCTTAAAAAAAAAATTCAGTTTTAGCCAGTGACAGTGAATCATGCCTGTAATCCTAGCTGCTCAGGAGGCTGAGATCTGAGGATCATGGTTCAAAGCCAGCCCAGGCAGAAAGGCTATGAGACTCTTATCTCCAATTAACCACCAGATAACTGGAAGTGGCACTGTGGCTCAAGTGGTAGAGTGCACGCCTTGAGCTGAAAAGCTGAGGGACAGTGCACAGGCCCAGAGTTCAAGCCCCATGACTGACCAAAAAAAAAAAAAAATCCGTTTCTTAAGAGCCGGTGGCTCATGGCTGTAATCCTAGCTACTCACAAGATTGAAGCGTGAGGATGACAGTTCAAAGCTAGCCCCCACAGGCAAATCTGTGAGACTATTCAATTAACCATAAAAAAAAAAAAAAACAGAAGTAGAGCTGCGGCTCAACTGGTAGAGTACCAAGCCTTGAGTGAAAAAGCTAAGGGATTGTACAATCTCAGAGTTCAGTCCCCAGTACTGGTACAAAAAATTAATTTCTTAGTTATATACCACCCACATTCCACTAGCCAGATGTGGCCATATGGACAGCAAAGATTTAGAAAATGTAAATGGTGTCTGTCAGCACATGCAGATCTTCCTGTGCCCACTAAACCTACTGTGCAGATTCAAACTTGCCCTTGGCTTTTTATCAGGAATCACAACATGATAACACACACTACACACACACACACACACACACACAAACAAACACACACACACACACACACACACACACACACACACATTTATGTATAGCTCCAGAAGGGGTAGGGTAGCTTTCTCATCTCACCCAGGCTATACTTAGGTCACTTAGTAAGTGAAAATCTTTGCTCAGATACAATGCTGGTTCACTTACTTATGGACACAAGTGAGAATGCTTTAAAATCTCTATCTCAAAAATAATTAGTGCAAAAAGAACTGGAGGTGTGACTCAGAAGTATAGCACCTGCCTACCAAATGCCAGGTCCTGAGTTCAAATCCCAGTACCATATCCCCTCGATTTAAGCAAACTAACAACAAAAAGCTCTACCAAATGGGTGTTATTCTTTCAATATTTATTTGTTCAGTTTTCAGCCAGACTCAGATATTTCCTCCTTACTCTTCTAGTGGGCCTAGCTCCCTGAATTTTATGTGATTACTTTCCAAATTGTAGGCAGATTTATTTTCCGTATCTTTTCCTAAACTCATTCATTTTGCTTCTATTTTCCCTAGTGTTCTAAAACAGGAGTTTGGTTAATGATGGATTTTTTTAACTATATCCTGTGTCCTGGGTTCTAATCACATTAGGACAAAGACTTCTGCATGATTTCTCTGCCCCATCTCACTCCTGAGTTTGTCCTCGTCCAGAACTTCGTGAAGATCGTCCCCTTCAACAATTGTAGCCTCAACCATGACCTCTATGTCTTTCATCGGGCTGGATTGCTCAAGTATGTGAACACATCTTTCAGCATGTGACAATCCATGAAACTGAGAGAGTGAGGGGAGGGAGGAGAGAGAGAGAGAGAGAGAGAGAGAGAGAGAGAGAGAGAGAGAGAGAGAGAGAGAGAGAGAGAGAGAGAGAGAGAGAGAGAGAGAGAGAGAGAAGACTTTTGCTAGAGGATGAGCAAGTAATTTTTAACTAATATGTGTAAGGGAAGAGTAATGCTGAGAAGAAACATCCTACCAGGTATTAAACATAATACAGATCCACAATAATCAGAATAGTGACACACTGCCAATAGACAGAACAAAATAACACAAGAAAGAATCCCTCCACAGACCCATAGTAAGGGCTGTGTATAAATGTGTAAATGTATACATTGGTGATAAAGTGTATGTCCCAGTAGTGAGAAGAGGAAAGATGATTCTGTTAATAGTAGGGCAAAATAAAGATAGAGACCTTTTTTCATATTTTAAGTTAAATAGATTCCCAGGTGACTGAGGAGTTAAACGGAAATATTGAAAACAAGATAATATAATCCTAGCTACTCAAAAAGTTGAGATCTGAGGATTGATGTTAAAAGCCAGCCAAATTTGAAAGACTGTTTCCCATTAAACAGAACAACATTAGAAGTGAAGGCATGGCTCAAGTGGTAGAGCACCAGCCGTGAATAAAAAAGCTGAGTGAGAGCTTGAGGCCTTGAGTTCAAGCCCCAATACTGGCAAAATAAATAAATAAATAAATAATAGACTATATAGGATGGGGTGTGGTGGTGCACCTCTAATCCCAACCCTCCAGAAGCTGAGGCTAATGCATCTCTTGAGATATAGTGAATTCAAGGCCACCATCTTAAAGGAGAAAAAAATAGGAAACAAATGCTCAGTGCTAAGTACTAGAATACAATGGAGAACAACCTACAGATATGATCCCCGCCTCCTGTCTTTTTAAGACTCAAGCACACATGTAAATGTGAATCTGCAAGTGTCATGGGAATAACATGGCATGGATCAATGGTAGAGTGAGAACTTAGTGTGCATCAGGTGGGCCTGGGTTTTTTCCATTCTATGCGACAAAAGAAAAAAGAAAAAAAAATTAAGCATGTTTTTTAAATAGTGTTTTCATATCTAATTTTAATTTGACTGATAATTTTTTAAGGCTGTCTCAGAACACCATAGCTACATGCTGGACTTCAGGAAGGGTAGAATGAACAAAGGTAGAATGAGAAGCACTTTTCTCTTGAGGGACATAGAATCCCTTTTCTTCACTTTTGGAGGTCAGGAACTTGGCTGCCTGGCTCTCCCTGGCTGCAGGGGGAGGTAGGAGATGCATCATTAGTCAGTTAAGCATGTTCCCAGAAAGAAAAAAAAATGATTCAATTGATTCCATTATTCAGAACAAGAGGAAAGAGGTTACGACGGGACTATCATGTACAGTTTTTATTTTGCTATGTACAGAAGTTCTAGAAAGATACATAGGGTTCTATTTACCTGATGCCCCTCTGAGATGCAGGGCTGTGGGAAGGATAGAATGAAGGTAATCACTTATTCTTGCTTTGTTTTCATTAACTCAGCTCCATTTTTTAAAGAGCAATTTTATTTCATAGCAAAATAGAGCAGAAAATGCAGCTTCCACATGTTCTTCCTATACCCCCATCAATGATGCCCAGCCCCAGAATGGTCAATTTTTACAACTGATAAACAGATACATCATTACCAACCCAAGGCCATAGGTTATATTAGGGTTCCCTCTTGGTGTTATATGATCTATGCAAAACGTATACTGACATAATAATATACAAAGTGGTTTCACTGCCCTAACAATCCTTTGTACTCTGCCTGCTCATTCCTAATTCCCTGTAATCCTGGCAACTAGTCTATGATTCACCTTCTGAGGCACCTTGGTTGCTTCCTCCGCCTAGGTTGAACTGTTATGAACAAAACCGTTTATATAAACACATATGTGCAAGGCTCTCATGTGGACATAAGTCGTTAACTTACTCGGCTAACAAAGCGTGAAAATGCTGGATGCTATGGTCAGAATGTGTTCACTTCTGTAAGAAACTGGTCAAGTGTCTTCCAAAGTTGCTACACTTGTCTGAGGATTCCCCCTGCCCCACACCTTCACAAGCACTTGCTGTTCTTAGTGATTTGTTCATTCTAGAAAGTATCAAGTGGCACCTCATTGTTGTTTTGAAACTTCCAAATCTGTAGTGAAGTATGGTGTTGAACAAAAAAAAAATCTATTTCATTCTAATTCATTCTGTTTACTGTGCTGAAGAAGCAGAAGTGATCCAACAGAAATCCTTGCCCTCATGAGCCTATACTCTGGCTAAAGGAAAAAGACATAAAAAGAAGACATAGGAGTTAAGGGGCAAATAAGGCGAGTACAAGAGGGAAGGAGGGATGTGGAGGAGGCTACCTGCCCCCACGGTGCACAGCAGAGGTGACTTGAGTGCAGACATGAAGAGGCGAGAGACTCATCACGGGGGCGTGGTGAGGGCACCCGATCTTGCCGTCTATTCCCTTTATGCCATTGTTTTAAAATATAACACGATCTTCCATGTAGGTATTTATTTTTTTGCTGCACTCCCTTTGACATTTGGGATGCATTGTTCCTGCTCTTAAGTTTGGTTACTTTAAATTTCATGACTTCATGTTCTTGTCCTCCACCTCATTTCCTCCTCCTTCCCTTGGGAAATTATATTTTATGTCTATCATCTGCCCTCTGGCCATGCTGATGAGCACCAGGACAAATAATTCATTGAATTCTGAGTGGTGGCTACCTATTCTGTCAGCAATTCTACACCCCGCCTCCATGTAATCACTTTCAGTGACTTCATCTTTTGAAAAGAGTATATCCCCCAATGGTTATGCGAACATTAAATGTGGACAAATGATGTTTTTGTTTCAACACTCTCGCATTGAATAGTAATCTCTAAGATGTTTCCAAGCTTAATATAGGGTAATATACTATAAAATGCTTTTCTCTTTTTTCCTCCTGCTTGCCTATTCTTCACCTGTTCACTGGCCTTTCCTCCTTACTTATTCATTAGTGCAGGATGTATTTGGTGGACTGGCTGCTCATTCCATCTTGCTGCTTCTCCAAGCTGTTCTGAAATCTGACATTAAAAAAAATTGGGCAAATATGTCTCAGATGGATACATTCCATTAATATTTATTGTGCTAGGAATTATTTCCCATGAACAAAATAGCCTTTGAATTGGATCACAGAAGTTTGTCGGCTTTGCTCAGTAAATGAAAATGTCTTAGGTAGCTGACCTCTGAATAGATCTTCCCCTCTGTTCGTCTTCTGTGTGTGTGTTTCATCTGTTTTTCCAAGAGGCTCACTTGGGCCTGGTTGCCTTTTTATCACAACGACACCTATTTGAGACCCACATTATCATGGAGAGTATTTAGTGATGACAATCCTCTTGTGCTCTTACTTAACCTCATTGACTAGAATCCAGTAGAAACTTCCTTTTTTATTTTGTCATTATTTCTATTTATGGTCGTCTTTTGGTGGTGTTGGTTTGTTCATTTGGTTGGTTGGTTTGGCTTAAGCTGAAATACCAGTAGCTGGATAATTGCTTTGTAGATCTATGACATTGTTCCACTGACAGTCTACCCGCCCCCCCCCCCCCCCCCGGAATTTAGAAAGTCTCAGATCACATTTTCTTCTTTCTACTGTTATGTTTCCACTTACTGGCATCAACAACACCCTGTTTTCTGCAAGGCTGACATAAAATAAATTGGACACACACATATACTTGTAGGTGTCTAAAACTATGCACTTCTTCAATTTAGGGCTGAAAAATCATGTGGTAAATATTTTCCTTTCCACTTTGATATATTGTTTTCTATTTTAGAATTTCTCTTGTGACTTTTGAGGTTGGGTTCAGCAAAAAAAAAAAAAAAAACAGTAAAAGAATAGAAATGTCATGTGACACAGGTGACCAAAAGGCTGTAAATCCTTTAGTCCCAATAAGGGACCATTGGGCAGGGATTTTCACATTTCTCCATGGAGACTGGACATTTCCTGAGGACTCATGGGTACATCAGAGAGAGAGTGTGTGAGAGAGAAGAGTGACCTGGGTATGGGAAGGGTTAGGAAAGCGAACTCCTCAATAGACCTTGCTTTTCCTGGTGATGGAGGGAGCCCTCTGGATGGATAAGGAAAACCCTTTAAGCTCTCTTCATACATTCAGGGTGGCGTCAGAGCTTTCCTGGACCTTGAGTAAAGAACAAGTAAACTATTCTGGGTACTGAGTATCTGTTTACTTGTGGGAAGGTCAGATGGAAACAGAATGAGAGAGAGAGAAATGGGAATGTTCTTTTTCTAGGTTCTAAGCTTTGAGGCCGAAAAGTAGGGTCTACCATAGTAGCCTTAATGGACAAAGGAAGATCAGAACCTTCTTATGTGACGCTGTGAAAAGGTACAAGCAGGGTCACACTTGGGTACATCCAGTAAGCCACCATCTTTGCTAGTTCCGCCAGGACTCAGACTGATGTATAGGCATCAAAAAGACTTAGCTTTTTTTTTCTTTTTAAATTGTTATTGTAAAGTTAATGTACAGAAGTTTACAGTTAGATAAATCAGATAATGAATACATTTCTTTTTGAACAGTGTTACCTCTTTCCTTCTTTCTCCCAGTTTTCCCCTCCCGATCCCCCTCTCTCACAAGTGTTATAGTTCATTTTCAACATACCATCTAGTAAGTGTAACTGCTGCATTTGTTCACCCTTTGTCCCACTATTTCTGTGTTCCTCCTTGCCCTCCCCCAAACAGATAAACTTACATACAAGACAAAAGGTACAGAAATCAAAAACAGTGACAAAGGAGGGAAAAAAATAAGCAAAATAACATAAAACCTCTTGTTTCAATTTCCTGGAGTCCATTTTGATAAGTATCATTTTATATGATCATATGCAAATAGTTATTGAGCCTTTGTGATCATCTCCTAAGAATATTATTAGTTTTAAAAAAATATTTACTAGAGCTGAAATTTACTGTTCAGAAGGTACTTAGTATTATTACATAGATCCTCAATACTCTAAATCTTTATGATTTATTTAGGAACAGGGCAAAGTAAGAGGTAAGTTGCTGGATAATTCTCCTTTGGAATGAGCATGACATCTATAAGATCCATTTCATTTTAATATGGATTGTATGTGGTAAGAATAAATCACTTAGCATCTTTACATATTTTATTTGAGGTCATTTTATTTTTAAGGGGATTTTTAGAGCTAAAATACAGTTGAAAGTTTCCATAACTCATCATCTATTTCTCTTTCTTTTTTCTTTCTTTCCCTTCCTTCCTTCCTTCCTTCCTTCCTTCCTTCCTTCTCTTTCTTTTCTTCTTTTTTTCTCATTTTTTTCTCTCTTTCTTTCATGCCCAAATTGGAGCTTGAACTCGGGGCCTTGCACCCTTTCTTGGGTTTTTCTCTTAAAACATGTATTCTACCACTTGAGCCTCCACTTCTGGCTTTTAGCTGGTTAATCAGAGATAAGAGTCTCTTGGATTTATCTGTCCAGGTACAATCCTCAGATATCAGCCTACTGAGTAGCTAGGGTTATAAGTGCGAGACACCAGTGCCCTACTTCATCATTCATTTCTGACCTCGTTACATCACTTAAAATTTTAAGAGATTTCAGGATTATTTTCTCAGAATATGGCACTGGAGTAGATGCAGGGTCAGCCCTTCAAGGGCAGGAATGGTGAACTGTCTTGGTCTTTGATGGATCTTCAGCACAAGAACACATTGGACACACAGCAGAAGTTTAATACACATTTGTGACTGATTCACTGAATGGCACCCTTCTTACAATCTCAATTCTAATAATTCAGTTTTAGGAACTACATGTTAATTGGGAATTTATTTCTTAGGCACATTAATTTTTTTTCTTGATGCTCCTGTCAATCGATATATAAAAACAATGGAGAATTTTATCACATTGCATTTTCTTTTTTACTAGCCACAGGTCCCTTTCATTTCATTCTAGTTAAAGGCACAAAAAATGGCTGCCATTCCAAATACCAGAAACATAGGCTATAGTTCAGAGCCAGAAGGGAAATAGGCCACCTGTGGCTTTTGTTTTTGATATCATTTTTCTTTTGTTATATTAAGACTAGGTCTTACATTGTAGTCATGCTGGCCTGAAATTCACCAAGTCTCCTCCTGCTTCAGGCCTCCCAAGTGTTCAGATTACAGGGGTGAACTAACATGTCTGCTTTTAAAGCTGAGTTTAAAATATTCTAAGAGCCAAGTGGCAGTGGCTCATTCCTGTAATACTAGTTACTCAGGAGGCTGAGATGTGAGATCTCAGTTCAAAGCCAGCACAGACAGGGAAGAACATGAGACTTATCTCCAGTTAACCACCAAAAGGCCAGAAGTGGATCTGTAGCTCAAGTGGCACAGCACAAGCTAAGCATGAAAAAGGTGATGGACAACACCTAGACCCTGAGTTCAAGCCCTGGTACTGGCATATATACACACACTTGCACACATGAACTTTAAAGAAATAGTGATCACATGTATGGTGTAAATGTGTGCACCGTTATATATTATAGACCATGATAGACAATTTGCTCCAGGAAAGTTAGAATGTGTTTGTGACTTTAACTGAGCATCACTATCCCACAATACTGTGAAATTTGGGAAATTATGTAATCACTTAATCACAATAAAAAAAAGAAATAGTGATCAGAAACAAATTACAGGTATATAGAGCAGATCCCATCTGGTAAAAATAGTGACTACATTGTCATTTTCAGTTTTTCTAGTAGCCACAATAATGTAATAATTTAAAATAACATGAAATAAATCACAGTGTTTAATTCCTCATACAGAAAATACTGTGTCAACATGTAATTAGTATAAAAAGATTGAGGTAGGGCTGGGAAGGTGGCTCAGTGGTAGAGTGCTTGCCTTGCATGCTCAAGGCCCTGGGTTCGATTCCTCAGCACCACATAAGCAAAAAGAAAAAAGCCGGAAGTGGCGCTGTGGCTCAAGTAGTAGAGCGCTAGCCTTGAGCTGAAGAGCTGAGGGACAGCGCCCAGACCCAGAGTTCAGGCCCCACGACCGGACCCAAAAAAAAAAAAAAAAAAGATTGAGGTATCTTATAATTTTGTACAAACTCATAAAAAATCACTTGATATTGTATAAGTTCAAGCACATAAGACTTTCTGGCCACATTTCCAGTGCTCAACAGCCACCTAGAGCTAGAGCTTTTCATATTGAACAGAGTTGCTTTAAAGTAGGGCACAAATATGTCACTAGTACTCATCCCTCCTCTTGAAATTGAAATTCTCAAGTGTTCCTCTCTGGTGACTATAAATAACAAATATGATAGCTTCACAATGTGATGCAGAATGCTTGTACACACTCATTGACACTTTTCATGGGCAGACAAGGTGAAAAAGTTTGTGTGTTTTGCTTCACTCCGTACTTACACAGCCCTGCTGGAGGTCAGGAGAACCCTTGACCAGCTAACTTTTTCAGGGTAGTCTATTATGGGATTTAGACTTTGAGACTTCCTACAGGAAGTTTACTTTCCTGGTTCCTACCACATTCTTTGTAACTTGATTGCAGTACTTAGCGGATATAGAAAAACATATAATACACATGGGAAAGCTCACTAGTTATCTCTATGCATCTTGCATCACTCACTCACTGAACAGCTACTATGTTCTAGCTAGGCATTGCTCTAGCCGTGTGCTAACAGCAACAGTACTATTTTGGTGAAGCTTTAGTCTAAAAGGAGGAGAAGTGGTGAAACAAATAAATCTAAGGTACGAAGAGCATGGAGAAAAGTAGAACCAGGAAAGGGGATGGGAGAGTCAGAGTTTCCAGATTTTTAAATAAGAAGGTCAAGGTCAGGGATGGTATCAGAGGGTGATGATGAAGCAACACTGAATGCTGGGGAGAAGAATGAGGCTTGTACATTTGGTGTGATATATGTGAAATTTCCCGTAAAGACTGATGAGAGAGTTTTCTGGGTCCATTGGAGGAACAGCTCATTGGCCTGAGAGGAGGGACAGAGAAAGCAAAAAGCCCAGGATTTTCAGATGATCTACTGAGAAGAGAGGTCCTAGGGAGGGAGCATAAGGGAGGTGGTGGTGGTGGTTAAAAGGATCAGAGACTCTCAGCCATTCTGTGGCTGAGATGCCATGGGAAAGACAGCAGCAATTCTTAATGCGAGTCTATTGTTATGTTTTCCTGGTGGATTGTTACTTTCCTTGGCAAATAAGGTTTTTAAGGAAAAAAAAAATATATATATATGTGTGTGTGTGTATATATATGTGTGTATATATGTATATATAGTTATTCAGGTCCCTTCTATGGATGGATAATGTTCCATTGTGTGTATATATATATATATGTATGTATATACATACATATATATATACACACAATGGAATATTGTATTTATATATATATATATATATACAGTATATCTATCAATTGATGCCCTTTTCAATTGTTTTCTCCTTTGGGCTATTATGACTAAAGCCAGTCTGAATATTCATGACAAGGTTTTACATGGACATGCCATTTTAATTCTCCCATTTCCCTAGTCTGTCAGAACTAGATTTTGGTATAAGTTGTTCGTATCAGAGCTTCTTATATTTTGCTTCATGATTGCTGATAAAAGTTGGTCATAGTGGCGCACACCTATAATTCCAGCACTTAAGAGATGGAGGATGGTGAGTTCAAAACCTGCTTGGGTTCCAGGACAGAGTGTGAGCTATATAGTGAGACCCTGTCTCAAAAAAATATTTCTCATAATATTGGTAAGGTGATAATTGATCATCTTTTACCAGTTTATTGCATATGTAGATTTTCTTTGCAACCACTTTATGAGATACAAGCATTCTTTAAAATGTAAACACAGATATATATATATACATATATATATATACATATATATATATTGCATTTAAGAGTTAAATAGACTAGAGTAGCTTAGGAATAATGTTAAATATAGTAATAAAATCCTAATGATGAAAAAGTTCAGTACTAGGCCAGCTACATAATACAGAAGACCTGTTACAAAATGAACATGTGGGACACTAGCCTGAGATGAGGGGCAAATCTCCCATTCCCATGGCCATACCACTCCAGTCCACAGCAAACAGGCATTCTCCAAGAGCTTGAAACCTCATCTCAGGATGCACTAAAAACCTTGGTTCCAGATGAGTAAGCAGTTCACACTGAGATGCCAGACAAACACATCGTGACTCTGCTTGTCTCCAATGGGGACTGCTGCGCTCCTGCTATGACTAGAGATGACACAGAAAATGTACTTGATTCTTAACACTCTCCATGTCCAGGCCTAGTAACCCACAGGTTGAATGTAGGCCCTACCCCCTAGTTAGTGCAACTCAGTTGTAACACCTTGGGGAAGCCTTATGTACCATCAGCAGGGAACTGGGGTAACTATGTGTGAGCTAAAACTGCAAGCCTCTAGTCATGCTCTATTGTGTCCACCCACTTCACTTAAAAACCCAAAACACAGATAAAATGTTGAAGAATTTTAAGATGGTGATCTCAGAGAATTCAATTACAATCAGGCCCTTCAGGACGTGTGTTAGCCCTGTGACCACTTGTCACTTGTGTGAAGTCAGCTCTTAAGCAATGGAAGTTTATTTCTAAAGATGCTTTTAAAGGTTTGGGGAGACTTTAGCTCTTCACACAAAATAGCTCTCCAACATGAAATCAGTCATGCTGAACATTTAAAATTATATGCACTAAATTTTATGCACTTGAAGTGTTGCTCTGTGTTGTATTTGGTTCATGGCATTATAAGTGACTTTTATGTTATTCTTTGTGCTTTTTTTTAACCCCACATTTTCCAGATTTTCTAAGATGAATTACAATGAATGAAACCTTCATATTACAAAAATTTTACCAGATATTATTTATGTATTACTTATATGTAACAATATGATAATTCTGTCCTCATTTTTGGAGGAATGCATATGTTAGGGCTTTGACTCAGAAATGTGTTTCTCTTACTTAGGTCCATTAATATACGATTAGCTACTATTCTGGATACTTCTCAAGTTGAAAACCTTGTGAAAACCCTTACGCTGAATAAAAAGATCCTGGAGGATTTTGTCCAGTACAATGCAGCTTTCAAAGACCTCGTAAGTACCTGTGGTGACCAGGGTGACTGCCTTTCCTTTTGCATGGGGCCATTGGGAGTCAGAGTCACCCTTGACTTTTCCTTGGACCTCAGTTGGGGAATCATGTGAATTGGGTCTTGGGGAGCATCAGAGGTGGGGCTAGAAGGGGAGCAACAAAAAAGATAAAATCGAGAAAACTGAGGTGACAGGAACTGTGGCTGTTCCCACTGGTGGTTCCCAAGGAGCCTGATCACGCAAAGCTTTGGCACAAAATGAGGTGGATTCTGGTCCCCATATAGGGAACTCTGGGCCCTGGGAATCCATGAGTATCTGATTCCCTAACCCAGTAGCAATTAGGAAGGAGACTTGAGTTAATGGGATTGATTGATTGATTTTGTTGATACTGAGCGTTCCACCTCTATCACCCAATCTATTCCCCTAGCTTTTTTTTTTTTTATTTACAGCTACAGTTGTTTTTTTTTTTTTCAGATAGGCTGCCATGATTTTTCCTGAGTTCGTCTCAGACCTCAGTTCTCCTATCTACACATCCCAAGTAGCGGGATAGGCATACATGATCATATCTGGCCTTCTGGTTTGATTCTATTGGATGATGAGCCTGACTAGACCTATTTGTTGAGCTGGCTGCATCCTTAAGGACTGGATGAACTGGGAAAAGATATGTGTGATAAATGTTGAGTTAGTGATGATGAAGCAGTAAAATTATTAACTCTGTTAAAATATCAACAATTGATATTTCATATGTTTTTAGTGTTTGGATGACCAAGAGAGAAATGCATGTGAAGCACTTCTGCCGCATGATTTTTTTGTGTTTTGTTTTAAGGAATAAAAATAAAAAGACTTCATAGACTACCTCACATGAAAGAGCAACTGACAAAAAAAAGCATTATTTTTATTTGAGTTCTTGGCAGATATTTTCTTTTTTTTTATTGTGAAAATACCGTACAGAGGGGTTACAATTACATGGGCAAGATAATGAGTACATTTCCTATCAAGCATTGTTGCCTCCTCCTTTGTTTCCCCTTCCCATCCTTTCTTAAAATTAAATGAGATGAACCAGATATGGTGGCTCATACTTGTAGCCCTAGCTACTTAGAAGGCTAAGATTAGGAGGATCTCAGTTCAAGGATAGCTCAGAAGGCAGAGTGTATGAGACCCTTCTCAACTCCTTCCCAATAGAGAGCTGGATGCAATGGCAGGTGCCTGTTATCCTAGCTACAACAGGAAGCCCAATGTTGGCAGATGGCTCCAAGTACATGATGGCCAGACGTGATACTCTACCTCAAAAAATAACACCAATAACAAAAAGAAACAACAACAAAAACAGTTGAAGACAAGCCCCATTACCATATGAATGAGATGAAGGACTGAGTAGGTAGCTTAGCAGTAGAGCTCATGCCTAGCAGTCACATGGCCCTGAGTTTGAGGCCCAGCACTGCAATATATATATATATAATTATGCATATATAATAAATATATACAACATATTTATATAATATATCATATTTGTATGTATCTATTATATCATATATTTACATATTATTATATATTATATTTCTATATAATATTTTATTATATAATATATGCTTATGTACATTATCTGCATAACTATATATTTTAAATGTAATTAATAATTACTATGTTGTATATATTTTTATATGTTGTATATAGTGTATATAATGTATAAATACATAATTTATGCAATATGTAATATAATATATAATATTTAACATATGCTGTATTATATTATATATAAAGTTATATATGCATATAAATAAATGAGATGAGCCTTTTCACTCCAAGAAAACAACTTCCAACATTTGTTACCAGTGATAAGATCTAGCCAAGAAAAGAAAAGTAGAATTTAGGAAAGCCAACATCTGCCATGAGCTTGACAACTACCCAGTACCTAAAAGGCTTTGTCTAATGAATCTGGTGATGATATTAATGAATGTAGTATTTTGATATTATGTAATGGGATGGGTCAACATTTGGCAAATCTGCATGGTCTGATGAAATAATATTTTCCAGATAAGCAATGTATGATGTTACAAAAGCATGCATAAATGAAAAAAATCAAAGTGTAAAATAAACCAATGAATTTTAATATGATATTTTATACAATATTCATTGAGAGAGTTTTCAGATGCCATATTGCAATTAATCTCCTAAAACAATGCCATTTGTTGAGTTTTGGTGGAATATCAAAAGTATCCATATTTATCTAAAAAGATTACTTAAATACTTCTTTCTTTTCTAATTACATATTTTTGTGAAGACAGATTTTTTTAAAATTGTATTTCCACCAAAACATGTTGTAACAGATTGACTACAGATAGGGGAATTGAGCTGTCTTCTATTAAATCAGTAATTAAAGAGATTTGCAAGAAGAGAAAATGTGCCACTCTTTAAATGTTTTTGTTAAAATAATAAATACATTTAAATTCTGTTTCATCAATAAATTAAACAAAAACCAATTATGCAATCATGGTTGTGGGTTCATAATAATGAATTTACTATTGCTGACAGAGATATAAATGGTGATACTTTCAAGGGTCTTAAAATACATGTTCTTCTTTCCAGGAGGGAACACCAATGAGGACATTTGTGGCTGAAGTTGCAGAACAAATAGTTGGCATTGCAGTGATCAAAAATGAAATGGTAAATTGTGAAATGGCTCAAGTGGTAGAGTGCTCAGTGTAGTTTTGTAAAATATAAATTAACATACAATGTCTGCTTGTAAGTTCTAGTTTTACTTATTAATATGAATGCCTCCTTTTCCTAAAGTGTATACTCATTGCCTCCCATCTGACAGCCTTTCAATTCTTTCTTTCTTCCCTCCCTCCCTTCCTCCTTCCCTCCCTCCCTTCCTCTCCCCCTCCCTCCCTCCCTTCCTCTCCCTTCCTCTCTAACTCCCTTCCTCCCTTTCCCACCCTCCCTAATTTTTTTTCTTTGCCAGTCCTGGGGACTGAACTCAGAGCCTGGGCACTACCCCTGAGCTTCTTTTGCTAAAGGCTAGCACTCTACCACTTGAGCCATAGCGCCACTTCTAGCCTTTTCTGTTTATGTGGTACTAAGGAATTGAACCCAGTGCTTCTTTCATGTTAGGCAAGCTCTACCACTAGCCATGCTTCCTTTCTTTTGGTGGCACCAAATGCTTACAATATTACAGAGAGACATGAAAACATTCTTATTCTGAAAATTTAACCTTTCACTACCCAAATCAACCAAAAAAAATTGCATAGCTCTCTTTCAGTAGACTGCTACTACAATTAGTCATTTCTGTTTTCCAACATTCTTCCTTATACCTAATTACCTGGAAGTGGGGGGCGGGGCGGGAAAGAGAGATTTATCAAGTGCATATGCCATTTTCCATTTTTCCAAATGGGAATTATTCCAAAGCATTTGTTACTGAGTAACTCATTCTTTCCCTACTGGTTTAAAGTGTCACTTTTTCACATAGACACATATTCTTGTGTCTATTTTTAAACTCTATTTCACATATTTGTTATCAATTGCATCATCATATGCTTTGTTATCAACTAAGAGAGCCTTCTCTTACTTATCTTCTTACCTAAATATTCTTGATTTTTCCTGGTTATTTCCTCTTTCAGATAAACCTCATGCTACTATGAATTTTTTCTATGCCTGCGTGGATTTTGTGGGACAATTAAAGAATGGTCTACATAAAAATATAAGAACTTGGCTTTTGTGTTGTTATTAACTCTTGGACTTTTAAAAATACAATTTTATTGTTATTAAGATATTAGACAGAGGGGTTACCATTTCATAAGTCATGTAATGAATACATTTCTTTTTGGACAACGGCACCCCTTCCTTCCCTTTCCCCCAGTTTCTCTCTTCTCTCCCTGCTCATAAGTTCCATAGTTCATTTCCCACTCCCTCCATTTCTGCACTCCCTTGCTCCCCCATCACACAAAAGACAAAATATTTAAAAGCAAAACACCACCAACACCACCACCAACAACAACAAACACGTGCTTGGCATATCCTGGAATTCTTTTTGATTAAGAGTATTTTAAATGTTGAGAGGAGTTATGCTTTTGGATTTTTCCCCTAAGAACTCTTTGAGTTCTTAAGAAAAGTTTTACAATCTTTTTTTTCATACATGTTTTTGAGGCAGTGAGGTTTATGTGTTATAAACTTGTCCTCCATGTGGTGGGTCCTTTAAGGAGTTGAGCTGGGCAGGAGGTTGAAAGGCCTTTGGGAGTACTGCCTCCAGAAGGAATTAAGTACTTCTTAGGAGGTCCCAGATCATTTGCACAAGAATAGGACTAACTACATATTAAGAGAGAGACTGGCTCCTGTCCTCCCCGTGTGTTCATACTATAATGTCATCTACCCGTGGGGTCTTCACTAGAGGCCGAACCCCGATAGAGCTACCTGTTCTTGTACTTTCAGCCTTTTAATACTGTGAGCCAATTAGTATATTTTCTTTATAAAGTGCTCAGCTATGAGCATTTTGTTATAATAATGGGAAGCTATATAACCAATTACTTTGTGTTCCCTGAAGGCCCATCCTCTACCCTGTCCTAGTCCAAGGAGCTTGACTGAATGGGTGGCATCATAATGCCTTTGCCCCTTGCCTTCCAGGTATGCTTAGGCAGTGGGAGATCTTGATGGAGGAGGGGAAGACAATGAGGTTGAGATGCCTGCAGCTGGCTGATAGGCTGTTTGTGAATTCCTGCAACTAGTCCTGTGCCACCCAGTAGAGGCAGATAATAGCTTGGAGGTGCTGCATACTATCTCCACTAAACCTCTTCCCATCCTTGTTGAACCTTCCTCCAATGATCTTGATTTGATGTACCATATTTCCTGATGAGACCCTGCCCAAATACGGTCTTAGACATTTATGATTTATTTCTATGTATTCTTATGGTATTTTCTTGGCATTGTAAATAACCATTTTTTCTTACTGTACTTTGTTAAAGTATGTTTGTCATATGGAAAGTATTCAGTTTTGCATTTTGGTCTTGTACCCAGTCACCTTTCTGAAGTCTCAGTATCGCTGAATTTTAAGATTTGTTTGGATCAGAGCAACTAGAAGGAATGCTAAAATTCAGAGGGTGGTTTTATCAATTACCCACATCTTCTATTGGAACTTTATTTTCAAAGTTCATATGTTTTGTTTTGTTTTGTTTTTTGTTGTTTTGTTTTTTTTGCTTTTGTCGGATATGGGGCTTGAACTCTGGGCTTGGGCGCTGTCCCTCAGCTCTTCAGCTCAAGGTGAGCACTCTACTGCTTGAGCCACAGCGCCACTTCTGGTTTTCTAGTGGTTTATTGGAGATAAGAGTCTCATGAACTTTGCTGCCTGGGCTGGCTTTGAACCGTGATCCTCAGATCTCAGCCTCCTGAGTAGCTAGGATTACATGTGTGAACTACCAGTGCCCGGCAAAAGTTCATATATTTAACATTCGTGACTCTCCCTTGTTTATTCTTTTTGGATCGGCTTGTGTTACAGGCAAGAGCCTCTGAGTATATTATGCAGATTGTAAAAAAAATTTTTCCCTGTTCTCTGAATGATGCTTTGTTTTCACCATAGCAAGTTATATGCTTCTTGATTCTAGTATTTGCATTCATCAGCTTTCCTCAAAAGTCTGTCTGTATTGTGAATGAAAAATTGGGTTATCAGTATGAGTGGCTGGCATGGAGATAGTCCTCTACTACATCTCTCCAGTCACTGGCAGAGTTGCCCATACTCTGTCTAGTGGGGAGGGGAATGGCCTCCTCTTGCATACATGAGTATAGTACCAGCAGGCCAGCAGAGACACCCATGTGGCCCAGGATGAAAGATGTAACCTAGTGGTAAAATCCATATCCAAGGTAAAACTGCCTTCCATTTTGGCCTGCCACTATACTCCATTATTTCAAAAATAAACTTTTGTTATTTTAAGAGATTGGGGAGGAAAGGAAAATAAGACGGCATATGCCCATCTGTTGTTTTGAGCTAGTAACCTCTGTTGGCTTTTGCTTTTCAGTGATTTCTCAGCCTTACACTTATTACTCATTTTATTTTATAATGAGCAGTGTCTCCTTTGTAATTAAAGTCTTATAGAATAAAGGCCGCTACAGGATCAATGAAGATTGAAAAGTTGCCAGATTGCCCTGAGGTACCACCAATGGCCTCGTTACCCCTCAACTCCACTTCTGTTTTCTGGTGGAAGCTGGGAGACAAGGGACTTGGCCACAAACTTCATCATGTTCATGAATTTGCTAGCACCAGCCTTGTTGATCACAGATTGAATCTGGCTCCTTATATGTTTCGGTCCCTCTTCTCAAAAATGTGCTTCTTAAAATAATTTCCCTGCAGAAATCAAGAGGAAATCTGAGTTAGTGTTTTTCAAGTCTACATTTGCTTTGATTGTTCTTTTCCCCTACATTTCAGATTTATTTACTGTTTGTTTTTTTGTATCCAATAGATACAAAATAGGGTCTTGTAATCCTTATTTGTCAAGAATTAAGTCCCCTGTCATCAGAGTCATGTTCAGTTTGGATTTCTCTTCATTGTTCCCTGCCCCTAACATTGTATCTTTCTGAGAGGTGAAGGAAGACAGGCTGAGTATTGTGTACTTTTAGCAAGGATGAATTTTTGGTTCCCAATGCAGGATGAGCAGAGAAAGAGCAGGAGCCAAAATCTGACCATTGAAACAGGAGCAGTGTGTTCAGTATTCCTTTTCCATGGCAGTGCTATGAGTCCCTTTACTTACTTATGCAAAATTTACTATTTATATCAATAAATGGTTTAAGGAATGCCCTATATAAGGCCCAGTCTTACAGCTCAGCCCTATGTGCCAAAGCATGTGATTCTTGAGATGCACATTTTCACATTACCAGATATGGGGGAACACTAGTTCATCTGTTTGCTTGACTCCTAAATTGCCCACATGCTCAGTCACTTGTGCTGATTTGCATGCTCTCATGGTGTCTAACAGTGGTGAGGGACTGCTGTCCTGTGGCTTAACTCACAGCAAAGACTCGGGGCTCTCTGTGTTGATAGACCATCATGGCTTTGTATAGCCATCTTGCAAATACAAGATATCAGAACAAGGATCTTTCAGGAAGCATAATTTAAAATTTTTTTATTATCTTTAAGTAGTTGTACAAAGAAGTTGTACAAAACAGTATATGAATACAAGGTTTCTGACAACATTGTAGGAAGTATTAACAATGAAGACAAGGAGATAAATAATGGGAGAGGAAACTGTGTCTCTTACTATTGTTCCTAAAGTGACTTTTCTTTTTGTTTTGTTTTCTTTTGTGCTGGTACTGGAGCTTGCACTTGGAGTCTGAGTGCTACTGCTTCACTTTTTTTGCTGAAGGCTGATATTCTGCCTCATGAGCTTTTTGATGGTTAATTAGAGTCTCATAGACTTTTCTGCCCAGGCTGGTTTCCAACTATGATCCTCAGATCTCAGCCTCCTGAGTAGTAAAGATTACAGGTGTGAGCCACTAACACCTAACACTAAAGTGACTTTTAGTTTATTCAAAACACCCTTCCCTGCCTTTTCTCTAGGATATAGAATATATACGATCTCATTACAACATTGAAGATTTTATCTACTTCAGCCACCACCAGCGAGAAGAACATGGGCACTTGTTTCATTTTGCGCTGAACCCTATTTTCCGGCACTACACAAAGTTTTTTCTGAAGGAGATTCTTCGCTTGGACTATAAGTCTTGTCTCTACTACCCTATTTACCCACAGACTAGGGAAAGCAAGGTAAGAGATTGTTGTCACTCATTTCCCCATGACCTCCGTGTGTTCAGTTTTATTGCTGTGTGTGTCACTTTTCATTCATTCTTGTAGATGGGTTTTGATTATAGAATAGATCTGAATTTCCAATGGTCATATTGAGTTTGGGCCATTTTCTCACACTATGTGAAAGCCCAGTAGGGTTTTGAATTTCTGAAGCAGTCACAGCCAAATATAGTTAGTAAAACAATTTGTTGGCTTTTCTATGAATATAGGAAATAGACTGAAAATGATGCAAAAAAATGTTCCAAAAGACATGGAAATAAAATTATTTGCTCTGATGTATTACTGCAATGCCAAAATGATACTCTCATGTCCCTTCAAGAATTCCAAATGGATGTGGCACTTGTAATCCTAGCTCATGCCTGTAATCCTAGCTACTCAGGAGGCTGAGATCTAAGGATGGCAGTTCAAAGCCATCCAGGGCAGGAAAGTCTTTGAGACTCTTACCTCCAATTAACCACCAGAAAATAGGAAAATAGGAAGTAGAGCTGTGGCCAAAGTGGGAAACAAAGGAGAAGGCAACAGTGCTTGAAAAGAAATGTACTCATTATCTTGTCCATGTAATTGTAACTCCTCTGTATGGTATTTTCACAATAAAAAAAAGAGCTCAAGGACAGCACCTTAACCCTGAGTTCAAGCACCACCACCACCAAAATAATAATAATAATAATAATGATAATTCCAAGTGCAGTGAGGGAAGGGATGACATTTTCCAAAAAGAAATAGACTCTTTTTTTTTTTTTTTTGGTTGGTCATGGGGCTTGAACTCTGGGCCTGAGCACTGTCCCTCAGCTCTTCAGCTCAAGGCTAGCGCTCTGTCACTTGAGCTACAGCACCACTTCTGGTTTTCTGGTGGTTTATTAGAGATAAGATTTTCACAGACTTTCCTGCCTGGGCTGGCTTTGAACCATGATCCTCAGATTTCAGCCTCCTGAGTAGCTAGGATTACAGGTATGAGCCACTAGCGCCTGGCCAGAAATAGACTCTATCTTACTTATCTAACTGTAATCTTCTGTACCTCACCTTTATTATGACAATAAAAAATTAACTCCAAATGAAATATAAACACCTCTATAAATAGACATACAGATGCATGAATTGATGAAACCCTATATAATAACTAGCTATATAATTCTATATAACCCTTGTACTCATGTAGACTAATACCATTAGAATAACACACATTAAATGTGTGTATACTTTGCATTTGTATACACAGAAACAAGCACATATCCTCTTGCCCTGCTGCAATGCTCTTTACAAGCCAAGAGCATGTGTTTTACCAGGAAGATATGCATGTCATGGTAAAAGGCAAACATCTGTTCTTGTTCAGAGCTGCATCCTCAATGCCTAGAAGCCACACACACACACACACACACACACACACACACACACACACACACACACACACACTCACATACTATGCCCTGGTTGTTCAACAGGCAAGCACCTATTCAAGCCAGATTCCAAGGCATTGCTTTTTGCACGTCAATTTTGTAGTCTCTGGCATCAACTGTCCTCCACTTCATGTGGACTTGAGGGGGCAATGAGCTTCAACTACTGAACTGTGTCGTCGTCCCAGTAGGTTTCATTCCTGACCTCAAGCTGCCTAGTGCACCTGACATGGTCATATTTCTTCTCAATGATCACAAGGGAATAAAGTAGTCTTTAAGACGTTCTTACTTGTTAAACAGCCAAAAGTGTTCACACATCTACATAACAATAATTATACCAGTTTATATTATTAAACAAAAGCTTGTCAGAGAAGGACAGTGGAGATAAGGAAGGAAGAAGAAAAAACACAGGAAGATTTCTAGTGACATGTAATCTCTGGGTCTACATTTCTATCAGAATGTAGCTTGATAGCAATGGGATTGCCCCAGATTTGAATTTAGTGAAGTTAACAATTTTGCTGGAAAACCCTGGACCTGAACAATTTCCTTTTATGTTACACTTGACCCAGTGGCAATTGTGTGACCATCAAAATGTGATATTCTGAGATTTTATTCAAGAGGCTGCCTGGGTGTACTGAGTCAGAGAAAGTCCATTTACATCCATAATAAGAATACCTTGGGTATTTTATTGAACTCTCATCTATTTACCAGTTAATGTAGACTTAGGAGCACATTATACGTCATTGTATGTTGGCTATGGAAATAGATTTGGAAACAGATTTCCTCGGTCTCTGCTTCCAGTTGATTTGCACATACACATGTCAAAAAAGCATAAGAAGCAGTTTCAAATAATTTGGGTAAGATTTCCCAAATTCTGCCATAAATCCCTAGTTGAGGGAGTTGTGGTGAGGCTGAGTTTCTTAGAATACATCATGAGGGTTGTTTGCTCCACACCCACTGCAGATATGTATGCACTGAGAGCACTTTATAGGTAGAAAAATTGAGCTTTGGCTAGGGATTTCTGGCTTCTGTTGTTCAGTTTTTAAAGTTGAGGTATGAAGTTCAACAGTGAGGGATTCTAGAGACCTTTTAGAAATATCTGGGTCTATTTTTAGAACAGAGAAGTAAGTCATATGTAAACCATCTTATTTATTACAATACATCAACAGTTTGGCTTTACTTTCTTGCCTTTCTAATTTAAGTTTGATAAATGTATCATTAACAGTTTGGATTACTGAAATGGTATCTATTTCCTGGGTTAGTTTCACCAAAATTTCATAAGATTTCATAAACATGAGAAAACTAAGAACAACCATATTTGACCTTTTCTGACAAGTTTTAGAAAACCTGATTTACCACAGGTCATTTCAATAAGCATAATCTAGTGCATAATTTAGTAGTAATGGAAGTTAAAATGATATTTACTCCCCCCCTCACTCTCCAGTTTTATCTTTTGATTTTGGAATGCTTTTTTAAAAAAAATTAACAATGATCCAGTTGAAGTCAGCCTGAATGACTTTGACAAGCAGGAGGATTTTCCCATCAGTGCTAAGTTGTCCTCATATGGCATTTTTATCTATGTGTCTTCTTAAAGCATGTTGTGCCAAACACACAAAGGTTAACAGGACGCAGATAACAGAGCTTAATGGGGTCAAATCAAGCTGATTCATGACCACTATGGAGAAGAATATCCTCTTGGGGAAAATACTTGTACTGAAAAAATCCCATAAACCAAACCACTTGTTTATCTGTCATTCCCACAGAGATAGTAATGTAATTACTCTCGTAATTATCTTCATTAGTGTCAGGCATTATCTACAATTCATTCCTCTGCTCGAAGAGTATGTTTGTTTATTTGCTGATTTTTTTTTCCCCCTCTCCGACTTGGCCCAGTTAAGAGTTTTGTATTTGTAAAGCTGCACGCAGACATCTGTGCTGCGCCTCTTTGACATTCTCTCCCCTAAAATATAGATTGCTGTCTTTCAGTTCCAGAACCCCTACGCCCACTCGCTGACATCTGCCCTTCATTACTTGGTTCCCGTGCGACCACGACGACAGATTGTCTATCCTCTGGAAAAGCTTGGCATAAACGCTCCATCAAAGTCGGTCTCCAAGGATCTGGTGGGTAGCAGGGCGGCAGGCTGGGAGGCTCGGTGCCAGCTCCCGCAGGCTTGGCAGATGGGGTGGCAGCACTGTCTTTGCAGGAGCAGGCTGCTTCTTAATTACAGGGAACCTGGCACTCATACCCTTACAGGCTGTGCCCCGTGAAGGCTCCCCTGCAGCCCTTTCCCTCAAGTGGTTATTTCCATAAGCCTAAAACAGTAGCCACAGGATCCCACCAAGGGCAATGCAGGCAGGCACACCCCACATGCTGCTGGGTCCCCGAACAAATGACCCAGACATACCCTTTCACATATATTTGTCTTTCCCCTTCCTCATAGGCAGATATCTTCTATCAGTGGATGTTTTCGAGGAAGCATCCTCTGCAGTGGAGTGCTTTCGAGGAAATAAATGGTCTTTTCCCCATTAGGGCAGTCAGCTTCCAGAGCAACGTTACATTGGAGATACGTGGGTCTTGAGCAGACTTTTTAACTCCTTTGTGGAAAGTCAGGGCAACTAACATATTGACTTCCCTGGGGTGGCAGAAGTTTTTATTTATTTGCTATTTATTTTTATTTATTAAAACCAGAACTAGAAGAGGGACTGGAATAGAACCTAGATGGAAATGTACAGATAGGCATGCACACAGCCATTTTCAGTACCTTAACTGGAAGACATCATCATATCAAGTTGTAGAGGTCTTGTGCACTTTTGTTCAAATGAATTTTTAAAAATTCCTCAGAGGGCTGAGATTTGCCCTTTGCGTGAGAGAATGAGAAGTTTAAACACAACACATGAAGCTGAGTTGCTGCTCATCAGAGCTGAGTATGGTGCTCAGACACTGCCTCAGCGCCTCAGCTTGCAGCCAGGGCACAGTCTCATGCCCTGCTCTTGATTCCCCTGTGGCTGTGGGGTCCACTGCCCTTATAGCCACCTGAGAGGCAACCCTTTCCTGAAGCTGAGACTGCTTCAAATCCTGCATTTACATCGGTAAAATGGCAAGATGAATTTGTACTTACTTTCCAACAAATCATCAAGTTATTTGAGTAGAGGCTGAAAGCAAACAGCAATTCCTTTGTCTCCTACCTCTTTTAGTATGGAAAATGGAAAAGCTGATACAAAGATAAGGAGAAGTATATAAAGCAGGGTTTTTCCATCTTCCTGGGATGATGGGTCTTTCCCCATGTGTGAGTCATACTCACAAGATTGGTGCAGAGATAGTTCTGGGGGGAAAGGAAGATTGAGAGAGGACAATTGTACCTTCTATCCATCACTAAAACACAGCCTCTCTGGGATCACACTGATCCCAAAGTAAGGAACTAAGTGGAAAAGGGACATGGATTCACCAGGTTCACTGCTTTGCAGCTTCTGTATCAGACAGGTAAAGATGAGGGACACTCCCTTTTGTAGCCATTGCTGAGATTAAAAAAAAAAAAAACAACCCTGTGCATTAGTGGATATCCCTGGATTCTGTTTCTTTAGCCAGTCCTGTGGTAGCATGTGTGGTGGGATGCTGGAGCTGGAGGGGAGGCAAACAGAGCTGTCACATGACCAAGGACATGTTTTCTCTGCCCTTGGACATTTCCCAATTTAGACTACTTTGAGATGAGCTTGAGCTCCAGCTGGGGAGAAAACCAGAGAAAACATTTTGTTTCATTAAAAGGGCTCCTAACATTACTTTCAGGTTGGTATGATTTGAAATCATTGCTTACATTTAATAACCTTTTTCTCTGGTCATCTGAGTATGCTGTGTCTCCCTGGCTTCCCAGGTCCCGGATGTATGTTAAGGTATAAGAAAGTTGAATTGTTTAAACCTAGGGACCAGAAAGATGAATACCACCACTGAATAGTCGGATAGTTGATGTTTGCCTATTGCTATAGTATTTATTGTACCACTAAACTCTGCCATTTTAAGAATACTTTTACTGTCACTTACATATTCTATATTGAGATAAGATGTTAGTAAAGTTTAGGGTCTAGTAAGGGGTTAGTGATGTTATTTGGTGATATAATTCATTCTTAGCATTCAGGAGAGCTTGAATTTGATCCCCTAACTGAATTAAAACAACAACAACAAAAAGCTGGATACTGGTGGTGCATATTTGAAATCCTAGCTACTTGGGAACTTAAGTGTGGGAGAATCAAAGTTCCAGGCTAAGCTTGGCAGAAAAACCTGAGGGACTCCCAAATCAGTGGAACAATCAGGACTTGGTAGAAAACAACTATCATTCTAGCTATGTCAGGAAGCCTAAAATAGGCAGATGAAGTTCCAGGTGCACACCTAGGAAGGAAGCCATACCATCTCGAAAATAAACAGCTCACTGGGAACCAGTGTCTCACACCTGTAATCCTAGCTACTCAGGTGGCTAAGATCTAAGAATAGTGGTTCAAAGCCAACCCAGGCAGGAAAGTACGTGAGACACTTTTTTAAAAAATATATTTTTTATTGTAAAGATAATGTACACAGGGATTACAGTTACATGAGTAAGGTAATGAGTCCATGTCCTATACAGCATTGTGACCCACTCCTTTGTTTTTCTCCTACCATCCCTTCCCTCACCACGTCCCCAAATTCCCCCCCTCCCCCCCAAGTTGTAAAGTTTGTTTTGAACATAGTATCTTGTACATCTCATTGTTACAATGGGTCAACCTGTATCCTTGTTTTGGCATTTTGTTATTTCCCTTCCCCTCCCCAAATTAGAAAAATGTATATACAAGATGCGGGGCACTGACATCAAATACAGTGAAAACAGGGGTTATACTGTGGGGAAAGAACATACAAAGAAACAAAAAAATCACATAGTACACTATGAGTATATTAAAAACAACAGCAAGAAAGATAAAACCTCTTGTGTCCCTATCTTGGGGTTCATTTTGCTTAGCATCATCTTACATAGTCATATGTATATAGCTTTTGACCTTTTCTGCTTGTCTGTCATGGGGCTTGAAATCTGGACCTGGGCACTATCCCTGAGCTCTTCAGCTCAAAGCTAGTGCTCTACCACTTGAGCCACAGCACCACTTCTACTTTTCTAGTGGTTTATTGGAGATAAGAGACTCACAGCCTTTCTTGCCAGGCTGGCTTTGAACTGTGATGCTCAGATCTCAGCCTCCTGAGTACCTAGGATAACTGGCGTGAGCCACCGGCCCTGGGCTTATGTGAGACTCTTATCTCCAATTAACCACCAGAAAACTGGAAGTGCAGCTGTGGCTCAAAGTGATAGGGTACTAGCCTTGAGTGAAAAAGATCAGGGACAGAGCCTGGGCCCTGAATTCAAGCCCCACAACCAACAACAACAAAAACTAAAACCCCAGGACCAAAAACAATGGCACAAGATAAGCTGGAGGTATGGCTCAGCAGTATAATTCTAGCCTAGAAAATGTGAGAGGCCCTGAGTTCAAACCCAATAACACACACACCCATACACACAGAGAGAGGAGGTTATAAGATGTAATGCATAGTATTTAGGATAAGGCTGAAGCTTATGGGTATACTATTTGTCTAACATTCATAAGGCCCTGGTTTCAATTCCCAGCACTACCAAAAAATAAAGTTTTAGAAATATTAATACTCCTATCAAAAGATTATTAATCTATAATTCACATGGAATGAGACTGATTGCTCCAAAGTTGTATTATTGGTGGTGAGTTGTATTATTTAAAATTATTTTCTCTCAAACATTTTAGATGACTGTAATGTTTTAGAGCAATTATCTGAGACAAGTTGAGACAAATAGGATGCTTTGGGGAGAATTTCTATGTTCCCCCAAGTACATCACTCTCTAAGCAGAGCAGTAGTATTGCACCAGTTGAACCAAGTGAGGCTGACCAATCATTATTTCTAGCTGAATTCCTCTTTACCTGTGAGTTTCACACCCTCCCACCCTGTGGAGTGACCATCAGCCCCCCTGCCACAGCTGCAATGTTTCTCTCTGGCCACTCACCTTTCATATCATTTATACTACTTAAAACATCTTAGAATGACCTCTATTTCACCTAGAAAGCCAATCTTCAAGAGAGCAGATCACTCCAGGCATGAGTAATGGGATAGAAAGCGTTTCATCTCAGTGGGTTGCCAATTTGAATCTGGCACTAGGCAGCGGTGATTGAAATTCATCACTGCATGGCAGGGCAATATGCCCTCCGTCCAGAGGCTACCTAAGTCACTCCTTACTTCTGCCTAGTTCGGATGATAGGTGTCCCTGCCCAACACCTTCCCTATAGTGTCTAGTAATTACCAACCCACCCTCTAGTAAGTCCTACGAAAGATGCCAGAAAATGCAAGTGATCCTTGTTACACATTATAGAAGCCCCAAAGATTTATAATAATGTCTCCATAGCCAACCAGTATGAATTCATGGATAAGAGAGAAGGGCCTTTTCTTAATAAACACCATAATCTACGTGATACGTCTGAAACATTCTCTCTCAATACAGTCTTGGACTGCTTTTACATTCTGAATTATTGTGGAAATTTTTAATTAAATGAATTATTATCAATCCCCTGTATTCGTATGATCAAAAGCACACTGACTTTGGCTGAGTGAATTGAGTAGCCATACTGAGTAAAGAATGTGGAGCAAGTTGTTGTCCTACGCTTGCCTTGGAGATGGCTGGGTGTGTAAGTGAGCTTTCTGTCCTGCCTGCTGCCACTCAGAGTGGACTGTGATACTGTCCCTGCCCTTGAGAGCTGCCAGTCTACTTTCAGTATAACAGAGGGGGGCAGCTTGCACTGGTCCCAAGAGTGAGAACCTGGGATTCAATAGTTTTGTAAAACTCCTGGGGGAGGGAATGTGTTTGTATTTTTTGTCTGAGGTACTACTTCCTTTCCAGGAGTGGGTATTTGAATAACCATTGTTTATTGCATTAAACTCAGAAAAGTCTGCCTTGAATTTAACAACCTCTACCCTATTTCATGATCAATGGAAGCTTCCCAAGGTCTACCAATCACTTTAGTTCATCTTGGTATATAGTATTCCTAGTATTGAAGTATGAATTCCTATCTATCTATCTATCTATCTATCTATCTATCTATCTATCTATCTATCTATTATCTATCCATCAACCCCCTCTTCTTTCCCCCCCCCAAGAAATCATATTTTCAGAGTGAACAATCTGATCCTATTGTTTTTCTTTTCCTGGTTGTTTATTAGCGATAGTCTGGAAATCTCTACTAATGAATCCTTTTTGGTTTTTTCTACATTTTACTTTTGTCCTTCTACAAAGAAAAAAACAAGACAGTTTATTTAACCTCTCTTCTCAAGCTAAATGCTGGCCTGCCCTTTCCTGGTATGTGATCTCTCAGGAAGATGTCAGTCACTGGCATTCAGTAACCATTTGAATTGTCCCTTTTCATCTAGTCTGTTCTCCCTGTCCAGCTATAATTACCATCTGATGGACTGTTAGTGGGTACTGTTTCACTTGGGCATCTGCTGCCCTTAGGAAATTGCATTATTCCTTTGCACCTGCTAGATTTTCTCCAGCCTGTTTCCCAGCCCCTTCCTTAAACTTGGTAACTTTCACTGACAGTTAGACTTCCCTGTATTATATCTGTGCCTGATGTGTGTGTGTGTGTGTGTGTGTGTGTGTGTGTGTGTGTGTGTGTGTTTAAAATCAACTCTTTAGCATCCACTCAAGAAAAAATTTCTGAAAATGCAAGTTATATTTTTAGCATCATATACTATATAGATAATCATATATGATGCCTGATCATTTTTTACATACTTTAAAAAATTGTCATTACAAAGGTGGTGCACAGTTACATGTCAGATAAATACAGTACATATCTTTTTGGATAATGTCACCCCTTCTCTCACTCTCTCCTGGTCTCTCTCTCTCTCTCCCCCATCCCCATCTGCCTGATTATTTTTTATTTTTATTTATTTTTTATTTTTTTGGTCGGTCGTGGGGCTTGAACTCTGGGCTTGGGCACTGTTCCTGCGCTCTTCAGCTCAAGGCGAGCACTCTACCGCTTGAGCCACAGCGCCACTTCTGGTTTTCTAGTGGTTTATTGGAGATAAGAGTTTCATGGACTTTCCTGCCCGGGCTGGCTTTGAACCGTGGTCCTCATCCTCCTAAGTAGCTAGGATTATAGGAGTGAGCCACCAGCACCCGGCTTGCCTGATCATTTTTAACATGATCTTAATAATATTTTCTTGAAATTAACCCAGTTTAAGTTACCACCAGGAGTGAAATATGACTTTTGAAGCCACTTCTCAACCATTCGTACATGTTTGACCTGTTGTAGGAAATACATTTCTTTCTATTCATAGTGAATCATTGTCTGTTAGATTCTTAGGATAATTTGCATAAATTCCTTCACTGGCTCCCTCCCTCCCTACATATAATAAGTTCTATGCTTATTGGTTGTTTGACTACTACCTAGCTTCATATGATAGATAGATAGATAGATAGATAGATAGATAGATAGATAGATAGATAGATAGATAGATAGATAGATGCACACATCAGAACATCTAGTAAATCAGTGGTTTATTCTCATTGTTATCATAATCATTCTGTCTTAGAAACTTTATAATATTATAAACTTTATAATTTTGCTACTGTTATTGCTGTGTGTTGAGCTCCTGCTAAGGATTCCCATGAATGATCTCATGTAATTGATACACCAACACTTGTAAATAGTTATGTCTATTGACATCTTCTTCACACCTAAAGAATAAATGACTTGTTCAAAAGCTAATATCCAAATTGCTCTGGATATTACCCAGATTACTCTTTTTTTTTTTTTTTGTCAGTTGTGGGGCTTGAACTCTGGGCTTGGGCACTGTCCCTGCCCTCTTCAGCTCAAGGCAAGCAAACTACCGCTTGAGCCACAGTGCTACTTCGGTTTTTCTAGTGGTTTTTCTTGGAGATAAGAGTCTCATGGACTTTACTGCCTGGGCTGGCTTTGAACCATGATCCTCAGATCTCAGCCTCCTGAGTAGCTAGGATTACAGGCAAGAGCCACTGGCGCCCGGCCCAGATTACTCTTTTAACCACTAAATATAGGCTTTCTTACCTAAGAACTAAAGTGCCATAGGAAACAAATACACAGAAATGGAAGATAGCTCTATTTCTATGACTCTCCTACATCTTTGTTATCAGCTACTTCATTAAAAGGTAACCCACAGATGACTTTCCCCCAGGGCAGTTTGAATTTTCCTTTAGACAGAACATCAAGCTGCACCAGCCTGATCTGGCTGGATGAGACTGGGAAGGAGCAGACAACTAGGTCCCAATTGGTAAGCCTGGGTCCGTTTCTGTACAACAGCAGATCCAGGTTATCTACAGTTCTCTCTCTGTTTGTATCGGTATGTTGTTAGAAACCTTTCAAAATTATGTGGCATCTGCTGGAAAAAGAGGAAAAACAGTTATGATCCTGTATGGAGATAACATGCAGTATGTGGTCTAGCAGTGTTCTCAGAAAGAATTCAGGCAATGCCCTTCATGAATAACAAAAGGTTTATTGGGGAGGGGGCAACAATACATGGAAGGTGAGAGAATATAAACTAGTGGCATGATTGACAAATACTAGATGTAGTTCAGAAGATGAGCCATGATGAGATGGCAGAATGATACCTTTAAATTGCCAGGAGAAGGAAGTTAATATCTCAGTGTTATCACAAATCAGTGTCACATCTTTAGTCTTGTTTTCTAGAGCAAACACTTTAGGATAAATTCTTCCCTCTCTGTAGCTTTATTATGATATAAATCATATATACCCATACAAGTCACTCATGTCAAGTGTACAGTGTAATAACTTTTAGTGTTATAAGAATGTCAGTTATGAAAACATGACCACTGTACAATTTTAGAACATTTTCCATCTCCCTTTTCCCCCCAGGTCTTATGCAATCATTCATCTTTTTGTCTCTATGAATTTGCCTATTCTAGATATTACATATAAGATGCTATATTATCTTGCCATCCACATCTTTTTTATTTTTCCATTTGTTTTTAATTATTGTTCATTAATTAACAAAATAATGGATTTTATAAAACAGTGGATTTTATTATGACATTCTCAGTATTATAATGTACCTTTATCATATCCACCACTCCCTTAGCCTCTTTTTGCCCTTGCCTGCTGATCCCCTTCCTCTTCTCAAATAATCTGTGGTAGAACTGTCTATGTTTTTTGCTTGTGTGTGTGTGTGTGTATGTGTGTGTGTGTGGTTTAGATTTAGGATATGAGAAAAAATATGATATTTGTTTTTCTGATCTGGCTTATTTTCCTAAATGTGATGATCTAATATGATTTTGTCCTTTATAGCTGAGTAATATTCTATTGTGTGTATATGCCAGATTTTCTTTGTCCATTCATCTGTTAACAGGCCCTTAGGCTGATTCCACAGATTGGCTACTGTGAATAATGCTTCAATAAGATTGGGTATGTGGGTATCTCTGTTGTATGCATTTACTGATTGAATTCTATTGGGTATATACCCAAGGTGGCATAGCAGGATTATATGGTAGTTCTACTTTGAGTTTTATTAGGAGCCCCCATCCTGTCTCCATAGTGGCAGCCCTAATTTCCATTTCCATTAGCAGTATATAAAAATACTTCTTCCCCTTCTCCCCTATATACTGTATCCTCACTGTAAGGTCCACTTCTGGATGGCGCGCAGACTCCACCCTCCTCACAGGAAAATCTCTGCCCAGTACCTAGGCAACTGGCACACCTGGAAGAGGTCACATCTGGATTCAATGTGGCCACACTTCCCCTCCCCCACCTCCTTCCCCGCACCTACCTAGATATAGCATAGCCCAGGGCCAGATGCTCTCTTTCCCAGGTCTTTTCCCTGATGCCTGGACTGTCAACATGGCCTGGTGCCAGCCGGAATGATGAATAAACCTACCCCTTACCTGAATACCACGTGCGTGGTGCTGCTCTTACTCGGCTGCCTCTTCTTAAAAACCTAACACTCACTAACGTTTGGTTTTTGTTTTCTTGATGGCAGCAATTCTGATTTGGAGCGAGGTGGAAGCCCATTGTAGTTTAGACTTGCATTTTCCTAATGGCCAAAGATGTTAAACATTTTATTGTATTAGGCATTTGTACTTCTTTTGAGAACTTTACAACTCATTTACTTACTTACTGATTGGAATATTTGTTCTTTTGGTGTTTATTTATTTTTTGAGTTCTTTATATATTCTAGATATTATTCTCCTGCCAGATAATTAAGTATCAAAGATTTTTCTCCCAATCTGTAAGTTATCTCTTTGTTTTTTCATTGTTCATTTGACTGAACAGAAGCTTTCATCAGATTTCAACAGAAGCTTACATCAATTTGATGTAAGCCTATTTTTCTCAATTCTTGATGCTATTTCCTGAGCATTCAGAGTCTTATTCATACAAGGTGTTACCTATGCCTACATTTTTGAGCATTTTTCCCGTATTTTCCTCTAATAATTTCAGTTTCAGGCCCTACACTTAGATTTTCTTTATCTATTTTGAATTATTTTTTAAGTGAGAGACAAGGCTGGATATCCAGTCTTGCCAAAGCCATTTATGAAGTATCAAAACTGGAATATTGGTGACTCATGTCTATATTCCTAGCTACTCACAAAGCAGGATCTGAGGATAGAGGTTCAAAGCCAGCCCAGGCAGGAAAGTTTATGAGACTCTTATCTCTGATTAACCACCAAGAAGCAGGAAATGGCAATGTGGCTCAAAGTGGTAGAGTACTAGCTTTGAACACAAAAGCTTAGGGACAGTGCCCAAACCCTGAGTTCAAGCCCTAGGACCTACACACACACACACACACACACACACACACACACACACACACACACACACACACACACACACACACACACACACACACACACACACACACACACACACACACACACACACACACACACACACACACAATATATATATATATATATATATATATATATACACACATATATAATGTTTTATCAAATCCATAGTAGCTGTGTGGGTTTATTGTATTCCATTGGTTTAATGTGTCCATTTTAGTGCCAGTTTCATGATGTTTTTGTTACTTTGGCTCTGTAATATACTCCAAAATCAGGTATTATGATAGGTACAGTGTTGCTCTTTTTCCTTAGCATTGTTTTTAGTTACTTGGTGTGAACATCTTCTTTGGTTCACCATGTCTCCAAATTCATTCATGTTGCAGCATTTATCTATATTTTATTTCTTTTTATTGCTGAACATTCTGTTGAATGGATATATTATACTTTATCAGTTACCAGTTGATGGACATTTGAGTTATTCCCAGTGTTTGGCTATTATGAATAATATTGCTTTGAAACTTCACATATTTTTTGTGTGAATGTATATTTTAATTTATATTGGGGTGTGCATAAATTATCTAATTTCGGTTTTCATTTTCACATTCTCTCATTGTTGGATTAGATTTTGCATCCCATTCCAGCCAACTCAAGGCTATTGATACATGTTCCATGACCCTTCTTTTTTTTTTCAACAGTAGAGCGTCCATCCACACATTGAGACTAGACTTCTATGCAAGCTTTAGTACTTTTGAAAACACAAATGTTGCGAAAATGAAATGTCTCCTGCTTTTATTTGCCTGTTCATCCTGACTCATCAGCCTTTTGTAATTCTGCACAGATATTAAGGGGTGACATCAAAGACATTGTCCTTCCAAGCCTGGTGCTGGTGGCTCACACCTGTAATCCCAGCTACTCAGGAAGCTGAGGTCTGAGAATTGTGGTTTGAAGCCAGCCCAGGCAAGGAAGACCTTGAGACTCTCATCTCTAATTAACCATCCAAAAAATGGAAGCAGAGCTGTGGCTCAAAGTGGTAGAGCACTAGCCTTGATCAACAAAGCTCAGGGACAGTGCCTGAGCCCTGAGTTCAAGCTCTACAACAAACACAAAAGAGAGGGAGGGAGGGGGGAAAGAGAGAGAAAGAAAAGAGAAGAGAAAAATGTCTTTCCAAACACAAGAACAAGACAGGACTTTCTATTTTTCTTTTCTAGCCACTGGCATACCCTTTATTGTAGTGCATCTTTGGTAATGGTATTATGCTTAAAAAGAGTTGCCAAGCCACCTAACAGAAACAGAAAATGCCCAAGGTTTTCCTGGATGTTGATTGAATTCTTGCCACAGTCCAGTAAGAAGTTCCCTGAAGAGCAAGGTAATGAATGCTACCAAGGTCCAGAAGTGCCTCCAGACATATCAGCTGCCTGCCACAGAGCCCTGAAAGGCCTACAGTGGAGCAAGGCTCCCAGGCTGAGCTGTGCTCCTGGCCAGGAAGTGGCATTGGAGGCCAAGTGGCTTCTTCACATTCTGCCTTCAGGGAGGAAAGGCCTTGGCTTTGTGCATTTTAAAGTAGCTCAGGCAATAAAACAGCAGAGGGGACAATTAGAGCTGCAGGTGCTGACTAGAGATGTTGCTTCTTTTTCCCCCAGATTAAAAATAAATTTGTCCTGACAAAAGCAGTTTGTATTTATGGTAGGAAAAAGAAAAAAAGGAAAAAAAATAGTGAAAAAAAATCTGTGGAACCTTCAATCCTGCTGACTATAGATTACCTTTGTTAATGTCTTGGTAGTTTTACTTCTAGATCATTTTCAGTGAACAATCCCACATATATTCAATAAAATGTAGAGCCCTGGTGCTTTGAAGCTCACCTTTCCCTTCATAATGTTATGGATATCTTTACATATTGAGATGTGGCCATGCTGTTTTGCATTGACCAGCTGCCCCCATCACTTAGGACAGACTTTAGTGCAGTATCTTGTTTGTGTTGCATTTTTCTCTGTCTCCAGTGAGGGAAACTGAGGTTGAGGGTAGGTTTGGGAAAACTTGTGAACATTCAGCCAGCCAGCAGGGCTTGTGACTATGACCACCACGAAGGCATTTCACTACTCTGCGAATATGTACAGTGTTGGCTAGGTTTGTTCCTGTACTCAGATGAGGCAAATCCAGGGACATTTCTGGTCAATTTTAGGTAGATAAGTTGTGTAGGTTACTTCAAATCACAACACATGGCCTTAAGTTCATAAAGGGTCCCAATTTGATCATATGCAATAGGGGAAACTCAATTTCATCCCAAAGGTCAGAATCCTACACTGCTGCTGAGGCCCACTTCACACAGGAAGCCTGAAGCCAGCGGAGGAGGGCGGGAGGCCCTTCTCTTCCTCTCCATGTGCTTTCCACTTACTTAGCCGTTGTTCAACGGTTTTATTTTCTTCCTCTTAATTAGCCATATTTCCAGGTCTTCTGAAAATAGAGCCAGCCAGGACATGTAGGAACAGCCAGTCTGTTCTCAGCCCCTCTGTCCCAGGACAGTCCCTGCTCTGTGGGCTGGACTCTGAATGGTGAGTGAGTGCTTTCTTCAGAGATTCCCAATGCTGGGGACAGCCTACCAGCATTTTTATTCTGTGGGCTTTAACACTTTTGTTTGCACCTTGAGATAGCCCTACAGGAAGGACCTACGTGGAAGCTTATGCCTTTGGGTGGTCAACACACCTCACCAGTACAGGGTACCTCATCAGCTCACTTAGTAGTCACTGGCCTTGCTCATCATGGCCTTTTGAGCTCTCAGGATGGTTGATCCCCCCCTCCCCTACCATGGTGTCCACTAGCTATAAGAAATCATGTCACCTGTGCTTGCATTCCAGTGGTGGGAAGCAGGCAGTAAAGAGCCAGACAAGGAGACACCATGTCAGGGGTAGCAGCTACATCAAAAAGAATGCCCAGAGAAGCAAAGGAACTCAGAGGCAGGCAAAACACTCTGCTGTGCTGGGCATGGTGGTTCATACCTGCAATTCCCGCACCTAAAAGGCTGAAACAGGAGGATCATGAGTTAGAGACCAGCCTAGGGTTAGTGACATCCTATCTCAAAATAACAGCAAAAAATAAAACAGTCCTCTGCTAAGGATCATTTAGGGTAAGACCCAATTCTATGGGTCTGGGTGGGACTGCGGATGGCTAGGAGGAAGGAGCAGATCTGCTTCTTTCTGCACACTCCTCTGAAGCCAGCTGCTCACACAGGCACACTTCTACACATCCACAAATGTCACGTTAATGCTTTTGACTTTTATTTCGTGACTATTTCCAAAGAATTTCATGCAAGGACCCATCAGATGCAATGAAAATGTTTCCAGTATGTTCTTAAAGCAGAATTCCCAAGTTTGCTCTAAGCTATGTATGATTTTTAACTTCTCCTTGAAGCTACAGTTTCCATTTTAAAAAGCAAAGAGGAACCTGCGGACCCAGATTGTTTAGAATTTCGGGTGCCCAGATGTTTGGAAAAGGTTAAATATTTTACCTCCACAGCAGTTGGCTTCCCAGGAATTCCTAGGGAGGATATTGTTTCTATTGAAGAAAAAAAATGACAATGTAACTGCCATTTTGAAGCCTCTACATGACAGATGTGTAGAGTATAGAAATCTATGTATTATTGAATAATTCTTTTTAATATGCTCAAGAATAAGCAATTTGTAAGCCTGTTTACGTTCCTGCCATCTGGGTGCATTCTGTTACCCATCTGTTTCGTGTAATTATGTAATTATCAATATAAGGGAAGAATAGGTGATATAATTAACAAGAAAAACTGATCCACACTGAAGAGTAAAAATGACAAGCATCTGTTGAATGGCTTTTTGTCACTCTCCCTTCATTGTTAACTGTTCTTTTTTCCTTTCATATCCTTCAGGAGAGCTGTTTTTGTCAGTATGTGTGTTCCTGTTTTTATTTCTCTCTCTCTCTCTCTCCCTCTCCCTCCTCCCCCTTGCTCTTCCCTCTCCCTCCCACTAACTCTCTCTCCCCTACCCCACATGTAGAAGGATTTAAAAGTATTCCAGGAGCTAACATAACCTTGAAAGAAATGAGCAAATCCTTTGTGTCATGCATTGATTCTCTCCCTATGGGAGAACCTTTACAGTTATTTCAAAAAGATGAAATGTATATATTGAGAACTGTAGGATAACTTTAATTAATGACAGGTGTGAGGGCAGGTTGAGTGTGTAGCCCTTTCAGAGAATATTTGTTCATAAGAAAAAATTCCCATACTTAATGCTTTTGTTTTAACATCAAGGCTCAAGCAATCTATGTTATTTTAAAGTAGGAGGAAGTCCCAGTGGGTTGGGTTCATGTCCACATAATCCTTGAAGTATATCCTTATATCATGGAGACTTGTGGGCACATAGATGGAACTCAGGCCATGTGTTTCCTCTTGGTCAAACTGGCCTCCCCCCTGCTTAGGACAGCCGTTCAGGGCAGTGGTCACCCATTACCCTGTAAGTGTGTAGGTATGTATCCCTGGGGCAGGGTGGAGTGGGATCACAATGATCTCCATCACTAACTCCCAAACCCTGCTGTCAATCCCTAAACTTAGTTCTCCAAAGGATGGATACTCCCCATTGAATCTCTCTCCAACTACCAAGGGAAGCCATTCTTGCAAATGCAGGTTGACAAGACACACTTAGAAAAGGAAGGCAATTCCCCAGACCTGTTTAGAGGAAAGTCACTATTAGAGATTAAGGCAAAGATTCTTTCTTTTCTTTCCCTTCCTTCCTTCCTTCCTTCCTTCTCTCTTTCTTTCTTTCTTTCTTTCTTTCTTTCTTTCTTTCTTTCTTTCTTTCTTTCTTTCTTTCTTTTCTTTCTTTCTTTCTTTCTTTCTTTCTTTCTTTCTTTCTTTCTTTCTTTCTTTCTTTCGGTATTGGTCTTGGGTCTTAAACTTAGTTTTTGCTCAAGGCTCATGCTTTACCACTTGAGCCACAGCTCTACTTCTAGCTTTATTTTGGTGGTTAATTGAAGATAAAAGTCTCACTCTCCTGCCCAGGCTGACTTTGAACTACAGTCCTCAGTTCTCAGCCTCCTGAGTAGCTAGGATTACAGGCATGAGCCCCACTGACATCTGGTTAAAGGTAGGAATTGTGTGTGTGTGTGTGTGTGTGTGTGTGTGTGTGTGTGTGTGTGTGTGTGTGTGTAAGTCCAAGACTAGGACTCAAACTCTGTACCTGATGCTTTTGCTCATTGACCAGCACTCTTCCACTAAGACATGCCTCCAACCCAAAGCAAGAATTCTTGATACTTCTTCAGTGCAGGACTTACATCAAACCTTCTGCTGTGTTTGGAAGATAATCTCACTCCCAACAGAGGTCTTGCGTCTCTCAAATCTGTGCTTGGCAGGTGAAAAAGTAGTTGAGACAGAGACAGAGAGACCCCCATGAATTGTATACACTACAAAGGCTTCTTAAAGCAGTAACTCTAACCAAGGAATTAGTGTTCACTGACACACTGGCATAGAATTAAACTTCTGTTAGAAACTTGGATGGAAATCTTATATAATTACTTCCTGATTTCTACACAGAACATTCATATTCTCTTCCTCTTCCTTCTCTCTCACCCCCTATGTATCATCTACCATCTGTCATCATCTGTGTATATACTGCCTATCACCTATCTAGTCCACCCCCAGAAAATACTACACACTCATAATAGGGTTCACTCTTCCCTTTTGCTAGGTGGCAGTTTTTTTTAATCTTGAAATTGTGTTGTCTTGAGGATCCATCTTCCTCTTGGAATCTTGTGACAGTCCCTTAAGGGTCATGGTCTCATCCTAGCTTTGCTTCTGATTAGCTTCCCAAAGGGTAGCCACTGACTCCTCCACCTCCACTGCCCCATGCCCAGCAAGCAAGTAAGTAATCAGTTCCCAGCAAGGTTTCTCTTTGTTCCTTTGAATCAAACATTATTATTCTTTGCTTAATCCTCCCGAGAGTCTGAAGCCATCTTCCACCTATCTGTATTTTTAATTATTTCCTTAGATTTTCTTTGTTAAAGCAATGGATGCCCATGAACAAGCATATAGAAGAAAATTACTGCCATGCTATAGAAGAGTATTTTAAAGGAATAAGACTGGGGACAATGTGCCTAGTTTTCTCAGGGGATTTTGTTGGTTTTGACTTTACATTTGTTTTCTTAATCCAAAATTAAAATTATTTAATTACAACCATAACTGACTAATCCATTAAGGATTGTAAAGGAAAGAGTACCATTTGATTCTTGAAGATCCTTTCTTTTGCCATTTTTGGATTTGAAAAGGTTTTAATGATCATTTTTCTCACAAAACATTACAGTCACAATGTTCAGTGTTTTGGTAACAAAAGAACTCAGTGATTGTTCCTCAAGAGAAATTTTTATTATAAAAGATCTAATTACATATGTATGTTTCTCTTTCTGTATATATATATATATATATGTATATGTGTGTGTGTATATATATATATATATATATATATATATATATATATATATATATATATATATATAGTCATGCTCAACTAAAATAAACAAATGAAAAAAATCCTGATGTTCTATACTGAACCACACAAAAAAATCATTAAAGCTTTGACTAAATGGTTTTCCTTTAACCCTCAAAAGTGGCATTAATTTTTCAAGTGGTAACTGTTGCTTAAGATGCTATTGTGCCTGTGTGATAAATGTTTAATGATTTGGTAGTACATGCATGGCTTAAAATCCATTATTTATTGCACCTTTGCTTGCCTGGCAAAGGTGACGATTTTATAGCCCCAGCAGTCATGCAAACACATTTATACCAAACTGATGACTGATAATAAATTTCCTTACTGTAAATGTCAGTGGGTTTCATGTGTTGCTGACATTACATCTTGTTTGGAAGCCAAATGCTACACAGTTATGGGAAGTGGCAGATGGTATCATTAACACGAATGCTGGGACTGTTTACCACTGACATGCGTGTGAGAAATTAAAAGTATGTGACCTATCTTTACACCAGAGCGTGATGTCAGCGGTGAACAGGTGTTAATTACCACGCAATATGCTTACTTACTTTTATCCCATGCCAGAGAGATTTTAGGGGAGGTTTTTGTTTTTGTTTGGTTTGTTGTTGGTTTTTTTTTTTGTAAAATAGTTTGTGTTTGAATATATACAGAATGAGCAAAAGACATTTTCCTGAGGACTCTTGGTTTTGCATCTGGATTCTCAGACTCCCTGAAAGTCACAGCTGCTGTTACATGAGGGTTACCCTAACCCCCCAGCTTAGCAATCCTGCTCAGGTCAGGACATCTAGACCTCAGGAATCCTTTTGTGCTAATCAGTTACAGCAGTATTGTTATGGCTGTTTGCTTGTATTATGTGTTTGTTTATTTAACTTCAGACATGGTAAGTTCTATTTTGGGAAAGTTTCCATGAAGAGTATGGACGTGGTGCTTTTTAAGTGCTGTCAAAAATCATCAGGCATTGATTCAAAGAAAAGAGTGGCGATTTTTCTGAAGCAAATTCTTTCATTTAGGGGCTCCTGGTTTCATAAGAATTCACAGCAGGACTAAGACTTTTATTTTCTCTGATTGGATGTGAAATATCTGAATGACTAAGATCAGTCTCACACATTGTACGAAACTGTATCCCTAACTCTGTTCAGCAGTGGCCACTCCCATTTATTGTATTTCAGCCGCCTTCTTGTTGAGAGTTCTGCTTAGCTGTCTGCCAAGCTCTTTTCATTTCAATTTAAAAAGAAGGTGGATTTGTTTTATTCCTCCCTCCCAAGTCCCTCACTTGAACCAAGAGGCAGTTCCATTGATTCTGTCCAAATTCCTTTGAACTTTGTTTGTAGTCTTAGCATACTCTGTAGGAATTTTCAGAAAGGCTTATTCTTTCAAAACATTCATTGTGCACTGCTTTTACAATAGCTAGAGTGAGTCCTTTGGTGCACAGAATTTTAAAGTCATGTGAAAGAGAATACAAACCATTGTTTGCATTGAGATGAAAGAGATATGTCTAATTTCTTTAGAGTGAATCAAAGATACAATTGTATGTCAACAGAATGACTGAAGCTGATTGAAAACCAAACCATGTGCACAGAGGCACACATTAGACGTTAAGAATTGAGTCACACATGTCAGCTTGCATACTTGACATGTAAAGTGTGTTGAAAATATCGAGGAGCCAAGTTGTGCCTTGAAACAGTACTCACTGGGACAGAAGTTCTCAGAAAAGTGAGTTTTCATCCATTACTACATTGTCCTAAAATTAACAGGAAGCTTAAACCAGTAGTACACAGAACCACTTATCTGACCTGAGCCAAAAGAGGTTACTCCCTGGGGGAATAGTTACCTAGTACTATATTGGCTAATGGGATGTGGCTCCTTGGACTCAGCTAGTCATCAGCCATCCCTCCCCTCTTCTGTCCTAACCTTTGACTCCATCCCTTGTGTCCCCTTCGATAGCTGCTTCCTCCACTGCCTATGAACCACCATTCCTCCTCCTTCATTCAAATCTGCTCCCCGGACATTGTCTGCAAACCATCTATAGAGATTGACCTGTCACTCAATACAAGGTGTCACTCCAAACCTTCGCCTTGGTTTATTTTTTTTTTTTTGGTCTCGTTTAGAATGTTCTAGCCCTTCTAAATCCAGCTGAGCTGACTTTCCCAGCCATTTTAGAGCAGCCTCAGTGACTCCACAGCTTCCTGGCAAAATCCAGAAACTGCCTTGCTTAGCATGACATAAGAACTATGACCAAAATGAGCTTATTCCTATAATCCACTACATTTAGGTTCATTTGTTACACAGTAAATAGCTTCACAATACACTGAATTCATCATATGTACTGCATTTTTAAAATACGTACTCCTTTTTTTTTTTTTTTTTTTTTTTGGTCTACTTGTTCTCATCAAGTGAGAATTCCTTCAAAGCAGAAACTATGCCTACCTCAGCACTTAGCCTAGTGCTTAGCACATGGTAGATGCGTGAATCTGTTGAATTAAGCTCCATGTTAATGGGTTTGGTTTGTTTCTGGTGATACTGGGATATGAACTCAGGATCTCACACTTGGCTAGGCTAATGTAATACCACTGAGCCACACTTCCAGGCCTATTTTTCACTGGCAATTTTTAGGATAGGGTTTCTCTTTCTACTGGATGCTTGCCTGAACCTCCACTCACCTTAGGCTTACTGTCATTAAGGGAGCACAGGTGTGTGCCAATGCATCATGTGCTAAAAGTCTGAAGATAGAATTTCAAAATACTGAAAGGTTATCCCAGCAGCCTCAGAATCACTCCACCTACACTCTTGCCTTTTCTACCAAGTTAGACTATCGTAGTTACCAGCATTAAATTACACATATCAGCCCTCACGGAGCTGCGCATGCGAAAATTCCACTTTACCAAACTGAAACCTAGGATGTTGACTACTGAGTTCAGACTTCTGGAAAAATCAGAAGAGAGATGATAATCAGATCCTATTAGGTCAACAACACCTTGCCTATATTCCTATAAAGAAAATAACAGAAAAGACCTATTTTAGGTCAACCTTAAGAGAAGCAAGAGGGATTAGAAATTATTTCATTTACTAGAAATGCTAAGCCCAGAGATCAGAGACTTTCATGGAGGTTTGGTGGGTAGATCATCTAGTGAGCACTGAAAGCTCCAGGCCGTTCTCCATGTGCCTGACTTCTTCCTGGTATCATAAACTGGTAATCTAGCAAGCAAACGTTTTCAGAATTCTGTGAGCCACTCTAGGAAAAAACCTCAAACCTGAGCAGGAAAATCTGCAGTTTGCAGGCAGTTGATCAGAACAGTCATCAGCCTACACTGATGGCTTGGGTGAGGAACGGGCTTGTGAGACTGTGCCCAGGTACACAGTATCAGCACTGGTATGGATGGACTCTGGGATACCTGGTTGGTGTCTAGGAGGAGGTGGATATGGGAGAAATCAACACCTTTGGGATTAGAAGTGTTCTATGTGAGAAAATGTGGGGAAAAAATTAAAAGCTGGAGAGTGTTTTTGTTTTGTTTTTCTTTTAATGCACTTTATATGGAAGGACAACTTTCCTTCTTCCATATCAACAGGAAAATGGCATCATTTTGGAAGGGAACTATTTAATAGAAAGTATGCCTTCTATTATTTTTGAGGTATTAGAGACGTGTGAAACCATTTCCTCATAGCTATCCTCTCCTATAGGGATATTGAAATTGAAAGTAATTAAGTGGCCAGATGTTAAACTACTATGATTGATTGGTTGCAGTATTGGTAGACAGGAACTCTGCCACCTGAGCCATACCCCAGCCCTTTTTGCTCTTTATTTTCTGTTTTTTGTTTGTTTGTTTGTTTGAGTTTGATGTTTTTGTTGTTATCCTTGTTGTTTTGCCAGTCCTAGAGCTTGAACTCAGGGCCTGGTTGCTGTCCCCGAGCTTCTTTTGCTCAAGGCTAGCACTCTACCACTTGAATAATAGCACCACTTCCAGATTTTTTTCTGAGTAGTTTATTGGAGTTAAGAGTCTCACAGACTTTCCTGCTCAAGCAATCCTGTCATCAGCCTCCTGAGTAGCTAGGATTACAGGCATGAGTCACTGGCACCAGGCTTTCTTAGTTTTGGGGTTTTGGTCTTCTTGTTTATGCCTTCCACATAACTGGCATGATAGGCTCATACCACCATGACCAGCTTGTTGGTTGAGATGAGGGTCTAACTTTTTCACTGAGCCTGGCCAAGTTTTTGTTTTGGTAGTACTAGGAACTGAACACAGGACCTGATGTTTGCCAGGCAGATTTACTACCACTTGCACCATGCCTTCAGCTCATTTTTGTTATTTTCAAGCTAGCATCTCACTTTATGCCCAGGCCACCATGTTGCTAACTTCCTACTTGTGCTTCCTCATGTTGCTGGGCTGAGAACTGTGTGCCTCTGAACACAGCCATTGTCCTTTCCCCGTGGCTGGTATAAAAGACACATACCCCTGTGCCCAGGCATTGGTTGAAATGGAATCTCACAAACTTCTTTTTCCTCAACTGAGACTAGCCTCAGACTGTGCTCCCTATCCCCTCTATCTCAGATCCTTAGTAGCTAGGATTACAGTCTTGAGCCACCATGCCTGGTTAAAGTTTTTGTGTTTTAGCAGTTCATAGGTAATGTAGCAGTAGCTTGTGCAGTTAGAATGATATAGAAGTCAGTTATTGGTTCTGTAAGTCATTTCCTTGCTATGGATTTGCCTCATTGCTGACTTTCTCTGTATGCTCAGCCCAGAGAAATGATTTCTGCTGAGTGTAACTAACACTAAATTGAAAAATGATGCCAAGAGTGCCCACTAGCTGACATTCCCTAGGAAGGATCCCATTGGAGTCTTATAGAAGCTCAGAGGGTAATTCTAAGCGCTTGGCACTAATCAAGTGGGAAAGGAGGTATACAGAGCTATTAAAGGTTATCTTGATATACATGCTAATATGCTGTATATTGGGGATTGATGCATTTCAGTCTCTGAAAAGCCAACTGTGGATCTTCCTAACACCAAATAGACCATAGTTTCAGTGATTATACCAGATACTTCTTTAAGGCTGCTGTTTAATTGAAAACAAATGAAATAGCCATCTCATCATGAATATACCTTTATTTTTGTGCCAATAAGAAAAAAATGTGGCCAATTACGCTATGATACAATGTCTAAATGGAAGTCCTGAACAGAATATGAATTAGTCATGTAAGTCATTACTTTGAAATTCCTCTCATCTATTCAGAATAGGGAGGCAATTTATGTTCTTTTCAAATGCATTATTTGTGGATGATGGGAAAATATTTTGCATGTGTCTCAGTAACAAAATGCAATATGGCTTCATCTACTTTAGAGTATCATCTTTTATTTGCTCCTGAAAAGCACTCAATAGTTGCACTGCAAGAAAACATGGAATTGCTATCATTCCTCCAATGACTAGTATTTTCTCCACTAATGTTAAATTTGTTCCCTGCTGCTCAGTTTCTGGGCCTTTACGGGAACAAAGTAAGTGCTTATTTCAATGCCAAATCATACTCTACTCTTTTTTGAAGACATTGTTAAGACCAGCTATTCTCAACACAGATTTTACACACAGGGCACATGGGCACATGGGCTCCCTTAAAGTGATAACAGTGACCAGCCATAGCTATGTCACCCATGATCAAGTCAAGAGAACCATGTTACCATGTTGCTAAGGTGCCATTGACTGTAAAGTTGGTCTCAGGAATGCTAAGCTGGAAAAAAACAGCATGCAAACTAGAATTCATGAAATCTACTAAGGTAACTCAATTCAATTTCTAAAACAGTTTTTCTGTGTTTAAGAAGTTACAAGTAAAAAGTGAATTACTAAAAACAAAAAAAAAGTTACAAGTAGAGTGATCAACAGTCTTTATTAGTAACTTAATTTTTTTAATATTTGAAAAGGGGTAATGGCCAGCTGGTAAGTAGAGATGAAGGAATTGGGCCACATGGAGTTTTTTGCTTTGTTTGTTTTGTATGGGTCCCGGGCATTATTCCTGAGTTTTTGCATCTTAAGACTAGTTTTCTAGTACTTGAGCCACATCTCCACTTCCTGCTTTTTGTTGGAGATAAGTCTTATAGACTTCCCTGACAAGGCTAACTTTGAACCATAATCCTAAAATCTCAGCCTCTTGAGTAGTTATGATTCCAGATGTGAGCCATTGGCATCTTTGTTGTTGTTTTAAGGTTTAAGAAACTATTGCAGAAAACACGAGTTGATGTCCAAATATCCACTCCTTCCGTCATTGTAACTACTAGGGCCTCAATTTTATTCAAGGCAATAATGTGTTCAATGATGACAATTCATTTCCAAGCCTGCCTTCATAACCTGTATGACCATGAGACTAGATTTGGACACTTAGCTAGGACTCTGGGAAAGCTGACCAAGGAGAATGATTTAAAAGAGGCCATTATTTTTTCTTCTTTTCTTCCTTTCTGCTGCCTGGGATAGAGATATAATGTCTACATCACCAGAAGCTATCTTATAGATGAAGGTGTTGCAGTAAAAGGACAAAGTTATACAGGTAGAAGCCTAGATTGCTGATCTATTGATGGTATTTGCCTCAGCCTAGGGCTATATAGGTCCAGATCCCTTGTCTTCCATTCTGTTTAAGCTGTAATATTGAGGGTTTCCAGTTGTTTACAGCATAGTCTCCAACCATAATGAGTGCAGGAACTTTTTTTTTAAGTGAGGATTCAATCTATGTGTGAGAATGCCATAAGAATGAGTTTCTTCTTTTGGCTGGTATAATGTAAGGGTCATAAAGGGATTGAAGATATGATAGTTCCTTAAAGAAATAATTCATTGTGGGTACTATTACTAGTAGTTTTGCAGAAGCAAAATGAGCCCTCCATCCACTTTCTGATAATTGAATAGGGGCTTCAAGTGTGCCTGGTGATGTGACAGTGAGTGACTGTGGCCCATCTGTAGTCTATTTTGAGTGTAATCTTTCTAGTTTTTTCATTGATTTTTCTTGGTGCTGATACTGGGCTTAAACCCAGGTTCTATGCACTGTCCCTTAAGTTTTTTACTTAAGACTGATTCTCTCCCAAGATAAGTATTCAAATGTTTTTTTTCTTTCATGCAATTGTTTCTAACATATTTATAAGATGATTTCTATGTTGCTTTGTATGTCCCTCCCCAATGGTATAACCCCTGCTTTCACTGTATTTGATGTTGGTATAATTTGTGGAGGCGAAGGGCAAAAACAAATTGTTTAACTAGTGATACAGGTGGACCCAATGCAACAATGAGATGTACAAGTCAGTTATGTCGAAAAACGAACTTTACAACTTTGATGGGGGGGAAGATCAGGAGGGGGGAGGTAGGGGGAGTATGGGAAGGGATGGGAAGGGGAAACAAAGAGGAGGCAACAATGCTTGATAAGAAATGTACTCGTTATCTTGCCCATGTAATTGTAACCCCTCTGTATGGTATTCCAACAACAACAACAAAAAGACTGGTTCTCTACCCCTTGAGCCATAGCTCTACTTTCAGCTTTATGCTGAATAATTGGAGATGAGTCTCACAGACTTTTCTTCCTGGGCTGTTTCTGAACCATGATCCTCACATCTCAGCCTCCGGAGTAGCTAGGATTACAAAGTGTGAACTACGGTGCCCAGCTGCTCTTTCTAGCCAGGGTGTCCTCAAGATTCAGTCTGAACATTTGCTAGAACATTTGCATTTTTCTGAAGAGCTAGAGCTACAAAATTGTTAGGGGTTCTTACTTCCCTCAAACAAGAGAAAAGTTAAGATAATCCTTCATAAAATAAGGGTCAAAATTACAACATTGTCACGGCAGACTTCCTTTACTCTATCAAAGGTGTTAGACTCTTATCTACTTTTGAAGCTTCTAAATAATTTCAGTAGAAATACTTTTTTACACAGCATTTTATGTTCGTAGAAAGTATTTCTAACTAATTGGTTCTGAATGTCTGTACCACACTACCTCTTGTTTATTTGGTAAGTATTGCAATACTCTTCCCCAGAGAGAGATCCACTTGTGAACTTTGAACCCTGCACTGACATTTGTAGTACTGTCAATCTGTCATCATTGGCTGTGCTCAAATTAGGAACATAGAGGGCTTCTCAAAGAGAAAAGAGAGAATGGAAAACATAACAGAAAAAAATTACATATATAAAGCAAAAGTAGACTTATTAAGGATTTCAGAAATCTCATTCCTAATGGGCTTGAATCTCTCCATCCTCTGTTTCCATTGAGCAGACAGAGCTCCCTTTGAAGTCTTTGGAAGCTTTCTGTAAGAAAAAAAATACACATGGGTGTGAGCTGAAAATTGAGCTCATTGTTTTGCCCTTTTAAAAGGTGTTTTTCAAAGATTTGCCTTTCATATTGTAGATGGGAGAGAGGATGTGCAATTTTGCCTTATGTAACATCTTTGCCTGAAAAGCTCAAAGTATTTGTAGACATTTTTATAATGAATAGTTCCCCTGTTTGCCTGCTGAGGAAGACAGAGGTTGGTGTAATTTATTTCCATTTTATGCCTAAGGAAACTGATACTTAAGGAAAAGAAGCTCAAAATCTCAACCAGTACTAGAATTAAGAAACAAGCCGAAATCTCACCACCAGACTAATGACTCCCAGTCTGATGATCTCAGAAGTCAATGATAACCTCCAACAGAAATATTTTCATTTTTTAAAAAACATCGATATTGTAATATTTCATGTTAGTGTGAACTTTGCATCTATTATGTGAAATCATTTGTATTTGTTTCAGCTGCTTGTTAGCTTACTGGCCTATTTGTAGCTTTAGTTACTTCTGATTTGAGATCTGTCCTTGCAGTTTACTTTCAATAATACTTTTCTTGTCATTATAACTTACTTTAAGAGCTGATTAAAATCCTAACCAAACATACAAGCACAGAATTCAGAGAAAAGGACATGATGTCTGTATCTCAAAGACATATCTTTCTTTACATCTATTATGGTAAAAGTGCATTTGACCTATTTGAAAAAAATGATTGTAAAGGTAATATACATAGGGGTTACAGTTACATGAGTCAGGTAACGAGTACATTCCCTTTTGAACAGTGTCACCCCTTCACTCATTCCTGGTTTTTCTTCTCCCAACTTCCCTCCCCCCCAAAGTTGTATAGTCCATTTCCAACATAGTGTCTAGTGGGTTTACTGCTAAATTGCTTCACCCTTTGTCCCACTGTTTCTGTGCTTCCCCTTCTTCTCCCTAAATCAGATAAACTTATATACAAGACAAAGGATACAGAAATCAAAATAGCAACAGAAGGGAATAAACCAAATAGAAAAGGAAAGAAGAAAAGAGGGAAAAAAGAACTTTAAGGAGTATAATTTTTTTTAAAAAACCCTCTTACTTCCATTTCTTGGAGTTCATTTCAATAAGCATCATTTTATCCAGTTTATATTATCTTATCTAATGCCCCACAACTGACAAAAAAAAAAGAGTATTCTCCTTTGTTTTCACTGTGTGAATATGTAGATTTCTGTTTAATTAATCATGTCCAGGTGTAATTATTTGTCTTTTACTATCCATTGGGTTTACTTGTCGATTTATAGGCACATTCTAGTTACTACAAATGAGGGAAATCAGCTGGGTGCTGGTGGCTCACACCTGTAATCCCAGCTACTCAGTAAGCTGAGATCATAGTTCGAAGCAAGCCTGGTCAGAAAAGTCCCCAGGACTCTTATCTCCAATTAACCACTTAAAAACTGGAAGTTTAGCTGTGGCTCAAGTGATAGAGTGCTAGGCTTTGAGCATAAAGTGGCTCAGGGACAGTACCCAGGCCCTGAGTTCAAGCCCCAAAACTGACAAAAAAAAAAAAATTAAGGAAACAATGTAGCCTATGCTTCTTTGGGTCTGGTTCACTTCACTTAGTATAATTTTTTCCAAGTCTTTCCATTTCCTAACAAATGGGGCAATGTCATTCTTTCTGATAGAAGCATAGAATTCCATTGTATATATATATATATATATATATATATATATATATATATATATATACACCACATTTTCTTGATCCATTCATCCACTGAGGGTCATCTGGGTTGATTTCATATTTTGACTATGATAAACAATGCTGCAATGAACATGGTCATGCTGGTGGATTTAGCCTGGTTTGCGGTCAATTGGATAGTGCCCAGAAGTAGGATTGCTGGCTCATAGGGAAGATCTATGTTTAGTCTTTTGAGGAATCTCCATATTGCTTTCCAGAGTGTTTGAACAAGTTTACATTTCCACCAACAGTGTAGTAGTGTTCCATTTGGGCCACATCCCCTCCAGCATCTGTTCTTGTTAGTTTTTTGATAATGACTATTCTAGGTAGGGTGAGATAGAATCTCAATGTTGTTTTGATTTGCATTTATTTTGTGGCCAGAGATGTTGAACATCTCTTCGTGTGTCTATTTGCCATTCTTATTTCTTCTTCAGAGAAGTCTCTCTTTAAGTCTTTAGCCCATTTATTACTTGGGCTATTGTTTCTTTGAGGATTGGTTTTGGGGAGTTTTAATTTTTGAGCTCTGAGTATATTTTACATATGAGGCTCTTGTCTGATGCATAGCTATTAAAGATCTTCCATTCCTTTCTATTTATCTTGCTAGCTATGTACTTTGCTATGCAGAAGCTCTTCAGTTTGATGCAATCACATTTATCTAGTCTTTCTTTGATTTATTGTGATTCTGGATCTTTACTTAAGAAGTTTTGACCTGTGCCAAGTAGCCTTAGTGTTTCCCCTATTCCTTCCTATACTATTTTCAGGATATCTGCTCTTATATTGAAGTCTTTGATCCAGTTGGAGATGATTCTGGTGCAGGGTGATATATAAGCATTTAACTTCAGTTTCTGCACATGTATAGCCAATTCTGCCAGCACCATTTGTTTTGGGTTTTTTTTTTTTGGGGGGGGGTCCGGTTGTGGGGCCTGAACTCTGGGCCTGGGCGCTGTCCCTCAGCTCTTTAGCTCAAGGCTAGCACTCTACCACTTGAGCCACAGCGCCACTTCCGGCTTTTTTCTTTTTGCTTATGTGGTGCTGAGGAATCGAACCCAGGGCCTCAGGCATGCAAGGCAAGCACTCTATCACTGAGCCACCTTCCCAGCCCCTGCCAGCACCATTTGTTGAAGAGGCCATCTTTCTTCCATCCTGTGTTTTTGGCTTCCTAACAAATATTAGGTTTCTATAGGTCTGGGAGTTCATTTCTAGGTCTTCCATTATATTCCATTTTGACCTATTTTTTGTTTGTTTGTTTGAACTCAGGGCCTGGGCACTGCCCCTGAGCTCTTTTTGCTCAAGGCTAGCATTCTACCACTTGGAGCCACAGCACCAATTCTGGTTTTCTGGTGGTTAATTGGAGATAAGAGTCCCATGGAGACTTTTCTTCCCAAGTGGACTTTGAACCAAGATCTGATCTCAGCCTCCTGAGTGTCTAGGATTACAGTGTGAGTCACCAGTATCCATCCATTTTGACCTATTTTTATACATATAGAACAGGTAACAAAGTTCCTAAAGTTCACTGCCCTGTATGTAAGTTCTCTTCACAGCTGTACATGAGTCAGGGCATAAAGATCAACATTTTACCAACAACTTATCAAATTTAATCCAAACAGTTCTAGATAATTCTAAATCATTCATTGGATAATTTAGGCAACTGGAAAAATAACCAGCTAAAATAATAGTAGAAATTATGATAACACCATTAAAATGAGGCTCATTAAATGCAAAGTTAAAGTATGTCTTCTCTCACAATTTGCGAAATACCCCAAAGCATATGGCAGATTGTATTCTAATAAAACAAGTGCCTCAAAAAAAAGCAAAAACATTGTTCTTGACCTCAAGGAGCAAACAAGTCTAGTTGGAACATTACAGACAAAGAAAGAAAGAAATGCAACCCCAAACTCCACCCAGAGCTAATTTCTCACATGTCTAGTCTTCTGTTCCCTCAAAGGAAATGATCAACAAAGGTAAAAGCTTAAATGCTCCCTCATTTCTATTCACACATCCCTCATATGAACCATACTCCACTACCATCTGATCTGTGCTGTCTGTTTGCTTGGGAATCATGGTACTCCTTTCTTCCCCTAGCCCCAAGATCATTTCTAGACTTCCCTAATAGAATCTTACTTATCATTGCTTTCCTCTCCCTAGGGATGGAATTAGTATTTTAAAAACTTTAACTCTTACAAGTACTCCCAGAACATTTTGTATGTGATCATTTTAGAATGTTGGTGTTTGGCAGTTACTTCAACGTAAGGTTTATATTCTAAAGTCACTACAAGAGTCAGCATCAAATTTTAAAGAACTTTTTTTTAACTTTTAAAAGTCAAGTTCTGCACCCTTTCTTGCTGAGGTGTGGCTTGATGTCTACATTGGAAATAATCCTTTCACTGAAATGCTAACTTAAGGTCATTAGAAAAATAGAATGATTGGGAGGTAAGGGACTGACTTCTGATCCATATTCTCATGGATGGTAAACAGCTTACACTTCCCTCAAATCTGCCTATCAACAGATAGGGCTTTTATTTTTATAAAATAAAGGAAATCAGCCCCCAAACTGGATCTCTTTTGCAGGCACATTTTTTGTTAGATGTTCAGAAAAAAAAAAAAAAGACAGCTTAGCATGATTAGAGGGTCTTCTGGTCCTGCTTTTCTTTTCCATGAAACCCTGAAATCCAAAGAAACACCAAGGAAGGGAAATATTCTTCATTCATTAAAAAAAAATCTGTGTTTCTTGCTCAAGGTTAAAATAAACCCCCTATAAAGCAATATAAGCAATCTTAAAAGGTTTCTAGGCTGGGTAATTTTGGGGGATGCTTTTTGGGGTTTTTTGGGTGTTTCTTTTGAGGAATTTAAAAACCATACTTAGTAATTTTTAAGGTGATTCTTTTTTCAGGTCAAAAGATTTCATCATACCTAATAATGGATATGTTTTTTTAAAAACCTGAGCACGAAATTGGGTTTACTGTGCATCATTGGGATGCCAGCTCACACTCCTGACACACCCACCATCATCCATACTGATCGCTAACTCTTGACACCCTGGGGCCAATTTATGTTTTTAGCCGTTAGAAAGGTGATTTCTGAGGCCTGGCAGCTGTTGGTATTAAAGCTATTGTGTGGGAAACAAAAGCCATTCTGTTCTGTTCCCCAGCTGCCTTTGTATCCTTGATACTGGAGCTGTTTCATAAATGAGGTATAATTCTTTACCAGGGAATTTCATTACTGCCATGTTTCAATACCAGCTTACATTTCCAACAGAAGAGAGGAATGTCTGAGCGTACCTTGCTTGTGGAAGGAAGCTTGCTTTCTGACCTCCATTAAGATGCATGCATTTAAATTTTGCTAATTAGACTTGCAATTAGATGCTATCATAACAACATATATTCTGAACCAAAAGTCAAGACTGGCTAAGGTGAATTTGTCTTTGAAACTAAGCAGAGCACAGTACACATAGACCATTGTGAACTAGATATTTTGCACAGTCCTTTATTAATCTGTCCTGGAGATTTTTTGGACAGACTGTGAGAACTGACATTTGTTTGGAGGATGTGCACTCATTCATTATTTTGATTTAAAAAATTATTAATCTAGGAAGTTTTCAGTTGCATATTTAAAAAAAAAACTAGCCTAAACTACCTAGGAAATACAACAAAACTCATTATTCTTCTCATTCTCATCCTTCCCAAGGCTTTGTCCTTTGCTGTCTAACTTTATTTCCCCACTGCATAGATATTGAGCTCTTCCCTTTGATTTGCTATGGCTACCTGTAAGAAGCCATATTTCATCTACCCTTTATTCACCTCTACCATTGCCTTGAGAAGAACTTGCCTTGGTTCTTTCTCATTAAGAACAAGAAATGAGGGGCTGGGAAGGTGGCTCAGTGGTAGAGCGCTTGCTTTGCATGCATGACGCCCTGGGTTCTATTTCTCAGCACCACGTAAGCAAAAAGAAAAAAGCCAGAAGTGGCTCTGTGGCTCAAGTGGTAGAGCGCTAGCCTTGAGCTGAAGAGCTGAGGGACAGCTCCCAGGCCTAGAGTTCAGGCCCCACGACTGGACCCAAAAAAAAGAAAAAAAAGAACAAGAAATGACACAGGGTAGTGCGCCTATATGCAGCCAGTATCAGCTGACTTCCAACTGACCTAGGTTCACAAGCAAGAGTAAGCTGTACACCTGTAATCCTAACTACTCAGGAGGCTGAGATCTGAAGATTGGGGTTTGAAGGCAGCCCCACCAGGAAAGTCTGTGAGACTTTTATTTTTTACAATAACTTAATTATTGTTAGAAAGTAAAATGAATATGGTAAATGGATTCATCAGGATGTGGCCATTCCCATAATAGCATTCAGGAATTCCTGTTTTCTGTGAGACTTTTATCTGTAATTAAACCACCAAAAAACTGGAAGTGGAGCTAAGGCTTGAATGGTAGAATACAAGCCTCAAGCAGTAAAGCTCAGGCTCTGAATTCAAGTCCAAAACTACAATGAATGGACCTGAATTCAGGTCCAAAACAACAATGAAAAGAATAAGGACAATTGTGTTAAGTAAGTGTATTTTAGATTTGTTTGTTAAGCAGCACTATAGTGACAATGTCTGACTGATGTGTATTGCCTATATAACTGAACCAGTTCAAAGGTAAACTTTGAAAGGAATTCCTATCCTCTCTCTTTATAATTATCTTGTGGCTTCAATTCAAAGTCAGTTTTCTTCTTGGTGCCAGGATAACTGTCGTCATTTCAGGCTTTGCCTCAATACCTCATGTCATCCAGACAACAAGGCAAGTTCTAGACTTCACTTTGATTAAGCCAGCATAAGTCACATGTCCATCCTGACAATCTTTGAGCAAGGAGGGCTAGATTATATGACTCGGCTCTGTCAATCAAAGTCCCCTCTTGAAGACAGGAGTGAACCCATTCTTCCAGAATCCATGATATGCCAAATTAAAGGTGGGAATGGGGAGTAAAATAGATGCTTTGAGGTAATGTTAGTTATGGGGCAGTCTAAAATCTCCCAAGGCATTTTTCCCCACCTCTATTTGCTAGGCTATCTAGAGTTCTCTATGTTAGATATAATCTAGTGAATAGCAAGGCATTAGGCCACATCCATGGCACCTAAGCACTGGAAAGTGAGTGGAAACCTAGTTTAAGTAGTGGGAAAACAACAATGCAGTGGGTAACAATGTTCATGAGAAATGTACCTTACTCGTGTAAATGCAACACCTCTGTACAGCATCTTTACAATAAAATAAAATTTAAAATAACATAAAATAAATAAGACTACCATTAGGGACAGCGCCCAGGCCCAGAGTTCAGGCCCCACGACCGGACCCCAAAAAAAAAAAAAAAAAAAAAATAAGACTACCATTATCCTTTGGACTCCTAGAATCTCAGGTGTTTGAAATGAAAAGTAAGGAAATGGAAAGACTTGGAAAAAATCGTATTAAGTGAAGTAAGCTAGACCCAAAGAAACATGGGCTCCATGGTTTCCCTCATTTATAATAATTAGTATATGTCTAGGATAGTCCCTAGCAGAGGATCACAATAGCTCAATAGCTCTTTACATATGACCATATAAAGTGATACTAATGACACGAACTCTAAGATATGGAAACGAGGGTTATTTTGTTGTATCTTTTTGTTTTTTTTTAATGTACTATATAAAGTTATGTTTTTATTCTTTCATTTTTTTCCTTTGGTTTATCCTCTGTTGTCACTGTTTTTGATTTTGGTATTATGTGTCTTGTATATACGTTTATCTGATTTGGGGAAGAGAAGGGGAACAACAAAATGGTGAGACAAAGAACAAAGGGTGGACCAATACAACAGCAATACTCACAAGACACTATGTTGGAAATGAACTTTACAACTTGGGGGAGAGGGGAGTTGGGGGGAAGAAAAGAGAATGAGGGAGGGGGTAACAATGTTCGACAAGAAATATACTCATTACCTTACGAATGTAACTGTAACCCTTCTGACATCACTCCTACAATAAAATTAAATTAAAAAAAGAAAAAGTAGATCAAACCTAGTAGAATGTGGAGACTTCTGATCTAGAGAGTGAATGGTCATGTTAATGCTGATAGAAAGGTAATGGGTGTTCCACTGATTTAGGCCTCCTTTGTTTCTAATGAATTACTGTCCAGTGCTTTAATTTTGTTATTGTCAGACACCAAATACAATGTATTGAATAAATGAATTAAAAAATAGAACCAAGATCTTTTAATGATACTCCCACTCAACCACCACACACCTCCTTGTAAACCTTGTTGGTGAATGCTCCCACAGCAGCCTCTGAAGGAATGTAAACCAAATGAGCAACTAACTCAGTCCTTTTGGCAAACACAGACAGTAAAGGTTCTCAATTACTGTCTGTGCATCTGAGTCCTCCTTGTTGAATGGTAAGATTGAATGACCCTTATATTCAACACATTTCTATAATTCAGGAAATGTTTTATCATTCAACTAATACTATTAATCACCTGCTGTCCACTGGTGCTAATAAGTAGAAGTGAATAAGAAAGAATATTTGTCTTCAAATAATCAACCAGCATAATTCAGCTTTTCACTCATAAATTTAAGAAACTTGGGACATTCTAGGAAAGACTTAGGATCTTTCATGGAACTATAATTCCCAAGGAGTTGCTTGGCTATAGTCTTGTAGGATTATTTACCTTGCCAAGTTCTTCTAGGTTTATGTGAAAAATCTCTCAGCAGTAAGACAAAAACATCCAAATTAACCATTGTTTGTTACTTAGCCTTGATGTCAGATATATTGTTATAGTCTTACCTTGATTGTGTGTGTGTGTGTGTGTGTGTGTGTGTGTGTGTGTGTGTGTGTGTGTGTGTGTGTGTGTGTGTGTGTGTGTGTGTGTGTGTGTGTAATGATGGAACCCAAGGCCATCCCATGCTAGGTAAATGCTCTACCACTGACCAGACCTTACAGTGATTTCTAAGAGATACCATTACTTCACTATGTCTATTTCATGAGTATTATTAGGTTTGATTAGCAAACCTAATAATAAAGTTATATGAAATAATTCCTCATAATCTGCCTGGGGGTTCTGAAACAGCTACACTTTCCTCACCTCTCTTCTCTTTGAATTGTTCTTCCAGTCGGCTTATGCCTTGTACCATACCAACAGAAAATTAACATTGGAACCTAAAATAACTGTCAACGCCAGGATTGTTGTGGTTGGTGCCTCCAGTGTTGGAATCTCCTTTCTAGAGACATTGGTATTTTGGTGAGTTGTTTTACTTCAAAGATTTGTTCTTTTAAAAAATAATAATAAAACTTCTCTTGTTATACCTCGAGAGAGGCCCTTGAGAGAAAAGTCCGAGTTCTTCTGCCACCCCCTGCCCATATACTCTGACTATGTAGATTAATGAATCAGAGTAGTAGTGTCAATCGGGGAAAGCAAACTGTAGAGCCCCCACATCAAATCTGGCTTGTCACCTTCTCTTGTGAATAAGGAAAGCCCTATTGGAACACAGCCACATTCACTTTTATAATCTGTGGCTGTTTTCATGCTACAGTGGCAGATTTGAGCGGCAGTAACAGGCCACATGACCCAAAATGACTCTGACAGGCACCATCTGATCCTTTCCAGCAAAAGTTTGCTGGTCCTATTCTACACAACTCAGTCATATTGTTTTTTTGTCACATCCATTGTTCAGGACCACACAAGAAAAGTTGGTTACTGTTAAAAAGTACAGACTCTTATAGGCAAGTGGGAGATGGGAACATGCAGCCCACTGAAGCTGAGTTATCAGTCCTGGGAGCTCTTAGAGAGGAGTAGGAGAGAGAAAAGTCTGGAAGAAACAACCTCTGAGTGCTTAGACCTGGTTTATATAGAGACAAATTAACTCCAAAAGGTGACCCTCCTCATCTGGCATAACATTAACTAGAAACTAAGGAAGAGAACTGATTTTTTTTCATTTTCTAGCCAATTTGTTCAATCAGAACTCAGCCTTAGTTAACCAGAAATAAATTGCATGTCGTTATTGAAGTTAGCAACAGAGTTCACATGCTTAAATATTGTGGTTAGTTTGCAGTAATAACTCACTGCAAGAATGACATAATGAGAAGTACCATGGATGTTTATTTTGCTGGATCTGTCACACTGCATGAGAGTGCTTCCTCGCACTGATGGCTCCCTTCATTCCAGACTTCTGAATAGCAGGTCTTTATGCAGCTACTCTTGAATGATGAGTTAGTAGAATGGACTCGTGAAATTACGGGAGTTAAGAAATATTCATAAACAGGTCTTAAATCATAATTTGGCTGCATACATCATAATAACATTTTGGTCAACAATGAGCACATTAAGATATATGTATGCAATTTTCTTTTTGTGGAATTGACTTCAATTTAATAAATATAAATTTCGTTGTAAGTACTGAGTTGATTAAATTCCCCAAACAGGCCTTTTTCATCCATTCCAAAGTACTCATAATTCTCCATCATTATTACGGATTATGGACACTAACAATAGACTCGTATCAGTTTACAGATCTATAATCCTTAAGAGAGGAAATGGTTTTCTCATTATTTTCGCTAATTATTGTAAATTAGCAATCACCATAGTAACCCACTGCATATCTTAGCAGTTTACCTGACACTTGAGCTGATTTGAGCTGGAATAAAATTGAAGAAATGCATTTTTACCAAACACTACCCACTGGTGAAGATTCAACCTACATTTTGAACACAAGATTTAGAAAAATGTCACTTTGTACTCGTGAGCTGAGTTACCAGATACAGTGCACGGTCATATTCCTAGAAACTCCATGTAAGGTGCAAGCCAGTAACATCTTCTCCTGGAAGATGTATCAATCCTGTTATTATTTCCATGCAAGAAATTATATAAAGTACATTTAGTCTTTTCTTTAAAGGACACTAACAATAGCCCTTTCATGACGTTGGTACCCTTCCTTTGTCCATCCTTCCCCAAATTCTAAGGTGCTCCTGGGAGAGCCGAAGTGTTTTGCCCAAAGTCAGTACCCCATTCAGGATGCCAGTTACATGCCAGGAAGGCAATACCAGGGGTGAAGGTGAGGTTGAGAAGAGAGTCCTCACTATGTTGTCCTCACTATGATCTTCCTGCCTCCACCTCCCAAATTGCTGGGATTACAGCATGCATCATCACACCAAGCTTGGAATTTTTTTTAAGTACAGTATATTATTTGGTCTCAGCTGCCAGCATTGGCAGGGATACATTTTCTTATTTTGGGTTGTCTAGCCTATGAGTTAGCTATGAATCCCTGTCTCTCAACTACCAGGTGATATGGGCAGGCATTTCCCTAAAGACCCACACCAACATCCCCATTTTCTAATTCCCTTCTGGGTCTAGCCCTGGCCCTAGTGTCCTGTGAGCTCATCTCTGCTGCTGGCCAGTACTAACACACATGGCCCGGAGAGTGACCCTTTCCTTCTTATCTATGCCAAGAGTGTCATAGCATGAAACTCCCAGGTACTGCCAGCCTAAAGGTGCTGTCACCTTAGAAATTCAAGGAAGCCCAGTAGAGGTCTGGAGCAACCTCTCTACTCTCAGATGAACAGACTGTCCCCAGGTGAGCTATGCCATTCACTGGGGCCACACTAATTCCAGAAGAGCTATCCAATAACCTGCAATAGCTCTTCCAAGGGAGCAAGAGACCCCTTTTCACAAAGCTTGAATTTTGACCTTTTACTCCTTATTGAACTGCTAAACTCCTTAAACGCAGGCTTTCCACAAAGATACTTTAAAATGAAATGATTTTTAAGAGAAATATGGCAAGTTGGGTGTGGTGCTACATGTAATCCCAGTTACTCAGTTACTCAGAAAGATCAGAGTTTGAGGCTATGTCTATAATCCTAGCTACATGGAAAGCATAGGTAGGAGGATTACAGTTTAAGGCCCATGGGCAAAAATGTAGGAGACTCTATCCTAATTAAAACAAAACAAAACCAAACCTGATGGGCTGGGAATGTGGCTTAGTGGTAGAGTGCTTGCCTTGCATGCATGAAGCCCTGGGTTAATTCTCAGTACTACATAAACAGTAAAAGGCAGAAGTGTCTCTGTGGCTCAAGAGGTAGAGTGCTAGCCTTGAGCAAAAGAAAGAAGCTCAAGGGTAGTGCCCCAGGACTGGCAAACATACACTCACAAAGCAAACAACAACAACAAATGGTTAAATCAAAAGTGCTAGTAGAGTAATAGAATGTTTTCCTAACAAACACAAGTTCCTGAGTTCAAACCCCAATACTAAAGAAAAAAAAAAGAAGTATGGAAATGCTATGCCAATTTTTGAAAAATAAGAAAGAAGACAGGAACCCAGTCTCTGAACTTCCCTTATGTTTATATAACAGTTTTTATATCCTTCTGGCTCACTGTTGTGTCTGTGGGCCAGCTCTCTCAATCTTACCTGGAGGCTAACCTTAGAAATGGCAGAATCTCAGGCTCTTCCCCAAACAGTGTCCCAGATTGATGAGAGATTTGTACACACACCAGCTTTGTTACTGTCTCTTTGGCCACAAACTCAGTGATCTGCAGCAGTTACTATTTTATTCTGTTTCATCATGTCGCTTACAATAGTTACTATCTCTTATACTATTTACTCCTAACTGTAGCACAATTTATTTTATTTTTTGGCTGTACTAGGATTTGAATTCAAGACCTTGAGCTTGCTAGACAGACACTCTTCCCTCTGGGCCATGCTTCCAGTCTTGTTCTTTTGCTGGTTATTTTTGAAATAGGGTCTTACTTCCTGACCAGATGTGTACTTGGGCACAGTGTGCCTATAGGAGCTTCTCCATCATAGCTGAGCTGACAAGTATGTAGATCTTGGTTTTGAGCTTGTCTGTCCAGGCTTCCAATCTCAGCCTCCCAAGTGGCTAGGATTGTAGGTGTGAGCCACTAGTAGTACCTAGTTCCTTGCTTCCTTCCTTCCTCCCTCCCTCCCTCCCTCCTTTCCTCCCTCCCTCCCTCCCTCCCTCCCTTCCTTCCTTCCTTCCTTCCTTTCTTCCTTCCTTCCTTCCTTCCTTCCCCATCCTCCCTTCCTCCCTTCCTCCCTTCTTTCCTCCCTCTCTCCCTTCCCTTCCTCTCCCTTTCCCTCCTCTTCATTTCCCTTCCATCTTTATCAATTCTGCAGAATTTGATTTATTTATTCTTGCCAGTCCTGGGGCTTGAACTCAGGGCCTGGACACTATCCCTGAACTTCTTTTGCTCAAGGATAAAACTCTACCATTTGAGCCACAGCACCACGTCCAGCTTTTTCTGTTTATGTGGTACCGAGGAATTGAACCCAGGGCTTCATTCATGTTAGGCAATCACTCTACCATGAAGCCACATTCCCAGCCCAAGAATTTGATTTTTAAAGAGATTTTATTAGTATATAGTAGGTGCACATGGGAGGAGTTCATTGTTACACATACATACATACAATGTCTATATGGAAATGATCAAACTCATTCATCTCTTTCCCTTATTTCCCCTCATCCCTTCTTAAATTGGTTTCAACAGATTTCATTGTTCTATTTTCATACATGCATATAATGTACTTTGGCTATATTCACTCTCATTCACCCTTTCTATTGGCCCTCTTCCTCCCAATGATACCTGCCCCTCAACAGAGTTTGTTTTACTTTCCTATGATTCATTATTATTAAGAATAAAATTATTATTACAGCATATATTAATTGTACAAAGGAATTTCACCAAGGCAATTCACATGTGTATATATTTTAATTTAGATTAGAAGAATGAGTAATATTGAAATACATGGTGTTGATTATAAAGGTAAGAATAAGGCAAGTCAAACTACTAAGCAATAATACTATAAGGAAAATGGGAAAAGGGGGAACAGTAGATGAAGTATCTGGCACAATTCCTTTTACTCTATCATTTTTAAGTCCCTCCTAATTCAATCCAGATGGAATGCATCTCTCTAAGAGCCTGGAATTTCACTAGAAAGATGCATAACGAGGTCATAGAAGCAGCCTCAGAAATGGATACTTCTAGTCACCAGAAGTGATACTCTGCTGGGTTTTTTTGTTTTTTTGTTTTTCATTTTCATTACTGAGAAAAAATTGCTCAAAAAGTGGCCAGATCCCTTCAAGGAAGAGACCTCAGATTTTTCTGAGCTAGACATTGTTGCCACACCAGATTGAGTGTACTGGGTGAAAAATGATAGCTTGGAACTAGCTGGGCATGTTTTCAAGGCTATGATTGTGGACGAATGGCCCCAACTCCTGTTATCAGGCTGCACAGTTCTGTACAATATCCGGCACAGCTGTGGGCACTGGCAGCAGCCAGCCTAATGCTGGTGGCTTAATTGGGCTTTTTATCTTTACATTGGTCTGAGCACATCCAAAGCCCTCAGTGTGGCCTTCTACTAATTAGGTGACTAATTAAATAGTCAGAGCTTCCTTGCTGATTTCAGGGCTAACCCCCCATGAACAGGTTGATGATTGTGTGTCCTGTCCCATGGGTCTCTACCATGTGATTTGAAGGGCATATCTTCTCCCAGTTGCCCCATTCACACCAGGGCAAAAGGCTCACTGTGTCAAGGATGCTGGCATGCACATGGCCATTTTCCAGGGCACCCAGGGGAGCCTGCAGCAACTTAAAGGCAGAGATCCAGGATGTAGGTCACATCTTGCCTTGTGTGGTGTGGGCATTGTCAGGGGACGGAGGCAGAGGCAGGTCTGGAGGCTGGGGTGGGAGTAGGACTAACATGTCCACCTGGGGGCAGAATGACTTGACATTCTTACATCAGAAAATAAGGATCTGAGCTCATGCCAGTAATCCTAACTACTCAGGTGGCTGAGATCCAGCCCAGACAAGAAGGTCTGTGAGACAATTAATTAACCACCAAAATGCCAGAAGTGGAGGTGTGGCAAGCTAGCCTTGTGCCCAGGTATAGAATTTGAGCCCTAGATCTGGCACAAAAGAAAAGGGAGAGGGGGGGGAGGGAGGGAGGGAGAGAGGGAGGAAGGGAGGGAGGGAGAGAGGGAGGGAGGGAGGGAGGAGAGAAAGAAAGGGAGAGGGGGAGGGGGAGGGAGAGAGGGAGAGGGGGAGGGAGAGGGGGAGGGAGAGAGGGTGGGAGAGGGAGGGAGGGAGAGAGGGAGGGAGAGGGAGGGAGGGAAAAGAGAGAGAAAGAAAAAGGAAAGAAAAAAGAAAGAGAGGAAAGAGAAAAAGGAAGGAAGGAAGGAAGAAAGGAAGGAAGGAAGGAAGGAAGAAAGGAAGGAAGGAAGGGGAAGGAAGACAGAAAAAGAAAGAAAGAAAGAAAGAAAGAAAGAAAGAAAGAAAGAAAGAAAGAAAGAAAGAAAGAAGGAAGGGAGGGAGGAAGGAAGGAAGGAAGGAAGGAAGGAAGGAAGGAAGGAAGGAAGGAAGGAAGGAAGGAAGGAAGGAAGGAAGGAAGGAAGGGGATAGGAAAGGAAAATTAGGATCCACAACATCCTGACTTCTGGCTTGTGCCTCTAACTATGGTCAGAGACAGCCCCTTACCGGAGAGAGGCAGGAGAATTATTTGCAGGTGACCAGATACACCCAGATGATGGACCCCCACATTCTCTACTAGACCACCCATCTTGTTCCTTAGTTTTTTCTCTTCTTTCTCATCAATATTCTTATAGTTGCTCTTTGCCAAAGTATATATGCTTAGGCAAAGTTGGTGGAAAAGTGAGGCTGAGAAAAAGACCACACTTTTGTGGCATTCTTGAACCTTCAAGGACGTCTCCATGTGCCCTATGCCTCCAGAAAACATTGCTAGAAATTTTTTTAAAAAGAGATGGAATTGGGGGAAAGGTGAGTGTCTACATTCCAGGTAGGAGCTAAGTTGGGGATATAGTGTCTTTTCAAGGTGGAGATGCTGTTTCCAGCCACACCTGCACCTGACTCCTTGTGAGACAGTCCCTTGGAGTTCGGTGGAACTTCCACCTTTGCTTTATCACTAGAGGACCAAGCACACAGCCCCACTTTCTGTAATGTTTCTATTTTGCCTCTAGAGAAAACTGAAGTGGTGTACCTCTCTGTTATCTGTACAATGCAAGCTGAAAGATATCTCGATCCCTGATGGACCTTTCTATTTGTGAGGACCATATCTGGATGTTTCCAGGGGTTCTGGCTGAAGGTCCTTGTTCATGGGCTACCAATGTGTGTTTCTTGGGCCTTTCCCTCATGTCTGTTGCTTTGCAAACCTTTGTTTTGACATATCCAGGGATCTTTATCTTGCTTCTAATCTCATTTATCATGTAAATCTTAGGAGCTCTGAATGTTCTTTCTCTCTGTGAAAAAGTTCTGTGTTTAAAAAAAAAAAGCCCAAGACAAAAATTTCAGTCTTCTCTCGTGTCTCTCAAATATTTAATGGGATCAGTCTTCCTTCATAGAAACAAGAAAGCCAGCCTTTGCTTCTTGAGCCCCTTAAGCCCCTGGCTCTCTTGGTCTTCTGCCTCTAGAACAGGGCTTCTCAAAGTGTCATCCCTACACCACTAGCACCAGCATCATCTAGGAACTGGTTAGAAATATGATTTTTTTTGGGGGGGGGTCCGGTTGTGGGGCCTGAACTCTGGGCCTCTTCAGCTTAAGGCTAGCACTCTACCACTTGAACCACAGCGCCACTTCCGGCTGTTTTTTTCTTTTTGCTTATGTGGTGCTGGGGAATCGAACCCAGGGCCTCATGCATGCAAGGCAAGCGCTCTACCACTGAGCCACCTTCCCAGCTCCCTGGTTAGAAATATGAATTCTCAGGTTCTGCCCCAGACCTACTGCATCAGAAGCTCTGGAATAGACCTAGTGCCCTGAGTTTTTACTGAGTTTTTAATGGCATGAGAGCAATGCTGTCTTAGTTCTGCCAGCTCCATCCTACCAATCTTATGTTTGGCCTCATTCCCCAAATGACAAAGGATACCACAGACTTCTGCTGTATACCCTTCCTCTCAGCTGTAAATCCACCAGTTACATTTCTCTTTTCCCTGCAGAGGGAGGATTGCATCTATAACATCCATCCATTGAGTTCTTTATCTTGTTGCACTGAGGAAATAATGAGTGTCAAACTGTTCCCCATACTTCCCCCTTCTCCACCCCCCCCCATCATGGGGGAAAGGATTTGACGTTGGGTAGAAACTTGGAGAAGAGGTACAGAAAGAGCCTGGCCTGAAACTACAGATATAGAGGACCCTATAGTAAAAGTATAGATAGTTAGTGATTTCTAGTTATTGTAACAAAATATTTGAGAAAAGTAATGAAAAGAGCTGAAAGGTATATTTTAGCTCAGCTTCAAAAATTTAAGCCCATGATCTCTTGGACCTATTGCTTTAAGCCTGTGGTGGGGCAGAGTGTCATGGATGAAGCAAAGCTGCTTACATCATGCTGGCCTGTAAGAAGAGAGAGGGGGGAAGGGGCTGGGCTCACCCCCATCACCCTGACTTCCTTCATTGCCCCCCACCTAATGATGCTTCCATCTCCCAGTGTGCCACTAGTTAGAGACCAAGCCTTTAGCTTAGGGGGCCTTCTGGAAGCATTCAAAATCTGACCTATAACAACGATCATCTTCTCTGAAGAGTGGGAGTTCTATGAGCCACACTGGAGACCCAGGCCTGTCATAGATTGACTACACAGATCTGGAGACAATGTCGATTTCTAACTATAGTCCTTTGAAGATAACTCCATTCTAAGAAATAATCTAATATTACCACCATAGTAAAGAATTTGGGCTTGGGGAAAAGAAAACCCCAACACTGAATTTCACCTCTTATGTGGTGAACCACAATACTGTGAGTCACCTCCCTAGACATTAGGGTTAATGTAAGTAGCCCCTCTATAAACAACAGCCTGAGAAACTTCCAGACTATAATTCTGTTCCTATGAGCCACTTAGACGGGGCTGGAGAGGGTCATAGAAATAAGTTTCTGGAACCCCTACTATTGGGTTAGAGGTGGGGGGCAATCCCAGGAGTGTGGAATTCATTTTAATCTGTTTTGCCAAGGCTCTCAAATTTTATTCCTGTTTTTTAGATTGGCATTTCATCTTTTTTTGTGGTACTAAGATTTGAACTCAGGGTCTCATACTTACAATGCAGCTGCTCTATCACTTGAGCCACCTCCCAGCCCCTCGGATTGGCATTTCAAATATGACACTCATTTGTTTTTCAGTAAGGTTGTACGTGTTACTTTTTTAAGCGTAGCTTTTCTTTAGAGATCCAGAATCACTAGATCATTCCCATAGACCTTTACCTGGCCTTAGTGGCCTATCCTCACCAAATCCCTGAAGACTACAAAGAGCAGTGATCCAGGTCACTCCAAGAAGAAGCGGAACCCTTAGGGTGAAGTTCAGTGTTGATTTGAGATCCCTTAACCCAGAGTATAAGCCTGGATTCAGGGCAGGCTTAAGACACCTGCTCCTTGTCTGCTCTTTCCAGATTATATCCTAGTTCCTACATGAACTAATGATAACAAGGAACTCTGACTCACCACCTGGTAGAGCCAGGCAAGATGGCACCCAAGAGAAGAGAGAAAGTAGAAGGTCCAGGAGAGAGCTTTTAACCTCCATCTCACCCCCATGAACTCTCACCCTCCACTAAGTGTGCTCAGAATCCTCTCCCTACTTTGGGTCTCTTTCTTCCATCTGCTCCTGAAGGTCAGAGTGTGCCATTACTCACAGCTTTGTGGCCATGAACACAGTCGCAATGGTATTTTTAATAGGCAGAGCAAAAAAGTGAAATAAGTAGGTGGAGATTTATCAAGCAGTCTGTTTTGTGGTTTAAACAGAAGAAAAGAGTGCCGGAGGAAAGTTACAATTTTTTTTCACAGAACACAGGGAGATTCTCTTGATCTATCCTATTTTTATCATTCGAATAGATATTTGGGGCTTTTTTGTTATTTTTATTATCTTCAAGTAGTTTTACAGAGAGGTTTCAATACAACATGTCATTTTATAAGTGCAATAACATCTTGAAGAATGTAAATAGTTTGTTTAGGTTTGCCTGGCTCTTTATTTTTCTTTTAATAGTGAAAACTGACAGGAACTCCCAACTTTTAACTCCCTGTTTACATATAGCATTTTAACATTAATTGTGCAACATTGTACGTCGTTAAGACTGGTGTAATTCTGAGTTATTCCTTGATTAGTAAAATATCCAGTCAGATTAAATATCAACCTTGATATTTGGAAAATATTTTTGTGACTGTTTTGAACAATTCAGAAAGTATAGGTCTTAATAGATTAAATTGTAAGTTTTAGATCAATTGTAAGGTAACTGACTTCTTTGTACATTATTCAAATAGAAGTAGTAATGAAAGAAGTTAATTAATTAAATGGCATGCTTTGACTGCCTTTGCCATGCCAAAAATAATCAGCAAAAAATATAAAAATAATGAGTGATTGCCTAGCACATTGACAAATTTCTACTGCCAAGAAAGACAAGCAACTGAAAAAGTTCTTTGCTTCTTTGTGTGTGTGTATGTGTGTGTGTGAGTGTGTGTTGTGTGTGTGTGTGTGTGTGTGTGTGTGTGTGTTCACAATAAATTGGCAATGTGACCCTCTTTCTTTGAAGGATAAGGATGTTTAAACCTAATTTTGTAGCTGTCCTCCTGAAACATGGAATGAAACACAATACCTTTTACTTATTTCCCTGGATACTCTAATCCCTCCCTGCTTTACAAGTGTCTTTGAGCTGTTCCTCCCTGTGTATCCACAGCAACACAAAATCCCCACTGGAATTATTTGCTGCTAAAATGCAGGTGTACTTGTTTAATGTTTCATTGGCTTGAGCACTTAACTTGAACTTTTTTTTTCCTGCAATATGGTGACCTTTGATTTTGGAGCAGAGGGCTTACAATGATGTTAGATAACTGTTTTATATACATTAAGCTAACACCATTAGATCTGAGAGTTGTGTTTTATTGGGGCTGTAATTTGTGCCATTTCATGAGGTGCTTACTCAAAGCCAGGGTGTACCCTGTGACCTGCTGTTCCATCTGCAGGAACTTTTTGAATATGCATAAGCAACTAAATGTAAAATCTTAAAAACATTTCATCTCCAGATTTTATCCTTGGAAGTGCTAGCTCTATTTGAATGATACAGTATAAACTTTATGATTTTTTTAGAGGAGTACACTTTAGATAAGGAGAGATTTAGGAAATCAGATATTCAGATGTTGCTATGTCAGATTAGAGAGAACTATCATAATGCAAATAACAAGACTAGAGGAAAAAATGAAAATGTTCACAATGAAAATGTTCATCATATTTTTATATAAAGGCAGGAAAAGATGGCGAACATTCAGTGAATGACGAGAAGGTTGATGCTATCAAGAAAGATAGATTAGATTAACCCTTCACTAAAGAGAATGTTATATAGATGTTAGAGAATGATAAACTTGGGCTTAATATCTTGGTAGTGAAAATAGCATCTGTTAAAAACGTACTACACAGCAGGCAATATTCTAAATATCCTACAGGTTCTATTTTATCTTTGCAGCTCGCCTATCAAGCATTATATTCTGTACAGCATTTTTACAATAAAATAAAATTTAAAAAATAAAAACTTCTAAAAAAAGCATATTCTATTCCCATTTTGTGGGTGAAGAAACTGAGCCACAGCAAGGTTAAATAACCTTGGTCAAGGTCAAAACTGCTAGAAAGTACTAAAGTGTTAGGCATCCAGCTAAGGCAGTTTGAGTCCCAAGCCCATGACCTTAAACACTTCGCTCTGCTACTGCTAAGGTAGTGAGCAAAGATGAGAATTTCAAAGCCAAAGCCCACTGAGATAGGATCTAATTTGAAAAGAGGTTTCCGATAACTCGTGGAAGAGGCCCTAAAGAATCTTATACTAGGGAGTCTTGTACCCTAAGACTGTATCTCTAGGTAAGATAATGAACTACAGAACTGTATCATTCAAAAGACAGATCTAAGTCAGAATGACTGGACACAGTAACCAGTGAGGGGAGGGGAAAGGATCGTAGGTGTCTAAGATAGGCTTCCAAATTCCTGACTTGAGACACAGTTGTTCATGGCTTTGACAGGGACCAAAAGAACGGATTGAGGATAGAGAGCTCTATTTGGACAAAATTTCAATCTATAGTGCCATGCATACTAGTTTTGACACATACTGAATTAGGGATGGTCTTGAAGCATTTAGAAATTAAATTTATAGTTCAGAAGAAGCACTATAGGATGGTAGAGTGGATTATAGATAATACATAAGATGAGGTCATGGTGGTAGATTATATCACCCAGGCAAATGGGCATAAAGCCTAAGCCTAGAAAGGTTGATGAGAAATACATGGACAAAATCCCTCTTAACTCAAAAAAGTACTCATATCTTTTGGACCTGACAAGAGTGAGGTCATATCTTGACCACAAGGATGCTTATTCAGCAAGCTAAAATGTCCTTAAATGACACATGACAGTACTATGCTTAACTGTCGTTAAGTGAACTTTTGGGAGAAACACCTAATTAAAAGCTCATACTGATGCACCGCATATCGTTAATATTATAGCAGAATGTATTGTGGGAATAAGCATGTACAACTGGAAAACTGTCACCTGCCACTCAAAACTGTCCATCACTAAAGACCCTCTCCCGAATTTTTATCAGCCTTAATTTTTCTCAGGTATCTACTTTACTTTAGCTTCAGTGAACCTGCGCTTCTCTCACCGATCCTATGTCATCTTCTCAGTTCTTAGTTTAAGAAATGAAGAACCTAAGACAACACTTACTCAGGAACCTGACCCAATAACAGCTTTGTCTGTTATTTACTTCTGGTAATGTAAGCAGAAATGTCAGGTGGGATTTTCAGAAGGCTTGTTAACAGTTGCTGTTAAATAAAACTTGTAAGAGACCATCGATTTGGACTGGCCTCCTGCACTGGCCCAATTGCCTAAACTAATAAGGAGATTAAGCATAGTAACTAAACTTTGGTTGGGTTCATGTAGTGACATTGTTTTCTGTCTCCTATCCATTTTTCTTTTACTTTTTTTTTTTAACCTCAAAGCCTCATACTTGCTGCTGCTTGAGTCATGCCATACAATCCTTTTTATAAATTTTAGTTCAGTTTTCAGATAAGGCCTGTGATCCTCCCATCTCTATGTCTCACATAATTGGGTCTATAGGCATGCACCACTGTACTCAGCTTAACATTCATTTTTCTACAAATGCTATCTGATTTTTCTCAGAATCTGCTCTGGTTATGACTGCTGCCCAACTGTCAAATCATTTTGTGGTGGTGGGGGGGTGTTGCTTTATATAAATTCTACTTGATGTAATTGGTCTAAGGATGTTCTCCTTTTAAATGCTAAGTGTTAAATGGATGTGATGGATGGAGGTGCAGGAGCCCCCTTGGCCCTGAGGTGACCTTGAGAATGGAAACTATACATGGAGAAACAGGCAAGGCCATGCCCCTGAGGACTCCATAGATCCACATTTCAGCACTAGCCTGGTTTATTAAATGTCACTGTAAGAGACATTTTCTGGTGTAGGAGTTGAGGGAAGACAGATGACAGACTTGAAGAGGAGGCATGTTTAATGGGAGACATCTCTCTTCTCAATCAAGGGGTGGCTAAATGCACATCTAGGCGAAGGGAGGGAAGTAGAGGGAACCTGGTGGCTGCTCTGTGCCTTATTTTTGGTGTGACTGCTCTGTTGTGAATGAGGAAGGGTGATGAGAGAAAATGGAAGGTTACAGCGGAGAACTGAAGATTGGATAAGTACCACAACAGCCACAATGACGATGATAAATGGAATTTGACTTGGGCTGAAGAAAAGAAGTGAGAAGCTGATTAAAAAATTAAAATTCAGAAAAACCTTCTCCCCTCAATATAACTTTTGTATTGTATCATCATCGTGATGTTTAAAAAAAACCCTACTCTTTCTTTTGGGAAAATCTTTAATGGTACAGTAGCATAATTCAGGATAATATAGTATGGTAATTTGGCAATTTACCACTCATTTGATCTATGTTGTTAGACAGGTCAAATTATTCAGTTTTGTAGTAAAAGATATAGCTGCATAATTATTAAATCCCATTATATTATATAATTACTTGTACAATATAGATTGCATTTTGATCACTTGGGCTCCCCAGCTAGGGTAAATTTTAACTGCCCGTGACTACAAACACATTATTTTTATTTGTGTTTTCCATTAGGTGGTAATGAACCCAGAACCTGTCTTTGGTGTGTGCTTGCAGACTGGCAGCCATAAATAGCCGGGGTTAATTGTGACCTTTCTGCTATCTAAAGATACTCAAAATTTTTGTTCTTATTATTAAAGGATAAGACGTGTTTGGTTTTTTTTATACTTCATACAGATATTCATTCTTAAATGATACTCATCCTTAGAGAATTTAGAGCAAAACCTTTCATAATATTTAGCTATTTTTTAAATGTCAGGTACAGTTGAGTTTATTGCTATCACCAAAGTCTCCTATTTTTAGTGCTATTTAACAGATTGTCAGTAAATTGATAACATTTCCACTGTTGGAAGATTTCCAATCTCCTCTTGGGAATGGAGGGCAGGTGTTTTCCTCTGACTTGGTTTTTTTGGTATTTGTTGATTGAAAAGGGATATGTGAACTTAAAAATATTTTAGGGGGATTATATATGTATCCATATCTATATCTATATCTATGTAGATATCCATAAAAATTTTGTTGGCTTTAAGCAGAGTGACATTTTTCATAGCAGGAGTATTTTAAATACAAAAGGGCAAATACACTGTGAATCTTAGGCACATAAGTTCTTGGAAGCCTCCACTTCCAGAGTACTGGGCACACCACATAAAATGACATTCAGGATTGGTTACAGAGCCTAGTATGGGTGAGTGGAGAAGAGGGCATGAAATGCATTGCTGGATCCTGCTGGAGATGAGCTTCGTGACCTTAAGCAAATTACTTACCAGTCCTATATTGGATTTTCTTACACATGAAATATAGATAGCCACCCACCCCACCATTGTCCTTGGTATAAATCACCTTGAAGATTGAGCTCTATGATAAGGTCTGTGAATGTATCCCAGGCCCTGATACAAATGTAAAGCAGTTTGGGTCTTAAAAGAAATCTTTGCCAGACGCTAGTGGCTCATGCCTGTCTGTAATCCTAGCTACTCAGGAGGCTGAGATCTGAGGATCACAGTTCAAAACTAGCCCAGGACAGAAAGTCCATGAGGCTTGTGTCTTCAATTAACCACCAGAAAACTGGAAGTAGCGCTATGGCTCAGAGTGGTAGAGTGCTAGCCTTGAGTGGAAAAAGCTCAGGGATGGCACTGAGGCCCTGAGTTCAAGTCCTGTGACCAACTGAAAAAAAAATTTCTAGAATTTTCTAGGTGAGACAGTGTATCCTGATTTAAACAATGATATAAAGCTAGTATTGACTAGTAGGATCTTTGAAGTCTACAGGACAGAGCCATAGGCCCTCCCTAATCTCATATTCTGCATCCACATTTTCAACCAATCCTGTCAGAAAATATTTGCAAGGAAAAATTTCTGCTATAATGAATATGTACAGACTCATCTTCTTGTCCTTACCCACTAAACAGTAGAGTATAATAGCTATTTACTAGTTCTAAGTACCTAGAGATAATTGAACGTATACAGGAGGGTGTGTGGGCATAATAAGTAAATATTACAGTATTTATATAAGAGATTTGAGCATCTACTCAATTTTGGTATCTTCTTGGGAATCCTGGAATTCATCCCCCTCCAAGGGACCAGTTGTAGGCAAAGATTAGGTAAGAGGACATTAAAGCTAGATAGTAGCCTTGTATGGCCTTGGATAAGTCATTGTGGTTCAGTTGTACCTAATAAAATAGGAATAATAATATCACAGACTTCATGTTGCTATGAGAACCAATGGGGAAAATAACATGTGTAAAGTATATGATTATAAGCCCTCAGCAGAGTTTAGCTGTGGTGGTTATAACTTCACTTGCTTGCTTTTCTTTTATGATTTAAACTCAGGGCCTCCTACTTGCCAAGCAAGTAGTCCATCATTTGACTACATACCCCTGCCCTTTGTGCCTGATTTTTTCAAATAGGGTCTCTTTTGTCCAATGTTGACCAAGATTTTACTCCCCCTGTTTTACACTTGCTGTGTGTGGTGAGGATGACAGGAGTGCACCACTGCATCCAGCTTTTTGCTGGAAGAGATGGGTCTCACCAACCGTAAGATCCTCCTGGTCTCCTCCTCCTGAATAGCTAGGATTATAGACAGGAGCCACTGCCCCCAACTCCAGTTTCTTATAAGTAACCTGACATTCAAACTTTGCATTTATTTATACCAAGTTGACCTCCTTCTTCCCAATTTGGAGGTTTTATTTTGTTTTGAGAATAAAATGTTAAAAAAAAAAGAGTAAATTGTGTCCTACCATTTCACAGAAACTAGCTTTTGAATTTTTTGCAATTAACTCTGATATCTTCCTTTTTTTTTCATTAAGTGATTATAATTGAAGGTTTGTGTAAAAAGAATTGCTACCATCAAAGAAATGTTTAACAGTTGTGATGCATGAAATACACTTAAATTGAATTATAGTACATTTTATTGAATTATGGTTAATATCTTTGTTCTTTTCCCTTTTTTTCTCCTCAGCTCTCACCTGAAGTTTAATAATCTCACCCTGATTTCAACTCATGGACTCCCAGGGAAAAAACCATACAGTGAAGAAAGGAAATTTTTAGCAAGCGAGTATGAATACTTCATTCTGAAGCCTATGTGTCCTAATTTGTGACATTGTTTTTATGCTAAATAATAAGATTCAGTCAGGAAATAGAAGGGCAAGGGACAAGAAGGCTTTTCTCCTAGAGTCTAGGAATTATTAGGAATTCAAACTCAGCATGTGAGTGGCCCAGAGTGGCAGCGCTAGGCCACCATTGGTATTTGCAGGAAGACAGCTGCCTTATTCCCACAACAGAGCCTGTGACCCAGCCATCCCTGTTTTGAGTTCTGAATGAGCTTAGTAACATCACTGGTGATGGTACATCACACACACACACACACATACACACCAGTTTGTAACCACAGATTCACCAGGCAAGCTCACTGTTCAAGTCCAAAACCAGTCCAGGAAAGTTACTAGTTAACAACATCAATCTTTTTTTTTTTTTTTTTTTTGTCAGTCATGGTGCTTGAACTCTGGGCCTGGGCGTTGTCCCTGAGCTCTTCAGCTCAAGGCGAGCGCTCTGCCGCTTGAGGCACAGCACTTCTGATTTTCTAGTGGTTTATTGGAGGTAAGAGTCTCACAGTTTCCTGCCTGGCCTGGCTTTGAACCATAATCCTCAGATCTCAGCCCCCTGAGTAGCTAGGATTACAGGTGTGAGCCACCTGCGCCCGGCTGACAACATCAATCATATAAATCCTATTTCATTATCACACCACTTCCATTCATTTTAATTCTTGGTAGCAAAACATTGGTACAGAAGTAGGAAGTTTCTTGCTTCTGGAAATCATCTCCCAACATTTCAAATAAAGATAGATGAAGTTGTTCTCTCCTGGGATGGGAAAAGGATGTTACACCAGAATTCTTCATGAAGACACCCTCTTTCCCCTGTGAAAAGGACTTGCTTTGCCTTCTACAGCCTCCTTGCCAGTAAAACCACGCCCAGGTGTGTTGCTGTTGTTGTTGTCAATGTTGTCTGCAATGTAAGAGGTGGAACACAGGGCCTCCCTTGAATGTGTACTGCTACTGAGCTGCTTCGCCAGTGCCCACTTTTATCAGGCTTGTTTTCTAGAAGAATGACATGAGGAACAGTGAAGTAAAGGACATGAGATCTGAACCAAGAGAATGCTGCTCCAAGTCCTGCCTTTACCTTCCACCATCTAGACAACGAAGTTCATTTCTCTGAGCTTTGATTTTCTTGATTGTTAAAGAGTATGCTAAGCCAGGCTTGCTGGATTTTTGTTGTTGTACATGGTGTTGTTGATCAAATCAAAGCAACTTCAAATCCTGACACATGGATACTACTACCTTCCTTCATGTTTCCCTCTTTCTGAATTACATGATTCCCAGGAAGTGCTGGTGTGTTGGCATCTTAAAAGGAATTTCATTCAGTCGGCTTAGTAAAAATTTCTGTCTGTCCCCTTGTTGGATGAGGAAAGAACAATGTAAAGGGCTTCCTGTGAGTATGATACCACAGAGATAGACCTAATGTTTGATGGGAGTCATCTGCCATCCTTGCTTCTATTCTTTCCTCTCTGCAGTCTCAACACGGTCACCACAGCAACACAGCAGAACTGTGACTCACATCATCAACTCCTTACTGCCCAGAACTGCACTGTCCAAAGCAGTAGTTAAAGCCACATGGGACTACTTAATTTAAATTAATTACAGTTAAATGAGATGAAAAATTCAGCTCAGTCACATTAGCCATATTTCAAGTGCTTAAATAGCCGCATATGGCCAGTGGCTACTGTACAAGCTCAGTTCCAGAGCATTTTCATCACCACAAAATGTTCTAGAATGTTCTGAGCTAAAGTCTGTCCTTTTCTATTCCTTGATTTCCTCTTTTACTATCTTTTGCTCATCTCTAGTCACATCAGTAACCCCAATGTTCACTAAACAGAACAAGCAAGTACTTATATTGGGGGTCCTGGCTTTTTTCCCTCTTAACTGTCCTTTTTTCCATGAGGCCTAGATTACCCTATTTTCCAGATTACCCTATTCATTTGTGAACAACACTCTTAACACACTTGGCTCTATTTTTTTTTCTTGCTCCTGAAAGTCTTCTAAACATTATGGAAATTGCCATTTGAAACTGTGTTTACTCTGTACACTCCAAATGCTTCCATTTTATTGTAAACTCTTCAGGCAGGAATTTTGTCCATTGATATGTTCCCAGTATTGAGCCCATAGCAGACATTTAATAATGCGGAATACATGAAAGTTACCTTCAAAGAAACTGCAAAAAAAACATCTCTATCAACGAGGGGACACATCAAACCCAGCCAGATCTATCTGCCTGGATAACCTCCTGTCACCTTAATTCTTAGAAACCACAGACTGGGTTATGAACAGGATGTTCTTTTCTTAAATTTCTTGTGCCCTAATAAAGGAAATTGTCTCTGGCCACAGAGTTTAAAAATAATAAGTGAAAATGACATCCATGGATTTAATAATTTAAATTCCTCAGCCTAAACACTAATTTTGAACTTGTTCTTAACCAGTGTTTTGCTTCATTATTATTGTTATTATTTTTAATAGCCTTTTTTGCCTCCCCCCCTCTCTGGTGGTGCTGAGGATGTGCGTGGGATCAGCTGAAAGGAAGGTGCCTGCAGGGAGAGAAACGGGAAGCAGGAGAAAGCCACTAATTGGACAATCATTCCCGAATAATTGAAAGCTAATTGCAGTGGTCTTTCTTCTGAGAGTGTCACAATTAATCCTTTCTGAAAAACCTCTAAGTTTCGTTCTAGTTCTGAAGGGTCTGATTCCATGAGGTGCAGGTCTTATACTTGCTCCCCCGATTTGGCTTCCAGTTGGCCCTTCTCACCATGAGGTTCAGGGCCCATTACATCCTTGAAGAAGCAGGCCATACCTCATGCATGCCCTCTGAAATTTCCCCAGTCTACTTTTATTATCTCATTATCTGTCCAGATTTTCCCATGAAGACAACTTTTCACTTTGGCTCTTTTTTTGTACTTCTAGGGATCAAACTCAGAGTCTCAGGCACTCTACCACTGAGCTACCTTACTAGTTCCCTTTCCTGTTAAGCTTGCTTGGGAAACATGAAATTTCATTGATGGACTCTTTGTTGTTCCTTCTCTCTTCTCCAGAGAATCCTGGTAGAGGTTTGTCTCTTCATCACCCATCAGTGAGATAGTCCTGACTGTGTTAGAATTTTAGTACTTATTAACTTGGCTTCAGAAATAATTTGAGGAACATATCACAGCGGTCTCTGATAGATAGATTCACTCACTTGGGAAATTGAAGACAGTTCAGATGGATAGTAACATCTAGAAAGGCCAGCTTCCACTTACCCTGTGGCATTTTAAACAGAGAAATGTCAACGTAGAAACAGATCATGAAATGACCTACCACAATGCTCTTCCACACTGCCTTTGGTATATGAGTAAAGGTTCCTAAAAATCAGTTCCCATTGGACGCAATTTCACATTGTAACTCTGAAATGCACATTATGACATTATCAATTATTCTAACACTACTCTTCTACTGTCATTAAAAATAGCATTGTCTTAGCCTTCCACAAATTTTCCTGGACAGCTTGTATCTCTCTCAGCAATTTCTTCTGCCACTAATCCCTATGCACTAACTATATTTAATTTTTCCTCATTTTGGGCAGCTTATAGTAGGGACTGTATAACAAATAAGGACCATCCTTTGTGTGTCTCTCATGAATGTTGGGATCAGTGAAGTCACCTGTGTTCTTGTAAAGCTATCAAAATGGTTTTTAAAGAAAATCTCATCTCGCTATCCATTACTGGGCTGTGAAAGACCAGACCCTGTTTTTTTTTTATTAAGGAGAAATTTTCTTGTTTTTAAGTGTTGTTTCATGGAGAGATACAAAGCCCAGAGCTCCCATTTCTTTCACAGGTTCTGTAACAGAGTCTAATGTGCATCCATTACTAGAATTCTCTTTGTGTGGTGAGACTAGACTTGTATGTGGATCAAAAAGGAAAAAATGTCCTCCCATTACCCCTTCAGAATTCTGTTTGCCTCCAAAGAGAGTAAACAGGATTATGTATCATTAATATCATTTAGAATAATACCCTCTGCATATGCATCCCACTTGACAAAACAGCGTCTCCTATATTCTCATGTCCATTCCTTACAATGGTTGAGACATGTAGGGTGGGCTCATTATCCTGTGGGTGAAAGGCCAGGAAATTGGGTTATGCAGGGTTCCTGGGGTCCGGGCTCATTGACAAAAGATATAGACCCTGGCATAATCCATGCAGCCTAAACTTAAATGAAATTCTACTGTGTCCAACCATCTTAGACTCTCCAGACCAAAATCATTAAATATCCTTTCTACAAGGCCAAGCCTTTCAGAAAATTCTGCAAATAACCCTTGGAGACCTTAAACAGACCCTAAGCCACAGGAACCAATTCCTGTCATAACACAGTCGAGAGCTCAAACTCAAGAGAAGCCTGAAAATGAAGGTCCATGCAGCTACCAGTATCCTCAAACCTAGAACTCATCTCTAACCTGGGCCAGCTGTATATATACAAATACCTGTTCCCTCCAAATCACCTCTGTGCAGAGTGACCCCAAGTCTCCAGGGATTGTACTTGCTGTAAAATTAATTCCCTCATTGACACCTTCTTAAAATATGTGTGTTGTTATGACACAAAACCACACACTAATTCTAAGGATGGGTCATTTATGGGAATGTATTAGCAAACAGGAAGAGTTCTCAATATTATAGGTCTGGGTCCCCTGCCTTTGGGAGTGTTCCACAGTGTCACCTTCTTCATTCCTTTTGAGTCTATGGCCAGAAGGACAATTTAACAGCTAAAGTGTATTTATAATCCCCATGAAATAAAAGCACAAGAAAGAGTCTGATTTCACTCTTTCTTTCACACTCTCCCCCTCCCTTTCTTTCCCTCCCCCTCTCCTTTTCTCTCCCTCCCTCTCCTCCTCTCTCTCTGTGGGCTGGCCTAAGCCAGGTGGAACAATTCAGCTTTAATGGGAAGATGTCAATTTATGACAAAGTGTTTTGTAACGAAAAATCTAGTGTGAGCCCTAGTAAACTCACAGCAAGAGCACAGACCCAGCTCACTAGGGGACTTGAACCAGCTCACCAGATGTCTAATTAATGCCCGCTGTCAGCTGCTTAAATGTCACTGATGGAGCTTCTCTCTTTGCAGCCACTGTTTTAATGATAAAGATTATGCCTTGATGTCACTCTGCTCCTGGGTTAATGTTGTGGTTGGTAGAATGATTGCCATAGACCGAGCAGCCAAGCAAATCGTGCTTTCCCAGGATGAAATCGTGTTCTACGACCACCTCATTCTCTGTACTGGGCAGCAGTACCAGGTAAGCCCTGGCATCGGGAGTGCCAGTGGTGTGTTTGGAGATCTCCAGGGCTAATATGTTTACTAGGACACATGCTTTCTGGGTACAGAGTATCCCTTCTTGCCCAGACAGCTGCCACTCTATATTCATAAAAGTGCTCTTCAGGGCCGGCACACACGACCAGAATTGTATCTGCAAAACCCTCCCAGAAACCCATTCCAAGAAAAACATTCTGCTCAAGGATCAAAATCACAGCAAGTTGGAAAAATGTCACTCTTGAAGCTGTTGTCCCAAAGTCTAACACTTATGGCTCACCATAGCACAATCCAGACACAACCAAGCATGCATTTGTGGTAAATTAATTTATGCCTCAAGAGGCTAACATTTGGCTGGGGCGGTGCGTTCACGCAAAAGTATTTCAAACATGCGCACCTTCTGTCAACCCTTATTTTATTTTGTCTCTCAGTTACAAAACTAGGAAATCAGATTGACTGGTTTCCAGTGACCATGCTTTCCGTCTCATTACTCTCTCAAGACACATTTGAATAAAGCATGGCTGGATAGAACGGGAGCTGTTGGGTGTGGTAGGGCAGCAGATTTTAAGATGCCCATTTCAGAGTGCAATTAGCATTTCCTGGGGTCCCCTAAGTAAGATACCTCTCCAACAAAAACAGATTTCCTTTAACAGAAGAATAGGGTCATCACTGGGTGCTCATGGCTCACTCCTGTGATCCTAGCTACTTGGAGCTAAGATCTGAGGATCACAATTTGAGGCCAGCACAGGCAGGAAAGTCCATGAGAGTCTTATCCCAATTAACCAGCAAAAAGCTGGAAGTAGAGCTGTGATTCAAGTGGTAGTTAGCATGTAGCCTTGAGTAAGAAAAAGTCAAGGGACAGAACAGAGGCCCTGAGTTAGAGCCTTGGGACTAGCACTTGTGCGCACACGCGCGCGCGCGCGCGCACACACACACACACACACACACACACACACACAGAATGGAAACCTATTCTAATTCATGACTGTGGATTCTGGCAGGAATGCGTGTGTATATTTCTTTTACATTTCCAAGCTGGGGCAGCTCTGAGCACCACTTAGCCAGTGTCCCCTGTCTCTTGCAGTAACTGTCCATAAGTCACTTGAGATTAGCTGGGGTGCTTTGAAAACACATCTATGCCTAGAATAGCCTGTGTTCCTAGAAACTTTTTAAATCCTATGCCTTAGAGCAACATTTCTCAAGCTGCTCTGTACTTGTCCAGCCCCTGGGCATCCACTAAGAGGTAGATTCTGAACTGGAAGCCTGGAAGCGACAAGCTCCTTAGGGAGACTGATAGATTGTAGCTGGATGAATCTCTCAATTTCTTGTCCTTTTAAAAAAAAATAAGGAAATCTCATCCTCAAAGAGCAGAAGAGGATTATTTTTTTCTGGTTACAGGATAAAAAATAACTGAAGGAAGAACTCGTATTGCTGTATAAGTTATCTCTCTTCCTTTTAAAACATTAAACAGAAGGCAATACCACACAGCCCTCTAGCTTGTCCCCCCTCACCTGCCCAGTGAGTTCCAGCTGCTGCCCCAGACTGCGTACTTTGGAAATTGAGCAGGAGACCCAGGCAGCTGTCCAGAGACTGGGGCATCTGCCCATGTGTGTCCAGCTGCCCCTGCAGCTTTACTTTGTGGCACATTAAGCTCTTGCCCTTTTTACAGTGAGAAAAATGAAATGAAGAAGTGAGAAAAGGAGTTCCAATTTAATTTCTCCAGAAGGACATAAAAATCAAAGGTACATAGAGTGATACAGAAAGGGCAACTAAATTCACTAGGGACCAGCTAGTTCTTATTTCTTTTTCCATTTCTTTTACTCCAGGTCTCTCATGGTTTTGTCCCAATTTATTGAAAGAAAGAAAAAGAAAATACAGCTTCACCCCAAAGCAAGAAGACAATTCTAATCAGATCTTTAACATGGCATGCCTTGCCCTAAAATATTCTGTAAGATTTCTGTGTCCACATATTATATTACCCTTAATTTTTTTAATCAGAAAAAATGTGTGCACATGATAGAATCTTAAATGATATTGCAGGGCTGAGAGTGAGGAGGGCTGGTCTCTCTCCTACCTTATCTACTATCTCCATCCCAGCAAAAGACAAAACGATGACTTTAGTGTCCAGTAAGCTTGACATGAGTTGGCATTGCAGTATGGTCTTCAAAAGATTCATAATATCAAGACTAGGTAAATGAAAGCATGGTAACCAGAACAGGGTATCCTCAGGCAGGCATCTGCTATAACCTAGCTGGGCAGAAGAGCTTTCTACACGATGCCTTCCGCCGGGAAGAGAGACACCCCTCCGTGTTGTCATTTAACAGTATCCAGTAGGAATGGACCTCACTTTGAGGATGATTAAAGGTGAACATCATAGCTCAAAGTCAAAGAAAAGTGGCTCTTTTGAAACACAGCTGAAGATTCTCTAATAATGGTCTCATCTGAGAGCTGAAATCTTTGTCTTGTCTCCTTGAGTCTAGGTAGGCTTGCAACAGTAATTTAAGAAAACTTTCCTTACCCAAGTATTGTCTAATTAATTGATTCTAAGCAAAGTTAAAGAAATTCTTTTTCTTAGTTAGACTCTGACATTTCTCATACAAAATGAGACATTTCTCATTATCTCATGAGAATGAAGGGGGGAAATGAACAAATTCCAGATGAAAACTGATTACTGAATGCTCCTCTCTTAAAAAAAGAAAAAAAAATCCAGATGAATGAAGCAGGAATTTAAAAAACATTACTCCTTAGTGTTAAATGACAAATAATAATGAAACTCTACAGAATTTTGGAGAAGGTATGATGAATTATTACATGTACCCCTGAGTCTCTCAAATTTGAAGATAACAGAAAGCCATTCTTTTATGTGCTCCAAATAACTATGACAGAAAAGTGAGAGTTTTGCAATGGTGTGAGAGGACAGGTGGCAAGCACTACAAATTATTTTAAAAAGTAACTCTTGTCAGTCTGAATTGGACTACAAAATAGAAAATGATGGGCTGGGAAGGTGGCTCAGTGGTAGAGTGCTTGCCTTGCATGCATGAGGCCCTGGGTTCGATTCCTCAGCACCATATAAGCAAAAAGAAAAAAAGCTGGAAGTGGTGCTGTGGCTCAAGTGGTAGAGCACTAGCCTTGAGCTGAAGAGCTGAGAGACAGCACCCACCCAGAGTTCAAACGCACGACCAGACACCCCCCCCCCGCAAAAAATTTTAAAAAATAGAAAATGATTATTCAATTTACTAGAAGGTGATGTGCTAAAGGAGGAACTTGTAAGTGGGGATGCTAACGTATGTTGGTGTTGACTCATAAGGGAATAATGCTAAAGAATGCTTTTGAGCCAGGCACCAGTGGGTTATGCCTGCCTGTAATCCTAGCTACTCAGGAGGCTGAATGAGATCTAAGGATCACAGTTTGAAGCTAGCCTATACAGGAAAGTCTGTGAGACTGTTTTTTCCCCAATTAACCAGCAAAAAGCCAGAAGTGGTTTAAGTGATAGAATACTATCCTTGAGAAAAAAAGCTAAAGGACAGCACCCAGGTCCTGAGTTTAAGTCTCTGTACTGGCACACACAAACATGCGTGCGTGCACACACACACACACACACACACACACACACACACACACACACATTCAAAGAATGTTTGAACAACTTAGAAAGATTCAAAAACTGGAGAACATAAAAGTGAAGTGAGAGTAGAAACCAGGATCGCATAAGAGGAAAATGAAAGTTCTGACAGTGAGTGTTATTATTTCCAACTACCTTGTTAAACAATCAGGATTATTTTTTACACTAAACTCAACATGCAAGGGAAATTCCACATCAAAATGACACCAAAAATTTCCAAGTACTGTACATAGCTACAAGTATACAGCAAAGGGCTTATGTAAGACAAATTCACAAGGACAGTGATATTAATACCCAGCAAAGGAAAGCTGGGGGAAAGAAGAGCATCAGCAGTGACAGTAAAATGGATGATGACCGTAGAGATCATGAACTCATTACCTCCTGAGTGTGACCTTCTCAAAGGATATATCACAAGTACAGTTTTTTCCTGTTGGTTACATTTAAAAAAGAAAGGAAGAACAACCTGAGGTATATCCAGAGGCTTGAAGTTATTTCACATGTTTAGACACAAGAGTCAAGATTCAGAGTGGCCAGGATGACCAACCAGTCTTCAAACCATTGAAGGCTTTTCATGTAGAAAACAAATTAGATACATACCTCTAGAACCCAGGAAACAGATTTAGGACAGTCTCCTAGAAAACCATAGGTATACTATACAGTACTTATTCATCCTAAGAAACAGCTTCCTAACTCCCTACCCCTAAGAAACGGCTTTCTAATAGTCTTAAAGTCTACTCTAAATGGGAATGGCCAGACCCAGGAGGCAGGAGCCTGCTGTCCTCAGAGCCCTTATTAATCAGGCAGAGTCCCTGAGGGCTAGTGAATGTTTTCTATGAGATGTGCGTAGTAGCTGATGTAACCCTCACAGTAACACTAGATTGGTGCCGTCTTCATTCCCATTTCAAAGATGAAGGAGCCATGGGCTGGGAAGGTGGCTCAGTGGTAGAGAGCTTGCCTCACGTGCATGAGGTCCTAGGTTTGATTCCTCAGCACCACATATACAGAAAAAGCCGAAAGTGGTGCTATGGCTCAAGTGGTAGGGCGCTAGCCTTACGCTGAAGAGCTGAGGGACAGCGCCCAGGCCCAGAGTTCAGGCCCCATGAGGAACCCAGGCAAACCCAAGATGAGGTAATGTACCCAACGTCTGTTTCTACTGCTGAGCTCTTCCTGCTTCACAGACCTTAGTCCTCCCGCCAATAATATGTAAAACATCTAGTATAGAGCTTGCACCGAAGGTCCCAAAGTTGCCTTTCTGCCTTGCCCCCTGTGCTGGACACTTTTTCCTCTAGAATTTTTCTACATGATTGCCAGACAAAAGGGTCAAAATAGTAGCTCAGAAGGCAAACTCGGGTTACAGTGCTGTTTTATGTGGCTCTCGCAGTCTTTTGTTTGATTTTAATTTAAACAGGAGTAATATAAACAGAACCTCATGGGTCTGACATTAATTGAAAAATCAGATCTGGCCATACTGGACCTGTGTTCATCTGTGAAGCTGCGTTGTGACCAAATGCTTTGGCCGAAACATGTACCCTCTGGTTTGCTAAGGGAATTTTCACATGGAAGATAAGTGTTGGCAATCATCCTTTATTGTGATTTCACGGTTACTTTCTCTACAGTAGAGAAAAGTTTCAGCTTCCACTCCCCATCTATATCAAAAGTGGGAGAGCAGACGTTATATTGGGAAGATCCTGTGTTGAGATCCTGTGTTGCTATAGTTTTCTGCCTAGTACCTCTGTAAACTTGAATTTTAGCCCCTGGTAGAATTGTTTCTGTGACAGATTGTTTTAACCAAAATAACCATATCAAATCCAGTTCCATCTCCTTTTCTATACCTTTGCCATTCTGCATGAAGAAGTGGGGAATAGATGGAATCTCTTGACCCCAAGAAGGGTCCCTATGTGTGCCTCCATGAATAGAATATGGTGTGGAGACACAGCTCAACTTCCGGAACTAGGCTAGAGAACATAGAGCTCTCTGTACAGTTCTTTCTTTCCCTTGGGACATTTAGTGTCCCTTAGGAGTCAAGTGTCATGTTTTTTGTTTATTTGTTTTGCCAGTGATGGGGCTTGAACTCAGGGCCTGGGCACTGTCCCTGAGCTTCTTTTGCTCAAGGCTAGACTTCTACTATTTGAGCCACAGCTCCACCACTTCCAGCTTTTTTCTGTTTATGTGGTTCTGAGGAATCGAATCCAGGGCTTCATGCATGCTAGGCAAGCACTTTACCACTGAGCCACATTCCCATCCCCAATGAGTGCCATGTTTTGAGGAAGCCCAAGCCACACAACAAGCCCACATGTGGGCATTCCAGGCCACCATCAGTATCAACGGCTAGACAGACAATGACATCTTGTCTCTAAATGGTCATCCTTCCTATTTGCTTCCTTGATGTTTTCTCCTTTCAGTTGAAGCCTAATTAATTATATGCAGGAACAAACTAATACTTACCTGTATTGAACATTACTATGTATACTTCATTTTCTCTTAACTATGTCAGAGCTTCATCTTTCACCACTGCAATAAGAATTTCTCTAACTTATCTCAGGTCCCATGTCCTACGGGGGTGGATCTTAGCGAACACCCCACTAACAGAGAGGTTGCTGAGCTCAGTAAGCAGCGGTACACTGGGAAAGTTCCTCCCAATCTTTTCATTCTCAATGATGAGGAAGATTGCCTCAATGCCCTGACTTGGATGAGGAATAATTCCATCATCACAGAAGGTAAGGATATTGGTAACCGTGCATCTTTTCAGAATAGTGTTTTATTTTTATAATGAGTCTCATTCTTCATCTAGTTCCAGTATATAATTAGTGCCTAATTAATTCTAACCAAATCATTCATCTGTCATGCTTTGTTTTCCAGATTAATTTACAACTTGTTGTCATTTTTGGATACCCAGCATGTTTGCTGAGGGAAAGAAAAGGCTTGAGATAGTTTAATTATCTATAATTATTTTATTACACAAAATGAATATCCAAAGAGCAAAGCATGGCTAAAATCATTAACTAATTAAAGAATAATTTAATAAGCAAACATGTTTAGCAATTATATGGAAAATATGTGTCCTTTTGTGAAGCTCAAAAGACTGAGGAAGAAAAAGAAAGGCCTGCATTGGAAGGGCTCTTTCTTCTTTTTCTAGCCCATTGTTCTCTTTCTTCCTGTTGCCTGTACAATCCTTCCCACAAATTCATATATTTAAGTTGCAGACCACTTTTGAATCAAAATTGTACAAATGCTTCCTTTACTCAAAAACATTTGCTCAAGAATGGACTTCTACACTGCCTGTATTTCATTGAAATTACAATCAGCATAGGGCCTGGATACCTATGTGTCTGTTCTTTTAAACCTGAAAGTCAAGCATTGGTGGCGATACTTTGTGTCCAGCCACTTTATATTATATAAAGCCAGAGAGCGTTGGTGACCTAGGTAAGTACCAGAACTGTAAGAGCTGAGATTAGGGTCCTGATCTCCAGTAGGGGGCCAGGGATGTAAAGAATAGTACATGCCCAGAAAGTGGAACATCACTGTAAAAATAAATATATTTATCTAAATATAGATAATTCCATTTATTAAGATAATTAGTACATTAATACAATAAAATAAATACACTAACTCACATAATATATCAGTACAACTATTATAATAAAAAAATATAGTTTTGAGCCAGAGGCCTAGCTCAAATGGTAAAGTACCTACCTAGCAAGCATGAAGCTTGGGGCTTGAACCCCAGTACTGGAAGCCAGGTGCCAGTGGCTCTTGTCTGTAATACTAGCCTTCTCAGAAGGCAAAGGCCTGAGGATCCCAGTTCAAAGCCAGCCCAGGAAGGAGAAGTCCGTGCGACTCTTATCTTCAGTTAACCACCAAAAAGCCAGAAGTGAATCTGTGGCTCAAGTGGTAGAGAGCTAGCCTTGCGCACAGAGGGCTCAGACACAGAGCCCTGGCCCTGATTTCAAGCCCCAAGACTGGCAAAAAGTTAAAAAATACGTTACTAATATACTTACTAATTTTCACTTACTAAATTACTGATTTAAAACTTAGGAGTGTATACCAAATCATATTTGATCCATAACTAGATCCCATTTGCTAAGACTTTATGGGCTATTTGCCACTGAATTTATGAAAGAGACTGGTATGGAGTTTCCTCCTTTATGCTCTCTGTTAGGATTTTGCATTCAGGAATGAACTAATCTTCCAAAGCACTTTTGGAAGCTTTCTGTATTTGAGGTGGACTGAAATAAAAAGTAATTTAAAGATTGGGCAGGAATATAAAGCCAAGTGGATCTGGTACCTTTGTGTAAAGTTACACCAGCAACCCAAATGTAAAAATTGCCATAAAGTATTTTCATATTTGCATTAGAACTTGGTAATACTTTCAGCTCTGCCATTACATATATTTAAACCTGCTTTCACATTTTATCCATTCTTTAATAACTGAGCATAGAGCTCTCTGTACAGTTCTCTCTCTCCCTTGGGACATTCAGTGTCCCTTGGGAGACAAGGGCCATGTTTTGAGGAAGCCCAAGCCATGCAGCAAGCCCACATATGGGCATTCCAGGCCACCATCAGCACCAACTGCTAGGCAGACAAGGCCATCTTGTTAGTTGTGAACACATACTCAGCGTGTTTTCTGGGGGAAAGAAACAGACCTATGCAGACTTCAGGATGACTTTTATGCAGGGGAGTGTCTAATCTAGAAGCCCAGCAAAACTTTTATTCTAAAATGTCAGATCAGAAATAGTCAGACTTTGGAAACCTCATGGTATCCGCCGTTGCAACAAGAAAGCAGCCACAAAAATACATAAATGCATGGGGATGGCTGTGTGTCAATCAAACGTTATGAAATTCACAAAAACAAGTGGCAAGCCATGTTTGCAGATTCCTGCTTTTATCCATAGAACGTGTGGCAAGTCATTACACTGCAGCAAGCCCACACTGAAGTGTAACTTCAACAACTTGAAAACACAAAGCATTCCATGCGTCTTAGAATCATGCCCAATCCCAAGAGCCTTCACTGCTTTAATCTTGAACTTGGAATGAATTTGGGAACCAGAACTAAAAGGTCTTTTGTTTGTTATTTGTTTAAGATAGTGTCTTGCAATGGAACCCAAGCTGACCTCAGACTTACTGTGTAGTTCAGGCTGGCCTCAAACTCACAAACCTCCTAACTCGAACTCCTGAGTGCTGGGATTACAAATGTGTGCTGACCTAAAGAGCATCTTGACCAAGAAAAAAAGTCTTTAAAAGTGAACAGTGCAATCTCTTATGATTGAATGTTGATGGCAGAGGATTTAGAAATGGATGAACAGGAATCTCAAGTATCTTTTCCTTTTCCCTTCTGGTTCTCAGAAGGGGAAGAATGTCAGTGCATTCTATGGACTTGACGGGTGGTAAGTGACCGTGATTCTCCAGTACCCACTTGAAGGGAAAGGCTTTTAAGAGATTTTTAAAAGTCTCCCAACAGCCACCCTGTAAAGCCACTCTGAGTGCCTACTTTTGTCTACTCTTCAGCTAGGATAAGAAATATGTGGAAATTAGTTTTATCTTAAATATAGAGAATGTTCCCCATGTCTGATGCTTAATGACCCTTTGGGGCATCTCCTAGGTAGGTGTCCTTAACACTCAGGTGCTGAGACCACCAGACTCAGAGTCTGAAAAAGGCTGAACCAGCCAGCTTAGTTAAATTCTGTATAGCGGTCTTTCCAAATGACTTCTCATGTGAGAAAAGTTAGGAAGAAAAGTATTACCTCCTGCCTTCAGGAAACTCTCTTTGTAGCTTTGCCATAATCCAAGTCATATTCAAACATGACTTTAATTAGTCCCATACAGCTCTTACCCTTGCAATTGTTTTCCTGTCCTTTCCTCCAGCCCCCTGGTCCTCTCTTCTTTACCCAGCCCCACCCCCCTCCCCCATTGCAGTACCACTGGGTCACAAGTCAAAATCCTAGAGCAGAGCAAGCTTTTTAGGGTAGTCACTCCATTGACTGCAGAAAAGCCTCCACAGATGACAGTCTGTGAGGCTTCTAGGAAATACAGGACAGAGCGGACCCAGCAAATAGGTAATCTCCAGATCTCTTAAACATACACCCTGGGCCCTCCAGGAAGGTGGCAGTATTTTTATCAGGGAGGGGAGATCCACATAGAAATATGTATTTGTGCCAACCTGAGTCACCTTGATGACTTCTACTTCCTAAATGAGACTTTGGCTGTGCAACTTAAGAGTCTCATCACTGGCAATTCAAATCCCTTCTAACACTGTAGGGGACCCAGTGGTCTTCCCAGAGCTATACTTTGAAAGGAATATAATTGATTTGCTTCTGAGACATCTAGAAAGCTATTCTTTACTGGAGCTTCCAGCTACTTCTTTGAACACTGGAGCTCTAATTTATCTAATTGTATCTTGCACCATGCCTGGTATGCAATAGATGCTAAATAAATGTTTTAGTGAATATATGTGAAGGCAGCCCACAATGATTCTTTTTTTTTTTTTTTTTTTTTAGTCTTTTCTTTTTTGGTACTGGGGGATCAAACCCAGGATGTTGCACTTGCTGGGCAAGCACTTTGCCACTGAGCTACATCCCAGCCCACGCAATGACTCTTTTCCTCTTCCTCCCCTCATCTCATGGGGAGTCTCATCCAAACATTTTATACTTGACGTCCAATCACAATGAAGACAGGAGAACCCTTGGCTGAGATGGAAGACATTATTTTAAAAATTCCTCAAGCAAGTAGTAAAATACATTGTCTGTGCATCATCACGAATACACATTTGTCAAAGCAGTCTAGTTCAAGCTCTGGAATTGATAGTCTAGGTCCAAATTTTGGATCATTTCCTTGGATGATTTCCTTGAATAGGTTGTTAGGGAAATACAGTGAGAGAAATAAGACATCACTTGCCATAGTCAGGAGGGTATTTCAGCTAGGGGGAGAGTTCATTAAATACAAACAGTATTGTAAATAATATAAACTGAATTTTGTAAGATGACACCCTTCACCACAGTTTCACTTTCCACGGCTTCAGTTACTTCTAGACAGCTAAAAATATTAAGTGGAAATACTTAAATAGTCTGGAACTGTTAGATGGAAATTCTTAGACGCCCCTATTCTGAATAGCATGATGAAATCTTATGCCTCCTTGCCAAGGGACACAAGTCTTTGTCCAGTGTATCCATGTTATGTATGCTACTTGCTTGTTAGTCACTCTGTAGCCTTCTCTGTTCTCAGAATAACTGTTGTAGTATTGCAGTACTTGTGTTCAAGTAACCTTTTCTTGGTCGGTCATGAGGCTTGAACTCAAGGCCTGGTACTGTCCCCAAAGTTTTTCATTCAAAGCTAGCACTCTACCACATTGAGTCACAGCACCACTTTTGGTTTTTAGGTGGTTAATTGGAGGTAAGGGTCTCACAGTCTTTCCTGCCCAGGCTGGCTTCAAACAGCGATCCTCAGATCTCAGCCTTCTGAGTAAATAGGAATATAGGCATGAGCCACTGACACCCGGCCAACTAACGTTACTTTAATTAATAATGTCCCCCAAAATACAAGAGCAGTGATGTTCATAAATCACTTTCACCAAAGAAAAGCACAAAGTGTTTTCCTATAGTCAAAAGGCAGAAGTTTATCGTACATGTGCTTAGTACAGTACTGTGTGGTTGCAGGCATCTGCTGAAATCCTGGGAATATATCCTTTGTGGGTGGGAGGCAGAGACAGCTGTACAATTACCGCTGCAAGTGATAGAATTACAGCCTACACACCCAGAGTGTCCTTGTCAGCCCCTGCCTCATGGTGGTAAAGAAGACCTACCGATCTTTACACAAAAGTTGGAAATCCTTGTACGTTAGGTGTCAGTTGGTTGCATGGAGGCTCTGAGGCCTCCATGATATTCCTGAAGGCTGTGATGCTGGAGAAGGCTTCCCAGAGGAAGAAGGATTGGCGCTCGTCTGTGAGAAGGGCAGGGTAAGCAAACACAGAGGTTGGGAGAGCTTGAGTTGTTTCTGAAAGACAACCATACTGTAAAGGGCAGCGGTGGGGGATGAAGGACCAGGTAGGAGATGGACACTGGAGGCCCTCAGGCATCCATCCAAGGCCTTATTTTTAGGAAATGAGGACCCAGCGAGGGGAGCTGGCCAGCAGGCTGTGGAGGAGTGACACTGGGCACAGAACACACTTTAGGAAGGTGGCTTTTCTTTTTTTTTATGTTTTTTTTTAATTGTGAAAAATACTGTACAGAGGGGCTACAGTTACATGAGTACATTTCTTATCAAGCATTGTTGCCTCCTCCTTTGTTTTCCCCCTACAATCCTTAGCCTCCCAACTCCACGACTACACTCCCCACCCTCCCTGCCCCGCCCCCCACCAAAAGTTGTAAAGTTCGTGTTTCGACATAGCATCTTGTACATCTCATTGTTGCAATGGGTCCACCTGTATCCCTATTAAACATTTTGTTTTTTCCCTTCCCCTCCCCAAATTATACCAACCTCAAAAACAGTGAAAACAGGGGTTCTACCGTGGGGGAGGGACATACAAAGCAACAAGAAAATCACATGGTACCTTATAAATATGTTAGAAACAATAGCAATGAAGAGAAAACCACTTGTGTCCTATCTTGGGGTTTATTTCGCTTAACATCTTATCTGACCTTTTCTGCTTGTCCCAGACATTTACTAGTTATTGAAAATAAGGGAAACCATGGGACCTATGTTTCTTTGGGCCTGGCTTACTTCACTTAATATAATTTTTTCCAAGTCTTTCCATTTCCTAACAAATGGGGCAATGTCATTCTTTCTGATGGAGGCATAGAATTCCATTATATAATATACCACATTTTCTTGATCTATTCATCTATGGAGGGGCATCTGGGCTGGTTCCATATCTTAGCTATGGTAAATAATGCTGCAGTAAACATAGTTGTGCTGGTAGCTTTAGTACGGTCTTGTTTGTGATCATTTGGGTAAATGCCCAAAAGTGGGATTGCTGGGTCATAGGGGAGCTCTATGTGGAGTCTTTTGATGAACCTCCATACTGCTTTCCAGAGTGGCTGAACAAGTTGGAAGGTGGCCTTTCTACCTGTGGACCCTTGTCAGCACAGAAAGGGAGCTGTAAGAGTGGGTTACAGGAGTCTCAATAGTCAGTTGGAGATGGGGAAGTTGTGGGTGCCCAAAATGGTCAGCTTTGCTCCATTCAGTGGTCCTGATAATACAGACACTTCTAACTTATTAATGAGTCAGTTATGGATGGTGATACTTGAAGAGTGTTGTGCTATGGCATGTTTTTTGAAAGACAGATGGATCTATCTCTGTGTTGGGACATTCTAGTCCTTCTCTTCTCTTTCTTTCTTTATCTCCCTGAGAATCCCAGAGAAGTGTAGAAATTCCTCATAACACTTTACTCTCATCACTGATTTCCCCCATTCCAAATTAGTTTATGCTAGGAGTGGAGAGAGATAGTCAGAGACAGCACCTTTCTCACAAAAATGGAAGAAAAAGCTTTGACTCATTGACTGTGTTTGGGATGCCAGGAAACACACTGAGAAATACCAGGCTGGACCTTCCCAAAGCACAGGACATAATAAAGGGCTTGATCCCTGATGGAGAGAGATTCTTGTAGGATAATGGATGCTGGGTGGCAGTTGCTTTGCATGCTCCCAGGAAGAAGTTAACTCTTTGAATTATCTGTCCACAACACATAAGTACACAGATACCACCCAGAGAATGTGTCCTCCTCACAATCTCTGTTTTATCAACTATGATCTTCTGCTCTCAAAAGAAGCCAGTTGTTCTGTAATGGAATTAACCCAGGCTGAAGTGCTATGTCCTTTTCTGGGCTCTCCAATTGGATGGGTTTATGGATGTAAATTACTGTAAATGACTAGAACTGTTCCTGGGTAGTGGAGAAAAGCTCCCATCACCAGCAGCTTAAATGCTGCTGTCAACTTCAAACAAAACCTGGAGTGTTCAGCTGGGAGTTCGGATAGAACCCAGCAACCTGATACATTAGAGCAGCTTATGGTGTTAATTGAACCTAATTGAAATTCATCTGTTATTACCTCTATACTCTCCATGAAAATAAAAAGTAGGGCAAAAATAAAGTAAAAAGAGTGAAACTGTCCTAATGGCTCCAAATGGATCAATTATTTTCATCTTTAGCTAAATACAGTTTACTGCCTTATTAAAAGCATGTTTGTAGGCAAAGTCTAACATTAAAATTCCAGTGCATGAATCACCAACAAAGCCTTTGTTCTCTCTCAGATATTGTTCTCTTTTTTATTTGAAAGAGCAAGAAACAGGGGCAGGTCATGCTCAGGTCAGAAAAATCTTGTGCTTTGACTTAGAAAGAGTAGAATGACCATTGTGGGTATGAAATGCTTTTAGGAGTGTTTACTTCATAGTTTATTAATGTCCTGTGATTATTTTTAAGTTCTTTCATTATCTAGTAATTTTTTTAATTTATCCATAGAAAAATATCAGTTGGAGTTCATGTTTAGGGATGTGCAGCCTCTGCAAACGCAGTGCAGAGGTGTCCGTGCGGGATCTGAAACCCAGTTCACTGGTCCAAACGCTGCCGACCACTTCCTGGGTGACTTTGAGCTCATTACTTAACACCTCTGTTCTCAATATTCTGTACAATAGTTCAGTCTATTTTACAGGTCTTCCTGAGAATGAATGAGACATATATGGCCATTAAAATGGCCATTAAAATTAAATGGTTGTTCAAATATAACAGAATAGGAGCCAAACATTATAGTATCTGCCTGTAATCCTAGAACATGGGAGGCTGAAGCAAAAAGATTACCAACTCACATCCAGAACAAAATTTACAGGGAAAAAAAATACAGTGCGTTGGCAAATGTACATAAAACCAGTTAAAGTGCACAGATGATCATATAATACTTAATTCTCCTTTTCTCTGGCTTAAAAAACAGGAACTCTGAAGGAAAGTTCATGTTAGTATCTGTATACATAAATTTGTGCATTTATTTCTTATTTTCTGGAATTCTAATTTCATGGCCAGACCACCAGGACACCCATTCCTACTTTCTAGTCATGCTTAACACTGTATTTTATTTCTTAAGCTTAATTGAGATATCAACTTAGTTTTTTCATTTTTATCAAATCATTCTTTCTTTAAATATTAGTGACTTTTCTGCCCTCTGATACTGTTACCATCTTCAGAAACAAAGAGTGGTGATATAGATTTCCATCCCCCCACCCCCTGATTTTCATAAATGGCAGAACTTTAAACATGGTGCATTGGCATAGCTGAAAGTCTGTACACTGTGATGGCTGAATGTGACTGGTCATTTCAAAGTTGCTAGTGTGTTACTGTCATCCTTCAAAGAGTGTCAAAATCAAGAAGCTTGTAATCTAGCTACTCAGGAGGCTAAGATCTGAAGATTGAGGTTCAAAGCCAACTCAGACAGGAAAATTCTTGAGATTCTTTTATAAATACATTTTTATTGTAAAAATACTGTACAGAGGAGTTACAGTTACATGAGCAAGGTAATGAGTACATTTCCTATCAAGCATTGTTACCTCCTCCTTTGTTTTTCCCCTACCATCCCTTCCCTCCCACCTCCCCAACTATACTATCTCCAGTTAACCATCAAAAAAGCTGGAGGTTTGGAGTAGATGGGGACAAACAAGTCGTTTAAGGATTCAGGTGGACCTGTTGCAACAATGAGAAGTACAAAATGTCATGTCAAAACCAGCTTTACAATGCCGGTGTGGGGGGGGGGAGGGGGGTATAATTGGGTGGGGGGAGGGGGGCAAAATTGGGTGGGGGGAGGGGGGAGGCGGGGAAGGGAAGTGAAGGGTAAACAAAGGAGGAGGCTGCAATGCTTGGTAAGAAATGTATCCATTATCCTGCCCATGTAATTGTAGCCCCTTTGTACAGTATGTTCTCAAATAAAATAAAATACAATTTAAAAAAAAAAAAAAAAAGCTGGAGGTGGAGATGTGGCTCAAGTGGTAGACCGTCAGGTTTGTGTGAAAACACTAAGGGACAAGCCCTTAGTCCCAACCCCAATACCAGCACATGCATGCAAGCACATGTGCATGTGCATGTCACACACACACACACACACACACACAGACTCAAGATCACCTCCATGAATACTTCCCATGAAAACTGCTCCGGTTGTATTTCATTATACTTCATTGCAAATTCAGTCAGAGTTTTAATCATCCATTATCATTTGACATTAGAACATTAGAGCAGCCCACTCTGTTTCTGTCACTTGTTGGATCAAGTAAAAAAGCTAGTTGTTTCTTATCTGTTCAATAAGCAGAGCTGGAAAGAAGACAGTGACAAGATCCTTAGCACAGAACTGACCCCAGGGGGAACCCTGAGTTCCACATTCTAGTTTCCTCACATAGGAATACAGGAGGCAAAACTGCCTGTGTGTACCCTGTGAAGAAAGTCTTGGCAAAGGGCTGTCAGCTACCACCTCGAGGACTCTGCAAGCTACCTCCTTGATAGAAATGTGTTACTTAAATTCATCTCTAACTGAACAGCTTATTAAAAAGCTCGCTGCCTTGTCACCCCATCCCTGCACAGAGCCAGGGTACCCGCAGAGCCCCCAGCACCACACCCTGGCTGGCACACAGCCAAGGCACTGTCGCATTGCCCCTTCTCTGACTTTCAAATTCTTCCTTTTAATTCTTACCTGGTCATTGAAGAAAATCTGTTTCTCGAAGGTTTTTCCTGTACATTCTCTCCCCGCTCTATCTCTCTCTATATATTATCTGCCCTCTCATTTCCTTTCTGTTATGATAACAACCAAAAGTTGGCCTAACCATGGTGACAGGATAAGTTACTTAGCTGAATATTAAATGTAAGAAAGTGCTGTGATCTGAAATCAAATGGACATCTGAAACAAAATCAGTGCCACAATCCTCCCCAACCTCTAAAAGTCTCCCAGAAATGTTCATCTGTACCTTCACCTACCTGTCTTTCTATCCATTTGGCATCTACCTTTCCTTAAATATTACATTGAAGATGCGATTTTTTTGTTTCCCTGAGATTAAATGTCACCATTCTGGGAGAAGTGTCATTTTATACTTAAATTTTGATGTTAGTACACACAGCTTTGGTTACATTTGGGATTATGTAGGTTTTTCTTTTGAGCAACAGCTCTACTGTGGTTAAGGAGAACATGTTTCCAGTTTACAACCCATCTGGTGATAGGCTATTTCCTGTAGTGCCAGCTTCATAGCAAATGCCAGGCTGAGATGTGTATGAGAAACTCTGGCCACAGTGAGGCCATTTTGTGCCAAGTCTTCAGAGGACACCAAAGTATGGTCCAGCTAGCAAAAGGACAGTCTTAGGTTCAGCAAGCTAGTGACCTTCCAATATTCCCCCATGTACCCAATCTGCAAACATTCTGTTACCTCCAGAATAGGTCAGGGAAATGCGCAGGGCTCAGGACCAGCACAGTGGAGAGGCTTCTCACTACAAAGTCAAGGCATCAATAGGCCATGGTGAGTGCTGAGCAAGTGTCTCAGTCCTGAGGCAGGATAATATATAAAGAAAAGTCTATTTTGACTCACAGTTCTGGAGTCTGGGAAACCCAAGAATAGTTGGCTGTATCTGGTAAGGACTTTATGCTGCTTTTATCATGGCAGAAAGTAGAAAGATAAGAGGATGAGTGTAGAAGACAACAAAGTGCTGGATGCCTAACATGGCCACTCATTCCCATGAGAAAGGCATTAACTCAGGAAAACTTCACACCCATGACCCAGGAGCACCTCCCACTAAGCCACACCTCCCAACACCTCCTAAACACGAGTTGGAGGAGACAAGCCCTACTCCAATCTTGCCAAAGGCAAGGCTGAACTGTCTGCCACAGTCCAGGCATTGCTGCTGGCAGGATGAAGTGAGAAAGGAGTTTCAGAAAGCACAATCCATGCTTGGATAATTACTAACAGATATAATAATCATATTTTTATGACTAGATGGATTTTCCAAAAATGAATAATCAGAGTCATTGCTAATTTTTTTCTGGGAAGCTTATTCTACAAATTTTGCTATGCTCATATTTTTGCTGTCAGAATATGCAATTTTTATTTATGGGGACCAGATGTGGAGATGTAGGCTCCCAATACCAGCTGTCTCTGAAGCAACAGAGTAAAAGTGAGACCGATTCAGGAAGATAATGGAAGGAATAATCCCCCACAGAGAAGACATTTAAAAGACAAGCAAGCTGGGCATTGGTGACTCCCACTTGTAATTCTAGCTACTTGGGAGGCTGAGGTCAGGAGGATCTCAGTTCCAGGTCAACTTGGAGCAAAAAGAAGCTGTTCATTGGCAGGGAATATGGCTTCGTGGTAGAGTGCGTGCCTAACAAGCATGAGGCCATGGGTTCAATTCCTTGGTACCACAAAAATAAAAAAATAGTTAAAAAATGATTTTTTAAAAAGCTGTCTATGGTGACTTGCCCCTGTCATCCCAGCCATGACAGAAAGTGTAAAACAGGTGGATCTCAATGCAGGCATGGACCAGGCAAAAAGTGAGGCCCTATCTCAAATTAACACTACTTGAAAGAGCTGGTAGTATAGCTCAGTGGTAGAGATCCTGCCTAGCAAGTACAAAGTCCTGAATTCAAACCCATGTACAGATAAATAAATGGCAAGCAACTGAACAGCAATGGGGACTAGACTCCATTAACTCAGGCTGCTGTCATGACTTATTTGTGGAGGGATGTGGTGTGACCTGTGACATGTTCTGATTTATTTAGAATGGTTCTAGTCAATTTCATGAGTACCAAGAACTATATAAATGATAAAGCATGTTTAAATGACAAGATTTAAATGAAACTACATAAATAGTTATTTAATACATGACCAACGGCTTGAACTACTCTTTGGCAAATATTCACACACGCGCGCGCGCGCGCGCACACACACACACACACACACACACACACACACACACACACACACACACACACACGGGCAGTGTACCTTTCCTGCCTTGGTGGTGGGTGTGGCTGTGTCCATAGAATACTAGTAGATGTGGAATAAGCAGAGATTTGAAATCTGCCTAAGCAATTGAGCTTACTCTTCCATGTGCCTGCATTTTGCCATAAATAGAATATGCTGCAGGTAGTTGTCAGTCCAAAGAACACAGAGAACACATTAGTGTAGACCCTAACCCAACTACCATGAGGAGTTAGGCCAGCTAACATCAGTCAGCCACAGATGTTACTCAGCCCACATCAGTGTTGAACATTGATTTCTTATGAAGTATTATTGTGGCAAATAGATTATTGATATGATAACCAAAGATGGAAGGTTTCCTTAGAGAATTCTGTTTCAAACTAAATGGCTATTGTGGTTTGGATCTTAAATGTTCCCCCAACAAACGACCCATATACTAAGGGCTTGATACACACCAGTGGCGTGGTAGAACCCTTAGGAGGGTTAGCTCATTGGGGGTGTGACCTTGAAGGGATATGGTTACTCCTAGCCCTTCCCGTTGCTCTGCTTCCTGGCTATCATGAGCTAACCTGGCTTCTATGGTCACATGATGGCCTGGTTCTGTCAAGAGGCCTGTGACCAGACCAAGTGACCATAGACTGAAGTCTCTGAAACAAATACTTCTTCCTTATATGTTGATTTTTCTCAGGTATTTTGCCACAGCCACGGAAAGCTAACCCCCACCATAACCAAAACTGATTAGAAGTTAGACTACCATTAGTAAACCTTTAGCTTACAAGTTAGAGGTTTTACAAACTATATTACATCCAGCTACTTATAGTGTGAAGGGAGCCTTTGTTAGATAGCACAGCCCTCCGCACCCCAGCATGCTGCGCTGCTCACCTTCCTCAAGCCTGCTGGGAAAAGGCTCATCTCACAGTGTCGTTGTTAACTGCTAGCATGGAGGAGACTGGAAAAACACCAGACTCTGGGCATGTGGGGCCTGTGCACTTCAATTTGCTCAACTGAAAAGGAATACTGTTTTGGCATGCAGATTTTGAAAGGACAGAAGACCTTAAACCTTTGCCAGTTTTAGGTTCAAGCTTTGCCTCTCCTGGCAGGGTGATTCTTTGTTGTGCCAGGCAGCCAAGATTCATGTTTTGCAGCAGGTGGGAGCCTCAATAATTTAAGCAAAGTGCTGGCTCTTTCAGCCAAAAAAAATAGTATTCACAGAGGCATACTGCCTTACATCATCTGGATAGGGAACAAACAAGCCATAAAATCTGAGCCTCCGGTGAAGGCAAGCAGGAAAGATGCCACCCCTCTATGCTCAATGAACTCTTGGCATTCCATAGCAGAGAATCTGGAGGAGAACTTTGTAGCCATAGTTGCCCTCAGAGAAGCCATCCGAATGTAATCCTAGATTGCTTTTCCTAACAAACAAGACAAACCTCTTTTCTTTTCTTTTTTCTTAATATGGTGTGGGTACAGGGGCTTGAACTCAGGGTTTAGCTTTTCTGCTCAAAGTTGCACTTCTAGCTTTTTGCTGCTTAATTAGTTATAAGAATCTCATGGACTTTTATGCCCTGGGGTTGGCTTCAAAACAAGATTTTTAGATCTCAGCCTCCTGAGTAGTAAGATCGCAGGCATGAGCCACCAGCAAATGCCCATCTCTCCTATTCGTATTGAAATCAAATTTTGCATCATTCACTTAGGCAAACTGAATGAATGCACTTGTCATTCATTTTGCCTTGTAGAATTACTTTTCATACCCTTTTAGAAACCCATAAAAAGTAGAGATGCAGTGGATAAACATTCTGTGGAAACCCAGAAAGTGTTTCTTTGTGAAAAGGTAAAATGGTTAATTCAATGTCACAAACAGCACAATGTATATACTTCCTGCATCTTATGGTGTGATTGATCTTAAAACTGATGAGCTAGTATTTGTAATTCCATGATAATTTTGAAAAATGTAAATAAACAATATAGATTGTTGCTATCAAAATGCTCTTGCATAAGGGAAATCGTTTCAATATTATTTTATATTTTCTGATGAAAATAACACATCCTCAGTCCCTCTGGCTAGCTCTTGACATGTGTGTGTGTGTGTGTGTGTGTGTGTGTGTGTGTGTGTGTGTGTGTGAGAGAGAGAGAGAGAGAGAGAGAGAGAGAGAGAGAGAGAGAGAGAGAGAGAGAGAGAGTCCTAGGGCTTGAACTCGGAGCCTTGTGCTTTCACTTGACTTTTATGATACATTAAATTCTAAAACTCAGAATTTGAATCATGGTAAGAATTACCTGTTGAAAAGCAAAATTCTATAGCCTTTAGTTAAAAAAAATAGAAGAAATTTTTTTCTAGTCAACCCAAGTCAGCATTTAAATATTAAAATATCAGTAGCATCTTGTGCCTGAATATTTTTTAACCATTGTCTCTTCATCTCTTAAGAAGAACTTGTATGTATTGCAAACTTTGGTAATTTTGTTTCCTTAAGAAGTATAACAAATAGAGAACAAAAACAAGATAAAAGGTTTTATTCTAGACTGTTTCCTTCAGTATAATTTCAACTTTCAAATTATAGGAACATAAATGAATGTCCTACTTCTGCATCAGAAGTACTTGACTACTTTGTGGGATGTTTTGTGCCAATTCTTTACTAAATTATCTTGGTCGAGGTTGCTAGGTAACACCGCTGGCTTCCAGCAGCTGAAAAATGAAAAGGTTACAGGGAGCAATTCCACATTATTAGCATTTGACTAATAAGTTGGTTTTAAAAAAAACCTGTATATCTTAGCGTTTTGCCTCCTTTTCCAGGGAATGTCATTGTCTATGGGAACACACTGGATACTTACACCACTGTGGAAGCACTCTTACACATTGGCGTGAGGGGCTCCTGCATCTATCTTGTACATCCCCCACCGAAGTCAGTCACCACCTGCCTCAACAACTGCACAGTGGAAAAAGCCGTGGCGGAAGCACTCGAGGAGGCTGGAGTCATCACTCACAAGGATGCGCTGTTGGCTCAGTGGGAGACGGACCCATTCTCAGACTTCATCCACACTGTCTACTTCACCACCTACACCAAACCTTTCAGCCTTCCGTGTTCTGTAAGTGCATCTGGGGAGAGCAGTCCCCTTCCAGGGACTGGAAAGATTGAAATATTGTGAGCAGTGCTTTCATAGATACAGATTTTCTTTTGACTGTTCGGGTTACCTCTTGGTCAGTAACAAGCTACTACAAACTTAGTGGCATAAAACAATAGATTATTAATAATAATTAATAACAATTATTATTATATAACAAGTAATATGTAATAAACATATAATGATAATAATAATAATTATTATTATTACTATTATTATTTCTCCTGGTCTGGTGGTTTGACTGGTCCCAACTGGGCGTTTCTCAATGAATAGCTTTTATGTAGTTGAAGTCAGACAAAAGATAGGGCTGGAATCATCTAAAAGGCATGTTCACTAACTCGTCTGGCTATTTCTGCAGAATCAGCTTCAAGTATCATTTTCATCAAAACACTTACAAATGGTCCCTTTGTGTGACTGGTCCTCTTCAGAGCACGATGTCTTGGTTCTAAGAACAAGCAGAAGTAAAGAAAGAGAAGTGGAGGGATACACCTCTGTTTATGACCTGGGCTCATAATAATGTAGCATCACATCTGCCTCATTCTTTGCTACAGTTAAGTCTGCACATCCATCACATATTAAAGAGGGAGGGAATCAGACCTCCCTGACATATGGGACCACCCCAAAGAGGGATAAAATGATCAGGTTCTGCAAAGGGGCCCCTCCGTATTATTAATTTTCCATAAGTACCAACTGCTGGCCAAAGAAGGATGAGAAATTATAGAGTGACGGAGGTCAGGATATGTTGTCTGCAGAGGTCATTCCTTGTGATGCAAAGCAGGACAAGGGACAGTGAGAGGAGCTATCTGACAGCAGACATCAACATCTAGCCCAGGCTGCTATGGCAAGAAAAGGTGTACCTAGAAGTTGTATTCCTTGTAAATAAATGAACTTGAATGTATTTGCAAGATGCTTTTGCCACAATTCTGATTTTAATCTAAGTAGGGAAAACAGGTAAAAAGGGAGTCCTAGAGAACCTGTGTTCAGTGGTGATTTGGGAAGGTTTCCTTAGGCCTCTACTTATTTTTAAAAAATGAAGATGGGGGTGGGGGGAGGGGGTGTTCACCTCCTGAGGTTCCTGGGCTAAACTTGGCAGTCTTCCAGGATTACTATTATGGGGAGAATCTTTGGATAGATATTTTGATCCTTCCCATCTTTAGTAAATAAGTGTCATGATACACAAGCAGAAATACAACACTTTCAAAATAACATGACTTCTGTTTTTTGATAACTGTATTTCTAATACAGAACCTAAGGCCCAACTTGGTGTTATTTAAGTATTTGTGGAATGGATAAATAAATGAGTGCCGTAAAGAACAGCCTACAAGATGACCGTGGATTTCAGGCACTGTGCCCAGGACAGGGCAAGTTCTCAGTAAATGGTAGTACTCTGAAAATGCTTGACACTCCCACAAAGAGGGATGTTACCAGAACTAAGATCTGGGGTCCCGGGGTGGCAGAAATAAGATGGAACCCAGAGAAATAACAGTCAGGGTTTTGTTGGTTTATTTGTTTGCTTCTCAGACTACGTACTGGAGGTACATGAGAGATGCAACTCTGACCAAAAGCAAGGCAGGCAACAGCTCCCTACACAAAGGGGAAAAAAGGGAACTTATCTATGAAAAAATCACAACAAATCCTAATACAAGATCTGAGCGGATCTGGGTTCACATGCAGCCTGAGTTAAAAACAGTCTGCTACCAGGTACTGGTGGCTCGTGCCTGTAATCCTACCTACTCTGGAGGCTGAGATCTGAGGATCACAGTTTGAAGCCAGCCTGAGCAGAAATGTCTTTGAGAGTCTCCAATTAATTAGCCCCAAACTGGAAGTGGAGAAGTGGCTCAAACTAGTAGAGTACTAGCCTTGAGCACAAAAGACAGGGACAGTGCCCAAGCCCTGAGTTCAAATCCCATGACTAACAAAAACAGCAACAATAACAATAAAAAACACAACAGAGGGAAAGGATAGTAGGAGAAAAACAAAGGAGGGGGGTAACAATGTTGGACAAGAATTGTACTTATTACCTTCCTCAGAGAACTGTAACCCCCCTGTACAGCATCTTTACAATAAAATAAAATTAAACAAACAACAGTCCTTCTCACACAGATCCGCCAGGGTCAGCTCCTGAGAACCTCCCTGACCCTGAGAGTCAAAGCTGACCAGTGAGGATGCAGGAAAATCTATCTGATGTAGACCAATAAGGACTAGACATACTTCGCAACTTTCAGTCCTTCATTTACATGAAGGACCCTGAAAAGAAACTCAGGGTGGGGTTTCAACCTGAAGTTTATATCATGAAAAAGTTTTGGGTAACAGATTCAATTGCTTTACTAGATATTAGGCTATTTGGATTTTATACTTATATTAATTTTGTTCAAGACATTTATCCATTTATTTTAAGTTGGTCAAAATGTTAGCATTAATTTGTTCATATATCATTATTTTATTATCTACTGTACTTACATGTCTTGGGGCAGTTGTAATAACCTCATTTTTTCTGGTTTTGTTGAATTGCATTTAGTTGTTCTGTCTGTCTCTCTTCATCTCAGTCTAAATAGAGGTTTGTCAATTTTATTGATTTTTTTTTCAAAGAAACCAACTTTACTTCCAGGTAAAGTTGGCTCCTTTTCTCTATAATCAGTCACTTTTCTCTTCCATTGATTTCTGCTCTTAATAATTATTTTCTTCATGCTGCTTGCTTTGAATTTACCTTGTTTCTTCTCTTTCCTAGTTTTTAAGGTAGAGCTGTAGGGCATTGATTGATGTATTCATTTAAACTATAAGCTTTCTTTGTTTTAGCTGCCTTCTCACAAATTTTAATATATTTAATTTTTATTGTCATTTAGATAAAAATATTTCCTCCTCTCCTTTGTGGTTCTTCTTCAACCCTTAAATCATGTGTTGTTTAATTTCCAGATATTTGAGTTTTCTACATGAATTTATGTTCATTGACTTCTAACTTAATGCTATTGAGATCAGAGAATATATTCTTTATAACTATTCATACATTAAGATTTATTATGATTTATTGTATATCCAAGCAAGGATGTTTGGATGTAAAAGAGTGTGTTCTAAGCCAGGTGCTGGTGGCTCACCTATTCAGTGGACTGAAATCTGAGAATCATGTATCTGCTTTCTTTGGAATTTTTTTAAAATTTTTTTTGGCTGGTCATGGGCTCTGAACTTATGGCCTAGGTACTGTCCCTCAGCTCTTTTGATCAAGGCTAAGCCCTCTACTACTTTGAGCCACAGCACCACTTCCTTCTTTTGGAATTTTTGGAGTATCTTTGGTATTCTATTTCAAATGCCTTTTAAACTTTATTTTTTAGTGGTTGTGTCATGGATTGCAATATACTTCATCAGTCTTTACCATTCAGTAGTCTCGATATTACATATTTCACATGAAATGTAAAAGACCTATAATACAGGCCCTTCTTCCAGTATCACGTGCATTTAGTTACACTCACCATATATGTTACGTCTACACACATTGAAAAATAGCCATGGCAATGTTGTAGTGTCTGTTGTTTTAAACAGACACTCTATATACATATACATTTATACACATAAATGTACACATAATAAATATGTAAGTTATAGAGCCTTTTTTCATTTCTTGCTCTTTGTTTTCAAAATACAAATCTCCCATCAGATTACAACTTCCTATTGCACTGTGGGTAAATCTGTTAACAAATTCTCTAGTTTTCCTCTATCCGAAAATATTTTATTGTGCCTTGGCTCTTGAATGATATTCTCACTGTATATTGAATCTCAGGCTTATAGGGCATTTTTTTCCCAGTACTTTGAATATGTTTTTCATCATGCTCTGACATCACACATTTTGATTAAAAACAACCTGTAGCTATTGAAGCATTGTTCCCTTGTATTTAGTATATTTACTACTTATGTTTTCAAGATATGCTGTTTATTATTGTTTTTGGCCATTTGATGCTAGGTAGATTCCTTGTTTATTATGTTTTAACTTTTTATGTTGTGGTTCAGTTGAGCTTCTTGAATCTATAAATTTATGACTCTCACTAAATTTAATAAAAATTCTTGGCCATTTTTTCTTACCCCATTCTTCTTTCCTTTTCTTTGGGTCTTCAATTCTGTTAGTTTTTAATAATTTTCTTTGGGGCTTTAGGCTCTGTTTGCTTGAATACTTTTCTCTTTGTTCTTCAAACTGGACAACTTCTGTTGATATAACTTCAGAGTTCACTGACTTTTTCTCTTCTATTAGAACATAAAATGCCTAGAACTTACCTTCTTATAAAAACTCCCCAAACAGGCAAAATTAGCCCTATGCTAGTCATTGCTCCAAGATTTTACTGTCCTATACAATCTACCTGCTGTTAAACACTAACCAGAATCTTCAAGTAGCTGTTTTCCTATTTTGGTCAGAGTTTGTAGTTGTTATTGGTGGGAAGTTTAGTCTCAGGGGATTATGCTACCATACTAGAAACACAATTCTCTTGGAATTAATGTTTTATGCATATATCAAGGCCTTACTACTCTTGCCCTGTATCAGTGCTATGTGTGTGCTCAGCGTCTATCCAAGCTATACTCCACTTAACACTGGTTCTCAAAGAGTATGTCTTGGGCTGGGAAGGTGGCTCAGTGGTAGAGTGCTTGCCTTGCATTCATGAGGCTCTGGTTTCGATTCCTCAGCACCACATAAGCAGAAAAAGTCAGAAGTGGCATTGTGGCTCAAGTGGTAGAGCACTAGCTTTGAGCTGAAGAGGTGAGGGACAGCGCCCAGGCCCAGAGTCCAAGCCCCACGACTGACCCCCCACCCCCAAAAAAGAGTATGTCTTCCTTTTTATTGATATCCATCTCTCCAGTTAAATCATCAGTTTCATGATTTATTTCTTGAAGATATTCTTGGAACCTTACACCATGCCTGGCAAAAAAGTGCTTGTCTTCTGAATTTGAATGAATGAAGTTCATCAAATCAATTTGTGATTTCCCTTTATAATTTTCAGTCTGTTACACTATGAATCCCTATTATGAAACCCTAAGACATTAAAAAAGTGTGAATGCCTACACTACAACATTATAAGTAAATACTACTCTAAGACTAATCACCTTTAAAGCTCACAATCTATCAAGTATCTCTGTTGAATGTGCCATTTAGCAAAATTAAAAGTAGGTATAGATAGAGAAAGAAAACTGATAGGTAGAACTTTTGTGAGGATGCTAAAAGGAACTCCTGAAATTTGTCAAGGATTCAAGAGGTTGATGACACAGGGCTTATACATAATTTTAATCTAAGTCAAATAGCATTCTATATTTTTGTGTAGGTCAGAATGCATTTTTCTGTAAATGGAGAAGCAGAAGTAGGAGAATAAGCAAGTGTGTGTTGGGAGAGAAAAAGACAGAGACTCAGAAGATACAGTTCCTGTAGTTGCTGGATATGCTACTGCCTTCTATACCAGGACTAAAAGCAGTAAGACAGGAACAGACTTTGCAGCTAGGGAGGCCTATGGCTCATCCTCTCTAGAGTATCCTTCAGGGACAAGATTGCTGGGTTTAAAAAAAAATCTAGAGATGAGGCAATCTGAAGATTTAAGACTTGAGTGAGACAACCTCAAGAAGAACCCTGGAAAGACTTACATATGAGACATGAGAGAAAAGAAAATAGAAGGAAGCTAAGCTCAGGCTATTAGAAATGTAATAGATTGGAAGTAAGGGTTAGGGCCTCAGATATAAGCTTCTTACAGGGAAAGAATGTTTATTTCTGTGGCAGATATTCCACTGGTCAACATCCTTCTCTCCACTGTATGTCTAAATGGAGTGGTTACAAAAGTATGACACTAAGTGATCTTAGGTTGATTTTTGTTGGTTGTGGGGCTTGAATTCAGGGTTGGGTGCTGTCCCTGAGATTTTTTGCTCAAGGCTAGTGCTCTCCCAATTGAGCCACAGATCGGCTTGTGGTGGTTGAGTGGCTAATTGGTGATAAGAGTCTCACAGAGACTTTTCTGCCTGGGCCAGTTTTGAACCATGATGCTCAGACCTCCACCCCCTGAGTAGCTGGGATTACAGATGGGAACCACCGTCTGGCTTGTTTTATTATACCAAAAATATCCATTCTTTCTCTCTCTCTTTTTCACTTCCTCCTGCTCTTTCCATCTCTCCCTCCCTCATTCTTTCTCTCACACACACAGACACACACACCCCACAAACACATATTATGACAAACTTTTTTTTCCTTTTTTTTTTTGCCAGTCCTGGGTCCTGAACTCTGAGCCTCAGCACTGTCCCTCAGCTCTTCAGCTCAAGGCTTGTGCTCTACCACTTGAGCCACAATGCCACTTCTGACTTTTTCTGTTTATGTGGTGCTGAGGAATTGAACCCAGGGCCTCAGGCATGCAAGGCAAGCACTCTACCACTGAGCCACCTTCCTAGCTCCTCAAACTTTTGATAGATTATTTTGTGCTCCAAATATAAAATACCCCAGAATGTGAAATCACGACTAATAACTGAGTTATGATGTGATCATTCACATTGTAGATATTCTTCAGTTTCTATGAGAAGAACGTGGATTATGACACATTTAAAGCCTTCAACGATGCATGTCTCGTGTATGATGGCCGGCTAGTGATTGATACCAACTTCCACACCAATGACATAGCCATTAGAGCTGCTGGATCCCTCACCAAATTCTCTAACAGATATTATGCAAATGACTGGACTCACAGCAACTTCAGTTCCAAAGAAATTGGATTCCAGCTGGCAGCAGCTATGCTCAATCTTTTTGACCCAACTCTTGAACCTGTGACTGAGCCACCAGCTGATCTAGACCGACTCATCCCCATGTACAAAGGCGCCAAGATCCAAGGTATGTGAGCAGCCCTCCTTCCTTCCTTTGATGAAGCCACAGATTAGCAGCTCCCAGTGTTTGTCTTAGGCTTGGTTAAGAACCTTCTACCTCTCAGTGGGTTGCCATGGAGATAAAGGAGGGGTCCATCTCATTTCTGAAGTATTTATTACAAACCTGGTACTATTACTTTATGGCACTTTGCATTTAAAACATTTATTATAAAGCACCTCCAAACTGATAATACCCATTTTACAAACTAGGAAATGATCAGTAACTTGTCTAGAGCTGGTGAGGGTGATCTGCCATAACATCTTTCCCAAAATTTCCATTCTTCCCATAAGTTTGGACAACAGAAAACCCTTCCAGACAGCTCTGATCTTAGCCTGCTCTCTCAGAGAAGCTCAACCATTATGCCTCTAAAAGAATCCACTTTCACTCCCTAAGATTTGTTGATTTCTAAGGAGATGATTTCAGTATTTGTTCATGTCTTAATGTGGCGGTGAGAGACACCTTTAAGATGGTATCTTTGGGATGGGTGCAGTGGCTCACACCTGTATCTTAGCTACTCAGAAAGCAGAAATTGGAAGGCTGGTGATAGGTCTAAGACAGGCAGAGGGAAGTGGGAGAAAATAGAGAGGGGATAACACTGTTCAAAGAGAAATGTACTCATTACCTTACTGTAACTGTAACCCCTCTGTACATCACTTTTACAAAAACAAAAGCCCAGAGAAAAATAAGCTGGCTGTAACCCTCTCATGCCAACTATGTGGGAATAAATAGGAAGATCATGGTCCGGGCCAGTCCTAGACATAAATATGAGACTATATCTGAAAAATTATCAAAGCAAAACAGGCCAGGGTGTGGTTCTAGTGGAAGAGAGCCTAGTTAGCAAGCAGCCTCGTTAGGGCTGCCAAAATAAAAGAAAAAAAGAAAACATTTATAAATGTGTATGATCACTTCTAAGAAGTTCATGAACCTAAAACTGTACAGACTCCTGTACATGTCTGTAGATTCTAATTGGGTAGGTATGCATTAATCTAAAGAGAACAGCCCCACCTTCCAGCCCTTGTCTGTCACTACCTAACAAGGTCACCTCAAGGAGATCCTGTTCTGTTTCGCTCTATGGCTAACACCTGAGTAAGGGTGGAGACCTCAGGCAAGCAAGAAAGGAGTGACTTTAGATGTCTGAGCTTGACCAGGCTCAAGTTTTCCAAAGCACTAAACAAAGAAGTTTCCTTATAAAGCAGGAGTTGAAAAAAGTATTTTGGCTATATTTGGAGAAACAATATGGAATGGCAAAACTATTGCAGTCCTTAAAGGCTTTTGAAGGTCTTGATGCAATTGGCAGGTACAGGCTAGTGTGTGTGGAGCTGTGGGCTTAGGGAAGTACATCTTAGAGCACTGGTGACTGTGTGACAGAACATTGGTGATGATGCTACATTACAGTGATTTGCAAACAAAGTTCAACCACTTCAGGTTATCCCTTGCTCTTGCTGTACTGTGGTGAGAAAGTCTGGGACATGTACACATTGTAGGCATTTCTGTCCTGTAGTGAAAATATGAACTCTTTTTCCCTACCTCATTAACAATTTATCTCACTGTACTTAATGTGGGTATAATTTGGGGAGCGGAAGGGAAAAAACAAATCGTTTAAATAGGGATACAGGTGGACCCTCTGCAACAATGAGATGTACAAGATGCTATGTTGAAAAATGAACTTTACAAGTTAGGCGTGGGGTGTGGGGTAGAGGGTGGGGAATGTAGTCGTGGAGATGTGGGAAGGGATGGTAGGGGAAAAACAAAGGAGGAGGCAACAATGCTTGATAAGAAATGTACTCATTATCTTGCTCATGTAATTGTAACCCCTCTGTACAGTATTTTCACAATAAAAACCTTACTTAAAAAAAAAAAAAGGCAGGTAGCAGGGACCCAGAAAAAAACCTGAGTTGTAATCTATTCTGGAATAAGAGGGAGATCTATTGGGGCTCCAGCCCCAGAAGAAGTAGGATGGTGAGGACCAAGATGAATCTTTGTGTTTCAGAAATGAACATCTATTCTCAAGTATTCTCAAGACCTTAAAAAAAATAACAATTTATCTCACATGCACGAAACTTGTTCTTTCCTCTAGGAGGCATTCTTCCTGGATCTTACTATTATCTGCATATTGCCAAACCTGCCATTCCAACTTCTTTGGAGGTACTGATGGCACAGGCTGATTTTGTAAGTATTGTTTCTGAATTTCATTTTACTCTGTTTTATGGGAAAGTGAAGTTCTTTACTCAAAGCCTTCCACATAATATATTGGTTCTCACATCAAAATAAACCCATTGTGCTGGTCAGCACATTATTAGGAGGGACCTGATCATCTTTGGTGCTTATTCCCTTGTGTGGTCTCCCCCAGCAATGAGGTAATGATGACCTATGTAGCCCGTAGAAAATTGTGGAACTGAGCGTGTGGTTCAAAGGTAAGTTATGAGTGATGCTGTAGCTGCCAACTTTCCTGCTTAGGCATTACCTGTTGCCATGTTACTTTCCTAGACTAGGATTAGTCAGAGCATGCTAACCAGTGCCTCCTCCCCACATGTGACCTGGGTGCCCTAACCTCAGAGCAGTATTAGAGCACTCAGACTGTTCCGGACAGCTCATGATTCCAAGTGCATGTGTTCTCCTTGGCAAGTGGGCAGCTTGTATGCCTTGTATGGCCCAGCCTTGTAACCCACACAGTATCACTCCTATACCTCTTTTGGAACAGTCATATCCCATAAGGAAGGAGGAAGTGAAGAGGGAGAGAGGGAGAAAGAAAAGAAAGAAATGGGAGAAGGGAGGGAAGGAGAGGGAAGAAGAAGGAGATAGAGAGGAAGGAGGGGAGGAAGAGACCATATCTCAGTGGGGAGAGTATCAAGGTCATATTGCAAAAGAATATCAGTAATCGGGATTCACCTTTGGAAAATACAATCTGCCACTACTGAGTTTGGGCATTAGATAAACAGGTGAAGACCAGCATTCCAAAGTTGAACATTTTGGTCACTTTAGATAAATAACTTGGGGTGAACACATATAAGAGCTAGAAAACATCTCAGAATGAACCAGATTCTTCAAAGGCACTGCATGATTTCCTACATAAAGTGCCATCTATTTATGAATTACTTGCCCTCTCTGAACGAAGTCAGAGGAAGAGCCAGAGGGGGCTTTAGATAATAAGAATTATAATGAGAATGTAACTTGAATAAATTCTTGGGCTGGTGCTATAACAGTATTTGAACAGGACCCCTGACTTTAATTAACCATTTGCCAGGTGGGCCTCCTTTTTAATTAGTACAGAAGATCTAAACAGATTTTTTTCTATTTTATCATCCAAGAATAAAAATGTAGGATGGCTCCATGGCAATCTTTGGGAGTTAAAATTAATTTAAGTAAAATGGTTGCCAAAGTGGTTCAGCAGTCACCTAAATATAGCCAACTGATCAATAGTAGAACCCATTTAACAGTATTTCAATGAGAAATTGAACATATTCTTACAATAAAGATAGTAAAGATTCATATTATTAGACTTTTATGGCCCTCAGTATCTGGAATATTTAAGTAAGAAAAAAGGCTTGAGTAATTCATGAGATCTTTGAGTAATGACCTGACTAAAGGAAGAAAGGGGAACCTAAGTCTTTTACATAATAAACTAATTTACAGATTCCAGTCCACATGCTTTGTTGGCTTATGCACCATGAAATAAGTAAGTTTGTCACAACAAATTCTGCCTTGGATACTATTAAATTTAAAATTATGTTTTTGTCATGAGAGCTGAGAACTTGATTTCTCAAACAGCAAGTCTGATTAATCCTGTGTCTTCTGTTTGGCATGAATTCCTGAGTCATTTCCCAAATTTGGTCAAAATCATACAAAAACTCAGAATAATTGTATTGTTAGGGAGAAGAATAGAAAAAAATCACACCAGACAAGTTTACTCCATTAATACCTTAAATTCAAGATCCACGTCTCTCAAGGATTTACTTACATACAGGAAGACATACTCCTACCCAGTTAGAAAGTGTATAAAATAGTCATAATTACCCAGAATACCTCATGAGGTTGCAAGGCTGGGAGGTGCTTTAAATCATCATTTAGTGGAACGATTTCCAGTGATGAAAGGCAGAGAGTGTTCTGGATTCCACTGGTTTTCCTGAGCTATCAGTAACTATGAATAAGAATGACCAGCACTGCATAGATAATTTGTGTCTCAGACATCCCTCTATAGATGAGCTCTCCTTAACACTAATGCATATTATTTTGATGCATTCCAGAAATAGCAATACAAATACAGTCCCAGATCTCATTAAAGTGGACACAATTTGCCTTCCATGATTAAGATCAGCATAACCTCCTCTCTGTAGTGGTTCCTTGCTGGATTGATTCTTCAATCCCTTATAGCTATGGATCACTATACACTTAGGTTTATGCTGATACAACAAATAGGGGAAACCTGGAGATTTTATTTCAATCTAAAAAGTAAGACCAAAAACAAAAAAACAACAGATCTATAGAAACAAATCACAAGAAATAGTGCTGGGGATACCACCCTCATGGAACAGGTCTACGTGGACACTTAATGCACATGATCCCCCATTTTGTGGCATTTAGCCTTGGCTACATACATGGAACCCAAATCAGCCTTCCAAAACACACACACACACACACACACACACACACACACACACACACACACATCCGGTGAAGCTAAAAGTGGAATATTCAGTAAAATCCTTGGCAAAACCAAACTTTTTTTATTACCCACATGGTTGGAGTGCAAGCAGGGCCTCTTTCTTGTCTGGCTTCCCTTTTCTTAATTGCACACCATAAAGAAAATTAAGGGAGAGGAAGAAAGAGATGATGAGCAAGAGGAGGAATGAAGAAGGGAAGGAAGAAGAGAAAGCCAAAATCATATGGGTTTGCTTTTTTTACCCTGCAGTGAGCCTTGGCAAAACCTGGCATCTGACACTATGCCAGAGCTGTTCGGGGACTGTTCAAGACCCCTACAGCCGCACTACTACAATAAAGAATCGCACACACACACACTCCTTGAAACTCAGTCACCTACAGTTTTTCATCTTTTTCTTCAAGTCATCCCTTAATGCCACAAGGACTCTTGCTCATCAAGTTGGGAAACTAAAACTGCTGGCACCAAACTAGAAAGCTTTGTATTTCATCTGAGATATACATGTGGACATCATATTCCTCACTGCCATCTATATTTCTGTGTGTTTTCCAACTCTGAAATGGTATTGAACAATCTGGACCATGTCAGTAAAGTTGATAATGGAGGTTATTTGGTGATGTTATGTGCCCCTGTCCTGGTTGGTGGGACATGACTTAGTCAAGACTTGAGGAAACACACTGGAATGAAAAAGTGGGAGGGACATCCGGACTAGAAAAATTTACGTGGCAGGAGCATTTGAGTCAGAGAAGCATAACAATACCCTTCGGCCAGAGACTCAGCTCTTGTTTTTTCCAACGTCTCTGGACCAGCCCCACCTCCCCAACAACAAACTTGTGTTCCACCTTTCCTTCCTCCCTGCTTCCCCTCTGCCTTTCTTCTTCCTTGCTCATTCTGGTTTCTATTTGGGTTCTTTTCCCTTTGCTCATTTAGAAAGTCTGATCGCCCATGGACTCCATTGCCAAATTACTCGTGCTGATCCAAAACTTTGGCAAAGTAACAGGGTATAAAATTAACCCTCAAAAATCAATGGTTTTTCTGTATGTCAATAATGAGAAGAGTGTGGCTGAAATCAGGAAAGCAATTCCTTTTGTAACAGCTCCACAAAAATAAAATACCTAGGAGTTAACTAAAGAAGTGAAGGCCTGGCTTAATTCACTTAATATAATTTTTTCCAAGTCTTTCTATTTCCTAACAAATGGGGCAATGTCATTCTTTCTGATGTAAGCCAGGCCCAAAGAAACATAGGTCTCATGGTTTCTCTTATTTGCAATAACTAGTATATGTCTGAGACAAGCATAAATGGTCAGATAAGTTGATGTTAGGTGAAATGAACCCCAACATACTCAAATGGTTTTTCTTTCTTGCTATTGTTTCTAACATATTTATAATATGATTTCTTTGTTGCTTTGTATGTCCCTCACCCACAGTATAACCCTTGTTTTCACTGTATTTGATGTTGGTAAACTTGTGGAGGGGAAGGGAAAAAACAAATTGTTTAAATAGGGATACAGGTGGACCCATTGCAACTATGAAATGTACAAGACGTTATGTCAAAAAACGAACATTACCTTTACAAGTTTGGCTGGGGGTTGGGGGAGGGTGTTGGGAAGGGCTGTGAAGGGGAAACAAAGGAGGAGGCAACAATGCTTGATAAGAAATGTACTCATTACCTTGCTCACATAATTGTAACCCCTCTGTACGGTATTTTCACAATAAAAAAAAAAAAGAAGTAAAGGACTTTTACGATGAAAACTTGAAAAACCTGAAAAATGTTCCTGGCTCTGGAGGATCAACAACGTGAAAATGGCAATACTGCCAAAAGCTATCTACAAATTCAGTGTAATACCTAGCCTTATCCCAACCTCATTCTTCAGTGAAATAGAAGAAGCAACCCAAAAGACCCCGAAAAGTAAAAACAATCTTTAGCAGAAAGAACAGTGCTAGAGGAATATCAATACCAAATTTCAAACTCGACTACAAAGCCAGAGTAATAAAAAAACAGCTTGGTACTGGCACAAGAACAGATTTGAGGACCAGTGGAATAGAACTGAAGACCCAGAAATAAACCCACAGACCTATAGCCATCTAATTTTCAATAAGGGAGCTAAAAAAAAATAGAATGGAAGAAAGACAGCCTCTTCAGTAAATGGTGCTGGCAAAATTGGTTAAACACCTGTAGTAAACTAAAGCTAGATCCTTATATTTCACTCTGTACTAGAATCAACTCCAAATGGATCAAAGACCTCGGAGTCAAAGCAGACATCCTGGAAACATTACAGGAAGGAATAGGAGAAACTCTAGGGCTCCTTGGCACAGGCCAAGAAACACAAGTCAAAGAAAGGTTGGACAAATGGGATTGCATGAACTTGCAGAGCTTCTGCATGGCAAAGGACATAGGTAGCAAGATCAATAGAAAGCCCATAGATTGGGAGAAGATCTTCACTAGCCATACAATGGTCAAGGGCCTCATATCTAAAATATACTTGGAACTCAAAAAATTAAATCCCCCCAAAACAAATCCTCAAACAACCAACCACCCGATTAATAAGTGGGTTAAAGACTTAAAGAGAAACTTCTCTGAAGAGGAATTAAGACTGGCCAATAGACACATGAAGAAATGCTCAACTTCTCTAGCCATAAAAGAATTGCAAATCAAAACAACATTGAGATACCACCTCACCCCAGTTAGAATGGCTAAAATCAAGAACTATAATAACAACAGATGCTGGAGGGGATGTGGACAGAAGGGAACCCTACTGCATTGTTGCTGGGAGTGTAAACTTGTTCAACCACTCTGGAAAGTAATATGAAGTTTCCTCAAAAGACTAAATGTAAAGCTCCTCTATGACCCAGAAATCCCCCTGTTGGGCATTTACCCAAACAACCAAACAAGACAATATTAAAGCTACCAGCACAACCATGTTTATCGCAGCATTATTCACCATAGCTAAGATATGGAACCAACCCAGATGGCCCTCAGTAGATGAAGGGATCAAGAAAATGTGGTACACACACACACACACACACACACACACACACACACACACACACACACACACACACACACACACACACACACACACACACACACACGGGAATTTATGCTTCCATTAGAGAGAATGACACCACCCCATTTGTAAGGAAATGGCAAGACTTGGAAAAAATTACATTGTGAAGTAAGCCAGACCCGAAGAAACATAGGCCCCATGGTTTCCCTTATTTGCAATAACTAGTGTACATCTTGGATAATCTTACCAGGGAAGCCGAAAAGATCAAAAGTTATCTACATATGACCATATAAGATGATGCTAAGCAAAATGAACCAGAAGAAATGGACACAAGAGGTTTTTTTCTTTGTTGCTGTTGTTTTTAATTTATTATGTGATTTTTTTGTTTCTTTTTTATCTTCTCCTCCCTATGGTATAGCCCTTTTTCACTGTATTTGATGTTGGTTCCCTGCATCTTGTATATACATTTTTCTAATTTGGGGTGGGGAAGGAAAATAACAAAATGCTGAAACAAAGATACAGGTTGACCCATTGTAACAACAGGATGTACAAGACGAAAACGAACTTTACAAGTTGACCGGGGATGGAGGAGTTAGGGAGATTGGGAGGGAAGGGATAGTAGGGGAAAAACAAAGGAGAGGTAACAATGCTCGACAGGAAATTTACTCATTACCTTTTTCATGTAACTGCAACCCCTCTCTATAGTATCTTTACAATAAAAACATTTAAAAAATATTAACAAAAAGAAAGTCTGGTCACTTTCAACAGTATAGCCAGAGTATTTGAAAATAACTTTCTTAAACCATCATTTTAGAGGTGATAGTCATTATTTAAAATTAGAAACTATAGATATTCAAATAACAAATAAGGGAAACCATGGGACCTATGTTTCTTTGGGCCTGGCTTACCTCACTTAATATAATTTTTTCCAAGTCTTTCCATTTCCTAACAAATGGGATGATGTCATTCTTTCTAGAGAAACAACAATCTTACAACCTTAAGAAATTATGATTAATGCTTTTTGAAATGTTGATAACCCAAAACCAGAATGATACTGTTCCTTGTTGTAAATTGTTTTGCTAATATAAAGTATACTGCGGACATAATGCCTTGTATTATCTTGGACCAATTGCCTCTCCCTTGAGGCATGACCCTCCAAACTTTCCAGCGTTCTATTTGTTCTCTTCTCTACTCCTAAATTCCTAGTCTCTCATTTGTACAGAATTTCATTACCTAACAAAGTCTTGGTGTATCTTATCTTGTATCTCAAAAATTGGCTGCGTCCTCCTTGAGACTCTGCCATGTGGTACCCAAACACTTATCAGTTGCCTAAATTAATCTAAAAAGTTAAACAATGTGTCCTTATTTAGACAAAAAGCCCCAGGTGACATCCAGAGCTAAATATGTGTGATCAGAGCCATTTAACTTGCCTTGATTTATACATGTTACATTCAAGTTCCAAGTAGGAAGCTTGAATCTATATGCACTCAGAAGAGTTTTATTGGATGTACTAAATTCAGAATCCACAAAGGGAAGGTCCAGCCATCACTAACAAAACTCATGTTTGTCTACTGAGGTCTATGGCTGCTTGAGCCAGTGGGTAATACATCTCCAATGGGCAGCTTGATAGTCACCTGGGGCTGAAATAGAAAAAGGAGCCATGACACAGAATTAGAATATACCTTTCCTTGACATCTGGACCCTTATGTCAATTTTAGTCAGCTTCTAAAAGCCAAAATACCACAGGTCCACCCCTTGACCAATTTACACAGTTAAAGTTCACCTGCACAGCAGGTGTGTCGGTTTGCTAAGGTCTCCAGCCTTCTTCCTGAGAACCAACCTTTGCAAAGAGCGGGATCTCACCTCACCCAGCCAGTAAGGATTCGCCTGCTGTATTCTTTTTTTTTTTTTTAGTATATTTTTTATTGTAAAGATACTATACAGAGGGGTTACAGTTACATGAGCAAGGTAATGAGTCCATTCCTATTGAACATTGTTACACTTTCCTTTGTTTTTCCCTACCATCCCTTTCCTCCCCACCTCCCCAACTCCTCCCTTTCCCTTTTTAACATAGTGTCTTGTACATCTTGTTGTTACAATGGGTCATCCTGTATCCTTATTTCAGCATTTTGTTATTACCCTTCCTCTCCCCCAAATTAGTCTTTTAAGTATTCTTTAAAGCAACAGAAATTGCTTGTGATCACTTTGACTGTGATGCTTTTTTTTCCCCCTCAAAGTGGTACTGTGAAAAACTAGGACAATCTGACAGTCTTAAACACCTCACAGAAAAGAATGAACCATTTGCTTACTACCAGTATGAGATATTGAGCAATAGAAGATGACTTGTATCTTAGGTGCTTATTTAGAAATATAACAGTGCAACCTTTGTCCATTGTATGGCTAGTAAAGATCTTCTCCCAATCTATGGGCTTTCTATTGATCTTGCTAGCTATGTCCTTTGCCATGCAGAAGCTCTGCAGTTTTATGCAATCCCATTTGTCCAACCTTTCTTTGATTTGTTGTGTTTCTGGGTCTCTATTAAGAAAATTTCGGCCTATGCCAAGGAGACCTAGGGTTTCTCCTATTCCATCCTGTAATGTTTTCAGAGTGTCTGCTTTGACTCCGAGGTCTTTGATCCATTTGGAGTTGATTCTGGTGCAGGGTGATATATAAGAATCTAGCTTTAGTTTTCTACAAGTGATTAACCAGTTTTGCCAGCACCATTTACTGAAGAAGCTGTCTTTCTTCCATTCTATTTTTTTAGCTCCCTTATTGAAGATTAGATGTCTATAGGTCTGTAGGTTCATTTCTGGGTTTTTAATTCTATTCCATTGGTCCTGAGGTCTGTTCTTGTGCCAGTACCAAGCTGTTTTTATTACTTTGGCTTTGTAGTAGAGTTTGAAATTTGGTATTGATATTCCTCCAGCACTGTTCTTTCTGTTAAGGATCGTTTTTGCTATTCGGGGTTTTTTATTGTTCCATATGAATTTTTGGGTTGCTTCTTCTATTTCCTTGAAGAATGAGGTTGGAATATTGATAGGTATCGCATTGAATTTGTAGATAGCCTTGGGAAGTATTGCCATTTTGACGATGTTGATCCTTCTAAGCCAGGAGCATGGGAGGTTTTGCCACTTTCTAAGTTCTGTTTTGATTTCCTTTTTCAGGTTTTTAAAATTTTCATCATAGAGGTCCTTCACTTCTTTGGTTAAGTTAATTCCTAGGTATTTTATTTTTTGTGGGGCTATTACAAATGGAGTTGTTTTCCTGATTTCAGCCATGCTTTTCTCATTGTTGGCATACAGAAAAGGCATTGATTTTTGAGGGTTAATTTTATACCCTGCTACTTTGCCAAAGTTTTGAATCAGCAAGAGTCTCATATCTAAAATATACCTGGAACTCAGAAAAATTAAATCCCCCAACAACAAATCTTCAAAGAAACACAGCCCAATAAACAAGTGGGCTAAAGACTTAAAGAGAAACTTCTCTGAAGAGGAAAGAAGGATGGCCAATAGACACATGAAGAAATACTCAACCTCTCTAGCCATAAAAGAAATGCAAATCAAAACAACCCCAGTTAGAATGCCTATAATCAAGAACTGTAATAACAACAGATGCTGGAGGGGATGTGGACAGAAGGGAACCCTACTGCATTGTTGGTGGGAGTGTAAACTTGTTCAACCACTTTGGAAAGCAGTGTGGAAGTTCCTCAAAAGACTCCATATAGCCGGGCGCTGGTGGCTCACGCCTGTAATCCTAGCTACTCAGGAGGCTGAGATCTGAGGATCGCGGTTCAAAGCCAGCCCGGGCAGGAAAGACCGTGAGACTCCTATCTCCAGTAAATCACCAGAAAACTGGAAGTGGCACTGTAGCTCAAGTGGTAGAGTGCTTGCCTTGAGCTGAAGAGCTGAGGGACAGCGCCCAGGCCCAGAGTTCAAGCCCCATGACCGACAAAAAAAAAAAAAAAAAGACTCCATATAGAGCTCCCCTATGACCCAGCAATCCCACTTTTGGGCATTTATCCAAATGATCACAAACAAGACCATACTAAAGCTACCAGCACAGCTATGTTTATTGCAATATTATTTACCATAGCTAAGATATGGAACCAATCCCGATGCCCCTCAGTAGATGAATGGATCAAGAAAATGTGGTATATATACACAATGGAATTCTATGCCTCCATCAGAAAGAATGACATTGCCCCATTTGTTAGGAAATGGAAAGACTTGGAAAAAATAATAAGTGAAGTAAGCCAGGCCCAAAGAAACATAGGTCCCATGGTTTCCCTTATTTGTAAGAACTAGTATATGTCTGAGACAAGCAGAAAAGGTCAGATAAGTTGATGTTAGGCGAAATGAGCCCCAAGATAAGTATTCAAATGTTTTTTTTTCTTTCTTGTGATTGTTTCTAACATATTTATAAGATTATTTCTTTGTTGCTTTGTATGTCCCTCCTCCACAGTATAACCCCTGCTTTCATTGTATTTGATGTTGGTATAATTTGTGGAGGGAAGGGCAAAACCAAACCATTTAAATAGGGATACAGGTGGACCCATTGCAACAATGAGATGTACAAGTCGTTATGTTGAAAAACGAACTACACCTTTGGCCGGGCAGGGGCGGGTGAGGGGGTGGGGTGGGGGGGGATAGGAAGGAATGGGAAGGGCAAACAAAGGAGGAGGCAGCAATGCTTGATAAGAAATGTACTCATTACCTTGCCCATGTAATTATAATCCCTCTGTACGGTATTGTCACAATAAATTTTTTTAAAAAAGAAATATAACAGTGCAATCATGGTTTAAAATATCTTGAGGAATATTTAGTCATGAAGTCTGCATCTGGGATGCGTGACACACTGTAATCTTCCGGTGAGTGTAGTCAATATCTATGACGGTTATTTGGAACAAATGACAAGATATAACCTGTTAGATGTGAAAAGTCACTCTAATGTAGTTCCCAAAGACTAGAAATGTTTCTAATGTTGTTTTTCTGATCTTTATCTTGCTGTGCTCCTAGGGTTCACAACTAATAACAGGTAATGCAAAAGAAGGGACATACTTCCGTATTCACCTTAACAAATATAGAATAATAGAGACTATCACGTGTCTTTCTAAGACACCGTTTCCTGTCTCCAACTACCTCCGCCTGTTTGGCCAGCATGAGCAAACCCTCAACAATCTGAGTGATCGTTACGATGACAAATTGATCTCAGATTTCTACAGGTAAGTTCTACCTTGTGTTTGATTGCAGAAAATAGGTCTCCTAAATGAGGTGTGCATGTTGTAATGCACCATAGAGCAAAACAAGAATCTCTGCGAGAAGCTGCAGTGGTTCAGATTTTGTTCTAATGTAATCAAAAAAGACCTGACCTCTAACACTGGCTGGAGACTAAAAGGGACATGTGGAGAAGTACAGCTGTGTACAGCTTTCATGCCTGGAAGGCTGAGATGACATGATACATTCCTTTCCACGTGGGAAAGTTAAGCAGTCGTCAGAACCTCAAAGGAACATTTGAGATCCAGATATGGAAGGACCTAGTGGGAATCCCATACCACCACACACAAGCAGTTTGTGATCCCAGCCTTTTCCCTTCCAGAACATGGGCAAGCAGAGGTGAGTGATTTTAGCCAAGATCCCAAAAAGATTTTCTGCACTTGATAATCAAAATCCTTCTCTCAGTAGTAAGTGATTTATTTAAATCTTTTTCATGTCTTCCAGTAAAGGTTTTTATTATTCTTTTCCGTGAATAGTTTGCACAATTTTTGTTTGATAGGACCCAAAGGTATTTTACTTTCTATTGTAACTATAAATATCATCATCAATTGCTGCTAGTATATAGAAATGGCTTAGTTTGAGGTATGGTTCTATGCCCTGCAAATTTACTGAACTCTTTCACTAATTCAAATAATTTTTTATTGAGTCTTCTATATTTTCCACATAGAGTAAACTGTATCATCTGCAAAAAAGGGACATTCTGTTTCTTCTTTTCAATTCTTTGTGATTTCTATTTATTTTTCTTGTCCTACCGCACTGGCTAAATTCTTTAGTGTAAAATACAGTAGGAATATTTAGGGATGGCATCTTTGCCTCATTCTTAAAGGGAATGTGTCAAGTATTAAGTGTGCTATGATTGCTTTTTATAGTGTTATAGAAAATTCCATTGATACCCATTTTTTTTTTTGGTCCAGTCATGGGGCCTGAATTCTGGGCCTCGCGCTGTCCCTCAGCTCTTCAGCTCAAGGCTAGCGCTCTACCACTTGAGTCACAGCGCCACTTCCGGCTTTTTTCTTTTTGCTTATATGGTGCTGAGGAATAGAACCCAGGGCCTCATGGATGCAAGGCAAGCGCTCTACCACTGAGCCACCTTCCCAGGCCTGATACCCATTTTTGTTTTAGTGCATGGAAATGTACACATGCAGATTGAACCTGGAGTCTTGTGCTTATTAATAAGCACATGCTCTGCTTAGCATCATTATCATTAATGGATTTGGGGTTTGTTTCCAGAAGGAATATCTAATTTCTGAAATTGCTTTTACTTTCAAACATAAACTAAATTTTGATAAAATGTCATAGGCTTTCCCTCCTCAAACCTTTTGTTGATTTGATAGTAATCTTAATGTTAATCTGAAAAACATATTTAATTTTTTTAATTTTTAACTTTTTAAAATTAAATATTAATTTAAAATTTTTTAAAATTCAATCCAGGCTTGAAGCTGGTGGCTTACATCTGTAATCTTAGCTCCTAAGGAGGTTGAGCTTTGAGGATTGTAGTTTGAAGGCATCCTGGGCAGGAAAGTTAATGAGACTCCTATCTCCAATTAGCCACCAGAAGTCTGAAAGTGGAGCAGTGGCTCAAGTGGTAGAGCATTAGCCTTAAGCAAAAAAGCTCAGGGACAGTGCCAGGCCCAGAGTTCAAGTCCAAACACACACACACACAAGCAAAACTATTTGCTCCTTATTTTGTACCTATGATTTTATCAGTCTTACCCAAAACATTTTAGTTCTAGATCAGTTGTCTGCTAAAAAAAATTCTACTTGATAGTGAATGATAAGCTAAGAATCTTCTCTAGACAGAGAAATGTTTTCACATTTGACCAAATTCAAAAATCTGGTTGGCTTGTCTCTCCTTGAAACATTAGCATTAGTGAGCTTGAGACCACCAGTCAGGGCGCAGCTGTTGTTAACTGATGAAAGCAATAATTTCACAAAGTTAATTTGATTTGAGAGTGAACATTCAAAATGGCCAAACGAGACAGGACAGCCCTGGATAGCAAGAGATGTTGATTGGCATCTGTCAGAAAGAAATAAGGAGCAAAAAGACACCACTGGTCATTTGTCAAGGCGCTGCTGAGGGTGCCCCATACCTTGGCAGGCTCACCCATACATGTGTTCATGTACACATGCAGCTGTGGCCACATTCTTCTCAAGTGCCACGAAGTGCTGCCAGGCCTCAGTGCTGATTCTTGGCCCAGCACCACCCGCCCTGTCTGTTGTCAGACTGGAGAGGCGGTTTCCAAGCCCAGTGAATGGCCCAGCTGATTTTGGCTGTGATATGATTACTGATTGTTTTCCTGACCTTGGCGGCACTGGCACCATCAGTCCTTCAAACCTGGGCATATTTCCTTTGTGCACCTCCATCCACCACATCTGGGAGCTCTTTTCTCCACACTGGAAGGGGTTGAGCATTAGCCACTCAGTTGTTTTTCTGCAAATCAGCCATGTCTTCAGTATCTGTTCCTCTCCTGGTTCAGAAAAGCCCTCTGGATCTTTATCTTCTCCATTCACCGCATCTATTCTCTTCCCCTCAAGAACGAGAGCAGGGAAGGTCCTGGCTGTGCCAATGAGAACAGTGGCAGCCACTTGGATCAGACTTTGCTATGGCAGTTGAGGCCTCATGAACAATGACTCGTTTGCAGCCATATGGGAACTAGTGGTGGCAAGCGAGCCATGGTGGTACACAGGCAGACAGCTGCCATCGGAGTGCAGTGATACTGAGAGGTGGCAGCCCAGGCTGGCTCCGAGGCTGACTATATTTTGTTCTTTATTTTCACCTTGGAGTGCCAGTACAAACCACTGGCACCAAAGGGGAAGAGACTAATTCACTCCTGAGGAGTGTGTGTGTGTGTGTGTGTGTGTGTGTGTGTGTGTGTGTGTGTGTAAGACAGAGAGAGATGAATTAATCAGATGGTTGGTTTCATATGAGTCCATTTCTTTATTGCTCACATTTTTGTTTTTTTGTTTTAATTTTTCTCTTTAAGGAGTTGTACAAAGGCGTTATCATTCAACAAAGTAGAATATGAAAACAGTGAATCTTGATCAGTGTCACCCCTTTCATCATTCTCCCCAATCCCTCCCAATCCCAATTTTCTTAATTTTGCACACTATGCATTGAATTTTTTTCAATACATTTTTATTGTAAAACTACTGTTACATGGACTTTGATAACTACATTTCCCCCTCCTTCCTCTCTTTAGCCCATTTACCATTCATTTCTAAGCAACCAGCATTTGAAAGTCACACTAAAACTATATTACTAAAATGTACCTTTTTCCAGTCTTCCTCTTAAAGCATTCCTGTTCCACAGGTCCCATGTGTACACATGTGCACACACACACACACCTACACTTAACCCACCGCCCCCACATCTCCCTGCCTGCTAAGTACTTTGTGTGGTGACCTTGAACAGACTCTACCTCCCTGCTGAGACTGTCCCTCCCTCCAGGACACCAGAGGTGACAGGAACTCGCAGAGTTCAAGAAGCTGGGAAATGGCTCTGTGGGTGGAGGGAGGGAGAGACCAGGCAGGCAGCCTCCTGAGCTGCTGCCTCTTAGGGACTTTAACAAAGCATGTTCCACATTTCCTCTCCTTTCTTAGCTGTACCTCATCTTTTTACCTCCACTTATCAATGACCCTACAAAAGAAAGGTCTTGCCTACTGACTCTCCCCTCCTTAGCCTTAATTAACAGACTGTAGCATCTTTTGTCCTCACAGCATGAATAGGTCTTGCCCTAGCTTCATTGTTCAAGCCCATCAGATACTCAGATACCTTGATTAAATCACCTCTCTTCACATCTTAACATCTCAGCTCTCAAAACCACCCCCAACCGCCCTCTCCTCCTGTGAGCACTGCCATCTCCTCCACACTTTCCCCCAACACTCGACAGCCTATTTTTAGTGGGTAAGTGCTCCTGTGCACAATATTCTAAATGGGATCTGAGTAGGCCCCGTAAAAGGTGGCCATTACCTGTTTGAACTGTGAGGCTCCAGAAGTTGTTTCCTCAGGAAAGCCACCTTGTGCCGGCTCCCTGTTCAGAGCTGCAGAAGAGGAGCTGGCCTACATGGTCCCCTAATTATTTATTAGACTCCAAATGGAACCATTCGCTCATGACTGGCGTTTCGGTTCCTGTCTACACAGTTGCCTTGTACCATGTCAGACAGTAAACTGCACACTACATTCCAGGTGCCCATTTTCCCAGACTTTTCAAAATCTTGAAATGTGACTGTCTACTCTGCCATGTCAATTCCTTTGTAAGTACCTAAAAAGTGTTGACTGGTAGGTTACCTCTGTGCTATAGTCTGGAGCTAGAATGTACCCCCAAAGGCTCATGTGCCCCCAGAGTGAAACAATTAGGAAAGGATGGAACCTTTAGGAGGTAGAGCCTGATGGGGAGTATTGAGGTCATTAAGGCAGGCCTTCAAAGGGAATGGTAGGACCTCAGCCTCTTCTCCTTCCTCTGCTTTTCTTCCTGGCTGTGAAGTGAACAGGTTTCACTCCACCATACACTCTTCATCATTGCTATCCACCATTCCACCAGAGACTTTATAACTTGATTAGCTCAGGTATTTTGTTACAGCAATAGAAGGCCAACTAACACAATTCTACAGTCTTTCCTGTGAGCCACTTGCCATGTCACTGGCCTGAATATAGTGCTTCTTTAATCATTCAAATGAGACAACGTTTTAAGATTCATTAGACATAGCTACTGGCAATTATCTATATGGAGATACACATGATATTTAATAGACTTGTTTGCAGTTATGCTCTAAGATAAAAAAAATTTACTAGGTAGGAGTCATTACAATGAAGTGAGAAATCCAGTGTAATAATATATGTACAAAGATTAGAGTTAATGTACCTTCTAAGGCCCTTTACAAGGGAATAGGTCAAATATTTCTATATAGCTACCCTTGAAGGAGATTTCATTTCAAACCACTGGTTACAAAAAGCAACCCCAAAAACTCCTGAGAATCATTTAAAACTTGAAACTATGAACTTTTGTATTATAAAGTGTGTCTGAAATCTAATATCTAATCTATCATATAATTTTAAAAATTGCTTTGGAATATGGTTTCAATTACAAATACTTTATACCTGCACTGTCCAATATGATAGCCAATTGTGACATGTGACTATTCAAATTGTAGTTAAGATTAGGGCTGAAAGGTGTTATCTCTCTCCAAGTGGGTGGTACAGCGCCGGTCTGCTATACAGGAGGCCCTGGGTTCCATCTCCAGCACCTAAAGTTAATTAAATTCAGTCACTGAGCCAAGTTTCACATGCTCATTCAACAGCCACATATTGCTAGTATTATCACATAATAAACTGCTGTGAACCAGTTGCATTCGTAAAATCCACAGTGAGCAATGTTGGGTGTACCTTCTATCAACAAATATTTCCCATTATACTAATCTCCAGCCCCATTTGGCTCTCAGTCTCTGATGTGCCAATGCTAGAGCTAACAGATTGGGGTGCTCAGTGATAATCCAATAGTAGAGTGATTTCTCTCTGTAACTGCTTTTGTGGGTTCAATCAGAAAACAAATTGTTAAAGGAAGCCAGATGGGGAAGGAGAAGGGATGTGGGAAAAGGGAGTCTCTGGGGTGTTTGGTCACTCTGTAGGTAGATACAAAGGCACTTGGCCTTTCTGGCCAAAATAAAGATTCCATTTCATCTTGCCAAACCCCAAGCAGATGACCATTTCTTTACTAAAGTTACCTAAGAATGTCTTGATTACAAGTACTCTATCCTGTTGTTAGATCCCAAGTCTTGCTTTGAGCTTTAGGAGAGACAGTTATGATGTTCTAAATTGACTTCTGTCCCACAGAGCATCTTCATGACATCACTGTTCTTTTCAAACTTGTCCTGCAGGGGCTAAAGTCCTTTAGAGATTTTCTTCTTTCATCTCATTAAAAACCCATCTGGCAGCATGTGGCTGAAGGTTATTATTTATGAGGTTAAAATAATAGCTGATAAGCCAATAATAGCCGATGAGCTTTGTGGTTTTACCTACGAGGGTACTAAACCCCTTTAATATAAATACCGCTTTTCCAAGCTCCAAGACACAACTATGTTGTTCTACTATGATTGAAATGGATAAAATAAATACATTTCAGAAATTGTGTTCTCAGACTACTGAACCATGAGAAGGAACTAGCCTGCCTGCCTAAATTTTTTATGGGAAACTCACAATTGGAGAGATGCTTTGAAGACAACGGGGCAGCAGGAAATCATCACATGTGTAACATTCTCATTCCTCTCTTCCTAGGCCTGGATCTTTTTAGTTTTCTTTTTGTACATATTTGTTTAATTTTTGACATTTTCCATTACAAAAGCAATACATGTTTACTATAGCAATTGTAGGAAAAAATTATAAAGCCAAGTAGAATTATAAAGTTCATAGCTAATCCTACCACCAAGAATTTAGCTGTGTGGGATGAAAAGAGCTGTAGGGTAACTACTATCTGGTCCCTAGAATTAAGACCTGAAACAGGTTCACAGATTATCCAGCTTCCTCTCTTGGACGACTTCAATTATGGTCATTACATTAGTCTTATAGATGGATGATGCCATCTCAGAGTGGCAAGACTCGCAGTGGGTCACAACCAAGATAGTGATCCAATAGGACCAGGCATCAGAGCTCCCCATCTCTGTCTAACTCCCTGTATGTAGGACAAGACAGTTATGCAAAGGCCCTCCTTCAAAAGAACCAGCTGTCAAGTTTGCTTTTCACTGACCTGTTAAAAGATTAACAGAAAACACAGTGTATGAGAATAATTGTGTTTCTCAGGCAGAAATACCTAAAAGGAGGACCAGGTTAATTCTTGAGTAAAGGAAGAAAGCATTAGAACTATTTATATTTTTATCTCTAAAACAGGGAATGAAATTGAGCTTCACAATTATTCAAAGCACATAGATTGGTGCCATCTTGGGCCAGATGAAAGGTAGATGTACATCTGTGTAGAGCCACCATGTCCCAAGTACCTGGGGGATGTTATAACTTGGAGAAGCAACCTTATTAGGTAAATTTGGAAATTCATATAGTTTGTGTGTGTGTGTGTGTGTGTGTGTGTGTGTGTGTGTGTGTGTGTGTGTGTGTGTGTGCATATGTGTGTGTATGTGTATGCACTGATCCTGGGGTTTTAACTCAAGGCTAGCATTCTACCATTTGAGCCACAGCTCTACTTCCATCTTTTTTTTTGGTAATTAGTCAGGGATAAGATTCACAGACTTTCCTGCCCAGTTTGGTTTGTAACCATGATCATCAGATCTGAGCTTTCTGAGTGGCTAGAATTATATAGGCATGAGCCACCAGTGCCTGACATGCTATAGTTTTTATGTAGCTGGTTTGGTGGACTTACAGATACTGTCCATTTCTAACTAACCAACCTCTATCAAATGGACAAGTGTACTAAAAGAATTAGCCAAAGAAAGTATACATTGAAAATCGTGGTAAGGCATGCACAAGTAAACCAGGGAAAAAACAAGCTAACAAATGTCTCCTTTCCCTCAGATAAGCTGTTCCTCAGCCATCTTATGCATAAGTACAATGATTAGTCTATCAGGAAGGGTTCAGTTACAGGTAACAGAATCTATTCTGGTTAGTTTAAACAGAAACTGTTGCTGTCATTTGGGGGATGATTTATAAAATTCCTTGAATGGGCAAGCTTAAGGGTGGCTTTTAAGAAATTTTCAAAACAGGGATCTGCAGATCTGTTTCATCTCTACCACAGTGGGGAATTTGTAGAACAAGGACTTTGTACCTCACATGCCAACACCACCTCTCTGCATGATCCATCCCAGCAAATTAAGTCCCGCCTCCCTCCCCATCAGATTCTGTTTTAGCTACCAGGTTTCTACCTCACAGTGTTCATGGCAGTCTTCCATGTCCTTCCTAGAACTTCCTCTGGAGGAAACCCAGCCCATGTAGAACCCATTCTGTACATGAGTGCAGGAATTTTGTCTTTTACATTCCTACTGAGCCAGTAGAAAATATTTCTCAATAGTATTTCTAATCTAACTAGTCAAACTTGATCAGAAGTCAGCTCCCCCTCCAATGCAAATCTATCAAAGCCACTTGAAATTTGATTTATATCTACTATCAATAAGGGTAAGCTTTGCTATAAATATATAGAGGTCCACAAACACCAACCCTTATCCCAGCTGCTAAGGAAACATGTTTTGGAATTTGTTATTTTTTCACTAACTGTTGAAGAGATCAGAATTTTACTCTCTTACTTGAAATAGCTTAAAAACGCATACAATGTTTTTTAAAAAGGGATAATGAACAGTTAGACAAGGGCAGTGATCTCTGAGAGATGGAATACAAATAAAGTGAATCCTATGATTGCTCCAGCCTGGTTTCCTAAAAGATGCCAGCCCACAGCAAAGAGAGGTGCAGCCTAGCCAGAGCCCAGTAGAGTTGGGCTACGTGGAGAGGGAGCTGAGAGTCAGAGGAGACCAAGGCAGGTAGAGTTCTCAGGAGAGAGAACTGGAGAGGAAAAAACTGCAGAGAGAACAGGGAGGAAAGGAAGGGAGAAAGAGGGAGGGGGGAGAGAAGTAAGGAGGGAGAGAAAGGGGAAGAGGGAGAGAGAGAGACAGAGACAGAGACACAGAGAGAGAGAGAGAGAGAGAGAGGAGAGAGAGAGAGAGAGAGAGTTATGTAGAAGAGCCCCCATGAATATTCACTGTAGCACTGGACAGTATATGAATAAGAAAACTGGCCAAGGCCAGAGTAGTGATCCTAGGTTATAGTGCGCAATGCTCATACTAGCATGGGAATAGACAGATGAAGTGACAGATCTGATCTCAGTATCAGGGAATAATTAGGCCTAGGCTAAATACCAGTCCCACTTAGCATGTCTCAAAAGCAAGATTTAAATGCGCCATATTTTCTCCAGTAACTTAATTACACTCTCAAAACAAACAAGAATGTTTTTAGGAATTCTGAAAATTCCAGTGCTTAATCAAGCAAAATTCACAACTTCTGGAGTGCAAAAAAAAATCTAGACATGTTAAGAAAAAGAAAAGTATAGACCATAATGGGAAGAAAAACCAACCAACAACCAACACAGATGTTGGAATTTAGCAGAGAAGCATATAAAAATTGTGATTCTACATGATCAAAAAGTTAACTGAAGATGTGGAAGGTCTGTAGAAGTCCCAGATCAAACCTCTAGAAATGACGATTACAGTGAATAAGATGGAAATACTCACCAAATGGAGTTACGGCAGATTAGTTCTTGCAGATCAGGGAAGATGAAGATATAACCATTGAAACTGCCCAAAATGAAACACAGAAAAGAAAAAGAATGTAAAAAATAACAAATAGGAGTCCAGTGAGTTATGGATGCATTCAAGTATCCTGAAGAAATAAGAGGTGATGAAAACTCTAAATGTACAGAATTCATTGAATCTCATAGCAAGAAAAGCATGAAGCAAGCAAACAACACCCAGGCACACCAAATTGCTCAAAACCAGTGATAAACAGAAAATACTGAAAAGCCAGGGAGAGAAAATACACATTATTTACAGAAGAACAAAGCTGACAATAGATTGCTTGTTAAAAAATAATGCAAACAAGTAGGCCATACAGAAACACCTTTCAAATTCATTATATAGTATATAACGTCTCCAGACTTACATATGGTATTACCCACCCCCACAAAGTGCATCGGTCACCTACTTACACCCAACCCATATCTCTTGTCAGTCCCAACCCATTAGCCCATCTGATTTCTCTGTTTACTCCCTCCCAACTAGAAACTCCACTTATAACAATAGGGACTGAATTGTGTCCCATCAAATTGATACGTTGAACTAAAGTGACTACATCTGGAAATAGGATCATTAGGAAGTAGAAAGGTTAAACGAGGTCATGACGGTTGAACTCTACTCCAGTAGGAAGATCGCGTTATAAGGCATTTAAAAGGCATCTATCTCTCTTTCTGTCCTCCATGAGAGAGCCTCACAAAAAGAAGATCTTCTGCAATCCATAAAGAAAGCTCTTACCAGAACCTGACTGTGCTATACATTGATTTTGAACCCCCAGCCTCCCAAACTGGGAGAAATAGTTTTTTATTGTTTAAGTCAGCCACTCTACAGTATTTTGTTATGTTGGTCTGAGCTAGCTTGAACAGATATTCACACCCCAAGTTCTACTTTGCCTCCTCACAGTACACCAGGCCATCGTGTAGACAGGCAGATGCTGTTCCCAGTAGCTGGTCACTGTGCTATGGAGCATACACGGTACCCCTCTCCCTCTGAAGCCGCTGGGCCAGCTGGTCCTAGATTCTGCTACTGATAGACATTCTTCCAGCCTCAACTTCCTCTTCTGCATGCAGATAGCATTTTCTGATCCTCGCCCAGTGGTGATCATGTGTGACATGGAGAGAGAGCACACCGGGCTCTCCTTCGGTCTCTTCAGGGAAATCACTCCCACTCCCCTAAGCTGTATTTCCTAAGAGGCACTTAGGACTACTTTTGGAGTTGCTTTGAATGTCTGCACGAAATAACATATGGGAGATTTTCAGCACAGATTCCACCCTGGGCTTTTGCTAACAGTCACCATACTACCCTCCTGGATGTGCCAGCCCTGGGATTGCCCTTCTCCAGGCCCTGCATTTTGCAGAGCCTGACTGTGTGCATGACGCTCGGCTGCATCCCTAACACACACCCAGGATAACTGCAAAGGGACAGATGGCAAGGCCCCAGCATGGTCCCAACCTCTTTTCCTTCTCTCTTATAAATACTTTTTGTCACCCTCCCAGCAAAACCCTGAGCTGTGCTTTGTGACTTATTATTCACTCTACCAGGTAATTTCAGGAGAAGAGAACACCAAATGCCACCAACGATGCCCCTGCAGCTGCTAATAGGAGCCACTATTTGGAACCCACGGTACCCTCTTGGCCCCAGCAGTTCTGAGAGCTGCCAGAGCACTATCTTCCAGGCAAGGGTACGTGCTGAAGGCTCCAAGGGTAAAATAGAGCCCAGCACAGCCATGCTGGTGTCCCAGAGGCTCACAGCATTAATAATCTATAGTTCAATCATTAGGAGAAAATCCAAGTGAAATAGGAAAATATACACCACACGGAGGCTATGAGGCCGCTAGGAAGTCTTCTCTGCTCCTTGGCAGGCCTAATGATTAGTTCCTAGCCACTAGCAGCCCAGCTGACAAGTGGTAGCTGCAAGCTGGAGACTTTCTGCATGTGATAATTGAACAGTGCTAGAACTTGTTCAAGATATTAGCACAGACTCACTGCCAGTCATCTGCGGGTATTGCAGCCCCTAACTCAGTCTGTCTCCAGTGCCCCTTGAAGCAAATCCTTCTGGTGAGTCATTGCCCTCAGGACAGATCTGCAAGTGGATTTCACACAGGTGGTCCAAGGCTGATGGAACCCTGGAAGGGATTTAATATCTGAACTAATGTGATTTTTTTCCCCCAGTTAGGTGCTGGGCTGAAGTGTTTGCTTTTAATACAACAATTCGGCCTATAGCATACCAAGAAGGAAGAAATCCAAAGTACAGAAGCATTTTTAACTTTAGGGTATAAAAAAATCATTCCAAGATAATATTAGATGAAAGGTTTTAAGAAAGCTGGGCACTTGGTAGCTTTATACCTCTATCTTGGCTACTATGGTGGCTAAAATTTGAGAAAAGGCCCTGAGACTCTTACTTCCAATTAACCAGCAGAAAACCAGAAGTGGAGGTGTGGCTTAAGTGGTAGAATACCAGCCTTGAGTGAAGAAACAGTGAGAATGCAAGACCCTGAGTTCAAACCCCAGCATCAGCATACACATACATACACAGAGAGAGAGAGAAAGACAGACAGAGAGAGACAGAGAGAGACAGAGAGAGACAGAGAGACAGAGAGAGACAGAGAGAGAGACAGAGAGAGAGGGGGGAAAAAGAAAAAAGAAAGGAAAAGAAAAAGAAAAAGGAAAGAAACAAAGAAACAAAACACTCATTGGAAGGTAGGCCAAAGAAAAGCCTAAAAGGGGAGAAGAGAGAGGGATGCTGGAAAGAAAATAACATCAAGGGGAATTTTGCAGACTGGGGAAACATTGTTAAAAACATTGTGGACATTGCTGAATACACTGAAAACTAAGGAGAAAATGGAGTTAAATGGAGGAAAATTCAATATTTGCACTATTAAAATAAGTAATCACAGACATAAACTTTACCAAAATCTTTGGAAAAATTGATAGAGGGAGGAAAAGGGAAATTATGTTTAAAAAGGCAAAACTTCACTGACCATAAGAGGAAGTCAGGAGATAAGCCTAGAAATAATCAATGAGAATTTATCTCATCTATGTAAGTCCCAAATAGGTATCCATAATCACTTGAAATATGTGATCTCTGAGTTCCTTAGCACTGTTTGGTTGCAAGCAACAGAAGTCAAAGCTCCAGATTTAAGGTAAAAGGTGACATCCTTGTGGAGCGTTATGACGTGCACCACAGGACAAAGGAGAGAACAGATAGAAGAAACTAAGCATGATTTCTTTTTATCCCCTGCTCATCTCAGGGCTGCCGCATGACCATGTGATACAAATCCCTAAACCCACAGAATTATCCAGATAAATCTCAATCCCAACTCCAATCCTCCAGAGACTGATGGCTCTGACATGCATAATGGTCAAGTTTAAGCTCTGACTCTGGTGAATGGGTGGGAACTTTGTCCTCTGTCCTTGAATCTAGGCAGGCTTGTGATGACCTTTAGCATGGAAGTGGAACCCTGGGACTTCCGTGGCTGGGAGGAAGCCTGAGCCGTGTGGAAAGACCATATTGGTGCTCTCAAGTGTCCCAACTGACCTGAGCTTTCAGGTCAATAACCAGACATCTGAATGAGAAAACTTCTAGATGATGGAAACTCCAGTAATTGGAGGGGCCCTCGACATTCATCTTTCCATCTGAAGCCTTTATCATCATGGAGCAAAGCCAAGCTATCATGAGCATAAGATGGCTTTTGCTGTATGCCATTAACTTTTGTCATGGTTGCTGCACAAGAACACATGACTGCAATGTTTGGACCAATGGCTATCCCTGATTCATAGAATCATGAAGTCCCAGCATGACCTGTTGGGGGCCTAACCCCCAACCCTAGAAGGAAAGGATAGCAGGGGATAAAGCAGGTCCCAGCAAACAACCTTGAGAGAGACTACTTCTCTCCTGGTTTCCTAACAGCCCATTGCTTATCTAAGCAGGGTAGTCATGTGGATTGAGAACTCTTGATCTCTCACATGGAAGCCTACTTCTTCATTCTTTCTCTCACACAGCAAGGAAGTACAAGGGAGAGACTAGTGAAGAGGTATGCATTTGCCATCATAAATGGTATCATTAATTCCCTAACGCCATGTCCCTTGATGGTCTTCCAGCAGAAATAGTTGCCAAGAAATGGAAACTCTCCTCAGAGCTCTGGCATCTTCCCTCTGTGGCCTCTCAAGTGCAGAGGAGATCATTAGAGGGTCCTCGTGTTGCCTAGCAACCTGTGAATACTGTTTGCTATCATGTCATTAATATGATATGAAAGTGTTTCATAGAAGACATTCATCTTGCATTAATGAAAATCAAATTTGCTAATATGACACAAAATCTGTTCATCCTTTTGACTTTCTATACTTAAGTAGCTTATTTATTGAATTAGATTGTGAGTGGTTCTCAGGCTTGAGACTGTTAAAGTATCATTATAATGACTTTGTTTTCAATAATATCAGATGGCCCTTAATGATGTGATTATGCAGCTCGAACTCTGTGATCACCCTCCTTTGACAAAGCGCCTCTCCCTGGAGGTCTTGCCCCATACCCATCGGCTATTCTGCCACTCAAGTTCTAACTGCCAAACCTCAGCTATGAGAGGATTCTGGCTTGAGCCTGTATACTCTCCAGATTAGCCTAACCTTCCTTCAAAGTTCTGGACAAAAAAAAATGGAAGGACCTTAGCCTAAATAAGGCCCAAATGGATAAATGGAACTAAGCATGATAAATTCTAAGCATGAAAGGACTCTCAGAATTTATTCAACTTTCCTCTTCTTTCCAAAAATAGGACAACAGGTCTAAATGTACTAAATGCACTAAAAAGGAAGTTTTTTTAAAAAAAGTGTAGACATCTTATATAGTCATATGTACATACCTTTTAATCTTTTCTTCTTGTCTGGTAACAGTATCCCAGACGTATACTAATTAATAAGGGAAACCATAGGACCTATGTTTCTTTGGGTCTGGCTTACTTCACTTAATTTTTTCCAAGTCTTGCCATTTCCTTACAAATGGGGTGATGTCATTCTCTCTAATGGAAGCATAAATTCCAGTGTGTGTGTGTGTGTGTGTGTGTGTGTGTGTGTGTGTGTGTGTGTGTGTACATCACATTTTCTTGATCCATTCATCTACTGAGGGCCATCTGGGTTGGTTCTGTATCTTAGTTATGGTGAATAATACTGTGATAAACATGGTTGTGCTGGTAGCTTTAGTATGGTCTTGTTTGCGGCCATTTGGGTAAATGCCCAGAAGTGGGATTGCTGGGTCATAGAGGAGCTCTATGTTTAGTCTTTTCAGGAAACTTCATATTGCTTTCCAGAGTGGTTGAACAAAGTTACACTCCCAGCAACAATGCAGTAGGGTTCCCTTTTGGCCACATCCCCTCCAGCATCTGTTGTTATTAGATTTCTTGATTATAACCATTCTAACTGGATGAGGTGGAATCTCAATGTTGTTTTGATTTGCATTTCTTTTATGGCCAGAGAAATTGAGCATTTCTTCATGTGTCTATTGACCATTCTTTTCTTTATGTTCTTTCTTTCCCTCTCTTTCTCCCTCCCTTCCTCCCTCCCTCCATTTCTTTCCTTTCTTTCTCTTTCTTTCCTTCTTTCTCTTTCTTTCTTTATTTCCTTCCTTTTCTTTCTCTTTTTTCTTCCCTCCCTCCCTCCCTCCCTCCTTCCCTCCTCCCTCCCTTGCTTCCTTCCTTCCTTCCTTGCTTTTTCTTTTCTTTCTTGTTTTTCTTTTCTTTTCTTGTTGTGAACCTTCTGGGCCCTGTCTTTGAGCTCTTTTTACTCAAGGCTAGCGCTCTACCACTTTGAGTCACAGGGCTACTTCCAGTTTTCTGGAGGTTAACTGGAGATAAGAGTCTCACAGACTTTCCTGCCTTAGATTGGCTTCAAACCTCAATCCTCAAATCTCAGCCTCCTAAGTAGCTAGGATTATAGGCATGAGCCACCAGTGCCAGTCTTGTGTTTATTCTTTAGTAAATTTCTTTTTCTTAGCCTTTGCCCATTTTCTATCGGGCTCCCTGTTTCTTTTTAATTCATGAGAGTTTTTGACAAAGACTAGTAATCCTAATTGTATACATCTCAAATATCTTCTAGTCTATTTTAAAAATTATTATAGGATTTTAAAGAGCAATTGTAAGTTTACAGAAAAAGTGGTAAGAAAGCACAGAATTCCCACATAATCTCCCCTAATCCCACTCCTCACAATGTCTTCTATTGTTTACATTTTAGTGTGGTACATTTGATATAAGTGACACTGTTTTGTGTAAGTGTATTGGTGTTATGTATTCTATAAGCCTTGACAGATGTCTAATGATATGATATGCTCCAGCCATTACAATATTTAACAGCATTCTTTCACTGCCCTAGATACTGTCTGTGCTCTCATTATTCATTCCTCTCCCCTTCCCTTTCTACAAGTCCCTGGCAACTCTGTCTCCATAGCTTTTCTTATTATATCATAGAAATCATAGATCATATAGCCTTTTTAAATTGGTTTCTTTTACTTAGCAATATGCTTCTAAGGTTTCTCCATGTATCTTTATAATAATATTCCATTGTTTGGATAGTTTAGGGTTCACTTATCCACTTGGCTAATTGACAGATATCTTGGCTTGTATGGTGTTCAGTTTATAAGAAACTGCAAAATTGTCTTCCAAAATGGCTATGTCAGTTTTGCATTCCAACCAGCAATGAAAGGGAGTTCCTGTTGCTCCACACCTGTGCCAACATTTGGTGGTGTCAGTGTTGTGGATTGTAGCCATCCTGATAGGTGTGCAGTGATACCTCATTGTTGTTTTAAATTTGCAACACGTAATGTGTGATATTGAGTAATTTGGAAGCAACACATTCCAAATGCTTACTTGGCATCTGCAAATCTCCTTTGGTAAGGCGTCTCTGCAGATCTAGTGCCCCTTTTCAATTTTTTTTTTCTTTTTGTCAGTCATGGGGCCTGAACTCTGGGCCTGAGTGCTGACCCTCAGCTCTTCAGCTCAAGGCTAGTGCTCTACCACTTGAGCCACAGTGACACTTCCAACTTTTCCTGCTTATGTGGTGCTGAGGAATCAAACCCAGGGCCTCAAGCATGCGAGGCGAGCGCACTACCCCTGAGCCACCTTCCCAGCTCTTCAATTGTTTTTAATTGTTGAGCCTTGCACAATATTTTTTTCTCTCAGTCTATGACAAGTTTTTCATTCTCTGTTATCATTTTCACCAACTTGTTCACATCATAACCTGAAACTTCCTTGTAACTGGGCTCTGGTGGCTCACACTTGTTATCCTAGCTACTTAAGAGGCTAAGATTGGGAAGATAATGGTTCAAGGCCATCTGGGCAGAAAAGCTCACAATAACCCTTCTCAATCCCATAGCAAGGCACAGTGGCACACACTTGTCATCCTAAGCTATGTAGGAGTTTGAAATGGAGAAGATCATAGATCTAGGCCAATCTAGGGAGAAATAGTTGTGAGATTCCATCTCAACAGGAAGAAGCTGGCTATGGTAGCATGTGCCAGTTATTTCAACAACTAGGGGAAGCCAAAAGTAGGAAAACTGTAATTCAGAAGAGTGGCTCTAATGTTAGTTATCAATAAATAAATAAATAAATAAATAAATAAATAAATAAATAAATAAATAAAGCAAAACAGAGCTAGAGCCTGGTAACGGTGGCTCATATCTGTAATACTAGCTACTCAGGAGACTGAGATCTGAGGATCATGGTTCAAAGCCATGGGCAGGAAAATGTATGAAACTTATCTCCAATTAGCCACCAGAAAACTGGAAGTGGAGCTGTGGCTCAAAATGGTAGAGTGGTAGCCTTGAGCAAAAGAGCTCAGGGACAGAGTCCAGCCCCAAGTTCAAGCCCCATGATTGAAAAAAAATTCCTTAAAGTATAGATTATTGAATTTTCCATTTTTATTGAGGTAGATAATTTATAGATATACATTTCCCTCTGAGAACTGTTTTTGCTGCATCCTATAAAAATTTTTGAAGTCATCAGATTGTTTATTTTCAAGGTGATATACAGAGGGGTTACAGTTACACAAGGAAGGTAATAAGTACATTACTGGTTGAACTTGTTACCCCGCCCTCATTTTTTTCCTTAGTTTCCCTTTCCCCTATAAAAATTTTTATTTTCATTGATTGCTAAGGCTTTCTAGATTGGTAAAGCAATTGGTAAATCTAGCAAGTACAAGGCCCCTCAACTCCTTCCATTAAGACGTCTAGCCCTCCCTACCGGACTAAATTAAGTAAAGCTTTCTCTTTTACCACACGAGGCTCCTGGTAGTGTTTGGCTGGTTGGAACCTATAATTCACTCAGTGCAATCTCCAGTATTCCCAGTCATTTCTTCCCATGATTCTATGATCAAGTTTCTCCTCTGCCGCCCCCACCCCCACCCGCTGCCCGCCACTCCTTCACCTACCTCTTCCCATAAAATATTGATGTTTTCTGGGATTTGCCTTCAGCCTAGTCATCTTTTTATTGGACTACATCCTCTCTTGGGGTCCTTGTCCAGCTCTGTGCTGTTGTCAGTCTGGTCAACTGGACATTTCCATTCTAGCCTTCGGCAGGCACCTCTGAATTAACCTCATCTTTAAAAAGGAATAGACTTTTTACCTCTCCTTTCCCCACTGTGTATCTCTCCATTCTCTACCCTGCTTCCTGCCCATCTCTTATGCCTAGTTTCTGGAGTGTCTACAAAGCCCTTCTAACCTGCTTCCCCTCCAGCAACTCGCTTAGGGTGCTCTGCTCTGCCTCCTAGACTTTCCTCCTTTCCTGTGCTCACTGCAGCTGCACATAGTAGGTCCCTTTGCTTCTAGCTGTACTCCATTCCAGCTCATCCTCCACACTGCTTCTAGAACACCTGTTCCAGAACATGAATGGGAGAATAGCCACACATTCATTTAACCTTAACACTTGTTAACCTTCCCATGACTCTCTATTAACAGGCACTTATAGTTTAGCCCATCTCCTGCCTCTCTCCTTGCACCTGACTGGATGCTAGAGCAATCAAGGCATTGTCCTTCCCTGAATACTGAACGCCACTGTTCATCTCCAAGCTGTTCCCATGCCATTCCTCCCAGCTGGAATGCCGTTGACAGACGCTTAGTGTCTCATGCTTCCATGCACCTTCTTATTGCCTATATCATCAGATCTTTGTGGGTTATCATGGCATTTATGCACATGACAGTATGACTCATACTACACAGTACTGTAATTTCCTTTTGTCATTTATCTCTTCTTTTAGGAGAATTCTGTGAGGATCACAGCATGTTCATACTTGCACTGGAAATGCTTCTCTCCTGGGAACTCAACAGATAATTATTTCCATCCCATTCCCATCAGCTACGTTATTTCTATCCAGAAGAAATAGAACATGATCACAAATTCAGAATTTTAACTTTCAGTGGCCATGTTAATGGCACTAAAAGAAACATGAGGGGGCTGGGATACAGCACCTGCTAATTATGTGTAAGGTCCTGAGTTCCATCCTAATACTGCAGGGGGAGAGGGAAGAAAGCAGAGCCCGTGGCTCTCAGCAATTATTGCTCTGAGCCTCAGTTTCTTAAACACAGTTTCCATATCCTTTCCAGTTCTAAATAAAGGGCTCTGATATTTCATAATGAATCAGAACAAGTCCTCTCAAAGAGTGAGGAGTGTCACTTGTAGCTGGACCCCGGCACCCCAGCCATTTCTTGAATTCACCTACCCCAAGTGTGCAATGCACACTCTGGGCAAGAGCCCCCACAAACATGGTTCAGCTACAAGAATCCAGTGAGCACATGTGTGAACAACTCTGTGGGCACCTCTTTACTAAAAATAGAGACTAAACACATACTGATTTCTTTTACTCTTTTTATTTCAGTGATTTCTTTTTTATCTTTTACTTCATAATTTCAGATTGCCAAGGGGTTACAAAAGTAGAGCGAAGAATAACCAAAATGCCCTTTACCCAGACTCCCTAAATGTAAAACATGTTTTCATTTGCTTTACGGTTCTCTGAACATACTCCTCTGTTCCCCTTCTGTCTTCTCCTCCTCCCTTCTGTCTCTCACACGCACACTCTATGAGTGGGAAGATGGTTTTCTTCCTGAGGCTTAAAATGAGTTTCTAACATGATACCCCTTTGTAACTCTCAAAACTTCATTGTCAGGGCCTGGGTGCTGTCCCTGAACTCTTTTGCTCAAGGCTAACACTTTGCCACTTGCAGCTGTAGTGCTGCTTCCGTTTTTTATTTTTTTTTGTTTTTGTTTTGAGTGGTTAATTGGAAATAAGAGTCTCATGGGGACTTTTCTGCCCTGGCCAGCTTTTAATCTCAGTCCTTAGATCCCAGCCCCCTGAGTAGCTAGGATTACAGGTGTGAGCCAACTGCGCCCCACTTGAACAACATTCTTACATAACCCTCATATAGTTGTCAGAATTTTGAAATAACTTTATTACCACAAAACTTTGGGTCTTTAACCACTTAAGTTTTTCTCACTGTCTTACTATTCTAAGATCTGATCCAGGAATCCGTTCAGCTTACTGTTATGTCTCCACAGTCTCCAATGGGGGAGACTTCTCCACCTTCTCTTCCCATGACATCACTTTTTTAAACAATTATTTTGTGCTGGTCCTGGAGCTTGAACTCAGGGCCTGGACACTGTCCCTGAGCTTTTTTTGCTCAAAGCTAGCATTCTACCACTTGAGACAGCCCTGCTTCTGGCTTTTGGGCGGCTAATTGGAGCTAACAGTCTCAAGAACTGTCCAGCCTGGTTGGTGTGGAAATGCAATACTCACATCTCAGTTTCCTGAGTAGCTAGGATGACCAGTGTTGCTACCAATGCCTGGCTGGAATTAACTTGAAAAACTCACTATTACACCTAGATGCAAAGTCTTACACTTCTTTGGAACAAAGATAATAATTTTTGCAATTATTTAAGCAAACTCCAACATCCTGAGGATCTTTCCCACCCCTCTTGTGAGACTGAGAAGAAGGCAGGTAGAAAGGAAGGCCTAGAAGATAGCAGTTGCTTGTCACAGAAGCATGGGTGACAAGTCCAAATTAGGAAACAAGAGGCAGATCAGAAATGAGAAGAAAGAACTAAAAAGAGAGTTATGGAAATTTAGAAATCTCTAGCTTAGAAGATGAGGAAGATACAAGAGGAGATCATGGTACTTGTATGTTTACATACTGTGGTAATGGAAATTACAAGATAGCATCATGGTGGTTGTATAAAAATACCACAGTGTGGTCATGGTGTAGGTTACAAGAGGAGATTGTGGTAGTTGTACTTTTATACACTGTGGCCATGAAATCACTTTTGAAAAATACCAATCAGTAATCCTGTAGATTATCTGCCAATTGAGTTTGTCTGCCATTTCCTTGTTCTTTCCATGTTGTAGTAAACATTTTGGCAGGAACCATAGGAAGGAGGTGTCCTCCTGGGGAATTTTCTTTTTTTCTTTTTAAATTTTATTTTATTTGTGAACATACTGTACAGAGGAGTTGCAATTACATGGGCAGGATAATGCGTACATTTCTTACCAAGCATTGCACCCTCCTCCTTTGGCTCCTGGGGAATTTTCTATCAGGAGACCCCTGAGGCTCTTACCCCAGGGTGACACAGTTGACCCCCAGCAACTGTGGTCACTTTGCCAGAAAAAGATTGCAGGCTGCTCCCTCAGATATATGCTAATTTTACATTTGTAATTAGTGATACCTTGAGACTATGAAAACAGCCTCTTTCTCATGATTTTTTTTTTGTCCACCAGTATGAGCATTCATTGACAATTCTTTGTTCGATTATTACTGTGGCATTTGCCAAATAGTGATTTTTTTTCCTAATACGATTTCTACATTTATTACTCCACATTCTATCATTTTAAAAAACCTTACCTCCTTATTCATTTGTATTCTTCCCCTTTATTCATTTATTTATACCAGTGTGGACTTCAGGGTTTTTGTGCTGGTCCCTGGGCTATCATCTATTATACTCATTGTTGTTCTGCAGAGAAAGGAGCTAAAAATGTATTAGTTGAGATTTTAGGCTTGAGATGGGAGTGTAGCTCAGTGGTAGAGCACTTGCCTAGCATGCATAGGGCTCTGGCTTCCACCTCTAGCCCAGAAAGGAGTGGGAAACCATACTTGATTTTCAGAGCCCAAATCATAAGAGTAACAAGAAAGGTGGAGGAACAGCAGTAATTTCTCATCCTAAACAATTTTCATGAAAAATAATAACACATTGATTTAAAAATCCTGTTATATACTAGAATTCTTTTAAATGTTACTTAACAATTTTAAACAAGTCTTACAAAAAGTGTGTATATATTCACTATTGATAAATATTCCTACTCTTTAGATTTGTAAAGAGCAACTAATCTAGACAGGAATAATAAGGTGAGAACAATCTCCGCTGATGAGATTTGCTAGTTCTTGAAGTCAAGGTCTCACAAAAGGGCATTCCTCCTTGCGCCTTTGTCCCTGGGAGTCTTCAAGGGGTTCTATGTGCATAGACACACTTTTTTCTTTTCCTATAGAAAAACAGATAGGAAATGCACAGGACTAAAGCAGGGCTGAGTGGCCGTGCGACCTAATGCTAGCCTGGGCTGTGTTCTCTACAGCCTAATTAAAGGGAAATGGCTGTGCTTTCTATGACAAGAGGAAGAGAGGAGCTGGGAAGGGAGGCCAGAGCACTAAGAGCCTCCCTTTGCCAACCTTGCCTCAGACTATTAGTCCTGAACTTACGTAGCAGCAAATCAATGTAAATAGCTGGGCAACTTCCAGAGCACTTGATTTATTGTACAATTTCTATTAATGCAGCCTCTAATAAACCCAAGATGTGCAAAGAAATCCCACAAATGGGATAAAAGGGAAGACAGAGCTGAATCTCAGCATTATCCCCCAGCTGCTAAACCCTGCCAGGCAAAGTGGATGGGCAGGTGACTTAATGGAGGTTCCTAGTGCACAGAAGTAAAGGCAGAACTCCTGTGCATGAGCAGAAAGCTGCTTTACTCTTCCAGTCAGAGCCAAATCCAGACCACTTGAGCTTTGGCATTCCCAGTACTTACTCCAAATTCACTTTCCTTGAGCCCTCTCCATGCACTCTGGGTTTAATCAGCTTTTCTAACAAGGTAAGCAGGCAGAAAGCAAAGAAAGAATGCCACTTCGACAGTTTGTATTGAACTTTCACCAACACAAAATGAAAAAAATGCCTCAGTTTAATGGCTCCCATATAATTGTCACTTAATGTCCACTAATGCCTTAGTGCAGGACAACTTCTTGAGGATCTGTCATAATGTCCTTATTTTTATTGCTGAAACTGCAAGTAATTTATGTGGACACCCTTGAATGAAAGAAAAGCAGCCACTAGGGAGGAAAACTTCAATTACGCCCCAAAAAACTTTTTTTTAGCAAATAGTGTTTAGTCTCCAATTCATGCCAGTAAGGATCTGAAGCATCTTACATGAGTCTGTGCAGCAGGATATTAAAGCATTACCACAGTAATAGCTGTTCATATGCTGCCCTTGCCCTGGGCCAAGCAGAAAGCCAAATTTGGATTTGTGCCTCCCTGAATTCTGGTAGTAAGACTTCCAAGTGAGGGCCGTCATTGTCACCCATTATGCAACCAAAACAGGCCAGAAGTTAAAGACAGCTAGCTAAAAAGTGACACAGAGATGTCCAGTAAATGTAGAACAGCAACATGGAGACGAGTTGAAGTGGATGGCCCTCCTTTAAACTCTTTAAGCTCTTCTAGGCTAAACTCGGGGCAGAAGAACGCACCATCAAATTGGCTCACATACTTGACTTTGAGTTCCTTGCTCAGGGTAGGCAAGACCCCTCCCATTGAGATACAACCCCCTCCCTGAGTCCCACTGTTTGTTTGAAGCTACAGGATTTTTTATTGTAAAGGTGATGTACAGAGGGGTTACAGTTACGTAATGAGAACATTTCTTTTTGAAAGATGTCACCCCTCCCTTCTCAGTTTTTCCCTCCCAGCCCCCTTATCTCCAAGTTGTAAAGTTCAATTCCAACTGTGTCTAGTGAGTGAATTGCTTCACCATTGGTCCCACCATTTCTACTACAGTTATTTTAAACATTTCTGTAATTGTAATGAAGCCTAACCCTAGCTAATATAAGCAATACTAAGAAGATTGGGGTGATTAAGATTACTAGAAAGGCTCAGAAATGAGCACAAGAAGTGATATCTGGCTGTGCCATCATTCAGCATTAACCTCAAGGCAGTTACACAGCCTTCGGGTTGAGACCCAGCTTATCTGCTCTTGGCAGGATGACCTGACGTAAGTAATCTAACAGCTTGCCTTCCATTTCTCCCTATGTAAAATGGACCAGCAAATCCTCTGTTAGGGGATTGGAAGAATGAGATAATTCTCTGAAGTTATTTACACGAGTGGCTGTGGACTCGTGTCCACAGAGAAACACAGCCTCAAGATGGACCCGTCCCCACAGGGGTGTGACCAATGGATTCGATGCTGGTGGCTGCCAAGACATCCTAGACAGAGCAACCATGCTTCTTACTCATCATGGACTCATTTCAGTACTAATTAAACAAGCACACCAGATGAGTGGTTTCCTAAGTACTGCTTAGGTCACAGCAAAAAGTATTTTACTTTCTTGAAAAATCAAATTGATGTAAAGAAAAGTTTGGAAGTAATCAGTGACACAGTCACATAGAGAACAAGGGGTTCCTAGAAGACGGAAGCGTGCCGGACATGAGCCCGGAGAGGCAGACCTAAAGATGCAGCAGCTAAAAGAGCTGAGGTCAAGATGACCACAACTGCACTCCTAGCTGAGGGCCTCCCAGACCTCGGGCCTCCCTCAAGTGTCCCCTCAGGGTCTCTAGCTCTCCTAGCACTGGCCTCTTCCCCACTCAAGGTATGTCCTTCTGGAGTGGGAGACCACACCTACACACCGTGCCTGACACATACACACAGTGGCTATGGCCGAGCAAAGAATGGCTCCCTAGGTCTTCCCTCCTCCAAACCATGTCATATCTGTTGAAGTCATCAGTTCTAGAAGACACAAAAGGAAGGGGGAAAAAGGAGACAAGTCTTCATAGAAATGCAATAGATCGGGAATAAATATTCATGGAGGGATGGAGAGAGGTAGCAAAGAAGAAAGAGCCAGAAGAGAACAGGCACTGGAAATAAAGAGGATTTAGAACAGTGTCATTGGGTTTATGAGGATCGGTGCTGGATGACAGATGAAAAAAAGGAGAGGACAGAGGACATGGGACAAGATGGTTCCAGAAAACATATTGACAAACCTGCCTCCGTTTCACCCAATCCTTAGACTTGGAAATACAGGAGCCTGCCCTGGCCCGTGTGGGTAAGCGATGCCAGCCCACTGGCGATGGAATAAGGACCCCCAGGGGCCGCCCCAGCAACTGAGGCAATTGCTGCTATGTAAGAGGAGGACTAGCACTGCCTAGTCTGGATTTTAAAGAAAATGCTTGAAATACAAATGGCCAAAGCAAATTCTCCCATGGGGCACACCTGGCCATTGGCGGTCTGTTTGCTGTGATGAGGCTCATCACCTCTCCCTTCTGTGCAGCCAATGTAAAGACAGCATGAACAGGAGGTTTCCTAGGGGACAGACAAGGCCTCCCAGCTCCACTTTGTCCCAAGGGGATGGACTAGGTGGAGACTCTCTACTGATAGTGACTACAAGTGCGCATGAGAAACCTCCACCTGCTGCTGTGAATCGCACATGCTGATATACAGAAGGACGTGTTCAAGCCAGAGCAGCCTTCTCTATGGAAACCTGCAGGCTACCTCAGACGCAGCTCCTACCAGGAGGAAAGGCAACAGCTGTGAGTGCAGCTGGGATCCTTTTAAGGGCTCTGATAGCAAAAACTGGCTATTCTCACGTTAACAGAGAACGAGAAAGGTTTTCATTAAAAAAAAAAAAACTTAAAGTGTTTTTTCTCATCCACTCATCTTTGTATATTCTAGCAATTTCCAAGTGATTTTGGATATGAAATATAGCCTTGTTTCCCTGCTGTCTCCTTTCTGATTTATATACTAGATTTTAGAATGAGATCAATCATCTACCAATGCCCTTTGTCCTCTTTTCTTTCCAGAGAGATGTGTTTTTTGTTTTGTTTATGGGTGTGGTATCGGGGTTTGGCTTTATCACTCAAGGCTGCCCATCTCTCAACTTCTCAATTCTTGGTGGTCAATTGGAGATAAGAGTCTCAACAGACTTTCTTGCCAGGGCTGACTACAAACTGCAATCCTCAGATCTCAGCCTCCTGAGTAGCTAGGATTACGGGGGGGAGCCACCAGGGCTCAGTGTGTGTTGGACTTTTTATCAACCGCTTTATAATCGAGCCCTATGGACTATAAATGGTTACCTTTGTTCTACCAGGTGACACTTCCTCAGACTTCTTTGAACTAAGTGTATGATTGGCAAAAGTGATGGAGGAATTTAAGTCGTTTCATATAGAGCAAGCCAGGTATGGGCAAAAGGAAGAGAGACAATACTGTCTTCTACTAGGTCCTGGAGACTGAATAAGGTTTTTTGACACACCCCTTGCCATAATGGGAGAACAAATCAAGACTATTGCATCCATCACCACCATGTTCTTGTCTTTCCTAAAGACTTCTAGGTAGCCAACTAAGAAGGCCAGTGATTCCATCTAGTCTTCCTTGTTTGAACATGACCTGGGAAAGAAGTATGCTTTATTTTTTAATTTGCAATATACATGGCAATATCAGTTCCCCCCAACCTCCTCAGTCAGCACTACTGCCTTTGCTGGCCATGGGGGCAGAGAGGCTTGCCAGTGCAGACAGCCTCCAGCTCACCAGGGTTCAACTTAGCACTTTTTCACTTGCTGATTGTGCACATTTGGTAGAAACGATACTTCCAGTTTCCAGGTTTGAGCCTTTCTTGGGCTGGTTTGACCTCCCTCTTAATGGCCTGGCAAAAGCCCAGGCAGCCTCAAAAATCATGACAAGAAACAACCCACACTGCAGAGTGCTGTGATGTTAATCTGGGAGGCTCAGGAGACTAATAATCTATATTAATCTATATTCTACTTCCGGTCTTTTCAACCTTTGACATGTTTAGTCAGATGTGGCCCCACTGTGGAGCATTAGCAGCTATAGTTAAGCTGCTTCATTCATTCCACTGAGAATGGGAAAAAAAGGAAAAACCAGAAGTCATTCTGTTTTTTCTGGTTTCTGGAAAACTCCTTAACATCATTGGGAAATGATCCCCATTCAACTCCCTGTGTTATAATCAGTTGCAAAATGAGTTTGGTTAAATTCAGAGCTTTCTTATTGTTATGATTATAGGACCCTGCAGGGTCCCAGCCCTTTTATGCCTTCTTACCTACCCACTGTATGCTGGGTGGCACAGCTGGACTAAAACTTACCTTGGAGAAAATGGATGGTCCTAGAACAAATCATGTTAAGTGAAGTAAGCCAGCTTAGAAAGACAGAGTATAGCGCTGGGAAGGTGGCTCAGTGGTAGAGCGCTTGCCTTGCATGCATGAGGCCCTGAGTTCAATTCCTCAGCACACATAAGCAAAAAGAAAAAAGCCAGAAGTGGCACTGTGGCTCAAGTGGTAGAGCACTAGCCTTGAGCTGAAGAGCTGAGGGACAGTGCCCAGGCCCAGAGTTCAGCCCCACGACCGGACCCAAAAAAAAAAAAAAAAAGAGTATATTTGGAAGCTACATCTAATATAGACTGGTAGATGGTAAAATATATAGGACTTAGGCATTCACACAGTGAGACCAAAGAAGGGTATTCTTAGTGGAAGAACACTAAGGTGCAATATCTATATGCATAAAGTATATATCAAAATGAACTCCAGGAAATGGAAACCAGAGGTTTTTCTTTGTTGCTATTTCTGTTTATTCTTTTTGTCTTGTTTGTTCATCGATCTGTCTTTGTGAGGGTAAGTAAGAAATGGAGGGACAAAGGGCGAACAAATGCAGCAATGGTACTCACTAGATATGATGTTGAAAATAAACTACACAACTTGTAGATAAGGACAGGAGGGAAAATCTGGACAAGAGGCGGGGAAGGGGTGACATTATCTAAAAAGAAATGTAAGTAACTATAACCCCTCTGTACATCACCTTTATAATAACAATTTAAATTAAAAAAAAAAAAACTTACCTTGGAGAGGAAGGAGAAGCAGCCTGAGGCTGCCTAGGAGCATTGGCCCCAGGGCTGGCCCTGTGCAGGTGCTGTGGGACCCAGAGCCATACCATGTTACAGTTTTGCCACCTATATTCTACATTTAGGGGGGACCATTCAGAGCTAAGCAGCATAGAATGCATACATTGCAACGCGAATTCATTTACTCATTCAGTGATCAGTCACACATGGCTTTAGTAGTTACATGCAAGTGCTTAGCTGGATGCCATAGCTGTGGCCAGATCCCTCCACCATCCATCCATCACCTCTCTAAATTCATCTAGCCTCTGCCCCCCTTTATGGATTTCCACCCAGCCTCCCTGAATGATCCCGACATATTCCTGCCTCTGGATATTTGCACCAGATTTCCCTCACAGAAAAGTTTTCCCCTAGGCATTCAAGTAGCTTGCAGTCTTCCTTCCCTTGGGTCTTTGCTCATTGGTCACTGCCTCAGGACTGAGCCCTCCATTACCCTCTCCTTCCCCAACACTTACCCGCCCCTGGTTCTCCTCCAATCACATTTTATTCTAAGTGTCACGACCTCGCATGCTATGTATTGCTCAGTCATCTCAGGTGCTCAGCTCCCTGGTGGCAGGGATGATGTCTACTTCAGTCCCTGCCCTGCTTCCACCAGTAGCCAGTATGGAATAAACAATATGGAAATTAAGGGTGGATGAGCAAGGTAGGCAACGAACCCGGAAATTTAGGTCATATTCTATTCAAGGGACTAGCGGATGGCCAAGAACCCAAACACAGAGGACAGTGTTGATCAGCACAGATTTTGCCATTATATTCACCTTCTACTAACTCCATGGCCCTTCAGAGTTTTTATTCTTTGCTTAAAGGATGAAAGGTCTCACCTGCATGGGCACCATTTTTTTCCTCCTGTGTGCACATGTGTGGCATCCATGAACAATACCCAGAGCGGCAGACTCCCATCCACAAACTGAAGCCCACATAATCAAAGTGAATTAGACCCCAGAGAAGTTAACTTCCCTGTTGTAAGACATCTAGCATTCAAATAAAGTGAAAGTTAAAATGCTAGTCACTGCACTGGTGGCTCACGCCTGCAATCCTTGCTACTCAGGAGGCTGAGATCTGAGGATCACAGTTCAAAGCCAGCCTGGGCAAGAAAGTCTTATCTCCAATAAACCACTAGAAAACCAGAAGTGGTGCTGTGTGGCTCAAGCTGTAGAGCGCTTGCCTTGAGCTGAAGAGCTGAGGGATAGCGTCCAAGCCCAGAGTTCAAGCCCCAGGACGGACCAAAACAAAAAACAAAAAACACTAGTCACTGTTCTTGGTAATTGCAAGAAGACATCCAATTTTTAGCTATTGCCTATGAATAATGAATAGTAAAATGGTTCTTTGTGTAAAATGGCATTTATTCAGTTTTTAGTGAAAAGTTAGCAAAAAGAAACACCAAAAGAGAGCTTCCCTGAGAGATTCAATTAAGCATTGGGCACAACGGTGCAAAGACCATGTTGCAACACTGAGGTGGCCTGTTTTTCTGGTCATTATTAATCCAGAAACCTTAATGATGAGCAACATTTGCGTTATTGTCTCCCCAAATTTAATTTGTTATGCAGCAGTTCAGTTAATCCTGCAATCTGTTTTTCTCAAACGAGGGCAGATAATGGAGACACCGTTCTTTACAAATCTTCAGGCTTTTAAATTCTGATAAAATCAGGATTCTTCACTGGGTCTTGCCCCAGCTCTGAATTAAACCACTTTAAATGTAATTATGGAACCTGGCCTTACATCAGGAACATCCATTTAAAAAATTGATTGGCCAGCCTGTTCCACGAGGCATTTTATGAGCAAACGATTGCAATGGGGCCAGAACTGTAATTTATCAAGGCAAAAAAAGCAGGTAAATACTTTATTAGTGGTAATGAGAGGGTTGCCATCTAACTGAATCTCTTCTTCCCTCACCAGCTACTTCACGGAGTCGTGGTGCCTGGCCCTATTCCACGATCGTTTTATTGATCTCAGGAAAGAGTTACGCCAAATCTTAGTCTCCAAGGAGGTATGAGTAATTAATGGATATGTGGATTATTTCTTGCAAATTATAAGCAGTTGATAAGCTATTGATCATTTGGACTTCCCTCTACATTTCCATTTTATGGTTTTACTTTATAAACCAATGGCACTTAGTGTTATCAAACTAATGGTGATATTTCAGAAAAGTGATTTTCCTTAAATTTGATGAGAAGGACCTTTCCTTTCCTTTTTTTTTCTTTTTCTTTTTACAGGTAAGCTCTGTTTTTTGTGATTAGCTACCATTGATGGCTGAAACTTGGGTAGGAGTTGTATTTTCTTACCCTCAAGAATGACCATCACATTCCTTCGGTTTCTGTCTATACTGGACAGTCATTCACTGAATACTTCAAAAACTATGAAGAAGCCAGGCACCAAGGCTCATGCCTATATCCTAGTGACTCAGGAGGCTGAGACCTTGAGGATCAAAGTTTGAAGCCAAACCAGGCAGAAAAGTCTTTGGGAATCTACCTCCAAAATAACTATCAAAAAGCTAAACTGGAAGCATGGCTCAAGTGGTACAGCACCAGCCTAGCAAACACAGTACCACCAAAATATAAAAAGTTTTAAAAATGTAAAGAGAAGTCATCCAGAGGGCCAAAACTCCTTTTATAAATGAAACTTCTTAAAGTGATACAGAATCAGCTGCAAGTCAGAATGTATCCCAAAGGCTCCATACTGAGACAGAAGTTTGACAATGCTGTATAAATAAGGAGGCATTAGTGAAAGTTTAAATTATGTCTAACAATATTCCTTAGCTGAGCTGTGAAAAGTTAGTATCTGTGCCTCAAGAGATGTAGATGATCCATCCTGGCTCTGCCTTGAATCACGCAAACAAGGGCTGGGGCTTTGGTGAGTTTCCACTTCATTTCACTGAATAAAAGGGCAATTCCTATGTCCCCATTGTCCCCTCCACTGGAGAGCATGCACAATCTTGTAGATTCTGTGGTGGAGGCTGACATATTGAGGATCTCAGGTAGAGATCCCAAACTCAGTCCTCACTACATGTCAGCTCCAGCACCACCTCAGTAGAATAGAATTTTCTGAGATGGATGGAGCCACCACCATGATCACCTTGACCTTACAAATGAAGAAACTGAAGATGGAAAGATAGACCCTAAGCCATATAGGCCAGAGCAAAGTCTCAGTGCCTTCACTACAACACCCTACCTTTCCAATATAGATTCTAGGACCCAAGATGGAAAATGTTAAACAATTTACTAATCCAAAATGGAGATTGGGAAACATAATTTTAAAGTTTAAACCCAGATGACATGCTTTAGGATCAACACCGGTAAAAACCCAGCAGGAGAATATAAACGAGGGAAGAACTTTCATTACAGAATTGAATTTCCTGCTGAGCCTGGAGCCTTTGGGATGTGTACCTAATTTCCAGTTAATTCAGTATCACTGTGAGGAAGAAGCAGAGTGATCAAATGCAAAAGTCAGACACTGCTTAAGTCATTCACACTGAAACACGCATACTTACACCCCTCAAAAAATCAAGTCCCTTTGTAGAATGGTGCATAGCTTTTGCCTAGAACCCACAAGCATCTTCCCGCATACTTTACATCATTTATATCTAGATTACTTCTGATGCCCAGTACAATGTCAACACTATGTAAATAGATGTAATGCTGTGTTGTTTAGGGAATAATGACAAGAAAAAAAATCTGTGCATGTTTAGTACAGAAGCAGTTTTTTCCCAAAGTATTTTTGACCCATGGTTGGTTCAATCTTTAATAGCATAACCTGTAGATATGAAGGTTGTCATTGTTAAAGATGATACAGATCAGAAAGGTACCTGCACTGGAGGGGTGGAAATCAGTTCTGGTTGAAACCTGAACCATAACTGTAATCCTGGTGCTTCCTGTATTCTGCTCAACTCCTTCGTCACCTCCCTTCCTCTAAAGCTGTGATCTACCTGTACTGCTGACCTTCTCACGCCCCCCACTAGTAAAGATCTATTACTTTCCTAGTGACCTGTGAAAACTTTTATCTGGCTGGGCCCCAGTGGCTCACTCATGTAATCCTAGCTACTCAGGAGGCAGAGATTTGGGGATCACTGTTCAAAGCCAGCGTGGACAGGAAAATCTGTGAGACTCTCATCTCCAATTAACCACCAAAAACCCAAAAGTGGGACTGTTGTAGAGGGCTAGCCTTGAACAAGAAAGCTAAAGGACAGCGTCCTGGCCCTGAGTTCAAGATCTAGGACTGGCACCAATTAATTAATTGATTGATTCTGTCTAAATCCTTTTTAAGCTCCAGATCTGAACTCCTCAGGTAGAATTTTACACGCAGAACTAAAGGATGTACAAAGTGGTTTGTTGTTGCATGAACAAGAACACTATTTCCAGAATATACTAGAAGCCAAAAAGTTTATGAGAACTGTTACTTTACTTACTTTAATGAAATTTAATTTCCTAATTTTCTAGGGGTTCAAAAGAAGGAAAGAGGGAAGGGCGAGAAGGCAGAGCACAGGGGGCTTTTAGGCAGTGAAACGATCCTACATGTGATGCTGATGGATATGTTCTGATGCCCACTGCTCTGTAAACAGATGTTGTACTAAGTTCTTTAGAGATTAATGTCAACAGCTAGGGGATGCACAGAATACACCCCATTGGAACACTGTAGTTATAGTAATTCATAGTAATAGTGAGGTATAAAGGCCATCAGTTGTTTGAAAAAAAATTCTTTCCTTGCACCTTTCCAAGTAAACTGCCAAAGCCAATGGGCATACATCAGTTTGGAAGGCAGCTTCCAGTTTTATCCATGAGCTGAGGTTATCCATTTGCTGAGGTTAGTTTGCTGTGAACGAGCTCCTTGTGGGCAGGGGCTGTAGTCATCTGCCGAAGGCTGCCCAAACATTCTCATGGGTTTTCAAGATTTCTAGGAAGCAAAATCTCCAGAAAGGAAAAAAAAATTCTGATTTCAGCATTGCCACTTGGCACAAGGACAGCCATGTAGCTGTAGCCATGTAGCCCAGGCAGTGTGATCTGCTGTGAGTCAAGTTGGACCATCCAGCATGGCTTTGTCAGCTCCCTGGATCCTTGTGGTACCATTTAAGATTCTGGTGACAGGAAAATAAGTGTAGCCTGCACTAAAGAATAGCAATAATTCATTGGGCAGCAGTGGCTCATGCGTGTAAATCTCAGCTACTCAGGAGGCTGAGATCTGAGGATCATATTTGAAAGCCAACCCAGACAGGAAAATCTATGAAACTCATATCTCTAATTAATCACCAAAAAATCCAGAAGTGGAGCTATGGCTCAAAGTAGTAAAGCGCTAGTTTGAGCAAAAAAGCTCAGGGACTGCACCCAGACCCTAAGTTCAAGCCCAGGGACCACCAGACCGCACAAAAAAAAAAAGGGAGGGGGTGATAGCAGGGAAAATCTGGGAGAGAGCAACGGAAAGAATTGGTCAAAAAGAAATGTACTCATTGCCAGACTTACGAAATGATAACCCCTTTGTATATCACATTAATAAAAAAAGCAATAATTCTGACATAGTTGCTAAGCTACAAAGAAAGCCTACAGAATGGGAAAAAGATATTTGCCAACTATACATCTGGGCCTAGCATACAAAGATCTCAAGAAGCTAAACTCAACAACCCAATTGGCAAAAGAGCTAACTAGAAACTTCTCACAACAATAACAAACACATGAGTAAATACATAACATCACCGGACATAAAGAAAATACAAATTGAAACAACATTGAAATTTTTATCTCACCCTAGTAAGACTGGACAGCTTCAAGACTACAAACAACAAACACTGGCAAGATGTGGGGAAAAAGGAATCCTGTCACAATGTTAATGGCAATGTAAACTAGGGCAATCACTTTGGAACAGTTTGAGGATTCTTTAAAAAAAAAACAACTAAACAATAGAACTATCCTATGATCCAGCAATACCATTCTGGGCATTGATTCAAAATATTACAAGTCAGGATACAGTAAAGACACTTGCATATACATATTTTAAAATGTTACTAATTTGAGGGATGGATGGGATTGGGAATGATGGATTAAAACAATGGAAGGTGTGATACTGATTAAGATGCATTGTATTCTGACTTGACCTGAAACCCCTTTGTATAACTTAAAATACTTAAAAGAATAGCAGTAATTCCTTCTATCAAATATTGAGCTAATGTGACCCATTTCACTTTGTTTTCTACCTTGTTTCAGAAAAGCATAGAAATCAAACTATTAGTTGGACTTCCAGAGCCTGTAGAGAAAAGAACTAAGAAAGATGGTCATCTGTGGCTATTATTAGAAGTCATTTCTAATCTATGTATCATTTGTTTAAAAACAAACCCTCATTGTAAGACATCTGACATTTCTCTGTAGAGAAGTCAGAGAGGAACAGACTATAATTTTACTGGGATTATGTTTTAGGGCGATTATATTTTAGCTATAAAATATGACTCACTGTGACATTTTGTGTGGTTAACACTACCCTTTAAGGAATATAATGACAATTATAAATATATGGACAACTAACAACACTATCCTGAAATATATGAAGCAAAAGTTGACAAATAGTGTGAAGTAAGAATTGAAGGGCTGGGATGTAGCTCAATGGCAAAAATGCTTATCTAGCAATTACAATGTGCTGGGTTTGATCTCCAGTACCAAAAAAGAAAAAAGATCAAAAAGAAAAAAAAATGGATATTTTAGTATCCCATCTTCAATAGGATAGCCCACTGGGTGAACTTGTAAACTTGTATATATTGGGCAATATACAAATATAGTAACTTAAATACAGTAGAACTTAATATAGGAAGAACTTAAATAGTCTAACGCCTTAGAAAGGCAAAGTCCAAGTTCAACAAGTTCGAGCTTTTTTTGGCCGGTCGTAGGGCCTGAACTCTGGGCCTGGGCACTGTCACTCAGCTCTTCAGCTCAAGGCTAGCACTCTATCACTCGAACCACAGCACCACTTCTGGCTTTTTCTGCTTATATGGTGCTGAGGAATAGAACCCAGGGCCTCATGAATGCAAGGCAAGCGCTCTACCACTAAGTCACCTTCCCAGCACCATCAAGAAGTCTTTATCATGTCCCATCCCAGCGCCATCAAGAAGTCTTTATCATGTCCCAATGGATTCACAGCTGAATTCTTTAAGACCTTTAAAAAAAAAACTTAACACCAGTACTTGAATTTTTCCATGACATAGGAAGGAAGGAACATAACCAAACTAATTCTGTGAAGCCAGCATTACACTTCTCCCCAAACAAAGCAGGTAAGAGAAGAAAAAAGAGAGCCATAGGCGCATGAGCCCCAGTGCCTCATGCCTATAATCCTAGCTACTCAGTAGGCTGCGATCTAAGGATTGCTATCCAAAGCCAGGCTGGGCAAGAAAGTCCATGAGACTCTTTTCTGCAATAAACTACTCAGAAAAAGCCAGAAGTGGCACTGTGGCTCAAATAGTAGAACGCTGGCCTTGAGAAAAAGAAGCTCAGTGTCAGAGTCCAGGCCCTGAGTTCAAACCCCAAGACTGGCAAAAAAAAAAAAAGATTAACATAGATGCAAAGCTAATAAAATACTTGCTAACTGAATTCAACAACTAATCAAAAGAATCACTCACTATGATCAAGTCAGTTTCATCCCTGAAATGCAAAGCTGGTTCAATATATGTAAATCAATAAACACATTATACCACATTAACAGAGCCAAAGACAAGAATCACAGTGTCATCTCAATACAGAAGAAGCCTTTGATAATATCCATCATCTGTTTATGATAAAAGCTCTGGAGAAGCTAGGAATAGAAGACCAAACCTCAACAAAATAAAGGCTATGACAAACCGACAGCCACTAAATGATGAAAAACTAAAACCATTTCCTCTAAAGGCACAGCAAGAATGTCCACTTTCTCTACTCCTTTTCAATACTAAACTTCCAAGACAGAGAAATAGGGCAAGAGAAAGACATAAAAGGGATCCAAATAAAGAAGTCAATATCACTGTCAGCAAATGATATATCTAAAAGACCTTACAGACTCCACTCCCAAGCTTCTGGAGCAGGATGATTCACAATTAGCCTATAAAAAACAGTCGCTTTCTATATACCCACAGTGTGCAGCAGATAGGAAAAACGATTCCATTTGCAATAGCCTCAAAAAAATCTAGGAATAAACCTAATCAAGGAAGTAAAGATCCTTTATAGTGAAAATTCTAAAATCCTGAAGAAAGAAAACACCAGAGTCAGGCGCCGGTGGCTCACGCCTGTAATCCTAGCTACTCTTGAGGCTGAGATCTGAGGATCACAGTTCAAAGCCAGCTGTGCAGGAAAGTCCATGAGACTCTTATCTCCAATAAACCACTAGAAAACCAGAAGTAGTACTATGGCTCAAGTGGTAGAGTACTCGCCTTGAGCTGAAGAGTGCAGGGACAATGCCCAAGCCCAGAGTTCAATCCCCACAACAAGAAAGAGAAAGGGAGAGAGAGAGAGAGAGAGAGAGAGAGAGGGAGGAAGGAATGAAGGAACGAATGAAGGAAGGAACGAACAAAGGAACGAAGGAAGGAAGGAAACACCAGAAAATGGGAGGTCACTCATGCTCATGTATGATAGATAGAATTAATATTGTGAATATAGCCTTACTGCCAAGGGTGGTCTACAAATTCAACGCAATGCCAATCAAAATCCCAATGTCATTCTTCACTGAGAGAAAAACAATCCAAAAATTAATGTGGAATCAAAGAAAACTCCAAATAGCCAAAGCAGACATCTGGGCAAAAAGCAATGATTATAGGCATTACAATTCCAGACCTCAAACTTTACTATAGAGTTCTAATAACAAAAACAGATTTTTACTAGCATAAAAATAGGTCTGAAGTCAGATGGAATATACTGAAAGACCCAGAAATAAACCCATATACTTACAGTCATCTGATATTTGAAAAGAAAGCAAAAATGCATGTTTGAAAAAGACAGCCTCTTCAATAAATGGCATTGTGAAGACTGGACATCCATATGCAGAAGACTGAAACTGCATCCCTGTCTGTTGTCACCTTCACTAATAACAACTCAAAATGGATCAAAAACTTTAAAACTACTACAGGAGGAAAAATGTTAAATGTTACGGGCATAGACAGGAACGTCGAGTTCCCAGAGCTCAGCAAATAGGAAAGAGACATGACAAATGGGATTACCTCAAACTAAAAAGTTTCTGCACAGCAAAAGTCATAGATCTTTACCAGCTATATATCTGACAGGGGCTCAATATCCAGAATACACAAGAGCTCAAGAAACTAACCACCATCCCCAAAAAAAGCCACAATTAATAATCCAATTAATAAATGGGTAAAGGAGCTAAATCAAGATTTCTCACAAGTGGAAGAAAGAATGGCCAATAACCACATAAGGAATGCTCAGATGCAGTGATACCACTCTTGGGCATCTACCTAGATATAGTCAAAACACTTGCCTATCCATGTTCTTTGATGCACTATTTACTATAACAAAGAAGTGGAAATAGCACAGATTCCTCACAATGGATGAGCATGGAAAATATATACAGTGCAATTTTACTCATCTATTAGAAAGACTAATATTTTGTCATTTTCAGGGAAACAGATGAACCTAGAAAAAATTATGCTAAGTGAAGTCAGAATCAGAGAGTCAAAGGGCTCATGTCTTCTCACATATGTGGAAGCTAGATCTAAAAATATAAACATGCAGGGTTTTATTCATATATATACAAACAAACGGACTTAAGAATGATATACTTAAGGGAGGAGTCCAAAGGTGTAACTCCTCTGAACATCTAATGAACTGCTTAACAAAATGAATACCCGTAAGTGGAAACATGTTTGGGGGGATGGGCAAAGGATGAGGCACAGGAATGGAAGGAGGAAGGGTGAGAAACTGTAGTCATTATATTCAATGTACCTCATGTAAAACTGAACTATGTAAATTGGAAGGTAGAGACAGGAGGGGGAAAAATGGGAGAAAATGATGTTTTGTACTAGTAACCTGACTTGAGGAATTGTAACCTCTTTGTACGACTACTTAAATAAGGTTTTCTAAAAATGAGGAGGAGAAGGGAGGAGGAGGGCGAAGGAAGGAGGAGGAAGAAGGAAGAAAGAGGAAGAAGAGGAGTTCAGCAGCTCAGTAAACTGGGCCTGGCATAGCAGAACTTGAAAGTACTGATCTTGCCATTCAAAAGCAATAGAACACACTTTCTTCTCAAGGGCTCCAGGGACTGTCTCCAGGACAGATCATCTGTTAGGCCATAGAACATTGGTTGATACATTTTAAAAGATTTAAATCAATGCAGAATATATTCTCCAATTACAATGGAATGAAACTAGAAATCAACACCTACGCACAGAAGGAAATCTAGAAAACTCAGATTTCGTGGAAACTAACCCTCTTAACCAGCCAGTGACTCACAAAAGAAATAAAAAAGGACATTAGAAATCCTTAGTGGTCAATGAAAATCCAACATGCAAAAATTTTATAGGATGCAGCAAAAATAGTTTTCAGAGGGAAGTGTAGATACCTATAAATTGTCTACCTCAATAAAAACTGGAAATCAGTAATTTGTACTTTAAGGCATTTTTAAAAAACTAAACTAAGCCCAATGCCAGCAGAAGAAAGGAAATAATAAAGATTAGAGCTGAGGTAAGTTAGTGAATAGAGAAAAAAATTGATTATTTGAAAAGATTGAAAATATTGATAAACCTGAGTAAGACATATTGCTAAATCAGAAATGAAGATACTATCAGCAACCTTACAAAAATAAAGCATTATGAGAATACAATGAATTCTTATATGGCAACAAATTAGAAGAAATTCTGGAAACAAATTCTTAGAACACAAATTAAAAGCTAACCCAAGACGCCAATAGAAAAAAAAATCTCAGCAGATTTACAGCACATAAAGAAATTGAATCAGTAATTCAAAACTACTCAACAAATAAAACCCCAGAATTAGATAACTTCATTAGGGAATTATAACAAACATTTACAGAATATCAGTCCCACCCAAAACTTTTTCCAAAAATAAAAGTGAAACATTCTCTGCAGCCGCATTATCCTGACACCAAAGCCAGACAAAGACATCCCCAAGAGAAAAGGCCAGCAGCCCTTTTTGCATATAAATACAAAATTTTCAGCAAAATATCAGCAAATCAAGCCCAACAGCACATCAAAAGGATTATATATACTATTACCAAGTAGAATTTATCCCAGAAGTGTAAGAGTAGTTTAACATATGGAAATGAATCAATGCAACACACCATTTTAGTAGAACGGAGTTTGGGGCAGACAGCCTCATCTCAGATACAAATGTAACACTTGGAGAAAACACACTTTCATGGTTAAAAACTGAAAAGCCTAGCAATAATATTTATGATAAGAAATATCTGATATTATCTGATAAGAAATATTTATGAAAAATCCAGTATTTTGATGGTGAACAACCAAAAGCTAAAATCTTATCCTTAGGACCTAGAATAAGACAAGGATGCCTGCTTTTGCCAAATATATATTCATACAACATTGTACTGAAAATCCTAGCTAGAGCACTAAGGCAAGAAAAAGAAGTCATCCATCTTAGAAAGCAAGAAGTTTAGTAAACCATCACTATTCTCAGATGACATGATGCTAAAGAAATCAGCAAAATCACTCTTAGAGCTAATCAATACATTTAACAAAATTGCAGGGTATATAACCAACACATAATAATCAGCAGTTTTCATTAGTAGTGAATAATCTGAATACAAAATTAAGACAATAGTTTCATTTATAATAACATCATAAAGAGAAAAAATACTTGGTCAAATAATTTTAACCACAGTTCCTTGAAAGCCACAAACATTTCTGAAAGAAAGAATTGAGACATTTTTATTATTAAGATGGCAAGACCACCCCTAATGGTCCACAAAGTCAGTGCTATCAAAATCCCAAGGACTTAAAAAATAGAAAAGTTCATATGGATATACAAGGGTTTCTAGATAACCAAAACTATCTTGAGAGAGAAACAGAACAAAGTTGAAGGGCTTGCGCTTTCTGATTTCATACCTTTCTATAAAGCACCAGTAACAGCCCAGTGTGGTACAAGAAGAAATATATAGACTACTCATATGTAGAAAAAAATTAAGGGTCCAGATATAAGTCCATTTATGTAAAAAAATGTTCATCATGATTAACCATTAGGGAAATAAAACTACAAAAGATACCACTTCACACCTACTGGGATGGCTATATTTTTTTAAAAAAAGAAAGAATTGTTAGTGAGGATGTGGGGGAAATGTGGAACCCTTGCACAAATGCTAGTGGGAATATAAGATAGCTTTCAGAAAGTTTTATGATTCCCCAGAAGTTACATACAGAATTACCCTATGGTGCAGTTTTTGTGTGTGGGGGGGGGGGTTGTTTTTTTTTTTTTTGGCAGTTCTGGGGCTTGAACTCAGGCCTGGGTACTATCCCTGAGCTGCTTTTGCTCAAGGCTAGCGCGCTACCACTTGAGCCACAGCACCACTTCCAGCTTTTTCTGCTTATGTGGTACTGAGGAATGGAACCCAGGGCTTTGTGCATGCAAGGCAAGCACTCTACCACTAACCCACATTCCCAGCCCCTGACCTAGCAATTTTATTCCTAATTTTATATCCAAAAGAATACAGCCATTCAAATGATTATTGATTCATAAATATTCAAAGCAGCACTATTTAGAATTGCTAGAAAGCAGCAACCTAAATATCTCCTCTCCAGCTCCTGCCTCCAAATCCAGCTATACCTTTTATTATAGTGAGCTGCTTACTGCCCACCAACTATAGCCTCCCAGATCCATCCGAATTATTCTACTGTCCTCTCAATCATGAAGCTCCAGATCTGTGGTCTCTTCTCCCAGCATCTCTTGAAGGAGGAGCAACAACACAGTTGACAACCCTCTTGCAAGATGTTCATGTCCCACATCAAGTTAAGTACAATAAAACCCTGGGCTGGTTCAGTCATCGTGTAAGATGATAGGCCATGCTCTTTGGGGCCATGTAGACCTCCCCAGAGCAACTTCCTGAATGGTGAAGGGAACCTCATGAAAAGGATAGCAGCCACCTGACCTGAGTGGGCTAGAGGTCCCTGGCCTGGCCTGCAGGTATCTCTTCAGAGGCTTAAGTTATGCCTGACTGAAAGCCCCAGGGCCCAGCTGCCTGCAGGCCACTCGGTATCTTCTGAGGTCAGGGCTTCTGCCTGAACCTCTTCCTCTAGCTACTAGGCAGCCAGACCTTCCTAAGCTTCAGATTCAATGAAAATAAAGAGTTGGGATTAAAAATTATTCAAAAATTGAACACAAGCAAATAAAGTTTAGAAGAATAAATGTTGTTAAAAAGTCCTTATGGTGAGGGAAGGGGTAACACAGTCCAAAAAGAAATGTACTCTTACGGAGTGCCAGTGGCTCATGCCTATAATCCCTAGCTCCTCAGGAGGCTGAGATCTGAGGATTGAGATTTGGAGCCAGGCAGAAAAGTCCCCATGAGACTCTTATCTCCAATTAACCACTCAAAAAAAAAACTCAAAAACAAAACAAAAACAAAAATCTGGAAGTGGAGTTGTGGCTCAACGTGGTAGAGCACTAGCCTTGAGCAGAAAGAGCTCAGAGACAGAGCCTAGGCCCTGAGTTCAAGCCCCACAATCAGAAAAAGAATGTACTCTGTACCTGATTTATGCAACTATAACCTCTCTGTACATCACCTTTATAATGGCAATTTAAAAAAAATTTTTAAGGGTCCTATTGACCAAAGCAATGCACAGATTCAATGCAATCCCTATCAAAATTACAGTGGCATTTTTTTTTTACAGAAATGGAAAAAAAAACTTTATATTTGTATGGAGCCACAAAATATCCCAAACTGCCAAAACAACCTTTCAGAACAACGAAGCTGGCAGTGTCATGTTCCGTGTTTTCAAAATATATTACAAAGCTGCAGTAATCAAAATAGCATAGTGTTGGTATAAAAAAGAGCAACTGAATGGGATGGATATCCTAGAGATAAATCAACACATTTTATAGTTGATGAACAAGACATGAGCATGGTGGGTTCTTGTTCTTTAGAATACAGAAATAATCATCAGGAACAAGGCACACAATTTTAAATAATTTATTTAGTAAAGAGAAAGTAACCTAGAATCCTTTCATTTCAGTGTTTAGTTCTGGGCTGTTGATTTTATGTTGCATCGGTCTTCCTCCCCTTTCCTCTCTTCAGCCAGTCTGTCAGATTATGATTGGTTTGTTTGAAACAGGCCAGACCTTCCTCTAGGTGGTGGGCTGAGAAAGATGGCTTTGGCCTGAGACGTGGCAAGATCCAAGGCCCTCCCGTGGTGGTAGCTTATAGTCGGGCTGGCCTGGGCTATGGTAAGATCCAAGACCCTCCCCTGGGTGCTGGCCATCAGAAGAGGAGGAGGCAAGCTGACCCTTCACAGTGAACATGTTTTTAGCAAAGATACCATCCAATGGGGGAAAGAATGGATTCAATAATTATGTTAGGTAAATGGTATGTCCACATGCAGAAGAATGAAATTAGACCCTTATCCCTTATACAAGAATCAGTTCAAAATGAATTAAAGCCTTAATGTGACCTAGAAATAGTAAAAAAACCAAAACAAAACAAAACAAAAACTGTAGAACACAGGGGAAACTCCTTGATATTGGCCGTCCCATGGATATTTTTAATACAACATCAAATGCACAGGGAACAAGAGCAAAAATGAAGTAGGTCTGCATCAAACTAAAAAAAAAACATATAAGAAGAGACAGCCTTTAGATTAGGGCAAAATATGTGCAAATCATCAGATGAGCTAGTATCCAAACTATCTAAAGAACTCACCTAACTCAGTAGCAGGAAAATAAACAGCCAGATTTAAAAGTGGGCAAAGGACCTGAACAGATACTATTTAAAAAAAAAAAAGATAAATGACCAACAGGTAAATGAAAATATCACTAGTCATCAGGAAAATGTAAACTAAAGAACATCAAGCTATCATTACACACCTTTTAGAATGACTATTAAAAAGGGCAAGAAGGCTGGGTAGATCACCTGTCTAGCAGGAGCAAGGCCTTACATTCCATCCCAGCACCACCAAGAAAGAAACATTGAAGATAATAGGAATAAATTGTAAGCACACATCTCCCAAATAACTAAGCTATTTAAAAAAAAAAACAATAAAAGATAGTAAAGGCTGGCAAGGACAAGAAGGAAAGAAAACTCTTGAAAACCAGTGTGAAGTTTTAAAATAGACTTGCTATCTGATCCAGCACCCCACTTTTAGGTAAAAAGCAATGGAAATAGATGTATGGAAGATATATCTATCCTCTTGTGTCATTGAAACATTAATAGCCAAGATATGGAGACAGCATAAGTGGCCCAAATGGATGAATGGATAAAAATAATGTAGTGAGTACTCTCAGTAGAATACTATTCAACCTTGAAAGAGAAGGAAATTTTTACACCATAGCACTAGCACAAAAACAGACATAAAGACCAGTGGAACAGAATAAAAGATCCAGATATGAAACCACACAGCTAGAGCTATTAGATCTTTGACAACCAGACCAAAAACATACATTGGAGAAAAAGCAGCTTCTTCAATTAATTGTGCTGGGACACTGGATAACTACTTGCAGGAGATGAAAACTAGATCTCTATCTCATTCTGTGTAAAAGTCAATTCCAAATGGATCATATGTAAGATCTGAAACTGCTACTGGCAAAACTCTGAAAGATATTGGTGCAGGTAATTATTCTCTGAATAGTACTCCAGAAAATAAGAGTAAGAATTGACAAATAAGACTACATCAAATCAAGGCTGGGAAGGTGGCTCAGTGGTAGAGTGCTTGCCTTGCATGCATGAAGCCCTGGGTTTTATTTTCCTCAACACCACATTAGCAGAAAAAGCTTGGAGTGGTGCTGTGGCTCAAGTGATAGAGTGCTAGCCTTGAGCTGAAGATCTGAGGGACAGCGCCCAGGCCCCGAGTGCAGGCCCCACTATAGCCAAACAAAAAAAAAAAAAGACTATATCAAATCAAAAATGTTTTGTATAGCAAACAGACACACACACACACGATAAGTCACAGAACAGTAGAAAATATTTACCAGTCATTCAACAGATAAAGGATTAATATCCAGAATACAGAAAGAAGTAAAAGAAAAACAGGAAAATAACCCATTTTAAAAATGGGCAAATGAACAATCAGACACACAAATGGCTCATAGATACATGAAGAAATGTTCAGCATCCTTAGCAATAATCAAAACTATACTAAGATTCCATCTCATCCAGTCAGAATAGCAGTCATCAAGAAAACATGTTAGGTGCCAGTGTTTCATGCCTGTAATCCTCTCTACTCGAGGGGCAGAGAGTTGAGGATCAAAGCTTGAAGCCAGCCCAGGCAGGAAAGTCCATGAGATCCTTATCCCCAGTTCATCACCAGAAAGATTAAGTGGAGTTGTGGTTCAGCCTCTTGAGCAAATGCTCAGGGACAGTGCCCAGGCCTGCCCTCCTCACCCAGAAAATGTTAGGAAAATTCTATATATCACAATATCAAAAAAACAACTTTTTTTCTTTCTGATCTCTATACTACAGATGCCAATTAAATTTGTACTAAGAAATTAAAATTATGGTTTTAGATCCTATCCCTTAGAGACTTTAAGCACAAAGATTTAATGACTATTTTTTCCTGCTATTCCTGGGGCTTGAACACTACACTGTACACTGTCATTGAGCTTTTGCGCGTAAGACTAGTGCTCTATTAGTTGAGCCACAGCTCCACTTACAGCTTTTTGGTGGTTAATTGGACTTTCTTGCCTGAGCTGGCTTTGAACCACGACCCTCAGATCTCAGCCTCCCAAGTAGCTAGGATTACAGGCGTGACAAACCTGCACTGGGCTTTTTATTTTTTAAGGCAGGCTGGACCTACATATGATTTGTATTTGGAAAAAAAGAAGGACTTAAAATAAGGTCATTTTTGGTGGCATTATGCTGTGATAGAAACAATCACAAAACAACAAACCCTGCATGACTCAGGTCAGCCAAGTTTCCCAGAGAGACGTGAAGTACAGTAGTGGTGGCCAGGAGAGAATGTTTAGGGGAGTTTATTATTCAGGGGGGACAGAGTTGGGGAAGACCAAAAGATCCAGGAGATGGATAGTAGTGATAATCAGTGAGAATTGATCCCCACTCCCTTATACACTGAAAATGCTAACGAAAGAAATTTCATGATATATACTGTGACACAATTTAAAAAATAATATCCAAAAAGCTTAAAAAAAGGGGGGGGGCACACCTTGAAGAGCTGAACACTATGTTCTGTTTTATTTTTAGAAAGCCTGCCCTGTTGATTGTGGTGTTAAGTACAAGTAGTTTCTGAGTCTGGCCTTACTGTATTCATTCACAGGAGGATGGACTCCTTTCCATGGAGCAGCTAGCCCATAAGATAGAAGATGAGGAAATAAGCCTGGTTGAGAAGCCCAGGGTATACCTCAAAAGAGTTTTTGAGGACTCCATCTACAAAAGCCTGGTGGAGAAGAGCATCCTAGAGTACCTGCACTACAACTATTACCACCTGCCCATGTATGCGTGGCCCGGCATCATTTAGTGTGGCCAGGGTCTCCACTTTTTTGTTTCTATACATTTAGTTCTTGGAAGTATTCTTTAGAAATAGAAAAGTTCTCCTAAGCCTGGCTTCACAATCAAATACCAGCTTGGTTCCCTTAATGCCTTTCTGCTTCTACTTAGCCTTGTAGTTTCCTCTGGGTCCAGTAGGTGGTGCTCAGCTGTAGATCTCTATTCTGGGACAGGGAACTTTATAAATACCAGGCATGTTCCTGGGTATAATAATCCACTTTAGCAATAAAATGAGATCATACTGTATAAAAATTGCTTTTACCTTGTGTGATTCTGTGTGATTTCCTGGGACTGTCCAAGACCAATTTTGTTAAGTCCTCCAGGTATTTCCTCAATACTTGAAGATGATTAAAAAGAATGGAAAATTAGTAAACAGATAATAAGAAATGAACTCTGTAGCCCAACATCAGAAAGACTGATTAGGTAGAAAAAACTTACATGACCTTTTGAAACCAAAGAGACTAATATCTCAGACTCTATAATTCTTTATTCCTATTGATGATCATGAGCATAAAAATACAGACTGGAAACCAAAAACTCACGTCGATTTTGGGATTGAAAATAATACTGGGAAATTAGGACCTTTTCTTTGATCCTGAACAATGTTGCTTTTCTGGGTGGTTAGGGGGTCCCCTGGTACTTGTCACCTATAATGTAGCTAAGAAACCTTCTCTCATAAGCAGTTACTCTCTAAAAATCACATGAATTCAGGAACAACACATTCGATTGTTTACATGTACTTTGGTGTCTCCTTATAGTGTGGCACAACTATCTGACTAACAGCAGAGCTTACAATTGGTTCCCATGAACACAATTTCCAATTACACTCTTAAAAATCAATGCTAACATTTGTGTGTGTGTGTGTGTGTGTGTGTGTGCGCACACTTGTACTGGGACTTAAATTCTGGGCCTGGGCACTGTTCCTTAGCTTTTTTACTCAAGACTAGCACTATACTACTGGAGCCGCAGCTCTGCTTCTGGGTTTTTACTGATTAATTTGGAGATAGGAGTCGCATTGACTTTCCTGGCCAGAATGGCTTTGACCTGCAAGTCTAAGATCTTACTCTCCTGAGTAGCTAGGATTACAGCCTTGAACCACTGGCACCTGTCTCTATGCTAACATTTTGCAAAAGTGGGCACACTGACACAGATTACCAAGCTACTGAAAATCAGAGCCAAAAGACACAAATCACTGCTGCAAAACTACAGGACTCGGAACTATCAAGTTGTCTGATGCTTCTCAAAAACATCCCAGAACACTGGACTCTGATGACTCCAAGACAGATTAAAAACAACCAATAAATGCTGCTAATTCCTTCACATGTATGGGGTATACAAACACATTGGGATGGTATTTTTTTGTACACAGATACGCGTAGGTAGGGGGGCCCAGCTTGGGACATACGGTACAAACTGTCATTGGATGGGGAAGAGTTGTTCCTGGTCTCTGCCTCAGAACTCAAAAACAACACGCACGGCAACATTTCAAAGTCTGGTAGCCCAGTCCACTCAGGCCACTCTCATTCCTTTCCTGAGAGGACCTGGGTCAAACTCATCAGCAAATGGAATTTCTATGACAAGCCCCAGGAAGGCTGAGGTGAAGGGGACCAGAACAACTTCAGCCAGAGGATCAACAGTTATGACTTCTGTGACCAAGTATTACCATGACAAAGCCTCTAGTCACACACTAGTGACCCCAAATGGCAATGTCAACCTTAATACCAAATCATGCATCAATTTGCTAATAACAGTTTTCCACTGCTGCCTCTTTTAAAAAGAAGCCTTGGGCTTTCATAAGCCTGTGGCATTTTTAAAATCTCTTGCATATACTTCTGCTTACAAAGCGTTTCCATCCGATGACATTATTACATCCTTGTCCCATTCTTAGGAAATTTAATCTAGGACATTTTTATCAACTATCCTAAATGATTTTCTGAATCTAACAGTTGTGGCATGTATGGACAGACTTCAGAGCTTTATCACTGAAGAACAACTTTCCTAATCAGAATTCAAGTCATAGCTTGAAATTGGCAATTTTAAGAACTTTGGGAGAATAAAGTTGATGGTAAGACAGTCTTCACAAATGAAAAAGCTTTAAAAAGACCAGTATTTGGACTTTCTGGGTGTGCAAGACAGAGATAGGTGAACCAAGGCTCCAGATCCTTTTGTATTTGAACATTTGCTGTTGATGCACGGTCATTTTGATCTTGAAATTTCATCGTTTTAAGCAAAATATGTGCCATGAAAACAATTTTACAAAGTTCCATTCCCCCAAATCACATGTAATAACCATGCATCATTGCTGCCTCGAATGAGATACTGACAGATACCAAATTTTAAATTAAAACTATGGCTACCTCCTTCCCCCAAAATGGCTTCTTATAGTATTATTACTAAGAGACAAAATAATGGAGGGAAGTAAATGCTAGGCAAAAAACAACCAATCAATAGGAGAGGGAGGGAGAGAGGAAGAAGGAAGGGGGCAGGAGAGAGAAAAAGCAAAAGAGGAGGGGGGAGAGGGAGGGAAGGAGGGAGAGAGAGAAAGGGAGAGGGAGGGAGAAAGAGCACTTGGGTAAGCAAGTGTTAGCCAGGAACCCAGGAGAAGAGCTGTTGATTGTTTTCTGGTTGAGAGACATGATGATAAGGCCGGATAAAGTAAGCGCAGGGACGGGGCACAGAGCCCGGCAGCTGTATGCTAATGCTCACAGAAACCAAGCCTCCGCGTCCCCCATTAAAGCAGGCGACCAGGAGGCCACACATCACTGAACAAATAGGCTCTCTCTAGACAAATAAAATAACACACGTTGGCCTGTGGGAAGGGGGGAGGAGGTGGGGAGAAGACTATGCGGGGGAAGGAGGGGGGAGAGGGAAGATAGTTGGGAGAGGAGAGAGAGAAGCAGGAGATGGAGATGAATCAGAGCAACTGGGAGAGGGAAGAGGAGAGCGGTAGTGGAAAGGGAAGGAAGGGGGGGAGAGGAGAGGACGGAAGGACTGGAAGTGAGGGAGAGCAGGAGGGGAAAGATGGAAAGGAAGAGATGGGAGGAGATAAAGAGGAGGGAGCAAGACCCCTAGAGAGGAAGGATGGGCCTGGAGGACCAAGATGGAGGAAGAAGGGTTGGTGGAAAGGATTGGTGTGAGAGTGACAGGGTTGGGGATTCAGTTCAGAGTAAAGCACTTGCCTGGCAAGTGCAAGGCCCTGAATTTGGTTCTCAGCTGGGAATGGGGGGTCTCGGGGAGAACACGCCCCCAGAACCTAAGGGCAGGAGCCCAGGCCTAGGCAACAAATGGCACCCTTTCTGACTCCTATCAGGTGGAGGGGGTGCGGAAGGCTTGGGCGCGCGCGGCCTTTCTGGTCACTTAGACTCAGGTTTTGTGGGTGGATTCCCCAAGTCAGGCTTTGTTTCCCAAGTTTGTGATGCGGGTCTGGGGGGCGCCGCCCCGCGCTTTCCACCCCATTCTCACAGGCTGGCTTCCCCACATCCTCTGGCTTGGCGTTGGCCAGCACTGCCCTTCCTGCCGCCCAGCCCAGGCCAAAGAAGAAACACAAACCCCAGGCCTGAAGGCACTTCAAGGAGCGCGAGGTGACCCCCACTGGCACACTCAAAGAAAAAAAAAGCCACCGGTCCACTCCGGCCGCATAATGGGCGCGCAGCAGATTGCCGGGGGGGGGGGGGGGGCACTTGAAACTCCAGGGGAGGGACCTACTTGAGCGGGGTCCCTCCAGAGCCCGGCGGACCCGAGGCCTCGAAGTCCCCCTTGTTCGCTCTCTTTCATGCACTCTCCCTTTGTGTGGAATTATTTAAACGGGAGATCCGTGGCAGCTTTATGCTAATGTACGGAACAAAGGCAAGGGCCCCGCAGGCGGCCCCCCCCCAGGTGCCTGGAGGCCCCGAGTGTGGCCAGGCGGGGCGGCTGCGCGTGTCTCTCGCGTGCCCCTGGGACCAACACAACAGCCCCTCATTCCTGCAAACACAAAGCCCCAAAGCCGGGCGCGCACCGAGAGGACCGGAGCGCTGGGGGCTCCTTGGGGACCTGGCAGCGGGCACCAGGGGAGCGACATGCAGTTCCAGCCGGGTCATCGCTTTTGGGGTTCCAGGGGTGCTGAAGGGGGCTTCCATTAAGCCGAGAGGTGTGCTGCCGAATGGAAGAGGGGGAATCTCACACGCACACACACCCCCGTGCCTGGGCTGGGTGAGAGTTCTGACCGGCTGGTCTTCTCTAGTAAGTTCAAGTTCCCTAAGGAGCCAACTCCTAGCCTTCAGCGCTCACTTCTAAGATTCACGCTTTCTAGAAACTCCTTGGAGCTTCAACTTTGATTCCGAGCCGGGCTAGCACTCCCAGGGAATTCGGCCTCGTGACGGATGCCAGCCTGGCACCCTTGGACAGAAGACTCTGGAGCGGAGCTGGCCACCCGCAGCCCTCTGAGGAGGAGCCCTCCCACCATTCTCTGCCAGAGACTAAGACGCAAAAAGGCCCTGAGATCCCCCCACCCCTTCAAATCACTGGTCTACACCACACAGGGAAGGAAGCAAGCAAGGAACTGACTTGAATCTGGGGGAGGACACCACGATTTTGCTTGGGATACTTTAGTGACATACAGACACACACACACACACACAGACATCCCCTACAAATTTAGGCTCCAGAATTTCCTTAGCCCACCTCCTGTGGTCCCTGCTTAGTGTGGCAGTGCCTAAAGGCAGGTCCCGGGGGCTTAGTGTGGGAGCGCTTTGCTCTTCAGAGAAGACAAATGCCAGGACAGGAGGCCCCCATCCTATAGGGCGCTCAGATTCTAAGAAAATCACACCGAAGGAGGCAGAGATCCACCACCTCGGGTGCTGGTGCAGGGCTGCGTCAGCTGGAAAGTAGCTGGTGTGTGTGCGTGTGCTCAGCCTAATTCGTCCTCGGTTTCAACTGCTGATACCCTTCGAGTTTTCACTAATGTGGACTGGTACGCAGCAAAAGGCAGCAGATCTCATCCCTGCTGGCAAGACTGAAATAAAAAGAACCGTATCCATCGAATCTTAGTAGATATGCTATCAATAGAGCTCAACAGATTGGACTAAATTCAGAGCCCTGGTTATTTCCTTCTGTCCGGGATTCTTTTTAGTTGGTGGTGGTATCCTGCCTTACAATTCTGAATGTTATTTTGTAAGGATTCACTTGAAGACGAACTCTCCCTATTATCTATTGGATGAAAACGCAGTGTTGTGTGCCCATGACCAAATACACTGTAGTTGTGGGATCGACCGCAGACCTCCCCCCCACCCCGCCCCGTCCTATTATTCCACAACCCAGATGGGATTCCTGATTAGAAAATAAAATTGGCCAAAGCTGTCTCGGAATCCCTTCCCACTTCTAATTTCATCAGCAGTATTAATCAGCACCCAAAAGGAGCAAGAACGTAACATCAGTTAACTTTTTAGATCGAACCGTGTTTGGCAAATTTTACATTTTATAATTTTTAATTTTTTTTAGGATTAGTTTGCTCATCACGATTATCATTTTAAAAATGAGAGCCTTTAAAATACGTTCCATTATATGTTCTCTTCTCTTTTCGGCGTGTGGGTTAAAAAAAAATCCCAACATAAAATCATCAACCATTATTCCTCTTGACTAAGCGCTTGGCTGGTAACTAACCCTAACAACAGGATTCCACCCAAAAAAAACTTGTCTTCATTTCCACGCCAGGGTATTTTTCAGAGGGGAAACCCGGGGCAATTAAATACCTTCAGTGGAATTAAGCATCAGCAAAACTCAGCAAAGCCTATCTGGTGTACAGGGTTTTGTTTTTGCACAAAAAGATGTTTCCCTCGCTTTTGACAGTGGCATTTCTCACCACACAGGACACTTCCCGTGGCTTGGCTACTTTTGTCTTCGAGGGGGTGGGCGATGATCAGGGCTCCTGGCACTGTGGCGGGGCTCTCTGCCTTGTCTCCTCCAGAGATTCTACCTTTTGTTTCTAGGTGCTGGGCTGAAAAGGGGACTGGATAAGGAGAAGACTGTGGGGTCTAGGCCCAGGCGGGGCAGCGCGGGGGTGAAGGTGTCCCTCCGCTGGTGGCACGGGAGACGCGACCAGTGCTGCGCGAGGCCGCAGCCTGCGTTGGAGGACAGATTGCCCCCCTCCCCCCCTCCCCGGCCGGCAGCACGCGTCTCTTTTACGTCCAGATTGGCCGCGACTGCTGCTCAATAGCTGGAGGTTAATTTCCTTCACAAAGGTGAAGGGGGCAAGGCTGGGGGAGAGATGGAGGAGAGGGTGGGGGGAGCGCCCAGACAGGCGGCCCCTTTATTCCGCAGCGCCTTGATTGGAGCCCTTGATTTAGCATCTGATGTCAACCGGCAGACAAAATGCCCACTCAGAATGAAAATGCATGAGGCAGCGCGGGGAAGGCGGAAACCAACTTCATTCCGGGAGCACGCACCGTGCTGACCGCAGGTTCGGCCAATTCGACGTGGAGAAACCCTGCTCTGGGAGGCACCGAGAAGCCCGAGCCCAGGGCCCGGCGGGGATGCCCATCCCCGGCCCAGGGTACCAGGGGAACGAACGTTCGTGATAAAGTTCAGCAAAACAAGTTCCTTTTGGAACCCAGCCTGTCCTCCTCCATCCCCAGTCCCAGTCCGCCAGGCCAGGGAAAAAGTGCTGTGCTTTCAAGTGTTTCTCAGCCTCCAGAGAGGACCCTTCCATCCTTCCAACCGCGTGCACGAACTCGCCCTGGGCTGTAGCCAAGGGTCCGCTCCTTCCACACTCAGAACCCCGGGGGTTCTGAGGTCCACCGGGCCAAGGTACCGACCAGGATCTTGGCCAGAGGGACTTCACAGTTATCATCCCTTGCCCCCCTGTCCTCAACTCCAAGCGGACTCCGCCTCCACCCGCGCCCCGCGCCCGCTCCCACCTCGACGCAGCCTCAGCCCCGGGGTCGCCCCGCCTCCACCCCGTCAGAGCGCACAGCACAACTTCCCCCTCCGCTCTGGCTCGCGGGTTGAACCCTCCTGACATATTTGGGGCCATTCTTCTCCTTTGTTGCTATTTTGCTCGCGACCCGCGAGTAATCCCCGCGCGGGAGGGGGGCGTGCATTGTCGTGCTGATGGACGGGCCCATTTGGCGGCTCTGCGCCCCCCGAAGGAGAGACACAAAGCCCAGGCACGTGCGCCTCCCCTTAGAAGAGCAGCAGACCGTGAAGGGAGGCGGGGCCGGGCGTGTGCCTGGGCCAGGCGGGGCGGCGGCGCCGGGCGGGGCGGCCGAGGGGCGCGCGCTGGGGCCCCGCGCCCTCAGGTACATCTGCCGCACCTACCGGGCGACCCCCGAGTCCCGGCCCCCTTTTTTTTTTTGCCGCTCGGTCGCCCTCCCACCCTACCGGGAGGAGGAACTGTGAACGTTCTGATTGGTTCTGGGGGAAGCGGGAGGCGAGAACAATGGCCCCCTCCCCCCGTTAAAAGGGAGCGGCGCCCGGGCCCGGGGACAGGGACGCGCGTGCAGGGCGCACAGCCGGGCTAGCTGTCTCCGGCGCCACGCGAGTTCCCGCAGCCGCCGAACCCGGGCAATGGCCTGGGGGCATTAAGGGCCTCTGGGGCTGAACGCGGAGGTGGGACGCAGCCAGTGCCTCGCCCTCGCGCCGCGCCAACATGCCCCGCGGCTTCCTGGTGAAGCGCAGCAAGAAGTCCACGCCCGTGTCCTACCGGGTCCGCGGTAGCGAGGACGGTGACCGCGCGCTGCTGCTCTCGCCAGGCTGTGGGGGCGCCCGCGCCGAGCCCCCGGTGCCAAACCCCGGGCCGGGGCCGCTGCTACTACCGCCGCCGCCACCGCCTACCGAGCGCGCCCATGCGGCGCTCGCTGCCGCGCTCGCCTGCGCGCCCGGCCCGCCGCCACCCCCGCCGGGCCCGCGGGCCGCGCACTTCGGCAACCCCGAGGCCGCACACCCCGCGCCGCTCTACAGCCCCACGCGGCCCGTGAGCCGCGAGCATGAGAAGCACAAGTACTTCGAGCGCAGCTTCAACCTCGGCTCGCCGGTGTCGGCCGAGTCTTTCCCCACTCCCGCCGCGCTGCTCGCCGGGGGCGGTGGTGGTGGTGGTGGCGGCGGCGGCGGCGGCAGCAGCAGCGGCGGCGCGACCGGCGCGGGCGGTGGCGGCACCTGCGGCGGCGACGCGCTGCTTTTTGCCCCTGCCGAGCTCAAGATGGGCACCGCGTTCTCGACCGGCACCGAGGCCGCTCGAGGTCCCCCACTCCCCCCGACCGCCGCCCTGCGTCCCCCGGGCAAGCGGCCCGCGCCCCCGTCCGCCGTCGTCGCTGAGCCGCCCGCCAAGGCAGCCAAGGCCCCAAGCGCCAAGAAACCCAAGGCCATACGCAAGTTACACTTCGAGGACGAGGTGACCACGTCGCCGGTGCTGGGGCTCAAGATCAAGGAAGGGCCCGTGGAGGCGCCGCGGGGCCGCGCGGGGGGCGCGGCGCGGCCGCTGGGCGAGTTCATCTGCCAGCTGTGCAAGGAGGAGTACGCCGACCCGTTCGCGCTGGCGCAGCACAAGTGCTCGCGCATCGTGCGCGTGGAGTACCGCTGCCCCGAGTGCGCCAAGGTCTTCAGCTGCCCGGCCAACCTGGCCTCGCATCGCCGCTGGCACAAACCGCGGCCCGCGCCCGCCGCCGCGCGTGCGCCGGAGTCCGAGGCCGCCACCCGGGCCGAGGCGCGCGAGGTTGGCGGCGGCGGCGGAGGCGGCAGCGACCGGGACACGCCGAGCCCGGGCGGCGTATCCGAGTCGGGCTCCGAGGACGGGCTCTACGAGTGCCATCACTGCACCAAGAAGTTCCGCCGGCAGGCCTATCTGCGCAAGCACCTGCTAGCACATCACCAGGCGCTCCAGGCCAAGGGCGGGCCCCCGGCGCCTCCGGCTGAGGACCTACTGGCCTTATACGCGGGGCCCGACGAGAAGGCGCCGCTGGAGGCGGCCGGCGACGGCGAGGCGGCCGGCGTGCTGGGCTTGAGTGCGCCCGCCGAGTGCCACCTGTGCCCAGTGTGCGGGGAGACGTTCCCCAGTAAGGGCGCCCAGGAGCGCCACCTGCGCCTGCTGCACGCCGCGCAGGTGTTCCCCTGCAAGTACTGCCCGGCCACGTTCTACAGCTCGCCGGGCCTCACGAGGCACATCAACAAGTGCCACCCGTCCGAGAACAGACAGGTGATCCTCCTGCAGGTTCCCGTGCGCCCGGCCTGCTAGAGCGCGCCCTCCACCCCGGGCCCCCAGAACTGTGCCTTCGCTTGGAGCCCCACAAAGAGAGTGTGCCCTTCGTGCCCCCGATCCTGTGTCTGGCGCCAGGGGTGCGTGCCTCCATCCCCACCCCGGGGTGGAAGTGTCGTCTACGACTCCTCTCGATGTGGGGTGATGGGAACCCCGATCCTCTGTTGTGACTCTTTTTGGACCCCTCTTCCCTTTTGCGTTGAGTCTCCCTTTCCCCCTGGCGCAACAGGAGTCGAAAAGCTGTACCCGTTTGTCTCGTGATTGGAAGCCTCCCCTTACAGGGGGCGAAGCTGTTTTTCTTGCTAGTATTTCGCTGTGTTTATGGTCTAGAATTGCGGTTTGCTCTTCGCCTACCAATCTCTCTGCTCTGTCTGTAGCGTACGGGTTGTTTTGGGTGAATCTTGAGGAATAAAATGCCTTTATATTTCACAGGCTGTAAATCGAACTTCCCACACGATTAGCTTTATTATGGCTTGTGAACTGCTGGAGTCTGGCTTTACCTTTTTGTATGTGAACAAATCAAATTGCTTAAAGAGTTTTCTTTAGTATAGCCACAAATGCCTTGAACTGTTGTCTGTTTGGGATTGGGTTTTTTGTTTGTTTGTTTGTTTTGGACGGGGTGGGGAGGGAAGGGAATTTTCACAAGATGCTGTAGTAACTGCCTCAATATTTCATATGACTTATGATTTGATCATCTGTGTTGAGGTAGGACTATAATGAGTTCCCTCTAAATGTATATGTTGATTTATGAGTATTTGTTATTTATTCTTTATTTATTTATATTAATTATGAAGATTATGATATAATTTGATTGCAGATTATTTGTTTTGGTGTGATCCTTCCCTCCCCCCCCCCACTCGACATTTCACTGTGCATTTTAGAAGAGAGCCTTTTTTTTTCTAAAGGGATCTGCTAAAAGTTTTAACTTTTATACCTATCTGAGGGAATTACAGACAACCTACCATTTTATTCTGCTTGGAGGGCCCCAAGGCCCTTGTACAACCGACAGCTCTTACTTTTAAATGCAATCTCTTTTCTACATACATTATTTTCTTAATTGTTAGCTATTTATAGAAAGCTTCAATAGAACTGTTTCAACTGTATAAATATTTACTATTCAAATAAAATATTTTCAAAGTCAAAGTAGAGTGGATTTACTACTGCACTGCATGGTTCCAACAAGGATCCCTTCTAATTATATATTTTTAAAGCCCCCTCCCCCTTTTTAAATTAAGAAAAAGAAACCTATTTGCATTGCTGGGGTTTTAGATAGGATTCTGAATGTCTGGGTTCACCATTTGGAGGGTGTAGTCTTGGGAGAAGCTAGCTAGAAAGCTCCTTTGGAGGTTCTTACAAATGTACTAGAAAGTGGGTTGCAATGAAGGCCAAGAGGACCCTGTCAGAAAAAGCTAAAAGTGACCCAACAGAATCTACCCAGTTCACCAGGAGGATATATTAGAAACACTTTGATTTAGCAAATCCTCCACTTCCTTACAATTTCATTTCTCAAATGAATTAATTAGGTAGTTTTTGTTCATCAAGGACCAACAATTTTCAGATTTTCAAAATAAGGGTAGCAAACCAAATTCATATACGAATCCAACAAAACTGAAGCAGCTGGGTTCAGAATAAGGGTTCTGAAAGAAGTTCATAAGTTCCCAATCAGGTGAGCAATCTCTTTTGGGGGGAAAGTGGGACACCATCTGTTTGGGGTATTAAATTTAATAGCAGGTGATTACAACGTCTGCCGTCATGTGCTCTTTGAAGAACAATTCTGACGCTCACCAGTGAATATTCTGAGTTGTTTTCCAGTCTTTCAAACATTTAGGAAGCTGTGCTAAACAAAATTGTTCCTTCCCTCCATTTGTGTTTTTACTACTTCTTCCCTGAGGTCTACTAAATCTTCCAGCCACACTGGCTTGCCAAAGAGATCCTAGAACTCTACACAGTAAACAGAGTAAAAATAATAAAGATAGCTGGGATAAGAATGGTCTGCACCACACATGAGGAACTTAAAGAATTGACAAAAGATCATTTTGGGGACCGGAGGAACAGCTGAGTGGTAGAGGCAAGGCCCTGGATTTGCTCCTGAGTATACAGATCATACACATACATATGTACATGTATATATTCTTTTTCACATTTCCAGCCCTGAGATTTTGAGGGGGGGAAGGGTTTCCTCAAAGGCTCAGCTGGCGGAAACATTGAATATTCCTCCCTTCCTTTGTGAGGAAGGATCTCACAGACTCAGAACAACAACCAAGGAAAAATCTCTTACAGAAAGAACCTATTCTGGTCACCAAGGGGACCTAAGTGGCCAGTTTGATTTGGCAAATCCTTCACTTCCCTACAATTTGAGGCTCAAGGCAACAGCAATTCCTCAAATAAATTAATTCGGTAAGGTGTTTTGTTGTTGTTTTAGGATCTAGGAACAACATAGGAATGACTTATGGTCATATTTTAAAACAAGGGCAGCAAACCAATTCACAGGTAACCTGGGTCCAGAACAAATTGCCAGCCACACCTCATACTCCCCAGAACAATGATATGAGGTTTTCTTCTTTTGTTTTTTTGGTGCCAGTACTGGAGCCAGTACTCAAGGCCTGGGTGCTATCTTCAGCTTCTTGAGTAGCTAGGATTACAGGCATGAGCCACTTGTGCCTCGCATGATTGGAGAACTTCCCTTACTACAAAATTTGGGTGGCATTACATATTAAAAGAGTCCCCTGGTCAAGCACCGGTGGCTCATGCCTGTAATCCTAGCTACTCAGGAGGAGGCTGATTGCTGAGGATAGTGGCTCAAAGCCAGCCAGGGCAGGAAAGTCTTGAGACACTTCAAATAACCAACAAAAAGCAAGAAATGGAGCTGCTCTGGATCAAGTAGTAGAGCACTAGTCTTGAACACAAAGGTGCAGTGACAGTGCCCAGGCCCTGAGCTCAACCCCCAGGACTTGGCACATCCATACATTCACACAAAACTCCTCCAAACTGTGGGCCAGTGTGTGTATGTTCTATGGGAATAATTTTTTTCTTAAAAGCATGAAGTTAGGCCACATACAACAAGTCCAGACCTGTCTTCAGGAATGGCATGCCATCTGTGCTAGATTCATGGTGTTCTTGTCCATAATCAGACAGTGAGAATTCACCTGAGGTTAACCTTTGGGAACATAAATAGAACAGTTATTCACAATTGTGCTCCTTTGTTCCCTGGAAAAACTGATTTGAGTTGGTGAAATATACCTTTTCTAGAATAAAAAACCACAATGGTATTAATAGGAGAGATTAAGTGGGGCTGAACAGGAAAAGGAGAATATTGATATTGACTGACTAAATGGTATAAAATAAAATTTTTGTCAACTTATTTCTAAGTAATGCAATAGAAGTTGGCTTCTACAGGGAGCAAATCAGGTTCTCCTTTTTCATGCTTGCCTGGACAGGAGCTCCAGGGTTCCTATTATAACACCAAGTTGAAAGGCATGCCCCTTTTTATATGGAAGCAAAGGCTGCTGTGTGTGCTGAGGTTGCTCTCCTGGGAGATCATCAGTGGAAGCCAGCTCAAGACTCCCACTCCACCCCACAACAAGGGTCTGGTGGTAAGTAGATGAGGGGTCAGGAACAGCAAGGAGGAGTTGAGAGAGGAAATGAACAAAGCAAGGGGTTTCTTTCTTGCCAGTGCCACCTCATTTCTCTATTTTTATACAAATGGGGTAAAATAAGCAAAAGGATGTTCTGTTCTCCTTTGGTTCCAGAGTGAGCCTGTGGTTGGAACGGTTGCCCCTTTCTTCAGGGCTAATGTGGCTGGCTCTGCCTTTGGAAGCCTGGAGCATCTGGGAGCCCCTCTAGCCCCCAAGAGCAGGAATGGCACCTTGAAAAAGTCTGTCCTGGATGAGCTTAGCCAAGGGTCTAAGCGGTGCAGGCTTCCCTTCCCTTTTCATAGCACCATGGACAGGGGTGCTTGCACCTTTCAGAAGACCTGGGCATGGCTAGGCTCTAGCCATACACATGTAGTAGCACTTGGGGGCAGGCCAAGGGCCCCTGTAGACACACAGGTGTACCAAATCAGGAGGGGTGGCAGTAGCCTTAGGAGGATATTGCTTGGCATGCATGTGCCCAGGCATGCTGGTGGGCACGTTTTTGTTTGCTCTACTGTCAGCACCTGACCTAAAAGTCCAGACTCCTCTTCCCAGTAGCTGACAACTTCCTTCCTTTTGGACTTAATTCCACAGCCTTCCACAGAGTAAAAAACACCCACCCACCCCCACCCAAAAAAATGCACAAGAATCTCTTAAGGATCCTAGGAAACAGCATTGGAGGAATTCTTCCTGTGCCATTTGTCTTGGAATAAGAGTTAAGCAGGTTCGATGGTTTTATTCAGTTGAGTCATTTGGCTTCCTGCAGTCTTCACTCTCTTCATCTGTAAAGCAGAGACAATTCTGCTACTAGCTAGCAGTGGAATCCGTGAGTTATGGTGAGATATCTGGGGAGCATTCCTAAGCCTGGGGCAGTAAGGATTCAAAGGGTGGTCTTCACACAGGCAAGGGAGAACCTCTTTGTTAGGAATGCCATTTGGTACGACACACAGAATTCACTATAAACCAGCCAGCTTGTGGCAGGCTTATCTGAGTAAAACTTGCCTTCTGCAAATATTTTGGTGTTATAAAGGAATGTTCTGACAACTAGACCCTATTGTACGGGGAAAGACAGGTCACCCAGTTAACTTGTTATGAAGCCAGGCTAAGTAGCAAGTTTTTGATGGCCAGGCTAGAGGAAGCTGTAATGCTCAATAATGGAAGGTTTAAGTTATGGAATTTAGAAAAGAACAAGGAGGAAGCTGAGTTAGAGAGAGAAACCCATGGTAGGTTTCCTATTCACAAAGTAGCAAATGTGCCAGAGTAATAGAGTCAACTCAACAATGTTCAATGATCCGGATTTCATTTGATCACCAAAGTGGTACCAAAACAAAGAGAACATGGTAATCTAAGACACTCAGGTTTGTAATCTTAAATTATGGAAGAAACTTATTGGTTTTTTTGGGGGGCAGCATAACATAAAAGTGGTAGTATGCAAACTCCCTATAGGTAATAGAACAACCAGATGCATCTTCAAGTTACATCCCAACTTCTATTTTCAAGAAAGTCATTTTGTTTCTTTTTGACCAAACTGCATTATCTAATGACCAAATGCTCAGGGGAAATCTGGTATACCTGTTCCTCATGGGTTATGATAAGACAATTGTCCCCAACAGGCACATCAGCAACACAAGAAACAGAAAACAGTTCAGGAGTGGAAGCTGGCTCTGTAACTTGAGACTTGTCCTAAGCAGAGAAGATGGTCTCTACCCAGAAGCCCCAGGGAAAAGAACTTTTCAGGTACTCTGAGCATGGGAAACAAGAGCATTCTTGAAGGGCTGTGAGAAGTTCTCTACATCCTAGCTCACTGTATCCCCTTGGCACCTTCATTGGCCCACATTGGCCCACATCTCCAAACAAAGCCAGGTAAATAGAGTCTGAAGGAAAAGGCTGGAGAGGCTTCCTTGCCCACTGAATCCAATGATTAGGGAAACTGTTTTTTCCCCATGTGTGTTCTTGGGAGCATCTGCCTCCTTCTGAGGTTACAAAGGAAATAGATCAATCATTTTAAACATCCCCTCATCATGTGCAGACAACTAGCTACAAGTTTTGATGTCATCAAGGCAACTTGGTAGGCAAGAGGATTTCCTGAAGACAAATGAGTCTAGCTTCATTGTACACATTCTTGATGAGAAACGGCAGGAGGAAGGGAATGTGTATGGGGAGGGAGGAGGAGGAGGAGATCTTATCAGACCAGATAGATTCTTGAAAGCTACAGCATCTGATGAAGGCTGTCACCAGCAAGAGACCTTGGATGGAGTTTGGGGAGTGAAAAAAATTGATTTCCCATAGCTATCTAAGAGGAAACTTGGCTTACAAATTTATGACTCGGGGGGGGCACAGTTTCATTATTAATGCCTAATAGGTTTCTTAGAATCATAGGACATATTTAGTCTTATGATTTGAAGTCAGTATATTTTCACTAACCCAAACACACCCCCCTTCATCTCTAAAGCCTCAACTGTCATCATTTGTCTACCAGATACTTTAATCGTGGCCTTACTTGCTCCATCTGGAAAGTAGACTATTCAGCCAGGCACGCTTCCTTCTGTATGGTGAGCAGATGGGTTAAGGGGTGAACACACTGGTGTTTGTCTTGTTTGAAGGTTTCTGTGCTGTGTGGTCTTCCTGGTGGCATTTGCACACAAAGCATCAGCACTAATTTCTTCCCCCCCCTTTCTCTTTAACACATTGCAATAAGCCCACCCTAGTGGGACAAACCATTCTTAGAACATTCACCAAATTGGGAATGAGTTGGACAGAATGTCTGCTGTTAGTAGAATCAAAGGCAGAGGTGTTAGGGGCCAGTGTTTCACGCATGTCATATATTCACGGCTTGCAGCATCACCAAGAAGCTTGTTGACACAGTTTATATTCCATTTCCCATCCCGCCTCCCCCACACAGAACCCAGGTATTCACTGTCCCTGCCATTTGGTTTGAGCCAGTAGACAGCATAGGACAGAAAACAATAATGCCGGAAACTTCAACCTTAATTCATTACTCTCCTCTTTCACTCATCAAAGAAGGCTCTTTTATTTGAATGCAACATCTGCTTTGTCTCTATTGTGCAGAGCCAGGTCCCCCATGCAATGCCCCCTTCTCAAACACCACAGCCAGGTGACAATCACACCTGATGGTGACAGTATGGATAGAGGGAGCCAAGAGGCTATTGTGTATCAAATCTGATAGGACACAGAGAAGGTGTTAGTGCACGGAAGAGCGGATTCTGAGAAGGGATCTTTCTACTGGAGGGGAAAAAAAAATATATGTTAGGCTACAATTTCCTCCCAGCACAAAGAACAGAAAGAGGGCGGGAGGCTCGGGCTGAAATGCACGTGTCCACTATTGCCATTTAAAAGCTTGTAACATCAATTGATTGCAGCTCTTGTCTGTTGCTGTCTATCTACTGTATTATGTGAGATGAGCCGTTGGCATTCAAGAATACAGCTACAAAGAGGTTGTTACTCTGAGACAGTAGTATACCTGAAAACAATCAGATTGAGAACTGTTAGGCACGAAGGAGATGAGCCAAGTCACAGTCTCTAGGTGACTAAACATAAACAGAATCATGTTAGATTTCATCAAATACTTTTACAAAGGAAGATATTCTTTCCCCGCCCTTGCCCATGTCTTTGAATAGAATCTTTCGTGTTTCTTTTGAAACAGAATTATTATTCTTGTCACTTAACTACCTTGATAGATCACCAGACTCTAATTTCTAGGTTTTGGGTTTTTTTTTTGTTGGTCGTGGGGCCTGAACTCTGGGCCTGGGCACTGTCCCTCAGCTCTTCAGCTCAAGGCTAGCACTCTACCACTTGAGCCACAGCACCACTTCTGGCCTTTTCTGCTTATATGGTGCTGAAGAATCGAACCTAGAGCCTTACGCATGCATGGCAAGCACTCTACCACTGAGCCACCTTCCCAGGCCTCTAATTTCTTCTTCTTCTTCTTTTTTTTTTTTTTTTTTTTGCTTTTTTTTTTCTTCTGTAGGTCATGAGGTTTGAACTCTGGGCCTGGCCACTGTCCCTCAGTTCTTCAGCTCAAAGCTAGCACTCTACCACTTGAGCCACAGTGCCACTTCCGATTTTCTGGCAGTTTATTGGAGATAAGAGTCTCATGGACTTTCCTGCCCAGGCTGGTCTTAAACCATGATCCTCAGATCTGAGCCTCCTTAGTAGCTAGGATTACAGGTGTGAGCCACTGGTGCCCAACTCTAATTTCTCTCTGTTTCTCTCTCTGTTTCTCTCTCTGTTTCTCTCTCTGTTTCTCTCTCTGTTTCTCTCTCTCTCTCTCTCTCTCTCTCTCTCTCTGTCTGTCTGTCTGTCTCTCTCTCTGTCTCTCTCTCTCTCTCTTTTGGTTTCTTTTCTTTTTGTTGTTATTTTCTGTTTTGTCAGTCCTGGGGCTTGAACTCAGGGCCTGGGCACTATCCCTGAGCTTCTTTTGCTCAAGGCTAGCACTCTACCACTCAAGTCACAGCGGTGCTACTTTTGGCTTTTTCTGTTTATGTAGTACTAAGGAATTGAACCCAGGACTTTGTACATGCTAGGCAAGCACTCTACCACTAAGCTATATTCCCAGACCTACCAAACTCTTCATTTCAAATGTCAGCCCCACCAAACTCCTAATTTCAAATGTCAATTTCTAAATCATTTTAGTGAGTGTCACATGCCTATAAATCCAGCACTAAGGTAGGCTGAGGTTGGAAAATTGGGAATTTGAGGCTAGCCTAGTCTGCATTTATCAAGTTCTAGGCCAAACCTGAGCTACATAGCTAGTCCCAGACAAAAACAAAACATATTTAATAAAACAGTAAAACACTAAAGACTGTAGAATTATATCAGAAAACATAATTCTATTAACTTTAAAAAAATCATTGTAAAGGTGATGTACCTAAAGGTTACAGTTACATAAGTCAGGTAATAAGTACGTTTCCTTTTGATTAGTATCACCCATTCTCTCATTTTCTCCCAGTTTTTCCCTCCCATCTCTCCTCCACCCCCAGTAGTATGGTTTATTTCCAACATAGTGTCTAGTGAATATCACTGCTGAATTGCTTCACCTTTTGTCCCACCATTTCTGTTCTTCCTTGCTAATATTATACAACCCAAGATTATACTTGGATTCCAGAATTACTATCATCATTTTGGTACATACCACACTATACTTACTGCACTGTTATTCTAACAGAAAAGGCCAGAGAAGTCAGGCTCACTGACAGAAATCTGGCCATGAATCTGTTTTGTAAATAAAACTTTATTGAAATAGCCTAAATGTCGATTGCATTTAATATTTGTAATAAATACTATATGATCCACGAAGCTTAAAATACCATTTGTCCTTTACTGAGAAAGTTTGCTGACAATAATATGCAGTATGTAATAAATCATTAGTCCTGTGTTAAAGTTCCCTACCTTCCTGCCCTTGATTACACTGAAACCTGTCCTTAGGCTTTGCAGGGTTGGGTTGAATGTCACAAGCTCCACAATCTAACATACTTAATTCTTGAAAACTGCAAAATTGAGAACCACTGTTGTTGTTTGGTTTTGTTTGAGTCAGGGTCTCGATATGTGGTGCAGAGTGGCCTGCAACTCAAGATTCTCCTGCCTCAGCCTCCCAAGTTGTTGGGATTACAGGTATGCACCACCATGTCTGACCTTAAATACCACAGTTTTGATAGGCATCATGTTTTTCAGTCTGTTTAATACGAGAGACTCTCAATTTTTCTGAAAGTAGAAAACTGCTTCCAAGACAGTCCATCATGGTTGCCATGACACATACAAATCCACAGAAATCTAAATCCTCCTTGATTGGAAGTGAAATTACAGTTCTTAGTCTGAGCCATAGGAAGTTGCTATGGACAAAACTAAAAACTCTAAATCAACTATTTGTATGGTTCAACCTCACATTTCAAGGGATTTTGGTAACCATTAGCTTAAAAATTGAGTTGAAGCAGGGTACTGGTGGCTCACACCAGTAATCCTAGCTACTCAGGAGGCTGAGATCTGAGGATCGAGGTTCAAAGCCAACTCAGGCAGGAAAGTCCACGAGACTCTTATCTCCAATTAACTGCCAGAAAACATGAAGTGGCACTGTGGCTCAAGAGGTAGAACACTAGCCTTGAGCTGAAGAGCTGAAGGTCAGCACCCAGGCCCCACGACCGACAAAAAAAAAAAAAAGAGTTGAAAACAAAGACAGGTAGGAGGAAGAGGGCGAGAATGAATCTGACCAAAGTACATTGGACATTCAAAATGAAACTGCCTTGTACAGGTAATTGCTGCTAATATGAATGTGGAGGGAAAAGAGAGAAGACAACTTTAATTTAGTGTTGATTTCTTTCACAATAGTGTTAATTAATTAGCAACAAACACTTTACTGACAATTGCTGGCATCTTTTAATTGTCCAAATATTTGAGCACTTAGATTTTCAGATTAATGTCTAAATGAGAGGTCATCACTAGTTAGAAGCTTGCAATCATTGCTTAAAACATTTTCTAAGCTGGGTGCTGGTCACTCAGGCCTGTAATCCTAGTTATTAAGGGGGTTGAGATCTGAGGATTGTGTTTTGAAGCCAGCCTGGGCAGAAAGGTCCATGAAACTTTTATCTTTAATAAACTGCCAAAATAAGCGGGAAGTGGTGCTGTGGCCAAAGTGGTAAGAGTGCTGCAAAAGAAACTCAAGTAGTGTCCAAGCCCCAAAAAATCTGAAACAGGTTTCAGATCCAGTTTCACAAATGTATCAATTAAAGTTAATATATTCAATGTAGCCCCCCACCATCCATGTGTCAGAAACATAATACCCAATACAAAGTATTGGGAGGTGGGGCCTATTGAGAGGTATTTAGGCTATGGTGGTCTGTCCTTGTGAATGGATTAGTGCTGTTAATGCAGGGGAAATCTAATGTATCAGTGAATTTGGATCCTGCTTGCTTTCTCTCAAATGTTCTCTCCCACCTTCTGCCATGCAGTGGTGTAAGAAGACTCTTGCTGGAAGCTAGCTCTAGAACTTGGACTTTGTTCCAGCCTCTGTGAGGCAGTAAGGGTCTGCTCATTGTAAACTAACCAGTCTATGGTATTCTGTTAGAGCAGCATTATACAATAGACTCAGATGAGAAACTACTTTTTTTTGGTGTTGGTCCTAAGTTTTGAACTCAGAACCTTCTACTACTTGAGCCATATCCCAGCCTTTTTTGCTTTAGTTTTTGTTTTTTTTTTTGACAAGGTCTTGCATTTTTACCTAAGTCAGCATCAGACCACAATCCTTCTATCTCTGCCTCTCATATACCTGGGTAACAGCTTTTTCCATTGAGATGTTTGTTTTTTGTTTGCCTAGGCTGACTTGGAGCTGTGATTTTTTTCAATCTCAGGATCAAAAGTAACTAGGTTTGATTCACAGGAGCCCAGTTTATTTAGTTATTTTTCAGATAGGCTCTTATGCTGTTTGCCTAGGCTTGCCTAGGACCTCTACCTTCTTCCTTATACCTCCTGACTAGCTGGGATTACTAAGCCACCCCACCCCACCCAGGACATGTACAGTCCAATGCCAGATCACAGAGACAGCTGACTTAGGTTGATTCTTAAAAGTTTGAAAATCTTACCCAGTGTGAGAAAGTTATCTCCTGTCCTATACCCTGGGGGGTAGGTAGGGATGGGGGACCCAAAACTTGTTTCTATAAATCTACAAAGACAAGTAAGTCTTTCCTCCTTTTGTTTCTCTTAGGCATTTATCACAGCAACAGAAAGTTTAATATAAGCTTCTACAACAAAATGTCATAGAACAAATGGATTAACCAACAGGAATTCCTCATAATTCTGGAGCTGGAAAGTTGGAAGCTCCAGGGGCTTACTGAAGTTGGTGATTCATGGCTTGCAGACAGCTGCCTTCCCATTGTATCCTCACAATGCTCCCTCCCCCCACTCCCACCCTCCAGAACTAGGGGCTGAAACCCAGGGCTTTGTGCTAAGCCAGGACTCTACTACTGAGCTATACAGCCCCCAGCCAACAATGCACTTCCTACAATTGTACTAATCATATCAAGGGGCCCACCCTCATTAACTCACCCAAATCCCATTCTCTCTCAAATTGTCCGTCTAATTCCATGACATTGGGCTTCAACATCTGGATTCTAGGAGGACATGATCCTTCAGTCTGTAATAATTGCATACTTACTATGTTGGTCAGCTGTTAGTATACATTTTTCTAAGATAATCAACTTTAAGAGAGGTAATTTGGGCTCATAGTTTCAGAGTTCAGTCCATGGAGCCAGCTTGGGGGAGACTGTACATCTAGAGGGAGCATATGGAGGTGCAAAAAGCCACTCACCTCACGGCAGGAGAATGAGGAAAGAAAAAAGAGAGATCTAAAAGTCCTTTTCAAAGACACACTCAATAACTCCCCCCCCCCCCCCGCCACTCTCTGTAAGACTCTTCCTCTTAAAAGCTTCTACCATCTTATAACTAGCTGAAGAACAAGCTTTTGGATACATGGGCCTTTGTGGGGCATTCCAGACCCAAGATAGAATACTAAGTGATTTCATTTTGGGAAATTTATCTTACAGAAATAAAAGCAATAAACAGCATGTCAGGATAAAAGTGTGATGGTGTTAATTACAGGTCTATTTGTTATAACGAACTATGGAAACCACCTTAATATACAGAGATAGGCTGAGTAAATCAAGGCACATCTATTTTAAGGAGTAATATGTAACATGATAAAGAGAGATGGGTACCCATGCCCTATAGTAAAGTTTAAAAAGAAATGGTAAAATAAGGAAATGGAAACATGCTTTTTTGTGTTGATTATGTTTTTGCTTTGGGGATTTTTTTTGGGGGGGAAGGGATCAAGAAGGGGGAGCAGAAAGGAAGAAAGGATGGGTAAACAAATCTAATCATGGTATTTAGTATACACTGTGGAAAATGAACTATGTAACTTGTGGGCAAGGAAGAGATGACATTGTCTCCCCAAAAAAGAAAAGAAAAAAAGAAATGTACTCATTACCTGGCTTAGGAAAGTGGTAGTCCATTTGTACAACACATTAATAGTAACAATAAAATATTAAAAATATAATCTATTCTACCACACACATTTATAATTTGGCTCTCTTATCAAAATCTTAATACTGGTTAGTAAATACATCTCCTGTAATCAAGAAAAAAATCTGTTTCAAGTTGGTTTTTTCTCCTAGCATCTAGTTCTACTTTCAGGGGGTCAAAACAGTTCCCATTGCCAGGTGCTGGTGGCTCACAACTGTAATCCTACCTACTCAGTAGGCTGAGATTTAAGGATCCTAGTTCAAAGCCAGCCTGGGAAGGGAAGTTCATGAAGATGCCAATATTTCCCAGAAGGAATGCTGTAGGAGACACTGATGCCAGAGGAGGGACCATGTGGGTTACAGGTTGTTTTTTTTTTGTCAGTCATGGGGCTTGAACGCTGGGCCTGGGCGGTATCCCTCACCCTCTTCAGCTCAAGGCTAGCGCTCTACCACTTGAGCCACAGTGCCACTTCATGTTTTCTGATGATTTATTGGAGATAATAGTCTCATGGACTTTCCTGCCTGGGCTGGCTTTGAACAGTGATCCTCAGATCTCAGCCTCCTGAATAGCTAGGATTACAGGTGTGAGCCACAGGCATCTGGCTGGGTACAGGTTTTTTAAAGAAGCCAATGATGACACAAACATGTGGCCTTTGCTGCTTCAAACTGTTGGAGAGGCTGTGCTGCCCAAGATTGGCAGGTTCAGAGGAGGGAGATGTATTACCTCAGCTTTCGCTTAGCTCAGAGGCTGCTTCTTAGGGAATATTGATCACAAGTACTCACCTCTGTCATCCAAGGGGCATAATGCAGTTCTGAGTATTCATGGAAAAAAGCTTTTCTTGGCCAGGCTATTTTCTGAAGTCAAAAAGATCCTTTCAGGTTCTGTAATAGCAAAGTCCCTTCCCACTTCACACCCTCAGTGAAAAGCACACTCCAATTTTCAGACCCCTAGGACCCTGTGTCAAGGAGGAATCTGGAGAGTAGGACCTATTCATATTAAATATTCTGTCTAACTCAATAAGCATTTGAGAGAGGGAGAAAAGGGACACATCAATGGAGGACTAAAAATTACACCTAGACACAGAGGAAATAGCACTTATTCCAGAGGTCATTTACTTATTATTCTTTTCCTAAAAAAGACTGTTTCGAGTAGAGTTTGCAATCACATACATCATACAGTCTGATACCAAAGGCAGTATATTTTGATGCGAATATTTTAAAAAGTCTGATCAGTGCTTTTCATGTCTGACAAGTTACAAAAGAGAGGATGCTATCGGGGACTTCCTAGTTTCTCAACTTTACTTATGTAAAAAGGCAGAAATTTTGACATTATCTTTCAACCTCTCTCCCCCTCCCTCCTTCCCCCCTTTAGGCCTAGGTGTTTGTGGCTGTAGATGTCTGGAGGATGGGGCTGACTTTGCCAGCTACAGACCTGTGCCTTGAATAAACCAAGTAAGCAAGTGTGATGCTTACTTTGTATCCCATTTCTGCAACCTTCATATTTTTTGGTTGGAAAATGAAATGGAATTAAAAACATGTCCAGTTATAGCAGAAAGAGCAAATGATAATAGTGCTCCATGACATAAATGGTATAAACCAAAGTGGCCTCAATTTAGTTTGTATATACACAGTACCACCACACTAGGACAAATGTGTACAGATATGATATATATAAATGTCTGTCGTTATCACAGGAAACATAATAACTGGGCTGTTTTCCCTGGAATCTTAAGATGATTTTATATTATGGCTGCTATGTACCTTAAGCATTTTCTTTAAATTCCTTGGCACATGGCAAAATCTAAGAAAGACCTATGATAACAATGCTCAACACTGGAAGTTGGACTCATTTTGGAATTCTATTAAAGGTCTTCCATGATATGGCCTGAGATTTGTGTTTTTGAAAATGTTCTGATTACTTACAGGAATCACAATGGCCTGGAATATTCCCCTTTTCACCTTTCCTCTAAAATTCTTCTCTGCCTCCTCATTTCTTCTTCTTCCTCCTTCTCTTCTCTGTCTCTGTCTGCCTGTCTGTCTCTCTCTCTCTCTCTCTTTGTGGGGCTTGAACTCTGGGCCTAGACACTGTCCATGTGCTCTCCAGCTCAAGGCAAGCACTCTACCATTTGAGCCAAACACAGCGCCACTTTCGGTTTTCTAGTGGTTTATTGGAGATAGGAGTCTCATGGACTTTCCTGCCCAAGCTGGCTTTGAACTGTGATCCTCAGATCTAAGCCTCCTGAGTAGCTAGGATTGTAGGCATGAGTCACCGGTGCCTGGCTCTTTTTTATTTATGCCACTTCTGGGTCTGGGGCTTAACCTCATGCCCTGGGCACTGTCCATGAGCTTTTTTGTTCAAGGCAAACACTCTACCACTTCAGCAACAGCTCCACTTTTGGCTGTTTGGTGCTTCATTAGAGATAAGAATCTCACAGATTTTCTTGTCCAGGCTAGCTTCCAACCATGATCCTCAGATTGCAGCTTCTGAGTAGCTAGGATTATAGGTGTGAGCCACTGGTGCCTAGCATAAATACCCTTCTTTATGAGACGTTCGTAAAAATATCCTTTGAATCTCATATGCCCATTCCTAGACCTGAAATGTATTCCAAAAATATCCAAGAGAAGCTTCCAGGCAGGAATCCTGGAGGGCTTTCTACTAAGTCAAATTGTTAATGAGATGCAGGAGCACTGCCCCAAGAAGCAGGTGTGGTGCAACCAGCCACCTTTCAGATGACCCTGTGGCACACATGGTGGGGGTGGGGGAAGGAGGAGGGTTGAGTGCTGTCCAGAACATCACCAATGGGGCTGACTCAGGCTTACTAACCCACTTCCCCTTCCCTGTAGTCAGCTTTGGGCAGCTTTATGGAATGGAGATGCTGTGGTTCTTCTAGGTGTGTCTGAATCAGGGTGGGGAGCAGGGTAAGAATCAGGGTCTTACATGATAAGATTCCAAATGAAACCTTTGCACAGGTTAGGAAACACTGCTTCTGGGTCACAGAGTTTTACAGGCTCACACTGAGCTTCATTTTCCGAGGAACTAAGTATTAAAAGTAGGACATACTTACATGCAAGCTCTTGCTATCAATTAAAAAAAACTAAAAAAGAAGCTCATTTGACTCAGGTTCCATTTGACTCCTGGGCATATACCCAACATGACCCTCTTGAGGCCATTGATAGGCTCTGCAAGTAATTGACAGTCAACAAGTTCTTGCTAAAGGTACAAATCACACACACACACACACACACACACACACACACACACACACACACACACGCAGGCACACACACACACGCAGGCACACACCTTGGGATCCAATGTTGTAAGAGTTCACTGCTGTTCAGAGGCCCAGCCAGGATACCATCAGAGGCCCCTGGCCTAGCTGCAGTGTGATGATTGGGAGTCCTAAGGCAGGACCATCAACCTGGTTTCAGCCACACCAGCAACAGGCCATATTTTATCTTGTCTCCAGCTATTCACAAAGAGAAGCCCTCAACTGCTCTTGCTCAGAAATGCCAGGGATTCAGATCATCAGAAGGGTGGCTAGTACAGGGTGCTGCCCTGGAGAGAAGGAGCAAGGGACAAAGCTCTCTGTGAGACTTGATGCCAACTGCAGTAGTGGCTGGTACTGACCTAATCTTCATCAGACGGATTAAGTAGCTGAGGGTGATGATTCTTCCATGCAGATCTTCTGGTGGCTGGCTCTTAGCATTCCATGTTATGAATGACAAGATCAATTTTACACACGCATGTATAAAAAATTTCCCTGGAGTTGTCCCAACTATTATTTTGGACATGGATTTAGGATTTGGTTAAAATATTTTTGAATAACTTTATACAATAAAAATGCAAATACTATCTTATTAGATACCAGGACAGATTTTATTTTCCTACAAAGTAAGCATCTAAGTGCTGTGTCTACACTTCAGTAAATCATCACAGTAAATCAAAATAAAAGGGCAAAATGGGTGAACTGGAGATGGAGTGGTGTCATCAAAGGAGCCATGTGCTTTCCTGGAGTGGCTGCCGTGGTAGGGTATGTCCTGGCTCGCAAGCATACATACTCCCACAAAGGCAGGTTAGACACGGAGATCTTGCCTACCTTAGAACAAACCTTAGATGTGTGGTATCAGGGAAATTAAATAACAAGAGGCAGCAAACCAAGATTCAAATGACACTATAACTTAATTTACTACATTTATCAAATTTTCTCCTATTTACATGTACTAAACATTGTAGACTTGAATGCATATGTCATACATACATACTGAGTGCAACTCAACTACAAGGATGGTTGTTTCATGTTGAATTTCTCTTCAGGTACAGATATTTCCCTTCAGTAGATACAAAGTAACACACTGACACAAAAGACATCACAGTAGGTTTTGTATAATTCAACAAACCTCCACATAACAGGTCAGAGTCGTGCAGGTAATGACACCTGAGGAAGATCAGGAAGACGGGATTTGCATGGCTCTCTGGATCTCTATGATCTCATTTGTAAGGCTAAGGGTTTGATCAGTCAACCCATACCATAAAGTCAAGGGTCCTCCAATCACTGTGCTCTTAAGTGCTGCAGAGCTGGCTACTGAAGACACTTGTGACAGTCACCTGACTGAGCTAAATTTCTTTCCCTCTCTCTGAAGAAGGTCTAGCTACCTTCAAAGTTATAATTTTGTGGGATTACTATCTTTTTCTTTTTTTTTTCTGCCTATCCTGGGGCTTGAACTCAGAGCCTGGGCCTGTCTCTGAGCCTCTTTGTGCTCAAGACTAGTGCCCTACCACTTGAGCCACAGCACCACTTCTGGCTTTTTTTGGGGAGTAGTTTATTGGAGATAAGCATCTGACTGGCTTTGAACCATGATCCTCAGATCTCAGCCTCCTGAGTAGCTAGGATTATAGGAGTGAGCCACCAGTGCCCGATTGTTTTTATTATTTTTTATTTTATTTTTGAAGTACAAAAAGGTCTAATCAATGAGGCTATAGACATCATCTTTGTTCTACATGGAAATCTGGAATTCAGCATGTAGTGAAGTGAGGGAACTGGCCAGGCTCAGGGGGTGAGGGTGGGGGGAGGGGGACAGGCAGGCACACTTTGGGCCAATTAGAGCCACCTTTCTTTATACATGGTTGACCCACTAGTATTAACGTGCACTGTGGCTCAGGAGGGTCTCTACCACATGAGTGACCTTAGCAATATTGCTAAAAGGCATTTATTATAAAGAACACAATATTTACTTTGCTAACTGGAAAGAGAAAAAAAAGATCAATTTTCCACCCCAAATAACAAGAACGGCTGTGTGACTGCAAGTAAACATGGTTGTCAGATCCCTTGCTTCCCCCTCTAAATCTCCAGTCACGAAACTACTGGCTGTCATGAGGTGGGGGAGGGGGGGTCATAGGGTTGTTAAAATCATTAGGGATTACATGAAGGTTGAGATATTTGTTACTTACAATTGAATTTCCCACTTGAAGGTTAGGAGTGCTGTCTCACGGAGGCAAAATGAAATTGTGGAGAAGTTCAGGAAGTTAAACATGGCTTCCAAGGGCTGGGGCATGGCTCAGTGGAAAAGCATTTGCCTCGCATGCAGGAGGCCCAGGCTTTTCATCCATTCCCAGTGCCACAGAACACAAAAAACAAAAATTAAAGCGTCTCCCCATTCCTTATATTTCCCTTTTATGCAGCCAAGAATTCTGCAACAGAGATTTCTACAGCCTGAATATAAAATCTTCTCCCAGAAGCTCCTTGTTGTTAAAGGGTTACAGAGAGCTCTGAAGCCCAGGGACAGGTGATATGTTTCCACATAGAAAAAAAAAGGTCTGGGTACTGTGTAAGCATGAAACAAAGCAAAGCAACAACACTCGTAAGTCTGATGAATACGGGCCAATCACACTGGCCAGAGTTCAAACCACTAACAAACACATGAAAGGGCAGGGGGTGGAAGAATGAGAATAAAAATCAAAGCATTCGCTGACTTTAGGAGAAACACCATGACTTCCTGTCATCCTTTCTATTGCTGTTAAGCCCCCAATAAGTGAATATAACGACCCCTAGTAAACAGCCCACGGAGATGAAAGCTTCTACTCTGGAATGCCCCTTGTTCTTGTTCTCATGCCTTCAGACAGCAATCCTGGTGCTCTGGTTGGTGGGCCTGGGATTCAAACCTGCCCGCAATGCCCTGTAAATCACCTTTAAAGCAGACAGATTTTCCCTACACCTGGAAGGTCCATTTTTCTGATGGGAATGATGTTCCAATTCTTTTTTTTTTTTTTTTTTTTTTGTCGGTCGTGGGGCTTGAACTCTGGGCCTGGGCGCTGTCCCTCAGCTCTTCAGCTCAAGGCAAGCACTCTACCACTTGAGCTACAGCACCACTTCCGGTTTTCGGGTGGTTTATTGGAGATAGGAGTCTCATGGTCTCTCCTGCCCGGGCTGGCTTTGAACCGCGATCCTCAGATCTCAGCCTCCTGAGTAGCTAGGATTACAGGCGTGAGCCACCAGCGCCCGGCTGATGTTCCAATTCTTTATCATTTGTCCAAGACTGAGTCTGGCTCCTGGATTTGTCCACTTTTCCCAGGAAAGTCAAGACTAGCCAAATTAACTCAATGGTTGATGGGAAAAGCTGGCTCCTCCAAGGAAACAGCTGTTTTGATGGGGGTGACCTCTTTAGGCTGTAGGTAACCAAGTAGGCTGAGGGGACATATAAGTGTACAGAAAACCAGAGGGCAGAGGAAGGCAGACACAGGGCCTGCCTTCTGAAGCCTGGGCCCCACCTATAGCTATGTTATGATGGGGGAGGGGGCACTGTGACATGATCTCATATAAGACCAAGGACTGAGCAGCCAGGACTGGCCTCTGATGTGCTTCTTGGATTTCTTTCTAAGGCAGAGTGGGGAGTGGAGCAAGCCTCAGGCTCTGAGACCACTTCAGAACCTGGAAAGAGGCAGAGGGTGAGCCACACAGGTCTTCCTGTGAACCAATTTCTCTGGTACTAGATGGCAGGGTCCACCTACAGGTACCCCTCCAGGGAGATGGGAAGCCCAGAGGCAGGACTTTTCATTGTTCCTTCTTCTTCCTTCCTTTCTTTTCTTGTTAAACAGGCCTAGCATACCTTGGAGACAACTGGACAACAGATGCAGATCAAATCTCCCTTGTTTGGAATGTATTACTCTAAAACTCAGTGTGGCAAGAATCATTTCTAAGGTCTGTCTTGGCCCTGTCTGAGCAGCAGGCAGGAGAGAAGTGAGGATTTGGCTATTACTCGATGACCATCCAGCTGGCACGTGGAGCTGGTAGTTGCTTTGTATTGATGCTGGGCTAGGCTGAACTTAGGGATGCTTCTTGTCCTACGGGAATTCTCAAAAGAACATTACCCTTTCTTTCTAGAGACTTTTGAGTGTTCTGGAATAGGAGCATCACTGTGATGACTGAGGGTGTTTGGGTGGTGAGGAGAACCTCTTCAGTTAGTGTATATCAAGCACCAGGTGGAAAAAGACTCAATACTGAGGTAAAATTCCTGGGCAAAAGACCCTTGGGTGAATCAATTTTTAGGATGATGAAATTTTTGAGTAAACTATAAATTTTCACATAAATAGAACTAGCAAAATCAACACAGAAGCAATTCCAGGCGCAATCAAACAGTTATTTTGTCAGCCCTCTAGGAATCATACTTGGGCTTATAAATAGGGGGAAACATTTCAGGGTGCAGAGAGTAACTGCCCTCTGTACCCTCCCTTCTTTCCTGCTGGGATCTATCTAGAGCAGCCAGGCCAGTGTATTCTGGGGTGAGCAGTCTCCAAGGGCTCTGTCTCTGGTTGTTGATGATTTTTTCTTCTTTAGAGGCTCAAGGTTTGAGTGTTCTCAAGACTAGACAGTGCGTCATTCACCTCTGACTTCAGAGGCCCAGTATTGTGGAGGCTTGCTATGGGCACTGGCACAGCCACAGGGCTTCCTGTGGTCTCTGGGACTGGGGGCTGAAGGGTGGGGATCCTCTTGGTCTGTTCCATACTGACCGGCTTCTTGAAGTCCACACTCAGCCTGGAGGCCAAGTCCTGCAAAGGAAGCAAAGAATGGCCAAGTCATGGAATCTACTGAGGCTCTGAAGACATAGATTTAAGGGAACTTGGTCCTCAGCATGATGTTTGATGTCTTCCACTCTTCCAAGTGTGCTTGCAAAGATGTTTGTTGAACACATCGACAAATGAAAGTCTTTCCTGCCTAGTCTTTGGCTTGGGCTTTTATGTATCACCTAAGAGGCTACCATCTTTTTGAAATAAACTCAGGTTGTGGACAATCCAGAAGTAAAAAATGAAGAGAAGAGGCATCCGGTTAGAGCAAAAGGGACAGAGAGCCACGAGGAACCAGAGTTGATGAAAAGGCCAGTGAAACTTCAACTTCAGCTTGTGGAGCTCTGTCAGTGTTGCTGGAATCTCCACGTGCTTACATATTGATATTTTACACAGAGAGTTACTACTCAATTATTCCCCAAAGGGCCAAAGACTAGAGGTCAGGCCTAAATTGCTTGTCTGAATGAGTCCAGATGAGCATACTAGAGGGAAAAGGAATACAATTAAAAGGTGTGGATCTGTACCTACCCCCTTCCCCGGGGGTGGCTCCCAGGAGCTCAGAGGAATACAAGAATGTCTGCTGCAATACACAGCCACTGTTGCCAGCAGTTTGCTTTCCCCTGGGACTATTCTGCGAATGAGAGGATCATTTCATCACCTTTCCCCTAGTGAGATATTTTTAAATCCTGTTGTATTATACAGCCCGAGTTCCCTGGTGTGACCTCAGCTAGAACAACCCTCAAGAGCATGAATTTTAGATCCTCCTCCTCCTCCTCCTCCTTCAGACTTTACTTCCAGGGATTTGGTCTTTAAAATGATGGTTGAGATTGACAGTTATCCCATTCACAGACAGCTAGCCTCTAAGCTTGCCTCATGGTTTCTTGGGAAGAGCTCCAGAAATCAATACTCTAAACATGCATGGACCTGTAGAAGAGACCTGCCCATGTGCTATAAAGTCTGCACTTTCAGACTCCAGAGTAGGGCCTCTACCTTTGCCTCTCTTTTTTTTTTCAGCTCTGTGAGGTCTGCCAACACAGCAGTCCTCCTGGGCCTTGTCCCATGGTTTTCCTCTGTAAAATCAGGCTGCTAGGGCTAAGCATACAGTTTAGGAATAGAAGGCTTGCCTAATATGTATGAGGCTCTGGGGTCTTATCCCCAGCACCACAAAAAAACAATCCAGGAAGCTTTGGATAAAGCCAGCATAGCTACACTGTTATCTACAATAAAGACATGATGTTTAAAGGTATCTCTCCACTCCCTTGTCACTAGGGATGAGTACAAGTATAAAATCCATGGGTGAAGAGCAGCAGAGAAACAACCTCCAGCTTGAAATGCCACCTCCCTCTGTAATCAGATCAACTGGGTTAAGAAAATAAAACAAGAAATGCAAGTCAAGCCGGGTACTGGTGGCTCATGTCTATAAACAAATCTAGCTACTCAAAAGGCTGAGATATGAGGATTATGGTTTGAAGCCAGGTAGGAAAGATTGTGAGACTCTTATCTCCAATTAACCACCTAAAAGCCAGAAGTAGAGCTGTGGCCTAAGTGAGAGTGTTAGCTTTGAGGTACAAAAGCTCAGGGACAGTGCCCTGGCCCTGAGTTCAAGCTCCAGCACTGGTGTAAACACACACACAAACATACACATACACACACTCATGCAGGCATGCACACAATGCAAATCAATGAGATATTAGTGATGATCAAAGATAATCCTAGCTCAGAAGGCCAAAATTTCAGCCCAGTTCCCACCCCCTTCCCCACCTCCAGAGGACAAGAAATGAAAGGAAGGCCATCCCTTGAACTCCTATAGTGGCACATGTGGTCAGAATAATGCTCACTGTCCTAGTGAATGAACCTGAACCAGCAGCATGAAACTCTGCAGTGAAGACCCTGCACATTGGAAAGTACAGACCCCATTGGCCGGGGCAGAGGGCAAAGCCACACCAGAAGTGGGCCTAGGGCCAGTGCCACTGTGTTCCTTGCATTCCTCTAGTTTCCAACTTCCTGCTGCTGCATCCTCATCTTGTGATGGCTCCCATGTGCCCTCAGTGCCCAGTGATGGATGGGGCGGCAGCAGCTGCAGAACGAGCAGACAGGCCACAAAAGAGGGCTGCCTTCCTGATGTGCTAATTCCACTTGCAAGCTGCTGGCAGTGCTGCCCTGGCTTATCTTCTTCCTGGTGATATAGGCTAGGGGTCTATTCAGAGGGCACTAGGACCCCACTTCACCTCTGCTATGGCAGATGCAGGAAGACACAGAGGGCCAGGAGGGTCCTGGGGAACAGAAAGAAACCTTTGCACCAATCTCTCTGCTGGGAAGGATGGGTGTGATCTTGCTCTATCCTGATGACTGAGCACATGGCTCTGAGGTTCCTTGTCAACTCTGGGAGCTGATGTAAGTGAGCCCAGGTTGGGATAATGCTGGCAGCTGGGCCAGGAGGTCAGCTTGCTGAGATGTTGGCTGTTCATCCAACCGGCAGGTTTAACAGCTCTGCCTGGTGCATGAGTTTTGTGTTCTGGACAAGCCATCCAATCTAGACTCTAACATTGTTTGTCTTAATTGTTCTACTCTTGTTTGTTCTAAGACACAGTGGCTGGCATCTGTGCCTCACATCCCACCTTAGGCTAATAATAATGACAGTTCACTTATTTGCTTTCTTCTTTGGGTGACATTACTCCCCAAACAAGAACTATCAATTCTTCTCTTTCTACCTACGAGCCTGTTAGCTCCTACAACCTGGGCCATACAGGGCAGTATTTTTACTCAATCATCTATCAGAGTGCTCTGGGGATGGGCTCAGATGCCAGACCAGAAAGGCAAGGTCAGAAGGTCACACCTGCCACAGCCAGATTGCCCTGTAGGTCCTAGACTGTTGATCCCTGGGTTCTCCACCCTCTATGTTCCCCCAGCTTTTGTCTGCTTCTCCTCCCCCCAGCTGTTCCATTTATCACCCCCCCCCCAACATGCCTTTCCCACATGGAGGCCTTGGAGGCTTCCATTAAGGCCAGCGGTCAAAGGCCAGAACAGCACGTGCCACATCTTATCGGTCCATCTCAAGATCCAACTCCTCCTGCCTTGGGCAACAAAAATGGGGACAGCCCTTGTGCCCATGGCTCCCTGCAGCCCTCCACACAAAAGAGTGGTGACAAAGACGTTTTCCGGGATGGCAGGTGTTGGTGTGGGATTCTGCCAGTGCACAGACAGAAGAAAGGCAGGCAAAGCTGTTTTTTTTTTTTTTTTTTTTTTTTTCAGGCAGTGCAGACATGCAGGGGCAGGAGAGTGGGCAAAGCCCTTGGGGAGGAGAGCAGGAGGCAGCCAAGGCTGAGGCACAGGAAGGCAAGCAGACATGCAGCAGCAGTAGCATCGAGGGGAGCCTGTTAGTCAATTTACACCCCTTCCCCCAAAGCAAGGTGGATGGGAAAACCCACTGAAGTGTCACCCTTACCTTGCTCCAATATTGTAATGAGACCTTTAGGTATTTTAATCTGAAAGGAAAGAACACAAAATCAAATGAATGTAAGTGTGGCACCCCTACAGCTTCAAATAGATAATTAACACAGTGCTAATAATACATGTAATCCAGAGTTGTAGCAGTTTGCTTCAATCTTTACAGATCATTAAGACGTGGAAATTCTACTCAAGGGGACAAAATACTAGCTAGTAACACATTTACAAATGGGAAAGGAAGAAGATATTAAAAATACCCAGAATATACATAGCAGATCTTGTTAGGAGCCCTATAGACTCAAGGCACTACTGGCAGCTGCATCCCTTTGCTGGTGCCCAGCCTTTCCAGACTGCTAACCGAAATACCTGTCTTTAAAACTCTTATTTGACTGTTCAGTGTTGGACTTAAAAAAATAATTGAGCACACTAAGTGTGCAAGTTACATGGCTCCAAGTTTTATTTTATAGGTTTCTGCATTGTACACATATGTGTTAAAATTCAGCCTAGTGTCACATACAATGTGACAGTCGCCAGGGAAGGAAACATGCAATCTGCTGTGCATAGTAAAACTCAGGAAGGGGACCCTGAGGTAATGAACTTGGACCACAAGCTTACTCGTTCATACCAACTACGGCACAGGACCCCAGCAGGGAAGCTGAGCTGAGGGTCTTAAGTTTTCCATCCTTGGTGACAGGTCTCACCATCAGACCTTCCATCAGACCTTCCTCACCACTCTGCTTTCTAGGTGGATTTTCTGCAGCAAATACATGATGTTTCTGCATCAGACTTCTCTTATCTCTAGCCCCTCGCAGCCCTCCTGAATTCAGTCACTAGACCACCATGCAATCTGGACAAAGGACATTTATCAATGACATTGACCATTGTCTGCATGGCCACATTGTAAACCTGGATTTTCTGCTGACCCATCTGTGAAGGTTGACATAGTAAGCAGAGTCAGTCAGAAGGAATACTGACATTCAGCTGGGTCTCTGTGAAGGACATGTAGACTTCTACAAAGATATATTTTCCAATCCATTGATAACCCCTCACCAAAAACAAAAACTCTACCATTGGCGTTTGGGAAGTTCAGGATCCGTAACTGATCCTAGATGATCTAGTGGTATTTTCTGTCTTACTGGTTTGATTTCAGCCACAGCTTATGTGCAGGCAAGAGTTCAGGGCTGGTGTTGAATGTTGGTAACAGACCTTGTGGATTTTTGAGACTTCTTATTTTCCCCCATTGCACTGCACTGTGGGACCCCAGTTCCTCTCATGGAAGATCCACAGAGTGCTTCTGTGTGGATCTTCTAGTTGAGAAGGCTCTGCTTTCAGAAAACCATGCCACTAAAGCACTCCCATGTGAGTAAAGGCTGTCTTTATGAAGGGGCTCCTTGATCTCACTCCCCTGCAGCCCCCTCAGCCCTGGTTCTGCTGTGCGTATAGGCTCCTGATTGGTAGAAACCAAGAAAGCAGATGGTGCACTAACAATGGAGGACTTGTTTGTAATTGCTGATGAGGACTGGGTTGCTCCTCTCCTGAGAGTCCCCAGATGCAGCCTGGTGTGGTGTGCCGGACCACAAAGAATGTCTCAGTAACTGCCAATCCATGGTTGAGTTAAGGAGATGCAAAGAGAGAGGCAGTTGGAGGCTGCCTTGATTATTCCACAAGGCTCAAATGTCACCTACCCTTGACATGCAGGCAATGATCCCAGAGGGTGGGATCCCAGTGGCTTAGGGCAGGAGTATATGCTGTCAGTTTCCTGGTACATCCCTGGGGATCACCACAAGGCATCAACTACCCTTTGCACTGATAGAAGACACCAGAAGACAGCACAGGGCTTAGAGATGAGGATGAGAAGAGATTGGAAGGCATACGATGCCCAAGGAAGAGGGGGTGATAGGGTAGAGTCACAAAGCATGGTTTTACTTCCCATCAGCTGGGCCCTGATATGTGCCAGAAACTGTCCTAGGCTGTGGCCTGTTGCAGCAGACACAGCCAGAGAAAACCTCTGCCTTTAGAGGCTTTGGAAAACGGTGGCAGAGTATTAGTATGCAGTCCAATATTGCCCAATATTGTCCCGTATGAGCAACAACAACAACAAACTAACAATAAACTTCTGACAGGCATCTACATGCCAGTGTCTAATGCCTGCAATCCTAGTTACTCAGATGGCTGAGATATGAGTATCATGGTTCGAAACCAGCCCGGCAGGGAAGTTCATGAGACTATCTGCAATAAACTCAGAAAAAGCCAAAAGTGGCACTGTGACTCAAGTGGTAGAACACTACCCTTGAGCACAGAGAAGCTCAAGGACAGAGCCCAGACCCTAAGTTCAAGCCCAGGACCAGCAAACAAACAAAAAAACACAACAACAAAACCGAATAAAGGACAGGTATAAGTATTGTAAATAAATAGATACCTAGTACTTTTGTGGTGTTTTAGGACAGGGAATACATTAGGAAATGTTAATATCTTAAAAGTCTCCCTGGAAGTCAGGTGCAGGTGGTTCATGCTTGTAATCCTAGCTACTCAAGAGGCTGAGAGCTGAGGACTGTGATTCAAAGTCAGCTTGGTCAGGAAAGTCTGAGAGACTAATATCTCCAGTTAACCACACAAAAAAAAAGACAAAAGAAAAAGAAAAAAAGAAAGCTGGAAATGGAGCTATGGTGGAGTGGTAGAACACTAGCTTTGCGCACAAAAACTCCAGAACAGTGACTAGGCCCTGAGTTCAAGACCCAGGACACATATGCGCGCGCACACACACACACACACACACACACACACATGCGCGCGCGCGCACACACACACACACACACACACACACATGCGCGCGCGCGCGCACACACACACACACACACACACACACACACACACATGCGCGCGCGCGCACACACACACACACACACACACACATGCGCGCGCGCACACACACACACACACACACACACACACACACACACACACACACACACACACACACACACACACACACACACACACACACACACACACACACACACCCCGAGTCTCATGGTAAGTAGTAATGAAAAAAAAGTTGGGAGACATTGAATTATAAAGTTAGTAAGTGTCTTGAATGAGAAGCTATTGTATTGTAGTGGCACTGGAATCTAGGAGTTGGATCCTTTCATAAGGAAGGGCAGTTGAGTGAAACAGTTGTGTCAATCATTGGCTCTAGAAGTCATTTTTTTTTCTGATGCTAGTACTAGGTCTTGAACTCAAGGCCTGGATGCTATTTCTTAGCTTTTTCCACTCAAAGCCATTACTCTATCACTTGAGCCATAGCTCCATTTCCAGATTTCTGGTAACTAATTGGATTTAAGAGTCTCACAGACTTTACTGACTGGTCTGGCTTTGAACTGCAATCCTCCTATCCCAGCTTCCTGAATAGTTATAATTATAGGTAGGAGTACCTGGCCCTTCATATGTCACTTATAAAGAGAAATGTCCTACTTCTTTGGACTTGTGTGCCTTCTCTGGTACTCTGGATGCAAACATGAATTTCAGAAAACACAGGAAATAATAAACCCTGTAGGAGATTTGTTGTGTTCTCTGATACTCTTTCTAGCAGAGTGGCTTGCAGACAACTTCTTTTTACAGCACATTTGCCCCAGCTGTAGTTACTGGATAGCAAAAGGGAAAGGTGTGAAGCAAGCTTCTTATCTCTGAGGAAAGCTTGCATGCAGACTGCCACCTGGGACAGAGCTGGGCAGGGTCAGACAAGAAGAGTGGCTGCCTCTCCCTGGATTCTTGTTACTGAACAGTCGGTGTGGAAAATGATTAACTGGTTCAAGATAATTAGGAAAGAGAATGATTTTGAAAGCTGGCATCAATGAGGGAGAGAAACAGTGAACTAAGGTTCCAGCGTTAGGCAAGTGCTAACTATGCTACCAGCAGGAAGGAGGACAGAGAGAGAGAAAGAGTTCAGAGAACTGTCTGGGTTATTCAGACCTCTTGGAATAGCTCTGAGGAAAGGAACAGGTGCAGGCAGTGGATGGGGTAAGCTCACACACACAACTCAACACAGGCAACCCAAGACCAATGGGAATTCGCCAGCCTCATTAACATCTCCAAATGGCCCAAGGATGGCTTCCAGTATTTCCAGTCCAGCAGCAGTGGCTGTGATCTGGCCTCAGCCCTGCCTCTGGGCTTGGCTTCCTCTATTTGGTCGTTGGTCTTGCTCATCAACTTTAGTTCTGAAACAGAAAGCAGGACAGCTGGACCAACAGGAAGAGAGAGAGGCAGAGAACACATGTATTGTGCACCTGCATGTGCATGCACACCTGTGCAGGGATTCAGGGAGCAGGTGGAACATTCATGAAAAAAAATCTTTTCTTTCTTTTCTCCAACTATAATGTATGTTAGGAGCAATGATTGAATTAAACTCATTTATACATTGAAAATTAATATATCAGTGTTAATTTTCTAGTTAGACCACTAGGTAGAAGAGTTTTTGGATCTTTTCTACACTTCACAGAACATGAATACCAAGGTTTCTTAGCTGTCATCTTATCAGACTGGATTCCTTCTAATGAATGGCAAGACAGCACACACAAATGTTCACTGTAGCACTATTCCTAACAGCTGATGAATGGACAATGGAATATTATTGGAAAGTAAAAAAGTGAACGGACATATCTACAACATGGATGAACCTTGAAAACATGTGAAAGAAAAGAACAAAGTCACCAAAGATCACATACTGTGTGATTTCACTTATACAAAATGGCCAGAATAGGAAGATTCAGAGACTGAAGGCAGATTAGTAGTTTCATTGGGTAGATGGGGAGGAATGGCAATTATGAGTTTTTTTCCCAAAGGGCATGAAAATGTTCTAGAATCAGAGGATGAAGATAACTGCACAGGCTTGTGAATATGGTACGTGAATTATACCTTGGTATATTTTGTTTCTGTGCTTGGGATTGAATACAGTACCTTGAGTATGCTAAGCAAGCATTTTACTATGATGGACACCCCTAGCACAACAGCTAATTGTAAAGATGGCAAAGCAGGGTAGACCTGAGCTACACTCTAATCTTCCCATTCCCAAACCTAAATAACAGAAATGGACCTAAAATTTAGAGGGGAGGGGGAACCCCTGTGGACTAAGGAAAGCAGAGGAACAGGATACATAGAAGCTTCACAGATGCCACTAGCATCTCTTCTCCTGGGGCCATTTCATCAATTTCTTATCAATGTCAAAGCAAACAGGGCTGGCCCTGCAGGTAGCATGCAACTCTTCGGTGGGTTATTGTCCTATTAAGGCTGTCTCTGAAGTGTCTTCTAACTTGAACTCATTTGCCTTAAAACAATTCAGGATGGTAGAGGTGGGATACTGTGATCTTCCCAGAACATCCTGGGTTCCTGGGTGCTATTCAGGACTATTTTCTTTTTTGTAAATATCCTGATAATCAGCATCTGGAGAAAATATTAGTCTATGGGAAGTTGTGAGAGGGTAGAGAATTCTAATACATTCTGAGGTCTGACAGCTGTTGATCAACTTTAGTCTTCTTCCCTCATCTGGAAGACCCCCTCATCTGAAGTATTTGGGAAACATTTATGAACTGTCTGGAGTTCCTCCTTTGTGGGATTCCTGAGATGCTCTGATGAAAATAATGTTTACTTAAGCTGCAGAACCGATAGTTGTGTATTCCAAGGACCTGAATTTCAATATCTAACTATCAGCCAGCTTTGGGTGACAAAGAACAGTCAAGTGGCTATGGATTCCCTTTACCGGGTCCTTTCCTTCTTCTTATTCTAAACCCTTTCTTCTAGGATGCCCCTGGAGCAGCTAACATTGTCCTGGCCCAAGTGCCTGGTCTTGCACAGCTGAGTGTGTGCTTGATGGAAACTGGAGGGCACTGGTGCTAACTGGAGCCTATTGTTTCTCCTGCTACTTCTCCACACCCTGGGGATGCAGCTAGGAAGCAAGGTTTCCCTAATGACAACACAAGAGGCAGTAGGGTCTGCCCAAGTACACGCAGCAGCAATGGCATGGTGTGTGGGTGCACATGTTATTTAGCCTGATATCAGGATTCTGGGGGAGCAGAACCTTCTCAAGTGAGCCCTTGAAGACCCTTGGGCAACCTCAAGAATGGCAGGAATCCTGCTGGGGAGAGGAAAGGTGCGGGACATCGTGGGCCATCAGTTCCTATCACAGGTAGGAGGGATTAGGAGAAGGCAACTACTGAGTGAGGAACACAGGCGGGCAGAACATATCCTCTGGCATCTGGGATCTGGCTGTTTCATATTCTTGAAGAGGTTGAAAAATAGGGTTTTGTCTAGTCTTTTCTACAGTACAACAGAGCTGGCCATGACAGTGCTGCAAATTCCTCTTTCTTCATTTCCTTCTTTCCTCCCTCCTCACATTCCTGTTTCCTATAAAAACAGATTGGTATGTTTCTCATTTTTAAGAGACTTTTCTTTTCTCCAGCTTTTTGTGGGATGTTAAAGACTGAAAAAAAAAAAAGAATCAGCTTTTCGCTTCATTATGCTACTCATAGGTTTATTTCCTGGCTATCATCTTGCATCTCTCTGGGAAAGGATAGTATAAAATAGCCTTTCTTATTTCTGCCAGAACTTACATAAATGCCAGTTAAGAGAGCGTGCATTTGGCTTCTGCTCATTGCTAAATAGAATTTCGAGCAAAATCACTGAATTTTCTAAGAAGCTGAGCAGCTGAGGCTGTACATGCCACCTGCAAGGTCAGGTCCACAGGAGAGCCACATACTCGGGTCACAAGAAATGTGAGCCTGGGGTGCCAGAAGAAGCCTTGGGTTCTTCTTACTTAAACTGTCAAGGTTATTTCAAATAAGCTTTAATTAAGACTCATTTCCAAAAACTGTCTCTGAGAAAGATTCTTGGTACCTGTCGGCTATCTCTTGGCAACTGCTGCAGCCTCCCCTGAGCTGTAATTAGCAGTTAGGCAGGAGGAAGATGCCACCTGCACTTAAAGCTCTGCAAGGCCTGGGAAACCAGGACTGGCTGACTGGAGCATTTTGCAGAAAAGCAACACCTTCCAGCAGTTTCCAGAGAGGCCAGATTTAAGGCATTGTCAGTACTGCAGAATAAATTGTCTCTGCTCCCTTCTTATTCTGGAAACCATGGACATCTTTGATCTCGGCACTAGCTCCAGGGTCCAGAAGAACCACAGTGTTTACTAAAGGCAAAGATCTTCCTCTTTTCTTCCCACATCTGCTATCCTCCATCCTGTTCTTCTTGATGTGTCTTCCCATCCTCAGTCATTTTGGTTCTTAGCCTAAGTGGCAAAGTTATAAATTGACTGAGAGGATGCTTGTAGATGATCTGGGGCACAGAGGGAAAGTTTCTATTTTCTTTCAGGGTCACAAAGCAGATAGTAGGGTCTACCTCAGGGGAGTCTCAACCCAACTGGTCCCATGCCACTGGCTTTTTCACTTTTATAGTTGGTGGTAACTAATCTGACTTTATTTAAAAAATAGGCAAATGGGTCATGAGTATCTGCTTTTCTCTATAAGAGAAAGGGAGATTCAGGCCTGTCCAAGGTCCCCAGAGCCTTCTGCAGCCCCTCAGGTATCCCACACAGGCCTGCTCAGAGGCAACAGCCAAGGAAAGGCACGCTCAGTTCAGAGATGTAATATTTCACAGGTAACAGTACTTTGTTCTAGCTAATCAGGTGGAAAAAATTTTTTTGGTCTCATCCGTTTGTCTCAGAGCTGGCACTGAGAAGAATAACAGCTTAAAAAGGACAAAGGAATGAATGAGCATGAAGCAAAATGTGGTGCCAAACAGGGTCATCACAAATTCAGAAACCATAAGGATCATTTATTAAAGCATCCTGAATCAAGCTTTACTTATTCAAAACTGCACTATCCAGTCTGTGGATTAAGTAGCTTCTTGGCTTCCCCTCCCTTCCCCCATATCCAGTTTTGACCATATTGCTTATCACTGGCCTACTTTTTCTAAGAGATCATGATGGGAGGGAGCAGATGAAATGTAATTACAGGTGTTTGTTCTGCATCTTGCATCAGGCCCAACACATCTGTGGTCCAGAGACACACCTGTACTACTTAAAGAAACAGCCTGCCTCATCCCTGTCCTCCCCTGCCATTTTCTCCTATTGCATGTGTTGTAAGAAAGACATACAGCATTCTCTAAAGAATTTATAATCTATTATGGTCAGAACATACACAAGACAAACTTAGATATATGCTAAGAATGATCAAGAGAAAAGCACACATGTTTCTCTACTTAGGATAGAGCATAGACCCATCATAAATTGAAAGTATCATTAAATTGGACAATCAGTGATTCCAATGTGCAGCTGGAGCTGAGCACCATTGGGTTTCAGTGATGAAATTAAGGTTGGTTAAAAATTTCCTATCAATGCCTTATCATCTTTTCAAGAATACCTCTATAAACTATTAAAGAATGGTACTAGCCAGGTGAAAAGGAAGACATAAGCTGGGCCAGAAGGGAATACTGGGATGGAGTAAGTGGCCACGAAGGAAGAGTCAGTTGTAAGACCTGTGGCAAAATTTCTGACATACAGCCTAGTATGCTAAGGCTATGAATGTGGGGGCTGTGATTTCTTAGACAGACAAACAATAATGTACATAGACTTGACTTTAGGGGAAATTTAGGGATGAACTGCATGGAAACACATTCTGGCCTTTCATATTAACAAAAATCCAGAAGTCATAGTTATGATTATAGGCCCTTCAAACTGCTGGGTGACCACCAGGGCTATTATGTCCAAGTGTGAGATGAGAAGTGAGTTGTCCTTGTTTCCAGCTTATCCACCATCTTTGCTTATTCCTTCATGGGTGGGTCTTCAACTTAGGCACAGTTAATAAAGAGGGGTTAAACCTGGTATTTCCTGAAATCCCTTACAACTCCACATTCTAAAGCCAGTTTTAGCAAAGTTATGCTGAAGCTAAACACTTACAAATTACAAGCTGTGCTACCAATTGGAACCTTTTTAAAAGGGAGGCATGGAGCAGGGGAGAAAGGGTGAATACTGAATGCATCTGAAACAGGACTGAACGTTTAATGACTGGAACAACTCTTTGGGGATTAAAGTTGGAGTTTACCTATTTAGGGGATTAGTTTGATTATTAATTGTCCAGAGTAAGAGCCAACAAAAAATTCTCATCAGGACATGTGTGCAGACTGACAGGTGCAATATCTTGGCACAGGTAAACATAGTGTATGGTTAGCAAGTAGAAGCTGGTGTGACTACAGAACTAATTTGTATAGTGTCTACATCCCATATTCGTGTTGGGATTGAGCAGTGGCATGAGTGCTTCTGTCTATCTCTATGAGATTATACTGACCATCAAATTGACTTACTGACACTTTCTATAAACTTACCATCACAGTTTTGTAGTAGAAAAGAATAATAAATGTCTGTTCTATAAGGCAAATGAACACACTAATCCGCCCCAATAAGGATACTTTCATAAAGTATGAGAAAGATGAAGTTTCAGGGGCTGTTGGTTGAGGCAGTTGTCTAAGTCTAACCGACGCAGGCTAATTTGGGGTAAGCCCCATTATAACTTAGAGTGGGAGATCAGATGAAGTAGAGTTAGGCGTTTTCTTCTACTTATTCTAAATGCTGTAGCTTTTATGATTGAGTCTATCATGAGGGAGGAAAGGGTTGCTGACCATGTCTTGGAGAAATCAAATGCTGTGTTTATGAGGGCTAACAAATAAACAAAGATTTGTGCTCCCTCTGCTGGTTCTCTACAGCAATATTGAGAGGATTTTAAGCAGTGTTGGCATCTTCAGCAAATATGTCAACTCTCATTTCACTTAACTTGGTTTAGATATCATTGGAAAAAAAAATCCTTACCAATTTCTGACCAAAGTAGCTGAAAATTCTTAATGTTATAGACACTAAATTAGACACAGCTCTAATTTTCAACTATCAAACTTCTATCTGTGACTGTAAGAGTGATTTGAGACTCATTTACCAACAGACCATAGAGGCTTCCTCCAAGATGTTAAAGTCTAGACATAATCTTTAGCTTTAGAACAGTTCTAGGAAAAACTCTCAAGTCCATGCAAAAGTTTCTTTCCTTTTTTTGCTCTATAAGAGCACCTTCTGAAAGGTAAAGATTTATATTATTTATATATTTTCTGATAATGTCAAACATTAGACTAGATTCTCCAAATCATTAACATGCAGAAGAATGACCTCATGGTGAACAGATGTACTTGGCTGTGAGCTGCAGTGATTACATCAGCCCCTCCTCAGCACTCGAGGGTGCCCATTCCAGTTAACCCTTTACAAGCCTCTTTGTTGGCTTTCTTCTTTGGCAACATAAACATACTTACTTCCCTACCCCCATATGTATGTGGGTTAACTGTATATAAATATGAATGAATAAAACATACTGATGTTAATCACAAAACAGTATTTAACACTGGTTACACCTTCTAGATTATATATTGCTACTTAATAAGAGAAGGAATCAATAAAGAAAGGCAAAACAGCTATACACTAGCTGCTATCAATACAAGTAACACATGGAACAGATTGTTTTACAATACCACTTACTAATTTGGTAAATGAGAAGCTCTGTTTTTATTTTAAGCTCTAGGACAGAAGCTGAGTCTGGCATATTAGCTCTAGGTCCCTACAGACAGTTTGAAATGCACCATAGACATTCATTTGGCCATTTTGGCTCCCAGGGCTCTGTAGGAAGTAAGCACCCAGGCAGGAGAGTCTGAGGCAAAGGGCATTTCCAACAATTGCATCTCTGGGGACAATTTAGTCCCATCTAGCATATCTCTTTCCAGCTCAGACTCAAAAGGCTGACAGCAGGGTCTTCCCCCAAGAGTGAGGAGGCCTACTGCATTCTGACTTGTGCTATACACAATGGGGAGTACAGTGAGGAATGGTATTCAGGTGACTTCTCTTTCCAGGAGAGATAAAACCCAATTGTTGTGAGGTAGGAAGAAAACCTCTGGGCCCTTCATTCCTCCCATCGTGCATATGCATGTGAGCAGGCTTTGATGACATTGATGGCCAGAGATGATCTGATTGGGTCCTAAGTGCACAGTGGGAGCTTAAGCGGCTCAAGGTCAATTATTCCAGTTGGCTTGTTGCTTGGAGGAGGAGCCTTCACTCAGTTTCTTAGTTTAAGCTGTCTGGGCTCATCTGAGTTTGACTGTGTTTGTCACAAGAAAATAAAAAACACTAAACATGAAAAATGTTTTCATCTGTAAAAGTAGTGACAGGTGCAAGGATTCCTCAAAAGCGAAACTGGCATGTAAATGAGAAGAGCAGTGGTTCTTCCACCCTTCCTGTAGGGCCTCATTTTAGTGCCTCACCCACAAACTGTTAAGGGTAGAGTTACAAAATGTACTGACACCGAAGAGATGAAGAACTGCCATTTGCATTGATATCTCACATGTAGTTTCTTGTTTCCCTTATAAAAGTTCCAATGGATATTCCCTTCTATGCTGTTAGATGTTTATTCTGTTTAGTCATTAAAAAAGTGCTGTTCTGGAGTCTGTTAACAATCCTCTCCAGGTTGAAGTCATAAAAACCCAAATTGCTCTTAGAGTATCATGCCAAATGTTGCTTATGAAGATTAACTCAATTAAATTGGTTTAAATAATTTTGAACTTTTGGAAGAGTTCAAATTAATTTACATAGAGGCTAAAGTACACAGAACATAAGCCATTGATTTTTTAAAAAACACATTAATCAACAACCTTAAGAGTATAACAGTTAAGGCATATAAACATCTATTTTTTTTCTTTTTATGGTTAAGAAATGAGCTGCTTTTTCAAGTTAAAAAAAATCCACTAAAAAACCAAGTCCCAATATCGCATGAAGATGAGAAGGTAAGTAAGATCTTAAAAAAAATTACCTTGCTATAGATCCCTCATGTTCTGTCACTAAAAAAAATTAGATACAATTTTGAATCTCTAGCCAGACTGGGTATGAAATCTTCATTTCCCTTGAAACAGATTTTTTTTTTTTTGGTCTTAGATAGAATGTTGGCAGAGTGTATAAAAGAATTCAATTCACAGCTGTTCTACTTTTTTAATGTAAGAAACATTAATCAAAGCTTTAAGTTATAAGCTTTTCTCATGTTGTTTAGTATTCCAGTTCAACAAAGATCAATAGAGGCCATCCCTGTGTTTCTTGACGCCTCACCAGGAAGCAGAGGCGTGATTATGTAAATCGTGGCTCCGCATCTCTGCCAGCTTGCTTATCTCCCAAGCCTTCTGCCTGCTGCTCCTGGCTCCCTGTGCAAGTGCATGCCTCTCCCTCTTATCTCTCAACAAAGCTCCGAGAGACACGGATTGAAGCCAGCGATGTTCAACAATGATGCATGGCTGATTTTATTTGTAAGTGATTTATTTCACTGAATTTAATTTTTTTTCACTTTGTGTATAAGATATTTGTTAACAAGTCAGGAGAGAAGCAAGGCAGTGTTCAGAGACAGCTGACACAGGTTAGAAATCTATTAAGCACTCTCACAGTTGTCTCAAACCCAGTGGAAGATGAAGGAAGCCTCTCACACAGACTTTCAACATGTGTTGATTATCCCATTTACTCTTGGAAAGGAAATTAATCTGTAACTACATGTAGAAATTTACAAGTAAAAATTTTGTTCTTTGGAGGGGGAACCCACAGTAATATCCTCAATGGAAGTGGCAGTGGACTTGTATTTTTTTCAAATTGGAAGTATAAAACAATAAGTGCTTAAAAAAGAAATCTGTGGAATTTTTTCCCCCCTCAATTCTCCACTGGCCTAATAAATGAAAATGATTGTAAGCCTTTCTAAACAGATTCCACACCAGGTGCTGCTCTGGCCGACGGCTTGTCTGCATGACAGCGACCACTCCAGAGAGCAGGGCGCACACTGCCTTGCTCTGTAATGATGGGCCCGGGGACACTGTCCTTCCATGTCTCCTGCATTAATCCCTGACCCTAGTATCTCAGCAGCATAATCCCCATTTAGCATTAGTAGCAACGGCTTCCACTGTGAGGAACTCTTTTTTGATAAGTAAGCAGTGATTTGGGCATCGCTTTTAAACAACATATTCCCAGCTCAGCAAGAAGCCCACACTCCTGAATGAACCGAAGCACATTACTGAGAAAAAGTTCATTAACCTTGCTAGATTCGAGGGTTAACAGGATAGCTGAAGAAAGGAAGGGAGTGAACAGCTCGGATACAAAACAAATTAAAATGAATGTCATCATTCCTTTTGATATTCATTAGTTGATTCAGAGGGAGAATGCTCTTCTTAAATTTGCAAGCATTTATCTGTGAAAAACAGGTGTACATCTGCTACTCAAATGTGAAAGGAAAATAACGTAGACACTCACCCGTTCCACTGAGGGAGTAGCTGGGAGAGGGAGAAAAGACTTGAGCTGCAAAATCCTCAAATGTCATGACTTCGCGGTGGTTCTGAATTATTGCTTCGAGATACAGAGCTCGTTCTTCATAGCTGTAGTATTTGGTTAAGGAGACCAACACATGTGCAAAATGGCATGCATAACAGTGACAGACCACTTTGTTTTCAATACAGCTGTGCTACTTCTCATTTCTTCAGCACTGTTAAAGATTAAGTATTGATTTTGAAACTAACTTTTCCCTGGGCCCATCATTACACAGCACTTAAACTTTGCCTTAAAGTGTATTCCACACCGGAATCACTAAACATATGTAAGCTAATAGTTACAGATTCACATCAAAGTAACATTAAGGCTGATTTACACAAAAACAAGAGGTAATGATTGTAAGGACACTTTCTTCCTCTGACAATTGTGTGACAGAAGACCCTGAGATCCTGATCTGCATTGTCTAGTTGCACGAAGCACTCTCAGCCTACCAACATTTTGAACTGACATTTCAAGCCAGAATGAGTGATATGATGGTACACATACTTTAAAAAACAAAAAAGATGCTCAACAAGAAATAAACTCATTGCCTTACTTAAAGAATTGTAACTTCTCTCTGTACAGCATCTTTACAATAGAATAAATAAAAAAAAAAGAAAATGCAAGTTACTGAGGGAGAGAGGGCTGGAAGGGATACTTTGAAGGGGCATTGGAGCCTCTACCCAAGATAAATTATGAGCATTAGAGTATGTAGGAAAATCTAGCAAACAGTACACAATGCAATTGAAAAAAAAAAAAAGACTATTGCCTTTTAATTAAAACTGCAGTCTGGAACACACAGCATTCAAATGTGTAATCAAAAACCAGTCACCAATAAAACTTACAAGCGTAACACGCCGAAGCAACTTTCCAGCTGTCCTAATAGGACCCTGCGTGTGGCAGCCTTTCACAGGGCAGAAAGCAAACCTTCCCCTTTTGTGTGTGGCTTCTGCTTCCTCAGAAGGTGAATCATGCACTTCCAATAGCAGGATAATGTCAGAACAAGCCAACAATGGATAGAGATGCTGTACGTACGACTTTATGAATTAACACTTGGGGAAGTCAGCATGATGTCTCATTTTCCTCTTCCTCATTATCAATGCAAAAATTAAAGAACATGCTTTGGTCATTTTGAAAATTATGCTAGTTCTGCATGAACATAGGGCATGTAGATTACCATCAGCTTGGTACTGGCAGCTCCAAAAAGGAAAAAAAAATGATTTTAGTGTTTCTTAGTATATTTTAAAACTATCTTTTCCAAATGGCCTGGAGATAATATAAGCTGGGGACAATTAGGCCCCTCTAATTAGCTGCCAATACAGCTTGTGTAACATCAACACATGCTTTTTTTTTTTTTGTCCTGTTGACAGGTATGCACACTGATTTCTAAATGAAAGGCGCTTCCTCTTCCTCTTCCTTTATATATTCAGAGGATGATTTCACATCACAACGAAGCCAGAGATATTCTAGGGCTGTACTATCTGATGTGGTCGCCATGAGTCAAAAGTGGCAATCTAAATTTAAATTGTAACGGATTAAAATACGAATGTAATAATTCAGTTTCTCTGTTCCATTTACTGCATTTCAAGTACCCAATGGCCACATGAAGCTAGGGGTCATTGTTCCAGGTTGCACAGATAGAGGACAGGCCCATCGTCATGGAAAACAATGCTAGACAGTGCTTTACGTCAGAATTTCTCTTTAAGCTGGCTTCATGCAACTTAAAAAAATGAAGAAAATTGACTCTGAGGATTTTAAAAAGTAGCCTCTTTGATGATTTATGATCTTTCGATAGATGGTCACAACAGCCCTGGGCCTGGGCATCATGAGCCTCAACTGGCTCCTGGGCAATGGGATGAACTCCTGGTGACTTGCCTTAATGAACAGGCTGCCAAACTTCCTCAGTGAGAGGCGCCTGCTCAGGACCAATTCTAGAGGGACCCACTAATGCCATTCACGTCTCATTATGAACACGCTTATTCTGCACAGCACTTGGCTGTCGCCATGGTTCGGCCCTCCCTGCATGGCCCCAGCAAGCCACTGGTCCGGGGAACAGCAGGACGTTAGGCCTGAGTGGCCGTCTGGCGAACAGGCACTCTGACACTAAGCTGGCACGTGCTGGCCCAGCAGGGGCTGAGCGAGGCGTGACAAATTACTCAAAGAGCTGAGCTAAACTTATGGCTGACAACCACCTGAGCCTTCGGACTGCTGTGGCCCGCTGTCAACGCTCATTCATGGCTCCCCCTTTCAGTTCAGAGTCTGTTTGTGGGCCTGGGTTAGAGCAGGCACATCCTCTAAAGACCTGTCATGCTCTGCTTAGTATCGTCCTGCTGTTTCCTGAAAGGCCCCACTGCGTCCAACACATCCACATACAGTGCCCGGGACAATGGTGAACAAAATAGAAATGTTTGTGCCTTTTGCTAAATATTCAATGGAAGACGTATCTGAAAAGAGACTTGCTATGTTAATCAAGCTTACAATCAAACCTACAGAAGGGATGCTGTGTGTGTTGTGCCAGAGACTGACACCAGACAGCAGCCCAGCAGCCCCTCATCCAGGATGACATCTTCCAACTGGCATAAGCTGGTCCATGTCAAGGATGCAAGCTCTGTGCTAAGAGGAAGTCCAGTACAACATTCACAGGGGGTAGTACTCAAGTACTGAGATTCTTCCACTCAATGAATATTTTTTGTCTGATTCCTAAAATAAGGCATTAAAGGGGATAGAGCAAATAGATGTTTCCAGAACCAAATACTAGAGGAGGAAATATCATAGAAGGTTCCTGATCTTGCTATTCACATTGTGACTGTCACATGTTATACACATCCCCCACATTCTCACTGCAGTGTTAACAGTGCTAAACTGGATGTTGTCATTTAGACAAACATCCATTAGGGATTGGGGTGAGACCAAAAGATCATCAAATGCATTTCACTGGGGCCCAAGCCAGGGCATGTAAACACCATGACAAAGAGAAAACAAATAGCACCCCAGCTCTGGCAGCATTTAGCAACAGCTAAGAAGCTCACAGATGCCAAATATCATTTCTTTTAGTTGTCTTTAAAAATGTAGCCCTAGGATCTTAACTGCATTTATTAGTAGCACTGTTAGTGAGGGTAATTTAGAGCAGTACCATCTACCTAAACTCCTTAGTGCTTCAGGGCCGGTTGCTTTCTGTAAAAGAGGGTATTTATAACTTAAGACACTGAAATATTTGTAAGGCCCTCCTTAGCCATAAGACATTAAGTGGGAATTGAATACTGAGATAATGCTGTCAGTGGACGGTCAGAGACCTTTGACTGAAAGCAGATGGCTCAAGTGGCACTTACTATCAAACCCAATACCTGTTTTACAACTAGCCATTGCCCTTTGTGATCTTATAAAAGTCCACTAACAAATGTGAAACTTTCACTCTGTCATGAATGATTATCTCTTTAAAAACCACACATAATAAATCTCTGTCTGTCTCTCTCAGATGCTGGTATTAGGACTCAAACTCATAGCCTTGAAACTGTGCCTTGGCTTTTTCACTCAAGTTTGGTGCTCTCCATTAGAGCCACAGCTCTACTTCTAGCCTTTTGGTGGTTAATTGAAGATAAAGGAGTCTCAAGGACTTTCCTTCTGGGGCTGGCTTTGAACTACTCTCCTCAGATCTCAGCCTCTTGAGTGGCTAAGATTATAGGCATGAACCACTGGCACCTGGAAAAAATGTACTAGTAATTTTTGCCTACATTACGTAATTCAGAGAACATTCAAATTACTGAGCAGAAATCAATCTTGTTTTCTGGGTATTTTTGAGTTTCTTTAGGTGATCTTCTCCATCTACATTTTGAATACAAATTTTAGTTAATTGTTAACACTGCTCTACCTGTCTAAAGAGGTGATTTGCCTCTATTGCTTATATTTTACTAAAAATTTGTAAGAAAACCTTCCAAAACTCACAACAATTTGTTGAGTATGCTTTGTTGCAAAAGCCTAAGAACCTAAGCCTGTGACCCCAACTTTATTCTGATTATTATTTGCTTATTTATTTAAAGAAATGAGAGCATCAATATAGAGATAAGAAAGGCACTTGCTTTTGGTGGCAGAAAGGTCTAAGTTTGAATTCTAGCCTTCTTCCTCTTGAGATGAAGGATCTGTGGTAAACTGCTTAACTCTCAGCCTCAGTTGTCTGAGATGTAAAATGTGGATGCTTGAATCTGTTGTCAGGACTGCTGGGAAAAGATATTAAGGTAAATATGACTATCTATTCCATGCCCCTCTCTCAATGAGAGTTTACAGGGTCTAATCTAGAAAGAATGTAGTAATGGGGAAACAAACCCCTGGTCAGAGTTTGCAACACTTCAAGCTTCCTTTACATTAGACACTCAAGCCGAGCAAGTCCTATGGTCTCTATTTTATTACTCAGGACGATTCAAGTTACTTTGTGGTAAAATTAAAACTAAACCCAGACTTTCTAACTTTCAATATTTTCAGCCAAGATTGTGGATTCCAGAATATATGGGTTAAATTCAAGATCCCATGCAAAGTTAAGAGCTAATCTCCAAGTGAGTTCACAACAGACAAATATATGGGGTTCGGGTGGCTCATGCCTGTGTTCCTGGCTACTCAGGAGGCTGAGATCTGAGGATCAAGATTCAAAGTTAACTCCACAAATCAAACAGAGAAACTCTTATCTCCTATTAGCCAGCAAAAAGCTGGAAAAGGAGGCATGGCTTAAGAAATAGAGGGCTAGTCTTTACTCTTTTTTTTTTTTTTTTTTTTTGGTAGTGGGGCTTGAACTCTGGGCTTGGGCACTGTCCCTGTGCTCTTCAGCTCAAGGCGAGCACTCTACCGCTTGAGCCACAGTGCCACTTCCTTAGAGGGCTAGTCTTGAAGAAAAAAGTGAGCTCTAGAGGCTCTGAGTTCCAGCCCCAGTACTGATATGAAAAAAAAAGAAGCCATAAAAATCAACCTGCAATTTAAATTTGAATACATATGCTTAAGCTCCCTTTCTAGCCATAGATCATGCTGACTATATTGAAGTCTGAAAAACAACAATTATTCCAACTTATTCTAGGCTATGTGTTGGTTGACTACTGTTCAGCATTTCAACCTTTAGTTCTGGAATCAACTCTATTTTTTTTTCCTGGTTGGTAGTGGGGTCTGAACTCTGGGTCTGGACACTGTCCCTCAGTTCTTTGCTCAAGGCTAGCAAAGCTAGCTCTACCACTTGAGCCACAGTGCCACTTCGGGCTTTTTCTGCTTATGTGATGATAAGGAATTGAAGCCAGGACCTCATGCATGCAAGGCAAGCACTCTACCACTGAGCCACCTTCCCAGCCCTCCAAGTCAGAAATATTTTATGCCCAAGGACACAACTAGAACTAAGCAACTCTATTTTTAATCCAAGACAGGAACAGAGGCTAGTTATATCCTAAAGTCATTCATCATTTCCACAAACTCTATTTTTAATCCAAGAGAAAAAGCAAACAATTTGGAAGAGGTTATGTTACAGATTGTATAGGAGGATTTCATGTTTAAGTATTTCTTATGACTTATGCAGTTTGGTAGAAATAGAATACAGAGCTGATCTTTTCTCACCCACTGGAAGACAAAATGGCTTCTTCAAGCCAGTGGTTTCTATAAAGGTTAATGAAGAACAGTGATTTAAAAAAGTCTATTTGACTCAGAAATTAGAAAAGCCCAATATTTTCAGAAAGTTATAGGGATTCCTGGCAGATGGGAGTTTAGGAAATAGTTTAGGTCAAACATGGATGTAAGTACCACCCCTGAGGTAGGGTTTACTGCTCTAGGAAAATCTGCTTTCCACAGACCTATGTTTATTAGAACTTCTATGCACTAAGAATGACTAAACAGGCCGATTCTGGGAATGGTCAAAACATTACTCAGAAAACCGTACCAAAGGTAACTGTTCCATTTTTAAATAGCAAATCTATCTCCACAAGTGTTTACTCACTCAAGAAATCTGTACTGGGCTGGGAGTATAGCATAAGCCCCAGGTTCTTTCCTCAGCTGCCTCTCCCCACAAATAAAAGGAAGTATGTTCTGAGTGTCCAGTCTTTACTTGTGGTAGGCATGTAGCTGGGGACAAAACAGCAGCAGACAGAACACTATTAAAAAGACAAGTTTGCAGAGAAAGGGAAACTGTCCTTTAAATTAGTGCCAGGAGGGAGAGAGGCATGGGAAGTCAGGAAAGTCCCTGAAGAGATAGCAGGAAAGCAGTCACTGGAATGTAGGGCAGGTTGGGGAAGGGAAAGGGGGAGTGGACAAGTACTTTAAGCTCACAGAATGACATGGAGGAGACAGGTGTTGTAGGAGCTGAAAGGGTGTCTGGAACCATCAGATGAGAGCAGGAGGACCGTAGGTACAGAAAGAAGGCTGGGTCTGGGTTGGAAGCTTTCAGGAAGCAAATCAAGGTGACCTCACTTCAACGTTTAGATATCATTTGGAAGATGTGTACCACTGAGGATGGTCTAGAGTGCCTTCAAGGTCTGAAAATGTCAATACTGATTGGCATCTCTCGGTTCAACCAATGGCTTGTTCAAATGGCTTGATATTTCACATTAGTCATTGCATATTTTAGCAGGTGAATGACATTTAAGTTTTTGTATGTGTGATATATTTTCATAATATAAATGACATATAATATATCATATATATGTAGAAGTTCAAAGCAAGCAAGAAAGAGGGAGGAAGAGGTTAGGAAAATAAGGACCTCAAAGAAGTCATGAGAGACGCATTTCCAAAAGGAGGAATAGATTCCACTCTGATGAATTTCTTCATCTTTAACACTTTCCCAACCTGGCACCTGATGGGATTATTCCACAGGTAGGTTCAGACTCAAAATAAATGGATACAATTTTGCAATTATCAAGACAGGAACAGAGGCTAGTTACATCCTAAAGTCATTCATCATTTCCACAAAGATCCTGTTTGTTTTTCAATATAAAGTGAATTTAAATGTTAGAATTGTTTAAGACCCTAAATAAATGAATCGTTCAATGTAAATGTCACATCCTGGTGACAATAAAGAGGATGACTTCACTGAAAATGTAACCACATGAAATAGATTTTTAGAAAGGGAAATTGAGCACATGAAGGTATAAGATATTAGATTAGGTTTTCAAACCCTAATGATACACTCTTGGAGAGGGACAGTACACTCCTGCTCAAAAAGAATAAAATGCTCATATAACTCAGTTTAAGAATAATTTTGAGGAAATGATAAGAGCAAATGGAAATGGGAAAAAATAGATTTTCTTCAGGCTATTAAATTAGATTTTTGGTAAAGGTCTGCTCTCATATTCCCACACCCTTCCGGCATAGGGAACTGAAAGCCTCCCTTTTAGAATCTGAGATACTTTAAGGGTGAGTGGATTTGGGCTACATTTTTATTAGAAATGTTCAAGCTAGTTCTTCCCAGGGGATTGATTTGTGAAGGAGCACATCCTTAATTATAGCATTTTCCATTTCCAACTTCTCCAATTCTCCCAGTGAATCTCACCTTCTGTAAATCACCAAGCGAGAAAATATCCTGTGACACTGTCGCTCAAAGTCTCACATCAGTAAAAATATAAGTGACAAGAAAATTAGTCATTCGGCCTATTTCAGGTCTAGAGAAAGTGCTGTCAAATTGGGTGAGAAAAGATTCAACAGGCTACTTTGCTGATGAAAACCACTGAAGAAGTAAGGAATCAATACCGACAATAGAAAGCCAGAGAGTTCTGCCTGCTTGGGCCAATAACTCGATTTCTGTAAGGAAAGGAGTCAATGTCACTTGAACTGTTTCTCTTTCACAGGCTTTGGCTCATCTGAAGGATAGGCTATGTTAGGAGCTAAAAAATGTACTTTGACCTTAATTATAGAAATGACCATTGCTGACATTTTCTTGGCATTTTATATCTACCAAGCACCAACTAAACCGAAAACAATTAGAAACACAGATCTGTCTGGAAATGTCTTGAGTATGGTTTATAACAAAGCATAAAAAGACTTTCCATTTCCTAACAAATGGGGCAATGTCATTCTTTCTGATGGAGGCACAGAAGTCCACTGTGTATATATACTACATTTTCTTGACCCATCCATCTACTGAGGGGCATCTGGATTGGTTCCATATCTTAGCTATAGTAAATAGTGCTGCAATAAACATAGTCATGCTGGTAGCTTTAGTGTGGTCTTGTTTGTAAACATTTGGGTAAATGCCCAGAAGTGGGATTGCTGGGTCATAGGGGAGCTCTATGTGGAGTCTTTTGAGGAACCTCCATACTACTTTCCAAAGTGGTTGAACAAGTTTACACTCCCACCAACAAAGCAGTAAGGTTCCCTTAGACTTGGAAAAAATTATATTAAGTGAAGTAAGCCAGGCCCAAAGAAACATAGGTCCCATGGTTTCCATTATTTGCATTATCTAGTATATGTCTGAGTCAAGCAGAAAAGGTCAGATAAGGTGATGTTAGGGAAATGAACCCTAAGATATGTATTCAAATGTTTTTTTTTTCTTTCATGCGATTGTTTCTAACACATTTATAAGATTATTTCTTTGTTGCTTTGTATGTCCCTTCCCCACAGTATAACCCCTGCTTTCACTGTATTTGCTGTCAGTATAGCTTGTGGAGGGGAAGGGGAAAAACAAATCGTTTAAATAGGGATACAGGTGGACCCATTGCAACAATGAGATGTACAAGTCCTTATGTAGGAAACAAATTTTACAACTTTGGTGCGGGGGTGGGGGGGGAGCGAGGAGGATTGGGTGGGGGGGGCGGGGGAAGGATGGGAAGGGGAAACAAAGGAAAAGGCTACAATAAGAAATGTACTCATTTTCTTGCCCATGTAATTTTAACCCCTCTGTACAGTATTTTCACAATTACAAAAAAAGAAAAAAAAACAAAGCATAAAGAGTAGATAAATAGCAATGCATATGGATTTTAAGCTCTGAAACACTTGTGGGAAAAAAATCACAGGTATTATTTAGCTCAATGTAATCTTGAACAATATTAACTCCCCAAGGACTCTGATCTTGAAGACAAAAGCCACTTTTAGTTGTTATACAAATGAGCAGAAGAATCTAGGTTGATCTAGGTTGATTCTAAGAATGAAATAGAATCATGATAATATACCAAAGACCATAAGAAAAAAAACCAACTAGAACAAAAAAAAAAATCTGTGACAGATAATCTGGCTATGATGCTCATGAGACATTCTCAGCTGTTGCCCTTGAACAAGCTCTTTGGCTGCCAAGAAGCTGAACTGGCTCAGGTATGGTAAAAGCAAATACATACGCCCAAAATGCTGTAAGGACTTTCTCACTTTTTCATTTCTAAAAACAAATTTGGGAAAAGATCCTTTTTGTGATGCTTACTAAGTCTGAGCTATAGTCAGGTTTTTTTCCTCCTCTTCTGTGAATTTAAAATAATAAAGACAGATGAAGAAAACAATTTTTTTTGGTTGGTTGTGGGGCCTGGACTCTGGACCTGGGCGCTGTCCCTCAGCTCTTCAGCTCAAGGCTAGCGCTCTACCACTTGTGTCACATTGCCACTTGCCGCTTTTTCTGCTTATGTGGTGCTGAGGAAATCAAACCCAAGGCCTCATGCATGCAAGGCAAGTATTCTACCACTGAGCCACCTTCCCAGTCCAAAGAAAAAATATTTCTATAAATAATTCTAATAGCTTAAAAGGCATCTGAATTTTCCATGAAGGTATTCATCCTAGTACAAATTATCAGATGAGAAGAAGTGACTCCAAGAAAAGTTAGGAGTTTAGGAAATGATAGTAATTTGCAAAATGAGGGTAGCCAAGTGACCTTTTTGACTATTCAGACAGCTCAAATGGTTGCACCAGGGTGTCACAGCATACCCGAGTGATAAACAGAGCTGCTGAAATGCAAAGACTGATAAAAGAAAATTGTAAGAAATAGGAATGCCAAAATTATGAAAACCCAATGGAAATCTGGGGGAATTCTACTAACACAAAGCCCCTTGATAATCAGAAGTAGTAAAACCATACTCGCCACTTTACATTCAAGTAACTGAATATTTTATTAAAACCAGAATGTGATGCACATGACTTCCATAGGCAGGAGCTACATTGAGTAGACACCATGGCAGAGGGTTTTATCTGCAGCTATTGACACATTGCTCTAGCTATGGGCATGGCTGATCTGGAAACAGGCCTCCCGGTTAAAACCTCAAATGGCCACATGTACTTGGAGACTCTAGTCTTACTAATGTCATGATTAGAAAAGTAATTATGAGAAGCTGGAGAGCAAAAAGCACCTGTTTCACATCTGGCATTTGGTTCAATGATAGAGGAATTAAAAAATACATATTGGGACACACACACACACACACACACACACACACACACACACACACACACACACACACACACACACACACACACACACACACACACACACACACACACACACACACACACACACACACACACACACACGGTATATATGTGGTGGTTGTGGCTTTTTTTTGTAGTACCAGGGGATGAAATCTAGGACTTTACACATACTAGGCAAAGATTCTGCCATTGAACTGCTATCCCCTATTCACATGTAGGAAGTTTTATGTTCTACTGTTGAAATTGTTTACAAAAATTACAAGGCACCACAAAATGTTTCTGGTTTCATAGTGAACTCGACTGTGCTACTGTATACTCTGATAATCTTGGGTCTATGCTATACAAGAGAAAAAAATTGATGCATATAGTTCCTTAAAAAATAATTTGTCTTGGGCTAAGATGTAGCTCAGTGACAAAAGTCTTGCATAGCAAGTGCAATGTCCTGAATTTGGTCTCCCCGTAGCAAGAGAGAAAACAAAAAAAAAAAAACCTGTCTCAGTGGGTACTAGTGGTTCATGCCTATAATCCTAGATACTCAGGAAGCTGAGATCTAAGGATTGCTGTTTAAAGCCAAGTCCGGCAAAAAACTCTGCAAGACTTATCTCCAACAAACCAGCAAAAAGCTGCAGTATAACTCAAGTGTTAGAGGGTGTAACCTTAAGCAAAAAACTCAAAGAAGAGTATGAGACTTAACTTCAAGCCCCCCAGTATAGGCACACAAAAAATTAATATTTGTCTTGAAAGACTAGCTTTGCTAATGGAATCATGTCCTTGTGATGCCTTACAACCGAATGTGAAGAAATGATCTGCTTCCCTGAGAGTCTCGAACTGTAGTTTATGGAGCATTCCTGTGACATGTCTGCTTGGTGATGAGGACGTGAAATTCTCTATCACGATACCTGAATAAGAGTTAAAAAAATTTATGTACTGAGGTCTGAGGCTCAGGCACATTTTCTGGTTTAGTCTCAGCAACACTGAATTTCACTCCAATACCAGAGATAATCACCAATATCGGTAGCTTCTTTTGGCAGTACTCGGCATCAATGTCAGAGCTGCCTATGTGCTAGAAGAATGCTTTAACACAAGCCACACACCTTCTCCAAAGGAATACATTTTTTTAAATGTTGTTTTAGAAACACTCCAAAGGGGAAAGTCCCTGTTCTGAGAACCCTTCTGGTGAGGTGTCAATAGCATATAAATCAAACTATATCCTGAATGTCAGTGAGCACCTTGAGTGGTGTACTGTGTTGGTGTTGCATCAACCACAGGTTATATTTAGATACGGACAGCAAGTGCTTCTCGCAGAACACCATTTTAGGTTGATCGTTATGACCATCTCCTGTGATTTGTTCTCTCATGATCATTTTATAGAGGAGGAAATAGAAGGGCAGAGAGGTGAGATGTTTTGCTCCAGGCTCCTCAGATGGCACTGGTCCCACTTCCCATCTCTAACACCCTTCTCCCTTGTTAGAACAGACCAGTGACACCATTTGAGACCAAGGCTCAGTTCTACACACTATTGATGTTTGTATAGGAATCTGGTAGAATATACATCTTTTCCCCATCTTGTCCCTTCAGATTCGATCATCCAAGAACTTCAAAGGAAAAACATCTTACTTTGCTTAGAAAGCTTTCTCTTCCTCAATGAAGTATATTTCAGCAGGGACAGGAGTAAGTTTCTTCCGGGAGGAGCTCCTGCAGTAGGAGTAAAGGGCCTGGCACACCAGGCCCTTTATTCCACAGTACTAATACAGAGGCTGCTTTCTCTGTCCCTCGATTCTTCTTGAGGACGCTTCGGGTTGTCTGATCTATCTGCTGCTGTCTTCCTGTACCTCAGCCTCAGTACCTTATCTTTTTTTGGTGTCCAGTGTGGAGATGCTGTGTGTGTCCTGCGGGTCCTCAAGTGATCCTGAGTTTTCACCATTCACCTGCTGTCTTGGTGAATCACTTTCAGTTTGACAAGGGACAGTGTCTTACCAGGGACTCCAAAGGTGATCAGTTACAAGAAAGCAATTTTGTACATGAGACATAATAGCTCTGGCTCAAGACAGACTGTGAGAGGGAAGAAGATTCAGTTTTTCCTGAGTCTGACATGAAGACAGCACATGCAATACCTCCTCTGCATTTCAGTAATGCTCTCTGAGCACCTAAACTCTAAGAGTATAGCATGTGATGGGCACTAGTCTCTAATATCTATAATCCTAGCTACTCAGGAGGCTGAGATCTAAGAATTGAGGTTCAAAGATAGCATGGACAAATCTTACAGACTCTTACCTATAATTAACCAGTAAAAAGCCAGAAGTAGAGGTATGGCTCAAGTGTAGAATACCAGAGCTGAAGGAAAAAGCTAAGCAAGAGTGCAAGGCCCTGAGGACAAGCCCCAGTATCAACACACCTAAAAAAAGAATAAAGCATGCTAGGCAAAGTAGTGCACATCTGTAATCCTGGGTACTTGGCAGGCAAGGGTAGGAGGATCATAGTCAGACTCTGGCCCTACAAAAGCACAAGATCCTATCTGAAATATAAACTAAAAGCAAAGCAAAAGAAGTGGGATGTGGCTTAAATAGTGGGGTTCTGACCTAGCAAATTCAATCCCTAGCACTTCCAAAACGAAAAAAAAAAAGGTTATGCAGAAGCAAATAAGGTAAAATAAGACTGTCCAAGTCTACCCTGGTGAGAACAAAGATCTGAATTAAAAATTCTCTCATGAGGGCTGGGAAGGTGGCTCAGTGGTAGAGTGCTTGCCTTGCATGAATGAGGCCCTGGGTTCGATTACTCAGCACCACATAAGCAGAAAAAGTTGGAAGTGGCGCTGTGGCTCAAGTGGTAGAGCACTAGCCTTGAGCTGAAGAGCTCAAGGACAGTTCCCAGGCCCAGAGTTCAGGCCCCACAAGTGACAGGAAAGAAAAAAATTCTCTCATGATAACATTCTTAAAGAAAAAGTGTCAGATATAAAAATTATGTGCATTAATAGTTTTATTTTCTGTCATTGTTTTCTAGGATTACTCTACTTTGTACTTTGATGAAAACTGTGTACTTTGCGTTTTATATGTAAAATTCTGTCCAAGGTCTCATTGTCTCTGAGTAAAATACATTCTTAAATCATACAGAATTAACAATCCTGAATACTATTCAAGATAAAATTCCCAACTCGTACAATTCTCTGGGACTTTCCACATTTAAACCTCATTTAAGCCATTCAATATCATCTTCGTGACTAAAAATATAACTGCAGTATTACTTAAAATTATAATCAAATCATTCTCTTGCAAATTAAGACACTTACTCTTGGAAAAACAGCCAAATTGAATTAAGCATGTCTTTTCTTGATAGATCAAAAGCAACTCCATTAAATCAGCAGCTTTATATTAATGGCATAAGACATGGCCCAGATGAGGAAAATGTCCTTTGGAGCCATTTTGTACTTAATTTAAAGAGAGATAGAGACATTCCTCACCATTTATATTTGAAATAGAATTGCACTATAGGTCTGTAAGGCCAGGAGGTAGACATGACCCCACTGTGGTAACCCAT